>NC_072393.2:21391250-22770000 GCF_028885625.2 Pongo pygmaeus
ATGGTGTATATGTGCCACATTTTCTTAATCCAGTCTATCATTGTTGGACATTTGGGTTGGTTCCAAGTCTTTGCTATTGTGAATAATGCTGCAATAAACATACGTGTGCATGTGTCTTTATAGCAGCATGATTTATAGTCCTCTGGGTATACACCCAGTAATGGGATGGCTGGGTCGAATGGAATTTCTAGTTCTAGATCCCTGAGGAATCACCACACTGACTTCCACAATGGTTGAACTAGTTTACAGTCCCACCACCAGTGTAAAAGTGTTCCTATTTCTCCACACCCTCTCCAGCACCTGTTGTTTCCTGACTTTTTAATGATCGCCATTCTAACTGGTGTGAGATGGTATCTCATTGTGGTTTTGATTTGCATTTCTCTGATGGCCAGTGATGGTGAGCATTTTTTCATGTGTTTTTTGGCTGCATAAATGTCTTCTTTTGAGAAGTGTCTGTTCATGTCCTTTGCCCACTTTTTGATGGGTCAACTCAATTTTTAAAGTGATTAAAAGATCATTGACCCAATTTTGTTGAATCTTCCTTTTCAAGCATGTATTGCCACTAACTTTTACTTGTACATGTCTGTTATTCATGTTTTTCAGAAATACTTTATGCTAAATGCTTACTAATTTTTTAAAAATATAATTTTCTAGGCTGGGCACAGTGGCTCACACCTGTAATCCCAGCACTTTAGGAGGCTGAGGTAGGCAAATCACGAGGTCAGGAGTTCAAAACAAGCCTGGCCAATATGGTGAAACCCCGTCTCAACTAAAAATACAAAAATCAGCTGGGTGTGGTGGCACACACCTGTAGTCCCAGCTACTTGGGAGGCTGAGGCAGAATAGTTGCTTGAACCTGGGAGGCAGAGGTTTCAGTGAGCCAAGACCACACCACTGCACTCCAGCCTGGGCAACAGAGTGAGACTCTATCTCAAAAAAAAAAAAAAAAATCATATATATATATATATATACACACACACACAAATATATATATAAATTTTTCTGTAGAATTCTGGTAATGTCTTTATTTATAGCTATGAACATGAAACATGACATTTTATTGGTTTAAATTATTTAACTAATTTGTTAGTGGATTTCTAAATGCTAAATCTCACTTGCATTTCTAGCATAAAGTACCCTGGATCATAATATATGTTTTAGTATGCTGACACAATGGCTTCTAATATTTAAAATTTTCACATTATATTTATATGTTCTATATGTCCGTAATATTCTATATGTGTTTGTTTAAGCAAAGTTCTCATATCCCTCTTATGAACACTTACACATAAGTAGTGGGAAGATTGACTGCATTAAAACTCTTGAACAGTCTAGATAACATCAGTTTATCAACTATTTAATAAGTAGAATTTCTCTCTCAAGTATATAATGTTGGCATTTTTCTATGTGAGAATAACCCTTTGAGGTATGTCTCTGTTTCTTCTATGAATATTGAACAGTTTAGAATCTCTAACTCTATGAGGCTAAATGCTGATAACATTTATTCCTAAAATAAATCAACATTTGCATGTTAGTTTACATTAAATTGCACATATTTGCCCCATTTATGTTTATATCAATATTTAATTTCAAGGTTTTTTTTGCACTGTAAACTTTCACATATTCTACTCAAGGTTTTTTTGTTTTTTTTCTTTGAGGTGGAGTTTCACTCTTGTTGCCCAGGCTGGAGTGCAGTGGCGTGATCTCTGCTCTCTGCAACCTCCGCCTCCCTCCCGTGTTCAAGCGATTCTCCTGCCTCAGCCTCCCAAGTAACTGGGATTACAGGCATGTACCGCTACACCCGGCTAATTTTTTGTGTTTTTAGTAGAGACAAGGTTTCTCCATGTTGGTCAAGATGTTCTCGAACTCCCAACCTCAGGTGATTTCGCCAGCCTCTGCCTCCCAAAGTGCTGGGATTACAAGCGTGAGCCACCGCGCCCGGCCTCAAGCTTTTCATATACTCACATTTCCTGATTAAATATTAAAGAATAGTTTGGGCCGGGCGCGGTGGCTCAAGCCTGTAATCCCAGCACTTTGGGAGGCCGAGGCGGGCGGATCACGAGGTCAGGAGATCGAGACCATCCTGGCTAACATGGTGAAAGCCCGTCTCTACTAAAAATATAAAAAATTAGCCGGGCGTGGTGGAGGGCGCCTGTAGTCCCAGCTACTCGGGAGACTGAGGCAGGAGAATGGCGTGAACCCAGGAGGCGGAGCTTGCAGTGAGCCGAGATCGCGCCACTGCACTCCAGCCTGGGCGACAGAGCAAGACTCCGTCTCAAAAAAAAAAAAAAAAAAGAATAGTTTTGTTCAGGAATTTGAAGATTCACAAAAAATTTGCTTTTTAGCAGAGGAACATCTAAAGGAAGCACAGAACCCAGAAAGACACACTGACTTCACTGTTTGTTCTTCGTATATCAGACTCAGCATTTTCCTCTCCTTCCATGTGAGCCTCTTTCTTTCTTCAGATATCATAGATGAGAAAAACCTGTTCCAAACTCCTTCATTTCTCTGGGGACAATAGACAGCTGTAATCATTTTTCTTGTTTGTTTTTTTCTGTTTTGAGATGAAGTCCCACTCTGTCACCCAGGCTGGAGTGCAGTGGCATGATCTCGGCTCATTGCAACCTCCACCTCCCAGGTCCAAGCTATTCTCCTGCCTCTGCCTCCCAAGTAGCTGGGATTACAGGCGTGCACCACCACACCTGATTAATTTTTGTGTTTTCAGTAAAGACGGTGTTTCGCCATCTTGGCCAGGCTGGTCTCAAACTCCTGACCTCAGGTGATTTGCCTGCTTCAGCTTCCCAAAGTGCTGAAATTACAGGAAGGAGCCACCACACCTGGCAAAGAGCTGTAATTGTTATTCATAAATTGTAACTGGAGCGAATTTTTCATAATATCGCTATTTTTTTTCAAGTTCAACAGCTTATTTCACTTTATTTAGCTATGAGTAATTGAGATCTATCCACACTGACTTAAAACACATAAGTTTTTTTTTTTTTTTTCACATAAAACCTCAGGAGTTATGCATACCTGGGCTGGTATGGCAGCTTCAGGAAGCCTTTAGGGATGTCTCTGCTCCATCACCCCTGACATTTGTTTTCCATTCTTCACGGTCCAAGATGAGGGCTGAAGATCCAGAACATCTATTAACATCCATATTTTAGAAAAGCAAGAAAGCTGTTTTTAAAATCATCGTTTATTCATCTACTCAATTTCTGAATCTTATTTTATTTGTGCTTTTTTCTTCCAACTTCTATTTTAGGTTCAAGGGTGCATGTGCAGGTTTGTGAAATGGGTAAATTGCATGTCACTGGGGTTTGGTGTACACATTATTTCACCAGCCAGATAGTGAACATGGTACTTGATAAGTAGTTTGTTTGTTTGTTTGTTTATTTTAGAGGGAGTTTTGCTCTTGCTGCCCAGGCTTGGGTGCAGTTGCATGATCTTGGCTCATTGCAAGCTCCACCTCCAGGTTCATGCGATTCTCCTGCCATAGCCTCCTGAGTAGCTGGGATTACAGGTGCATGCCACCATGCCTGGCTAATTTTTGTATTTTTAATAGAAACCAGGTTTCACCATATTGACCAGGATGGTCTCGCCCTCCTAACCTTGTGATCCGCTCGCCCCAGCCTCCCAAAGTGCTGGGATTACAGGAGTGAGCCACGGCACCCGGCCCAATTTTTGTATTTTTAGTAGAGACAAAGGTTTAGCATGGTGGCAAGGCTGGCCTCGAACTCTTGACCTCAGGTGATCCACCTGCCTCTGCCTCCCAAAGTGCTGGGATTACAGGCGTGAGCCACCGTGCCTGGCAGATAGGTAGATTTTTTATTCTCACCCTCCTCACACCCTCTACTCTCAAGTAGACCCTGGTGTTTATTGTTTTCCTCTTTGAATTCATGTGTACTCAATGTTTAGCTTCAATTTATAAGTAAAAATATTCAGTATTTTGTTTTCTGTTCCTGCATTAATTTGCTTGTAATAATGGCCTCCAGCTCTATCCATGTTGCTGCAAAGCACATAATTTTATTCTGGTTTATGGCTGACTTGTATTCTATGGTGTACATTTACCACATTTTTCTAATTCAGTCCACTGTTGATGGGCACCTAGATTGATCACATATCTTTGCTATTGTCAAAAGTGCTACAGTGAACATACGTGTGCATGTGTCTTTTTTAGTAGAATGATTTATATCCCTTTTGGTATATATCTGGTAATAGGATGGCTGTGTCAAATGGTTTAAAGTTATTTGAGAAATCTTCACACTGCTCTTTCCACAGTGGCTGAACTAACTTACACTCCCTTTGCTCTGCAACCTCACCAATATAATACTGTGGTTTTTATTTGCATTTCTCTAATAATTAGCAATGTTTACCATTTTTTTAATGTGCTCTTTGTCTGTGTGTATGTCTTCTTTTGAGGAGTGTCTGGTTTTGTTCTTGTTTTGTTTTGTTTTTGTTTTGAGATGGAGTCTTGCTCTATCACCCAAACTAGAGTGCAGTGGCAGGATCTCAGCTCACTGCAACCTCCACCTCATGTAAAAGTTTTGTCCATCCTCATGTAAAAGCAATACCCCCTTTGGTTTTGGCTTAGCCTGGTCTTGTATGTACCATTTCCATTTTATGATGCTACTTTCTTGGGTGTGCAGTACCTGGTGGGCTTTGGGGGAACTCATGACCCAAGTCATAATAGAAATTTCAGGCCTCGTAAAGATATCATGGTTGAAGCAGAGGTGTTCCATTTCCAGCAAAGCTCAATAGCAAGCTAACAATTGCTTCTCAAAAGAGGAATATGCTTTTCCAGCCTCTGGCAGTTTCTGGGTCCAAAACATGAAAAGTACCCTCTTCCCATCTTGTTTCTGCCTAAGGCTCCAGTTAGCATGTTGATCTAGGACAGTTACTCACAGTCCGTCAGGCCCATCCCATATAGGCCATAGATCCAGGGCCAGTTGCACTGCTTGTTTAGCTTGTTCAAAAGCCATGCTGTCTTTCTCTCCACAGTGAAAGTCATACCTTTTTCTAGTGGCTGCATGCAGAGGTTGTAAAATGTTACCCGAGTAAGGAATATGATGTGTTCAGAATCCAAACAAGCCAATACATTTCTGGGACTCCTTCTTAGTGGTAGGGGTTGCAAATTATAGTATTTTAGCCTTAGCCTTTGGTGAAGTGGTCTATTTCTTTGCATTCCATAGGATGCCAAAGAATTTTACACTTTGTGCAGGTCCTTGAATTTTACTAGGCTTAATTTCCCATTTTTGAGATAGGAACTGGGTTTTTACCTGCTCCAAGCCCCGGCTGACTAGTTCTTCAGTTTTACCCTGACTGGGCCACCTGGACAGCTGCTTTTTTCAGCAATAGGCTGATAGCTTTGAGCCTGATCAGTCAAGACATTGACTGGCATTGGGCCAGGGCCAGTCTGGAAGTCAGATTAGCATTTTCCTTTTCCAGCTTACATTTCTCTTGTAGCAATCAGTCCCCATCTTGACACATTAACTTATAAGCAGCAATCAAACACTATCCACTTTGGGAGATTCCCTCAGCATCTCCTTTGGTGACTGGAATCCCCTGCAGCACTTCAAGCACAGTCAAATGTTTAAGTTGCACTAATTTAGATTCCCAATTCCCACAATGGCCAGTTCCCCTGGACCATTCAATCACAAAGAAGGAGAACTGGGAGTGATCCCATCCCAGGATATGGGAAGTCCTTGAGCCTCCAGCCCTATCCTTCTGGTCAAAAAGGGGAACACTTTTGTTTTCAAATCCTGTTTGTGACACTGAAAATGTTCTGTGTGGGAAACGTGGGAGGGGAGAAGAAAAGACACACATACAATACCTTTAAGGGTAAACAAGCTTTATCCCACATCAATATCAATGCAGACAGAATAAACTAATGATATAATAAGCAAATGATATAATAAATAAATAAATATAATTTGCAGATTGATATAATAAGCAAATTGCAGTAAGAAGAGGAGATGGGAAAAGAGATAAATATATATATATATTTACCCTCACCTGACTATGGAGGATTACCAACTGAGTGGGAAGCAACAGCCTGGGATCCAGAGCCGGCTATCCATTCATGCACAGGCAAGGAGAAGTCTCATGAAGCTTCAGGGTGGTCTGGGACCCTAGCTCTTTTGTAATGAGTTGTTTGGCATAAGGCCCAGTGAGGAGGGCCATTTGGGACTTGCTTCAAGGAACACAAAAGGGTCATCTTATTTTTGTGATTGTCTATTGTTTTTTAACAACTAATGTATAGTAATAGAATGAAATAGATATTTCTTTGATACAGTGCTGGATGAACACCTCAGGGGCTCACAGGACATGTTCTGGGACTTGGTGACCATTGTGTCCACGTTCAATTGAGTTCAAATTTAACATTTAACTTTTCCTCCACAAGTTCTCCTGTCTTCATGAATCGGCTCTGTCTAGGCAAAGGGCAAAATGAACCCCTTGGGCCATTACATAACCTCCACCTCCTGGGTTCAAGTGATTCTCCTGCCTCAGCCTCCGGAGTAGCTGGGACCACAGATGTGCACCACAATACCCAGCTAACTTTTTATATTATGAGTAGAGATGGGGTTTCACCATGTTGGCCAGGCTAGTCTTGAACTCCTGACCTCAAGTGATCCACCCACCTTGGCCTCCCAAAGTGTTGGGATTACTGACATGAGCTACCTGTGCCTGACCCTAAATTATTTCTTTCTATCTCCTATAGCAGTTTGAAATTACTTAACGGTTGTTTAAAACTGAAAAAATAAAAAGAATGTGGATAAAAATAAAATATAAATAGATAAAAAAATTACAGGGATTACAAAATATATATGTAAATCTGGAGTGGTCAAAAATGACAAATTTGATTTATTTATAACGTTTTATTAAAATTAGCTTTAATCGTTAATACACTATCACCAAAGTAAAAGCTGATTTTCTCTTGAACAAAAATTTTATGTGTTATTAATATGACAGCAAAATATTTCTGTTCACCTTTGAATACATTCAACAAGACACAGAGTAAAAAAGAGATAAAATGTTCCCCTGCTCTGGCATGGACCAGGCTCAGCTCTGGGAGGAAGACCTGCCTAAAAAGGCTGCAGCTTAGGCCGTCACTCTTTCTTCACTCCGCCCTGTAGCTGATCATGTCTTACGTTACTCAGTGTCTGAGGGGGCAGGACCTTAAGCATTAGCCAATCAGGGACGCTGGGCTGGAAACAGTCCAATCAGGCACGCAGCTGGAATGAACAGGATGGCTTCCGGATTTGGCGGGGTCTTTGTCTGTCGCTGCAGCTGGAGCTCCAGGTCGTGTTTTCATTGCTCTGTGTCTTCTGCTCCTAGAGGCCCTGTGTCCTGCAGGTATTGGGAGATCCACAGCTAAGATGCCAGGACCCCCTGGAAACCTAGAAATGGTGAGAGTGCCGGTCCAGCATCCTGAGAGAGGGGAAGTGTCTGTGGCAGGACTCAGGCCTCCCCTCAGTCAGCTCGACAGTCTGCACCCCGAATTCTCCTCACCCAGCTCGGCCTCAGTCCCGTTCAGCCATAAGATGGCGGCTACGCTGACAGCCTGGCCCCGGGCGTCCTGTCGCTTCCCCGCGCAGTGACTGTGCCCCTGGCCTGGAGCGCTCTGTGGGCAGCTTTGCACCCGCAGTGCCGTGTCTCTCCCAGATTGTGCAGGGAAGAATCCTGACTCGCGGTGCGGGTTCATGAATGGGAAGAGCTTTGGTCTCTGGGGTTCACAGTTTCTCTTTTCTGCTATTAAAATTGTATGGGGCTGGGCGCGGTCGTTCACGCCTGTAATCCCCGCACGTTGGGAGGTGGAGGCGGGCAGATCACTTGAGGTCAGGAGTTGAAGACCAGACTGACCAAAATGGGGAAACCCCTTGTCTACTAAAAATACAAAAATTAGCTGGATGTGATGGCAAATGTCTGTAGTCCCAAATTTTTGGGAGGCAGAAGTTAGAGAATCGCTTGAACCCGGGAGGGGGAGGTTGCAGTGAGCTGAAATCCTGCCACTGCACTCCAGCGTGGGCGACAGTGCAAGACTCTTGTCTAAAAAAAAAAAAATTATGGGAGTCACTGCAAAAATATCAAACAATTTAATCAAAGAGTGATTCAAGAATTGTAGAGCACCCAGCTATAGTCTGTAGTTTGTGGTCCGTGGGAGAGGCTTGAAGGAAAGACATTTATAAAATGCATGATGAAGAAAACCAAATTCAATAATTTGTTAGGTTTAGTAATGTAGTTTCTTAATTTGTACAATCAAGGTGGAAATTTCCTGGTTATGTAATTAGAGCTTAATTGGCAGTTTATAGTTGCTGACGCCTGAATTGTTTCCCCTAATGTAGTAATTTACCAAAAAATGCACTTGAGCTTAGATTTTTTTTTTTTTTTTTTTTTTAGAAATGGAAATCCGGGGACTAGAGCCTCTTCAGTCTCGTTGCCTGCCACTTAATTATTTTCACATCCCACAGGGAACTGATTTTCCCTGGCATTTTTCACATGTGTCCCAAGCAGGGCCTCAGGTGTCCCCCACGTTCCTCAATTAATTATTATTATTATTTTTTTGAGACGGAGTCTTGCTCTGTCGCTAGGCTAGAGTGCAGTGTCAGATCTTGGTTCACTGCAACCTCCACCTCTTGGGTTCAAGCGATTCTCCTGCTTCAGCCTCTACAGTAGTTGGACTACAGGCACGCGCCACCACTCCCAGCTAGTTTTTGTATTTTTAGTAGAGATGAGGTTTCACCATGTTTGCCAGGAATGCTAGTTACCAAGGAAAAATATAGGGAAAATCTCTCTTCCATTTTGGCTGTAGACAATGAATATATTTCCACAGGAAAATGTGGTAGATAATTGATGAGTTACATGGATTCATCAACACATTAGTTCCTCTTTTTGCAGGGTAAATTTGTTCTATATCCTTTTGTCTTGTGTTCTGAGTTAAATGCTAAATTGTAAGTGATGAAACATGGTACCTTCTAGAAGTGTTCCCATATGACTAATTTTTTACTACATTATTTTATTTATTTACTTATTTTTTTGAAATAGAGTCTCACTCTGTCACCAGGTTGGAGTGCAGTGGCGTGATCTTGGCTCATGCAACCTCTACCTCCCGGGTTCAAGCAGTTCTCCTGCCTCAGCCTCCCAAGTAGCTGGGATTACAGGTGTGTGCCACCACGTCCAGCCAATTTTTTTGTTTTTAGTAGAGACAGGGTTTCACCATGTTGGCCAAAATGTTCTCAATCTTCTGACCTCATGATCTACCCACCTTGGCCTTCCAAAGTGTTGGGATTACAGGCATGAGCCACAGTGTCTGGCCTACTGCATTATTTTTAAGATAAGTAATAAAATAATACATATATTGTCTGAAAGAAGTAGATATATATGCTTTTCTTATAGAGGTATAAAATGCAAGCATCTTAGCCAGGTGCAGTGGCTCATGCCTGTAATCTCAGCATTTTGGGAGGCCTAGGCAGGTTGATTACTTGAGGTCAGGAATTTGAGACCAGCCTGCCCAACATGGTGAAACTCATCTTTACTAAAAATACAAAAGTTAGCCAGGTGTGGTGGCATATGCCTGTATTCCCAGCTACTTGGGAGGCTGAGACACAAGAACGTCTTGAACCCGGGAGGTGGAGGTTGCAGTGAGCTGAGATCATGCCATTGAACTCCAGCCTGGGCCAGAGTGAGACTTCATCTCAAAAAAAAAAAAAAATAATAAGAACCTTAAAATTTCCTTCCCTTATGTAAACACTGCGTTTGAGTAATTTCCCTGGATTTTTCAAACACGTAGTTTCAAAAACTAAGTGAATAATTCTGACATGGAAATTAAAGCTTGAACCTAGTGACTCCAAGCTACGGCTAATATTAAGCCTGCAACTGGATATTGAAGACTCAGTTTTTTCTGGGGAGCCTTCCCTGCAGGTGTCCCAGCCTAATCACTCCAGCCATAGAAGGAGCCTTTATCCTGAGAGAAGCTACAGAGCCCTGGAAAGCTGGGGATCCACAGGCAGATGCAGTTGAGTTTAAGATGAAAGGAAACTGAGAGGGTCTTACTGATGATGAAGTCGTTATGTTTTGCAGCACTTTCAATACTTTGTAAAATAAAAACATTAGATTTATGTTAAAAAAAAGAATTCCAAAAAATTATTGCAACAGGAGAAAATACCAACTAAATATAAGATCTTTATGGCTTGCAAAGATGTAGGCAGAAAAGGGCTTTCTTTTTTAGGGAGAGGTAAGCAAGATTAGAAAGGAGGTGGGAGGTGAATGGCAAATGGAGAGTGAAAAAGTCTGATTTTAGATCAGAGGATGTCTTACCCTGAAATCAGCATGTTCTTAGGAGGGATGTAAAATGGGGTTGTATGTTGACTCAGACTGAGGGTAGCTCAAAGTTCAGGAGCCTGAGGGAGGGAAATAAACTTAAGAAAAGTATGATTAAGAAATATTTTATTTTATTCCGAGCCTAGTAGCTCATGCCTGTGATCGCAACACTTCGGGAGGCTGAGGCAGTCGGATCACCTGAGTACAGGTGTTTGAGAGCAGCCTGGCCAACATGATGAAATCCTGTCTCTACTAAAAATACAAAAATTACTGGGAGGCTGAGGTGGGTGGATCACCTGAGGTTGGGAGTTTAAGACCAGCCTGACCAACATGGAGAAACCCCATCACTACTAAAAAAAAAAAAAAAAAATTCAACAGGTGTGGTGGTGCATGCCTGTAATCCCATCTGCTTGGGAGACCGAGGCAGGAGAATCGCTTGAACTCAGGAGGTAAAAGTTGTGGTGAGCCGAGATTGTGCCAGTGCACTCCAGCCTGGGCAACGAGAGTGAAACTCCATCTCAAAAAAAAAAAAAAAATCACCAAAACAACAAAAATTTGCCAGGTGTGGTGATGGGCACCTGTAATCCCAGCTACTTGGGAGGCTGAAGGAGGATAATTGCTTGAACCTGGGAGGTGGAGGTTGCTGTTAGCCGAGATCACATCACTGCACTCCAGCCTGGGTGACAAAGTGAAGAAATATTTTATTTTGAGCACTGAAGAGAAATTCAGCTGATTTTTTTTAATGAGAAAAGGGAGAAAATGTGCAGAGCATGTGTCTTACCTGTGTGGTAGGTAAGAAAAGAGAGCACTATCTTAGTCATAATGGGAAGAGTGTTTCTTTCCATAAATTGTTCCTGGAGCACACAAAGAATGGAGAATTTTATTAATCACAAATATTTTCCAGTATTATCTATGTGTTTCATCTTTCCCCATTTCTTTTCTTTGTTCTATACATTTCTTCCATTTGGCTTTTCCTGGGCTGCATCTCACATATTAAACTGGTAAACCTAACTACAGTGTTTTGCTGAGTTCTGTGAGTAGCTCTACCAGATTATTAAAATTCAGAGAGGTTATGGGACTCCCAAGTTTATAAACAGTAGCTCAGAAGCACAAATGGGCCCATGGGATTTTTGACTGGCATCTGCAGTGAGGACAGTGTTGTGGGACTGAGCCCTGAATCAGGGTCTGTGTTGACTCTGGATGGTGTCAGAATTCAAATGTTAGACAATAATTTGGTGTCAGTCAATTGTTTAATGTTCAGCTAACTCTACAGGTTTGGTGCCAGAAAAAAGATATCACAGAGGCCTGGCCTGGAATAAAACTCTAGCTGTTTGGGAATGGGAGCTCTGCTTTCCTGTACACAGGCTGTCACACTGCCCATTGTCCTGTGATTCAGGTCTTCTCCCAGGGTGACAGAGGACTGAAAACTTAGAGGAAAGGAGTTCTGATTACAGACCCCCTTTTCTGACAGCTGCCACCACAAGGTTCCCACCCACTCACAAACACACACACTAGACATTGACATGTCCACAATCCTCCCAGGACTAGGCACCACCCTCAGGAACTTCACCACGGCATTTTTGACCCTAGTGTTTCTTGCCAAGAACCCACAAGTCTCTACAAGTCTCCAGGCATATCCCCATCTGCAGACACTAAATCTGCAGCAGCAACCAGTTTTCTCCACCAACCTACCATTTTGGATCAGCTGTTCATAATCTCATCTGCCTGCACACAGAACTAAATCAGAGTACAGCTGTATCGGGTCCACTATCTGCAGCAAAAATCAGTCCTCTCACCTGCATTGCACTCTCTTCTGCCCAGGGATTTAATTTTTTATTTTAGCTTTTATTTTTGATTCGGGGTACACATGTGGGTTTCTTTTACAGGTAAAATTATGTCATGTGGGTTTTGTGTGCAGATTATTTTGTCAACTTACGTACTAAGCATAGCACCAAACAGGTATGTTTTCTGATCCTCTGAGTTCTCCCACCCTCCACCCTCCACCCTCCACCCTCAACTAGGCCTCAGTGTCTGTTGTTCTCCTCTTTGTGTTCATGTGTTATTATTTAGCTCTTACCTATAAATGATAACACATTCATTTGGTTTTCTGGAGGCAGAGTCTCGCTTATTTCCCAGGCCAGAGTGCCATGGCATGATATTGGCTTACTTTAACCTCAACCTCCCAGGCTCAAGCAATTCTCTCCTACCTCATCTTCCCAAGAAGCTAGGACTACACGTGGGCATTACCACACCTGGACAATTTTTCTTTTTGTATTTTCTGTGGAGACAGGATTTTGCCATGTTGCCCAGGCTGGTCTCAAACTTCTAAGTTCAGGCAGTTCACCTGCCTCGGCCTCCCAAAGTGCTGGAATTACAGTCATGGGCCACTGCTTCTGACCATACCATATTTTCTTTATCCAGTTTACCATTGATAGGCATTTAGGGCCTGTCTTTGTCTTTGCTATTGTGAATAGTGCTGCAGTGAACATGCATGTGGATGTGTCTTTATAATGTAATAATTTATATTTCTTTGGGTATATACCCAATTATGAGATTTCTGGGTCAAATGATAATTCTGTTATTAGTTCTGTGAGGAACCACCACACTGCTTTTTACAGTTCTTAAACTAATTTACACTCCCACCAGCAAAGTATAAGCATTCTGTTTTCTCTGCAACCTTGCCAGCACCTGTTATTTTTTGACTTTTTAAGAATAACCATTCTGACTGGTGTGAGGTGGTATCTCATTGTGGTTTTTCCTTTAATTTCTCTAGTAATTAGTAATGAGCATTTTTTTCATATGCTTGTTAGCCACATATATATCTTCTTTTGAAAAGCATCTGTTCGTGTTTTTGCCTATATTTTAATGAGGTTGTTTGGTTTTTTCTTTTAAACTTGTTTAAGTTTTTAATAAATTCTGGATATTAGACCCTTGTCAGAGGCAAAGTTTGCAAATATTTTCTTTTATTCTGTAGGTTGTATTTTTCCTCTGTTGATAGTTTCCTTTGCTGTGAAGAAACACTTTAGTTTAAATAGGTTCCATTTGCCAATTTTTGCTTTTGTTGCAATTGCTGTTGGTAGCTTCATCATGAAGTCTTTGCTGGTTTCTGTGTCTAGAATGGTGTTTCTTAGGTTATCGTGCAGATTTTCTTATAATTTTAAGTTTACATTTAAGTGTTTAATTTATCTTGAGATGATTTTTGTATATGGTGTAATGAAGGGATCTAGATTCAGTCTTCTACATAGTGCTAGGTAGTTATTTTAGCACCATTTGTTAAATAGAGAATTATTGCCACATTCCTCTTATCAGCTTTGTCAAAAATCTGATGGTTATAGGAGGGTGGCATTATTTCTGGGCTCTCTATTCTGTTGCATTGACCTTGTGCACTCGTGGATTTTTTATAACATCTTTCTCTCTTCTCCTTTTCCCCATAAACATTCTTTGAATTGCATACAGTGTGAAAAATTCAAATGTCCAAGAGTTCAAAAACTCTTTAAAAAGTTCCAAAACAAACCAACCCAAATGTCCAACAATGATAGACTGGATTAAGAAAATGTGTCACATATACACCATGGAATACTATGCAGCCATAAAAAATGATGAGTTCATGTCCTTTGTAGGGACATGGATGAAATTGGTAATCATCATTCTCAGTAAACTATCACAAGAACAAAAAACCAAACACCGCATATTCTCACTCATAGGTGGGAATTGAACAATGAGAACACATGGACACAGGAAGGGGAACATCACACTTCGGGGACTGTTGTGGGATGGGGGGAGGGGGGAGGGATAGCATTGGGAGATATACCTAATGCTAGATGACGAGTTGGTGGGTGCAGCGCACCAGCATGGCACATGTATACATATGTAACTTACCTGCACGTTGCGCACATGTACCATAGAGCCTAAAGTATAATAATAATAATAAAAAGAAAAAGAAAAACTAAAAAAATAAATAAAAAATAAATAAATAAATAAATAAAAAATAAAAAAATAAAAAAAATAAAAATAATAAATAAATAAAAATAAAATAAAATAAAAAGTTCCAAAACAAATTTTGCTACTCTGTCTGTTCTTAAGGGATTTAGATTATATGTAGATATTTTTCTCTGCTTTTTTGAAATATATGTAAATCATATTAACAGCAAAATAAACCTTTTTCATTTTTTATGACTTCAGATTATCTTTATCTGGTACTTCAGATTTATTGCTTTGTTTTTGCTTCTGAAAAGTTTATTTTTTTCATTTTTAGTCCTTTAAGGTAGACACAGATTTATTTAGATAAAACTCATTTAAGAGCACACAGAAGCATAGCACAAAGATAAAATTAAATTTAACAATACAGAATGATAAAGTCTAAAAGATACTAAGTTTCCTTGACAGAAACCTGATTATCCAAGATAATTATCCAATATTTGCAGGCTGAAGTACTAATACTGCAAATGCAAGAACAGTTCAATGCATGAACTCAACAGTGGAGTCTGTAGTTGTACCTTGTTTTCTATTTATTACTTCAGAACAATTAGCATAGTTAGGTTTAGTGTTTGTAGACAAACTGCATTCATATAAATTAAACAGTGTTTCCTTTTTTTTGAGACAGACTCTCACTCTGTTGCTCAGGCTGGAGTGCAGTGGCATGATCTCAGCTCACTGCAACTGCTGCCTCCCAGATTCAAGTGATTCTCCTGCCTCAGCCTCCTGAGTAGCTGGGATTACAAGTGCACACCACCATGCCTGGCTAAGTTTTTGTATTTTTAGTAAAGATGGAGTCTTACCATGTTGTCCAGCTTGATCTTGAACTCCTGACCTCAAGTGATCTACCTATCTCAGCCTCCCAAGTTGCTGAGATTACAGGGGTGAGCCATAAACAGTATTTTCTACAATATTATGAATATAAAGCCACAATACTTACTTTGAATCACTTAAATTGTTATTTTAATATTGTAATTTATACTTTTGAAATATAAAGTGTTTTAACTGAAGTATAGTTACAGTTTTTTAAAATGGTATATATATTATGACTAGTTCATTAAAATTATTCATACTTAGATATTTATATCTAATAGCCAGAGAAAATTTACTACCAAATTATTACAGTAGACATTTGTCTGACATATTTATTACTTTATTCAATAGGAATAAAAATGAGTAAACACAATTCAGGTATCTTTTATTTCACTAAATTGGTATGTTCCTATTACAGGACAAATAAAGACAGGTGATGTGGCCACCCCAACACCATAATACCTCTTCAGTTAGCTATGTTGCAAGTTCTAATATATTCCACTATACAAACACAATCAGATTCTATTTCTTCATCAAAAAGTGTCGTTTGAAGTTGTCAGATGTATTTCAATATAGAACCCCCATTCAATGGCTAGAAGATGAGATGGAAGCAGAGATGGAAAAGAAACTTTATAAAATTATTCTTTCTGAAAATCTGCCCCCTTCCTAATGCTCATGTTTCTCATGGTGAGAGTAGCTATACACTTTGAGTGTTTAGAGAGAAATTTATTTTAGGAGAATATTTTCTGGCTGACTTCAACAATCTTATATCTAATCTGACCTTTTTCTTAAGATCTTTTTAACTTTCTTCTCTCAAAATAATGTTGCTCAGATGGAGATGTGTTTTTCTCTCCAATGCTTTGTCTGTTTCAGAAGCCTTACTAGTATCCCGTAGAGTCTGAATGAGGTGGGTTGTCACAGTGAAAACTTTTGATGCTATCTCTATCTGGACTCATGTTGGAAATTCAATATTTTTTCCATGTCACCATTATAAGTAGAAAGTGAGGCTGAAACACTGCTCCCAGTTTCATTATTGTGAAGATATAATTCTACCCAGGAATCCTGCAGGCTCTCCTCCTGCAGCTCAGGTCTCACTCTCTGTTGTGACACTAGAGTGTTGCTGTGGCAAACGTAGTTCACATAAAATGTGAGCTGTGCTCAGGGCTGTGCCTCAGTGGCAGATAGTAGAGGTCAAGAGAGGACACCAATAACCAAGGGAAAACAAGCAGGAGTGCTGTAGCCCAGTGCCAGGGAGTACAGAGCCACTGCTCTAAAATGTAAATAGCCAAAGAGATAGAATCCTATTCAACCATTTTTGTAGCAGAGTGAAAGCCTACCTTCAGCAGCCACTGGGCTTCAAGCTGCTAAACTACCTCCTGTTCTGAAGATGTGGAAAGTTCATTTGTCATTGAATATAAGCAATTAGCATACCCAGATGCCCTCTTCAATCTCCATGTAATTTTAGGATGAACTATGTATGACATGGTGCTATAAATTCTTCTACTTGTGGACTAATTATGGTGACTATCTTTCCACCTTTGTAATCTGTTAAACAGATTGACAATGATGTATGTCACTTTCAAGTTTAATTTTGTAAGAAAGCCATTTTCTTTCTCTGGAGCTGAAGAAACCATTTTCTTTTTCTGAGGTTGGAGCTTCTCTGGGGCTGGAGAAAATTTTTCTTTTTCTTTTTTTTTTTTTTTTTGAGATAGAGGTCTCACTCTGTCACCGAGGCTGAGTATAGTGACATGATCTCAGCTCACTGCAACCTACAGGTCTCGGGCTCAAGCAACTCTCCTGCCTCAGCCTCCTGAGTAGCTGGGATTACAGGCACCTGCCACTGTGCTGGGCTAATTTTCATGTTTTTAGTAAAGATGTAGTTTCACTGTGTTGGCTAAACTGGTCTCAAACTCCTGATCTCAGTTGATATGCCCATCTCAGCCTCCCAGAGTCCTGGGATTACAGGTGTGAGTCACTACTTCCAGCCCATTTTTTCTTTTAATTATTGTTTCCAAACACTGTCTAGAATTACCAGACATGATATAAACACATAAGGTGCCAACCAGAATTTACTCTAGAGGGGACTTTCCCTCTCAGGCTTCCAGTCAACGTATACTTGTGCAGCAAAGTGTAAGCTGTCCCCTAAATATGCAGGCAGAATTGTGTCTCTGCCTATTTGGTATCTAGAGTTCTCTACAATCACTTCTAGAGAGGCTAGATCAAATTTCTACAAACTTCACAGGCAGCAATCAATCATTTTACCTCTTTCACTGACTCTTGTATCTTCAGACTGAAACTGATTCAGAGAATATGGAGCCCAGAAACCCAATCAGAGTAACATGTGTGCATTGAGTAGACATAGAGACATGAGAATCTCCACTTTCCCTTTCCTCCTCTTGCCAAAATACCCACAAATGTACAGGTAACACCTGCTGCTACTCCAGCCATTCAGGCGGTAAATCTGTAGCTCCAAATTTTGAATCCAGGTCGTGAGATTTGAGAAATAAAAAACTTTTATCTGAAAAATGCAAGTCCTTTTGGTTATCGAACTCAGAGAAACATTAAAATAAAAGTGCAGTTATATCTTTCTCCCCCTATTAACTATGTATTAATCTCTTGAAACTGTTCCCTATTGGCACAAGTAGCTATAAATGACACTAATAATGCCACATTGGACACTATATTTTTGTTTGTTTGTTTTTGAGAAGGAGTTTCAATCCTGTTGCCCAGGCTGGAGTGCAATGGTACAATCTCGGCTCACTGCAACCTCTGCCTCCTGGGTTCAAGCAGTTCTTCTGTCTCAGCCTCCCTAGTAGCTGGGATTACAGACATATGCCACTATGACCAGCTAATTTTGTATTTTTAGTGGAGATGGGATTTCTCCATGTTGGTCAGGCTGGTCTTGAGCTCCTGACCTCAAGTGATCTGCCCGCCTTGGCCTCCCAAAGTGCTGGGATTACAGGCTTGAACCACTGAGCCTGGCCTGGACACTATATTTTATACCCTAAACCATTATGATATACATCTAATTAATAATCAATGCTATCTCTGTAAATAAAATTTTCTGAAAAACAACTTTGTGTCAGCCCACTCTCTGTCCCTCTCTTGTTGTCTTTATAAATCCTCTTGTAATTGCTGCTAATTAAAGTGTAGATTCCAGGCAACTTGAATCTTTGCTCCCAGGTTATAATCCTTAAACTTGACCCAAATAAACTGTCTACTTATGTTCATGTTGTGTCAGCCTTTTTTTTTATATAGACTTATATAGAATGTTCTAGAGCAGCATCCATGAGGGGATCTCTATTTAGATTGTATTCCACTTGCTGTAACATCAAAAGATGCAGAGCCAGGTTGATCCTACCTAGAATCTGCAATTAAGTTCTGGCCTCTGCCTGGGATTTACAAAAAAGCCTGGACTTTGGATAGAAAATGTACAGAAAACTAACAAAAGGCATTTTCTGTGTTGTGAGATGTCAACCTAAACATCTTACAGCCCCATTTTGGGAGCGTGGCTCTTTGAGATTTTTCACATCTTGTTCATTGACCTGCTACAGTGATATGGGAGGCTCCAGGAGGAAATAGAATCTGATGGCAGAATTTGTAAGTGTAAAAAAGCATCTTAGGAGTGAGTGATCAAGGCCACAAAGTATCCAGAGCCATGATCACAACTATAATTACCTGTAAAGTGGAATACTGGAGAAGAGTTATTTTTCTCTTTCCTTTACCCAAGAGCTAGCAAATCAGAACAGGTGTTCCAGGTTCTGGAGTTCCACCAGGGCAGTTCCATTTTCTATTTAGAATCAGCCTGAGTCTCTCCAGCCTGGCTTATCATTGGGCCATCAGCCCAGGGTCACTGGGAATTCCCTCAAAATCACCTAGGTGTCTTTGAGGCATTTGAGGATGTTCAGAGCAGAATTGTGTTAGACTGACAAGAGTGGTTAATTCTGCTTCTGTCTCAGTGTAAGTGAAATGAGTCATCCTGTGTTTGTTCATCAACTCATACAAGAGGTATCTTTGGTTGCTACCCAGGTGAGAGTTTCTCCAGTTTCCTGTTACTTGGATGATAAAGAAGGAGGAGATCTGGAGACCCAAACAGATAAACTAGTTGCTTCAATTTCATATAGCCATTAAAAAAACATGAAGCCGTCATGGTTCCTACAATCCAGAAATGTTTAGTCTAGACTAGCAACTGGATAAATAATTATGCATCATATGGTTGGTACAATAAATGCATGTGTCCAAAATCTTGGGCTTTATTTAGTCTACTCTCTTTATATTGTGACTTCTGATGTCTACATCTGAAGGCATATTTATGAACAGAAGGATTATTATAATTTTTTTTCTTTGAGATGGAGTCTGTGTCACCCAAGCTGGAGTACAGTGGTGTGATATTGGCTCACTGCAACCTCTGCCACCCTGGTTCAAGTGATTCTCCTGATTCAGCTTCCTGAGTAGCTGGCATTACAGGTGCTGGCCACCATGCCCAGCTAATTTTTGCATTTTTAGTAGAGACAGGGTTTCACCATCTTGGTCAGACTGGTCTCAAACTCCTGATGTTGTGATCTACCCGTATCATCCTTCTGAAGTGCTGGGATTACAGGTGTGAGCCACCATGCCTGGCCATATAATTTCTATTTCTTTTACCTTGCTAAGTGTACATATTTATTTTCTAATAAAATTACACTAGAAAGGCTGGGCATGGTTGTTCATGCTTGTAATCTCAGCACTTTGTGGGGCTAAGGCAGGTGGATCACAAGGTCAGGAGTTTGAGACCAGCCTGACCAATGTGGTGAAATGCCGTCTCTACTAATAATACAAAAATTAACTGGGCGTGGTGACACACATCTGTAGTTTCAGCTACTTGGGAGGCTGAGGTAGAAGAATCACTTGAACCCAGGAGGCAGAGCTTGTAGTGAGCTGAAATGGCACCACTGCACTCCAGCCTGTGAAATACAGTGAGACTTCATCTATTAAAAAAAAAAATTACCCTAGAAAACCTTACAGAATTTGTTTAAATTGCGTATTAGTATGTATCATAAAGTTGACAGGGCAGTGGCTAGAAAATATTAAAATTACAGAAATTCTAGGATTTAAGTTTTTCTTTTAGGTAACCTTTGAAAATAGAAAACTGGTAGTACTGCAGTGGCATAGAGGGAAGAATTCTACATAGCGTCCCCACCCTGCCTCAGACCTGTTCAGGTTCACCCTTTTTGGAGGCCTTATTTTGGTCTGACCATACCTTGGAGTCTTTCCTCAGAGAACTGATTAGAAGAGATCAGAGTTTTGGCTGGTGAATCCTGTTGCCTTTCTAGAGCTGGTGTTCACAATTTCTTGAAACCCAAAAACAGATAAATGGGATAAATAAAGTATGTATTTTAGGGTCCTAGATTTTAAATGTTCTATTAAAACCAGTGTTTGCAGAGACATTGTATTTAGACACTTGTTTTCTATTCCTGCAGATCCAGTAGTTGCTCCATAAGTCACAAAAAAGTAATATAAACAGAATAAAACTTTGTCTAAACTACATTAACTTCTTTCTTTTTGTATCTCTTTCATCTGTCTATATTTAGCTTTTATTCCTTATAATTTAAAAAAATTGATGACAGAGGAACAGAAGAAGAAATAGAGATTCTGGGCCCTTTTTCTAAATCCTGGAAATTATTAAACCCTTAGTACCAGCTCCCAGGATGTAATGAGAATTAAATCACATAATGTGTTATGCCCAGCACAGTGCTCTGTATCCTGATCTTGAGCACATAGTACCTGTTTAATAAACATTGCATTAGTACATGTGTACATGTTGTTTTTAAAATACAGACTTATTCAGACATTGCTGCCTTCTGTTTTCTCTGTAAACTTTAAAGAGCCAGCAAAGAATGTAAAACTTTAGGATGGAGATGGGTTGTCCTTGTTTGTACCAGAAGTATTTGGTTGTGACAAGAGTGCTAAGTGTAAGGGATCCTGTGCTGTTCCTGCTTCTCTAACTAATGTAAATAATGCACCAGTGGGGAGCAACATCAGCATTGACAAGGGACTTGTTTAAAACACCCATTCATAGATCCTTTTCAAACCTGCAGAATTACATTACATAAAGTGGGGCCAAAATTACCAAGTGATTTATAAGTTCATTAAAGCTTGAGAGGCAATGCTTAGCTTAGTGGTTATCAGCCCAGGCTTCTCATTAGGATCATATGGTCAATTTGCAGAAATGTCTTGTGCCCTCCCGACAGCTTCTGTTTCTTGTTGTGGGTGGAAGCATCCATGTGGTTTTAATGAGGTGCCTCATGTGACTGTAAGGTGAGGTGAGAATCAGGTATGAGGGTTTCAAAATACATTCATGAGAGTTAAGTTCCACCTTTGCACTAAAGGGTGGTCACAGGGCCTATTCTGTTTGGGTTTGGTAGGGACAGGTCAGTGTGGTGCACATTTCCATTACTGTGGCAGAAATTGCTGGTGTCTGTGGCAGCGGACGGCACCTGAGGACAGGAAAGGAGAAACTTATATTTTCATCTTCATGGAGCAGCTCATTGCTCCCGAATCTCTTCTGTTTTAAAGGACAGAAATGGTCGGATTTTTCTGTCTTTTTCTGCCAATTGATGCCATGCTAGCTGGTAAACATGAGGTACTGATACCTTTAAAGGCATATTCTCAAGATGCAGGTGTAATTTGTCCACAGAATCTCATCTGAGAAGGAATTCCAGAGAAGGAGGAGATACAGAAAGAGAAAACAAACAAACAAAAAAAGGCTTCGGGTAAACATGCCTCAGCTGAAAAGCTGTGTACTCTGCCTCCTGGAATGCCATGCATCTAGTACTTGAAAACTTTTACTTCTCTACTTGTGTTTTTCCTCCCTAAGGAATTTGGTTTAAGTGCTTCTTAAAATTCTTATGATAGTCAAGGGTCTCTGAAAAATATTTCTTTCCTGTATCCCAGAGCCGCCTTTTCATTCTCTGCATCATAACTTCTTATATGCCATGCAGATTTATCAACAGGAATTTATGATCTACAATATTAAAAATGTTCCCTTTGTGGCTGTTGAACATGGAAAGATGTGGATACTCAAGAATTCTATTGGGGAAAACTGTGGTCCTTAGTAAAGATGGAGAAAATGTAATGTTGAGGCTCCATTCGTGTGTTCCATTAGCTGTATGCTGAACAGGATTAAGAAATTGTTTATTTAGGTCAGGTGCGGTGGCTCATGCCTGTAATCCCAGCACTATGGGAGGTTGAGGCAGGCAGATCGCCTGAGGTCAGGAATTCGAGACCAACCTGGCCAACATGGTGGAACCCCGTCTGTACTAAAAATATAAAAATTAGCCTGGAGTGATGTCAGGCGCCTGGAATCCCAGCCACTTGGGAGGCTGAGGCAAGAGAACCACTTGAACCCAGGAGGTGGAGGTTGCAGTGAGCTGAGATCATGCCATTGCACTCCAGCCTGGGGGACAAGAGTGAGACTTAATCTCAAAAAAAGAAAAAAAAAGAAAATTGCTCATTTAAATGTGATGGCATTTGTTACCCAGAAATTCTGAAAAAAATTATTAGGAGATACCTGCTCTCTAGGGTGTTAATGAAGGCTGCTTAATATTACTACTAAAAATTACAGAACATAGGAGGTATCTGTATTTTGAGGTTTGCATTAAACTGATGATTCTTTTTGGTTACATTCAGATTTTATTTGCTTTTTTTAAAAAGGAATATTTCAATAGTGATGCTGTGTTCTTCTGTAAGCATTAACACATCATAAAAATTTGTCCTAGTGCAGTTAATGGTTAATGATTCACTTGCTTAAATAGATCTCTGACAGACTTTTTTTACTATATAGCTAATTATTTTTCTCTTCATTATTAAGTTTCATTATGCAGCTGATGTGCACAATCATATTTAATCTGGCAGCTGTTCTTTTTTCTTTTTTTTCTACATATTTTTCTTTGGAAAATTAAGGCTCTTATCTTTGTTTACAGGCCAGAAAAACTGGAAAAAACACAGGCTCTTCCACTTACTGGATGTTTGACAAAATATCCTTTTTGGGCCAAAACATTGACATTATTGGCGAGCTTGCTAGAAATTCAAAAAATCAGACTTTATTCCAGATCTTCTGGAAAAAAACCCTGCATAACAAGGTCTTCAGCTTATTGTACATATTAAAACATATCTTTTTCGTCTGAAAAATATTCACAACTCATTCCATATGATGTAAATATAGCACTCAAAAATGTACGTTTGTGTTCATGCCGTTAATTTTATAGTTTATTTTCTAGAAAAATATATGAACTGATGTTGTGAATCTTATGCTCCTTTTTTTTTCTCAGAGATAGAGAATACTTTAGAGAATATTTCTGTGTTGAAAATTATTTTATAGGATAACTTTAGTCAGTCCTATAAGTCAGAACCAGTTATCTTTACTCTCTCATTTCACCTTAAGTCAAATTAAAAATTCTGCCCATAACCACTTGGTGAAAATGTGTGTGTGTTTATTTTTCAGAGGCCATTGCAATTTAGAGATGTGGCCATAGAATTCTCTCTGGAGGAGTGGCATTGCCTGGACATGGCACAGCGGAATTTATATAGAAATGTGATGTTGGAGAACTACAGAAACCTGGTCTTTCTTGGTGAGAAAAACTTTAATACATAATTCATAATATACACAAATTATTTTATTTCTCTTTTTTGTAGAATGTTGGTAATTTATTCTTTTTATAAAAGAGTTTTAGATCCAGTTTTTCAAGAAAATCTTCAGAATTTGTTCATTTAGAAAAGAATTACTTTGGTGCCTCATGCCTGTAATCCCAGCACTTTGGGAAGCTGAGGCAGGGGGATTACTTGAGGCTAGGAGTTTGAGACCAGCCTGGCAAAAATGGTGAAACCCCATCTCTAACAAAAGTACAAAAAATTAACTGGGGGCTGTGGCATGCACCTATAATCCCAGGACTCAGGAGGGTGAGGCAGGAGAATCACTTGAACTCAGGAGGTGAAGGTTGCAGTGAGTTGCAATCATGCCATTGTACTGCAGCCTGGGCAACAGAGCAAGATTCTGTCTCAAGGAAGAAAAAAAAAAAAGAAAGAAAAGAAAAAAATTTCTTCAAGATATTTCATCTTAATACAAACTTTCC
Source organism: Pongo pygmaeus (assembly GCF_028885625.2). Lineage (NCBI taxonomy): Eukaryota > Metazoa > Chordata > Mammalia > Primates > Hominidae > Pongo > Pongo pygmaeus. The sequence goes on from NC_072393.2 coordinate 21,415,466, forward strand.
TCATTTCTAAGTTGAGTTATATTCTTCACTCTAAATTAGTGGTAATTCCAGAAATTTACTGACTTAAAATATTGTAGCTTCCACCTGAAAATCTACTTGCCACCACCAAGTTTTGATTCAGTAGTACCAGGTAGTAAAATTAGGAAACCTACAAATTGAAAGTATTTTCTTTTTTTTTTTTTTTTTTTTTTGAGACAGAGTCTCACTCTGTCCCCCAGGCTGGAGTGCAGTGGTGCAATCTGGGCTTACTGCAAAATCCACCTCCCAAGTTCAAGCAATTCTCCTGCCTCAGCCTCCCGAGTATGTGGGACTACAGGCACACATCACCATGCTCGGCTAATTTTTGTATTTTCAGTAGAGATGGGGTTTCACCATGCTGGCCAGGCTGGTCTCAAACTCCTGACTTCATGATCTGCCTGCCTTGGCCTCCCAAGATGCTGGGATTACAGGCATGAGCCACGGCACCAGGCAAATTGGAAGTATTTTCTAAATATTTAGAAATCTCTGTTACAAATTTGTATTTTGTTATTAATTTACTAGAATATTTTATCACATCATCTTTCCTGAGCACATTACTAGCTTGTAATTAGAGAATGTGAGCAAGATTCATTTTATTTATTTTTGATAAATCAGGTATTTTTGTCTCAAAGCCAGACCTCATCACCCATCTGGAGCAAGGAAAAAACTTTCGACTATGAAGAGACATGAGATGGTAGCCAACCTCTCAGGTAGGTGTGAGGGAAAATGAATACAACAGACAACACAGTAAGAGGTCCAAGGTCCAAGAGAAAGCCAGTCCTTAAGGTGTGATTCTGGAAGCTGTGTTCCAAAGGAACTTCCTGGGCAGCTGTTTTTTTTTGTTTTTTGTTTCTGTTTTTGTTTTTGTTGTTTTAAATTTTGCTCTCACAAAGGGGCATATTGTCTTATGCTTTTAAATTCTCTAAAAATTCTACTTTTCTTTCAGTGAGCTTCCTTCACATTCACAGTGAGAGCCAAAGTCCTCTTCACGGCATACAAGGGACTGCACAATCCAGCTGCTTTTTCATTGTTTTGGGGACACACAAATCTCTTCCTAATTTTGAGAAACTGAAACAATTTTTTAGTTTTCTTTTTGTATCAGGTCTGAAATGTGTGAGAGTGGTAGTTTCTGTTGCATTTTTTTTGTTCATTTTTGTGCACAGTTCATTCTATTTTTATTACTATATAGCTTTGAAGTATAGTTTGAAATTGTAAGTATGATATCCTGCTTTCTTCCTTTTCCTCAAGATTGCTTTGCCTATTCAAGTTTATTTTAGTTTCATGTAAATTTTAGAATTGTATTTTCCATTAGTGTAAAAAAAAAAACCACTGCAATTTTAATAGGAAGATTACTGAGTCTATAAATCACTTTGGATAATATGATACATGAATAATATTTATTCTTTCAATTCATAGACATAAAATATTTTAAAATTAATTTTGATCTTCTAATTTTTTGTTACTGTAAACTTTTTTACCTCCTTGGTTAATTTTTTCTTAGGAATTTATTTAATGCTATATTAAATAAGATTTTTTCTTCCTCATCAGATAGTTTGTTTTAAGTGTAAGAAACCATACATATACTTGTGTGTTTAATTTTATATTTTGCTAATTTACTGAGTGTATTTATTAGTTTAGACAGGTTTTAATGTACTGTTTATGGTTTTTTAAATATAAAATTGTGTGATCTACAACCAGCAACTTTTTTTCTTTTCTATTTATTTATTTATTTATGTATTATTATACTTTAGGTTTTATGGTACATGTGCGCAATGTGCAGGTTAGTTACATATGTATACATGTGCCATGCTGGTGTGCTGCACCCATTAACTCGTCATCTAGCATTAGGTATATCTCCCAATGCGATCCCTCCCCCTTCCCCCCCAGCCCACAACAGTCCCCAAAGTGTGATGTTCCCCTTCCTGTGTCCATGTGTTCTCATTGTTCAATTCCCACATATGAGTGAGAATATGCGGTGTTTGGTTTTTTGTTCTTGCGATAGTTTACTGAGAATGATGATTTCCAATTTCATCCATGTCCCTACAAAGGACATGAACTCATCATTTTTTATGGCTGCATAGTATTCCGTGGTGTATATGTGCCACATTTTCTTAATCCCGTCTATCATTGTTGGACATTTGGGTTGGTTCCAAGTCTTTGCTATTGTGTATAGTGCCACAATAAACATACGTGTGCATGTGTCTTTATAGCAGCATGATTTATAGTCCTCTGCGTATATACCCAGTAATGGGATGGCTGGCTCGAATGGTATTTCTAGTTCTAGATCCCTGAGGAATTGCCACACTGACTTCCACAAGGGTTGAACTAGTTTACAGTCCCACCAACAGTGTAAAAGTGTTCCTATTTCTCCACATCCTCTCCAGCACCTGTTGTTTCCTGACTTTTTAATGATTGCCATTCTAACTGGTGTGAGATGGTATCTCATTGTGGTTTTGATTTGCATTTCTCTGATGGCCAGTGATGGTGAGCATTTTTTCATGTGTTTTTTGGCTGCATAAATGTCTTCTTTCAGAAGTGTCTGTTCATGTCCTTCGCCCACTTTTTGATGGGGTTGTTTGTTTTTTTCTTGTAAATTTGTTGGTGTTCATTGTAGATTCTGGATATTAGCCCTTTGTCAGATGAGTAGGTTGTGAAAATTTTCTCCCATTTTGTAGGTTGCCTGTTCACTCTGATGGTAGTTTCTTTTGCTTTGCAGAAGCTCTTTAGTTTAATTAGATCCCATTTGTCAATTTTGGCTTTTGTTGCCATTGCTTTTGGTGTTTTAGACATGAAGTCCTTGCCCATGCCTATGTCCTGAACGGTAATGCCTAGGTTTTCTTCTAGGGTTTTTATGGTTTTAGGTCTAACGTTTAAGTATTTAACCCATCTTGAATTGATTTTTGTATAAGGTGTAAGGAAGGGATGCAGTTTCAGCTTTCTACATATGGCTAGCCAGTTTTCCCAGCACCATTGATTAAATAGGGAATACTTTCCCCATTGCTTGTTTTTGTCAGGTATGTCAGAGATCAGATAGTTGTAGATATTTGGCATTATTTCTGAGAGCTCTGTTCTGTTCCATTGATCTATATCCCTGTTTTGGTACCAGTACCATGCTGTTTTGGTTACTGTAGCCTTGTAGTATAGTTTGAAGTCAGGTAGTGTGATGCCTCCAGCTTTGTTCTTTTGGCTTAGAATTGACTTGGCGATGCGGGCTCTTTTTTGGTTCCATATGAACTTTAAAGTAGTTTTTTCCAATTCTGCGAAGAAAGTCATTGGTAGCTTGATGGGGATGGCATTGAATCTGTAAATTACCTTGGGCAGTATGGCCATTTTCACAATATTGATTCTTCCTACCCATGAGCATGGAATGTTCTTCCATTTGTTTGTATCCTCTTTTATTACATTGAGTAGTGGTTTGTAGTTCTCCTGGAAGAGGTCCTTCACATCCCTTGTAAGTTGGATTCCTAGGTATGTTATTCTCTGTGTAGCAATTGTGAATGGGAGTTCACTCACGATTTGGCTCTCTGTTTGTTTGTTATTGGTGTATAAGAATGCTTGTGATTTTTGTACATTGATTTTGTATCCTGAGACTTTGCTGAATTTGCTTATCAACTTAAGGAGATTTTGGGCTGAGACAATGGGGTTTTCTAGATATAACATCATGTCATCTGCAAACAGTGAGAATTTGACTTCCTCTTTTCTTAATTGAATACCCTTTATTTCCTTCTCCTGCCTAATTGCCCTGGCCAGAACTTCCAACACTATGTTGAATAGAAGTGGTGAGAGAGGGCATCCCTGTCTTGTGCCAGTTTTCAAAGGGAATGCTTCCAGTTTTTGCCCATTCAGTATGATATTGGCTGTGGGTTTGTCATAGATAGCTCTTATTATTTTGAGATACGTCCCATCAATACCTAATTTATTGAGAGTTTTTAGCATGAAGAGTTGTTGAATTTTGTCAAAGGCCTTTTCTGCATCTATTGAGATAATCATGTGGTTTTTGTCTTTGGTTCTGTTCATATGCTGGATTACATTTATTGATTTGTGTATATTGAACCAGTCTTGCATCCCAGTGATGAAGCCCACTTGATCATGGTGGATAAGCTTTTTGATGTGCTGCTGGATTTGGTTTGCCAGTATTTTATTGAGGATTTTTGCATCAATGTTCATCAAGGATATTGGTCTAAAATTCTCTTTTTTGGTTGTGTCTCTGCCAGGCTTTGGTATCAGGATGATGCTGGCCTCATAAAATGAGTTAGGGAGGATTCTCTCTTTTTCTATTTATTGGAGTAGTTTCAGAAGGAATAGTACCAGCTCCTCCTTGCGCCTCTGGTAGAATTCGGCTGTGAATCCATCTGGTCCTGGACTCTTTTTGGTTGGTAAGCTATTGTTTATCACCTCAATCCCAGAGGCTGTTATTGCTCTATTCAGAGATTCAGCTTCTTCCTGGTTTAGTCTTGGGAGGGTGTATGTGTCGATGAATTTATCCATTTCTTCTAGATTTTCTAGTTTATTTGCGTAGAGGTGTTTTTAGTATTCTCTGATGGTAGTTTGTATTTCTGTGGGATCGGTGGTGATATCCCCTTTATCATTTTTTATTACATCTATTTGATTCTTCTCTCTTTTTCTCTTTATTAGTCTTGCTAGCAGTCTATCAATTTTGTTGATACTTTCAAAAAACCAGCTCCTGGATTCATTAAATTTTTGAAGGGTTTTTTGTGTCTCTATTTCCTTCCGTTCTGCTCTGATTTTAGTTATTTCTTGCCTTCTGCTAGCTTTTGAATGTGTTTGCTCTTGCTTTTCTAGTTCTTTTAATTGTGATGTTAGGGTGTCAATTTTGGATCTTTCCTGTTTTCTCTTATGGGCATTTAGTGCTATAAATTTCCCTCTACACACTGCTTTGAGTGCATCCCAGAAATTCTGGTATGTTGTGTCTTGGTTCTCATTGGTTTCAAAGAACATCTTTATTTCTGCCTTCGTTTCATTATGTACCCAGTAGTCATTCAGGAGCATGTTGTTCAGTTTCCATGTAGTTGAGCGGTTTTGAGTGAGTTTCTTAATCCTGAGTTCTAGCTTGATTGCACTGTGATCTGAGAGATAGTTTGTTATAATTTCTGTTCTTTTACATTTACTGAGGAGAGCTTTACTTCCAACTATGTGGTCAATTTTGGAATGGGTGTGGTGTGGTGCTGAAAAAAATGTATATTCTGTTGATTTGGGGTGGAGAGTTCTGTAGATGTCTATTAGGTCTGCTTGGTGCAGAGCTGAGTTCAATTCCTGGGTATCCTTGTTGATTTTCTGTCTCATTGATCTGTCTAATGTTGACAGTGAGGTGTTAAAGTCTCCCATTATTAATGTGTGGGAGTCAAAGTCTCTTTGTAGGTCACTCAGGACTTGCTTTATGAATCTGGATGCTCCTGTATTGGGTGCATATATATTTAGGATAGTTAGCTCTTCTTGTTGAATTAATCCCTTTACCATTATGTAATGGCCTTCTTTGTCTCTTTTGATCTTTGTTGGTTTAAAGTCTGTTTTATCAGAGACTAGGATTGCAACCCCTGCCTTTTTTTGTTTTCCATTTGCTTGGTAGATCTTCCTCCATCCTTTTGTTTTGAGCCTATATGTGTCTCTGCACATGAGCTGGATTTCCTGAATACAGCACACTGATGGGTCTTGACTCTTTATCCAATTTGCCAGTCTGTGACTTTTAATTGGAGCATTTAGTCCATTGACATTTAACGTTAATATTGTTATGTGTGAATTTGAACCTGTCATTATGATATTAGCTGGTTATTTTGCTCGTTAGTTGATGCAGTCTCTTCCTAGTCTCCATGATCTTTATGTTTTGGCATGATTTTGCAGCAGCTGGTACTGGTTGTGCCTTTCCATGTTTAGCACTTCCTTCGGGAGCTCTTTTAGGGCAGGCCTGGTGGTGACAAAATCTCTCAGCATTTGCTTGTCTGTAAAGTATTTTATTTCTCCTTCACTTATGAAGCTTAGTTTGGCTGGATATGAAATTCTGGGTTGAAAATTCTTTTCTTTAAGAATGTTGAATATTGGCCCCCACTCTCTTCTGGCTTGTAGGGTTTCTGCCGAGAGATCCACTGTTAGTCTGATGGGCTTCCCTTTGAGGGTAACCCGACCTTTCTCTCTGGCTGCCCTTAACATTTTTTCCTTCATTTCAACTTTGGTGAGTCTGACAATTATGTGTCCTGGAGTTGCTCTTCTCAAGGAGTATCTTTGTGGCTTTCTCTGTGTTTCCTGAATCTCAATGTTGGCTTGCCTTGCTAGATTGGAGAAGTTCTCCTGGATAATATCCTGCAGAGTGTTTTCCAACTTGGTTCCATTCTCCCCATCACTTTCAGGTACACCAATCAGACGTAGATTTGGTCTTTTCACATAGTCCCATATTTCTTGGAGGCTTTGCTCGTTTCTTTTTATTCTTTTTTTTCTAAACTTCCCTTCTCGCTTCATTTCATTCATTTCATCTTCCTTCACTGATACCCTTTCTTCCATTTGATTGCATCAGCTCCTGATGCTTCTGCATTCTTCACGCAGTTCTCGAGCCTTGGTTTTCAGCTCTATCAGCTCCTTTAAGCACTTCTGTGTATTGGTTATTCTAGTTATACATTCTTCTAAATTTTTTTCAAAGTTTTCAACTTCTTTGCCTTTGGGTTGAATATCCTCCCGTAGCTCAGACTAATTTGATCATCTGAAGCCTTCTTCTCTCAGCTCGTCAAAGTCATTCTCCGTCCAGCTTTGTTTCGTTGCTGATGAGGAACTGCGTTCCTTTGGAGGAGGAGAGGCACTCTGCTTTTAGAGTTTCCAGTTTTTCTACTCTGTTTTTTCCCCATCTTTGTGGTTTTATCTACTTTTGGTCTTTGATGATGGTGATGTACAGATGGGTTTTTGGTGTGGATGTCCTTTCTGTTTGTTAGTTTTCCTTCTAACAGACAGCACCCTCAGCTGCAGGTCTGTTGGAGTACCCGGCCCACTGTGTGAGGTGTCAGTCTGCCCCTGCTGTTTGGTGCCTCCCAGTTAGGCTACTCGGGGGTCAGGGGTCAGGGACCCACTTGAGGAGGCAGTCAGCCCATTCTCAGATCTCCAGAAGCGTGCTGGGGGAACCACTGCTCTCCTCAAAGCTGTCAGACAGGGACACTTCAGTCTGCAGAGGTTACCGCATCTTTTTGTTTGTCTGTGCCCTGCCCCCAGAGGTGGAGCCTACAGAGCCAGGCAGGCCTCCTTGAGCTGTGGTGGGCTCCACCCAGTTTGAGCTTCCAGGCTGCTTTGTTTACCTAAGCGAGCCTGGGCAATGGCGGGCGCCCCTCCCCCAGCCTCGCTGCCGCCTTGCTGTTTGATCTCTGACTGCTGTGCTAGCAATCAGCGAGACTCCATGGGCGGAGGACCCTCTGAGCCAGGTGCGGGCTGTAATCTCCTGGTGCACCATTTCCTAAGCCCATTGGAAAAGCACAGTATTCAGGTGGGAGTGGCCCGATTTTCCTGGTGCCATCTGTCACCCCCTGGAAAGGGAACTCCCTGACCCCTTGTACTTCCCGAGTGAGGCAATGCCTCGCCCCTGCTTTGGCTGGTGCACGGTGCACTCACCCACTGACCTGTGCCCACTGTCTGGCACTCCCTAGTGAGATGAACATGGTACCTCAGACGGAAATGCAGAAATCACCCGTCTTCTGTGTCGCTCCCACTGGGAGCTGTAGACCAGAGCTGTTCCTATTCGGCCATCTTGGCTCCTCCTTTTTTTTTTTTTTTTTTTTTTGAGAGGAGCTTTCACTCTTTTTGCCCAGGCTAAAGTGTAATGGCGTGATTTTGACTCACTGCAACCTTCGCCTCCTGGGTTCAAGCGGTTCTCCTGCCTCAGCCTCCTGAGTAGCTGGGAGTACAGGTGCTCGCCCCAACACCCAGCTAATTTTTTGTATTTTTTTGGTAGAGACGGTGTTTCACCATGTTGACAAGGCTGGTGTCAAACTCCTGACCTCAGATGATCTGCCTGCCTCTGCCTCCCAAAATGTTGGGATTACAGCCATGAGCCACCATGCCTGGCTTGATTTTTTTATTTCTGTGAATAATTCTTCTGCCATATACTTCCATTACTACATTCAAATAGAAGCATTGACAATGGGCACAATGTAGTTTTGTATTGGTGTCCGAATTTGATGGAGTAAACACCTCTTCAAGTTTTCGTAAACCGATTTTAGAAGCATTTCCTCAGGGAACTGTGTGGATTTCTTTTTTCTTTTTCTTTTATTTTTTGAGATGGAGTTTTGCTCCTGTTGCCCAAGATGGAGTGCAATGGTGCAATCTCATCTCACCACTACCTCCGCCTCCTGGGTTCCAGCAATTCTCCTGCCTCAGCCTCCCAAGTAGCTGCAAATACAGACATGTGCCACCACACCTGGGGGTAATTTTGTATTTTTAGTAGAGAAGGGGTTTCTCCATGTTGGTCAGGCTGGTCTCGATCTCCTAACCTCAGGTGATCCGCCCGCCTCAGCCTCCCAAATTGCTAGAATTACAGGCGTGAGGCACTATATCCTGCCCAGTTGTGTGGATTTCTATGTAGGCAGAACTGACCATAAACTTGGCTCAGGTAACTGAAACTGAGTCATAGAACCACTTCAGGGACCCTAGTATAGTAAAGTCCAAAGTCTGCAGGCCTGCCTACGTTGTTGTAAATGGGTGCCTTCCTCCAGATCTCTTGAATGTCAAGGCCTCTGCCAGACTCTGACTGGGAGGAGTTTGGATTAGTTACAGAGTAAGTTCAGAATTTGGGTGAACCCTATCCTGGTCTGTAGCCATGAGTAGGGGTCCTGCAATTTCCCACCTGACCAAGGGCAGGTTCTCTTCTGAAGAGAACACTTCTCAATCTTAAGCTTTAGCAGCATTTCAAAACTCCCTGCCTGGATCTCAAATCTCTCTTAGAGGTGCGTATTTAGGAGATGGTGTCTTGCTACATAACCCAGGCTGGTCTCAAAATCCTGGCCTGAAGCAGTTCTCCAACCTTAATGTACCATGTAGCTGTCATTACAGGTGTGAACCATAATGCCTATTTGTCTCATAAAGGCATTTTTGTCAGAGATGGCTGACTTTTTTTTTGCTGTAAGGGAATATGAAAATAGGGACTTTTTACCTTTTCATCTTACTGGTGTTACTCTCCCTATACATTTTTACTTTCTATTTTCTCTTTCAGATTTGTCTGTAAATTTAGATTGAGATATTTAGGACAATATGCTAGAATTTGCATGGTATGCCTGAAGTAAATTAGATAACTCATAGGGACCCATATTACTAAAATAGTTACTTATAAATTTAAGTTTGCTGCAGGCAAAAAGGAATTAAATGATTTTCATCTTTTTTAGCCTGTATCTAAATAATAATATAGTTTATTTCTCAATATTTGTTTTACATATCAGAGGGTCTAACCCTATTCTGCAAATTATATATTTTTTAATTTAACATTGTAAAGCTACTCTTTGCTTCTAGCTTCTAAAGTTTGATTATAGCAGTTTTATTTTGTGTAAGAATACCATATATTTAAAACATTAAAAGTAACTCTAGTTTCCTTAAAATGCTAATTTTTCAGTTTCTCATTAGAATCTTCTGTTTATAATTATACTGCATATTCTCTGAAATTTTACTGCCATACAGTGCATGCCAATGATTCAAAATACCTGCATTTAGTGAGTACACACTAACAGTTAAATATTTCAGTTACCTAGAAACACTTTTATTTTTTTTGTGATGGAGTCACACTCTTGTCACCCGTCCTGGGGTGCAGTGATGTGATCGTGGCTCACTGCAACTTCCACCTTCCAGGTTCAAGCAATTCTCATGCCTCAGTCTCTCAAGTAGCTGGGGTTACAGGCATGTGTCACCACCCCTGGCTAGTTTTTGTATTTTTAGTAGAGACAGGGCTTCACCAAGTTGGCCAGGCTGGTCTTTACCTCCTGACCTCAGGTGATCTGCTTGCCTTGGCTTTCCAAAGTGTTGAGATAACAGTTGTGAGCCACCACACCTGGCCTAACAATTTTTTAATAATATATGAATATTGCATGCTAGATTTTATGGGTAAATATTTCTTTTATTATTGTTTGAAGTTTTATATTAGTGTGTTTTTTCAGCATAGGTTTTTTTTTGGGGGGGATGGAGTCTTGCTCTGTCACCCAGGCTGGAGTGCAGTGGTGTGAACTTGGCTCACTGCAACCTCTTCCTCGAGGGCTCAAGTGATTCTTCTGCCTTGACCTCCTGAGTAGCTGGGACTACTGGCATGTGCCACCACGCCTGGCTAATTTTTGTATTTTTAGAAGAGATGGGGTTTCACCATATTGGCCAGACTGGTCTGGAACTGGTGATCTCATGATTTGCACACCCCAGCCTCCCAAAGTACTGGGATTACAGTTATGATCTACTGCACCTGGCCTCAGTGTAGGTTTCTTACCATTAGTTTATTGGGTGTTTTGGTTTTACTTATGTATTATAATTTTAGACAATTTGCAATTCTGCTTGTACACTTTAAGTCAATTTGAGGTTTAAGAGATAAATTATGCATGTCTGTCACAATCAGGTTGCATATGTATGTCTGTTTATCTATAAATATGACCCCAATTTTAGTTATGGCTAATCTTATACTCTTTCTTAGCTTATTTTCCATGGCAGTTTTATCTTGTCTAAGTGAGTACTCATGGGGATAGTCTTATTTTACCATGTATTTAGTGATTAATATGTATTTCCTTTCATGAGAGAAACACTTTTGTGATTTGAAGGTAATTTTCAAAAAAAATATAATTTTTTTTCAGTTTTTCTTTAAAAAAATTGTCTTAAAAACACATAAGGTAAAATTTACCATCTTAAATCTATTGAAGTGTACATTTCAGGGCCAGGCTTGGTGGTGGTGCTGATCTGTAATCCCAGGATTTTGGGAGGCCAAGACAGGAGGGTACCGGGAGCCCAAAAGTTTGAAACCAGCCTGGGCAGCATATGGAGACTCTCCTCTATAAAAAAAGTTAATAATAGCCAGGCATGGTGGTGTGCAGCTGTGGTCCCAGCTACTTGGGAGATTGAGGGGGAGTCAAAACTGTGCCACTACACTTTAGCTTAGGTGACACAGTGAGACCCCATCTCAAAAAAAAGCTGTTCATTTCAGGCATGTTAATTATATTCACATTGTCATGCAAAAGGCTTCTAGAAACTTTACATCTTGTAAAACTAAAACTCAATGCCCATTAAGTAACAACTGCTCATTTTATCCTCTTTCCAACCCTTGACAGACTAACCTTCCACTTTCTGATTTTATGATTTTGACTACTTAAGTTATCTCATATAAGTGGAATCATATAGTATCCATAATTTTGTTACTGGATTAATTCAGGTGGCACAATATTTTCAATGTTCGTCTTAAAATGTGACAAGATTGTTCTTTTTAAAGTGGAATAATATTCCATTGTATGTGTATGTTACATTTTTTGATGTGTTTATAAATCAAGAGATATATGGTGGTTTAGCCTTTTGGCTTTTGTGAATACTGGTACAAAATACATGTATTTTCAATTATGTCTTCCAGGTCCTGTGTTGCACATTTTGTTTTTTGTTGTTGTTTTCTTTCTTTCTTTCTTTTTCTTTCTTTTTTTTTTTTTTTTTGAGTTGGAATTTCACTCTGTTGCCCAGGCTAAAGTGCAGTGGTGCGATCTCAGCTCACTGCAAGCTCTGCCTTCTGGGTTCAAGTGATTCCCCTACCTCAGCCTCCCAATTAGCTGGGATTACAGGTGCACATCACATCACCAAAGTAATTCTTGTGTTTTTAGTAGAAATGGTATTTCACCATGTTGGCCAGGCTCATCTCAAACTCCTGACCTCAGGTTATCTGCCCAACTCAACCTCCCAAATTGCTGGGATTACAGGCTTGAGCCACTGCACCTGGCCTGTGTTACCTATTTTAGATATAGATTTATAAATGTTGAATATTTATAACATTTTAAAATAATGGCTGTGTCTTTGTTTTCCACCAGCAATCAACATGGGTTTTATTTTATTATACCTAATGAATGTGAGGCGATTTTGTTGGTATTGTGTTTTTTTAATTTCTCTACAAATTAGTAATTTTGTGTGTTTTTTCAAATACTTTTTCCCATTTGTTTATATTTATGTCTAAGTATTTTATTTAAAATATATTATTGTATCATTCAAGGAAATAATCCAACTTTATTTTATCAGTGTTGACATTCAGTTTTCAACATCGTTTTTTAAAGAGATTACTACTCTCTGTTTTGTATGCATGGCAAGTCTGTGGAAGATCATTTGATCATATACAGAATGGTTTATTTCTGAGCTCTCTATTCTTTTCTTTTATCTGTTTGTCTTTGTGTATCACACTGCTTATGTTCTGTAGCTTTTAACTGTAGGTTGTATTGACATCTTTGAAAAATAAAATTTGTTACCCACTGAGCAAGAATATGTTGAAGAGTGTGTTTCATATTCACATATTTGTGAATTTGCCAATTTGACTTGCTTTTAATTCCTAGTTTCATTAAGTTTTTGTTAGAAAACACACAGTGTATAATTTTAGTGTTTTTAAAGTGATTGATTGTTGTTTTGAGACAAGATCTTACCATCACCCAGGCTTCAATGCAGTGGCATAATTGTGGCTCACTGTAGCCTCAGCCTCCTGGGCTCAAGTGATCCTTTCACCTCAGTTTTTTTTAGTAGCTAGGACTACAGACATGCACTACCATGTCTGGCTAATTGTTTGCTAGTTTATAGTGTTAGGATCTCACTATTTTGCCCAGGCTGGTCTCAAACTTTTGACCCCAATGGATCTCCCAAAGTGTTAGAATTATAGACAGGAGCCATGGCACCCAGTAGGTATTTTTAAATTTAATAAAGCTTGGGTAAGTGTCCTAACAGAATACACCAGATGCAAATAAGAATGTTGTGTATTATCTTGGTTTTGACAGGGGAGTTTTTTACATGTCTGTGAAGCCTATTTGGTCTATAATATGGTTTGGATGTCCTTGTTGTCCAAACCTCATGCTGCAATATAAATCCTCAATGTTGGGTGTGGGACCTGGTGGGACATATTTGGGTCATGGGGGTGAATTTCTCATGAATGGCTTGGTACATACTCTTGGTAACCAAAAAGATTAGACTCTATCAATTCAAATAAGAGCTGGTTCATTAAAAGAACATGGCTTCTTCACCTCACACTTGCTCTGTCTCTTACCATATAATATATCCAGTTATTCCTTACCTTCCACCATGATTTTAAGCTTCCTGAAATCCTCATTAGAAGTAGATGCTGACACACACTTCTTACACAGTCTGCTGAGCTGTGAGCCAAATAAACCTTTTTTCTTTATAAATTATGCACTCTCAAGTATTGCTCTATATGTAAAATAATTAATATGGTCTATAATATTGTCTGAGTTTTCTCTTTCTTATTTTTTATGTGAACTTTCTGTTTATTAATTGTAAATGGGTTCTTGCTGTCTACAATTATTATGTTGCTATGTATGCCTTGCTTCACTTTTGTCGACATTTGCTTTATATATTTTGGAGCCCTGATGTTATATACACATATACATATAGATAGATAAATATTATAGTTATAGATTCCTGCTAAATCAATTCACTTTACCATAATATAATATCAGTCATTGTCCCATGTTTGTACTTGAGTTAAAGCATGTTCTGTCTAATATAATTATGACCACCTTACTCAATTGTGGTTACTATTTTCATGGTATATAACATTTTTTCATTCTGTTACTTTCACCCTATTTGACTCAATGCTAAAATGAGTCTCTTGTAGGGAGCATAGTGTATGCTTTTTAAAAAACCACTCAGGCATTCTATATCTTTTTTTAATATAATTTTATTTGTATATATATTCATTTATTTTTTATTTTATTTTATTTTATTTTATATTTTATTTTATTATTTTATTTTGTTTTGTTTTATTTTATTTTATTTTAATTTTTTGAGGTGGAGTTTCACTGTTGTTACCCAAGCTGGAGTGCAATGGTGCAATCTCAGCTCACTGCAGTCTTCACCGACTGGGTTCAAGCGATTCTCCTGCCTCAGCCTTCCAAGTAGCTGAGATTACAGGCACATGCCACCACACCTGGGTAATTTTTTGTATTTTTAGTAGAGACGGGGTTTTCCCATGATGGCCAGGCTCATCTTGAACTCCTGACCTCAGGTAACCTGCCCGCCTTGGCCTCCCAAAGTGTTGGGATTACAGGTGTGAGCCACTGCGCCCAGCCTTATGTATTTTTGAGATAGGGTCTCACTCTGTCAACCAGGCTGATTTGCGTGGCTCACGGCTTCTCGAACCTCCCAAACTCAGATGATCCTCTCATTTCAGCCTCTCAAGTAGCTGGGTTACAAGAATGTGCCCTGACACCCAGCTAGCTTTTTTTGTATTTTTCATAGAGACAGAGTTTTGCCATGTTGCCCAGGCTGATCTTGAACTTTTGAGATGAAGTAATTGGCCCACCTTGGCCATCCAAAGTCCTAAGATTACATTTCATTTGATTAAGTAGTTTAATGAGAGTCCTGTATTTTTGTATCTGTTGAATGATTTGGTGACAGAAATTTGCATTGCTTTTACTATTAGCATTCAGTAACAATGCAGTAATTATGCAAAAGCTAATATATGTGCTGCCTTCTGTTTTATTAGTTTACTTTTTCACCTTTATACTCATAACAAATTATTTTAATTCTGTAGCTTTTTGATGTGTTTTGAAATCAGAAATGGTAATGCCTCCAACATTGTTCCCTTTTGGTAGATTGTTGGGTAGTTTATTTTCTCTTTGGATTCCATATACTTTTGGATTTGCTGTTTTTATTTCTTCAAAAATGCAATGAGACATTTGGAAAACATTGAATTAAATCTGTAGACTAAATTGAGCAGTACAGACATCTTCACAATATTAATTATTTCTTTTTCGGTTTGTTTTTGAGGTGGAGTTAAAATCACCCACCTCGGCCTCCCAAAGTGCTGGGATTACAGGTGTGAGCCACTGCACACAGCCCAGTTTTTTGAACAAGTGCAGGCTCAAGAGTGTGTTTTCTCATTTCTATATATTTGTAAATTTATCAATTATTTATATTATTGTTTTATATTCTAATTCCATTTTTGTCATAGAAAGTAATCTATAAAATTTCATTTTAAAAAATGTGTTAAGGCTTCGTTTTTGGCCTAACTTGTGGTCTATATAGGAGAATGCTGTATGAGCTATTGAGAAGGCTGTGTATCCTGATGTTGTTGAGGAGTGTTCTCTATACCTTCATTAGAAATAATTATTTTTTACTGTCTTCTAGACCTCTGTTCCCTTATTAATATTCTGTCTTGTTTTATTATTACAGAAAATGAAGTATTGAAATATCCTACTATAATTATATTGCTCTCTGTGTGTATTCAATTTTGTATTTGCTTTATATATTTGAAACTCTAATCTGAGACACACACATGCAAATACATACATGTATAAACAAATTTGTCATAGATTCCCAGTGAAAGAATACATATATTGTTTAAAGTCCTTCTTTGTCTTCTTGAAGTTTTGACTTAAAGTACATTTTATAAAATGTGACATTTTCTTACTTAATATACAGCTTGTGTAATATTATTTTGAGCTCTTTTGCTCTAATTTGGTTAATATTTACATGAAATTTCTACTTCCGTCTTGCCACTTTCAGTCTTTTTTTGTCATTAGATCTCAACTGACTCTTGTAAAAAGGCAAGGTGAATCTTGATTTTTAAAATTTTTAATAAACCTTTTTATTTAAATTATGTCTCTTGATTTGGAGAGATAATTATATATGTTTGAATAGTTTTCTGCAAAAGAAAAACATGTTATTTTATTGTTTTATTTGATTCTTGTGTCTTTATCTCTCATTTTCTCTTTCTGTCTTTTTTTTTAATTTTTGTATTGACATGCTTTCAGTTTCTTTCTTATTTTCTTTTGTGTATCTGTACAGACATTTTCTAAGTGGTACCTTCTGGGATTACATAAAACCTCTAAAAGATCCAACAATATATTTAAATGTGGTAAAAAGTCAACTTCAGTTTCATACAAAAATTTTTCATCATTACATCTGCCTTCCATTTTGTTATTGATTTTGCCAATTATATTTTTTATGTTTGTATATTCATTAACATGTTTATAATAATTTCTATAGTTTTTATCTTTTAAATTTTAGAGAACAATTAAAAATGTTTTCTGCACCATTATGATAATGTTAAGAAATTCCATTTTTGAGTATGTGCATATCTTTCCCCAAAAGTTATGTATTTTCATATGATTATGGGTTGTTTTCTTTCACTATGTTATTTTCAGTGGAGGAAACTCACCATCTTTGATATGTCAGGCATATGCGTTGGCAATATACATTCTCAGGATCTGGTTATTTTGGAAGTACTTCTTTCTATTTGGTAGTAAAATTGTGGCGATGCTATTATTCTCACTTGACAGCTTTTTTTTAAATCATTATTTTAACTTTAACAATATCACAGTTTCCTTCTCACTTGCAAAATTTTTTTTGATAAATTCACTTGTTATATCATTAGATTAGACTATGCTTATAAATGACACATCATTTTTATCTTACAGCTCCCAAAATTCTCTTATCTGTGATTTTTGAAATTTTGCTTATTATGTGTGTTTGTTATAAATATCTTGGTGTGTACATTTTTAAAGAAATTTTCCAGTTATGTTTTGTATTTTTTATATCCACGATTTTTGTTTTTTGCTATTTAAACGTTTCTGGTTGTTCTCTTTTTTCTGATCTTCAGTAGTTGTCTGTGTTCCTCTTTAACTTACTGAATATTATTCAATTTATTTTATTTTATTTATTTATTTTATTATTATTTTCTGAGACAGAGTCTCTCTCTGTCACCTCAGCTGGAGTGCAGTGGTGCAGGCTCACTGCAACCTCCATCTCCCAGGTTTGAGCAATTCTCTTGCCTCAGCCTCCTGAGTAGCTGGGATTATAGGTGCCCACAACCACACTTGGCTATTTTTTTATATTTTTAGTAGAGATACAGTTCACCATGTTGGCCAGGCTAATCTTGAACCTCTGACCACAAATGATCCATCCACCTTGGCCTCTCAAAGTGCTGGGGTTACAGGTGTGAGCCATCATGCCTACCTTATTTTATTATATTTTTGAGACAGCTTTCCTGTGTTGCCCAGGCTGGAGTGCTGAGGTACAATCTTCACTCACTAATAGGGCCATGTTGCTCTAATATTTTGTATTCATTGTAATCTTTGATTAAGATTTGGACATTAACAAAAAGCTACCTGTTAGAATCTTTAAGATATAACTTTATTCTGGCATAGTCTGAAATCAGTTGTCATGGCTAGAGATTTTGGGAATTTCTCAAACATGTTTTTAGGATGTGTCTTGTCTAAAATTTTGTGTTTATTGTTTAGTTAAATTGGCTTATTCATATTTCTTCTTAATAATCAGTAATCACTTGCTAGACTTATTCCCTGTTTGGGGTAGGGCAGTATCTCTGCTTCTGTGACATTTATGTTTAGACTCAGCAGACTCAAACTGTTAATCCAACTTATATCGCCATTTCCTTCAGCATTTTATGTCATGGGAGACATTTACCAGTGTCTAGAAAAGCCCCTAAAAGCCAAAAATAAAGATGTATGTGCCAATATTTTTCCTGTTTTTTAAAAGAAACCAGAATTTGGCAATTTACATTTGTGTGTGTGTGTGTGTGTGTGAGAGAGAGAGAGAGAGAGAGACAGAGTCTCACCCTGTTACCTATGCTGTAGTTCAGAGGCATGATCTTGGTCACTACAATATCTGCCATTACAGAGTCTCACTCTGTCACCCAGGCTGGAGTGCAGTGGTATGATGTCAGCTCACTGCAACCTCTGCCTCCTGGGTTCAAGCAATTCTGTAACTCACCCTCCTGAGTAGCTGAGATTACAAGTGCCTGCCACCATGCCTGTCTAGTTTTTTGTGTTTTTAGTAGAGATGGGTTCTCACCATCTTGGCCAGGCTGCCTTTGAACTCCTGACCTCATGATCAACCCATGTCAGCCTCCCAAAGTGCTGAGATTACTGGTGTGAGCCATCACGCCTGACCAGCAATTTACTTTTAAAGGCACAATGTTATACCGGAGAGCAGGAAGAGCTCTGTTGGGTATAAGTAACAGACTTTTCTTTTTCTTCTATGTGGCTCTTTGCATTGTACTCACCTTGGGCCTTTCATACCCTTAACACCTTTATAAATTTTTTACAAATGTATTTTGGGCAGTATGTTTTTGTTACATTTATATGTCCAGGAAGAAATTACAGCTTGTGATATTTTGCTACGTCATCTTGCTTATGTAGTTTGTATAATTTTATAGGTTAGATTTGTAAAGTATATTTATCTGAGTCTAGCAAGTGAAGTAATGTGTTTTTATGGTTTCTTTCAGTTTTGTATTCTCATTTTAACCAAGACCTTTGGTCAGAGCAGAACATAAAAGATTGTTTCCAAAAACTGATACTGAGAAGACATAAAAAATGTGGACATGATAATTTACAGTTAAAAAAAGGCTGTGAAAGTGTGGATGAATGTAAGGTGCACAAAAGAGGTTATAATGGACTTAACCAATGTTTGACAACTACCCAAAGCAAAATGTTTCAATGTGATAAATATGGGAAAGTCTTTCATCAATTTTCAAATACAAACAGACATAAGATAAGACATACTGGAAAAAAAGCTTTCAAATTTATAGAATGTGGCAAAGTTTTTAACCAGTCCTCAACCCTTACTACACATAAGAAAATTCATACTGGAGAGAAACCCTATAAATGTATAGAATGTGGCAAAGCCTTCAACCGGTCCTCACACCTTACTACACATAAGATAATTCACACCGGAGAGAAACGGTACAAATGTGAAGACTGTGGCAAAGCCTTTAACCACTCCTCTAACCTTACTACACATAAGAAAATTCATACTGGAGAGAAACCCTACAAATGTGAAGAATGTGGCAAGGCCTTTAAGCGCTCCTCTATCCTTACTACACATAAGAGAATTCATACTGGAGAGAAACCCTACAAATGTGAAGAATGTGGCAAAGCCTTTAAGTACCTTTCTTCCCTTTCTACACATAAGATAATTCATACCGGAGAGAAACCCTACAAATGTGAAGAATGTGGCAAAGCCTTCAACTGGTCCTCACACCTTACTACACATAAGAGAATTCATACTGGAGAGAAACCCTACAAATGTGAAGAATGTGGTAAAGCCTTCAGTAGGTCTTCTATTCTTACTGCACATAAGATAATTCATACTGGAGAGAAACCCTATGAATGTGAAGACTGTGGCAAAGCCTTTAACTGCTCCTCTAAACTTACTAAACACAAGAAAATTCATACTGGAGAGAAGCCTTACAAATGTGAAGAATGTGGCAATGCCTTTAAGTGCTCCTCTATTCTTACTACACATAAGATAATTCATACTGCAGATAAACCCTACAAATGTGAAGAATGTGGCAAAGACTTTAAGTACTCCTCTACCCTTACTAGACATAAGAGAATTCATACTGGAGAGAAACCCTACAAATGTGGAGAATGTGGCAAAGCTTTTAATCATCCTGCAACACTTTTTTCACATAAGAAAATTCATACTGGAGGGAAACCACACAAGTGCGATAAATGTGGCAAAGCCTTTATTTCATCCTCAAACCTTAGTAGACATGAGATAATTCATATGGGAGGGAATCCCTACAAATGTGAAAATGTAGCAAAGTCTTAAACACTCCTCTACCCTTACGAGATATAAGATAATTCATACTGGAGAGAAACCCTATGAGTTTGATGAATGTGGGAAAGCCTTTAACCAGCTATCAACTTTTACTAAATATGAGAATTTATGGAACACAAACACTACAAATATAAAGAATGTGACAAAGCTTTTACAAAGTTCTCAACCCTTATTACACATGATTCATACTGGATAGAAACCCTACACCTGTGAAGAATGTGGCAAAGCCTATAACAAGTTTTCAATCAATTCTTTTTTTTTTAGATGTAGTTTCTTGCTTGTCACCCAAGCTGGAATACAATGTGATGATCTTGGATCACTGCAACCTCTGCCTCCCCGGTTCAAGCCATTTTCCTCCCTCAGCTTATCTAGTAGATGAGATTATGGGGGTGGAGCAAAGATGGCCGAATAAGAACAGCTCTGGTCTACAGCTCCCAGCCTGAGTGATGCAGAAGATGGGTGATTTCTGCATTTCCATCTGACGTACCAGGTTCATCTCATTAGGGAGTGCCAGAGAGTGGGTGCAGGACAGTGGATGCTGTGCAATGAGCTGAAGCAGGGCGAGGCATTGCCTCACTCAGGAAGTGCAAGGGATCAGGGAGTTCCCTTTCCTAGTCAAAGGGGTGACAGATGGCACCTGGAAAATTGGGTCACTCCCACCCCAATACTGCACTATTCCAACAGGCTTAAAAAATGGCACACCGGGAGATTATATCCCGCACCTGGCTCAGAAGGTCCTATGCCCATGGAGTCTCACTGATTGCTAGCACAGCAGCCTGAGATCAAATGGCAAAATGGCAGTGAGGCTGGGGGAGGGGTGCTTGCCATTGCCCAGGCTTGCTTATGTAAACAAAGCAGCCAGGAAGCTAGAATTGGGTGGAGCCCACCACAGCTCAAGGAGGCCTGCCTGCCTCTGTAGGCTCCACCTCTGGGGGCAGAGCACAGAAAAACAAAAAGACAGCAGTAACCTCTGCAGACTTAAACATCCCTGTCTGACAGCTCTGAAGAGAGTAGTGGTTCTCCCAGCATGCAGTTGGAGATCTGAGAATGGGCAGACTGCCTCCTCAAGTGGGTCTCTGATCCGCAAGCAGCCTAACTGGGAGGCATCCCCAGTAAGGGCACACTCACACCTCATATGGCTGGGTACTCCTCTGAGACAAAACTTCCAGAGGACCGATCATGTGGCAGCATTTGCGGTTCACAAAAATCCGCTGTTCTACAGCCACCACTGCTGATACCCAGAAAAACAGGGTTTGGAGTGGACCTCTAGCAAACTCCAACAGACCTGCAGCTGAGGGTCCTGTCTGTTAGAAGGAAAACTAACAAACAGAAAGGACATCCACACCAAAAACCCATTTGTATGTCACCATCATCAAAGAACAAAAGTAGATAAAACCACAAAGATGGGGAAAAAACAGAGTAGAAAAACTGGAAACTCTAAAAAGCAGAGCGCCTCTCCTCCTCCAAAGGAATGCAGTTCCTCACCAGCAACAGAACAAAGTAGGACGGAGAATGACTTTGATGAGTTGAGAGAAGAAGGCTTCAGATGATCAAACTACTCTGAGCCACAGGAGGAAATTCAAACCAATGGCAAAGAAGTTAAAAACATTGAAAAAAATTAGATGAATGTATAACTAGAATAACCAATGCAGAGAAATGCTTAAAGGAGCTGATGGAGCTGAAAGCCGAGGCTCAAGAACTACATGAAGAATGCAGAAGCCTCAGGAGCCAATGCGATCAACTGGAAGAAACAGTATCAGTGATAGAACATGAAATGAATGAAATGAAGCGAGAAGGGAAGTTTAGAGAAAAAAGAATAAAAAAAACAAAGCCTCCAAGAAATATGGG
The DNA here is from genome assembly GCF_028885625.2 of Pongo pygmaeus. Lineage (NCBI taxonomy): Eukaryota > Metazoa > Chordata > Mammalia > Primates > Hominidae > Pongo > Pongo pygmaeus. The sequence continues at coordinate 21,437,114 of NC_072393.2, forward strand.
ACTATGTGAAAAGACCAAATCTACGTCTGATTGTTGTTCCTGAAAGTGACAGGGAGAATGGAACCAAGTTGGAAAACACTCTGCAGGATACTATCCAGGAGAACTTCCCCAATGTAGCAAGGCAGGCCAACATTGAGATTCAGGAAATACAGAGAAAGCCACAAAGATACTCCTCGAGAAGAGCAACTCCAAGACACATAATTGTCGATTTACCAAAGTTGAAATGAAGGAAAAAATGTTAAAGGCAGCCACAGAGAAAGGTCAGGTTACACAGGGAAAGGGAAGCCCAGCAGACTAACAGTGGATCTCTCAGCAGAAACTCTACAAGCCAGAAGAGAGTGGGGGCCAATATTCAACATTCTTAAGAAAGGAATTTTAAACCCAGAATTTCATATCCAGCCAAACTAAGCTTCATAAGTGAAGGAGAAATAAAATCCTTTACAAACAAGCAAATGCTGAGAGATTTTATCACCACCAGGCCTGCCCTAAAAGAGCTCCTGAAGGAAGCACTAAACATGGAAAGGAACAACCTGTACAAGCCACTGCAAAAACATGTCAAATTGTAAAGACCATCAAGGCTAGGAAGAAACTGCATCAACTAATGAGCAAAAAAACCAGCTAATATCATAATGACAGGACCAAATTCTCACATAACAATATTAACTTTAAATGTCAATGGACTAAATGTTCCAGTTAAAAGACACAGAATGGCAAATTGGATAGTCAAGACCCATCAGTGTGCTGTGTTCATGAAACCCATCTCATGTGCAGAGACACACATAGGCTCAAAATAAAGGGGCGGAGGAAGATCTACCAAGCAAATGGAAAACAAAAAAAGGCAGCGGTTGCAATCCTAGTCTCTGATAAAACAGACTTTAAACCAACAAAGATCAAAAGAGACAAAGAAGGCCATTACATAATGGTAAAGGGATCAATTCAACAAGAAGAGCTAACTATCCTAAATATATATGCACCCAATACAGGAGCACCCAGATTCATAAAGCAAGTCCTGAGAGACCCACAAAGAGACTTAGACTCCCACTTAATAATAATGGGAGATTTTAACACCCCACTGTCAACATTAGATAGATGAATGAGACAGAAAGTTAACAAGGATATCCAGGAATTGAACTCAGCTCTGCACCAAGCAGACCTAATAGACATCGACAGAACTCTCTACCCCAAATCAACAGAATATACATTATTTTCAGCACCACACCACACCTATTCCAAAATTGACCACATAGTTGGAAGTAAAGCACTCCTCAGCAAATGTAAAGGCACAGAAATTATAACAAACTGTCTCTCAGGCCACAGTGCAATCAAACTAGAACTCAGGATTAAGAAACTCACTCAAAATCGCTCAACTACATGGAAACTGAACAACATGCTCCTGAATGACTACTGGGTACATAACGAAATGAAGGCAGAAATAAAGATGTTCTTTGAAACCAATGAGAAGAAAGACACAACATGTCAGAATCTCTGGGACACATTCAAAGCAGTGTGTAGAGGGAAATTTATAGCACTAAATGCCCATAAGAGAAAGCAGGAAAGATCCAAAATTGACACCCTAACATCACAATTGAAAGAACTAGAAAAACAAGAGCAAACACATTCAAAAGCTAGCAGAAGGCAAGAAATAACTAAAATCAGAGCAGAACTGAAGGAAATAGAGACACAAAGAACCCTTCAAAAAATTAATGAATCCAGGAGCTGGTTTTTTGAAAAGTCAACAAAATTGATAGACTGCTAGCAAGACTAATAAAGAAGAAAAGAGAGAAGAATCAAATAGATGCAATAAAAAATGATAAAGGGGATATCACCACTGATCCCACGGAGATACAAACTACCATCAGAGAATACTACAAACACCTCTACTCAAATAAACTAGAAAATCTAGAAGAAATGGATAAATTCATCGACACATACACCCTCCCAAGACTAAACCAGGAAGAAGTTGAATCTCTGAATAGAGCAATAACAGCCTCTGGGATTGAAGTGATAAACAATAGCTTACCAACCAAAAAGAGTCCAGGACCAGATGGATTCACAGCCGAATTCTACCAGAGGTACAAGGAGGAGCTGGTACTATTCCTTCTGAAACTACTCCAATCAATAGAAAAAGAGGGAATCCTCCCTAACTCATTTTATGAGGCCAGCATCATCCTGATACCAAAGCCTGGCAGAGACACAACCAAAAAAGAGAATTTTAGACCAATATCCTTGATGAACATTGATGCAAAAATCCTCAATAAAATACTGGCAAACCAATTCTAGCAGCACATCAAAAAGCTTATCCACCATGATCAAGTGGGCTTCATCCCTGGGATGCCAGGCTGGTTCAAAATATGCAAATCAATAAATGTAATCCAGCATATGAACAGAACCAAAGACGAAAACCACATGATTATCTCAACAGATGCAGAAAAGGCCTTTGACAAAATTCAACAACTCTTCATACTAAATACTCTCAATAAATTAGGTATTGATGGGACGTATCTCAAAATAATAAGAGCTATCTATGACAAACCCACAGCCAATATCATACTGAATGGGCAAAAACTGGAAGCATTCCCTTTGAAAACTGGCACAAGACAGGGATGCCCTTCTCACCACTCCTATTCAACATAGTGTTGGAAGTTCTGGCCAGGGCAATTAGGCAGGAGAAGGAAATACAGGGTATTCAATTAAGAAAAGAGGAAGTCAAATTGTCCCTGTTTGCAGATGACATGATTGTATATGTAGAAAACCCCATCGTCTCAGCCCGAAATCTCCTTAAGCTGATAGGCAATTTCAGCAAAGTCTCAGGATACAAAACCAATGTACAAAAACCACAAGCATTCTTATACACCAATAACAGACAAACGGAGAGCCAAATCATGAGTGAACTCCCATTCACAATTGCTTCAAAGAGAATAAAATACCTAGGAATCCAACTTACAAAGGGATGTGAAGGACCTCTTCAAGGAGGACTACAAACCACTGCTCAGTGAAATAAAAGAGGATACAAACAAATGGAAGAACATTCATGCTCATGGGAAGGAAGAATCAATATCCTGAAAATGGCCATCCTTCCCAAGGTAATTTACAGATTCAATGCCATCCCCATCAAGCTACCAATGACTTTCTTCACAGAATTGGAAAAAACTACGTTAAAGTTCATATGGAATCAAAAAAGAGTCTTCATCACCAAGTAAATCCTAAGCCAGAAGAACAAAGCTGGAGGCATCATGCTACCTGACTTCAAAGTATACTACAAAGCTACAGTAACCAAAAGAACATGGTACTGGTACCAAAACAGAGATATAGATCAATGGAACAGAACACAGCCCTCAGAAATAATGCTGCATATCTACAACTATCTGATCTTTGACAAACCTGAGAAAAACAAGCAATGAGGAGAGGATTCCCTATTTAATAAATGGTGCTGGGAAAACTGGCTAGCCACATGTAGAAAGCTGAAACTGGATCCGTTTGTTACACCTTATACAAAAATTAATTCAAGATGGATTAAAGACTTACATGTTAGACCTAAAACCATAAAAACCCTTGAAGAAAACCTAGGCATTACCATTCATGACAGGCATGGGCAAGAACTTCACATCTAAAACACCAAAAGCAATGGCAAGAAAAGCCAAAATTGACACATGGGATCTAATTAAACTAAAGAGCTTCTGCACAGCAAAAGAAACTACCATCAGAATGAACAGGCAACCTACAAAATGGGAGAAAATTTTCACAACACACTCATCTGACAAAGGGCTAATATTCAGAATCTACAATGAACTCAAACAAATTTACAAGAACAAACAAGCCCATCAAAAAGTGAGTGAAGGACATGAACAGACACTTCTCAAAAGAAGACATTTATGCAGCCAAAAGACACATGAAAAAATACTCATCATCACAGGCCATCTGAGAAATGGAAATCAAAACCACAATGAGATACCATCTCACACCAGTTAGAATGGCAACCATTAAAAAGTCAGGAAACAACAGGTGCTGGAGAGGATGTGGAGAAATAGGAACACTTTTACACTGTTGGTGGGACTGTAAACCAGTTCAACCATCATGGAAGTCAGTGTGTTGATTCCTCAGGGATCTAGAACTAGAAATACCATTTGACCCAGCCCTCCCATTACTGGGTATATACCCAAAAGACTATAAATCATGCTGCTATAAAGACACATGCACATGTATGTTTATTGCAGCACCATTCACAGTAGCAAAGACTTGGAACCAACCCAAATGTCCAACAATGATAGACTGGATTAAGAAAATGTGGCACATATACTCCACGGAATACTATGCAGCCATAAAAAATGATGATTCCATGTCCTTTGTAGGGATATGGATGAAACTGGAAATCATCATTCTCAGCAAACTATCACAAGGACAAAAAACCAAACACCACATGTTTTCACTCGTAGATGGGAATTGAACAATGAGAACACATGGACACAGGAAGGGGAACATCACACTCCGGGGACAGTTGTCGGGTTGGGGGAGGGGGGAGGGATAGCATTAGGAGATATACCTAATGCTAAATGACAAGTTAATGGGTGCAGTACACCAACATGCACATGTATATATATGTAACAAACCTGCACATTGTGCACATGTACCCTAAACTTAAAGTATAATAATAATAAAATAAAATAAAAAACAGATTACAAGTGCCTACCACCATGCCCAGATAATTTTCATATTTTTAGTAGAGATGCAATTTTATCATGTTTTTCAGGGTGGTCTCAAACTCCCAACCTTAGGCGATCCACCTGCTTTGGCCTCCTAAAGTTCTGGAATTACAGGCGTGGACCATGATGCCTGGCCACTAGTTCTTAATAATTAAGAGACTTGTTGATAATTCCTGCTGAAGAGGAACTCTACAAACCTAAACAACTTGTGACAATGCTTTTACCAACACCTCCAACTTCTCTATATATAACAATAATTATTTGGGTGTGAAACCCTAGAAATATATAAAATGTGACAAAGCCTTTATGTGGTTGCCACACTTGATTTGTGAGACTACAAAACTCCTGTCATCCTGGCAAAATTCTTACAAGTTTGAAGAATGTGGCAAAACGTTTAATCAGTTCTTACACCTTATTTCACAGGAAAGCTATTATCCTTGAGAAAAATTGTACAAATATAAGGAATATGGAAAACCCATTAATTCCTACTGACATCTTAACATAAAACCTATTAATTCCTACTCACATCTTAACATAAAAAGATTCCATTTAATGAAAGCCTTAAAAGTGCAATTACTGTCAAAAAAATCTCTCAGAATCTATAAGCCTTTAAATTGAAGAAAAGTACTTATTGTGAAGACAACTATTACAACTATAAAGGGGGTTATAGCGCATTTACTTGTGTCACAGATCTTATTGCACACATTTGTACCAGAGGAAAACACAGAAGCAATTGCTCAAGCTTTGTTCAACATCAGGGAATTTATATTGGAGATGAGTCCTGCAAATGTAATAATCTTAGAAACACTTATTTTTTTTTTCCAGAAACAACAGCTTAGAAAACACCAGGGAGTTTATACTAAAGTATAATTTTGCAGATGCTGTAAATATAAAAACAATTCAAAATAGAATGTATATAAATATCAGAGAATTTACAGTAGAATAACTAAGGCACTGACAAGACATTACACTAAATCAGAGTGTTGAGTATAAAAACTAATCCACAAGTAAAGTTTTTAGATAAATGAATTGTATGTAAGTTTAAAAAGGGATTTTTGGAAGCATTGTAATTGCATTGAAAGTATACTTGTTTCCTTGAATAAAATTTTTTGAAAACTGAATAATGATATAATACAGCTTTCAAATTACTTCATGCTGTTATTTTATTCCTATTTTATTCACATGTGAAAGCATGTGATCAATTGCTTCTGCATCAGAGATATTAGATATTTTTAAAAATTATTTGGACATTATGACCTTTTCTATAAAAGAGTAAGGACATTAAAATGTAAGATGCATAATGAAAATATAATTGGAGAGGTTCTTTGTAGTAAACCTCTGTTAAGTATAAGGTAAATGTTCAGAGCAATACTTTTCTACATTATAGTTTCACTAAGAAATAATTATAGTTAAAAGTATATTAAAATAAATTAGTATATTATTTTACTAATTGTACTTTTATGTAATGAAATACAGTACATTTAAAAATAGTTAGGGCTGGGCTCAATGGTGCATGCCTGTAATTCCAGCATTTGGGGAGGTCGAGGTGGGTGGATAACCCGAGGTCAGGAGTTCAAGACCGGCCTGATCAACAAAGAGAAACCCCATCACTACTAAAAATACAAAAAAGTTAGCCAACTATAGTTGTGCATGCCTGTGATCCCAGCTGCTCTGGAGGCTGAGGCAGGAGAATTGCTTGAACCAGGGAGGCAGAGGTTGTGGTGAGCCGAGATAGTGCCATTGCACTCCACCCTGTGCAATAAGAAAAAAACTGCCCCCACCCCCCCCCAAAAAAAGTTAGATTATGTGTGAACTTAATTTTATTATTTTTTAACCATGTTAAGACTACTGTGCATTTAATGAAGTATTATTATGCCACTAACTTTAAACTATCCCACCTTACTCAAGGGTGAAGCTGCAAGATGGTAAAAATACACAATTTGACATATAGTGGAATAACATCTCTAGTAATCACTTTGCCTGTGGCTTTAAACTGCAAATGAGTTAAAGAATATTGTTCCCACAGATTAAATTTTTACTCTATTTTCTTATTGAAATTTGTTATTTTTATTTGTACGTATACAGTATGTGTATGTATTTATGCCTTATATGGCATCTTTTGACGTAGGCCTACAATATGTAGTAACTACATTAGGGTAAATAAGGTATCCATCACCTCTAGCACTTATCCTTTGTATTACCAAAAGTGTAATTATATGCTTTTGTTCATTTTAAAATGTACAATTAAATTGTTATTGACTACAGGATTTTTTCATGCTCATAATAATTATACAAAAATATAAATAAAATAAGTCCAGCTGCAGTGGCTCACACCTGTAATTCCAGCACTTTGGGAGGCCAAGGCAGGTGGAATGCTTGAGGCTAGGAGTTCAAGACCAGCCTGGCCAACATGGTGAATCCCCTTCTTTACTAAAAATACAAAAATTAGCCAGGCATCGTGGTGCATGCCTGGAGGCTGAGGCAGGAGAATTGTTTGAACCCGGCAGGTGGAGGTTGCAGTGAGCCAAGGTCGCGCCAATGCACTCCAGCATGGGTGACAGAGTGAGACTCCATTTCAAAAAAAAAAAAAAAAGAAGAAATAGAAATAAATAAAGTCCATACATTTCTGAGTCCTGAAAATTTATTAACAAGTATTTGTTATATAGCTGTCTTTGAACATGTGGTCTCTCTGCCTGCAAGCATACAGACTTTTAGTTTTAATTTACATAGTGTTAAATATACTCATATTACTCTGAAGATAAACCTTAGGTGTATGAAAATTATGAAGTGAGTGTTTTTGTGAGTATGAGTTTGTACATATTTTCAGAAGGAAAGAGCAATTATTGCAACAAAACAAGTTATTTTAATTAGATGATTAACAAAACTAAACACCTTGAAAATGCTGAAAGCAAATCTATACTTTCTGGTTTGTATTCAATTTATTAGTGTAAAATGTTATGGCTTATGATTCGGATTCTCCCCGGAATCTGCCTATTAAAGCACAGGCAACTTTGTCTCCCGAAACAACACTCTTGAGTACAACAATAAAACCCCTCTTCAAACAGAAAAAAAAAAAAAAATCATTTTAACACTTATTTTAATGAATATTCAACCAAAATTGAATAATTGAATATACTTTTATTGTTCTATGTGTGTGTGAATGTATAAAATGGTGCATAAAGGAAAAATGAGCCAGAGAAAAAGATGTTAGTTAAGATTTGTAGTGAATAAAACTGGAAAGTAGTTAATTATTATATCCAGTTGATATCTTTGTTTAGGTAGGTAGCAAAAGCAGCAGAAAGACTTTTTTTTTTTCCTTTTTCAAGATGGAGTCTTGCTCTGTCACCCAGGCTGGAGTGCAGTGGTGTGATCTCAGCTCACTGTAACCTCCACCACCTCCTGGGTTCAAGCAATTCTTGTGCCTCAGCCATTTTAGTAGCTAGGATTACAGGTGCATGCTACCACACCTGACTAATTTTCATATTTTTAGAGGAGACAGGGTTTCATCATGTTGGCCAGACTGGTCTCAAACTACTGACCTCATCATCTCCGTGCCTCAGCCTCCCACAGTGCTGATATTACAGGCATGAGCCACTGTGACTGGCAAAAGACTATTTTAAAAGTTTATTTATGTGGGTAGACAACGTTCTAAGATAATACCCTGGATTCCCAGTCTGTTGCACACCTGCTGTGTAATACTTTCTTCTTGAGTGTAGAAACGTGTGACTGTGGTGAGAAATCACTCATGAAATTAGGTTACTCATGTGTTGCCTTTGTGTTTATCAAAATGGAGATTATCCTGCTTGTGCTAAACTTTATCAGATGTGGTTTTGAGAGAAAGAGACACATCATGGAAAAACACCCCTGCTGGCCTGAAAGTAAGTGACTTCTTGGTGGAACATGTTGTAAGCTGCTTATGGTGGCCACATAACAGGAAACATATCTGTATATTGTCATCATTCCTGCCTCCTGCATGTTGATTTCAGTAAGGAGAATAAGAGGATCTTATGGCAGAGGGGAAAAAAGGGACTTTCATTAATGCAAGAAATAATCACCTCTCATCTGGGATAGCTTAAGAGAAACAGGAGACCACAACAGGACCTCATTAATGGTAGGGAAAGGGTAACCTGAGTAAAAGTGTTCACTGGCATCATAGAAAAATATTTAGTAAGCTGTAGTGAATGATCAGTCTCTGGGATACTGATAGTCTACCAACAATGCTGAACTCATTCTGTTTTAATCAGCATGTCTGCACCATTCTGGTGACCCAGCTTTATAGTATTCATTACAGAAATACCATGAAGACCAGTGGGTAGTGTCCTAGAAATGTACTTGTTTCAAAAAACATACCTAATTGTTTTCACATTTGAAAAACCTTAAAAACAATGAATTTATAATTAACTTCTAATTATAGAGGATTCTACTATACTGTACTATAAGATTAAACTGTAAACACCTTAATATGAGTATTTTTTGAATGTATGATTAGTAGACAGTTTCTTTTAGAGTCACAGGACAAAATAACAACTAGAGAAAACATTTGAAATGGGATAAAATTAACCAAAACCACATCTTTTCAATGGCTTGGCTAAACTAAATACCTTGAATATTGTCATCTTTTTAATGGCTTGGCATAATTGCCATACTTATGGAAATGGCCAGATGACTAACGAGAAACAGAAAGATTTTGGTTTTGCTCAATGATTGTTTTTGACCTTTTGAAATCTAAAATCCTGGCTAAACTATTCAAAGGGAATATTTTATAGGTGGCTTCCCAGGGTTTCCAAGTAAATGAAGGATGGATTCTCTCTCTGTCACCCAGGCTGCAGTGTAATAGTGTGTTCTCATTTCACTGCAAACTCTGCCTCCCTGGTTCAAGCGATTCTCCTGCCTCAGCCTCCTGAGTAGCTGGGATAACAGGCACCCACCATTATGCCCGGATAATTTTTGTGTCTTTAGTAGAGATGGGATTTCACCTTGTTAGCCAGGCTCATCTTGAACAGGTGACCTCAGAGTGCTGTGATTACAGGTGTGAGCCACTGTGCCCGGCCAGAAGAATTTTGATAGGCAGGAAAATGCACATTATATACACACACTGCTCTACTCTGATTTACTTCAACACTGAAAAATTGAAGATTGTAAATGTAGTCTCAATTTAGAGTGAATTAACAAAAGATTTGTTTTTCAAAAAAGCAAATGGATAAAATTAATGGGTAACAGATGCCATTAGCTGCTAAAAAATAGAATGACTAAATTTAGTAAGTATCTAGCTATGCAAATAACAGCCCAATTAAATTAAGACCCTAATAGGTTCATGTGGAAAGCATTGATATGCAGTGTGGTGCACCTCCACTCAGCATTTTCTTCTACCTTTTTACAGAGATACCAATTCTTCCTGAGTTACTCAGGGTCCATACTGGGTTAGAAATGCTTGTTCTCTGGTGCCATAAGGAAATAGCAGTCAAACATCAATTTTCTTAGCAAGGCCATTTTTACTTTTTGCAGAAAGTGTACACTCTTCAGCAGTTTTGCCATGGAAGTACACCAAACAAAGGAGAAAAGGTCATTTATAACCTGATGCATCCTTTCTACTGTTGTGTCTAGTTTTCATTGGCTGAAACAGGACTTCACATTCTGTATTTTTCCCCATTGTTTAGCGACTTAGAACTTTTTAAAAGAGGCAAAGGCAGAGGAGAACAAAGGAAGGAGGAAGTAACTTGTGGAATGCTGAGAAAAGTAAAAACACCAAATAAGGAAGAGTAACAGGTTATGACCTAATGCTTGCTTGGACTAGTATAAGCATGCCAGGGCAAATATTTAGGCTAAATTGTGGGAGCCAAGAAGAAAGTACATTGATTTTTTTATTATGGCTAGCAGATATTTGAGAATGTTAGCACAGGACTTTGAATAAATTTTGCTTCTAAGAGAAGTTACTGTTTATTCCTAATTAGATGGGGAGGAAAGTCTTTGAAGAGGAACCTCTACTTTACTTTCTGCAATTGGAACAGAGTGCTGTGTTCAGAGTGATTACCAAAAACATGGCTAATACACATCTTCCATATGATAATAAAATGTTATAAATCTTACTCTGCCTCAGAAAAGCTTTTACTAAAAGATTATCTATAGTAATCAATTTGAGTTCATGGAAAATTTCAATATTCCAGATAATTCAGACAGTTAAATGTCAATGAAATCTCAAAACATTTGAATAAGATAAAGTCTTCTTAGTGAAGAATTTTATATTACCAGTAGTTAGAAAAAAAAAAAAGAAAACCAGGCTGAATGCTGTGGCACATGCCTGTAATCTCAGCACTTTGGGAGGCTGAGGCAGGTGGATCACCTATGATCTGGAGTTCAAGACCAGCCTGACAAACATGGTGAGACCCCATCTCTACTAAAAATACAAAAAATTAGCCGGGCATGGCGGCAGGTGCCTGTAATCCCAGCTACTGGGGAGACTGAGGTAGAAGAATTGTGGGAACCTCGGGGACAGATGTTACAGTGAGCCAAGATCATGCCATTGCCCTCCAGCCTGGGCAACAAGAGCAAAACTCCGTCTCAAAAATAAAATAAAATAAACACCAGTACCTTAAGCCAAACAACACTGTTTGACATGTGAGTAGCAACCAAACAAGTGCTATTCATGATTTCATAATAACTTTTTTTTTTCTTTGAGACAGTCTTGCTAGGTCACCCAGGCTGGAGTGCCGTGACATGATCTTGGCTCCCTGCAACCTCTAACTTTCCAGTTTAAGTGTTTCTCCTGCTGCAGTCTCCCTAGTAGCTGGGAGTACAGGTGCCCACCACAACGCCCAGCTAATTTTTTTTTTTTCTTAAGAGGAGTCACTCTGTCATCTTGGCTGGAGTGCAGTGGCACAATCATGGCTCACTGCAACATTGGCCTCCCAGGTTCCAGCGATTCTCCTGCCTCAGCCTCTTGAGAAGTTGGGATTACAGGCACCTGCCACCATGCCCAGCTAATTTTTTACATTTTTAGTAGAGACCAGATTTCACCATGTTGCCCAGGCTGGTTTAAAACTGCTGACCTCAAGCAATCCACCGCCCTCCGCCTCCCAAACTGGTGGGATTACAAGCATGAGCCATTGCGCTTGGCAATTTCTGTACTTTTAGAAGAGACAGGGTTTCACCATATTGGCCAGGCTGGTCTCGAACTCCTGACCTTGTGATCCACCCACCTCGGCCTCTCAAAGTGCTGGGAATACAGGCTTGAACCACCATGCTCGGCCTGATCATTGTTAAAGTAGCAATAGCACCTTGTGCTTTCCTAGGACTTTCTGGCCTGTTCTTCACTGATAAAAGTGAAGAAAGCATTGAAATATTGCTGAGAAGTGGCTGTTCTGCCAGAAAATAGCTATTCTTGGCTGTACCAACATTGACTAATAGTAAGTGCAAGTGAAGTGGATAAACGGCAAATGTGTCTTCTCTGTATCTTTCTTCATCCATTGGCTGAAGAACAGGAGAATGCAGAAAATTCAAAAAAAAAAAAAAATCCCTGAAAGATCATGAAGAAGCTCTCTTTACCAGACAAAAAACCTCACAGGGGATTTTTTTGTTTCATTATTGTACTGTCTGCTTCTATGAGTTTAAAATTTTTTACACTTTACATAGAAATAGGATTATATGAGTCAGGCACAGTGGCTCATGCCTCTAATCCCAACATTTTGAGAGGCCGAGGTGTGTGGATCACTTGAGATGAGGAGTTTGAAACTAGCCTGGCCAACATGGGAAAACTCTATCTCTACTGAAAATATAAAAATTTGTTGGGTATGGTGGCACGTGCCTGTAATCCCAGGTACTGAGGAAGCTGAGAAAGAAGAATCGCTTGAACCTGGGAGGCAGATGTTGCAGTGAGTGGAGATGGTGCCACTGCACTCCAGCCTGGGCGACAAGGGCAAAACTCTACCTCAAAAGAAAAAAAAAAAGGATTATGTTTTCTGTTTTTTTTCTGTGTTGACTTATTTTACTTAGTATAATATCTTTCAGGTTCATGAATGTTGTTGCAAATAACAAGACCTTATTTTTAAGGGCTGAATAGCATTTCAATGTGTACATACACCATATTTTCTTTTTCCATTCACCTATAGATGGACACTTAGGTTGATTTCATACCTTAGCTATTGTGAGTAATCCACTTCCTTTCTTCTATTTTGTTTTTGTTTTTGTTTTGCTTTGTTTGAGATGGAGTCTCATTCTGTCTCCCATGCTGCAGTGCACTGGCGTGATCTCTGCTCACTGCAAACTCTGCCTCCCAGGTTTAAGTGATACTCATGCCTAAGCCTCCTGAGTAGCTGAGGTTACAGGTGTGAGCCACCACTCCAGGCTAATTTTTGTAATTTTAGTAGGGGCAGGCTTTCACCATGTTCACCAGGCTGCCTTTTATTTGTTTGTATATTTCTTTTATTATTATTATTATTATTATTATTATTATTATTATTATACTTTAGATTTTAGGGTACATGTGTGCAATGTGCAGGTTAGTTACATATGTATACATGTGCCATGCTGGTGCACTGCACCCACTAACTCATCATCTAGCATTAGGTATATCTCCCAATGCTATCCCTCCCCCCTCCCCCCACCCCAAAACAGTCCCCTGAGTGTGATGTTCCCCTTCCTGTGTCCATGTGTTCTCATTGTTCAATTCCCACCTATGAGTGAGAATATGCGGTGTTTGGTTTTTTGTTCTTGTTATAGTTTACTGAGAATAATGATTTCCAATTTCATCCATGTCCCTACAAAGGACATGAACTCATCATTTTTTATGGCTGCATAGTATTCCATGGTGTATATGTGCCACATTTTCTTAATCCAGTCTATCATTGTTGGATATGTGGGTTGGTTCCAAGTCTTTGCTATTGTGAATAATGCCGCAATAAACATACGTATGCATGTGTCTTTATAGCAGCATGATTTATAGTCCTTTGGTGTATATACTCAGTAATGGGATGGCTGGGTCAAATGGAATTTCTAGTTCTAGATCCCTGAGCACCAATAACAGACAGAGAGCCAAATCATGAGTGAACTCCCATTCACATTGCTTCAAAGAGAATAAAATACCTAGGAATCCAACTTACAAGGGATGTGAAGGACCTCTTCAAGGAGAACTACAAACCACTGCTCAAGGAAATAAAAGAGGGTACAAACAAATGTTTGCATATTTCTTTCTCTTTTCCTGTCTTTATTTCTAGAGGTATTTTAATTTTAATATATAAACTATGATGTTAACCTTCATTTCTCTGTTTTTGCATACTATTATGGTTGATTAAAAAATAAGTTTTTGAAGTTTCCTGGATAAAAGTTATTACTTCATTATTAACATAACTTGAGATAATCTAGAAATGAAAATCAACATTTGTTAGTAAAACAGAAATTAGCTACTGGTAGTCATTTAATCTCTCACCCAACATGAATGCTACATCTTTGTGTCATCTCTCCCAGTTGTATGAAAGAGGGTGCTGAGCAAACTGGTCAGCATAAAATTTTGTGAAGTTTAACGTATATGTTCTGAAAATCAAGTTGATCCATTACCAGAAAAATAGGTTTTTTGATGTGTATAATTTTACTCTATTTAAATTCTTCAGAAAAATTAAACTGACATTATGTAAAAGTTTTATTGGAAATTAAAAATGCTTAAGAAACATTTATAGAAACTAAAAGTAAAAATAGTTTTAGATTCTTAGAGAATATCTTTAAAATACTTCAAGTTACTATCCTCTGACAGTATATATATATAAAATATATATAAGATATATAAATATATATAATATATAAAACACATATATAAAAATAATATACAACATATAAATATATGTTATATATAAATATATAACATATTTATACATTATATATTAATTATATATATTTATATATAATATATGTATATAATACATATTATATATATTTATCTATTATATAATTTATATACGTATATAATATATAATATATATTTATCTATTATATATGTATATAATATATAATAGATAAATATATATATTTATATAATATATATTATATATTTATCTATTATATATATTTTATATATATATATACTGTCAGAGGATGATAACGTGAAGTATTTTAAAGATGTTCTCTAAGAATCTTAAACTATTTTTACTTTTAGTTTCTATAAATGTTTCTTAAGCATTTTTAATTTCCAAAAAAACTTTTACATAATGTTAGTTTCATTTTTCTGAAGAATTTAAATATATAAATATATATTTATATAAAGAATTTATATGAAGAATTTATGTAATATATACAAATTATGTATATTATATATAAATATGTATTATATATTATACATATTTACACATATTTATAGATAAATATACAATATATAATATACAATATTTATATATAAACATGCAATATATAATATAAAATATTTATATATTTATATATAAATATACAATATATAATATATAATATTTATATATAATATATTAAATATACAATATATATTATCTATAATATATTTATATATAATATATTATCTATAATATATTATATATAATATATTATATATAATATTTATATATAGTATATGTATATATAATATTTATACATAATATATTATATATAATATTTATATGTAACATATGTATACATAATATTTATACATAATATATGTATATATAATATTTATATATAATATATGTATATATTATATATAACATTTAATATATGTATATATTATATAAAACATTTAATATATGTATAGATTATATATAATATACGTATAGATTATATATAATATATGTATAGATTATATATAATATATGTATAGATTATATATAATATATGTATAGATTATATATAATATATAATATATGTATAGATTATATATAATATATAATATATGTATAGATTACATATAATATAATATATGTATAGATTATATATAGTATAATATATAATATATGTATAGATTATATAATATAATATATAATATATGTATAGATTATATATAATATATTAAATATTATTAATGTTATATTATATATAAAATATATATTACATAATTATACAAATATAATATATATATTTTATTTTATATCGTATATATAAATAATATATATTATATTATATATTATAGATAATATATATAAAGTATATTATATATTATAGATAGTATATATGAAATATATTATATATTATAGATAATATATAATATATAGTATATTTTAGATAATATATATAATATATATTATATATTATCTGTCATATATATTATATATGACAGATAATATATATAAAGTATATTATATATTATCTATAATATATATTATATATTATAGATAATATATACAAAGTATATTATATATTAGCGATAATATATTATCGATTATATAATATATATTATATATTATCGATAATATATATTATATGTTATCTATAATGTTATCTAAGATTATATATTAGATAATATATATTAGATATATCTAATATATTATCTATATATTATCGATAATATATAATATAGATTATCGATAATATATATAAAATATATATTATTTATAATATATTATATATTATTTATATATTATATATTATTTATAGATTATATATTATATATTATATATTTATATATTGTATATTATTTATATATTATATATTCATATAGTATATTATTTATATATAATGTATTTTTTTATATATTATATATTAGTTATGTATAATTTTTACATATATTTATTTATATGTTATATATATTTTTATGTAGTATATAAAAAATTTATATCATATATATTTTATATATATGATATATATTTTTTATTTTTTTGAGACAAAGTTTCGCTCTTGCCTAGGCTGGAGTGCAGTGGCACAATCTCGGCTCACTGAAACCTCCACCTTCCAGGTTCAAGTGATTCTCCTGCCTCAGCCTCGCCAGTACCTGGGCTTACAGGCGCCCACCACCACGCCTGGCTAATTTTTATATTTTTACTGTAAATGGGGTTTCATCATGTTGGCCAGGCTGGTCTCGAACTCCTGACATCAAGTAATCCCTCTGCCTTGGCCTCCCGAAGTGCTGGGATTACAGGCGTGAGCCAGTGGCTGGGCCAAGTGTTCAACTTTTCTGAATAAATTATCTCAGCTCAGATAATTTAAATCAGCCAATTAGCTTACCTCAGGGGATTCCAAGCAGCCCATTAGCACATCCCAGGAGAATCCAATCAGCGAATTAGCTCAGCCCAGCTGATTAGCCCAGGTAATTTCTAAGAGCCAGCTAGCTTACTCCAGGTGTTATTAATCAGCCAGTTATTTCAGCTGATGTGAATCTTATAAGCCAATTAGTTTAGCACAGGTGATTTTAAACCACCGCGTCACTCAGCCCAGGTGATTTCAATCAGTGAATTACCTCAACCCAGGTGATTTCAATCAGCCAATTGATCAAGTCAGGTGAATTGAATTAGCCAATTAGCTCAGTCCAGGTGATCCCAATCAGCCAATTATCTAAATAGCAGCTACCGATTCATTAAGGCATGCCCGAAATGGTAAATGTAAATAGCCCAGGCACACCAAGAAGAAATGCAGGGCCCTATGTGCTAACCTGGACAGTATGTACCACACAGCTTTACTGTCAGCTTATTTACAAGGCCTGAAACCTGAAGCTGAAGGTTTTTGTTTATATAAACACCATTGTATGGCTATGTTTTATTCTGTTATGCTATTGAGCAAAACAGAAGGCAATTAATTCTACATCTGCATCCTTAGTATATGCTCTATATTTTAAAAAGTGGGAAAATATTTTATGTATACATTAATATTTACATAGACACATTCATATAAGTTTGCGTTTATGTATCCACCACGTGTGTACATATATTCATATATATACCTAAGTATATATAAATATATATACATATCTGAAGCTGTTAACAATCTTTGTATTTATATTCATACAGAATAAAGATGTTGAATGTGGAAGTATTGATAGCTATTGCTACAAACAGTAATACAAAACCTTTCATACATGCATAAAATATTTTCCTTGTAGAATACTATTTCTAGAATAGTACAGAAATAGAGGAATGCTCTGATATACATCCTGCTGCACTTAATATATTCAAAGGAAGCACTGAACTTTGTTGTGCACTTCTAGATGATAAAAATTTTCTAAGGCCATTGGAGTTATTTACTGCCATATCAGGGTTGACTTTTCTTTTATTGTTGTACGTAGGGTCAGAGATGAACCAGCCCCAGTCCAAAGGTTCTAACCTAAATATGAGAATACTTATTCTTTCTCTTTACAACTTCCATCAAGACAAGAACTGTATGTATTTCCAACAGTGTGTGATGTAAAATCACACTCTTGTCTTTTTGTCTTTGTGGCAGAAGTTGGGTATTTATGGTAAGAAAAAATTAGTCTAGGTCTCATTTTAGAAGACAGATGGTGATGATGGAAGCAAATATAATGGTACATGGTACTTGGCCACTTTTCAAATGGGTGATAGTGAACATTCACTGAAGTGCCATAGGTGGCTCTATTTGCCAGGTCAAATCTTTGTGAGGAAGGCTCAGCCCACTGGTGTCAAGAATTTCTGGCAGTTTCCAGACAGACGAAAAGAACCTCACCAGGTTGGTTTAATGAGACCAGACTTAAAAACACCCAGGAGCCACGTTATTAAACACATTTTTACATTTATTTAAAAAAATGTGCTGTATGGCTTGGTTTGAATAAAACTTCATTGAGCTCAGTAGCTGACTGAATTTATCTAACCTGTTGGGAAATAAAATGGAAATAACCTCTGATCAAGTTTATTTTATAGGCTTCTTTCTGTACATACAGATATAAAATAGGTGGCTCGTTAAACATATACACACAAAATGAGTCACATGGTTATGTCTATGTAATGTTTATTTCTGCATACGCCTCTCAAAAAAAAGCCACAGAAAAAAAGTAGGTCAGAGGACATCTCCGTATGCTACCCCTGAAGTCGAGATCAATTAAATAAGAAAATGAGCAGAAACCGGGTGATTGCAATCAGCCAATTTGCACAGACTTGGTGATTTCAACCAGTTAAGTAGCTCAGCCCAGATGGATCCAATCATCCAATTATCAAAATTGTGACTGTGACTTTGTCAAGACAGGCGCCAAATGATGCATGTGAAGAGAACATGTACAAAATGCAGCGCTCTGAAATACTGTCCTGGGTAGATGTGTTACATGACTTTATTTTCAGCTTCTTTCTGTGGCCTTGCCCTTGAAGATAGAGCTTTGTTGATGTGTTCTATTCTGAAATGTTATTTAGCTAAAGAAGGAAAAATTAATTCTACATTACCATCTTTAGAGCACACTAAAATGTTGAAAATATCTCTTGGGGAATATGTTTTGTATACATAAATATTTAGATAGAAATATTTTTATAATTCTCTATGTGGGTGTTTGTCTTCCTATGTATATTTATATGTGGATGTGTCAATCTTTGTATTGAAATGAAACGTTGTGAATAGTGAGATAAAAAGTAACTTCCAGCCAGATGCTGTGGCTCACACCTGTGAGCCCAGCACTTTGAGAGGCTGAGGTGGGTGGATCACCTGAGGTCAGAAGTTAAAGAACAGCCTGGCCAACATGGTGAAACCTTATCTCTACTAAAATCAAATCTACGTCTGATTGGTGTACTTGAAAGTGACGGGGAGAATGGAACCAAGTTGGAAAACACTCTGCAGGATGTTATTCAGGAGAACTTCCCCAATCTAGCAAGGCAGGCCAACATTCAGATTCAGGAAATACAGAGAAGACCACAAAGATACTCCTCAAGAAGAGCAACATCAAGACACAAAATTGTCAGATTCACCAAAGTTAAATGAAGGAAAAAATGTTAAGGGCAGCCAGAAAGAAATGTTGGGTTACCTACAAAGGGAAGCCCATCAGACTAACAGCTGATCTCTCAGCAGAAACTCTATGAGCCAGAAGAGAGTGGGGGCCAATATTCAACATTCTTAAAGAAAAGAATTTTCAACCCAGAATTTCATATCCAGCCAAACTAAGCTTCATAAGTGAAGGAGAAATAAAATACTTTACAGACAAGCAAATGCTGAGAGATTTTATTACCACCAGGCCTGCCCCAAAAGAGCTCCTGAAGGAAGTGCTAAACATGGAAAGGAACAACCGGTACCAGCCACTGCAAAAACATGCCAAATTGTAAAGACCATCAAGGCCAGGAAGAAACTGCATCAACTAACGAGCAAAATAACCAGCTAAAATCATAATGACAGGATCAAATTCACACATAACAATATTAACCTTAAATGTAAATGGGCTAAATGCTCCAATTAAAAGACACAGACTGGCAAATTGGATAGAGTCAAGACACATCAGTGTGCTGTATTCAGGAATCCCATCTCACATGAAGAGACACACATAGGCTCAAAATAAAGGGATGGAGGAAGATCTACCAAGCAAATTGAAAACAAAAAAACACAGGGATGCAATCCTAGTCTCTGATAAAACAGACTTTAAACCAACAAAGAACAAAAGAGACAAAGAAGGCCATTACATAATGGTAAAGGGATCAATTCAACAAGAAGAGCTAACTGTCCTAAATATATATGCACCCAGTACAGGAGCACTCAGATTCATAAAGCAACTGTTAGAGACCTACAAACAGACTTAGACTCCCACACAATAATAATGGGAGACTTTAACACCCCACTGTCCAAATAAGACAGATCAATGAGACAGAAAGTTAACAAGGATATCCAGCAATTGAACTCAGCTGTGCACCAAGCTGACCTAATAGACATCTACAGAACTCTCTACCCCAAATCAACAGAATATACATTCTTCTCAGGACCACACCACACCTATTCCAAAATTGAACACATAGTTGGAAATGAAGCACTCCTCACCAAATGTAAAAGAACAGAAATTATAACAAACTGTCTCTCAGACCACAGTGCAATCAAACTAGAACTCAGGATTAAGAAACTCACTCAAAATCGCTCAACTACATGGAAACTGAACAACATGCTCCTGAATGACTACTGGGTACATAACGAAATGAAGGGAGAAATAAAGATGGTTTTTGAAACCGACAAGAAGAAAGACACATGTCAGAATCTCTGGGACACATTCAAACCAGTGTGTAGAGGGAAACTTATAGCACTAAATGCCCACAAGAGAAATCAGGAAAGATCTAAAATTGACACCCTAACACCACAATTAAAAGAACTAGAGAAGCAAGAGCAAACACATTCAAAAGCTAGCAGAAGGCAAGAAATAACTAAGATCAGAGCAGAACTGAAGGAAATAGAGACACAAAAACCCCTTCAAAAAATCAATGAATCCAGGATCTGCTTTTTTGTAAAGATCAACAAAATTGATAGACCGATAGCAAGATTAATAAAGAAGAAAAGAGAAGAATCAAACAGATGCAATAAAAAATGATAAAGGGGATATCACCACGGATCCCACAGGAATACAAACTACCATCAGAGAATACTATAAACACCTCTACACAAATAAACTAGAAAATCTAGAAGAAATGGATAAATTCCTCGACACATACACCCTCCCAAGACTAAACCAGGAAGAAATTGAATCTCTGAATAGACCAATAACAGCCTCTGGGATTGAGGTGATAATTAATAGCTTACCAACTAAAAAAAGTCCAGGACCAGATGGATTCACAGCCGAATTCTACCAGAAGTACAAGGAGGAGCTGGTACTATTCCTTCTGAAACCATTCCAATAAATATAAAAAGAATGAATCCTCCTTAACTCAAAGCCTGGCAGAGACAAAACAAAAAAAGAGAATTTTAGACCAATATCCCTGATGAACATCGATGCAAAAATCCTCAATAAAATACTGGCAAACCAAATCCAGCAGCACATCAAAAAGCTTATCCACCATGATCAAGTGGGCTTCATCCCTGGGATGCAACGCTGGTTCAACATACGCAAATCAGTAAACATAATCCAGCATAAAAACAGAACCAAAGACAAAAACCATATGATTATCTCAACAGATGCAGAAAAGGCCTTTGACAAAATTCAACAACCTTCATGGTAAAAACTCTCAATAAATTAGATATTCGTGAGACGTATCTCAAAATAATAAGAGCTATCTATGACAAACCCACAGCCAATATCATACTGAATGGGCAAAAACTGGAAGCATTCCCTTTGAAAACTGGCACAAGACAGGGATGCCCTCTCTCACCACTCCTTTTCAACATAGTGTTGGAATTTCTGGCCAGGGCAATCAGGCAGGAGAAGGAAATAAAACATATTCAATTAGGAAAAGAGGAAGTCAAATTGTCCCTGTTCGCAGATGAAATGATTGTATATCTAGAAAACCCCATCGTCTCAGTCCAAAATCTCCTTAACTGATAGGCAACTTCAGCAAAGTCTCAGGATACAAAATCAGTGTGCAAAAATCACAAGTATTCTTATACACCAATAACAGACAAACAGAGAGCCAAATCATGAGTGAACTCCCATTCACAATTGCTTCAAAGAGAATAAAATACCTAGGAATCCAACTTACAAGGGATGTGAAGGACCTCTTTAAGGAGAACTACAAACCACTGCTCAAGGAAATAAAAGAGGATACAAATAAATGGAAGAACATTCCATGCTCATGGGTAGGAAGAATCAATATCGTGAAAATGGCCATACTGCCCAAGGTAATTTATAGATTCAATGCCATCCCCAGCAAGCTACCAATGACTTTCTTCACTGAATTGGAAAAAACTACTTTAAAGTTCATACAGAACCAAAAAAGAGCCTGCATTGCCAAGTCAATCCTAAGCCAAAAGAACAAAGCTGGAGGTATTATGCTACCTGACTTCAAACTATCCTACAGGGTTACAGTAAGTAAAACAGCATGGTACTGGTACCAAAACAGAGATATAGACCAGTGGAACAGAACAGAGTCCTCAGAAATAATGCCACATATCTACAAGAATCTGATATTTGGCAAACCTGACAAAAACAAGCAATGGGGAAATGATTCCCTATTTAATCATTTGTGCTGGGAAAACTGGCTAGTCATATGTAGAAAGCTGAAACTGGATTCCTTCGTTACACCTTATATAAAAATTAATTCAAAATGGATTAAAGACTTAAATGTTAGACTGAAAACCATAAAAACCCTAGAAGAAAACCTAGGCATTACCATTCAGGACATAGGCATGGGCAAGGACTTCATGTCTAAAACACCAAAAGCAATGGCAACAAAAGCCAAAATTGACACATGGGATCTAATTAAACTAAAGAGCTTCTGCACAGCAAAAGAAACTACCATCAGAATGAACAGGCAACCTACAAAATGGGAGAAAATTTTCACAACACACTCATCTGACAAAGGGCTAATATCCAGAATCTACAATGAACTCAAACAAATTTACAAGAAAAAAACAAACAACCCCATCAAAATGTGGGCGAAGGATATGAACAGACACTTCTCAAAAGAAGACATTTATGCAGCCAAAAGACACATGAAAAAATGCTCATCACCACTGGCTATCAGACAAATGCAAATCAAAACCACAATGAGATACCATCTCACACCAGTTAGAATGGCAATCATTAAAAAGTCAGGAAACAACAGATGCTGGAGAGGATGTGGAGAAATAGGAACACTTTTACACTGTTGGTGGGACTGTAAACTAGTTCAACCATTGTGGAAGTCAGTGTGGCGATTCCTCAGGGATCTAGAACTAGAAATACCATTTGACCCAGCCATCCATTACTGGGTATACACCCAAAGGAATATAAATCATGCTGCTATAAAGACACATGCACACTTATATTTATTGTGGCACTATTCACAATAGCAAAGACTTGGAGCCAACCCAAATGTCCAACAATGATAGACTGGATTAAGAAAATTTGGCATGTATGCACCATGGAATACTATGCAGCCATAAAAAATGATGAGTTCATGTCCTTTGTAGGGACATGGATGAAGTTGGATATCATCATTCTCAGTAAACTATCACAAGAACAAAAAACCAAACACTGCATATTCTCACTCATAGGTGGGAATTGAACAATAAGAACACATGGACACAGGAAGGGGAACATCACACTCTGGGGACTGTTGTGGGGTGGGGGGAGAGGGGAGGAATTGCATTAGGTGATATACCTAATGCTAAATGACGAGTTAATAGGTGCAACACACCAGCATGGCACATGTATACATGTGTAACTAACCTGCACATTGTGCACATGTACCCTAAAACTTAAAGTATAATAATAATAAAATAAAATTAAAAAAAGATTAAAAAAGTATAATAATAAAATTAAAAAAAAAGAAAGTCAAGAATAAAAAGAAGAAATCTGATCACTGTCATCCATTCTTTCGCCACCTTAGAATCCTGATCTGTGTCACCCACTGACTGACCACAATGAAAACCTGTTCACTGTCAGGTACTCATTTATCACAGTGGGTACCAGCTGACAGTCACCCACTCATTCATTACAGGAGAAACCTGGTCACTGTCATCCTCTCGTTCACCACCTTAGAATCCTGTTCATTGCCACCCAGTAATTCACCACAGTGGGAACCAGTTCACTGTCACCCACTCTTTCACCACAGTAGAAACCTGTTCACTCTCAGCCACTCTGTCACCACATTGGGAACTTGTATACTGTCAGCCACTCACTCATCACAGTGAGAAACTGTTCGCTGTCACCCATTCATTCATTGCAGTGGAAACCTGTTCAAAGTCACCCGTCATTCACTGCAATGGGAACCTCTTCACTGTCACCCACTAACTCCTTACAGTGGTAACTTTTTCACTGTCACTCACTCATTCATTACACAAGGAACCTGTTCGCTGTCACCAACTCATTCATCACAGTGGGAAGCTGTTCAGTGTCACCCACTCAATCACTGTAGTGGGAACCTCTTCATTATCACCCATTAATTTTCCACAGTGGGAACCTGTTCACTTCCACTCACTCATTCATTACAGAAGGAGCCTGTTCACTGTCACCAACTCATTCACGACAGTGGGAAATGGTTCAGTGTCACCCACTCACTCACCACAGTTGAAACCAGTTTATGGTCACCACTCATTTATCAGAGAGGGAACTTAATCACGGTCACCCTTTACTCATCACAGTGGGAATTTGTTAACTGTCACCCAGTCATTCATCACAAAGAAAACCTGTTCACTGTCAGCCACTCATTCATCAAAGTGGGAAACTCTTTACTGTTACTCACTCATTCATCACAGTAAGAACCTGCTCACTATCACCAACTCATTCAACACAATAAAAACCTGTTCACTGTGACCCACTCATTAATCACAGTGGGATACTCTTCACTGTCACCCACTCACTCATTACAGTGGGAACCTATTCATTATCAGCCACTCATTCATCACAGTGGAAACCTGTTCACTGTCAGCCACTCACTCACCACAGTGGGTGAGTGAACTCACACTGTTCACTGTAACCCACTCATTCATCACAGTGGAAACCTGTTCACTGTCAGCCACTCACTCACCAGTCGGAACTTGTTCCCTGTCACCCACTGTCTAACCAACGTGGAAACCATTTCACTTTGACTCACTCGTTCATCACAATAGGAACTTTTTCACTGTAACCCACTCATTCATCACAGGGAGAATCTTTTCACTGTCAGCCACTCATTAACTGTGAGAACCTGTTCACCTTCATCCACTCATTCACCACAGTGAGAACCTGTTCACTGTTAGCCACTCAGTCACCACAGTGGGAATGTGTTCACTGTCATCCACTCAGTCATCACAGTGGGAAGCTGTTCACTGTCATTGACTCACTCATCACAGTGTGAACCTGTTCACTCTCACTTCATATATTTAACACAGTGGGATCCTGTTCACTGTCACCAACTCATTCATCACAATGGGAACGTGTTCTCTGTCACCCACTCATTCATCACATTAGGAACTTGTCTACTGTCATCCATTCATACACCACAGTGGTTACCTGTACACTGTCACTCACTCATTCATAAAGGAGGAAACTGATCACTGTCATCCACTCGTTCACCCCCTTAGAATCCTGTTCAGTGTCAACCACTCATTCACTACAGTGGGAACCTGTTCACTGTCACTTACTCATTTAATAACAGTGGAAACCTGTTCACTGTCAGCCACTCACTCACCAGAGTGGGAACCTGTTCATTGTCACCCACTCACTAACTAAAGTGGAAACCTATTCACTGACACTCACTCACTCATAACAGTAGGAAACCTTTCACTGTCACCTACTCATTCTTCACAGTGGAAATCTGTTCACTGTAACTGCTTGTTAACCACTTTGGGAACCTGTTCACTCTCACCCACACATTCACCACATTTAGAACCTGTTCACTCTTAGCCACACCTTCACCACAGTGGGAACGTGTTCAGTGTGATCCACTCAGTCATCACAGTGGGAACCTGTTCATGGTCATTTACTCTTTCATCACCGTGGAAACTAGTTCTCTCAAACACTCATTCACCACAGTGGGAAACTGTTCACTATCACCAACTAATTAATCACAATGGGAAAGTGTTCACTGTCAACCACTCATTCATTACAGTAGGAACGTGTCCACTGTCACCAACTCATTCACCACAGTTAAAACCTGTTCACTGTCAGCCACTCACTCATCACAGTAGGTACCGGTTCACTGTCACCCACTCATTTATTACAGGAGGAAGATGATCATTGTCATCCACTCATTCACCGTCTTAGAAATCTGTTCACTGTCACTCACTCATTCACCACAATGGGGACTTGTTCACTATCAGCCACTCATTTGTCACAGTGAAAACCTGTTCACTGTCATCACTCATTCACCTCAGAGGGAACCTCTTCACTGTCAGCAACTAATTCATGACAGTGGGTACCTGTTCATTGAGAATCTGTTCACTGTCAATGACTCAATCACCACAGTGGGAACCTGATCACTGTCACCCACTCATTCATCAAAGTGGGGACCTGTTCATGGTCACCCCTTCATTAGTTACAGATGGAAGCTGTTCATTGTCATCCACTCATTCACCATAGTGGGAAACAGTTCACTGTCACCCACTCGTTCACCACAGTAGCAACCTGTTCACTGTCAGCCACGAACTCATCACAGTGTGAAGCGGTTGACAGTCACCCACTCACTCATCCCAGTTTGAACCTGTTCACTGTCACCCACTCATTCATCACAGTGGGAAACTTTTCACTGTCACCCAGTCATTCATTACAGGAGGAACCTGTTTGCTGTCACACACACATTCATCACAGTGGAAACCTGTTCACTGTCAGTCACTCATTCACCACTGTGGAATCCTGTTCACTCTCACCCACTCATTCACCACAGTAAGAACCTGTTCTCTCTCAGTCACTCATTCACCACAGTGGGAAACTGTTCACTGTCAAAAACCCAATCATCACAGTGAGAACCTGTTCACTCTCACCCAGTCATTCACCACAGTAGCAACTTGTTCACTGTCACCCACTCAATCATCACAGTGTGAACATGTTCACTGTCAGCCACTCATTCACCACTGTTGAAACCTGTTCACTCACACCTACTCATTCACCACAGTGAGAACATGTTCTCGCTCAGCCACTCATTCACCACATTGGGAACCTGTTCACTGTCATAAACCGAATTATCCCAGTGGGAACCTCTTCACTGTCACCTACTCACTCATCACAGTGTGAACCTCTTCACTCTCACCCAGTCATTCACCACAGTAGGAACCTGTTCACTGTCACCCACATGTTCATGACGAAGGAACCTGTTCACTGTAACCCACTCATTCATCACAGTGGAAACCTGTTCATTGTCAGCCACTCATTCACCAAAGTGGGAACTTGTTCACGGTCACCTACGCATTCACTGAAGTAAAAACGTGTTTACTATTACGCACTCACTCATTACAGTGGGAAACTGTACACTGTCAGCCACTCATTCATCACAGTAGGTACCTGTTAACTATAACCCACTCATTCATTAAAGGAGAAACCTGATCACTGTCACCCACTCGTTCACCAATGTAGAAACCTGTTCACAGTCACCCTCTCATTCACCATAGTGGGAACCTCTTCACTGTCAGCCACTCATTCATCAGAGTGTAATCTGTTCACTGTAAGCCACTCATTCACAACAGTGGACACCTGTTCACTGTCACCCACTCACTCACCACAGTGAGAATTAGTTCACTGTCCCCCAAAACCTATTGCATAGAAACTTGTTCACTGTCAGCCAGGCATTCAGCACAGTGGGAACTTGTTCACTGACAGCTACTCATTCATCACAGTGGGAACCTCTTCATTGTCATCCACTCATGCACCAACGTGGGAACAAGTTCACTGTCAGCCACTTGTTCACCGCAGTAGAAACCTGTTCACTCTCAGCCACTCAGTCACCACAGTGGAAACCTGCTTACTCTCAGTCATTCATTCACCACAGTGGGAACCAGTTCACTGTCAACCATTCATTAATCACAGTGAGAACCTGTTCACTGTTACCCCCCACCCCGCATCACAGTGGGAACCTGTTTACTGTCAGCCACTCATTTACTACAGTGAGAACCTGCTCAATGTCACCCTCACGTTCACCACAGTAGAAACGTGTTCACTGTCACATACCCACTCATCACATTGGGAACCTGTTCACTGTCATCCACTCATTCATCACAGTTAGAACATGTTCACTGTCACCCACTCACTCAACACAGTGGGAAACTGTTCACAGTCAGCCACTCGTTAACCACAGTGGAAACCTCTTCACTCTCATCTACTCACTCATCTCAGTGAAAACCTGTTCACTGTAACCCACACATTCATCACAGTGGGAAACTGTTCACTCTCACCCACTCACTCATGACAGTGGAAACCTGTTCACTGTCAACCACACTTTCATCAAAGTGGGAAACTGTACACTCTCAAACTCTCACTCACCACAGTGAGAACCTGTTCACTGTCACCCACTCACTCATTACAGTGGGAACCTCTTCACTATCATCCTCTCTCTCATCACAGTGGGAACCTGGTCACTGTCACTCACTCATTAACTCACAGTGGAAACTTGTTCACAGGCACCCACTCACTAACCAAAGTTGAAACCTGTTCCCTGTCACCCTCTCACTCATCACAGTAGGAACATTTTTACTGTCACCCACTTATTCATCACAGTGGGGATCTGTTCACTGTCATCCACTCATTAACCAATGTGGGAAACTTTTCACTCTCACCCACACATTCACCACAGAGAGAACATGTTCACTGTTAGCCACAAATGCACCACAGTGGGAACGTGTTCACTGTCACCCACTCAGTCATCACAGTGGGAAACTATTCACGGTCATTTACTCCTTCCTCACGGTGGGAACCTGTTCACTCTCACCCATTCTTTTACCACATTGGGAACTTCTTCACTGTCACCAACTCATTCATCACAGTGGGAACATGTTCACTGACATCCAGGCATTCATTAGAGTAGGAAACTGTCTACTGTCACCCACTCATTCTTCACAGCGAAAACCTTTTCACTGCCAGCCATTCATTCTTCAGAGTGGTTACCTATTCACTGTCACTCACTCATTCATTACAGGAGGAGCCTGATCACTGTCATCAAGTCGTTCACCATCTTAGAATCCTGTTCATTCTCACCCACTCATTGACCACATGGGAACTTGTTCACTTTCAGCCAATCATTCATCACAGTAAGAACTTTTCCCTGTCAGCCACTCATTCACCACAGTGGGAACCTGTTCACCGTCACCCACTCGTTCACCAAAGTAGGAACCTATTCACTGTCAGCCACTCTGTCACCACAGTGGGAACCTGTCTACTGTCTGCCACTCACTCATAACAGTGGGAACCTGTTAACTGTAACCCATTCATTCATCACAGTGGGAACGTGTTCACTGTCATGCACACAATAACCACAGTGGGAACCTCTTCACTGTAACCCACTAATACCTCACAGTGGAAAATTGTTCACTGTCACTCACTCATTTATTACAGAAGAAACCTGTTCACTGTCACCAACTCAGTCATCACAGTGGAAAACTGTTCAGTGCCACCTACTCCCTCACCACAGTGGAAAACTGTTCACTGTCACCCCTCACTCATCAGAGTTGGAGTCTATTCACTCTCAATCACTCATTCACCACAGTGGGAGCCTCTTCACCATCACCCACTCATTCAGAACAGTGGGATCCTGTTCACTGTCTCCCACTCATTCATTACGGGACGAACCTGTTCACTGTAACCCACTAATTCATCAAAATGGGCACTGTCACCCACTCACTCATCACATTGGGAACCTGTTCACTGTCAGCCACTTATTCTTCACAGTGGGAACCTGTTAACTGTCTGACACTCATTCACCACAGTTGGAACCTGCTCACTGTCAGCCAGTCACTCAGCACAGTAGGAACCGGTTCACTGTCACCCACTCACTCTCCACAGTAGAAATCTGTTGACTGTCTCCCACTCATTCATCACAGTGGGAATCTGTTCACTGTCACCCCTCATTCATCACAGTGAAAAACTGATCACTGTCAGACACTCATTCACCACAGTGGGAACCTGTTAAATCTCATCCTCTCACACACTACAGTGGGAACTGGTTTACTGTCACCCACTGACACACCACAGTGGAAAACTGTTCACTGTCACCAACTCACTCATCACACCAGGAACCTGTTCACTGTCACTCACTCATTCATCACACTGGGAACTTGTTTGATGTCATTAACTCATTTAATACAAGAAAAACATGTTCAGTGTCACACACTCATTCTTCACAGTGGGAACAAGTTCACTGTCAGCCACTCATCCACCAGTGTGGAAAACTGTTCACTCTCACCGCCTCATTCACCACAGTAAAAAACTGTTCTCTGTCAGTTACTCGTTCACCACAGTGGAAACATGTTCACTGTCACACATTAAATCATCACAGTGGGAACCTAATCACTGTCACTCACTCAGTCATCACAGTGGGAACCTGTTCACCTTCACCCACCAATTCTCCACAGTAGGAATCTGCTCACTGTCATCCACTCAGTCATCACAGTGGGAACCTGTTCACTGTTACCTTCTCATTCATTACAGGAAAAACCTGTTCACTGTAACCCACTCATTCCTCACAGTAAGAACCTGTTCACTGTCAGCCACTCATTCACCACAGTGGTAGCCTGTTCACTGTCACCTACACGTTCACTGCAGCAGAAACGTGTTTACTGTCACCCACTCATCATAGTGGGAACCTGTACACTGTCAGCCACACATTCATCATAGTTTGTACCTGTTAACTGTCACAGACTCATTCATTACCGGATGAACCTGATCACCATCACCCACACGTTCACAACAGTAGAAACTTGTTCACTGTCACCCACTCATTCACGACATTCTAAATCTCTTCACTGTCAGCCATTTATTCGTCCCAGTGGGACCTGTTCACTCTCAGCCACTCATTCACCACAGTGAGTACCTGTTCACTGTCACCCACTCACTCACCACAGTGGTAACAGGTTCACTGTCCCCCACAGGTTCACTGCAGTAGAAACTTGTTCACTGTCAGCCAGTCATTCACCACAGTGGAAACTTGTCCACTCTCACCCACTCACTCACCACAGTGGGAACTGTTCACTGTCACCCAATAATTTTTGACAGTAGGAACTTGTCCACTGTCACCCACTCATTCATCCCAGTGAAAGCCTGTTCACTGGCAGCCACTCATTCATCACAGTGGGTACATGTTCACTGTCACCCACTCATTCATTACAGGAGGAACCTGATTACTGTCATCCACTTGTTCACCAACTTAGAAACCTGGTCACTGTCACACACTCATTCACCACATTGAGAATCTGTTACTGTCAGCAACTCATTCATCACAGTGGGAAACTCTTCCCTGTCAGCCACACATTTACCACAGTGGGAACAAGTTCACTGTCACCAATTCGTTCACTGAAGTAAAAACCTGTTCACTGTCAGCCACAATGTCACCACAGTGGGAACCTGTATACTGTCAGTCACTCATTCATAACAGTGGGAACTTGTTCACTGTCACCCACTCATTCATCAGAGTGGGAACCTGTTCACTGTCACCCACTCATTCACCACAGTGGGAACCTCTTCACTGTCACCCACTCATTTGTCACATTGGGATCTTGTTGAATATCACTCATTCATTCATTACAAATTGAACATGTTCACTGTCACCAACTCATTAATTGCAGTGGGAAACTGTTCAGTGTCAACCAATCAATCACCACAGTAAGAAACTGATCACTGTCGCCCATTCACTCATGAGAGTTGGTACCTATTCACTCTCATTCACTCATTCACCACAGTGGGAACCTCTTCACCATCACCCACTCAGTCATCACAGCAGGACCCTCTTACTGTCTCCCACTCATTCATTACAGAAAGAACCTGTTCACTGTAACCCACTAATTCATCAAAGTAGAAACCGGTTCACTGTTAGCCACTCATTCACCACAGTGTGAACCTGTTCAATGTCACCCAGAAGTTCACCACAGTAGAAACGTGTTCACTGTCACCAACTCACTCATCGCATTGGGAACCTGTTCACTGTCAGCCACTTATTCATCACAGTGGGAACCTGTTCACTGTCAGCCCCTTATTCATCACAGTGGAAACCTGTTCACTGTCAGACACTCATTCACTAAAGTAGGAATCTGTTCACTGTCAGCCAGTCACTCACCACATTGGGAACCTCTTCACTGTCACCCAGTCACTTACCACAGTGGGAATCTGTTCACTGTGACCCACTCACTCACCACAGTGGAAACGTGTTCACTGTCACCCCTCATTTATCACAATGAAAAACTGATCACTGTCAGCTACTCATTCACCCCAGTGGGAATCTGTTCACTGTCAGCCACTCACTAAACCAGTGGAAACCAGTTCACTGTCAACCTTTCATTTATCACAGTGAGAACCTGTTTACTGTCACCCACTTCTTCATCACAGTTGGAACCTGTTTACTGTCAACCACACCCTCTCCACAGTTGGAACAATTTCACTCTCACCCACTTATTTACCAGAGTGGAAACCTGATCACTCTCAGCCACTCACTTATCATACTGAGAACCTGTTCACTATAACCCACTCATTCATCACAATGGGAACCTGTTCACTGTCGCCCACTCATTCACCAGAGTGGAAACCTGTTCACTGTCAGCCACTAATTCATCACAGTGGGAACCTTTTCACTGTCACCCACTCATTCACCACAGTGGGAACAAGTTCACTGTCACACAATTGTTCACCGTAGTAGAAGCCTCTTCACTGTCAGCCACTCAGTCACCACAGAGGGAACCTGTTTACTCTCAGCCATTCATTCACTGCAATGGGAACCTGTTCACTGTCAACAATTCACTGATCACAGTGAGAACCTGTTCACTGTCTCCCACTCCTGCATCACAGTGGGAACCGGTTCACTCTCACTCCCTCACTCACCACAGTTGGAATCAGTTCACTGTCTTTCACTTATTTACCAGAGTGGGAACCTGATCACTGTCATCCACTCACTCATTACCATTGAAAACTTTTCACTGTCACCAAGTCATTCATCACAAAGGGAACCTGTTCACTGTGAGCCACTCATTTATCACAGTGGGAACCTGTTCACTGTCACTCACTCATTCATCACAGTAGGAACCTCTTCACTGTCACCAACTCATTCATAACAGAAGGAACCTGTTCACTGTGACCCACTCATTCTTCACAGTGTGAAACTCTTCACTGTCACCCACACACTCATTAGAGTGGGAACCTGTTCACAATCTCCCACTCATTCATCTCAGTGAAAACTTGTTCACTGTCACCAACTCATTCACCATAGTGGAAACCTCTTCACTGTCAGCCACTCACTCACCACAGCGGGAACCTGTTCACTGTCACTCACTCGCTAACCAAAGTGGAAACTTGTTCACTGTCAACCACTCAATCACACAGTAGGAATCTTTTCACTGTCACCCACTCATTTATCACAGTGGAAACCTATTCATTCTCAACCATTCACTCACCACAGTGGGAAACTCTTCACTGTCACACACAGACTCTTCACAGTGGGAACCTGTTCACTCTCACCCACTCATTTAACACAGTGGGAACCTATTCACTGTCACCAACTCATTCATCACAGTGGGAAGGTGTTCACCATCACCCACTCATTCATTGCAGCCAGAACCTGTCCACTGTCACCCACTCATTCATCACAGTGAAAACCTGTTCACTGTCAGCCACTCATTCATCACAGTGAATACCTGTTCACTGTTACCTACTCATTCATTACAGGAGGAACGTGATCACTGTCATCCACTTGTTCACTGTTTTAGAATCCTGTTCACTGTCATGCATACATTCACCACAGTGGGAACCTGTATACTGTAAACCACTCACTCATAACACTGGAAACCTGTTCACTGTCACTCACTCACTCATCACAGTGGAACCCTGTTCACTGTCACCAACTCATTCATCACAGTAAAAACCTGTTCACTGTGACCCATTCATTCATCACAGTGGGATACTGTTCACTGTCACTCACTCATTACAGTGGGAACCTCTTCACTATCAGCCACTCATTACAGTGGGAACCTCTTCACTATCAGCCACTCATTCATCACAGTGAGAACCTGTTCACTGTCAACCACTTATTCATCACAGTGGAAACCTGTTCACTGTTGGCCACTCACTCACCACAGTGGGAAACTGTCCACTGTAATCCACTCTCTAACCAACATAGCAACAGATTCACTTTCACCCACTCATCACAATAAGAAAATTTTCACTGTAACCCACTCATTCTTCACAGTGAGAATCTGTTCACTGTTAGCTACTCATCAACTACTGTGAGAACCTGTTAACACTCACTCATTCATCACAGTGGTAAACTGTTCACTGTCATTCAGTCACTCATCACAGTGGAAACCTGTTCACTCTCACTCACATATTTTAATAGAATGGGAACCTGTTCACTGTCACCAACTCATTCATCACAGTGGGAAGGTGTTCTCTGTCACCCACTCATTCATTACATTAGGAACCTGTCCACTGTCACCCACACATTCATCACAGTGAAAACCTGTCCACTGTCAGCCACTTATTCATCAAAGTGGTCACTGTCACCCACTCATTCATTAAGGAGGAACTTGATTACTGTCATCCACTCGTTCACCACCTTAGAATCCTGTTCAGTGTCACCCACTCATTCACCACAGTTGGAAGATGTTCACTGTCAGCCACTCATTCATCACAGTGGGAACCAGTTCACTGTCACCCACTCATTCACTGCAGTAGAAACATGTTCACTATCAACCACTCTGTCACAATAGTGGGAACCTGTATACTGTCAGCCACTCACTCATCACAATGGGATCCTGTTCACTGTCCCCCACTCATTCATCACGGTGGAAACCTGTTCAAAGTCATCCACTCATTCACCAAAATGGGAACCTGTTTGCTTTCAACCACTCACTAATTACAGTGGGAACCTGTCCACTCTCACCTATACATTCATTAGAGTGGGAAATTGTTCACTCTTACCCACACACTAATCACTGTTGCAGCCTCTTCAGTGTCAACCACTCATTCACCACAGTGGGAAATAGTACACTTTCACCCACTCATACTCACCACAGTGGGAACTGTTACTTTCAGCCACTCATTCATTACTGTAGGAACCTGTTCCCTGTCAGCCATTCATTCACCACAGTGGGAACAAGTTTACTGTCACCCACTCATTCACTGAAGTAGAAACCTGTTCACTGTCAGCCACTCTGTCATCACAGTAGCAACCTGTATACTTTCAGCCACTCACTTATAACAGTGGGAACCTGTTCACTGTCACTCACTTATTCATCACAGTGGGATCCTGTTCACTGTCACCCACTCATTCACCACAGTGGAAACTTCTTCACTGTCACCCACTAATTCCTCACAGTGGGATCCTGTTCACTATCTCCCACTCATTCATTACAGGAAGAACCTGTTCACTGTAACCCACTCATTCATCAGAGTGGAAATCTGTTCACTTTCAGACACTCACTCACCAGAGTGGGAACCTGGTCGATGTCACCCAGAAGTTCACCGCAGTAGAAACGTTTTCACTGTCACCAATCACTCATCACATTTTTAACCTGTTCACTGTCAGCCAATCATTCATCACAATGGGAACCTGTTCACTATCAGGTACTCATTCACCACAGTGGGAACCTGTTCACTGTCACCCACTCTCTGACCACAGTGGGAACATTTTCACAGTCACCCACTCACTCATTACAGAGGGAACCTGTTCACTGTCAACCCTCACTTATCACAGTAAAAAAACAGATCACTGTCAGCCACTCATTCACCACATTGGGAACCTGTTGTCTGTCAGCCACTCACTCACAGCAGTGGAAATCAGTTCACTGTCATCCACTCACTCATCACCATGGGAAACTGTTCACTGTCACCTTCTCACTCATCACATTGGGAACCTGTTCACTGTCACTCTCTCATTCATCACAGTGGGAACCTGTTCACTGTCACCCACTCATCATTATAGGAGAAACCTGTTCACTGTCACCTACTCATTCATCACAGTGGAAACCTGTTGTCAACCACAGATTCACCACTGTGGAAACGTGTTCACTCTCACACACTCATTCACCACAGTAAGAACCTGTTCTCTGTCAGCCACTCATTCACTGCAGTGGGAACTTGATCACTGTCACACCCTCAATTATCACAATGGGAACTTGATCCCTGTCACCAACTCATTCATCACAGTGGTAACCCGTCCACTCTCACTCTCTCATTCAGCACATTAGGAACCTGTTCACTGTCACCCAGTCAGTCATCACAGTGGGAACCTGTTCATAGTCACCCACTCATTCATTACAGAAAGAACCTATTCACTGCAACAAACTCATTCATCACAGTGGGAACCTGTTCACTGTCATGTACTCATTCATTGCAGTAGAAATGTGTTTACTGTCATCCACACACTCATCACAGTTGGAACCTAAACAGTGTCAGCCACCCATTCATCATAGCGGGTACCTGTTAACTGTCACCCACTAATTCATTACAGGATGAACCTGATCACTGTCACCAACTTTTCACCAGAGTAGAAACCTGTTCAATGTCACCAACTCATTCACCACATTGGGAACCTCTTCACTGTCAGCCACTCATTCATCACAGTGGGACCTCTTCACTGTCAGCCAGTCATTTACCACAGTGGGAACCGGTTCAATGCTCCCCTCATTCACTGCAGTAAAAACTTGTTCACCGCCAGCCAGTCATTCACCACAGTGGGAACCTGTTCACTGTCAGCCACTCACTCACCACAGTGGGAACCAGTTCACTTTTGCTCACTTGTTCACCACAGTGGGAAACTGTTCAGTGTCAGCCACTGATTTATCACAGCGGGAACGTGTTCACTGTTATCCACTCTTTTACCACAGTGGGAACAAATTAACTGTCATCCACTCCTTCACCATAGCAGAAACCTGTTCGTTGTCAGCCACTCAGTCACCACTGTGGGAACCTGTTGACTCTCAGCCATTCATTCACCACAGTGGGAACCAGTTCACTATCAACCTTTCATTCATCACAGTGAGAACCTGTTGACTGTCACCCACTCCCGCATCACAGATGGAACCTGTTCACTTTCACCCACACACTCACCATAGTTGGAACCAGTTCACTGTCATTCTCTTATTTAACAGAGTGGGAACATGATCACTGCCAGCCACTCACTCAGCACAGTGGGAACCTGTTCACTGTCACCTACTCATTCATCACAAAGGGAACCTATTCACTGTCAGCCACTCATTCATCACAGTGGGAACCTGTTCACTCTCCCTTTGTCATTCATCACAGTGGAACTTGTCCACTGTCACCAACCCCTTCATTACAGTAGGTACCTGTTCACTGTGACATACTCTTTCATCACAGTGGAAAACTGTTCACTGTCACCCACTCACTCATTACAGTGCGAACCTGTTCACTATCTTTCACTCATTTCTCACAGTCAGAACCTGTTCACTGTCACAAACTCATTCATCACAGTGGAAAACTGTTCACTCTCAGCCACTCACTCACCAACGTGGAAACATGTTCACTGCCATCCACTCACTAACCAAAGTGGAAACCTGTTCACTGTCAACCATTCACTCATCTCAATAGAAAAGTTTTCACTGTCACCCACTTATTCATCATTGTGGGAATCTGTTCACTGTCAACCACTCATTAACCACTGGGACAACCTATTTACTCTCAACCACTCATTCAATACAGTGAGAACCTGTTCACTGTTAGCCACTCATTCACCACGGGGGGAACATGTTCACTGTCACCCACTCAATCATCACAGTGGGGACCTGTTCACTCTCAAACACTCATTTACCACTGTGGAAAACTGTTCACTGTCACCCACTCACTCATCACTGTGGGAACCTCTTCACTCTCACCCACTAATTTACCACAGTGGGAACCTGTTCACTGTCAGCCACTCATTCACCACAGTGGGAACCTGTTCATTGTCACCCACTCATTCATTACTCTGTCATTACTCATTCATTAGTGACAGGAACCGGTTCAGTGTCACTTACTCATTCATCAAAGTTGGAACCTGTTCACTGTCAGCCACTCGTTCATCACAGTGGGAACCTGTTCATCACTGTCACCCACTCATTCACTGTGGTAGAAACCTCTTCACTGTCACCCACTCACACATCACAGTGGGAACCTGTTCAGTGTCAGCCACACATCACAGTGGTTGCCTGTTCAATGTCACCCACTCATTCATTACAGGAGGAACTGAATTAATGTCATCCACTCGTTCACCACAGTAGAATTCTGTTCACTGTCACCCACTCATTCACCAGAATGGAAACCTGTTCTCTGTCAGCCACTGATTCTTCACAGTGGGAATCTGTTCTCTGTCAGCCACTTATTCACCACAGTGAGTACCAGTTCACTGTCACCCAATCCTTCACTGCAGTAGAAACCTGTACACTGTCAACCACCTTGTCACCACAGTGAGGACCTGTATACTGTCAGCCGCTCACTCATAACAGTGGGAACCTGTTCAATGTCACACATTCATTAATCACAAAGGAAACCTGTTCACTGCACCCATTCATTCACCACAGTGGAAACCTCTTCACTGTCACCCACACATTCCTCACAGTGAGAGCTTGTTCACTTTCACACATTCATTACAAAAGGAACTTTTTCACTGTCACCAACTCATTCATCAAAGTGAAAAATTGTTCACTGTCACCAACTCTCTCACTGCAGTGGGAAACTGTTCACTGTCACCCACTTACTCATCACAGTTGGAACCTGTTCACTCTCACCCACTCACTCACCACAGTGGAAACCTGTTCACCGTCACCCACTGTTTCATCACAGTGGGATCCTATTCACTGTCACTCGCTCAATCATTGCAGGAGGAACTTGTTCACTGTAACCCACTTATCCCAGTGAGAAACTGTTCACTGTTAGCCACTCATTCACCACAATGGGAACATGTTCAATATCACCCACAAGTTTACTGCAGTAGAAACGTGTTCACTGTCACCCACTCACTCATCACACTGGGAACCTGTTTGCTGTCAGCCACTCATTCATCACAGTGGGAACGTGTTCACTGTCACCCACTGACTCATCACAGTGGGATTCTGTTCACTGTCAGCCACTCACTCACCACAATGGGAACCTGTTCACTATCACTCACTCACTCATCACAGTGGGAACATGTTCACTGTCACCCACTCATTTATCACAGTGGGAACATATTCACTGTCACCCACTCATTTATCACAGTGGGAACATGTTCACTGTCACCCACTCATTTATCACAGTGGGAAACTGTTCAGTCTTACCCACTCACTCATCAGAGCGGGAACCTTCTCACTGTCAATCACTGATTCAACACAGTGCGAACCTGTACACTCTCACCTTCTCACTCACCACAGTGGAACCTGTTCATTGTCACCTACTCACTCATTATAGTGGGAAATTCTTCACTATCACTCATTCATTCATCACAGTGGGAAGCTGTTCACTACTACCCTCTCATTCATCACAGGGGAAATCTATTCACTCTCAACCACTCACTCACCACAGTGGGAATATGTTCATTGTCACCTACTCAGTCATCACAGTGGAAAGCTGTTCACTGTCACCCAATTACACATCGCAGTGGGAATCTGTTCGCTGTCACTCACTTATTCATCACAATGGTAACTTGTTAACTATCACCTACTAACTTATCACTTTGGGAACCTGTTCACTGTCACTTAGGCTATCATCACAGTGGGAACTTTTTCACTGTCACCCACTCACTCATGTTATTGGGAACCTGTTCACTGTCATGCCCTCACTCATGTTATGGGGTACCTGTTCACTGTCACCCACTCATTTCATCACAGTGGGAACCTCTTCACTGTCACCCACTCATTCATCACAGTGGAAACCTGTTTACTCTCACACACTCAT
Source organism: Pongo pygmaeus (assembly GCF_028885625.2). Taxonomy (NCBI): domain Eukaryota; kingdom Metazoa; phylum Chordata; class Mammalia; order Primates; family Hominidae; genus Pongo; species Pongo pygmaeus. Next base: position 21,477,302 of record NC_072393.2, read on the forward strand.
TCACTAAACTGGAAACCTGATGACTGTCAACCACTCATTCATCACAGTGGGAACCTGTTCAGTGTCATCCAATCGTTCATCGCAGTGGGAACCAGTCACTGTGGCCCACTCACTCATCACAGTGGAAACCTGTTCACTCTCAGCCATTCATTCACCACAGAAGGGAACTTGTTGACTCCAACTCATAAATGCACCACAGTAGTACCTACTTACTGTAACCCTCACATTCATCACTGAGGAAAACAGTTCACTGTCACCCACTCATTCATTACAGGAGGAACCTGTTTACTGTCACTTACTCATTCATCATAGTGCGAACCTGTTCACTGTCACACATTCACCGCAATGGGAACCTATTCACTGTCAGTCACACACACACAAGAGTAGGAGCCTCTTCACTGTCACCTACTCGTTCACTGCAGTAAAACCTTGTTCACTGTCATCCACTCGTTTAGCACATTGGCAACCTGTTCACTGTCAGCCACTCATTCATCACAGTGGGAATCTGTTCACTGTCTCCCAATCATTAACCACAGTGGGAACCTATTCACTGTCTGCCACTCATACATCCCAGTGTGAACCTGTTCATTGTCACCCACTTGTTCACCACAATACGAACAAGTTCACTGTCACCCACTCATACACCACAGTTGAAACCTGTTCACTGTAAGCCACTCATTCACCACAGTGGGAACCTGTTTACTGTAAGCCACTCATACACTACAGTGGGCAACAGTTCTCTGTCACCTACTCATTCATCACAGTGATAACCTCTTCACTTTCACCTTCTCATTCATCACAGTGGGAATCTGTTCAGTGTCACTCATTCACTCACCACTGTAGGAACGAATTCACTCTCACCCACTCATTCACCACAGCGGGAACCTGTTCACTGCCACTCATTCACTACAGGAGTAATTCGTTTACTGTCACTCATTCATCACCCTGTGAACCTGTTCTCTGCCAGCCGCACATTCGCCACAGTGGGAAACTGTACACTGTCAACAAAACACTCATCACAGTGGGAACTTGTTAACAGTCAACCACTAACTCACCACATTGGAAACCTGTTCACTTTCTTTTTTAAAAAATTTTATTATTATTATACTTTAAGTTTTAGGGTACATGTGCACAACGTGCAGGTTTGTTACACATGTATACATGTGCCATGTTAGTGTGCTGCACCCATTAACTCGTCATTTAGCATTAGGTATATCTCCTAATGCTATCCCTCCCCCCTCACCCCACCCCACAACAGGCCCCAGAGTGTGATGTTCCCCTTCCTGTGTCCATGTGTTCTCATTGTTCAATTCCCACCTATGAGTGAGAATATGCAGTGTTTGTTTTTTTGTCCTTGTGATAGTTTGCTGAGAATGATGGTTTCCAGCTTCATCCATGTCCCTGCAAAGGACAAGAATTCATCATTTTTTATGGCTGCGTAGTATTCCATGCTGCATGCATGCCACATTTTCTTTTTTTTTTTTTTTCAGTCTATCATTGTTGGACATTTGGCTTGGTTCCAAGTCTTTGCTATTGTGAATAGTGCCACAATAAATATACGTGTGCATGTGTCTTTATAGCATCATGATTTATACTCCTTTGGGTATATACCCAGTAATGGGATGGCTGGGTCAAATGGTATTTCTAGTTCTAGATCCCTGAGGAATCACCACATCGACTTCCACAATGGTTGAACTAGTTTATGGTCCCACCAAGAGTGTAAAAGTGTTCCTATTTCTCCACATCCTCTCCAGCACCTGTTGCTTCCCGACTTTTTAATGATCGCCATTCTAACTGGTGTGAGATGGTATTTCATTGTGGTTTTGATTTGCATTTGTCTGATAGCCAGTGATGATGAGCATTTTTTCATGTATCTTTTGGCTGCATAAATGTCTTCTTTTGAGAAGTGTCTGTTCATATCCTTTGCCCATTTTTTGATGGGGTTGTTTGTTTTCTTCTTGTAAATTTGTTGGAGTTCATTGTAGATTCTGGATATTAGCCCTTTGTCAGATGAGTAGGTTGCGAAAATTTTCTCCAATTTTGTAGGTTGCCTGTGTACTCTGATGGTAGTTTCTTTTGCTGTGCAGAAACTCTTTAGTTTAATTAGATCCCAGTTGTCAATTTTGGCTTTTGTTGCCATTGCTTTTGGTGTTTTAGACATGAAGTCCTTGCCCATGCCTATGTCCTGGATGGTAATGCCTAGGTTTTCTTCTAGGGTTTTTATGGTTTTAGGTCTAACGTTTAAGTCTTTAATCCATCTTGAATTAATTTTTGTATAAGGTGTAAGGAAGGGATCCAGTTTCAGCTTTCTACATATGGCTAGCCAGTTTTCCCAGCACTATTTATTAAATAGGGAATCCTTTCCCCATTGCTTGTTTTTCTCAGGTTTGTCAAAGATCAGATAGTTGTAGATATGCAGCATTATTTCTGAGGGCTCTGTTTTGTTCCATTGATCTATATCTCTGTTTTGGTACCAGTACCATGTTCTTTTGGTTACTGTAGCCTTGTAGTATACTTTGAAGTCAGGCAGCGAGATGCCTTCAGCTTTGTTCTTTTGGCTTAGGACTCACTTGGCAATGTAGGCTCTTTTTTGGTTCCATATGAACTTTAAAGTAGTTTTTTCCAATTCAGTGAAGAAAGTCATTGGTAGCTTGATGGGGATGGCATTGAATCTATAAATTACCTTGGGCAGTATGGCCATTTTCACTATATTGATTCTTCCTACCCATGAGCATGGAATGTTCTTCCATTTGTGTGTATCCTCTTTTATTTCATTGAGCAGTGGTTTGTAGTTCTCCTTGAAGAGGTCCTTCACGTCCCTTGTAAGTTGAATTCCTACGTATTTTATTCTCTTTGAAGAAATTGTGAATGGGAGTTCACTCATGATTTGGCTCTCTGTTTGTCTGTTATTGGTGTATAAGAATGCTTGTGATTTTTGTACATTGATTTTGTATCCTGAGACTTTGCTGAAGTTGCTTATCAGGTTAAGGAGATTTTGGGCTGAGACAATGGGGTTTTCTAGATATACAATCATGTCATCTGCAAACAGGGACAATTTGACTTCCTCTTTTCCTAATTGAATACCCTTTATTTCCTTCTCCTGCCTGATTGCCCTTGCCAGAACTTCTAACACTATGTTGAATAGGAGTGGTGAGAGAGGGCATCCCTGTCTTGTGCCAGTTTTCAAAGGGAATGCTTCCAGTTTTTGCCCATTCAGTATGATATTGGCTGTGGGTTTGTCATAGATAGCTCTTATTATCTTGAGATACATCCCATCAATACCTAATTTATTGAGAGTTTTTATCAAGAAGGGTTGTTGAATTTTGTCAAAGGCCTTTTTTGCATCTATTGAGATAATCATGTGGTTTTTGTCTTTGGTTCTGTTTATATGCTGGATTACATTTATTGAATTGTGTATATTGAACCAGCCTTGCATCCCAGGGATGAAGCCCACTTGATCATAGTGGATAAGCTTTTTGGTGTGCTGCTGGATTTGGTTTGCCAGTATTTTATTGAGGATTTTTGCAACAATGTTCATCAAGGATATTGGTGTAAATTTCTCTTTTTTGGTTGTTTCTCTCCCAGGCTTTGGTATCAGGATGATGCTGGCCTCATAAAATGAGTTAGGGAGGATTCCCTCTTTTTCTATTGACTCATTCATTACAGGAGGAAAATTTTTCACTTTCCCCCACTCATTCATTACAGTAGAAACTTGTTCACTGTCACCCACTCTCTCACTACAGAGGAAATCTGTTCACTGTCACCCACTCACTCATCACAGTGGGAATATGTTTGATGTCAGCCACTCATTCACCACAGTGGGAATCTGTTCAATCTCAGCCACTCATTCACCACAGTGAGGACTTCTTTACTGTCAGCCACTCAGTTACCACAGTGGGAGCCTGTTTACTGTCACCCACTCACTCATCAGAGAGGGAACCTGTTCACTATCACCCCCTCATTTATTGCAATGGGAACGTGTTCACCCTCATCCACTCATTTGCCACTCTGGGAACCTGTTTACTATCACCCATACACTTATCACAATGGGAACCAGTTCACTCTCACCCACTCATTCATCACAGTGGAATCCTGTTCACTGTCACCCAACTCAATCATCACAGTGGGAACTTGTTCACTGTCACCCATTTATTCACCTCAGTGGGAATCTGTTCACTGTCACCAACTCATTCATCACCGTGGAAACCTGTTTACTGTCACCCACTCCATTAGAGAAGGAACCTGTCCACTGTCATTCACTCATTCAACACAGTGGGAACTTGTTCACTTCCAGCAAGTCTTTCACCACAATGGGAACCTGTTCTTGTCACCCCCTTGCTCACCACAGTAGAAAACTGTTCACTGACAACCACTTACTCATCAAAGCGTGAACGTTTTCACTGTCACCCACTCATTCATTACAGTGGGAACATCTTCACTGTCATCCGGTCAGTCATCTCAGTGAGAACTTGTTTACTGTCAGCCATTCACTCATCACAATAGGAACTTTTTTATTGTCACTCACTCATTCATCACAGTGGATATCTCTTCACTGTCACCCACACATTCACAGTAGGAACAGCTTCTCTGTCATCCACTTATTCATCACAGTGGGAACCTGTTCACTGTCACCCACTCATTCACTACAGTGGGAACATATTCACTGTCAGCCACTCATTCATCATAGTGTAAACCTGTTGCCTTTCAGCCACTCATTTACCACAGTGGGAACCAGTTCACTGTCACCCACTTGTTAACTGCAGTAAAAAACTTCACTGTAAGTCAATCCTTAGCCAAAAGAATAAAGCTGAAGGCATCATGCTACCTGACTTCAAACTATACTACAAGGCTACAGTAACCAAAACAGCATGGTACTGGTACCAAAACAGAGATATAGATCAAGGGAACAAAACAGAGCCCTCAGAAATAATGCCACATATCTACAACTATCTGATCTTTGACGAACCTGAGAAAAACAAGCAATGGGGAAAGGATTCCCTATTTAATAAATAGTGCTGGGAAAACTGGCTAGCCATATGTAGAAAGCTGAAACTGGATCCCTTCCTTACACCTTATACAAAAATTAATTCAAGATGGATTAAAGACTTAAACGTTAGACCAAAAACCATAAAAACCCTAGAAGAAAACCTAGGCATTACCATCCAGGACATAGGCATGGGCAAGGACTTCATGTCTAAAACACCAAAAGCAATGGCAACAAAAGCCAAAATTGACAACTGGGATCTAATTAAACTAAAGAGTTTCTGCACAGCAAAAGAAACTACCATCAGAATGAACAGGCAACCTACAAAATTGGAGAAAATTTTCGCAACCTACTCATCTGACAAAGGGCTAATATCCAGAATCTACAATGAACTCCAACAAATTTACAAGAAGAAAACAAACAACCCCATCAAAAAATGGACAAAGGATATGAACAGACACTTCTCAAAAGAAGACATTTATGCAGCCAAAAGACACATGAAAAAATGCTCATCACTGGCCATCAGAGAAATGCAAATCAAAACCACAATGAGATACCATCTCACACCAGTTAGAATGGCGATCATTAAAAAGTCAGGAAACAACAGGTGCTGGAGAGGATGTGGAGAAATAGGAACACTTTTACATTGTTGGTGGGACTGTAAACTAGTTCAACCATTGTGGAAGTCAGTGTGGCGATTCCTCAGGGATCTAGAACTAGAAATACCATTTGACCCAGCCATCCCATTACCGGGTAGATACCCAGAGGACTATAAATCATGCTGCTATAAAGACACATGCACACGTATATTTATTGTGGCACTATTCACAATAGCAAAGACTTGGAACCAACCCAAATGTCCAACAATGATAGACTGGATTAAGAAAATGTGGCACATATACACCATGGAATACTATGCAGCCATAAAAAATGATGAGTTCATGTCCTTTGTAGGGACATGGATGAAATTGGAAATCATCATTCTCAGTAAACTATCACAAGAACAAAAAACCAAACACCACATATTCTCACTTGTCGGTGGGAATTGAACAATGAGAACACATGGACACAGGAAGGGGAGCATCACACTCTGGGGACTGTTGTGGGGTGGGGGGAGTGGGGAGGGATAGCATTAGGAGATATACCTAATGCTAGATGACGTGTTAGTGGGTGCAGCACACCAGCATGGCACATGTATACATATGTAACTTACCTGCACATTGCGCACATGTACCATAAAACGTGAAGTATAATAATAATAATAATAATAAATAAAAAAGAATTGGAAAAAACTACTTTAAAGTTCATATGGAACCAAAAAAGAGCCTACATTGCCAAGTCAGTCCTAAGCCAAAAGAACAAAGCTGAAGGCATCACGCTACCTGACTTCAAACTATACTACAAGGCTACAGTAACCAAAACAGCATGGTACTGGTACCAAAACAGGTATAGAGATCAATGGAACAAAACAGAGCCCTCAGAAATAATGCCACATATCTACAACTATCTGATCTTTGACAAACCTGAGAAAAACAAACAATGGGGAAAGGATTCCCTATTTAATAAATAGTGCTGGGAAAACTGGCTAGCCATATGTAGAAAGCTGAAACTGGATCCCTTCCTTACACCTTATACAAAAATTAATTCAAGATGGATTAAAGACTTAAACGTTAGACCAAAAACCATAAAAACCCTAGAAGAAAACCTAGGCATTACCATCCAGGACATAGGCATGAGCAAGGGCTTCATGTCTAAAACACCAAAAGCAATGGCAACAAAAGCCAAAATTGACAACTGGGATCTAATTAAACTAAAGAGTTTCTGCACAGCAAAAGAAACTACCATCAGAGTACACAGGCAACCTACAAAATGGGAGAAAATTTTCGCAACCTACTCATCTGACAAAGGGCTAATATCCAGAATCTACAATGAACTCCAACAAATTTACAAGAAGAAAACAAACAACCCCATCAAAAAATGGGCAAAGGATATGAACAGACACTTCTCAAAAGAAGACATTTATGCAGCCAAAAGACACATGAAAAAATGCTCATCACTGGCCATCAGAGAAATGCAAATCAAAACCACAATGAAATACCATCTCACACCAGTTAGAATGGCGATCATTAAAAAGTCAGGAAACAACAGGTGCTGGAGAGGATGTGGAGAAATAGGAACACTTTTACACTGTTGGTGGGACTGTAAACTAGTTCAACCATTGTGGAAGTCAGTGTGGTGATTCCTCAGGGATCTAGAACTAGAAATACCATTTGACCCAGCCATCCCATTACCGGGTATATATCCAGAGGACTATAAATCATGCTGCTATAAAGACACATGCACACGTATGTTTATTGTGGCACTATTCACAATAGCAAAGACTTGGAACCAACCCAAATGTCCAACAATGATAGACTGGATTAAGAAAATGTGGGACATATACACCATGGAATACTATGCAGCCATAAAAAATGATGAGTTCATGTCCTTTGTAGGGACATGGATGAAATTGGAAATCATCATTCTCAGTAAACTATCACAATGACAGAAAACCAAACACTGCATGTTCTCACTCATAGATGGGAATTGAACAATGAGAACACATGGACACAGGAAGGGGAACATCACACTCTGGGGACTGTTGTGGGGTAGGGGGAGTGGGGAGGGATAGCATTAGGAGATATACCTAATGCTAAATGACGAGTTAATGGGTGCAGCACGCCAGCATGGCACATGTATACATACGTAACTAACCTGCACATTGTGCACATGTACCCTAAAACTTAAAGTATTATAATAATAATAATAATAATAATAATAATAATAATAATAACTTCACTGTCAGCCACTCAGTCTCCGCAGTGGGAACCTGCTCATTGTCAACCACTCATTCATCACAGTGGGAACTGTTTCCCTGTCACCAATTCATTCACCAAAGTTGGAACCTCTTCACTGACACCAACTCATTCATCACAGTGAGAACCTGTTCACTGTCGCTCACTTATTCATTGCAGGAGGAACCTGTTCTCCGTCACGCACTCATTCATCACAGAGGAAAACTTTTCACTGTCAACCACTCACTCACCAGAGTGAGAACCTGATCACTGTAACCCACTGATTTATTACAGTGGGAACCTGTTCACTCTCACCCACTCATTCACCACAGTAGGAACCTGTTCACAGTCACCCACTCTTTCATCACAGTGGGACCTCTTCACTGTCACCCACCTTTTCATCACAGGGGGAAACTTTTAACTATCAGCCACACATGCACCACAGTGGGAACCTGCTCACTCTTACCCAAACCTTTACCCCAGTGGGTACCTCTTCACTATCACCCATTCACTTATCACAGTGTGAACCTTTCACTGTCAGCCATTCATTCACCACTGTGGCAACATCTTCACTCTAACCCACTCATTCACCATAGTGAGGAACTGTACACTGTCAGCTGCACATACTCCACAATGGGAACCTGTTCCCTGTCACCCACTGACTCATCACAGTTGGAACCTCTTCACTATCATCCCCTCATTCATCATAGTGAGAATCTGTTCACCCTAATTCACCACTGTGGGAACCTGTTCACTATCACCCACTCACTCATCAAAGTGGGAACCTGTTCACTCTCACCCACTCATTCACCACTGTTGGAACCTCTTCACTGTCACTCACTTATTCATCACAGTGGGAACCTGTTCACTGTCAGGCAGTCATTCACCACAGTGTAAACCTGTTCACTGTTACACACTCACTCATCACAATAGTAACTGTTCACTGTTACCCACGTATTCACCACAATGGGAAACTGTTTATTCTAGCCATTCACTCATCACAGTGGGATCATGTTCACTGTCATCCACTCATTCATCACAGTGGGAACTTGTTCACTGTCAGCCTCTCATTTACCACAGCGGGTACCAGTTCACTGTCAGCCATACATTCACCACAGTGGGAACCTGTTCACTGTCGCCCACTCATTCATCACAGTGAGAAACTGTTCAGTGTCGCCCACTCATTCATCACAGTGGAAACCTGTTGACTGTCAGAGACTCATTCACCACAGTGGGAATCTGTTCACTGTCAGCCTCTCACTCACCTCAGTGGGAACGTGTTCACTGCCACCCACTCACTCACCACAGTGTGAACCTGTTCACTCTCACCCACTAACTCATCGCAGTGGGAACCTGTTCACTGTAAGCCACTCATTAACGACTGTGGGAACCTGTTCACTCTCACCCACTCATTCACCACAATGACAACCTGTTCACTGTCAGCCACCCATTCACCACTGTGGGAATCTGTTCACAGTCCCTTACACAGTCATCACAGTGGCAACCTGATCACTGCCACCCACTCATTAATCACAGTGGGAACTTATTCACTCTCATTCACCCATTCACCACAGTGGGAACCTGTTCACTGTCACCCACTCATTGATTACAGGACGAACTGTTTCACTGTCACCTGTTCATTTATCACAGTGGGAACCTTGTCACTTTCAGCCACTTATTCATCACGGTGAAAACCTATTCAGTATCACCCACTCGTTCACTGCAGTAGAAACCTGTGCACCAACACCCACTCACTCATCACAGTGGGAACCTGTTCACAGTGACTTACTCATTAATCATAGTGGGTGCTTTCTCCTTGTCATCAACTCATTCATTACAGAAGGAATCTGATGACTGTCACCCACTCGTTCAACACAGTAGAATCCTTTTCATTGTCACCCACACATTCACCGCAGTGGGAACCAATTCACTGTTATCCACTCATTGATCACAGTGTGAGCCTGTTCCCTTTTGGCCACTCATTTACCACAATAGGAACCAGTTCCCGGTCACTCACTCTCTCAGCACAGTAGGAACTTTTTCACTGTCAGCCACTCAGTCAACACTTGGAAAACCTGTGTACTATCAGCCATTCACTCATCATGGTGGAAAACTGGTCACTGTCATCTACTCATTCATCACAGTGGAAACCTGTTTACTGTCATCCATTCATTCACCACAATGGGAACATCTTCACTGTCACCCACTCATTCCTCACAGTGGGAACCTGTTCACTGTCACACACTCATTCATTACAGGAGAAACTTTCATTGTCACCCACTCATTCCTCAAAAAGGAAACTTGTTCACTGTCACCCATTCATTCACCACAGTGGAAACCTGCGCACTTTCACAAACTCATTCAACACAGTGGGAACCTCGTCACTCTCACCCACTCATTCACCACAGTGGGACTCTGTTGCCTGTCACTGACTCATTCATCAGAGTGGGATCCTGTTCATTGTCACCCACTCATTCACCACAGTGGGAACTTGTTCACTGTCACTCTTTCATTCACCACATTGGGAACCTCTTCACTGTCACCCATTAATTCATTACAGTGGGAACCAGTTCACTGTCACACACCCCTTCATTACAGGAGGAAGCTCTCACCTATTACCCACTCTTTCATTACAGTGGGAACAAGTTCACCTTCAGGCAGTCTTTCACCACAATGGGAATATCTTTACTGTCACCAACTTGTTCACCACAGTAGAAACCTGTTTACTGTCAAACAATCACTCATCACAGTGGGAACCTGTTCGATCTCAACCACTTATTCACCACAGTGGCAACCTCTTCACTGTCACCCACTCACTCATCACAGCGGGAACCTGTTCACTCTCACCCACTCAGTCATCACAGTGGGAACCTGTTTACTGTGAGCCACTCACTCATCACAATGGGAACTTTTTTACTGTTACCCACTCATTTATCACAGTGGAAACCTCTTGACTGTCACCCACTCATTCACCACAGTGGGAACCACTTCTCTGTCACGTTCTCATTCATAATGGTGGGAACATGTTTACCGTCACCGACTCATTCATTACAGAAGGAATCTCTTCACTCTCACCCACTATTCTTCACAGTGGGAACGACATCACTGTCACCCACTCATTCACCACAGTGAAAAACTGCTCACTGTCAGCCACGCATTCACCACAGTGAAAAACTGTTCACTATCACCCACTCGTTCACCACTGTAGAAACTTGTTCACTGTCACACACTCAATTATCACAGTGGAAACTTGTTCACTGTCAGCCACACATTCATCATAGTGAAAACCTATTCACTTTTACCCACTCATTCACCACAGTGGGAACCTTTTCCCTCTCAGCCACACGTTCACCACAGTGGAAACCTACTCACTGTCACCCAGTAATTTCTCACAGTGGGAGCTTGTTCAACTCATTCATCACAGTGTGAAATTGTTCACTGTCATCCACTCATTCACTACAGTGGGAACCAGTTCACTCTAACACATTCCTTCACCACAGTAAAAACCTGTTCACTGTCAGCCACTCACTAATCACATTGGGAACTCGTTCACTATCACCCACTCATTCATCATAGTGGAAACCTGTTCTGTGTCACCCACTCATCCACCACACTGGGAAGCTCTTCTCAGTCACCCACTCATACATCACAGTAGGAACCTGTTCACTGTCACCCACTCATTCATTGGAGGAAAAACCTGTTCACTGACACCCACTCATTTTCACAGTAGGAACCTGTTCACTGTCATCCAATCATTCCCCACATTAGGAACAGTTCACTATCACCCACTCGTTTACCTCAGTATAAACCTCTTCACTCTCAGCCACTTAGTCAGTGCATTGGAACCTGTTTACTGTTAATCACTAATTCACCACAGTGGGAACCACTTCACTCTCACCAACACATTCATCACGCTAAGAACCTGTTCACTGTCACCCACTCACTCACCACTGTGGGTACCTGTTCACTGTTCACTGTTACCCAGTCATTCACCACAGTGGGAACATGTTCACTGTCAGACACTCATCCACCATAGTAGGAACTTCTCCACTGTCAGACACTCAGTCATCACAGTAAGAACCTGCTCATTATCACCCACTCCATCACCACAGTGTGTACATGTTCACTGTCATCCACACATTCAAAACAGTAGGAACCTGTTCACTGTCAGACACTCTTTCATCACAGTGGGAACTGGTTCACTCTAACACACTCATTCACCTCAATGGAAACCTGTTCACTATCAGCCAATCACTCAGCACAGTGGGAACCTGTTCACTCTCACACAAGCATTCACCACCGTGGGAACGTGTTCACCATCACTCACTAATTCATCACACTGGGAATATGTTCACTTTCACCCATTCCATCATTACAGGATGAACCTGATCACTGTCACCCACTCATTCACCACAGTTCCTCATCACAGGGGGAACCTGTTCACTGTCAGCCACTCATTCACTGCAGTAGAAACCTGTTCACTTTCACCCACTCACTTATCACAGTGGGAACCTCTTCACTTTCAACAAAATATTAACCACAGTGGCAACCTCTTCACTGTCACCCACTCATTCATTACTAGAGGAACCTGTTCATTGTCACTCACTCTGTCATCACAGTGGGAACCTGTTTACTGTCAACCACTTACTCACCACATTGGAAACATGTTCACTCGTCAACCACTCTCTCATGAAAATGGGAACCTGTTCACTCTTACCCATTCATTCACCACAGTGGGAATTAGTTAACTCCCAAACACTCATTCACCACAGTGGGAAACTGTTCACAGTCACTCACTCATTCATCACAGTGGGAACCTGTTCATTGTCAGCAGCTCATTTACCACAGTGGGAACAAGTTCACTGTCAGCCACTCATTCATCACAGTGGTAAACTGTTCCCTGTCAGCCACTCATTTACCACAGTGGGAATCAGTTCACTGTCTTTCACTCTTATACAGCAGTAGAAACCTGTTCACAATCAGCCACTCAGTCAGCACAGTGTGAACCTGTTTACTGTCAGCCACTCACTCATCAGAGTGGGAAGTTGTTCACTCTCACCCACTCGTTCACCACAGTGGGAACCTGTTTACTGTCAGCCACTCATTCACCACAATGGGAACTTATTCACTGTCAGCCACTGATTTATCACAGTGGGAACCTGTTCACTGTCACCCACTCATTCATCATAGTGGGAACCAGTTCACAGTCAGGCAGTCATTCACCACAGTGGGAACCTGTTCACTTTCAGCCACTCATTCACAACATGAGAAGTTTTTTGCTGTCAACCACTCTTTCATGACAGTGGAATCCCTTTCACTGTCACCATGCATTACAGGAGAAACCTGTTCACTGTCACCCACTCATTCATCTAAGTGTGAAACTTTTTATTACTGTTCACTGTCACCCATTCATTACCACAGTGGGAACCTCTTCGCTCTCACTCACTCATACATCACAGTGGGAATCTTTTCACTATAACCCACTCATTCATTACAGGAGGAACTTTTTCACTGTCACTCATTCATTTATCACAGTGGGTAATTATTCACTGTCATTCACACATTCATCACAGTGGGAACCTGTTCACTGTCAGCCACTCATTCACTACTGTGGGAACCTGTTCACTGTCAGTCATTCACTCACCACAGTGGCAACCTGTTCACAGTCTCCCACGCACTCACCACATTGTAAATCTGTTCACTATCACTCACTCATTTATCACAGTGAGAACCTGTTCACTGTCAACCACTCATTCATCACAGTGGGAATCTGTTCACTGTCACCCACTGATTCATCACAGTTGGCCTGTTCACTGTCACCCACCCTTTCACCACAGTGGGAACCTCTTCACTGTCACCCGCTCATTCATCTCAATGGGAACTTGTTCACTGTCACCCAATCATTCATTACATGAGGAACATGTTCACTGTCACTCACACATTCATCACTTTGGGAACCTGTTCACTGTTATGCACTCATTCATCACAGTGGGATCCTATTCACTGTCACCCACTCATTCATCAAAATGGGAACCTGTTCACTGTCACCCATTCATTTGCCACAGTGGGAACTTCTTCACTGTCTCCCACTCATTCATCACAGTGGGAACCTGTTTACTGTAACCCACATATTCACCACAGTAGAGACCTGTTCACTTTCACACATTCACTCATCACAGAAGAAACCTGTTCACTGTCAACCACATATTAACCACAGTGGGAACTTGTTCACTGTCATCCATCCCATCACCACAGTGGGAACCTGTTTATTTTCAGACAATCACTAATCAGAGTGAAAAATGTTTATTATCACCCAGTCATTCACCATAGTGGGAACCTCTTCTCTGTCACCCATTCATTCACCACACTGGGAAACAGTTCACTGTCACCCCCTCATTCATCATAGTGGGAACCTGTTCACTTTCACCTATTCATTCATCACGATGGAAACCTGTTCAATCTCACCCATTCATTCACCTCAATGGGAACCTGTTCCACTCATTCACCTCAATGGGAACCTGTTCAGTGTCAGCCACTCACTCTTCACAGTGGGAACCAGTTCACTCTCACCCACTCACTCACCACAGTGGGAACGTATTGACTGTCACCCGCTCATTCATCACATTGGAAACCTGTTCACTGTCACCCACCCATTCATTACAGGAGGAACATGATCACTGTCATCAACTCATTCATTACAGAGGGAACCTGTTCACTGTCAGTCAATCTTTTACCAGAGTGGGAACCTGTTCAATGTCAGCCATGCTTTATTCACAGTGGTAACCTGTTCACTGTCACCCACTCATTCACCATACTGAGAACCAGTTCACTGTCACCCACTCGATCACCGCCATAGAAACCTGTTCACTGTCAGCCACTTACTCATCACATTGGAAACTCGTTTACTCTCAACCACGCATTCATCACAGTGGAAACCTGTTGTCTTTCACCCACTCATTCACCACAGTGGAAACCTCTTCTCTGTCACCCACTCATACATCACAGTGGGAATCTTTTAACTGTTATTCACTCATTCATTATGGGAAAAAACTTTTCACTGTCACACATTCATTTTCACAGTAAGAACCTGTTTGCTGTCATCCAATCATTCACCACAGTGGGAACAAGTTCACTGTCACCCACTCGTTTACAGCAGTAAAAAGCCACTCAGTCACCACATTGGTAACCTCTTACTGTTAAACACTCATTCAACACATTGGGAACAATTTCACTGTCATAAATACATTCATCATCCTGAGAACCTGTTCACTGTCACTTACTCAGTCACCACAGTGGGTACCTGTTCACTGTTACCCACTCATTCACCACAGTGGGAACCTCTTCGCTGTCAGCTGCTCACTCATCACAGAGGAAACCTGTTCACTGTCATCCACTCATTCACCACAGTGGGTACCTGTTCACTGTCACCCAAAATTTCACAACAGTGGGAACCTGTTCACTGTCAGACACTCATTCATCACAATGGGAACCTATTCACTCTCACCCACTCATTCACCACAGTGAGAACGTGTTCACTGTCACCCACTCATTCATCAAAGTGGGAATGTGTTCACTGTCACCCATCCCATCATTACAGCAGGAACCTGATCACTGTCATCAACTCACTCATCACAGTGGGAACCAGTTCACTGTCAGCCACTAATTCATCACATTAGTAACCTGTTCCCTGTCAGCAACTCATTCACCACAGTGGAAACCAGTTAACTGTCATCTCCTCGTTTACAGCAGTAGAAACCTGTTCACTATCAGCCACTCTGTCAGCACAGTGTGAACCAGTTTACTATCAGCCACACCCTCATCAGAGTGGGAATTTGTTCACCCTAACCCACTCATTTATCACAGTGGGAACCTGTTCACTATCACCCACTCATTCCCCAGAGTTGGAACCTCTTCTTTGTCACCCACTCAGACATCACAGTGGGAACCTGCTCACTGTCAACCACCCCTTCATTAAAAGAGAAACCTTTTCATTGTCACTCACTCATTCTTCACAGTGAGAACTAGTTTACTGTCACCCAATCATTCACCATAATGGGAACCAGTTAACTGTCACCCACTCATTTGCTGCAGTAAAAACCGGTTCACTCTCAGCCACTCAGTCACCACATTGGGAACCTGTTTACTGTAAATTACTCATTCACCACAGTGGGACCCAGTTCACTTTCACCCACACATTCATCACAGTGAGAACCTCTTCACAGTCACCCACTTACTCAACATAGGGGGTACCTGTTCACTGTCTTCCACTCATTCATCACAGTGGGAACCTGTTCACTGTCAGCCACTCATTTACCACGGTAGGAACCTGTTCACTGTCACCCACATATTCATTACATTCTGGGAACCTGTTCACTATCACCCACTCAGTCATCACAGTGTGAACATGTTCACTGTCACCCACTTACTCACCACATTGGGAATCTGTTCACTGTCATCCACTCAATCATCAAAGTTGGAACCTGTTCACTCTCACTCACAAATTCACCACAGTGGGAACCAGTTCACTCCCACACACTTATTCACCACAGTAGGAACGTGATCATTGTCACCCACTCATTTATCAAATTGGGAACCTGCTCACTGTCACCCACTCATTCATTACAGAAGGAACCTGTACACTATCACCCACTCAGTCTACACAGTGGGAATCTGTTCACTATCAACCACTCATTCACAACAGTGGAAACCTGTTCACTGTCACCCACTCGTTCACCTCAGTAGAAACCTGTTCACTGTCACCACTCACTCACCACAATGGAAACCTGTTAACTGTCAGTCACTCATTCATCAGAGTGGGTACCTGTCACTGTAACCCACTCATTCATTACAGGAGGAACCTGATCACTGCATCCATTAGTTCACCACAGTGAAAACCTCTTCACTGTCAGCCACTCATTCATCACAGTGGGATCCTGTTCACTGTCATCTACTCAGTCC
Source organism: Pongo pygmaeus (assembly GCF_028885625.2). Taxonomy (NCBI): domain Eukaryota; kingdom Metazoa; phylum Chordata; class Mammalia; order Primates; family Hominidae; genus Pongo; species Pongo pygmaeus. The sequence continues at coordinate 21,494,078 of NC_072393.2, forward strand.
TCACAGTGGGAACCTGTTCACTGTCACCCACACATTCACCACAGTGGAAACCTGCTCACTCTCACCCACTTATTAATCACAGTGGGAACATGTACACTGTCACCGACTCACTCATCACCGTGGGAACCTGTTTACTCTCACCCACTCATTTACTCAGTGGGAACCTGTTCATTGTCACCCACTCAATCATCACAGTGGGAACCTTTTCACTGTCATCCACTCACTCTTCACAGAGGGAATCTTTTCACAGTCAGCTACTCACTAAAAACACTGGGAACCTGTTCACTGTCACCAACACATTCATCACAGTGTGAACCTTTTCCCTGTCACCCACTCATTCATCACATTCAAAACCTGTTCACTGTCACCCACTCATTCATCACATTCAAAACCTGTTCACTGTCACCCACTCATTCATCACAGTGAGAACCTATTCACTGTCACCCACCCAGTCGTCACAGTGGGAAACTATTCATTGTCACCCACTCATTCATTACAATGGGAACCTGTTCACTGTCATCAACTCATTCCTCACAGTGGGAACCTATTCACTCTCACCCACTCATTTACACCAGTGGGAGCCTGTTCAGGGTCACCCACTCACTCATCAGTGTGAACCTGTTCACTTTCACCCACTCCTTTCTCACAGTGGGAACCTGATCACTGTCACCCACTCATTCACCATAGTAGGAACCTGTTCACTGTCACCTACTCACTCATCATAGTGGGAAAAAGGACACTTTTACCCAAACATTCACTACAGTAGGAACCTGTTCACTATAAACAACTCACTCATCACTGTGGGAACCTGTTCACTGTGACTCACTCATTCATCATAGAGGTAGCCTGTTTGCTGTCACCCACTCATTCATCACAGTGAGAACAAGTTCATTCTCACTCTCTCATTCACCAAAGTGAGAACTTCATCACTGTCACCCACTCACTCTTCTCAGTGGGAACCTGTTCACTGTCAGCCACTCATTCCTCACAGTGGGTACCTGTTCACTGTCACACAATAATTCATTACAGGAGGAACCTGATCACTGTCACTTATGCGTTCACCACTATAGAAACCTGTTCACTGTCACACACTCATTCACTCCAGTGGGAACCTCTTCACTGTCAGCCACTCATTCACCATTCTGGGAACCAGTTCACTGTCACAAACTCAGTCACCCCAGTGGCAACCTGTTCACTGTCACACATTTCCCCATCACAGTGGGAACCTGTTAACTCTCAGGCACTCATTCGTCGTAGTGGGAACCTGTCCAATGTCAGCCACTCATTCACCACAGTGGGAACCTGTTCACTCTCACAAGCTCACTCACCAGAGCAGTAACCTGTTCACTGTCAGCCACTCATTCACCACAGCGGGAACCTGTTCACTGTCACTCAATTACTCATCACAGTAGGAACCTATTCACTCTCACCCACTCATTCATCACAGACGGAACCTGTTCACTCTCAACCACTCCTTCACCACCGTGGGAACCTGTTCAATGTCACCCACTCATCATCAGAGTGTGAACCTGTTAACTGTCAGCCACACATTCCCCATAGTGGGAACCAGTTCACTTTCATTCGCTCACTCACGGCAGTAGAAACCTGTTCACTGTCACCCACTTACTCATCACTGTGGGATACTGTTCACTGTCAGACACTGATTCTTCACAGTGGGTCCACTGTCATTCACTCATTCATAACAGGAGGAACATGATCACTGTACACCACTGGCTCACGACAGTAGAAACCTGTTAACTCTCAACCTCTCATTCACCACAGTGGAAACCTGTTCACTGTCAGCCACTCATTTACCATAGTGGAAACTCGTTCCCTGTCACCCTCTCACTCACCACAGTGTGAACCGGTTCACTGTCACCAACTGAGTCATTACAGTGGGAACTTATTTACTGTCACCTACTCAATCATCACAGTGGAAACTTGTTCACTGTCACCCAACCATTAACCACAGTGGAAACCTACTCACTGTCAAGCACTAATTTATCACTGTGGAAAACTGTTCACTGTCACCCACACGTTTACTGGAGTAGAAACCTGTCCCCTATCACCCACTCACTCATCACAATGCGAACATGTACACTGTTAGCCACCCGTTCATCACAGTGGGTACATGTTCACTGTCACCCACTCTTTCATTACAGGAGAAACCTGGTCACTCTCACGCACTCATTTACCACAGTAGAAACCTGTTCACTGTCACCCAATCATTCATCACAGTGGAAATCTGTTCACTTTCAGCCACTCATTCATCACTGTGGGAACCTGTTTACTATCAGCTGCTCTATCACCACAGTGGGAAATTGTGCACTGTCACCCACTCACTCATCACAGTGAAAACCCGTTAACTGTCATTCACTCACTCATCAGGGTGAAAACCTGTTAACTGTCATTCACTCACTCATCACAATAGGAAACTGTTCACTGTCAGCCACTCATTAACCACAGTGGGAACCTGTTCACTGTCACGTAATAAATCATCACAGTGCGAAACTGTTCACTCTCACAAACGCATTCTCCACGGTGGAAACCTGTTCACTGTCACACACTCATTCATCACAGTGGGAACCTGTTTACTGTCACCCACTCATTCATTACAGGAGGAGCCTCTTCACTGTCAACCCCTCATTCATCACATTGGGAAGCTATTCACTGTCAGCCACTCACTCACCATAGTGGGAACCTTCTTAATGTCACCAACATGTTCTCCACAGTAGAAACCTGTTCACTGTTACTCATTTACTCATCACGGTGGGAACATGCTCACTATCATACCCTTATTCACCGCAGAGGAAACCTGTTCACTATCAGACACTCGTTCACCAGAGTAGAAACCTATTGACTGTCACTCACGCACTCATCACAGTGAGAACTTGTTCACTGTCAGCCACTCATACATGACAGTGGACAGCTGTTCACTGTCACACACTCATTCATTACAGGAGGTACCCCATTACTGTCACCCACTCATTCACCACAGTAGAAACCAGTTCACTGTCACCCACTCATTCACCACAGTGGGAAACTGTTCACTCTCAGCCACTCATTTATTACAGTGGGAAATTCTTCACTGTCACCCACTCATTCAGCACAGTGGGAAACTCTTCACTGTTACCCACTTATTCACCACAGTAAGACCTCTTTCACTGTCACACACGCATTCATCACAGTATAAGCCTGTTCCCTATCACCCACCCTTTCATCTAGTGGGGATCTTTTTACTCTAACCCTCACATTCACCACAGTGGGAACCTGTTCGCTGTCACATACTCATTCATCACAGTGGAAACCTGTTCATTGTCACTCACTCATTTATTACAGGAGGAACCAGTTCGTTGTCACCCACTCATTCATCACAATGGGAACCTGTTCATCTTAGCCACTGATTCACAACAGTGGGAACCTGTTCACTGTCACCCACGTGTTCACTGCAGTAGAAACATTTTCACTGTCACCCACTCATTCATCACAGTGAGAAACTCTTCACTGTCAGCCACTTATTCTCCACAGTGGAAAGCTGTTCACTGTCACCCATGCATTCACTGCAGTATAAAACTGTCAACTGTCACCCACTCACTCATCACAGTGTGAACACGTTCACTGTCAGCCACTCATTCATCACAGTGGGTACCTGTTCACTGTCACACACTCATTTGTTACAGGATAAACCTGATAACTCTCACCCACTCATTCACCCCAGTAGAAACCTGTTCATTGTCATCCACTCATTCAACACAGTGGGAGCCTGTTCACTGTCAGCCATTCATTCATCACAGTGGGATCCTGTTAACTGTCAGGCACTAATTCACCACAGTGGGAACCAGTACAGTGTCAGCCACTCATTCTTCACAGTGAGAATCTTTTCACTGTCACCCACACATTCATTAAAGGAGGAACCTGTACACTGCCACCCATCCATTCTTCATAGTGGAAGCCTGTTCACTCTCACCCACTTATTCATCACAGTGGGAACCTGTTCACTGTAAGTCTCTCAATAACCGCAATGCGAACGTGTTCCCTTTCAGTCGCTCACTCAGCACAGTAGGAAAGTGTTCACTATCACCCACTCATGCACCACGGTGGGAACCTGTTCACTGTCAACCACTCACTCATCACAGTGGGAACTTGTTCACTCTCATCCACTCTTTCACCACAGTGGGAACTTGCTCACTGTCACCCACTCATTCATCACAGTGGAAACCTGTTCACTGTCAGTCTCTCATTCACCACAATGGGAACATGTTCATTGACATCCACTCATATACCACAGTAGAAACATGTTCACTGTCACCCATGCTCTCATCACAGTGGGAACCTCTTCACTGTTAGCCACTCATTCATCACAGAGGATACATATTCAACGTCACCCACTCATTCATTACAGGAGGTACCTGATTACTGTCATCTTCTAGTTTACCACAGTAGAAATCTGTTCACTGTTAGCCACACATTGACCACAGTGGGAACCTGTTCAGTGTCCGCCACTCATTCATCACATTAGGAACCTGTTCACTTTCAGCCACTCATTCACCACAGTGGGAAACAGTTCACTGTCACCCACTCATTCATTACAGGAGGAACCTGATCAATCTCACCCACTTACTCATCACAGTGCAGACATGTTCACTGTCAGCCACACATTCATCACAATGGGCACCTGTTCACTGTCACTCACTCATTCATTACAGGAGGAAACTGATCAATCTCACCTGCTCGTTTACCACAGTAGAAACCTGTTCACTTTCACCCACGCATTCATCACAGTGGGAACCTCTTCACTGTCAGCCACTCATTCATCACAGTGGGAATCTGTTCACCATCAGCCACTCATTCACCACTGTGGGAACCAGTTCACTGTCAAACACTCATTCATCACAGTGAGAACCAGTTCAGTGCCACCCACTCATTTATTACAGGAGGGACCTATACACTGTCACCCACTCATTCATCACAATGGTAACCTGTTCACTGTCACCAACTTATTCATCACAGTGGGAACCTCTTCACTGTAAGGCACTTATTCACCACACTGGGAACCAGTTTACTGTCACCCACTCACTCACCACAGTGGGATCCTGTTCACTGTCACCCACTCACTCATCACAGTGGGAAACTGTTTACTGTCACAACTCCATAACCGCAGTAGAAACCTGTTCACTGTTACTCATTTACTCATCTGCTCACTGTCAGCCCCTTATTCACCACAGTGGAAATCTGTTCACTGTCAGGCATATGTTCACCACAGTAGAAAACTGTTAAAAAAAAAAAAAAGAAAACGGTCATTGTCACTCACGCAATCTTCATAGTAGGAACCTGTTCACTGTCAGCCACTCATTCATCACAGTGGATAGCTGTTCACTGTCACACACTCATTCAATACAGGAGGTACCTGATCAATGTCACCCACTCGTTCACCACAGTAGAAACAAGTTCACTGTCACCCACTCATTCACCACAGGGGAACCTATTCACTCTCAGCCACTCACTCACTACAGTGGTAGACCTTTCTCTGTCACCCACTCATTCATCACAGTAGGAACCTGTTCACTGTCACCCACTCATTAAACACAGTGGGACCCTGTTCACTGTCATCCACACATTCATCACACTGGAAACCTGTTCACCATCACCCACTCATTCATTACAGAAGGAACCTATTCACTGTCACCCACTCTGTCTTTAAAGTGGAAACCTCTTCACTATAATCCACACATTCACCACAGTGGTAACTTGTTCACTGTCACACACTCATTCATTACAGGAGGAACCTGTTCACTGTCAGCCACTCGTTTTCACAGTGGGAACATGTTCACTGTCAGCCAGTCATTCAACAAGTTGGGAACTAGTTTACTGACACTCACTCATTCTCTGCAATAGGAACCTGTTCACTATCAGCCTCTCAGTCACCACATTAAGAACCTGTTTACAGTCAGCCACTTACTCATCTCGGTGGGAACCTGTTCACTGTCACCCACTCATTTCTCACGCTGGGAACATGTTCATTGTCAGTCACACATTTACCACAGTAGGTACCTCTTCTCTCTCAGCCACTTATTCACCACAGTGAAAACCTGTTCACTATCACCCACTCACTCATCACAATGGGAACCTGTTCACTTTCACCCACTCACTCATCACAGAGGGAACTTGTTCACTGTCACCCACTTATTCACCACAGTGGGAACCTGTTCACTCTCAGCCGCTCCCTCATCACAGTGGGAATCTGTTGACTGTAACCAACTTATTCATTACAGGAGGAATCTGTTAACTGTCACCCACTCATTCATCACAGAGGAAACCTGCTTACTGTCACCCACTCATTCATCACACTGGCAACCTATTCATTGTCACCACTCACTCATCACAGTGGGAACTTGTTCAATGTCACCCACTCATTCATCACAGTGGAAACATCTTCACAGTCACCCAATAATTCATTACAGGAGGAACTTTTTCACTGTCACCCGCTCATTCTTCACAGTTTGAAACTTTTCACTGTCTCTCCTTTTTCATCACACTAGGAAACTGTTCACTGTCAGTTACTAATTCACCACAGTGCAAAACTGCTCCCTGTCAGGCACTCACTCACCACAGTGGGATCCTGTTCAGTGTCACCCACTCACTCATCAGAGTGGGAACCTGTTCACTGGCACCCAATCATTCTTCACAGTGTGAACCTGTACACTCTCATCTGCTCATTCCTGACAGTTGGAACCTGTTGACTGTCACACACTCACTCATCACAGTGGGAACCTGTTCACTCTCACCCACTAACTTATCACAGTGGGAAGCTGTTCACTTGAACCCAACCATTCATCACAGTGGGGACCTTTTCACTCCCACTCATTTACGACGGTGGGAACCTGTTCACTGTCACCAATGCATTCATTACAGTGGGAACTTATTCCAGTCACCCACTCATTCATTACAGGAGAAACTTCTTCACTGTTACCCACTCATTCATTACAGTGGGAACCTGTTCACCGTCAGCCACTCTTTCACCACAGTGGGAAACTGTTCACTGTCACCCACTCGTTCACCACAGTAGAAAACTGCTCACTGTCACTTACTCACTCATCAAGTGAGAACCTGTTCACTGTCACCCACCCATTCACCACAGTAGAAACCTGCTCACTGTCACTTAATCATCAGGTGAGAACCTGCTCACTGTCCCCCACTCATTCATCTCAGTGGGTACCTGTTCATTGTCACCCATTCATTCATTATGGGAGGAACCTGATCCTGTCAAGCACTCATTAATCACAGTAGAAGCCAGTTCACTGTCACCAACTCATTCACCACAGTGGGAACCTGTTCACTGTCAGTCACTCATTCGTCACAGTGGGAAATAGTTCTCTTTCAGTCACTCAATCACCACAGTGAGAACAATTTCTCTGTCACCCCCTCACTCACGGCATTAAAATCTTGTTCACTGTCGGCCAGTCTGTCACCACAGTGGGAACCTGTTTACTGTCAGCGACTCACTCATCACAGTGGGAACCCGTTCACTGTCACCCACTTATTAATCACAGTAGGAACCTGTTAAATATCACCCACTCATTCATTACAGAGGAACCTGTTCACTTTCACTTACTCAATCATTACAGAAGGAACCTGTTCACTGCTACCAACACATTCATCACAGTGGAACCTGTTCACTGTTACCCAATCACTCCCCAATGTGGTTACCTCTTCACAGTCACCCACTCAATCATTACATTGGGATTCTGTTTACTCTCACCCACTCATTCATTGAAAAAAGAACTGTTCACTGTCAGCCGCTCATTCATCACAGTGGGAACCCGTTCACTGTCAGGCACACATTCACCAAAGTTAACCATTTCACTATCACCCACTCGTTCTCCACAGCAGAAATTTGTTCACTGTCACCCACTCACTCATCCCAGGGGGAACCTGTTCACTGACAGCCACTCATTCATCCTAGTGGGTACCTGTTCACTCACAGCCTCTCATTCATCCTAGTGGGTACCTCTTCACTGTCACCCACTCATTCCTTACAGGAGGAACCTGATAACCGTCACTGACCTGTTCATCAGAGTAGGAACCTTTTCATAGTCAGTCACTCATTCTTCATAGTGGGAATCTGTTTTCCGTCAGCCACTTACTCACCACAGTGGGAACCATTTCACTGTTACCCACTCATTCATCGCTGTAGAAACCTTTTCACTGTCAGCCACGCAGTCATCAGAGAGGAATCTGTTTACTATCAGTCACTCACTCATCACAGTGGGAACCTGTTCATTGTCATTCACTCATTCATCACTGTGGCAACCTGTTGAATGTCATCCATTCATTCTCCACAGTGGGAAACACATCACTGCCATCCACTCATTAATCACATTGGAAATCTGTTCACTGTCACCAACTCATTCATTACAGGAGGAACTTGTTCACTGTCACCCACTAATTCTTCACAATGAAAACCAATTCCATATCACAAACCCACTCACCGCAGTGGGAATCTCTTCAGTGTCACCCATTCACTTATCAAAGTGGGAACCTCTTCACTCTTACCCACTCATTTACTACAGTGAGAACCTATTCATTGTCACCCACTCATTCATCACAGTGGGATCCTGTTCACTGTCACCAACCGATTCATTACGGGAAGAGCCTGTTCACTGCCACTTATTCATTCATCAGAGTTGGAACCTGTTCACTGTCAGCAACTCATTCATTACAGTGGGAACATGTTCACTCTCACCCACTCATTCACCACAGCAGAAACCTGTTCACTCTCACCCTTTCACTCCTCCCAGTGGAAATATCTTCATTGTCAGCCACTCCTTCATCACAGTGGATACCTGTTCACTGTCACCTTCTCCTTCATTACAAGAGAAACCTGATCACCGTCACCCACTCATTCACCACAGTAGAAATATATTCACTGTCACTATCTGATTCACCACAGTGGGAACCTGTTCCCTGACAGCCACTCATTCACCACAGTGGGAAACTGTTCATTCTCACCCACTCATTCACCACAGTGGGAACCTGTTCACTGTCACCCACTCATTCACTACAGTGAGATCCTGTTCACTCACATGCACTCACTCATCACAGTGGGAGCCTGTTCACTTTCAGCCACTCACTCACCACAGTGGGAACATGATTACTCTCACCAACTCTTTCACCACAGTGGGAACCTATTCACTCTCACCCACTCATTCACCACTTTGGGAACCTGTTGATTGTCACCCACTCATTCATCACAGTAGGAATCTGTTCACTGTCACATACTCACTTATCACAGGGAAAACCTGTTCACTCTCACTCACTCACTACAGTGGAAACCTGTTCACTCTCACCAACTCTTTCGCCACAGTGGAAACCTATTCATCCTCACCAACTCTTTCACCATAGTGGAAACCTGTTCACTCTCACCCACTCATTCACCACAGCCAGTACCTGTTGATTGTCACCCACTCATTCATCACAGTAGGAACCTGTTGGCTGTCACACACTCATTTATCACAGTGGAAACCTGTTTACTCTCACTCACTCACTCACTTACCACAATGGGAACCTGTTCACTCTCACCCGTTCATTCACCACAGTGGAAACCTCTTCACTGTCGCCCACTCGTTCACTACAGTGAGATCCTGTTCACTCACATGCACTCACTCATCACAGTGGGAGCCTGTTCACTTTCAGCCACTCACTCACCACAGTGGAAACCTGATTACTATCATCAACTCTTTCACCACAGTGGGAACCTGTTCCCTCTCACCCACTCATTCATCACATTGGGAACCTGTAAACTGTCAGTTACTCAATCATCACTGTGGGAACCTTTTGACTGTCATCCACTCATTCATCAAAGTGGGAACCTTTTCACTGTCATCCACTCACTCATCACAGTGGAAAGCTGTTCACTGTCATCCAATCACTCATCATAATGGGAAACTGTTCGATCTCAGACACTCATTCACCACAGTGGGTACCTATTCAGTCTGACCCACTCAGTCACCACGTGGGAACCTGTTCACTGTCACTCACTCATTCATTACAGTGGGAAACTCTTCCCTGTCACTCATGCACTCATTACATGAGGAACTTGTTCACTGTCACCCACTCATTCATCACTGTTGGAATCTGTTCACTCTCACCCATGCCTTCACCATAGTGGGAAAATTTTAACTGTCACCCACTCATTCATCAAAGTGAAAACCTGTCCACTCTCACCCACTCATTTACGACAGTCACTGTCACCCACCTATTCATCACAATGGGAACTTGTTCACTGTAAAACACTCATTTATTTCAGGAGGAACCTGTTCACTGTCAAACACTCTTTTTTTTTTTACTATACTTTAAGTTTTAGGGTACATGTGCACAATATGCAGGTTAGTTACATATGTATACATGTGCCATGCTGGTGTGCTGCACCCATTAACTCATCATTTAGCATTAGGTATATCTCCTAAAGCTATCCCTCCCCCCTCCCCTCACCCCACAACAGTCCCCAGAGTGTGATGTTCCCTTCCTGTGTCCATGTGTTCTCATTGTTCAATTCCCACCTATGAGTGAGAATATGTGGTGTTTGGTTTTTTGTTCTTGTGATAGTTTGCTGAGAATGATGATTTCCAATTTCATCCATGTCCCTACAAAGGACATGAACTCATCATTTTTTATGGCTGCATAGTATTTCATGGTGTATATGTGCCACATTTTCTTAATCCAGTCTATCATTGTTGGACATTTGGGTTGGTTCCAAGTCTTTGCTATTGTGAATAGTGCCGCAATAAACATACGTGTGCATGTGTCTTTATAGCAGTATGATTTATAGTCCTTTGGGTATATATCCAGTAATGGGATGGCTGGGTCAAGTGGTATTTCTGGTTCTAGATCCCTGAGGAATCACCACACTGACTTCCACAATGGTTGAACTAGTCTACAGTCCCACCAACAGTGTAAAAGTGTTCCTATTTCTCCACATCCTCTCCAGCACCTGTTGTTTCCTGACTTTTTAATGATTGCCATTCTAACTGGTGTGGGATGGTATCTCACTGTGGTTTTGATTTGTATTTCTCTGATAGCCAGTGATGGTGAGCATTTTTTCATGTGTTTTTTGGTTGCATAAATGTCTTCTTTTGAGAAGTGTTCACAATCATTCATTACACTGGGAACCTGTTCACTGTCACGCACTCATTCATTAGAGTTGGAACCTGATGACTGTAACCCACATATTAATTGCAGTGGGAACTTGTTCACTGTCAGTCACTAATTCGCCACAGTGGGGACCAGTTCACTGTCACCCACTAGTTAATCACAGTAGAAACCTGTTAATAGTCAGCAACTCACTCATCACAGTGGGAACCTGTTCCGTGTTAGCCACTCATTCATCACAGTGAATACCTGTTCACTATCACCCACTTATTTATTACAGGAGTAACTTAATTACTGTCACCCACGCATTCACCACAGTAGAAAACTGTACACTGTCACCCACTCATTCACCCCAGTGTGAACCAGTTCAATATCAGCCACTCATTCATCACAGTGAGAACCTGTTCCCTGTCAGCTTCTCGTTCTTCACAGTTGGAACCTCTTCACTGTCACCCACTCATTCACCAAAGTGAGAAACTCTTTACTGTCACTCACTTATTCATCACAGTGGGAACCTTTTCACTGTCATCCACGCATTCATTACATGAGGAAGCTGTTCACTGTCAGCCACTCATTCACAAGAGTGGGAAACTGTTCACTGTCACCAACTCATTTACTGCAGCAGAAACTTGTTCACTGTCACCAACTTACTCATCACAGTGGGAATCTGTACACTGTCAGCCACTCATTCATCACAGTGGGTACCCGTTCATTGTCACCCACTCATTAATTACAGAAGGAACCTGCTCATTGTCACCCACTCATTCACCACAGTAGAAACCTGCTCACTGTCAGCCACACATTCACTATATTGGGAACGTGTTCACTGTCAGCCACTCAATCATCACACTGGGAAACCTGTTCACTGTCAGACACTGATTCACCATAGTAGCAACCAGTTCACTCTTATCCACTCATTCACCACTGTGGAACTTCTTCACTGTCAGCCACTTATTCATCACAGTGTAAAGCTGATCACTGTCAGCCACTCATTCACCTCAGTAGAAACCAGTTCACTGTCACCCACTCACTCACCACACTTGGAAACTGTTCACTGTCACTGACTCACCCATCAGAGTGGGAACGTGTTTATTGTTACACACTCATTCATCACAGTGGGAACCTGTTCAATGTCAGCCACTTATTCACCACAGTGAGAATTTGTTCACTCTCATTCACACATTCACCACAGTGATAACCTGATAACTGTCAGCCACTCATTCACCACAGTGGGAACCTATTCACTCTCACCAAAACACTCATCACAATGAGACCTGTTCTTTTTCACCCACTCATTCATCACTATGGGAACCAGTTCACTCTTATCAACTCACTCATCACATTGGGATTCTGTTCACTGTCAGTCACTCATTCATCACAGTGTGAAACTGCTCACTGTGAGTCACACATTCACCACAGTGGCACCTTGTTCACTGTCATCAACTCTTTCACCACAGTAAAAACCTGTTCACTGTCATCCACTCATTCATCACTGTGGGTACCTGTTCACTGTCAGACACTCATTCATCACAGTGGGAGCCTGTTCATTTTCACCAACGTATTGATCACAGTGGAAACCTGTTCAGACACTCCTTCACCATAGCGGAAAACAGTTCAGTTTCACCCATTTGTTCACCACAGTAGAAACCTGTACACTGTCAGCCACTCAGTCACCACTGTGGGAACTTGTTTATTGTCAGCCATTCAGTAATCACAGTGGAAAATTGTTTACTGTTACCCACTCATTCATCACAGTGGGAACGTGTTCCCTGTTACCCCACCATTCACCACACTGGGAACCTCTTCTCTGTCGTCCTCCCATTCATCAGAGTGGGAACGTGTTCTATGTCATGCACTCATTCATTACACCAGAAACCTGTTCACTGTTACCGTCTCATTCTTCACAGTAGAAACCTGTTCACTGTCACCCGCTCATTTACCACAGTGGGAACCTGTTCACTGTCAGTCACTAATTCATCACACTAAAAACTTATTCACTGTCAGCCACTCATTCACCACAGTGGGAGCCAGTTTACTCTCACCCAATAGCTCACTGCAGTAAAAACCTGTTCACTGTCAGCCACACAGTCAACACAGTGAGAACCTGTTTACTGTCAGCCACTCATTCACCACTGTGGGAACGAGTTCACTGTCACCCACTCATTCATCACAGTGAGAACCTGTTCACTGTCCCCAACTCATGCATCACAGTGGGAACCTGTTCACTGTCACCCACTCACTAACCACAGTGGGTACCTGTTTACTGTCACCCACTCATTCACCACTGTGGGAACCTGTAAACTGTAACACACTCAATCATCACAGTAGGAACTTGTTCACTTCTAGCCACTCTTTCACCACAGTGGGAACCTGTTCACTGTTACCCTCCCATTAATCACAGTGGGAACATATTAAATGTCAGCCACTCATTCATCACAGTGGGAACTTGTTCACTCTCACTCTTTCACCACTGTGGGAACATGTTCCCTGTCAGCCACTCATTTCCACGGTAGGAACAGGTTCAGTCTCTCCAACTCACTTATCACGGTGGGAAACTTTTCACTGTCACCCTCTCATTGACCACATTGGGAACCTGTTCACTCTCACCCACTCGCTCATTACAATGAGAACGTGTTCAATGTTAGCCACTCATTCACCACAGTGTGAACCTGTTCACTGTCACCCACTCAGTCATCACAGTGAGAACTTGTTCACTGTCACACACTCACTCACTACATTCAGAACCATATCACTCTCACCATTCATTCACCACGGTGGGAACCTGTTCACTGTCACACACTTATGTATCAGTGTTTGAACTTGTTCTCTGTCACCCACTCACTCATCAGAGTGGGAACTTGTTTACTGTCACCCACTTAATAGCTACACTGTGAACCTATTCACTGTCTCACACTCACTCATCACAGTGGAAAACTGTTCACTGTTACCACACATTCACCAGAGTGGGGAATTTCTCACTGTCGGGCACGCATTCACCACAGTGGGAACTCGTTCACTCTCACCCACTCATTCACCACACTGAGAATATATTTATTGTCACCTACTCATTCATCAGCGTGGGAACCTGTTCACTCTCACCCACTCATTTATGACAGTGGGAACCAGTTCACTGTCATCCACCTATTCATCACACTGGAAACCTGTTCACTGTCACCCACTTATTTATTACAGAAGTAACCTATTCACTATCACACACTCATCACAGTGGGAACCTGTTCACTGTCAAGCATTATTCATTACAGGAGGAACTTGTTGACTGTGATTCACACATTCATCACTGTGGCTGTGGGAACTTGTTCACTGTCATTCACCACAGTGGAAACCAGTTCACTTTCACCCACTAGACCACCACAGTAGAAACATATTCACAGTCACCAACTCACTCATCAGAGTGGAAACCCGTTCAGTGTTAGCCACTCATTCATCACAGTGAACACCTGTTCACTCTCACCCACTTATTCATTACAGGAGTAACTTAATCACTGTCACCCACACGTTAATTACAGTAGAAACCTGTACACTGTCACACACTTATTTACCCCAGTGGGAACATGTTCACTATCAGTCACTCATCACATGCGAACCTGTTCCCTGTAAGCCACTCATTCACCAAAGTTGGAATGAGTTCACTGTCATCCTCTCCTTCAACTTAGTAGGAATCTGTTCACTATCAGAGACTCAGTCACCACAGTGGGAACCAGGTTACTGTCAGCCACTCACTCATCACAGTGAGAACCTGTTCACTGTTACCCTTTCATTCATCACAGTGGGAACCTGTTCACTGTCACCTATTCATTCACCACAGTGGGAACCTATTCACGGTCACCCACTCATTCACCACAGCAGGATCCTGTTCATTGTCACTCATTCATTCATCACAGTGGGAACCTGTTCACTGTCACCCATGCATTCATTACATATGGAATCTGTTAACTGCCACCCACTCATATATCACAGTGGGAACCTGTTAACTATAAACCACCCATTCACCACAGTGGGAACCTCTTCACTGTCACACACTCATTCTTCATATTGAGAACCTGTTCACTATCACACATTCATTCATTAGAGGAGAAACCTGTTCACTGTCACCCACTTATTCATCACTGTGAGAACCTGTTTACTGTCACTCATTCACTCACCAAAGTGGGAAACTGTTCACTCTCACCCACCCACTCATCATGGTGGAAATCTGTTCACTGTCACCCACTCATTCATCACAGTGGGAGCCTGTTTAGAGACAGCCACTCATTCACAACAGTGGGAACCTGTTCCCTGTCAGCCACTCATTCATTACAGTGGGAACCTGTTCACTGTCACCAAGTCATTCATTACAAAAAAAGCCTGATCACTGTCACCCACTCTTTCACCACAGTAGAAACCTATTCACTGTCAACCACTCAGTCACTCCAGTGGAAACCTGTTCACTGTCTGCCACTTATTCACCACATTGAGAACCAGTTCACTGTCAATAACTCACTCACCATAGTAGGAACCTCTTCTCTGTCACCCACTCATTCATCACAGTTGGAACTTGTTCACTGTCACCCTCTCATCCATTACAGGATAAAACTATTTACTGTCACCCCCTCATTCATCACAGTGAGAACACGTTCACTGTCACCCAGTCACTCATCACAGTGGCAACCTATTCACTGACATCCACTCACTCATCATCGTGGGAACCTGTTCACTCTCACCCCCTCATTCACCACGGTTGGAACATGTTCATTCCCACCACCTCATGTATCACAGTGGGAACCTGTTCACTGTCACCCACTCATTCATCACAGTGGGAACGTGTTCAGTGTCAGGCACTCATCTACCACAGTGGGTATCTGTTCACTGTTACCCACTCGCTCTTCACAATGGGAACCTGTTCACTGTCACCAACTTATTCATTACAGTAATAACCTTATCACTGTCAACCACACACTCACCACTGTAAGAACCTGTTCACTCTCATCAATTCATTCACCACAATGAGAACGTTTTCCCTGTCAGCAAACCATTCCCCAGAGTGGGAACCTGTTCACTGTCACCCACTCATTCATCACAGTGTGTACCCATTAACTATAAGCCATTCATGCAACCCGATGGGAACTTCTTCATTGTTACCCACACACTCATTACAGTTGGAACCTGATCAATATCAACCATTCACTCACCAAAGTGGGTACTAGTTCATTGTCAACAACTAATTCATCACAGTGTGAACCTGTTCATTGTCACCCAATCATTCATTACAGGAGGAACCTTTTCACTGTCACCCACAAGGTCATTAGACTGGGAACCTCTTCAATGTCACACACTCATTCATCACAGTGGAAACCTGTTCACTGTCAAGCACTCACTTACTACTGTGGGAACCTGTTCACTGTCACCCACTCACACAAAACTGTCAGAACCTGTTCACTGTCATCCATTCTCTCATTACAGTGGGAACCTGCTCACTGTCACCCTCTCATTCATCATAGTAAGAACCTGTTCACTGTAAACCACACACTCACAACTGTGGGAACCTATTCACTCTAAACAACTCATTCACCACAGTGAGAACCAGTTCTATGTCAGCCACTCATTCACCATAGTGGGAACCTGCTCACTGTCACCCACTCATTCATCACAGTCCACCCATTCACTATAAGCCACTCATTCATCACAGTGGGAACCTGTTCACTGTCACCCACTCACTCATCACTTTGGGAATATGTTCGCTGTCAGTCAAAGATTCTCCACAGTGGGAAACCGTTCACTGTCATGCACTGATTCATCACAGTTAGAACCTGTTCATTCTCACCCAGTCACTCATCAGGGTAGGAATTTCACTGTCCACCTTTCACTCACCACAGTGGGAACATGTTCACTCTCACCTACACATTCACCATAGTGGGAACCTGTTCACTGTCAGGCACACATTAACCACAGTGGGATCCTATTCACTGTCAGCCATTCACTCAACACATTGGGAACCTATGCACTGTCACCCATTCATCACAATGGAAACCTGTTCACTATTAGCCAGTCATTCGCCACAGTGACAACAGGTTCACTTTCTGCCACACTTTCACCACAGTGTGAACTTATTCACTATCACGCACTCTTTTATCACAGTGGGAACCTGTACATTGTCACCCAATCATTCATTACAGAAGGAACCTGTTCACTGTCACCCACAAGGTCATTAGAGTGGGAACCTGTTCACTGTCACACACTCATTCATCACAGTGGAAACCTGTTCACTGTCAAGCACTCATTCACTACTGTGGGAACATGTTCACTGTCACCCACTCACTCAAAACTGTCGGAACCTGTTCACTGTCACCCACTGTCTCATTACAGTGGGAACCTGCTCACTTTCACCCTCTCATTCATCGTAGCAAGAACCTGTTCACTGTAAACCACACACTCACAACTGTGGGAACCTATTCACTCTAAACCATTCATTCACCACAGTGAGAAGCAGTTCTATGTCAGCCACTCACTCACCACAGTGGAAACCTGCTCACTGTCACCCACTCATTCATCACAGTCAGAACCCGTTCACTATAAGCCACTCATTCATCACAGTGGGAACCTGTTCACTGTCATCCACTCACTCATTACAGTGGGAACCTGTTCCCTGTTGACCACTCATTCACCACAGTGGGAACCTGTTCATTCACACCCACTCAATCATCACAGTGGGAACCTGTTGACTGTCAACCACTCACTAACCACAGTGAGAACCTGTTCATACTCACCCACTCATTTGCCACTGTTAAAATCTGTTCACTCTCACCCATTCCTTCTCTCAGTGAGAACCATTCACTGTCACCCACTCACTCATTAGAGTGTGAACCTGTTCACTGTCTCACTCATTCATGCTTCAAAATTGTAACCTGTTCACTGTCACCCACTCACTGATCAAATCAAGAGCCTGTTGAAAGTCACACAGTCACTCATTACAGTTTGAATCTGTTCACTGTCACTCACTGACTCATCACAGTGGAAACCGATTCACTGTCACCACTCATTCATCACAGTGGGAAGCTGCACATTGTCACGCACTAATTTATCATAGTTGGAACGTGTTGACTGTCACCCCACTCATTCATCACACTGCAGCCTACTTATTGCCACCCACTCACTCCTCATAATGGGAACCTGTTCACTGTCACCCACTCACACACCATAGTGGGAACCTGTTTACTGTCAGCCACTCATTCTCCACAGTGGAAACGTGTCCACTCTCACCCACTCATTCACGACAGTGGGGAATCTGTTGACTGTCTCCCACTCATTCATCACAGTGGTAACCTGTTCACTGTCACACACACATTCATCAAAGAGGGAAACTGTTCACTGTCACCCATTCACTTATGACAGTAAGAAACTGTTCATTGTTAGCCACTCATTCACCACAGTGGGAACATTTTGTCTCTCACCCAAACATTCACCACAGTGGCAACCTGTTCACGGTCACCCACTAAATCTTTATGGTGGGAACCTGTTCACTGTCACGCACTCATTCTTTACAGGAGGAACGTGTTTACTGTCACCCACTCATTAATCACAGTGGAAACCTGTTCAATGTCAGCCATTCATTTCCCACAATGGAAACCCGTTCGCTTTCGCCACTCACTCCTAACAGTGGAAATTTATTCACTGTCACCCACTCGTTCACCTTTGTAGAAACCTGTTCACTGTCTCCCACTTGTTCACCAAAGTGGGAACAAGTTCACTGTCACCCACTCATAAATCACACTGGGAAACTGTTCACTGTCGCCCACTCATTCATCACGGTCATAACCTACTCATTGTGAGCCACTCATTTTTCACAGTGGGAGCAATTTTACTGTCACCCACTCATTGACAGCAGTGGGAAGTAGTTCACTGTCATTCACTCGTTCACTGCAGGAGAAACCTGTGCACTGTAAGCCACTCAGTCACCACAATGAGAACCGGTTTAATTTCTGCCACTCATCCACCACAGTGGGAATTAGTTCACTGTCATTCGCTCATTCACCACAGTGAGAACCTGTTCACTGTCACGCACACATTCATCACAGTGGGAACCTGTTCACTGTTGCCCGCTCACTCATCGCAGTGAGAACATATTCATTGTCAGACACACATTCAGCACAGTGGGAATCTTTTAATTCTCACCCACTTATTCACCAAAGTGGGAACTTGTTCACTATCTCCCACTTATTCATTAATGAAGGAACCTCTTTACTGTCAGCAACTTATTAATCACAGTGGGAACCTGTTCACTGTCACTGACTCGTTAACTGCGGTAAAAACTATTCACTGTCAGCCATGCATTGACCAAAGTGGGAACCTGTTTAGCGTCACCCACTTATTCATCACAGTTGGAACCTATTCGCTGTTGTCCACACATTCACCACAGAATGAACCTATTAATTTTCAAACACTCATTCCTCAGTTGTGATCAGTTCTCTGTCACCTACTCGTTCACCACAGTGGGAACCATTTCACCTTCACCCTCTCGCTCACCACAGTATAAATCTGTTCACTGTCAGCCACTCAGTCACCACGAGTGGAACCTGTTTACTCTCAGGCACTCATTCACCACAGTGGGAACCATTCACTGTCACCCACTCATTCATCACAGTGGGAACCTCTTCATTGTCACACAGTCATTTATTACAGACCTTCACGAACTCATTCATTACAGGAGGAAAGTGTTCACTGTCTCCTACTCATTCATTACAGTGGAAACCTGATCACTCTTACCCACTCACTCACCTCTGTGCTAACCTGTCACTGTCAGTCTCTCACTCATCACAATGGGAATCTGTTCACTCTCACCCACTCTTTCACCACATTGGGAACCTGTTCACCTTAACCAGTCACTCATCACACTGGGAAACTTTTCACTGTCACACATTCATTCTTCACATTGGGAACTAGTTCACCTTCACCCACTCATTCACCACAGTGGGAACGTCTTCACTGTAACCCACTCATTTATCAGAGTGGGAATCATTTCACAGTCACTCACACATTCATTACAAAAGGAAACTGTTCGATGTCATGCACTCACTCATCACAGTGGGAACCTGTTCACTGTCACCCACTTATTCACTAGAGTGTGAACCTGTTCACTGTCATCCACTCATTCATCATAGTGGCAGCCTACTCACTGTCAGCCACCCACTCACCACAGTGGGAACCAGTTCACTGTAACCCACTCGTTAACCACAGTAAAACCCTGTTTACTGTCAGCCACTCAGGCTCCATACTGGGAACCTGTTTGCAGTGAGCCACTCATCCACCACAGTGGGAACAAGTTCACTGTCATCCACTCTTTCATCTCTGTTAGAACATATTCACTGTCACCCACTCATTCCTCACAGTGAAAACCTGTTCACTGTCAGCCACACACTCACCACAGTAAAAACCTCTTCACTGTCACCATCTCATTCACCACAATGAAAACCTGTTCAATGTCACCCACACATTCATTACAGTGGGTACTTGTTCACTGTCAGCCCCTCACTCATCACAATGGGAACCAGCTGTCACACACTCATCCATCACAGTGGGAAACTGTTCACTATCAGCCACTCATTCACCACAAGGGGAACCGGTTCACTTTCAGCCACTCATTCGCCACAGTGGGATCCTGTTCACTGTTACCCACTCATTCATCACAGTGCAAACTTGTTCACTGTCTCCCACTCATTAATTACAAGAGGAAACTTTTCACTGTCACCTACTCATTCATCACCGTGGAAACTTGTTCACTGTCACACACTTATTCATCACAGTGAGAACCTGTTCACTCGCCCACTTGTTCACCACATTGGGAAGCTGTTCTCAGTCAGCCACCCACTCACCACAGTGGGAACCCGTCCACTGTCACCTATTCACTCATCACAGTGGGAAAATATTTGTTGTCACCCACTCACTCACCAGCGTGGGAACCTCTTCACTGTCAGCCACTCAATAACAACAGTGGGAACCTATTCACTCTCACCCACTCATTCAGCACAGTGGGAACCTGTTGACTGTCACCCACTCTTTCATCTCTGTTAGAACATGTTCACTGTCACCCACTCATTCCTCACAGTGAAAACCTGTTCACTGTCATCCACTCACTCACCACAGTAAAAACCTTTTCACTGTCACCATCTCATTCACCACAATGAAAACCTGTTCAACGTCAGCCACACATTCATTACAGTGGGTACCTGTTCACTGTCAGCCCCTCACTCATCACAATGGGAACCAGCTAACTGTCACAAACTCATTCATCACAGTGGGAAACTGTTCACTATCAGCCACTCATTCACCACAAGGGGAACCTGTTCATTTTCAGCCACTCATTCACCACTGTGGGATCCTGTTCACTGTTACCCACTCATTCATCACAGTGCAAACTTGTTCACTGTCTCCCTCTCATTAATTAAAAAAGGAAACTTTTCACTGTCACCCACTCATTCATCACCGTGGAAACCTGTTCACTGTCACCCACTTATTCATCACAGTGAGAATCTGTTCACTCACCCACTTGTTCACCACATTGGGGAGCTGTTCTCAGTCAGCCACCCACTCACCACAGTGGGAACCCGTCCACTGTCACCTATTCACTCATCACAGTGGGAAAATATTTGTTGTCACCCACTCACTCACCAGCGTGGGAACCTCTTCACTGTCAGCCACTCAATAACAACAGTGGGAACCTATTCACTCTCACCCACTCATTCAGCACAGTGGGAACCTGTTGACTGTCACCCACTCTTTCATCTCTGTTAGAACATGTTCACTGTCACCCACTCATTCCTCACAGTGAAAACCTGTTCACTGTCATCCACTCACTCACCACAGTAAAAACCTTTTCACTGTCACCATCTCATTCACCACAATGAAAACCTGTTCAACGTCAGCCACACATTCATTACAGTGGGTACCTGTTCACTGTCAGCCCCTCACTCATCACAATGGGAACCAGCTAACTGTCACAAACTCATTAATCACAGTGGGAAACTGTTCACTATCAGCCACTCATTCACCACAAGGGGAACCTGTTCATTTTCAGCCACTCATTCACCACTGTGGGATCCTGTTCACTGTTACCCACTCATTCATCACAGTGCAAACTTGTTCACTGTCTCCCTCTCATTAATTAAAAAAGGAAACTTTTCACTGTCACCCACTCATTCATCACCGTGGAAACCTGTTCACTGTCACCCACTTATTCATCACAGTGAGAATCTGTTCACTCGCCCACTTGTTCACCACATTGGGGAGCTGTTCTCAGTCAGCCACCCACTCACCACAGTGGGAACCTGTTCACTGTCACCTACTCACTCATTACAGTGGGAAAATATTCATTGTCGCCCACTCACTCACCAGCGTGGGAACCTGTTCACTGTCAGCCACCCAATAACCACAGTGGGAACCTATTCACTCTCACCCACTCATTCAGCACAGTGGGAACCTGTTGACTGTCACCCACATTTTCATCACAATGGGAAACTCTTCACTGTCACTCGCTCACTAACCACAGTGGGAATGGGTTTAATGTCAGCCACTCATTCACCACAGTGGGAATCTGTTCACTCTCACCCACTCATTTGTCACATTGGGAACCTGTTGGCTGTCACCCACCAATTCATCTCAGTGGGCTCCTGTTAATGGTCACCTACACATTTATCACAGCGGGAGCCTATTCACTCTCACCCACACACTCATCACAGTGGGATACTTTTCACGGTCAATCACTCTTTCACCACAGTGGGAACCTGTTCACTCTCACCCACTGAGTCACCACAGTGGAAACCTGTTCAATGTCATCCACTCTATCACCACAGTGGGAATCTGTTCACTCTAACCCACTCATACATGACAATGGTAACTTGTTAACTGTCACCCACTAACCCATCACAGTTGGAAACTTTTAACTGTCACCCATTCACTCATCACAGTGGGTACCTATTCACTGTCAACAACTCACTCATCACAGTGGGAGCCTCTTCACTGTGAGCTACTCATTCTTCACAGTGGGAAGTTGTTCACTGTCACCCACTCATTCACCACCGTGGGAAACACTTCACTGTCACACACTCATTCATCAGAGTGGGAACCCTGTTCACAGTCACTCACACATTCATAACAAAAGGAAACTGTTCCATCTCATGCAATCACTCATCACAGTGGGAGCCTGTTCTTTGTCACCCACTTATTCACCAGAGTGGGAACCTGTTCACTGTCAGCCGCTCATTCATCACAGTGGCAACCTATTCACTGTCAGCCACTCATTCACCACAGTGGGAACCTGTTAACTCACCCCCGCTCACTCATCACAGTGGGAACCTGTTTATGGTCACCAACTTATACATCACAGTAAGGCCCTTTTCAGTGTCAACCACACATTCACCACTGTGGGATCCTCTTCACTCTCACCCACTCATTCATTACAATGAGACCCTTTTCCCTGTCAGCCACTCATTTCCCACAGTTGGAACCTGTTCACTGTCACCCATTCATTCATCACAGTGAAAACCCGTTAACTATAAGCAACTCATTCATCACAGTGGGAACCTCTTCATTTTCACCCACACACTCACTACAATGGGAACCAGATCAATGTCACACACTCACTCACCACATTGAGAACTTCTTTCACTCCCAACCACTCATTCATCACAGTGGGAACCTGTTCACTGTCACCCACTCATTCATCACAGTGGAAACATGTTCACTGTCATCCACACATTAATTACAATGGAAACCTGTTCTCTGTTACCCACTCATGCATCACAGTGTATACATTTTCTCTGTCACCAACTCACTCATAACATTGGGAACATGTTCACTGTCAGTCACTCATTCCCCTCAGTGGGAAACAGTTCACTGTCATGCACTGATTTCTCACAGTGAGAACCTGTTCACTGTCGGCCACTCATTCACCACAGTGAGAACCTGTTCACTGCCAGCCACTCATTCACCACAGTGTGAACCTGTTCACTGTCACTTACTCATCCACCACAATGGGAACCTGTTCATTGCCCACTGGTTCATTACGGGAGAAACCTGTTTAGTCTAACCCACTCATTCACCACAGTGCGAAACTGTTCCATGTCAGCCACTCATTTACTACAGTGGCAACCTGTTCACTGTCACCATCTCATTCATCAGAGTAGAAATCCGTTCACTATAAGCCACTCATTTATCACAATGGGAACCTGTTCACTGTCACCCACTCACTCATTACAATGGGAACCTGTTCACTGTTAACCACTCATTCACCACAGTGGGAACCTGTTCACTCTCACCAACATATTAATCACAGCGGGAACCTGTTTACTGTCAACCACTCACCACTCACTCTCCACAGTGGGAAACTGTTCACTCTCACCCACTCATTCACCACTGTGGGAACTTGTTCCCTGTCACCCACACATTCTCAAAGTGGGGACCTGTTCACTGTCACCCACTCACTCATTAGAGTGGGAACCCTTTCACTGTCATCCACTCATTCATAACAATTGTAACCTCTTAACTGTCCAGCACTCACTCATCACATCAGGAACCTGTTGAAAGTCACCCACACACTCATCACAGTGGGAATCTGTTCAATGTTACCCACTTACTCATCACAGTGGGAACGTGTTCACTGTCACTAACTCATTCATCTCAGTGAGAAGCTGCTCACTGTCACCCACTCATTTATCATAGTGGGAACCTGTTCACTGTCACCCACTCCTTCATCACCCTGGGAATCTATATATTGTCACCCACTGTCTCATCATAATGGGAACCTGTTCACTGTCATACACTCACACACCATAGTGGGAACCTGTTCATTGTCAGTCACTCCTTCACCACGGTAGGAACATTTTCCCCCTCACCTTCTCATTCACCACAGTGGGAATCTGTTGACTGTCACCTAATCATTCATCACAGTGGGAACATGTTCACTCTCACCTATATTTTCGTCACAGTGGGAACCTGTTAACTTTCACCAACTCATTCATCACGGTGGGAGCCCATTCACTGTCAGCCACACATTCACCTCGGTGGGAACATTTTCACTCTCACCCAAACATTTTCCACAGTGTAAACCTGTTCACTGTCACCCACTGAACCATCACGGTGAGAACCTGTTCACTGTCACACACTCATTCATTACAGAAGGAACGTCTTTACTGTCACCAACTCATTCATCATGGTGGGAACCTGTTCAATGTCAGCCACTCATTCACCACAGTGGGAACCTGTTGACTGTCAGGCACTCATTTCCCACATTGGGAAACTGTTCACTGTCATCCACTCGTTCACCATAGTAGAAACCTGTTCACTGTCACCAACTCATTCACCAAAGCAGGAACAGGTTCACTGTCACCCGCTAATTTATCAAAGTGGGAAATTGTTCACTGTCGACCACACATTCACCACAGTGGTAACCTGTTCACCGTCAGACACTCATTCATCAGAATGGGAACTGTTTCACTGTCACCCACTCATTCACCGCAGTAGAAACCTGTTCACTGTTAGCCACTCAGTCATCACAGTGGGAAACTGTTTACAGTCAGCCACTCATTCACCACAGTGGGAACCAGTTTACTCTCATTCACTCATTTACTACAGTGGAAATCTGTTCACTGTCACCCACACGTTTTTCATAGTGGGAACCTGTTCACTGTCACTCACTCACTCATCAACATGAGAACCTGTTCACAGTCAGCCATTCATTCACCACATTAGGAATCTTTTCACTTTCACCCACTCATTCACCACAATGGGAACCTGCTCACTGTCTCCCACTTATTCATTACTGGAGGAACCTCTTTACTGTCAGTAACTTATTCATCACAGTGGGAACCTGTTCACTGTCAGACACCCATTAACCACAGTGAGAACCTGTTCACTGTCAGCCACTGACTCATCACAGTGGCAACCTGTTCACTGTCACCCACTCAGTCACCACAGTGAAAACCTGTTCACTGCCACCAACTCAATCACCACCGTGGAACCTGTTCACTCTCACCCACTCATACATCACAATGGTAACTTGTTAACTGTCACCCACTCACACATCACAGTGGGAAACTGTTTTTAACTGTCACCTACTCACTCATCACCATAGGTACCTGTTCACTCTCAGCTACTCATTCTTCTCAGTGGGAATCTGTTCACAGTAAACCCCTCATTCATCACCATGGGAACCTGTTCACTGTCACCTACTTTTTCATCACACTGGGATCCTATTAATTTTCACCCACTCACTCATCACACTGGGAGCCTGTTCACTGTCACTTTCTCAATCCCCAGAGTGGGAACCTGTTCACTGTCAGCCACTCATTCACCACAGTGAAAACCTGATCATTCTCACCCATTCATTCACCACAGTGGAAAAAATTTGACTGTTACCCACTCCTTCATCACAATGTGAACCTGTTCACTGTCACTCACTCATTCATCACAGTGGGAACTTGTCACTCTCACAAACTCAGTAATCACAGTAGGAAACTGTTCACTGACAGCCACTCATTCACCACTGTGGGAAGCTGTTCACTCTCACCCATTCTTTCACCACTGTGGAAAGCTCTTCACTGTCACCCAGTGATTCATCACAATGGGAATGCCTTAACTGTCTGCCACTCATTCACTACAGTTTGGACCTGTTCACCGTCAGGCACACATTCAGCACAGTGCGAACCTGTTCACTGTTGTCCACTCATTCACCAGAATGGGAGCCAGTTGAGTGTCACCCATTCATTCATTCCAGTGGGAAACTATTTAATATCAGCCACTCATTCAACACAGTGGGAACTTGTTCACCGTCATCCACTCGTTCACCACAGTACAAACCTGTTCATTGTCAACCATGCACTCGTCACAGTGGAAACTTGTTCACTGTTAGCCACTCATTAATTACAGTGATTACATGTTACTGTAACCCACTCATTCATTACAGGAGGAACCTGATAACTGTCACCCACTCATTCACCACAGTAGAATCCTGTTCATTGTCACCCACTCATTCACCACGTGTTAACCTGTTCACTGTGAGCCACTCATTCATCATAGTGAAAATCTGTTCCCTGTAAGCCACACATTCACCGCATTGGGGAGCAGCTTACTGTCACCCACTCGTTCACTGCAGTAGAAACCTGTTTACCCTAAGCCACTCAGTCACCAGAGTAAGATCCTGTTTACTGTCAGCCACTGGCTTATCACAGTGGGAATTTTTTCACTATCATCTCCTCATTCATCACAGTAGGAACTTGTTCACTGTCACCCACTCATTCACCACAGTGGGAACCTCTTCACTATCACACACTGATTTATCACAGTGGGAATCTGTTCACTGTCACACACTCATTCATTTCAGAAGGAATCTGTTAACTGTCACCCCCTCATTCATCACAGTGAGAACCCATTCACTGTCCCCCACTAACTCACCATAGAGGGAACCTGTTCACTGTCTCCAGTCACTCATCACAGAGGGAACATGTTCACTCTCACCCACACATTCACCACAGTGAGAACCTGTTTACTGTCAGCCACTCATTCATCACAGTGGGAACCTGTCCACTGTCACCCACACATTCATCACACTGGGAGCCTATTTATTGTCACCTACTCACTCATCACACTAAGAACTTGTTCACTGTCACTTACTCCATCACCACAGTGAGAACTTTTTCGCTGTCAGCCAATCATTAACCAAGTGGGAACCTGTTCCTTCTCACCCACTCATCCACCACAGTGGAAGGCTTTTGACTGTCACCCACTCCTTCATCACAGTGTTAACCTGTTCACTGTCACCCACTCTTTCAACACAGTGGGACCCTGTTAACTCTCACCCACTCACTCATCACAGTGGCAACCTGTTCACTGACAGCCACTCATTCACCACAGTTGAAAGCTGTATACTCTCACCCACTCATTCATCACAGTGGAAATTTACTCACTGTCACCCTGCGATTCATCACATTGGGAACCTGTTCATTGTTGTCCACTCCTTCACCAGAGTGGGGTCCTATTCACTGTTATCCACTTTTTTATTACAGTGGGAAACTGTTCACTGTCACCCACTCGTTCACCACAGTAGAAACCTTTTCAGTGGCAGCCACTAGGCCACCACGGTGGGAACTTGTTTACTGTCAGCCACTCCTTTACCACAGTGGAAACCTCTTCACTGTCACTGACACATTCATCACAGTGGAAACTCGTTCACTGTCACCAACTTGGTCACACAGTGGGAACCAGTTCACTGTTACCCACTCATTCATCACAGTGAGAACCTGTTCACTGTAACCCACCCGTTCATCACAGTGTGAACTTTTTCACTGTCACCCACTCACTCTCCACATTGGGAACCAGCTCATTGTCATGCACTCAATTACCACAGTGGGAACTTGTTCACTGTCAGCCACTCATTCACCACAGTGGGAAATTTTTCACTGTCAGCCACTCATTTATCACAGTGGGAACCTGTTCACTTTGACCCCCTCATTCATTACAGTGGGAAACTGTTCACTGTCAGCCACTCATTCATCACAGTGGAAACCTATTCATTTTCAGCCACTCTTTCACCACAGTGGGAACAAATTCGCTGCTACCCACTCATTCACCACAGTAAAAACATGTTCAGGTCAGCCAAACAGGCACCACAGTGGGAACCTGTTTACTTTCAGCCACTCATTCACCACAGTGGGAACCAGTTCACTGTCATCCATGCATTTTTGCCACTGAGAACCTGTTTAATGTCAGTCACTCATTCAACACAGTGGGAGCTTGTTCACTGTCATCCACTCATTCACCGCAGTACAGACCTTTCACTGTCACCCACGCGCTTGTCACAGTGGAAATCTGTTCACTGATAGCCACTAATTAATCACAGTGAATACATGTTCACTGTGATAAACTAATTCATTACAAAAGGAACCTTATAATGTCACCCACTCATTTACCACAGTAGAATCCTGTTCAATGTCACCACTTATTCACCACAGTGGGAACCTCTTCACTGTGAGCCACTCATTCATCACAGTGAAAACCTGTTCCTTGTCAGCTACACATTCACCACAGTAGGGAACAATTCACTGTCACCCACTCGTTCACTGCAGTAGAAATCTGTTCACCCTCAGCCACTCTGTC
Organism: Pongo pygmaeus; assembly: GCF_028885625.2. Lineage (NCBI taxonomy): Eukaryota > Metazoa > Chordata > Mammalia > Primates > Hominidae > Pongo > Pongo pygmaeus. The sequence continues at coordinate 21,523,367 of NC_072393.2, forward strand.
ACTACATTGGGAACCTGTATACTGTCAGACACTCTATCATCACAGTGTGAACCTGTTCACTGTCACCCACTCATTCATTACAGTAGGAACCTGTTCACTGCCATCCACTCATTCACCACAGTGGGAACCTGTTCACTGTCACACACTCATTCATCACAATGGTAATCTGTTTATTGTCAAGCACTCATTCATTACAGGAGGAACCTGTTAACTGTCACCCCTTCATTCATCACAGTGAGAACCTATTCTCTGTCCCCTACTAACTCACCAGAGTGAGTTTGCTGTCAGCCCCACATTCATCACATTGGGAAACTGTTGACTTTCAGCCACTTATTCACCATAGTGGGAACCTGTTCACTGTCAACAATTCACTCACCACAGTGGAAACATGTTCATGGTCACCCACTCACTCATCCAGTGGAAACCCGTTCACTCTCACCCACTCACTCATTAGAGTGGGAATATGTTCAATGTCAGCCACTCATTCACCACAGTGGAAACTTGTTCACTCTCAGCAACTCATTAACCTCAGTGGGAAACTGTTCACTGTCAGCCACTCATTCACAACAGTGAGAACCTGTTCAATCTTACCCACTCACTTATCACAGTGGGAAGCTGTTCACTGTCAACCACTCATTCATCACAATGAGAACCTCTTTCCTCTCACCCACTTACTTATCACAGTGGGAACCTGTTCATTGTCAGCTACTCACTTATCACATTGGGTACCTATTCACTGTCACCCACTCACTCATGGCAGTGGGAACCTGTTCATTGTCAGCCACTCATTCACCACTGTGGGAAACTGTTCACTCTCACCCACTCATTCACCACAGTGAGAATCTGTTCCCTGTCAGCCACACATTCACCACAGTGGGAACCTATTCACAGTCATGCACTCAGTCATCACAGTGGGAACCTGTTCACTGGCCCCCACTCATTCATCACAGTGGGAACTTTTCATTCTCAGCTACTCATTCACCACACTAGGAATCTGTTCATTGTCAGCCACTCACTCATCACATTGGTTACATGTTCACTCTCACCCTGTCTATTACCACAATGGGAACCTGTTCACTGTCTCACACCCATTCATCACAGTGGGTACCTGTTCACTGTCACACTTTCATTAATTACAGGAGGAAGATGTTGATTGTTACCCACTCATTCATGACAGTGGCAACCTGTTCATTGTTAGTCACTTATTCACCATGGTGGGAACCTGTTCACTGTCATCCACTTGTTCACCACAGTAGAAACCTGTTCGTTGTCACCCACTCACTCATCACAGTGGGAACCTGTTCACTGTCAGCAACTCATTAATCACAGTGTGTACCTGTTAACTGTCACCCACTCATTCATTAGCAGAGGAACCTGACAACTGTCACCCAGGCGTTCACCACAGTAGAAACCTGTTCACTATCACCCACTCATTTACCACAGTAGGATCCTGTTCACTGTCACCCACTCACTCATTACAGTGGAAATCTATTCCCTGTCAGCTACACATTTACCACAGTGGGGATTATTACACTGTCACTCACACATTTACTGCAGTAGAAACCTTTTCACTGTCAGCCACTCAGTCACTAGAGAGGTAACCTGTTTACTGTTAGCCCCTCGCTCATCACTGTGGGAAACTGTTCACTGTCACCCACACATTCATCAAAGTAGGAACCTGTTTACTGTCACCCAATCATTCACCACAGTGAGAACATTTTCACTGTCACTCAGTTACTCACCACAGTGGGAACCTGTTCACTGTCACTCAGTTACTCAACACAGTAAGAACCTATTCACTGTCGCCCACTCACTCATCACAGTGAGAAACTGTTCACTGACACCCACTCATTCATCACAGTGGGAACCTATTCCCTGTCACCCATTCATTCATTGTGGGAGGAACCTGTTCACAGTCACCCACTCATTTATCACAATAGGAAGCTCTTCACTGTCAGCCACTCATTCACCGCAGTGGGAACCTGTTTACTGTCACCTACTTGTTCACAGCAGTAGAAATGTATTCATTGTCACCCATTGACTCATTACAGTGGGACCCTCTTCACTGTCAGACACTCTTTGATCACAGTGTGTACCTTTTCACTTTCACTCACTCATTCACTACAGGAAGAACGTGATCACTGTCACCCATTTGTTCACGGCAGTAGAAACCTGTTCGTTGTCACACATTCACTCATCACATTGGGAACCTGTTCCGTGTTAGCTGCACATTCACCACAGTGGAAACCTGATCACTGTCAGCCCCTCATTCATCACTTTGGGAACCTGTTCACTGTCAGCCACTAATTCACCACAGTCAGAAACTGTCCACTGTCAACCATTAACTCATCACAGTGAGAACCTGTTCACTCTTACCCACTCACTCAAATAGTGGAAACTTTTTCACTGTCAACCACTCATTCAGCACAGTGAAAACCAGTTCTCTCTCGCCCACTCACTCATCACAGTGGGAACTGGTTAATTGTCAGCCATTCATTCACCAAAGTGGAAACTTTTTCACCCTCACCCACACACTCATCACAGGGGGAATCTGTTCACTGTCACCCACTCATTCATCACAATGGTAACCTGTTAACTGACACCCACTCACTCATCACAGTGGAAAGGTTTTCGCTGTCACCCACTCAATCATCACATTAAGAACCTGTTCACTGTCACTCACTTACTCATCACAGTGGGAATCTGTTCACTGTCACCCACTCATTAATCACAATGGGAACCTGTTCGCTGTCACCCATTCATTCATCACAGTGGGAACCTGTTCACTGTCACCCACTCCTTCATTACAGGAGAAAACTGTTCACTGTCGCCCACACATTCATCACAGTGGAAACCTGTTGTCTGTCGCCCACTCGTTTACCATAGTGGGAACCTGTTGACTGTCAACCATTTATTCATCACCTTGGGAATCTGTTCACGATCACCCACTCATTCTCCACAGTGGGAACCTGTTCATGTCACCCACTAGTTCACTGAAGTAGAAAACTGTTCACTGTCAGCCACTCATTCACCACAGTGGAACCCTGTTCACTGTCACCCACCCATTCATTACAGTGGAAACCTTTTCACTGCCGCCCACTCATTCACCAAAGTGGGAACCTGTGCACTATCACCCACTCATTCATCACAGTTGGAAACTGCTCAGAGTTACCCACTCCTTCACCACAGATGGAACCAGTTCACTGTCACCCATTTGATCACCACAGTAGAAACGTGTTCACTATAAGCCACTCATACACCAAAGTGGGAAACTGTTTACTGTCAGCCACTACTTCACCGCAATGAAAACCTCTTCACTTTCACATACTTATTCATGATAGTGGAATCTGTTCACTGTCACCCACTGAGTCACCACAGTGGGAACTACTTTATTGTCACCCACACATACATCACAGTGAGAACCTGTTCACTGTAACCCACACATTCATCGCAGTTTGAACTTGTTTGCTTCCCCCCCTCACTCTCCACGGTGATAAGCAGTTCACTGGCACCCACTCATTTACCACAGTAAGAGCCTGTTCACTGTCAGTCACTCACTAATCACAGTGGGAACCTGTTAACTGTCACCCATTCATTCATCACAGAGAGAACTTGTTCACTGTCAGCCACTCATTCTTCACAGTGGGAACATGTTCAGTGTCAGCAAATCATTCAATACAAAGGAAACCTCTTCACTGCCAGCCACTCATTCTTAACAGTGGAAACCTATTCACTTTCACTCACTTATTCATAACAGTGGGATCCTGTTCACTGTCACCAAATCATTTGTACAGGAGGAACCTGTTTATCGTGACCCACTAATACATCACAGTGGGAACCTGTTCACTACGATTCACTCATTCATCACAGGGGGAACCTGTTTACTGTCAGCCACTCACTCATCACAGTGGGAACTTGTTCACTATCACCCACTCATTCATCACAGTTGGAACCTGTTGACTCTCAACCACTCGTTCACCACAGTAAAAACCCTTCACTATCACCCACCAACTCACCACAGTGAAAACCTGTTCACTATCAGCCATTTATTCACCACAGTGGGAAACTGTTCACTCTCACACACTCATTCATTACACTAGGAACCTGTTGACTGTCATCCACTCTTTCATCACAGTGGGATCCTGTTCACTGTCACAAACTCACTCACAACAGTGGGAAACTGTTCATTTTTGGCCACTCATTCACCACTGTGGGAACTTGTTTACTCTCACCCAGTCATTAACCACAGTAGGAACCTGTTGACTTTTACCAACTCATTCATCAGTGGGAACCTGTTCACTGTCACCCACTCATTCATCACAGTGGGAACCTGTTCACTCAAAACCAATTCTCTCATCACAGTGAGAAACTTTTAACTGTCAGCCACTGATTCACCACAGTGGGAATCTTTTCACTGTCACCAACTTGTTCATCACAATGGTAACCTGTTGACTGTCAACCACTCAGTCATCACAGTGGGAACCTCTTCACTGTGACCCACTCACTCATCACAGTGAAAACCTGTTCACTGTCACCGACTCACTCTTCACAGTGGGAACCTGATTACTGTCAACTTCTCATTCACCAAAGAGGGAACTTGTTCACTGTCACCCACTCATTCATCATTCTGTGATCCTATTTATTGTCACTCACTCATCACAGTGGGAACCTGTTCACTGTCGCCTACTCACTCACCACAGTGGGAACCTGTTCCCAGTCAACCACACAATGACCACAGTCGGAACTTGTTAACTGTCACCCACTATTTCACCAGAGAAAACCTGTTGACTTTCACTAACTCATTCATTCAGTGAAAACCTGTTAACTGTCTCCCACTCATTCATCAAAGTCGGAATCTGTTCAGCCACACCCACTCGCTCATCACAGTGGGAAACTTTTCTCTGCCAGTCACACACGCACCACAGTGGGAACGTGTTCACTCTCACCCACTCACTCACAGTGATAACCTGTTCACTGTCACCCAGTCACTTATCACAGTGGGAACCTTTTCACTGTCACCTACTCGGTCTTCACAATGGCAACCTGTTAACTGTCAACCACCCAGTCATCACAGTAAAAATCTGTTCACTGTCATCCTCTCACTCATCACAGTGGGAACCTATTCACTGTCGTTGTCTTACTCATCACAGTAGGAACCTGTTTACTGTCATCCACTCATTCACCAGAGTGGGAACTGTTAACTGTTACCCACTCATTCATCACGAGGGAACCTGTTCACTGCCACCCTCTCACTCATCACAGTGGGAACCTATTCACTGTCATCGTCTCACTCATCACAGTGGGAAACTGTTTACTGTCATCCACTCATTCACCAGAGTGGGAACTGTTAACTGTTACCCACTCATTCATCACGGGGGAACCTGTTCACTGTCACCCACTCACTCATCACAGTGGGAAACTGTTCACTCTCACCCACTCATTCACCACAGTGGCAACCTGTTCACTGTCAACAACTGACTTATCACAGTGGGAAACTGTTCACTCTCAGCCATTCATTCACCACAGTGGAAACCTGCTCACTCTCACACACTCATTCTTCACAGTGGGAACCTCTTCACTCTCACCCACTCATTCATCACAGTGGGAACATTTTCACTGTCACCTACACTTTCATCACAGTGGGAACCTGTTCACTGTCACCCACTCATTAATTATGATTGAAACTGTTCACTCTCACCCACTCATTTATCACAGTGTGAAACTCTTCCCTGTCACCCCTCATTCATCACAGTGTAAAACTGTTCTCTGTCAACCATTTATTCACCACAGTGGGGGCTTGCTCATTTTCCTCCACTCACTCAACACAATGGGAACCTGTTCACTGTCACCCACTCATTCAGCAAAGTGGGAACCTCATCACTGTTACCCACTCACTCATCATAGTGGAAACCTGTTGACTGTCACCCACTCATTCATCACAGTGGGAACATGTTCATGGTCAGCCACTCATTCACCACTCAGAAAACCTGTTCACTCTATCCCACTCATTCACCACAGTGAGAACCTATTCTCTCCCACTCACTCATTCACCACAAAGGGAACCTGTTGACTGTCACCCACTCATTCATCACAATGGGAACCTGTTCTCTGTCAGCCACACGTTTATCAAAAGGGGAACCTGTTCACTGTTAACATCTCATTCATAACTTTGAGAACTTGTTCACTTTCAAAAACTCAGTCACCACAGTGGGAACCTGATTACTGTCACCCACTGATTTATCACAGTGGCAACCTGTTCACTGTCATGCACTCATTGGTTACAAAAGGTACCTGTTCACTGTCACCCACTCATTCATCACAGTGGGAACCTGTTCACTGTCAGCCACTCACTCACCACAGTGGGAATCTCTTCACTGTCACCCACTAGGTCACCGCAGTAGAAACCTGTTCACTGTCAGCCACACAGTCACCACAGTGGGAACCTGTTCACTGTCAGCTACCCATTCATCACAGTGGGATCCTGTTCACTGTCGCCCAATAATTCACCACAGTGAAAACCTGTTCACTGTCAGCCATTCATTCATCACAGTTGGAAGCTGCTCACTGTCAGCCACTCATTCACCACAGTGGGTACCAATTCACTGTCACCCACTTGTTCACCACAGTAGAAACCTGTTCACTGTCAGCCACTCAGTCATCACAGTGGGAGCCTGTTTACTGTCAGCCACTTTTTCAAGATAGTGGAAACCTCTTCATTGTCACCAACCCATTCATCACAGTGGGAACCTGTTCATGGCAACCCACTAAGTCACCACAGTGTGAACCAATTCACTGTCACTCACTCACTCATCACAGTGAGAACCTGTTCACTGTCACCCACTCATTCATCATAGCGTGAACCTGTTCATTTTCCCCCACTAGCTCATCACAATGAGGACCTCTTGACTGTCACCCACTGATTCATCACAGTGGGAACCTATTAACTGTCAGGCACTCATTCATAACAGTGGGAACCTGTTCACTCTCAATTTCTCTTTCATCACAGTGGGAATCTTTACACTGTCAGCACCACATTCACCACAGTCAGAACCTGTGCACTCTCACCCACTCACTCATGACACTGGAAACGTTGTCACTGTCACCCACTCACTCAGTACAGTGGAAACCTATTCATGTTCACTCACTCATTCATCACAGGGGTAACCTGTAAACTGTCACCCACTCACTCATCACAATGGAAACCTGTTCACTGTCACCCACTCAATTATCATAGTGGGAACCTGTTCACTGCCACCCATTCATTCATCACAATGGTAACCTGTTAACTGTCACCCACACACTCACCACAGTGGGAAGCTGTTCACTGTCATGCACTCACTTATCATAGTGAGAAAATCTTCACTGTCATTTTCTCACTCATCACAGTGGGAACCTGTTCACTCTCATTCACTCACTCACCACTGTGGAAACCTGTTCACTGTCAGCTACTCATTCACGACAGTGGGAACCTACTCACTCTCACCCACTCACCACAGTGATAACCTATTGACTGTCCCCCACTCATTCATCACAGTGGGAACCCTTTAACTGTCACCCGCCCACTCATAACAGTGGGAACATGTTCAGCCTCAACCACTCTCTAATCACAGTGGGAACCTTTACATTGTCAGCCACAAATTCACCTCAGTGGGAACCTGTTCACTCTCACCCACTCACTCATGGCAGCGGGAACGTAGTCACTGTCACCCAACCTCTCACCACAGTGGAAACCTGTCCATGGTCACCCACTCATTCATCACAGGGGTAACCTGTAAACTGTCACTCACTCACTCATCACAGTGGGAACATGTTAACTGTCAACCACTCACTCATCACAGTGGGAAAATATTCCCTGTCAATGACTCACTAATCACATTGGCAACTTGTTCACTGTCACCTACTCATGAATCACAATGGGAATATTTTCACTGTCACCCACTCATACATCACAGAGGGAACCTGTTCACTGTCACCCACGCATTCATCACACTGGGAACCTATTCATTGTTACCAACTTACTCATCACAGTGGAAACCTGTTCAACGTCACCCACTCACTCAACACAGTGGAAACCTGTTCCCTGTCAGCCACTTATTTACCACAATGTGAACCAGTTCACTCTCACCCACTCATTCATCACAGTTGGAGCCTGTTAACTGTCATTCACTCATTCACCACAGTGCGAACTGCTTCACAATCACACACTCACTCATCACAGTAAGAACCTGTTCACTGTCAGTCACTCATTCACCACAGTGGTACACTGTTCACTGTCATCTAATGATTCATCACAGGAATAACATGTTCACTGTCACCCACTCATTCATTACAGAAGAAACCTATTCACCGTCACCCACCATTGATCACAGTGGGAACCTGTTCATTGTTAGCTGCTCATTAACCACTGTGAAAAACTGTTCACTGTCACCCACTTATTCACCACAGTGACAACCTGTTCTGTCAGCCACTCATCCAGCTCAGTGTGAACCTGTTCACTCTCAAGGACTCAATGACCACAATGGGAACCTGATCACTGTCACCCACTCATTCATCAAAGTGGGAACCTGTTCATGGTCACCCCTTCATTAATTACAGGTGGAAGCTGTTCATTGTCACCCACTCATTCATCATAGTGGGGAACTCTTCACTGTCAGCCACTCTCCAATCACAGTGGGAACCCTGTTCACTGTCACCCACTCATACTTTACTGGAGGAATCTGATAACTATCACCCACTAGTTCACCACAGTAGATCTCTGTTCACTGTCACCCACTCATCCATAAGAGTGGGAACCTGTTTCCTGTCAGCCACACATTCACCACAGTGGGTACAAGTTCAATGTCTCCCATTCATTCACTGCCATAGAAGCCTGTTCACTGTTAGCCCCTCTTTGACCACAGAGGAAACCCCTTCACTTTCCTACACTCATTCATAACAGTGGAAATCTGTTCACTGTCATGCACTCATTCATTACAGGAGGTACCTGTTCACTGTCACCCCTCTTTTGTCACAAAGAAAACCTGTTCACTGTCACCCACTCACTCACCACAGTGAGAAGCTGTTCACTGTCACCCATTCACTCACTCCTCACAGTGGGAAACTGTTCACTCTCACCAACACTTTCACCACAGTGAGAACCTGCTTACTGACATCCACTCATTTATCACAGTGGGAACCTGTTCACTGTCACCCATTCATTCATTGCAAGAGGTACCTCTTCATTGTCACCATCTCATTCATCACAGTAAGAAACTGTTCACTGTCAGCCACTCATTCACCACAGTGGGAACCTGTTCATTGTCACCCACTCGTTCACCACAGTAGAAACCCGTTCATTGTCACGCACCCACTCATCACAGTGGGAACCTGTTCACTGTCAACCACTCTTTTATCACAGTGTGCACTTGTTCACTGTCACCCACTCATTCATTACAGGAAGAATGTGATTACCGTCAACCACTCATTCACCACAGTAGAAAATTGTTCACTGTCATCCACACATTCACTACAGTGTAAAACTGTTCGCTGTCAGCCCCTCATTCATCACATTTAGATACTGTTCACTGTCAGCCACTTATTCACCAGAGTGGGAACCTGTTCACTGTCAGCCACTCACTAACCACAGTGAGAACATGTTCACTGTCACCCACTAGTTCACGCCAGTAAAATTATGTTCACTGTCACACAGTGACCACAGAGGAAACCTGTTCACTGTCAGCCACTCATTCATCACAGTGGAATCCTACTCACTGTCGCCCACTGATTCACCACAATGGGAACCTGTTCATTGTCAGCCACTCGTTAATCACAGTGGGTACATGTTCACTGCCACCCACACACACATTACTGGGGGAATCTGATAAATGTCACCCACTTGTTCACCCCAATAGATTCCTGTTCATTGTCACCCACTCATTCATCACAGTGGGAACCTGCTACCTTTTAGCCACATATTCACCACAGTGTGTATGCGTTCACTGTCTTTCACTTGTTCACTGAAGTAGAAACCTGTTCACTGTCAGCCACTCTTTCACTACAGAGGAAACCTCTTCATGGTCACACACTCATTCATAACCGTGTGAATCTGTTCACTGTAAAGCACCATTCATTACTGGAGGCACCTGTTCACTGTCATCCCTCATTCATCACAGAGAACCTGTTCACTGTCTCCCACTCAGTCACCACAGTGAGAACTTGTTCACTGTCACCCACTCACTCATCACAGTGTGAATCTGTTCTCTGTCAGCCACACTTTTATCACAGTGTGTACCTGTTCACTGTCACCCACTCATTCATTACAGGAAGAAAGTGATCACTGTCAGCCACTCGTTCACCACAGTAGAAACTTGTTCACTGTCACCCACACATTCACCACAGTGTAAACCTGTTCACTGTCAGCCCCTCATTAATCACATTTGGAAACTGTTCACTGTCAGCCACTCACTCACCACAGTAGGAACCTCTTCATTGTAACCCACTAGGTCACTGCAGTAGAAACCTATTCACTGTCAACCACACAGTCACCATAGCAGGAACCTGTTCCCTGTCAGCCACCCATTCATCACAGTGTGACCCTGTTCACTGTCGCCCACTAATTCACCACAGTGGGAACCTGTTCATTGTCAGCCACTCATTCATCACAGTTGGAAGCTGCTCACTGTCACCCAGTCATTCACCACAGTGAGAACCTGTTCACTATCACCCATTCGTTCACCGCAGTGGAAACCTGTTTACTGTCACCGACTCACTCATCACGGTGGGATTTTTTCCCTGTTAGCCACACATTCATCACAGTGGATACCTCTTCACTGTCACACACATATTTATTACAGGTGGAACCTGGTCACCATCACCCACTCGTTCACCACAGTAGAAACATGTTCAATTTCCCCCACTCCTTCACCACAGTGGCAACCTGTTCCCTGTCCGCCACTCATTCATCCCAGTGGGAATCTTTTAGCTGTCAGACACTCATTCACCACAGTAGAAACAAGTTCACTGTCACCAAATCACTTACCACAGTGGGAACCTGTTTACTGTCACCCACGTACATAACTGTGGGAACCTGTTCATTGCCACCCAATCACCCATCACAGTGGGAACATGTTCAAAGTCAGCCACTCATTCACAACAGTGGAAAAGTGGTCACTCTTCCCTATTCTTACCACAGTGGGATCCTGTTCAATCTTACTTACCCATTCACCACAATGGGAGCCTGTTCACTCTCATCCACTCCCTCATCACAGTGAGAGCCTGTTCACTGTCAGCCACTCATTCACCACAGTGGGAACCTGTTCAATCTCATCCACTCACTCATCACAGTGGGAACTTGTTCACAGTCACCCACTCATTATTCACAGTGAGAACCTGTTCACTGTCACCCATTCTTTCATCACAGTGGGAAACTGTTCACTGTCACCCACTCACTCATCACACTGGGAATCTTCACTCTCACCCACTCACTCATCACAGTGGGAACCCTTTCACTGTCACACACGCATCACAGTGGGAACCCGTTTATTCTCACCCATTCACTCATCACAGTGGGTTCTTGTTCACTGTCAGCCACTCATTCACCACTGTGGGAACCTGTTCCCTCTCACCAGCTCACTCATCACAGTGGGTACCTATTCACTGTCACCCACTCACTCAGCACAGTGGGAACATGTTCTCTCTCACAAACTCATTAACAATGGTGGGAACTTGTTCACTGTCACCCCCTCACTCATGACAGTAGGATCCTGTTCACTGTCACCCACACGCTCATCATATTGGGAACCTGTTCACTGTCACCAACTCACTATTCACAGTGGGAACCTTTTCAGTGTCTTTCACTCATTCATCAGAATGGGAACCTCTTCACTTTCACCCACTCACTCATCACAGTGGGAACCGGTTCACTGTCATCCACTCACTCATCACAGTAAGAACCTGTTCACTGTCACCCACTCATTCATCAGAGTAAGAATCTGTTCACTGTCACTCACTCATTCATCACAGTGAAAACCAATTCACCTTTACCCACTCATTCCCTACAGTTGGAACCTGTTCACTCTCACCCACTAAACCATTACAGTGGAAACATTTTCACTGTCACTCACACATTCATCACAGTGGAAAATTTTCATTCTCACCCACTCACTCATTACTATGGGCACCCCTTCACTGTCAGCCACACATTCACCACAATGGGAACCTGTGCACTCTCACCAACTCACCCACCACAGTGGGAACCTGATTACTGTCACCAACTAACTCAACACAGTGGGAAATTCTTCACTGTCACCCACTAACTCATAACAATGGAAACCTGTTCACTGTCAGCCGCTCCTTCATCACAGTGGGAACCTGTTCACTATCACCCACTCATTCACCACAGTGGGAAAGGTTCATTGTCACCCATTAGTTCACTGCAGTAGAAACCTGTTCACTGTGACCAACTCAGTCACCACAATGAGAAGCTGTTTACTATCGGGCACTCATTCACCACAGTGGGAACCAGTTCACTGTCACACTCTCATTCATCACAGTGAGAACATGTTCACTGTCACCCACTCAATCACGACAGTGGGAAGCTGTTCACTGTCACCAACTCATTCACCACAGTGGGAACCTGTTCATTCAGCCCCTCACTCATCACAGTGGGAACCTGTTCACTGTCACCAACTCACCCATCACATTTGGAACGTGTTCACGGTGAGCCACTTATTCACTACGGTGGGAAATTGTTAACTTTCACCCACATATTCAGCATATGGAGAACCTGTTCTCTGTCAGAAACTCATCCACAACAGTGGAAAACTGTTCACTGTCACCCAATCTGTCATCACACTAAGAACATGTTCACTGTAAGCCACTCACTCACTTCTGTGGGAACCTGTTCACTCTCACCCATTCATTCCCCACAGTAGGAACCTGTTCACCCTCACCCACCCGCTCATCACTGTGGGAAACTGTTCACTCTCACCCACACATTTGCCACAGTGGGAACTTGTTCACTGTCACCCACTCTTTCATCACAGTGGGAACTTGTTCACTGTCAGCCACCCTTCAATGCATGAGGAACCTGTTCACTGTCATTCACTTATTCATCACAGTGGGAACCTGTTCACTGTCAGCCACTCATTCAGCACAGTGGGAACCTGTTCATTGTCACCCAGTCGTTCTCCACAGTACAAACCTGTTCACTGCCACACACTTAATCATCACAGAGGGTACCTGTTCACAGTCAGCCACTCATTTGTCACAGTTGGTACCTGTTCACTGTCACACTCTCATTCATTACAGGAGGAACCTGATTACTGTCAATCATTCTACACAGTAGACACCTGTTCACTGTCCCCACTCATTCACCACAGTAGGAAACTGTTCACTGACAGCCATTCATTCATCACAGTGTTAACTTCTTCACTGTCAGCCACTCATCTACCACATTGGGAAGAAGTTTACTGTCACCCACTCTTTCAGTGCAGTAGAAATTTGTTCACTGTCAGCCACTCAGTCACCAAAGTGTCAAGTTGTTTACCATCAGCCTCTCACTCATCATTGTGTGAAACTTTTCACTGTCAACAACCCATTCATCACAGTGGGAACCTGTTAACTGTCACCCACTCATTCACCACAGTGGGAGCCTGTTCACTCTCACCAACTCACTCATCACAGTGGGTACCTATTCATTGTCACCAACTCACTCACCACAGTGGGATCCTATTCCCTCTCACCCACTAATTCACCACAGTAGGAATCAGTTCACTGTCACCCACTCATTCCTCACAGTGGGAACCTGTTCACTGTCAGTCACTCACTCACCACAGTGAGAACCTGTTCACTGTCGCCCACTCATTAATAATATAGTAAATAGTTTGCTGTCACCAACTCACTCAAGACAGTGGGAACTTGTTCACTGTCACCCATTCACTAATCACTGTGGAAACCTTTTAGCTGTCACCCACTCACTTATCACAGTGGAAAACTATTCACTGTTTCCCACTCATTCATCACAATGGAAACCTGTTCACTGTCACTCATCACAGTGGGAACCGGTTCACTGTCGCCCACTCACTCATCAAAATAAGAACCTGTGGCTGGGCGCGGTGGCTCACGCCTGTAATCCCAGCACTTTGGGAGGTTTAGGCGGGTGAATCACAAGGTCAAGAGATCAAGATCATCCTGGCCAAAATGGTGAAACCCCATCTCTACTAAAAAAACAAAAATTAGCTGGGCGTGGTGGTGGATGCCTGTAATCCCAGCTACTCGGGAGGCTGAGGCAGGATAATCGCTTGAGCCCAGGCAGCAGAGGTTGCAGTGAGACGAGATTGTGCCATTGCACTCCAGCCTGGGCAACAAGGGCGAAACTCCGTCTCAAAAAAAAAAAAAAGCAAGAACCTGTTCACTGTCACCTACTCACTCATCAGAGAGGGAACCTGTTTACCCTTACCCACTCATTCACCACTGTGGGAACCTGTTCACTCCCACCCACTCAGTCATCATAGAGGAACTTGTTCACTGTCACCCACACATTCATCATAGTGGGAACTTGTTCACTCTTACCAACTCACTCATCACAATGGCTACCCCTTGACTGTCAGCCACTCATTTACCACAGTGGGAACCTGTGAACTCTCACCTACTCCCTCATCACAGTGGAACCTGATCATTGTCACAGACTCATTCACAACGGGTGGAACCTGTTCTCTCTCACCCACTTATTCACATTGGGAACCTGTTCACTGTGAGCTAGTCATTCATCACAGTGGGAACATGTTCACTGTCACCCACTCACTCATCACTGTGGGAACCTATTCACTGTCACCCACTCATTTATCACAGGGGGAACCAGTTCACTGTCAACCACTGACTCATTACAGTGGGAAACTGTTCACTGTCACCCACTCACTTACCACAGCAGAAACCTGCTTACTCTCAGCCACTCTTTCATAACATTGGGTACCTGTTCACTGTCACCCACTCATTCACCACAGTGGGAAGCATTTCAATGCCATCAACTTGTTCACTGCAGTAGTAACCTCTTCACTGTCAGCCACTCAGTCACTACAATGAGAACCTGTTTACCATCAGACACTCATTCTCGACAGTGGGTACAAGTTGACTGTCACTCTCTCATTCATCACAGTGAGAACCTATTTCCTGTCACCCACTCACCACAGTGGAAACCTGTTCACTGTCACCCACTCATTCACCACAGTGGGAAGCTGTTCACTGTCAACCACTCACTCTTCAGAGTGGGAACAGGTTCACTGTCATTAACTCACTCATCACATTGGGAATCTGTCTACTGTGAGCCACTAATTCACTATGGTGAGAACCTGTTCACTCTCACCAACCCATTCAGCACTGTGAGAACTTGTTCACTGTCAGCAACTCATTCACAACAGTGGGAACACGTTCAATATCACCCAATCCATCATCACAGTAAGAATATGTTCATTATGAGACACTCATTCACTACTGTGGGTACAAGTTCACTGTCACCCTCTTATTCATCACAGTGAGAACCTATTCACTGTCACCCACTCATTCACCACAGTGGGAACGTGTTCACTGTCATGCACTCATTCACCACAGTGGGAACCTGTTCACTGTCAGCCACTCATTCTTCACAGTGGCAATGGGTTCACTGTCATTAACTCACTCATTACATTGGGAACCTGTATACTGTGAGCCACTCATTCACTATGGTGGGAACCTGTTCACTCTCACCAACCCATTCATCACAGTGAGAACCTGTTCATTGTCAACAACTCATTCACAACAGTGGGAACTTATTCCTTGTCACCCAATCTGTCATCACAGTAAGAACATGTTTATTGTGAGACACTCATTCACTACTGTGGGAACCTGTTCACTCTCACTCACTTGTTCACTGCAGTAGAAACCTATTCATGCTCACCCACTCACTCATCACTGTAGGAACCAGTTCACTCACCCACTCTTTCACCCCAGTGGGAACCTGTTCACTTTCACCAACTCATTCATCACAGTGAGTACTTATTCACTGTCACCCACCCTTATTACACGAGGAACCTGTTCACTGTGACCCACACATTCAGCACAGTGGGAACCTGTTCACTGCCAGCCGCTCATTCACCACAGTGGGAACATGTTCATTGTCAACCACTTATTTACCACAGTGGAAACCTGTTAACTGCCACCCACTCACTCATCACAATGGGAACCTGTTCACAGTCAGCCACTCATTCATCACCGTTGGTACCTGCTCCTTGTCACCCACTCATTCAATACAGTAGGAACCTGATTTCTGTCATTCATTCACTTAACACAGTAGAAACCTGTTCACTGTCCACACTCATTCACCACACAGGAAAACGGTTCACTGTCAGACATTCATTCATCACAGTGTTAACCTCTTCACAGTCAGCCGCTCATTCACAACAGTGAGGACCTGTTCACTGTCACCCACACTTTAAGTGCAGTAAAAACTTTTTCACTGTTAGCTACTCAGCTACCACAGTGGAAACTTTATTTACTTTCAGCCTGTCACTCATCACAGTGGGAACCTGTTCACTGTCACCAACCCATTCATCACAATGGGAACCTGTTCACTGTCACCCACTCATTCACCACAGTGAGAACCCCTTCTCTGTCATCCACACATTCATCACATTGGGAACCTGTTCACTGTCACCCACTCATTCACCACAGTGAGAACCCCTTCTCTGTCATCCACACATTCATCACATTGGGAACCTGTTCACTGTCACCCACTCATTCATTACAAAAAGAGCCTCTTCACTTTCACCCACTCATTCTTCACGATGGGAACCTGCTCACCTTCACTGGCTTATTCACCATAGTGGGAACCTCTTCTCTGTCATCCATGCATTCATCACAGTGGAAAACTATTTATTGTCACCCACCCATTCATTACAAAAGAAACCTCTTCACTTTCACCCACTCATTCTTCCCAGTGGGAACCTGTTCACTTTTACCCACTCATTCACCACAGTGGGAACCTGTTCACTGTCAGCCATTCATTCATCACAGTGGTAACATATTCACTGTCAGTGAGTCATTCACCAAATTGGAAAACTGTACACTGTCACTCACTCGTTCACTGTATTAAAAACCTGTTCACTGTCAGCCACTCATTTACCAATGTGTGAAACTGTTCACTGTCACCCACTCACTCACCACAGTGTGAATCAGTTTACTGTCACCCACTTATTCACCACAGTGGGAACCTGTTCATTGTCAGCCTCTCACTCATCTCGCCTGTTCACTGTCACCCACTCACTCATCACAGTGTGAACCTGTTTACTGTCAGTCACTCATGCACTACAGTGGGAATCTGTTCACTGTCACCCACTCAGTCATCACAGTGGGAACCTGTTCACTGTCTTTAACTCATTCATTACAGTGGGAAGCTGTTCACTGTCACTTACTCATTCACCACAGTAAGATTCTGTTCACTGTAACTCACTCAGGTATCACAGTTGGAACCTGTTCACTGTCACAAACTCATTCATTCCTTTGGGAGCCTGTTCACCGTCACCCACTCATTCACCAGAGTGGGAAACTGTTCACTGTCACTGACACATTCATTACATGAGGAACCTGTTTACTGTCACCCACTCATTCATCATAGTGGGAAACTGTTCACTGTCAATCACTCACTCACCACAGTGGGTACCTGTTCATTATCACTCACTCATTCATCACAGTGGAAACCTGTTCACTGTTAGCCACTCATTCGTTACAGTGGGAACCTATTCATTGTCAACCACTGACTGGTTCACCACCGTAGAAATCTGTTCACCCTCACACATTCATTCATCACAGTGGGAACTTGTTCACAGTCAGCCACTCATTCTTCACACTCGGTACCTGATCCTTGTCACCCATGCATTCAATACAGGAGGAACCTGATTTCTATCACACACTCATTCAACACAGTAGAAACCTGTTCACTCTCCACATTCATTCACTGCAGTAGAAAACGGTTCACTGTCAGCCACTCATTCATCAGTGTTAACCTATTCACAATCAGCCACTCATTCACCACAGTGGGAACAAGTTCACTATCACCCACACTTTCAGTGCAGTAGAAATTCGTTTACTGTCAGCCACTCAGTCACCACAGTGGGAACTTTACTGTCAGCCTCTAACTCATCACAATGGGAACCTGTTCACTGTCACCAACCCATTCGTCACAATGGGAACCTGTTCACTGCCACCCATTCATTCAACACAGTGAGAATGTCTTCTCTGCCATCCACACATTCATCATAGTGGGAACCTGTTCACTGTAACCCACTCATGTACTAAAAAAAGGAACCTCTTCACTTTCACCTACTCATTCTTCACAGTGGGAAGCTGTTCACCTTCACTGGCTTATTCACTACAGTGGGAACCTGTTCACTGTCACCCTCACATTCACCACAGTGGAAACCTCTTCTCTGTCATCCACACATTCATCACAGTTGGAACCTGTTCACTGTCAGCCACTCATTCATTACAAAAGGAACATCTTCACTGTCACCCACTCATTCTTCACAGTGGGAACCTGTTGACCTTCACCCACTTAATCATCATAGTGGGAACCTGTTGACCTTCACCCGCTTAATCATCACAGTGGGAACCTCTTCACTGTCAGCCACTCATTCATCACAGTGGTAACTTATTCACTGTCAGCCAGTCATTCACTACAGTGGGAATCTTTTCATTGTCATCCACTTGTTCATCAGAGTAGACACCTGTTCACTGTCAGCCACTCATTTACCACAGTATGAAACTGTTCACTGTCACCCACTCACTCACCAGAGCGGGAACCAGTTTACTGTCCCTCAGTCATTCACCACAGTGGGAACCTCTTCATTGTCAGCCTCTCACTCATCACAGTGGGAACCTGTTCAGTGTCATCCACTCACTCATCACAGTGTGAACCTGTTTACTGTCAGCCACTCATTCACCACAGTGGGAACCTGTTCACTTTCACCCACTTATTCTTCACAGTGGGAACATGTTCACTGTCACCCACTCATTCATTAAAGTGAAAAGTTTTCACTGTCTCTCACTCATTCACCACAGTGGGATCCTTTTCACTGTAACCCACTCAGTCATTACAGTTGTGACCTGTTCACTGTCACAAACTCATTCTTTCCTTTGGTAACCTTTTCACTGTCACCCACTCATTCACCACAGTGGGAACCTGTTCACTGTCACCCACTCACTCGTCACAGTGCAAACCTATACTCTCTCACTCACTCTTTTACTACAATTGGGACCTGTTCACAGTCACCCACTCAGTTATGACAGTGGGAACCTGTTCACTGTCACCCACATATTAATTACAGGAGGAAACTCTTCACTGTCACCCACTAATTTATGACAGTTGGAACCTGTTCACTGTCAGCCACACATTTATTACAGGAGGAACTTGTTTACTCTCACCCACTTATCCATCATAGTGGAGAACTGTTCACTGTCATTCACTCACCACAGTGGGAACCTGTTAACTGTCACCCACTCATTCACCACAGTGGGAATCTGTTCACTGTCACCCACTCAATCATCACAGAGGGAATTTGTTCACTGTCACCCACTCACTCATCTGTGTGGGAAACTGTTCACTGTGTCCCACATTTATCACAGTGTTAACCTGTTCACAATCAGCCACTCATTCACCACACTGGGAACAAGTTCACTGTCACCCACTCTTTTAGTGCAGTAGAAATTTGTTCACTGTCATCCATTCATTCATTACTGGAGAAGCCTGATCACTGTCACGCTTTTGTTCACCACAGTAGAAACCTGATCACTGTCACCCACTCATTCGCCACAGTAAGAACCTGTTCCCTCTCGGCCACTCATTAACCACAGTGGAGACCAGTTAACTGTCTCACACTCATTGACAGCGGTAGAAAACTGTAACCTGTCCCCCATACAGTCCCCACAGAGGGAACATGTTTACTGTCAGCATCTCACTCATCACAGCGGGAACCTGTTTGCTATCACGCACTCATCACAGTGGGAACCTGTTCATGCTCACCCACTCATTCACCACAGTGGGAATCTTTTCATTGTCACCCACTCAATCATTACAGAGGGAACTTATTCACTGTCACCCACTCACTCATCCGTGTGGGAACCTATTCACTGTGTCCCATATTCATCACAATGGAACCTGTATACTGTCACCCACTCACTAATCACGGTGGGAACAGCTTCACTGCCTCCCACTCACTCTAAGCATTAAGAACCTTTTCACTGTAACCCACTCATTCATCACAGTGATAACCTGTTCACTGTCACTCACGCTGTCTTCACAGTGGGAAATTGTTCATGGTCACCCATTTACTCATCACAGTGGGAACCTCTTCTTTGTTACCCACTTTATTCACCACAGTGGGAGCCAGTTCACTCTAACCCACTCAGTCATTACAGTAAGAACCCCTTCAGTCTCACACACATATTCAACACAGTGGGAACCTGTTCACTCTCACCAACTCACTTATCACAGTGGACACCTGTTCACTGTCACCAAATCACTCACCATATTGGGAACCTGTTCTCTCTCACCCACACATACAACACGGTGAAAACCTGTTCACTGTCATCCACTCATTCATCACTATAGTGACCTGATTACTGTGATCTACTTACTCATCACAGTGGGAACCTGTTCACTGTCACCCACTATCACATCACAGTGGGAACCTGTTCACTGTCACCCACTCTCACATCACAGTGGGAACCTGTTCACTGTCACCAATACATTCATCACACTGGGAACCTATTAATTGTCACATACTCGTTCACCCAGTGGGAAACTCTTCCTTGTAACCCACTCACTGACCACAGTAAGAACATGTTAACTGTCAGCCACGCATTCACCACAGTGGGAACCTGTTTATTCTCACCCACTCGTTTACCACAGTGACAACCTGTTCACTGTCACCCATCCATTCATCACAGAGGAAACCTGTTCACTGTCACCCCTTCATTCATCATAGTTGGAACTTGTTAACTGTCACCACCCACTCATCAAAGTGGGAACCTGTTAACTATCAGCCACACATTCGCCACATTGAGAACCTATTCACTCTCACTCACACATTCGCCACAGTGCTAACCTGTTCACTGTCAGCCACTCATTCATCACAGTAGGGACCTGTTCACTCTCACCAACTCATTCACCACAGTGGAAACCTGCTCACTGTCACCCACTCATTCGCCACAGTGGGAATCTGTTCACTGTCGCCCACTCATTCATCACAGTGGAAACCTGTTGGCTGTTGCCCACTCATTCATTACAAGAGGAACCAGTTCACTATCACCCACACTTTCAGTGCAGTATAAATCTGTTCACTGTCAGCCACCCAGTTACCACAGTGGGAACCATTTTACTGTCAGCCTCTCCCTCATCACAGTGGGAACCTGTTCACTGTCACCAATCCATTCATCACAGTGGGAACCTGTTCTCTGTCATCCACTCATTCACCACAGTGGGAACCTCTTCTCTGTCGTCCACACATTCATCACAGTGTTAACCTGTTCATTGTCATGCACTCATTCATTCATTTCAAAAGGAACCTCTTCAATTTCACCTTATTTTTCACAGTGGGAACCTATTGATTGTCACCCGCTCATTCATCACAGTGGAAACCTGTTCAGTGTTAACCACTCATTCATCACAGTGGTAACCTCTTCACTATTAGCCACTCATTCACCACAGTGGGAACCTGTTAACTGTCACCCACATGTTCACCGAAATAAAAATCTGTTCACTGTCAGCCACTCATTCACCACATTGGGAATATGTTCACTGTCACCCACTCACTCACCACAGTGGGAATCGGTTCACTGTCACCCACTCGTTCACCACAGTGGAAACCTGTTCATTGTCATCCACTCCTCCACCACAGTGAAAACGTATTCACTGTCACCCACTCACTCATCACAGTGGGAACATGTTTACTCTCAGCCACTCATCGACCACAGTGAAAATCTGTTCACTGTCAGCCACTCATCCAACACAGTGGGAACCTGTTCACTGTCAACCCGTCAGTCATCACAGTGGGAACCTGTTCACTGTCACCCACTCATTCATTACAGTGGGAACCTGTTCACTGTTACCCACACATTCGCCACTTTGGGAACCTATTCACTGTCACCCACTGACTCAACACAGTGGGAACTTGTTCTCTCTCACCCACTCATTAACCACAGTGGGAACCTTATCACTGTCACCCACTCTTTTATCTCAGTGGGAACCTATTCCCTGTCATGCCTCATTCATCATAGTGGGAATCTGTTCTCTGTCAATCACTCATTCAATGCAGTGGGAACATGTTAACTGTCACCCATTCATTCACCACTCTAGAAACCTGTTCACTGTCACTCACTCACTCATCACAGTGGGAACCTCTTAACTGTCAGCCACTCATTCATCACTGTGGATACCTGTTCACTGTCACCCACTCATTAATTACTAAAGGAACCTGATCACTGTCACACACTTCTTCACCACAGGAGAAACCTGTTCACTGTCACTCACTGATTCACCACAGTGGTAACCTTTTAACTGTCAGCCACTCACTCATCACAGTGGGAACCTCTTCCCTGTCAGCCACTCATTCACCACAGTGGATACTAGTTCACTTTCACCCACTCATTAACCACAGTAAAAACCTGTAACCTGTAAGCCACACAATCACCACAGAGGGAACCTGTTTACTGTCAGCCACTCACTCATCACAGTGGAACCTGTTCACTGTCACCCACTCTTTCATCACAGTGTTAACCTGTTCACTGACACTTATTCACACACCACAGTGGGAGACTGTTCACTGTCACCCACTCACTCATCACAGTGGGAAACTGTTTCCTCTCACCAACTCATTCACCAAAGTGGGATTCTGTTCACTGTCCCCCACTCATTCATTACAGTTGGAAGCTGTTCTTTGCCACGCACACATTCATTACACGGGGTACCTGTTCACTGTCACCCACTCATTTCTCACAGTAAGAAACTGTTCACTGTGAGCCACTCATTCACCACCACTAGAACAAGTTCACTGTCAGCCACTCATCCAACACAGTGGGAACCTGTTCACTGTCAGCCACTCAGTCAACACAATGGGAACCTGTTTACTGTCACTCACTCATCACAGTGGGAACCTGTTCACTATCACTCATTCATTCATCACATTGGGAACCTGTTCACTCTCACCTACTCACTCATCACAGTGAGAACTTGATCACTGTCACCAACTAACTCACCACAGGGGAAGCCTGTTCTCTCTCACCTACTCATTCACCACAGTGGGAACCTGTTCACTGTCAGCCACTTATTTATCACAGTAGGAACATGTTCACTGTTGTCAACTCACTCATCACATTGGGAACCTGTTCACTGTGAGCCACTCATTCACTACGGTGGCAACCTGTTCACTCTCACCCACTCATTCAGCACTGTGAGAACCTGTTCACTGTCAGCAACTGACTCACAATAGTGGGAACATCAACACTGTCACCCAATCCGTCATCACACTAAGAACATGTTCACTGTCAGCCACTCATTCACTACTGTGGGAACCTGTTCACTCTCACCCACCCATTTACCACGGTAGGAACCTGTTCACACTCACCCACTCACTCATCACTGCGGGAACCTGTTCTCTCTCACCCAATCATTCACCACAGTGGGAACCTATTCACTGTCGCCCACTCATACATCACAGTGAAAACTTGTTTACTGTAACCCACCCTTCAATACAGGAAGAACCTGTTCACTATCACCAACCCATTCATCACAGTGGGGACCTGCTCACTTTCAGGTATTAATTCACCACAGTGGGAACCTCTTCATTGTCACTGACTCCTTCACCACAGTAGAAACCTGTTCGTTGCCACCTACTAACTCATTACAGTGGGATCCCGTTCACGGTCAGCCACTCATTCATCACAGTCAGTACTTGTTAACTGTCACCCACTCACTCATCGAAGAAGGAACCTGATTACTATCACCCATTCATCCAACACAGTAGAAACCTGTTCACTGTCCCCACACATTCACCACAGTAGGAAACAGTTCACTGTCAGCAACTCATTCATCGCAGTGTTAACCAGCCACTCACTCACCACAGTGAGAATCTGTTCACTGTCACCGACTCACTCATCACAGTGGGAACTTGTTCAATGTCACCCAATCACTCATCACAGTGGGAACTTGTTCACTGTCACCAACCCATTCATCACAATAAGAATCTGTTCACTGTCATCCACTCATTCACTACAGTGGGAATCTGTTCACTCTCACCAAATCACTCATCACAGTGGGTATCTAGTCACTTTCAGCAACTCACTCATCACAGTGGAAATCTGTTTTCTCTCACCAACTCATTCACCACAGAGGCAACCTGTTCACTGTCACCCACTCATTCATCATAATGGTAACCTGTTCACTGTCACACTGTCACTCATCACTGTGGGAACATGTTTACTGTCACCCACTCATTCATCAATATGATAAACTCTTCACTGTCTCCAACTCACTCATGACAGTAAGAACCATTTCACTGTCACCCACCACTAATCACAGTAGAAATATGTTCACTGTCACCCACTCACTCATCACAGTTGGAAACTCTTCACTGTTTTCCACTCATCCATCACAATGGAAACCTGTTCACTGTCACCCACTCACTCATCATAGTGGAAACCAGTTCACTGTCACCCACTCACTCATCACAGTAAGAACCTGTTCACTGTCACCCACTCATTCATCACAGTCAGAACCTGTTCACTGTCACCCACTCACTCATCACAGTGGGAACCTGTTCACCCTTACCCACTAATTCACCATATTGGGAACTCGTTCACTCTAACCCACACAGTCATCACAGTGGGAACCTGTTCACTGTCAACCACATGTTCAGCACAGTGGGAATATGATCACTCTCACCCACTCACTCATCACAGTGGGTACCCCTTCACTGTCAGCCACTCATTCATCTCAGTGGGAACCTATGAACTCTAACCGACTCACTCATCACAGGGGGAACATGATCACTTTCACAAACTAACTTACCACAGGGGAAGCTGTCCTTTCTCACCAACTCATTCACCACATTGGGCACCTGTTCACTGTCAGCCACTCATTCATCACAGTGGGAACATGTTCACTGTCACCCACTCACTCATCACAATGGAAACCAGTTCACTGTCACCCACTGACTCATCACAGTGGGAAACTGTTCACTGTCACCCATTTTTCATCACACTGGGAACCTATACATTGTCTCCCAAACTCTCACCACAGTGGGAAACTTATCACTGTCATCCACTCACTCATCACAGTGGGAACCTGTTCACTGTCAGCCATTCCTTCATCACAGTGGGAACCTGTTCACAGTCACCCACTCACTCACCATAGTGGGAACCTGTTCACTCTAACCCACTCATTCACCACAACGGGAACTTGTTCATTGTCACTGATTCTTTCATCAAAGTGAAAACCTGTTCACTGTCACACACTCATTCATGACAGTGGGAACTTGTTCACTGTCACCAAGTCATTCATCACAATGGTAACCTGTTCACTGTAACTCATGCCCTCACCACAGTGGGAACCTGTTCTCTATCATTCACTCATTCACCACAGTGGGAACTTTTTCACTGTCACCACTGATTTATCACAGAGGGACATGTTCACTGTCACACACACATTAACCACAGTGGGAACCTCTTCACAGTCACCCACTCATTCATCTCAGTGGGAACACTTTCACTGTCACCCACTCATTCATTCCAGGAGGAAACTGTTCACTGCCACCTACTCATTCATCACAGTGGGAACTTGTTCTATCACATACACATTCATCACAGTGGGAACCTGTTCACTGTCACACACTCATACATCAAAGTGGGAGTATGTTTACTGTCACCCACCCATTGACCACAGTTTGAGCCTCTTCATTGTCACCTACTCATTCATCACTTTGAGAACGTGTTCACTTTCACCCACTCATTCATGACAAGAAGAACCTGTTCACTGTCACCCACTTATTCATCACAGTGGGAGCCAGTTCACTGTAAGCCAGTCTCTCATTCATCACAGTGGGAACCTGTTCACTGTCACCCACTAATTCATCACAGTGGGAACCTGTTCACTGTCGCCCACTAATTCATCACAGTGGGAACCTGTTCACAGTCACCCACTCATTCACCACAGTGGGAACCTCTTCTCTGTCACTCATTTATTCATCACAGTAGGAACAAGGTCACTGTCTCCCACTCATTCATTACAGGAAGAACATGTTCACTGTCACCCACACATTCATCACAGTGGGAACCTACTCACTGTCAGCCACTCATTCATGACAGTGAAAAACAGTTCACTGTCACCCACTCGTTCACTGCAGTAAAATATATTCACTGTCAGCTACTCAGCCACCACAGTGTGACCTTGTTTACTGTCACCCAGTCATTCACCACAGTGGGAATCAGTTCAATGTCACTCACCCTTTAACCACAGTGGAAACCAGTTCATTGTCAGCTACTCACTCAACACAGTGGAAAACTGTTCACTGTCATCCACTCATTAATTACAAAGTGAACCTGTTCACTGTCAGCCACTCATTCACCACAGTGGGAACATGTTCACTGTCACTCTTTTATTCATCACAGTGGGAACCTGTTCACTGTCACCAACTCATTCATTAAAGGAAGAACCTGATTACTGTGACCCACTCTTTAATCTCAGTGGGAAGGTGTTCACCATCACCCATTCATTCATCACAGTGGGAACCTTTTACTATCACCAAATCATTCAACACAGTGGAAACCTATTGAGTGTCACCCACTCACTCATCACTGTGGGAACTTATTCAATGTCAGCCATTCATTCACCACAGTGGGATCCTGTTCACTATCAGCCATTCATTCACCATAGTGGGAACTTGTTCACTCTCGACCACTCACTCATCACAGTGGGAACCTGTTCACTGTCACCCAGTGATTCATCACAACGGGATCCTGTTCACTATCAGCCACTCATTCACAAAACATTGGAAACCTGTTTAGTCTCACCCACTTATTCACCACAGTGGAAACCCCTTCACTGTCAGCCACACATTCACCACAGTTGGAACCTGTTCACTGTCATCCACTCACTCATCACAGTGGGAATTTGTTCACTGTCACCCACTCGTTGACCACTGTGGGAACCTGTTCACTCTCACCCACTCACTTATCACAGTGGAAACCTGTTCTCTGTCACCCATTCATTCATGAGAGTGGGAACCTGTTCATTTTCACCCACCCATTCATTACAGTGGTAACCTGTTCACTGTCTCACACTTATTCATCACAGTGGGAACCTGTTCAGTGTCACCCACTTCTTCATTCCTGGAGAAACTTGTTCACTGTCACCCAGTAATTCATCACAGTGGGAAATTGTTCACTGTCACCTCTCATTCATCACAGTGGGATCTTGTTAACTGTCAGCCACTCATTCACCACATTGCCGACCTGATCACTGTCAGCCACTCACCACAGTGGGAACCTGTTTACTGTCACTCACTCACTCATCACAGTGGGAACTTGTTCACTGTCACCCACTTATTCACAGTGAGAAACTGTTATTATTAACAGTGAGAAACTGTTAGCTGTCAGCCACTCATTCACAACTGTTGGAACCTGTTCACTCTCACACACTCAGTGTTCACTGTCGGCCAATCATTCATTAATGTGGGAACCTGTTCACTGTCACCCACTCAGACATCACAGTGGAAACCTCTTCACTATCACCCACCCATTCATCAGAGTGAAAATTTGTTCACTCTCACCAACTCATTCACCACAGTTAGAACCTGTCCACTCTCACCAACTCACTCATCACAGTGAAAACCTGTTAATTCTCACCCACATTTTTACCACAGTGGAAACCTGTTCACTGTCACCCCCTCATACATCACAGTGGAAACCTATTCACGTCACTTACTCATTCATTACGGATGGAACCGGTTCACTGTAACCAACTCATTCATCACAGTGTGATCCTGTTCATTGTCAGTCACTTATTCACCACAGTGGGAACCTGTTCATTCTCACCCACTCATTCAGGCAGTAGAAACTTGTTCACTGTCACCCACTCACTCATCACAGTGGGAACCTTTTCACTGTCAGCCACTAATTCATCACAGTGGGTACCTGTTCACTGTCACTCACTCATTCATTACAGGAGGAACCTGATCACTTTCACCCTGTCGTTCACCAGAGTAGAATTCTGTTCACAGTCACCCATTCACCCCAGTAGGAACCTTTTCACAGTCAGCCACTCATTCATCACAGTGGGAATCTGTGTGCTGTCAGCCACTCATGGGAGCCTGTTTACTGTCACCCATGTAGGGAAAAGAAAGAGAGATCAGACTGTTACTGTGTCTACATAGAAAGGGAAGACATAAGAGATTCCATTTTGATCTGTACCTTAAACAATTGCTTTGCTGAGATGTTGTTAATTTGTAACTTTGCCCCAGCCACTTTGCCCCAGCCTTGAGCTCACAAAAACATGTGTTGTACAGAATCAAGGTTTAAGGGATCTAGGGCTGTGCAGGATGTGCCTTGCTAACGACATGTTTACAAGCAATATGCTTGGTAAAAGTCATCGCCATTCTCTAGTCTCGATAAACCAGGGGCACAATGTACGCAGAAAGCTGCAGGGAACTCTGCCCTTGAAAGCGGGGTATTGTCCAAGGTTTCTGCCAATGTGATAATCTGAAATATGGCCTCGTGGGATAAGAAAGACCTGACCATCCCCCAGCCTGACACCTGTAAAGGGTCTGTGCTGAGGTGGATTAGTAAAAGAGGAAAGCCTCTTGCAGTTGAGACAGAGGAAGGCCACTGTCTCCTGCCTGCCCCTGGGAACTGAATGTCTCAGTATAAAACCCGATTGTGCATTTGTTCAATTCTGAGATGAGAGAAAAACCGCCCTATGGTGGGAGGTGAGACATGTTTACAGCAATGCTGCTTTGTTATTCTGTACTCCACTGAGATGTTTGGGTGGAGAGAAACATAAATCTAGCCTATGTGCAAGTCCAGTCATAGTACATTCCCTTGAACTTAATTATGACATAGATTCTTTTGCTCACATATTTTTTGCTGAACTTCTCCTTATTATCATCCTGCTCTGCTACTACATTCCTTTTTGCTGAAATAATGAAGATAATAGTCAATAAAAACTGAGGGAACACAGAGACCGGTGCCGGTGCAGGTCCTTTGTATGCTGAGCGCCGGTCCCCTGGGCCCACTGTTGTTTCTCTATACTTTGTCTCTGTGTCTTATTTTTTTTCTCAGTCTCTCATCCCACCCGATTAGAAATACCCACAGGTGTGGAGGGGCAGGCCACCCCTTCAACCCACTCATTCACCGCAGTACAAACCTGTTCACTGTCAGCCACTCTGTCACAACATTGGGAACCTGTTTACTATTATCCACTCACTCACCACAGTGAGAACCTGTTCACTGTCACCCACTCACTCACCAAAGTGGGAGCCTCTTCACTCTCACCCACTCATTCTCCACAGTGGGAACCTGTTCACTGTCACCTACTCATTCATCACAGTGGGAACCTGTTCACTGTCAGCCACACGTTCACCACAGTGGGAACCTATTCACTGTCACCTACTCGTTCACTACAGTGGAAACCTGTTCACTGTCACCCACTCATTCACCACAGTGGGAACCTGTTCACTGTCAGCCATTCATTCATCACATTGGGAACCTTTTCAATATAAGCCACTCATTCATCACAGTGGGAACCCATTCACTGTCACCAACTCACTCATTACAGTTGGAAACTGTTCACTGTAACCCACTCACTCATCACAGTGGGAACCTGTTCAGTGTCACCCACTCATTCTCCACATTGGGAACATGTTCACTTTCACTCATTCACTCATCACAGTTGGAACCTGTTCACTGTCAACCACTCATTCACCACAGTGGGAACCTGTTCACTCTCACCCACTCACTCACTCATAACAGTGGGAACCTGTTCACTGTCACAAACTCACCACGTTGGGAACCTGTTCACTCTCACCCACTTATTCACCACAGTGGGAACGAGTTCACTGTCACCCACTCATTCACCACAGTGGGAACCTTTTCACATTCACCCACTCCTTCATCACAGTGGCAACCTCTTCACTGTCACTTACTCATTTATCACAATGTTAACCTGTTCACTGTCATTCCCACACACACAACATTAGGAACCTGTTCACTGTCACCCACTCATTCATCATAGTGGGAACCTGTTCAGTGTCACCCACATATTCACCACATTGGGAACATGTTCATTGTCACAGATGGATTCATCAGAGTGGAAACCTGTTCACCATCATGCAGTTATTCATTACAGGAGGAAAATGTTTACTGGCACTGAGTCATTCATCACAGAGAGAACCTGTTCACTGTCAGCCACTCATTCACCACAATGAGAATGTGTTCTTTTTCACCTACTCATTCACTGCAGTAGAAACCAGTTCAATGTCATCAAAACACTAATCACAATGGGAACCTGTTCACTGTCAACCAGTCATTCATCACATTAGAATCCTATTCCTTCTCACCCACTCACTGATCACAGTGGGAATATCTTCACTGTCGCCACCTCGTTCACCACAGTGGGAACCTGTTCACTGTCAGCCACTCATTCACCACAGTGGGAACCTGTTCACTCTCACCCACTCATTCACCACAGTGAGAAAATATTGACTTTCACTCACTCATTCATCAAAATGTGAACCTGTTCACTTTCACCAACTCATTCATCACAGTGGAAACCTGTCGACTCTCACCCACTCACTCATCTCAGTGGAAACCTGTGGACTGTTAGCCACTCATTCACCACAGTGGGAACCTGTTCACTCTCACCCACTCACTCATAACAGTACAAACCTGTTCACTGTCACAAACTCACTCACCACATTGGGAACCTCTTCACTCTCACTGACTGTTGGGGTGATCAGACCCAACACCAGGTCTTGGGGGTGACAAAGTCCGGAAGAGTCAAAGGAATGAGAAAAAGACAGTTTGAGAGAGAAAGTGGGACCAGGGGCCATTGTGAGTGTGGAGGCTGCGAAGGCCCCAAGCTCTGGGACCCCAGGCTATTTATTGGTGCTCAAAGAGACAGATGGTGAGGATGTGGGGGTTGAAAGGAAACAGCGTATCAAGTAAATGAAAAACATATGGCTGCTTGAGATAATGAGAGTGCTAGAAGCAAGGAGCCAGCAAGCCTAGCAGACATGCAAGCCCTGCCTCAGCTTCTCTATCGACACTCAACTTTTCTCCCAACATCCACTCATTCACAACTGTGGGAACCAGTTCACCGTCACCCACTCATTCATCACACTGGGAACCTGTTCACTTTCACTCACTCACTCATCACAGTGGGAACCTCTTACTGTCACCCACTCATTCATCACAATGTCAGCCTGTTCACTGTCTCCCACACACACACCACAATAGGAACCTGTTCACTGCCACACACTCATTCATCATAGTGGGAACCTGTTCAGTGTCACCCACACATTCACCACATTGGGAACATGTTCATTGTCACCAATGGATTCGTCAGAGTGGAAACCTGTTCACTGTCACACACTCATTCATTACAGGAGGAAACTGTTCACTGGCACCGAGTCAATCATCACAGTGGGAACCTGTTCACTGTCAGCCACTCATTCACCACAATGGGAACGTGTTCTCTTTCACCCGCTCATTCACCACAGTAGAAACCTGTTCAATGTCACCAAAACACTAATCACGGTGGGAACCTGTTCACTGTCACTCACTCATTCATCACAATGGTAACCTATTCACTGTCACCCACACATTCATCACACTGGGATCCTATTCCTTCTCACCCACTCACTGATCACAGTGTGAATATCTTCACTGTCACCCTCTTACTCACCACAGTGGGAACCTGTTCACTGACAGCCACTCATTCACCACAGTGGGAACCTGTTCACTCTCACCCACTCATTCATCACAGTGAGGAAATGTTTACTGTCTCACACTCATTCATCAAAATGTGAACATGTTCACTGTCACCCACTCGTTCATCACAGTGGAAACCTGCCAACTCTCACCCACTCACTCATCAAAGTGGAAACCTGTTCACTGTCAGTCACTCATTCACCACAATGGGAACCTGTTCACTTCCACCCTCTCATTCACCACAGTGAGAACCTGTTCACTGTCACCCACTGACTCATCATAGTGGGAAACTGTTCACTGTCAACCACACATTTATTACACCAGGAAGCTGTTCACTGTCATGCACTCATTCATCACAGTGGGAACCTCTTCACTGTCAGCAACTCATTCACCACAGTGGGAACCTGTTCACTGTTCTTCACACGTTCACCACAGTAGAAACTTGTTCACTGTCAGCCACTCATTCATCACAGTCGGAACCTATTCACTGTCACCCACACATTCACCACTGTGGGAACCTGTTTACTGTCAGCCACTCACTCATCACAGTGGGAACCTGTTCACTGTCACCCACTCATTCATCACAAAGGGAACCTGTTCACTGTAAGCCACTCATTCATCATAGCAGGAAACTGTACACTTTCACTCACATATTAATCACAGTGGGAACCTGTTCATTGTCGCCAAATCATTCATTACAGAAGGAACCTTTTCAGTGTAACACACTCATTCATCACAATGGAAACCTGTTCAATGTCACACACACATTCATCACAGTGAAAACCTGTTCTTTATCACACATTCACGCATCACAGTGGGAATATGTTCACTGTCACCCACTCATTGATCACCGTGGAAAACTGTTCACTATCAGACACCCACTCACCACAGTGGGAACCTGTTCACTGTCACCCACTCACTCACCACAGTGGAAACCTGTTCACTGTCATCCACTCACTCATCACAGTGGGAACTTATTCACTCTCACCCACACATTTACCACTTTGGGAACCTGTTCACTGTCACCCACTCATTCATTACAGGAAAATCTTTTTCAGTGTCACCCACTCATTCATCATGGTGGGAACCTGTTCACTGTCAGTGACTCATTCACCACAGTCGGATCCTGTTCACTGTCACCCACACATTCATCACAGTGGGAACCTGTTCACTGTCACCCACTTATTCATCAAGGTGGGAAACTGATCACTGACAGTCACATATTCACCACAGGGGGAACTTTTTGACTGTCCGCCCTTCACTCATCACAGTGGAAAACGGTTCACTGTCACCCACTCACTCACCACAGGGAATCATGTTCACTGTCAACCACTTAGTCATCACAGTGGGAACCTGTCACTGTCACCCAGAAATTCATCACAGTGGGAACAAGTTCATTGTCACCCACTCATTCATTACAGGAAAAACCTGTTCACTGTCACCCACTCATTCATCACAGTGGGAGCCTGTTCAACGTCAGCCACTCATTCACCACTGTGGATTCCTGTTCACTCTCACCCACTCATTCAACTTAGTGAGAACCTGTTCTCTGGCAGCCACTCATTCATCACAGTGGGAGCCTGTTCACTGTCAATCACTCATTCACAACAGTGGGAACCTGTTCACTATTACCCACTCATTTACCACAGTGGAACTCTGTTCACTCTCACTCACTTATTCATCACAGTGGAAACCTTTTTACTTTCACCCACTTATTCATTATAGTGGGCACTTGTTCACTGTCAGCCACTCATTCACCACGGTGGGAACATATTCACTGTCACTCACTTTCACCACATTAGAATCCTGTTTACTATCACTGAATCACTAATCACAGTGGGGACATGTTCACTGTCGCCCACTCATTTCTTACAGGTGGAACCTGATCACTGTCAACCATTCGTTCAAAACAGCATAATCCTGTTCACAGTAACCCATTCATTCACCACAATAGAAACCTCTTCATTGTCAGCCACACATTCATCACAGTGGGAACCTCTTCTTGTCAGCCACTCATTCACCACAGTGGGAACCTTTTCACTGTCACCCACTCGTTCACTGCAGTATAAAATTGTTCACTGTCAGCCACTCGGTCACCAGTGTGAGAACATTTTATTGTCAGCCACTCACTCATCACAGTGTGAATCTGTTCACTGTCACCCACTAATTCATCACAGTGGGAACCTGTTCACTCTAAGCCACTCACAGTTCACCATCACTCACACATTCATCACAGTGGAAACTTGTTCACTGTCACCAACTCATTCATTACAGGAGGAACCTGTTCACTGTGACCCACTCATTCATTACAGTGTGAACCTCTTCAATGTCACCCACTCATTCATCACAGTGGGAACCTTTCCTTTATCACGCACATACTTATTAAAGTTGGAACATGTTAACTGTCACCCACTCATTTATCACAGTGGGAACCTGTTCATTGTCAGCCACACACTCACTACAGTGGGAACCTGTTCACTGTCACCCACTCACTCACCACAGTGGAAACCCGTTCACTGTCACCCACTCACTCATCACAGTGGGAACTTATTCACTCTCACCCAGTCACTTACCACACTGGGAACCTGTTCACTATCACCCACTCATTCATCACAGTGGGAACCTGTTCACTGTCACCCACTCACTCATTACAGGACTAACCTTTTCAGTGTCGCTGACTCATTCATCACAGTGGGAACCTCTTCACTGTCAGCCACTCATTTACCACAGTGGGATGCTTTTCATTTTCACCCACTCATTCACAGTAGTAGAAACCAGTTCATAATCACCTACTCACTTATCACAGTGGGATTCTGTTTACTGTCAGTTACTCATTTATCACAGTGGGTACTTATTCACTGTCCCCAATTCATTCATTACAGGAGGAACCTGATCACTGTCACCCACTCGTTCACCACAGTAGATTCCTGTTCACTGTCACCCACTTATTCACCACAGTGGGAACCTGCTCCCTGTCAGCCAGTCATTCACCACAGAGGGAAGTATTTCATTGTCTCTGACTCATTCACCACAGTAGAAACCTGTTCACTGTCAGCCATTCTGTTACCACAGTAGGAACCTATTTACTGTCAGCCACTCACTCATCACAGTGGGAACCTCTTCACTGTCACCCATCCATTCATCACAGTGGGAACCTGTTCATTGCCTCCCACTCATTTATCACAGGAGGAACCTGTTCACTGTCACCCACTCATTCATCACAGTGGGAAACTGTTGACTGTCTCCCACTCATTCATCACGGTGGGAATCTGTTCACTGTCAGACACTCATTCATCGCACTGGAAACCTGTTCACTGTCAGACACTCACTCACAAAAATAGAACCTATTCACTGTCACCCACTTATTTATCACAGTGAGAAACTTATCACTGTCAGCCACATATTCACCACGGTAGGATATTGTTGACTCTCAGCCCTTCGCTCACCACAGTGGGAAACTTTTCACTTTCCCCCACTCACTCATCACAATGGGAAACTGTTCACTGTCACCCACTCACTCATCACAGTGGAAACCTGTTCACTGTAACCCACTCATTCATCACAGTGGAACCCTGTTTACTGTCACCCACTCATTCATCACAGGAGAAACCTGTTCACTGTCACCCTCTCATTCATCGCAGCGGGAACCTGTTCACTGTCAGACACTCATTCAGCACTGTGGAAACCTGTTCACTCTCACCCAGTCATTCACCACAGTGAGAACTTTTTCTCTGTCGGTCACTCATTCACCACAGTGGGAACCTGTTCCCTGTCACACACTCAGTCATCATAGTGCGAACCTGTTCACCGTCAACCACTCATTCACCACAGTTGGAGCCTGTTCACTTTCACCCACATATTTACCACAATGAAACCCTGTTTACTGTCAGCCACTTATTCATCACAGTGGAAACCTGTTCATTGTCACCCACTCATTCATTATAGGAGAATCCTGTTCACTGTCACCCACTCATTCATTATAGGAGAATCCTGTTCACTGTCACCCACTCATTCATCACAGTGGGAACCTGTTCACTGTCAGCCACTCATTCACCACAGTGGAAACGTGTTCACTGTCAGCCACTCATTCACCACAGTGGAAACGTGTTCACTATCACCTACACTTTCACAGCAGTAGAAACCTGTTTACTGTCACTCAGTCTCTAATCAAAGTGGGAACCTGTTCACTGTCACCCACTCATTCATTACAGGAGCAACCTGATCACTGTCAACCACTCGTTCAAAACAGCAGAAACCTGTTCACAGTCACCCACTCCTTCAACACCATAGGAAAATGTTCACTGTCAGCCACACATTCATCACAGTGGGAACTTGTTCCTCTCAGCCACTCATTCACCACAGTGGAAATGTGTTCACAGTCAGCCACTCATTCACCACAGTGGAAACGTGTTCACTATCACCTACACTTTCACAGCAGTAGAAACCTGTTTACTGTCACTCAGTCTCTAATCAAAGTGGGAACCTGTTCACTGTCACCCACTCATTCATTACAGGAGCAACCTGATCACTGTCAACCACTCGTTCAAAACAGCAGAAACCTGTTCACAGTCACCCACTCCTTCAACACCATAGGAAAATGTTCACTGTCACCCACACATTCATCACAGTGGGAACTTGTTCCTCTCAGCCACTCATTCACCACAGTGGAAACCAATTCACTGTCACCCACTTGTTCACTGCAGCATAAAATTGTTCATTGTCAGCCACTCAGTCACCAGAATGGGAACCTGTTAACTGTCACTCACTCATTCATCACACTGGAAACCTATTCACTGTCACCCACTCAGTCATCACAGTGGGAACCTGTTCACTGTCACCCACTCAATCATCACAGTGGGAACCTGTTCACTGTCACCCACTCATTCACCACAGTGGCAAACTTTTCATTGTCAGACCCTCATTCATCACATTGGTAACCTGTTCACTGTCAGCCACTCATTCATCACAGTGGTAACCTGTTCACTGTCACCCACTTATTCATCACAGTGGGAACCTGTTCATTGTCTCCCACTCATTTATTACAGGAGGAACCTGTTCACTGTCACCCACTCATTCATCACAGTGTAAAACTGTTCACTGTCTCCCACTCTTTCATCACAGTGGGAACTTGTTCACTGTCAGACACTCATTCACCACACTGAAAACCTGTTCACTGTCAGTCATTCACTCATCACAGTGGGAACCTGTTCACTGTCACCCACTCACTCACCACAGTGGGAACTTGTTCACTCTCACCCACTCCCTCATCTCAGTGGGAACCTCTTCACTGTCATCCTCTCATTTATCTCAGTGAGAAACTGATCACAGTCAGCCACTCATTCACCACAGTGGGAACCTGTTGACTGTTACCCACTTACTCTCCACAATGGGAACCTGTTCACTGTTGCCCACTCATTTATCACAGTGGGAACCTGTTCACTCTCGGCCACTCATACACCACTTTGGAAACCTGTTCACTCTCACCCACTCATTTATCACAGCAGGAACCTGTTCACTGTCACCCACTCACTCATCACAGTGCTAAACTGTTGACTCTCACGTGCTCATTTACCCACTGGAAACCTGTTCACTGATGCCCCCTCATTCATCACAGTGGGACCCTGTTCACTGTCACCCACTCATTCATCATAGTGGGAACCTGTTTACTCTCAGCCACTTATTCACCACAGTAGGAATGTGTTCACTGTCACCCACTCGTTCACCGCAGTAGAAATATTTTCCCTTTCACCCAATCACTAATCACAGTGGCAACCTCTTCACTGTTACCTACTCATTCATTACCAGAAGAACATGATCACTGTCACCCCCTCGTTCAAAACAGTAGAGTCCCATTGACAGTCACACACTCATTCACCACAGTAAGAACGTGTTCACTGTCAGCCACTCAATCATCACAATGGAAACCTTTTTCCTGTCAGCCACTCATTCACCACAGTGGTAACCAGTTCACTGTCACCCACTCGATCACCACAGTAGAAACCTGTGCACTGTCAGTCACTCAGTCACCAGAGTGGGAATTTGTTCACTGTCACTTACTCATTCACCACAGTGGGAACCTGTTCTCTGTCAGCCACTAATTTATCACAGTGGGAACCTGTTCACTGTCACCAACACATTCATCACTGTGAGAATGTGTTCACTATCACCCACTCATTCATTAAAATAGAACCCTGTTCAGTGTCACCCACTCACTCATCACAGTGCAAACCTGTTTACTGTCAGCCACTCATTCATTACAGGAGAAACCTGATGACTGCCATCCACAGGTTCACCATCTTAGAATTTTTTTCACTGTCACCCACTCGTTCATCACAGTGGGAACTTTTTCACTTTGGCCGCTCATTCATCACAGTGGGAACCAGTTCACTGTCACCCACTCATTCACCGCTATAGAAACCTGTTCACTGTCAGCAACTCTGTCACCACAGTGGGAACCTGTTTACCGTCAGCCGTTCACTCATCACAGTGGGAAACTGTTCATTTTCACCCACTCATACACCACAGTCGGAACCTGTTCACTCGCACCCATTCACTCATCACAGTGGGAACCTTTTCACAATCAGCCAGTCATTCATCACAGTGGGAACCTATTCACTGTCAGGCATTCATTCACCACAGTAGGAACCTGTTCAATTTTAGCCACTCATTCATCACAGTGGGAACTTGCTCACTGTCACCCACACAGTCATCACACTGGGAAACTGTTCATTGCCTCCCACTCATTTATTACAGGATTAACCCGTTCACTGTCACACACTCATTTATCACAGTGGAATCTGTTCACTGTCTCCCACTCATTAATCACAGGGGAACGTGTTCACTGTCTGACACCCATTCACTACAGCGGGAACCTGTTTACTATCAGCCACTCACTCACCTCAGTGGAACCTGTTCACTCTCACTCACTCATTCACCACAGTGGGAACCTGTTCATTCTCACCCACTCATTCACCATAGTGAGAACCTGTTTTCTGTCAGCCACTCATTCACCACAGTGGGAGCCTGTTCACCGTCAGTCACTCACTCATCACAGTGGGAACCTGTTCACTGTCACCCACTCACTCAACAAAGTGGGAACCTGTTCACTCTCACCCACTCATTCACCACATTAGGAATCTCTTCACTGTCACTCACACAGTCATCACAGTGGGAACCTGTTCACTGTCACCCACTCATTCATTACAGAAGGAACCTATTCACTGTAACCCACTCATTCATCACAGTGTGAACCTGTTCAGCCATTGCGCCTGGCCAGAAAAGCTTTTAATCTTCTACTGACTGGGAACAGGAAAACCTTTTATAATCTAGAACAAAGAGATTGAGTCTGCTTGCCACTTACACTGCATCAAGATTTTGGGACCTCAAACCTTGGGTTCATAATCTTTAAACTCACAAAGGACCCTCTAAACTCTTGCAATCATACTGGAGATCTTAATTGGAGATTTTTAGGTAAAGCTAAGCAGAGAAGCTTCTCCTCAAAAGCAGATAGCAACCTTGACATAGATAGCTTTTTCCGGAAGATCAAAAACAAAGACATCTCTTCTATCATGACACTCCTAGTTCACCTTTTTTATGGCTCTACAAACAACAGAAATGAAAAAGGGATCTCTTGTGTGCACTTATGGGGTACACTTATATATGTAAATAATTTTGCAACCAACCTTATATATCAACAAACTTATGTCTGGATAGGTAAAAGATGAAAGGCCACTGTCGGTGAGAAATAAGAAATGTCTCACATTCTTGCTAAATGTGACATGGGAAATTTGTTGTCTCATAATATAAGAAATAGAATATTGATCCACTGCTCTTGGAGCAATATTAACTTAAAGAGAAACTTATGCAGAATAAGTTAGAGCACATTGCCAGGAGGCCATTACTTTTCAGAGTGGTCATTATTCGTTAGGTCTTTCTTTCAAAGGCTTAGAGTAAATGAGGCTATGGTTGGAAATTTATCTTCCATAATAGGCTCTATCGCAGATTCCACTGTAAAGGCTATGGTTACCCAATAGACTTTAAAATTTTTTACCAAAGTTGTGCTAAATAAAAGAATTTATCTAGTTTACTTACTGGATAAACACAGAAGTATCTGTGCAGTTGCTAGTATTTGTACTTGCACATGGAGAAATACATCGAGTATTACAGAGATTCAGTTGTAGGGGATTAACGAACACACTGCTTGGTTGAAATGAGGAGACCACTTATCTAGCTAATCATTTGATCTATTTAATCATAGTTGGTTGGTTCAATGGGGACCTTGGTTAAAAAGCATACTTCAGGCTGGGCACGGTGGCTCATGCCTGTAATCCTAGCACTTTGGGAGGCCAAGGCAGGTGGATCCCTTGAGGTCAGAAGTTTGAAACCAAACTGGCCAACATGTTGAAACCCTGTCCATACTAAAAATACAAAAATTTGCCAGCTGTGGTGACACACGCCTGTAATCCCAGCT
The DNA here is from genome assembly GCF_028885625.2 of Pongo pygmaeus. NCBI lineage: Eukaryota > Metazoa > Chordata > Mammalia > Primates > Hominidae > Pongo > Pongo pygmaeus. The sequence continues at coordinate 21,563,823 of NC_072393.2, forward strand.
ACTTGGGAGGCTGAGGCAGGAGAATCCCTTGAATCCCGGAGGCAGAGGTTGCAGTGAGCCAAGATCATATCATTGCACTCCAGCCTGGGTGACAAGAGCAAGACTTTGTTTCAAAATAAATAAATAAATAAATAAATAAATAAATAAATAAATAAATCCATACTTCAAACTCTTGATATTATTTTCCTGATAGTCAAAATAATAGTCTCCCTACTGCACTCTATTCTCTCAAAAATTATAAATCTTTGCATGCAGTCATCTCTAGAATGTCAAGTGATCTCTCTTTAACTGGAATGATGAAAACTTGAAGATGTATTTGACCATGAGAACACCATAACCTATGAATGATCTGATAGGAACGGAAACCTAAAATAATGGAAACTGAGAGTGACATTAAAACTCTGAGGTTTGGTTACACTCTGATCTATGTGAAAACTTCATCAAAAGGGGGGAATCTTTTTAAACAAAATTATTGGAGGCCATCATCCTGGACTGAGCTTGTTCACTAGGCCCAAACAGACCAAAATGAACCAAAATGGAGTCATTCATGCTAAATAGGACATAGTAAAACTGAAAATTTAAAGAAATAGATAGATTTTAAACTGACCAGGTCTTGTTTTTCTTTTGTAAACAGCAGATTTCAATACAAGGAGGTCCCATCCACTGTAATCCCTTTAAACAATAATAACCTGAAGTCCCTTTTTTCACTTTACAAAACCCACAGTTCTACTATTTTACAGTGGAAATTGAGACTAAATATGTCTTTTTTCTTTTCTTTTCTTTTTTGAGATGGAGTCTCACTCTGTCACCCAGGCTGGAGTGTAGTGGCATGATCTCGGCTCACTGCAACCTCTGCCTCTCAGGTTCAAGCGATTCTCCTGCCTCAGCCTCCCGAGTGGCTGGGACTATGGGTGCCCGCCACTACGATGGGCTAATTTTCGTATTTTTAGTAGAGATGGGGTTTCACCATATTGGCCAGGCTGGTCTTGAACTCCTGACCTTGTGATCCACCTGCCTTGGCCTCCCAAAGTGCTGGGATTACAGGCGTGAGCCATCATGCCCGTCTATAAGTAAATTTTTGATGGTGACAAAGTAATATCAATGTCTAAAGTTTTGGGTTATTTCTCAAAATTGAGAAGCTAACCAAATGGGAGATATTGTTAAATTAATTACAGCCTAAAGCTAACCCTTTCTATGTTTAATTTTGGTCAATAGGTTTTTCTGTACATAGTCAACTAAAACCTAACTGGATATCTAAATAAATTGTTACCTATTCATGTACCAACCACTATGTATGTGGCAATAAAAGAACATCAACTGTTCAAACCATATTCAGATAAGGCAAATCCCAAACTGTAATTAATCTGGCTATTTCTGTGCCACTTCTGTTTTCTGTATGTCACTTTGCTTTTCCTGTGCATAAATCTTTTTTACCATGTGGCTGTGCTGGATTCTCTCTAAGGCTACTCAGGACCCACAGACTACTTAACTTGCAAATTATTATTTGCTCAATTAAACTATGTTAAATTTAATATCTCTGAAGTTATTTTTCTTTTAAAGGTTTTCAAATGTTTTCTTTCATGTATATATATATATAAAAATATATATATATATATATATATTTTTTTTTTTTTTTGAGACAGTGTCTTGCTCTGTTGCCCAGACTGGAGTGTAGTGGCATGATCTTGGCTCACTGCAACATTCGCCTCCTGGGCTGAAGTGATTCTCATGCCTCAGCCTCCTGAGTAGCTGGGATTACAGGAGCGAGCCACCACGCTTGGCTAATTTTGTATTTTGAGTAGAGATGGGGTTTCACCATGTTGGTCAGGCTGGTCTCAAACTCCCAACATCAGGTGATCTGCCCGCCTCGGCCTCCCAAAGTGCTGGAATTACAGATGTGAGCCACTACACCTGGCCTCAAATTTGTTCTATGATAAAAAATAAGTGATGTGTTGTTGGGCTTTGATTATCTAAAATAAGTTATGTTTTCCAAATTACTCTATATCAGCTATGTCAGCTATTTTTTCCAAATTATTCTATGTTCTTTCAAAATGCTTTTGCAATTTCTTTTTTGTTTTTTCATTTTGTTTGAGATAGAGTCTTACTCTGTCAACCAGGCTGGAGTGCAGTGGTGTAATCAATCATGGCTTAATCCAGCTTCCACCTTCTAGTCTTAAACAATCCTCCTGCCCTAGACACTTGAGTATCATCATGCCTGGTTAATTTTTTAAATTTCTTTTATTGAGCCAGGATCTTATTATGTTGCCCAGGCTGCACTTGAACTCCTGAGCTTATGATTCTCCCATCTCAACCTCCCAAAGTATTGGAATTACAGATTTAGGCCACCATGTACTTCAGTAATTTCTTGAGATTATTCCCAATAATAAACAGTATTTTATGGACACAAATCTATAAGCAATCTGGCTTTTATTTTAGAAGTGTCACTCTCCAGGGTTTTAAGAGTCTAGGGCAGCTTGAGTAGTGTGATCCATGGAGGTACATAGGCTTTGAAGTCAGACAGAGTTGATCCTGAGTCCCGGCCCAGCCACTTAGAAGCTGTGAGTGTTTGGACAATTTCTTGATATGGAAGAGTTCTGTAGACTACATATGCAGAAAAAGCAGAATGGACTGGGCACGGTGGCTTACGCCTGTAACCCCAGCACTTTGGGAAGCTGAATTGGGTGAATCACGTTAGGAGATCGAGACCATCCTGGCCAACATGAAGAAACCCCATCTCTACTAAAAATACAAAAATTAGCTGGGTGTGGTGGTGTGGGCCTGTAACACCAGCTACTTGGGAGGCTGAGGCATGAGAATCACTTGAATGCAGGAGGCGGAGGTTGCAGTGAGCCAAGATCACACCATTGCACTCCAGCCTGGTGACAGAATGAGACTCCATCTCAAAAAAAAAAAAAAAGGCAGAAGGATACTGATTGCAAATATGGTAGCAATTTTTCATCCCTCCTGTATCCATGTACATTGGCAGGTGCTTTTACAACCATTCCCATGAAGATTCAGAATCTATTTTCCAAACACTTGATCTGGCTGGCCTTATTTGCTCATGGCAGTAGAAACCTGAGAACATGACAATGTGTTGGTTTGGAGCCTAGACTCAAACAGTTTTGACTGCTTCTGCTTTTCTTTTCTTTTCTCTGTTTTTTTCTTTTTTTGAGAAGAAGTCTTTCTCTGTCATCCAGGCTGGAGTGTAGTGGCATGATCTTGGCTCACTGCAACCTCCACCTCCCAGATTCAGGCAATTTTCCTGACTCAGCCTTCTGAGTAGCTGCGACTACAGGTATGTGCTACCACACCCAGCTAGTTTTTGTATTTTTAGCAGAGGCGAGGTTTGGCCATGTTGACCAGACTCGTTTCAAACTTCTGACCTAATATGATCTGCCTGCTTTGGCCTACTAAAGTTCTGGAATTACAGGCATGAGCCAGCATGCCCGGCCTGTTTCTGTTTTTCTTTCAGAATGCTGCCATATTCATGAAAAAAAGCCCATATTAGGCCAGACACGGTGGCTGACGCCTGTAATCCCAGCACTTTGGGAGGCCAAGATGGACGGATCAAGAGGTCAGGAGATGGAGAACATCCTGGCTAACATGGTGAAACCCTGTCTCTGCTCAAAATACAAAAAAATTAACCGGGCGTGGTGGTGGGCACCTGTAGTCCCAGCTACTCAGGAGGCTGAGGCAGGAGAATCACTTGAACCCAGGAGGTGGAGCTTGCAGTGAGCAGAGATCGCACCACTGCACTCCAGCCTGGGTGACAGAATGAGACTCCATCTCAAAAAAAGAAAAGAAAAAAGCCCATATTAGCCAACTGGAGTATAAGATACTATGAAGAGGAGAAGTAAGGTACCCCTATCGACAGTCCCAGAAGCAGAAGCTCACCTCTACAAGCACAGCTGCTTTCCTAGTCAATGAGCAGCTCATGATACATGTCTAAAGGAGCTCAGCTGAGAAGAGAAGAATGGCCCCACTGAGCCCAGCCTAAATGGTTGAGCATTTCAATTATGAGCAAATCAGTTTTGGATGGTTTTTTATGCTGCCATAGCTAACTAATACATGCACCCAGTGCAGATAGAATTCCAAGATTTAACGACAGGTTGATTACTAGTTACCTTCTAACATCGGGCACCATAAAAGTACTGATATTTTTCCCGATTCAAAGTTAGATGTCTTGTAAGATAATGTTGAGAAATGCAGAAATTTGGCCGGGGGTGGTGGCTCACGCCTATAATCCCAGCACTTTAGGAGGCCAAGGCGGTGGATCACCTGAGGTCGGGAGTTCAAGACCAGCCTGACCAACATGGAGAAATCCCATCTCTACTAAAAATACAAAAAATTAGCCAGGCGTGGTGGTGCATGCCTGTAATCCCAGCTACTCGGGAGGCTGAGGTAGGAGAATTGCTTGAACCCAGGAGGCAGGGGTTGCAGTGAGCCAAGACCACACCATTGTGCTTTAAAGCCTGGGCAACAAGAGTGAAACTCCATCTCAAAAAAAAAGAAATGCCAAAATACATGTGGACATGTATGCATGTGATTGGTGCTTATATTCACTAAGTTTCCCACACCACAGGAGAAAACGGATAACCACAGCCTGACCATTAGGGTCAAGGTCAAATAGCAAAATAAGTTTGCCTTTAATCTATTTTCTTCCTATGTAAACATTAAAGGTCAAGACTGTGAACAGATCTGAAGACATAGTTTTTTTTCTCCTGTGGCCCATCATCCTTTGTTCACTGTCTGATCTCTGAAAGAAAGGTGGGCAACAGGTGGTAAGCAGTGGTTTACCTGTGATTTATTCCTGCTGCCATCAGCTTTTTCTATAGCCACTATTTGTTTCACCCTCGGAACTGAAAAGAGACGTTGATAAATAGAGGCTATCCCCTCACCTGTGGCAGAAACAGGCCCTCCACCCCCACTGACATCACAGCTGTACTTCAATGTGGCAGCTATTGGCCATGTGTGGCTACTGGGTGCCTGGAATGTGGATGGTCTGAACTGCGATGTGCTAGAAAGATAAAATACAGAATTAGTTTCAAAGATTTTTTCAAATGTATTTATATTTCATTAATAATTACATATTGCTCACATATTAAAATGAAAATATTTTGAATATATTGGGTTACATAAATTGTTACAATCAGTTCCACTTGTTTCTTCTTTCTTTTTAAAGTTTGGCTACTAGAAAATTTAAAATTCACATGTGACTCACATTTCAGAGGATTGCCTGCTCAAAGGACCAGAATACAGGAAGGTCATAAAATCTAAAATTTTAGAACAATTGATGTTATACTTTGTTCATTTGTGAATAGCCATATAATATATTATTTTTGAATGCATATAAATTGATACACAAGGTTAAGGGCAAATACTCTCTGGTGTGGGCCTGGCTCAGCTCAGGAAGGAAGCCCTGTCTGAAAAGGCTGCAGCCTAGGCTGTCACTCTTTCTTCTTTCAGCCCAGCATCTGATCACATCTTCTGTCACTCAGGGCCTGAAAAGAAGGTGCCTTAAATATCATCCAATCAGAGACGCTGGGCTGGGAACCATCCAATCAGGAACGCAGCTGGAGCGGATAGGGCGGCATCCGGGATGTGGCGGGGCCTTTGTCTCTCGCTGCAGCCTGAGCTCCAGGTCTTCTTTCCTGCTCTGTGTTCTCTGCTCGTAGAGTCCCAGCCTCTGTGGCCCTGTGACCTGCAGGTATTGGGAGATCCACAGCTAAGACGCCGGGACCCCCTGGAAGCCTAGAAATGGTGAGAGTGCCAGGTCCGCCATCCCGAGGGGGAAAGGGGTTGGTTGAAACCGGTAGGAAGCGGCTGTGGCGGGACTCAGGCCTCCCTGTAGTCAGCTCCACAATTTGCGCTCCGAGTTCTTTTTGCCCATCTCGGCTCCAGTCCCTCCAGCCATAAGATGGCGGCTGCGCTGACCGCCGGCCCGGGCGTCCTGTCTCTTCCCTGCGCAGTGACTGTGCCCTGGACTGGAGCCCTCTCTGGGCAGCTCTGCATTCGCAGCACCGCGTCTCTCCCAGATTGAGCAGGGACCGCGGGAGGGTTGTCAGAGGAGAATCCCGACTCGGGGTGCAGGTTCATGAAAGGGAAGAGCTTTGGGCTGTGGGGTTCCCAGTTCCTCTTTTTTTCTGTTAAAAATGTATGGGGGGACGGGCACGGTGGCTCACGCCTGTAATTTCAGCACTTTGGGAAGCCGAGGCGGGCGGATCATCTGAGGTCAGGAGTTCAAGACCATTCTGGCCAACATGGTGAAACCCCGTCTCAATTTTTAAAAATACAAAAATTAGCCGGGCGTCGTGGCGCGCGCCTGCAATCCCAGCTACTCAGGAGTTTGAGGCAGGAGAATTGCGTGAACCTGGGAGGCGGAGGTTGCAGTGAACCTAGATCGCGCCACTGCACTCCAGCCTGGGCAACAAGAGTGAAACTCCGTCTCAAAAAAAAATGTATAGGAGTCACCGCAAAAATATTAAATAACTTAAAAAGTGGTTCAGGTATTGTAGAGCACTCAGCTATGGTTTGTATGTGGTCCATGGGAGGAGCTTGAATAAAACTTTTATAAGGTGCATGATGAAGAAAATCAAATTTAGTAATTGGTTAGGTACAGTTATGTAGTCTCTTAATATGTACGATCGTGTTGGCAATTTTCTGGTTATGTGATCAGAATTTAATTGGCAGTTTATAGTTGGTTAAGCCTGAATTTTGTTTTCCCCGATGTGATAATTTACTAAAAAATGCTATTTTAGTTAGATTTTTTTAAAAAGGAGGACCCCAGGGACTAGAGCCACCTCAGTCTAATTGCCTGCCACTAAATTATTTTCACAGTCCACAGGGGACTTCTTTTCCCCTGCATTTTTCACATGTTTCCCAAGCAGGGTCTCAAGTCTACTTCTTACTCCCTGTTCTTCCAGATTAACTCTGATTTACAGTAAAATACTAAATTTCCAGTGTCATTGACATTCCAAAATGCCACCTTCCCCTCTCTGATACACATTATCATTTGTCCTTTATTGTACATTTTATTATATTTCAATTAATAATTCTTTGACAAAACATTGGATGGCACTGTTTAAAAAATTGTCTTCTGTTTGTAAATATTTCCCATGAGAAGAAAGTGAATAATAATCCCTGACACCATATTGTAAAAAAAATCTCTGTGTCTCCTTTCCTTTTATCTTCCCTAGGCACAGAGTTCTTATCAGAATGTTGTTGGGTCAAGGTTTCCGTTTGGAGACTTTATGGGGTGATGGGTCATCAGCCACTCTTCAGTTTTTTCCTGGTCCTGGGTTTTCAGTACTGTATGGGGATAAACCAAGATGCCAACCATGGTGGCTATGTTGGCTAGAGTGTCTAGTGAATATCAGCTCCTGGGTCATTTTCTCTTAGGACAACCTGAGATATGAAGTGTATCCTATCAAGGGAGCAGGTAGATACCCTGGGTCTGAGTGCAGTCTCCTGGTGTACTCTTCCTTTGAAAGGCTAACTCCTTGAGACATTAAGATTGACTTCACCCAGCTGGGCACGGTGGCTCACACCTGTAATCCCAGCACTTTGGGAGACCGAGGCGGGCGAATCACGAGGTCAGGAGTTTGAGACCAGCATGGCCAATATGGTGAAACCCCATCTCTACTAAAAATACAAAAATTAGCCAGGCATGGTGGCACACACCTGTAATCCCAGCTACTAGGGAGGCTGAGGCAGAAGAATTGCTTGAACCCAGGAGGCGGAGGTTGCAGTGAGCCAAGATCGCGCCGCTGCACTCTAGCCTGGGCAAAAGAGCGAGACTCTGTATCAAAAAAAAAAAAAAAAAAAAAAAGATTGACTTCTCCCAACCCAGCTTCTATTTCTTGGAGACACATTGAGAGAAAAATGCAGAAATAATTTTTACCCCCTGGATTCTCTAAGATTTGTGAAAGAAAAAATAGTATCCCAAAAGACAAAAAAAAAGTCACCCCAGTGAGATGGTGCAAGAATTTGCAAAGTAAAATGCACTTGGGGCAGGCACTGGGGCATAGTGTAGTGTCTCTTGAGAGGTTAGTCATTGAGAACTTCAGTGAGCAGGAGGGGTTGGGAGAATCTTTCAAGTGATTGAGTGGCCTGACTTGACACATAGGTCAGACACATCTGTTTTCTAATCAGTACTGTCACTCCGTGGGTTTGTCACCTTGAAAAGATTTGTTCATTTATTTTGACTTCAGCTTCTTTTAATTGTAAATTGCATTTAATTAGTAAAGTTTAAAAGGGACAAAAATATTTGTACAGGGTGTAAAAGAAGTGGGTTTTAGAAAAAAATTAAAATCTAATCATTTTAACCATTTGTTAAGAATTCTCATTTACCTTTTCCTTTGTCAGAGTGAATTTAAAAATTTTCTCAGGTGTGCTTATGGCTGGGTGATTTTAAACAGAATTCCAAGGCTTAGCTTTTAGAATGTTATCAAGGAAAAAATTAGGAAAACCCTCTCTTCCATTTTGGCTGTAAAAAATAAATAGATTTCCACAAGAAAATATGGTATATAATTGGTGAGTTACATAGATTCATGAAAACACAAATTTCTCTTTTTGCAGGGTAAAGTTGTGAGTGAGTATTTCTGTCCCATATCCTGTTATCTTGATTTTTAAGTTTCATGCTAAATTTTATGAGATGAAACTTGGTACCTCCTAGAAGTGTTCCCATGACTAATTGTTTACTACATGATTTTTTATAGAAATAATAAAATAATACGTTTATCATCTGAAAGGAATAAATGCTTTTGTTTTTCAAATTGTGGTATAAAATGTAAGCACCAAAAATTTTCTTTTTTTATGTGAACACTCTGTTTGAGTGATTTCATTGGAGTTTTCAAACAGTTTCAAAAGCCAAGGGAGTAAATCTGACATGGAAATTAAAGCTTGAACCCAGTGACTCCAACCTAAGGCTAATATTGAGCCTACAAAAAAAAAGGTTATTAAAGGCCCAGTTAGTTCTTTCTGGGGAGCCTCCCCTGCAGAAGTCCCAGCCTGCTCACCCCAGCCATGGAAGAAGTCTTTCCATCCTGAGAGAAGCTCCAAAGCCCTGGAAGGCTGGGGCCCCACAGGCAGATGCAGTTAAGGTTAAGATGAAAGGAAACTGAGAGGGTCTTACTGATGATAAAGTTTTTTATTGTTTTGAGGCAATTTCTAGACTTTGTAAAATAAAACAAAGTTAGACTTGTGTAAAAAAAATTGAATTCCAAAGGAATATTGCAACAAGAGGAGGTACTAACTATATCATCTTTATAGCTTGCAAAGTTTAGGCAGACAAAGGCTTTGTTTCCTAGGGAGGAGCATAAAAGATTAGAAAAAAGGTGGGAAGGGAGTGACAAATGGAGTGTGAAAAAAATCAGATTTTAGATCAGATAATGTTTTACCCTGAAGTCAGCATGTTTGTAGGAGGGACATAAAATGGGGTTGTATGTTGACTCACACTCATGGTAGCTCAAAGTTCAGGAGACTGTGGGAAAAAAAATTCAGTAAAGTTTGATTAAGAAGTATTTTATTTCTGTGTGTGGTGGCTCACGCCTGTAATCCCAGCACTTTGGGAGGCTGAGGTGGGCATTTCACCTGAGGTCAGGAGTTTGAGACCAGCCTGACCAACACAGAGAAACCCCATCTCTACTAAAAATACAAAATTAGCCAGGCGTGGTGGTGCATGCCTGTAATCCCAGCTACTCAGGAGGCGGAGGCAGGAGAATCCCTGGAACCCAGGAGGCGGAGGTTGTGGTGAGCTGTTATCATGCCATTGCACTCCAGCCTGGGCAACAAGATCAAAACTGTCTCAAAAAAAAAAAAAAAAGTATTTTATTTAGACCAGTGAAGACAAATTCAGCTCATTTTTTAATGAGAAAAGGAAGAAAATGTGTAGAGTATGTATCTGGCTATGTGATAGGTAAGAAAAGGGAGTGCCTTCTAAGTCATAATAAGAAGGGTGTTTCTGGTCGGGCATGGTGGCTCGCACCTGTAATCCCAACGCTGGGAGGCTGAGGCGTGAGGATCATGAGGTCAGGAGTTCAAGACCAGCTTGGCCAAGATGGTGAAACCCTGTCTCTACTAAAAATACAAAAATTAGCTGGGCGTGGTGGTGTGTGCTTGTAGTCCCAGCTACTTGGGAGGCTGAGGCAGAAGAATTGCTTGAACTGGCAGGCGGAGGTTGCAGTGAGTCGAGATCATGCCACTACACTCCACCCTGGTGACAGGGCAAGACTCCATCTGAGGAAAAAAAAAAGTGTTTCTTTTCATAAACTGTTGCTGGAGCACACAAAGGATGAATTTTATTAATCACAGCTATTTTCCAGGATTATGTATGTGTTTCATTTTTCCCCACCTCTTTTCTTTGTCCTATATATTTCTTTCATTTGACTTTTTCTGGGTCATATCTTTTATAATAAACTACAGAGTTTGCTGGGTTCTGTGAGTAGCTCTATCAAATTATTGAACTAGAGGGAGGATATGGGAATCCCCAAATTTTAAACAGTAGCTCAGAAGCATAGTTGGGCCTAGGGGTTTGTGACTGGCATCTGTAATGAGGGCAGTGTTGTGGGACTGAACCCTGAATCAGGGTCAGTGCTGACTCTGGGTGGTGTCAGAATTCAAAGTTCAGATAATGAGTAGGTGCTGGAGAATTGATTAGTGTTCAGCAAACTCTATAGATTTGACACCAGAAAAAAGATATCACAGAGGCCTGGCCTTGAATGGAACTCTGGGTGTCTGGGAAGGGGAGGCTCTGCTCTCCTGTCCACAGGCTGTCACACTGCCCATTGTCTTGTGATTCCAGGTCTCCTCCCAGGGTGACTGTGGACTGAAACTTAGAGGAAAGGACCTCTGATGACAGACCCCCTTTTCTTGCAGGTGCTACCACAGGAGTCCCACCCACTCACAAACACACACTAGACATTGACGTGTCCACATCCCTCTCAAGACTAGTCATCATCCTCAGGAATTTCACCACAGCATTGTGGATCCTAGTATTTCTTGCCAAAATCCCACAAGAGTGTCTACAAGTCTCCTGGCATATCCCAACCCCTAGACACTGAATCTGCAGCAGCAAACTGTTTTCTCCACCAACCTAGGGTTCTGGACCACCTGTTCATAATCTCATCTGCCTGCACAGGCACAAATAAATCAGAGTACAGCCCGACCGGGACCACTATCTGTAGCAAAAACCTGCAGTCCTTCCACCTACATTGCACTTTACCCCACCCATGAAGTTTTTTTCTTTTAACTTTTGATTTTGGTTCAGGGGTACACATGCAGGATTCTTATATAGGTAAAATTGTGTCATAGGGGTTTGGTGTAGATTATTTTGTCAGAGAGGTACTAAGCATAGCACCAAACAAATATTTATTCAAATTCTCCTTGTCATCTCACCCTCCACCCTTACTAGGCCTCAGTGTCTGTTGTTTCTTTTTTTGTGTACGTGTTCTTATTTAGCTATTTAGCTCTTACTTTTTTTTTTTTTTTTGAGATAGAGTGTTGCTCTGTCACCCAGGCTGGAGTACAGTGACAGGATTCACCAGACAAAAACTCTGATCTCTTCTTTTTTTTGAGACATAGTCTTGCTCTGTCACCCAGGCCGGAGTGCAATGGCATGATCTCAGCTAACTGCAACCTCCGCCTCCCAGGTTCAGGCAATTCTTCTGCCTCAGCCTCCCAAGTAGCTGAGACTACAGGTGCACACCACCACACCTGGCTAATTTTTGTATTTTTAGTAGAGACAGGGCTTCATCATTTTGGCCAGGCTGGTCTCTAACTCCTGACCTTGTGATCCCACCTCAGCCTCCAAAAATGCTGGGATTACAGGCATGAGCCACTGCACCCAGCCTATTTCTATTTCTTTTACCTTGCTAAGAATACATATATATCTTATAATAAAATTACCCTAGAAAACCTTAAAATATTTCTTTAAATTTCTTAGTATATGTTATAAAATTGAGGGGGCAGTGGCTTGGCTTAAAAAGATTAAGATTACACAAACTCTGGGATTTAAGTTTCTCTTAGGTAAGCTTAGGAAAAACAGAACTGGAAATACCCCAGTGGCATAGAGAACAGAATTCTACATAGGGTCCTCTACCTGCCCCAGTTCTGTTTAGATTTAACCTATTTGGAGGCCTTATTTAGGTCTGGCCCCACCCTGGAGTCTTGCCTCACACAATTTGTTAGAAGAAATCAGAGTTTTGGGCAAGACGCAGTGGCTTATGCCTGTAATCCCAGCACTTTGGGAGGCCAAAGCAGGCAGATCATAAGGTCAGGAGTTCAAGACCAGCCTGACCAACATGGTGAAACCCCATCTCTACTTAAAAAAATACAAAAATTACCCTGGTATGCTGGCATGCACCCATAATCCCACTTACTTGGGAGGCTGAGGCAGGAGAATCTCTTGAACCCAGGAGGCGGAGGTTGCAGTGAGCTGAGATCATGCCATTGCACTCCAGCCTGGGTGACAGAGCAAGACTCCAACTAAAAAAAAAAAAAAGAGATCAGAGTTTTTGTCTGGTGAATCCTTCTGCCTTTCTAGAGTTAATGCTCACAATTTCCTTAAACCCCAAAACAGATAAATGGTAAAAATAAATTATGTATTTTAGGGTCTTAATTTTTAAATTCTGTATTAAAGCGAGTGCTTGCAGAAACATTCTATTTAACAACCTGTTTTCTATTTTTGCAAATCCAGTAGTTGCTCTGCAAGTCACATAAAATTAAATACAAACACAGTAAAAACTTCTCTAAAATACATTAAACTTTCCTTTCTGTATTCCTCTCATCTGTCTATATTTAACTTTTCTTCTATGCAATTAAAAAAAAAATCAATGACAGAGAAACAAGAAGAAATGGAAAGGCTGGGCTCTTTATTTAAATCCTAAGAATTATTAAACAATAACATCTTTCAGGGTGTTATGATGATGAAATCACGTAATGTGTTATGGCCAACACAGTGCTTTTTAACATCCTTTTGAGTACATAGTTCCTGCTTAATATATCTTGCATTAGTACATGTGTACATGTTGTTGCCAAATGCAGGCTTATTCAGACATTGCTGCCTTCTGTTTCCTCTGTAAACTTTAATGAGCCAGCAAAGAATATGATATTTTAGGATGGAGATGGATTTTATTTATTTATTTAGAGACAGAGTTTCGCTCTTGCTGCCCAGACTGGAGTGCAATGGCACGATCTTGGCCCACCGCAACCTCTGCCTCCCAGGTTCAAGTGATTCTTCTGCCTCAGCCTCCCTAGTAGCTGGGATTACAGGCATGCACCACCACACCCAGCTAATTTTTTGTATTTTTAGTAGAGACTGGGTTTCTCCATGTTGGTCAGGCTGGTCTCAAACTCCCGACCTCTGGTGATCCACCCGCCTCGGCCTCCCAAAGTGCTGAGATTACACGCATGAGCCACTGCGCCTGGCAGAGATGGGTTGTCTTTATTCGTACCAGAAGTATTTGGTTGTGACAAGAGTGCTGAGTGTAAGGGAACCTTTGCTGTGCCTGCTTTCTCTAATGCTAATAATGAGCCCAAGGGAAGCAACATCAGCACTGACAGCGTTGTTACCTATTCATGGACTCTTTTCAAACCTGCAGAATCACATTACATAGGATGGAGCCAAAATTACCAAGTGATTTATAAGCTCATTAAAACTTGAGAGGCAATGCTTAGCTAATTGGTTATCAGCCCAGGCTTCTCATTAGGATTCCATGGCCAATTTGCAGAAATCTCATTACTTGTGGCCTTTCCACAGATTCTGTTTATTGTTCTAGGGCGAAGCAGCCATGTTGTAGTAATGAAGTGCCTCATGTGACTCTTAAGTTGAGGCCAGAATCAAGTATCAGGTGTTCCAGGTACATTCGTGAGTTAAGTTCCACCTTTGCACTAAAGGGTGGCCACAGAACTGTTTCTGTTTGGGTTTGGTAGGGACAGAGCAATGTGGCCCATATTTTCTTTTGCTTTTTTCTTTTCTTTTTTTTTTTTTTTTGAGATGGAGTTTCACTGGAGTGCAGTGGTGCAATCTCGGCTCCCTGCAACCTCTGCCTCCTGGGTTCAAGCGATTCTCTTGCTTCAGCCTCCTGAGTAGTTGGGACTACAGGCACATGCCACCACACCTGGCTAACTTTTTGTATTTTTAGTAGAGATGCTGTTTCATCGTGTTAGCCAGGATGGTCTCAATCTTCTGACCTCATGATCTGCCTGCCTCGGCCTCCCAAAGTACTGGGATTACAGGCATGAGCCACCAAGCCTGGCCATGGCCCATATTTTCATTATTGTAGCAGAAATTGCTGGTGTCTATGACAGGGGAGGGCACCTGAGAACAGGAAAAGTGAAACGTATTTTGATATCCATGGAGCAGCTCATTGTTCCTGAATCTCTTCCATTATAAGGGACAGAAATGAGTGAGCTTTTTCTGCAGGTCTTGATCCTTCTGCCTGTGGGTCTGGTGGTAGCAGATAAGCAGGTGATGCTGACATCTTTAAAGACATATTCTCAACATGCAGCTGTAATTTGTTCAAAGAATCTCATCTGGAAAGGATTCCCAGAAAAGGAGGAGAAAGAGGAAAAAAAATTGCTTTTTTTTTTAAAGCAAAACATGTCTCAGATCAAGAGCTGTGTCCACTTTGCCTCCTAGAATGCCATGCAAATCATTACTTCTCTATTGTATTACTCCTCCCTAAAGAGTTTAACTACTTTTAAAAATTCTTATGATAGTCAAGGGTGTCTGAAAAGTATTTTTTTCTATATAACCAGAGCCCTTTCTACATTCTTTACATCGTGGCTTCTTATATGCCATGCAGAATTCCTACCACAAATTTATAATCTGCACTATTAAAAATGTTCGCTTTGTGGCTCTTGAACATGAAAAGGTGTGGTTACTCAAGATTTCTATTGGGGGAAACCTGGAGTCATTTGTAAAGATGGAAAACATGTAATGTTGAGGTTCCATCTGTATTCTACATTACATCTGTGCAAAACAGGATCAAGGAAATGCTTAGTTAAACAAGATGACATTTATCACCCGGAAAGTTCTAAAAAAAAATTTGTCAGGAGATACCTGCTCCTTAGGGTGCTAAAGAGAGATGACTTAAAATTACTATTACAAATTATGGAACAGGAAAGATATCTGTATCCTGAACTTTGCATAAAACTGATATTTTAATGTTAAAATTCAGACTATAGTTTTGGAGGAGCAGTATCACAGCTGTGATGCTGTGTCATTTCATGTGCATCAACACATCCTAAAAATTTGTCTTAGGATGGGCGCGGTGGCTCAGCCTGTAATCCCAGCACTTTGGGAGGCCAAGACAGGCGGATCACAAGGTCAGGAGATCGAGACCATCCTGGGAATGGTGAAACCCTGTCTCTACTAAAAATACAAAAAAAAAGAAAAATTAGCCGGGCATGGTGGCGGGCACCTGTGGTCCCAGCTACTTGGGAGGCTGAGGCGGGAGAATGCTGTGAACCCAGGAGGCGGAGTTTGCAGTGAGCTGAGATTGCACCACTGCACTCCAGCCTGGGCAACAGAGCGAGACTCCATCTCAAAAAAAAAAAAAAAATTGTCCTAGTGCAGTTCATGTTAATGATTCACTTGGTTAAAGAGCTCTCTGACAGATTTTGTCACTATAGAGTTAATTATTTTTTCTTCATTATTATCTTAATGCAGCTAATGTGCATAAACCATCACAGTTAATCCAGCAGCTGCCCTTTTTTCATAGGTTTTTTTTGCATATATCTGTCTTTGGAAAGTCAAAGCTCTTACCTTTGTTTACAGGTCAGAAAAATTAGGAAAAACACAGGCTCTTCCCCTTATTGGATGCTTGACAAAATATTCTTCTTGGCCAAAAACATTAACCTTACTGGTGAGCTTGTTAGAAATTCAGACAATCAGACTTTATTCCAGATCATCTGAAAAAAATAATCTGCATTAACAAGTTCTCCAGTTTATTGTACACATTAAAATTTAAAAAGTACCTTCTAACTCAACCTGTCTTTTCCGTCTGAAAAATATACACAACTCATTCTGTAGAATGCATATACAGCATTCCAAAATACACATTTTATGCCCTTAATTTTATACTATATCATCCAGAAAAGTATCATGTATACACTGATATTGTGGATCTTATGCCACTCTCTTTTCTTGGAGTTAAAAAATATATTAGAGAATATTTGTGTGTTAAAAAAATTATTTTATTTTATAATTTTAGTCACTCCTGTAAGTCAGAAAGAGTTACCTGTACTCTCTCATTTCGTCTTGAGTCAAATTAAAAATGCTTTTCATAACCAGTTGGTAATTATATGTGTGTGTGTGTGTGTGTGTGTGTGTCTGTGTGTCTGTGTGTATGTGTGTGTATCTTTCAGGGACCATTGACATTTAGGGATGTGGCCATAGAATTCTCCCTGGAGGAGTGGCATTGCCTGGACACTGCACAGCGGAATTTATATAGGAATGTGATGTTAGAGAACTACAGAAACCTGGTCTTCCTGGGTGAGGATAACTTCAATACACAATTTCTAATATGCCCTAAAGGTTTTATTTCTTTTATTTGTGGAATGTTTTTCTGGTAAAGTGTGCTTTGCATAAATTAGTTTCAGATCCCTGTTTTCAAGAAAATCTTGGGGATTAATACATGTAGAAAAGAATTTCTGCAAGATGTTTCATTTTGACCTTAACTTTCCAAATTCCTGAGCTGATCTGTATCCTTCACTCTAGATTATTAAATTCCACAAATTTAGTGGCATAAAATATTTTTACCCACACCTTAAAATGTAATTGCCAACACCAATTTTTGATTCAATAGTACTGGATAGTAAAATTAAGAAACTGGGCCAGGCGTGGTGGCTCCTGCCTGTAATCCCAGCACTTTGGGAGGCTGAGGTGGACGGATCACGAGGTCAGGAGATCAAGACCATCCTGGATAACATGGTGAAACCCCGTCTCTACTAAAAATACAAAAAATTAGCTGGGCGTGGTGGCAGGCACCTGTAGTCTCGGCTACTCAGGAGGCTGAGGTAGGAGAATGGCGTGAACCAGGAGGTGGAGCTTGCAGTAAGATGAGATCACACCATTGCACTCCAGCCTAGGTGACAGAGCGAGAGCGAGACCCCATCTCAAAAAAAAAAAAAAAAACCTACAAATCAAAAATATTTTTTAAATATTTGGAAATATCTGTTATAAATTAGTATTTTGGGATTAATTTACTAGCTAAGCACATTACTAGATTGGTCATTAGAAAATATAAGCAAGATTTATATTATTTATTTTTAATAAAACAGGTATTGCTGTTTCTAAGCCAGACCTGATCACTTGTCTGGAGCAAGGAAAAGAGGCATGGAGTATGAAGAGACATGAGATCATGGTGGCCAAACCCACAGGTAGGTGAAAGTGAAAATGAATACAACAGATGACACATAAGAGGTCCAAAGGCCAAAGAGAAAGCCAGTCCTTAAAATGTGATTTAGGAAGCTGTGTTCCAAAGAAAATAGTTTCTCAGAAGCCTGAGATTTCTTTCTTTCTTTTTTGCTCTCACATGGGGGCATCTTCTGTCTTATGCTTTTAAATTTTCTAAGGATTCTAATTTCCCTTCGGTGATCTTCAAGTTTGCAGTTAGAGCCAAAGTCCTCTTCATGGCATATAAGAGACTGCACAGTCTGACTGCTTTTTCATTGTTTTGGGGGACACACAAATATCTGCATAATTTTGAAAAAGTCTGTGTTAAACAATATTTTTAATTGTATTTTGGCATCATGTTTGAAATATGTGAGTAGTGGTTTCTGTTCCATTGGGAGTTTTTTTGTTCATTTTTCTGCACATTACATCCTGTTTGTATTACTACAGTCTTGAAATATAGTTTGAAATTATAAAGTATGATGCCCCTATGCTTTGTTCTTTTACCTCAAGATTGCTTTGGCTATTCAGAGTTTATTATAGTTTCATGTATGTTTTAGAATTGTATTTTTCATTACTGTAAAAGATGCCACTAGAATTTTTTTTTTTTTTTTTTCCGCTCTTGTTACCCAGGCTGGAGTGCAATGGTGTGATCTCGGCTCACCGCAACCTCTGCCTCAGGGTTTCTCCATGTTGGTCAGGCTGGTCTCAAACTCCCAACCTCAGGTGATCCACCTGCCTTGGCCTCCCAAAGTGCTAGGATTACAGGCATGAGCCACCATGCCTGGCTACCACTAGAATTTTGATAGGGAGTTTGTTGAATCTATATGTTACTTTGTATAACATGTCACTTTAACAGTATTTATTCTTTCAATCTATAGACATAAAATATTTTAAAATTTGTGTCTTCTCTAGTTCCTTTCTATGATATATTTTATCTTCCAGTGTAAAAATGTTTTACCTCTTTGGTTAAATTTGTTCTCAGAAATTTATTATTTTGATGCTATTATAAAAAAGATTGTTTTCTTTATCAGATAGTTTGTTTTATGTATATGGAACCCTAATTTATACTTGTATGTTAATTTTATATTTTGCTAATTTACTGAGTGTATTTATTAGTTTAGACAGGTTTTAATGTACTATTCATGGTTTTCTATATATAAGATTATATGATCTACAACCAGCAACTTTTACTTATTTGTCTTCAATTTCAATGGCTTTAAAACAATTTTTTGACTAATTCTTCTGCCACATACTTCCAGTGCTATAATAAAATAGAAACATTGACAATCGTATTGGGAATGGGTGCTTGGTGTCACAAAAATCCTTTGAGAGACAAAGGATCTCTCAGCAAGGCTAGTTTACTTTCTGCAGAAAGAGTATACTCGTCAGCAGTTTTGCCACGAGAATACACTAAACAAAGGAGGCAGGGTCATTTATAACCTGATGCGTCCACCCTACTGCTATGTCCGGTTTCCATTGGCTATACAACAGGACCTCACATTCTTTATTTGTCCCAGTTGGCTAGTGACTTAGAACTTTCTAAAAGAGGCAAAGGCAGAGGAAAACAAAGGAAGGAGAGAGCAACTTGTGGAATGCTGAGAAAGGTAAAAACACCTCCAAATAAGGAATAGGAACAGGCTATGACCTAATGCTTGCTTGGACCAGTATAAGCATGACAAGGCAAATATTTAGGATAAAATGTGGGAGCTAAGAACACAAAGCATTGAATTGTTTATTATGGCTAGCAGATATCTGATAATGTCAGCACAGGTCTTTGAATACATTTTGCTTCTAAGAAAAGTTACTATTTATTCCTAATTACATGAGGAGGAAAGTCCATTTGAAGAGGAACCTCTATTTCATATTTTACAATGAGCACAGTATAGTTTTGCATTGGTGTGTATGAATTTGAATGAGCAAACAGCTCTTCAAGTTTTTGGGGTTTTTTTGTTTTGTTTTTTGGGTTTTTGTTTTTTGTTTTTTGTTTTTGAGATGGAGTCTCACTCTGTCATCAGGCTGGAGTGCAGTGGCACGATCTCGGCTCACTGCAACCTCCGCCTCCTGGGTTCAAGTGATTCCCCTGCCTCAGCCTCCCAAGCAGCTGTGACTAAAGGCGTGCACCACAATGTCTGGCCAATTTTTTGTATTTTAGTAGAGACGAAGTTTCACCATATTGGCCAGGTGGGTCTCAAACTCCTGACCTCATGATCCACCCACCTCAGCCTCCCAAAGTGCTTGGATTATAGGCATGAGCCTCAGCGCCTGGCCCTCTTCAAGTTTTCATAAACCAGTTTCAGAAGGTAAAGATCTTCCGTTGGGCCCCCAGGGTGATGGGATGCCCACTGGATCTATAGTGCAGAGGAATTGTAGCTTGATCAGAAGGCTGCTGGGTCTGCACTAGGGTCCACCTTTAGTTGGTTTGTTATAAGAGGCTTGGGTAGCTGTAACTCCCATTTTATTTTTGGACAAACTGAATATCTTTCAGGACTTCTATATATAGAGCAGACACTAGGGCAGGTTTCTGCAGTCGAGTCTGCTAATGGCAGGGCTTATATCAGGATGTGGATGAGTATGGCTTTCACTGAATACCAGAGAGCATTTCTCCGGGACACTGTGGGTTTCTATGTAGGCAGAACTGGCCATAAACTGTGGCTTAGGGAGCTGGAACTGAGTCATTAAACTGCTTTGGGGATCACAGTAAAGGCCAAGGTCTGCAGGCCTGTCTGCATGTCTATAAATTGGTGTCTTCCTCCAGGCCTCCGGAAGGGCAGGGCCTCTTTCATACTGTGGCTAGCAGGAGTTTGGGATGACCAAGCTGGGTGGGCCATTTCTTTGGTCTATAGTCAAGAACAGAGTTTCTGTAGTTTGCCACCTGAATGAGGGCCTGCCTTCTGAAAAGTATACTCCTCAATCTTGGGCTTTATCAGTTTCACAAGTCCCTCCCTGGATCTCAAAGCTCTTAAAGGCACTTATTTTGGAGATGGGGTCTTGCTTCAGAACCCAGGCTAGTCTTGTTTTTTGTTTTTGAGACGGAGTCTCACTCTGTCACACAGGCTTTAGTGCAGTGGCATATCTTGGCTCACTCCCATCTCCTCCTGGGTTTAAGTGATTATCATGCCTCAGCCTCCTAAGTAGCTGAAATTACAGGCACACACCACCACACAGGGCTAATTTTTGTATTTTTAGTAGAATAAATACAAAAAATTTTTGTATTTTTAGGCAATGGTTTTGCCACATTGGATAAGCTGATCTTGAACTTATGACCTTAACCTTCCCACCTCAACCTTCCAAAGTGCTGGAATTACAGGCGTGAGCCACCGCATTTGTCCTAGGATGCTGTTGAAATCCTGGCCTGAAGCAATTCTCCAACCTCAGTGTACCATGTAGCTGTCATTATAGGGGTGAGCCATGATGCCTGGCTCTCTCATAAGGGCATTTTTGTCACAATTGGCTGAAAAAATTTTCTTGCTGTTGGGGCATAAGAAAGTAGGGCACCTTTTATTTTTCCATCTTGCTGATGTTACTCTCTATATACATTTTTCTTTCTATTTTTCATTTCAAACTTGTCTGTAATTTTAGATTCAGACATTTAGAACAATATGCTAGAATTTACATGTTATGCCTGAAGTAAATTATACAATTAGTAGGCACTCCATATTTATTAAAATAGTTACTTATAAATTTAAGTTTGCTGCAGGCAAAACGGAATTAGAGGATATTCACCCACTTTCTTCAGCCTAAATCTAAATAATAGCATAATTTATTCCCAAATATTTGTTTTATATATCAGAGGCTCTAACCATATTCTGCTATATATGTGTGTGTTTGTGTGTATATATATATGTGTGTGTGTGTATTTTATTTAGCAGTATAAGGCTATTTGCTTCTAAATTTGGATTGCAGCAGTTTCATTTTGTGTAAAAATGCATATATTTAAAACAAAATTTATCTCTTGTTTCTTTTAAATGATTATAGAAAGTTTCTCATTACAATATTCTGTTTATGCTTATACTGCATTTTCTCTGAAATTTTACTGCCATACAGTGCCTGCCAATGATTCAAAATACCTGCTTTGCATGAGTACACAGTCAAATATTGTTGTCTAGACACATTCTTTCTTAATGGTACATCAATATTGCAAACCAGAGTGTAGGAGTAAACATTTATTACTGTCTTGCAGTTCTGTATTAGTGTGTTTTTTAAGTGTAGGCTTGTTTTCTGTTTTGTTTTGTTTTTTGAGACAGAGTCTTGCTCTGTCACCCAGGCTGGAGTGCAGTGGTGTGATCTCAGCTCACTGCAACCTCTGCCTTCCAGTTCAAGCGATTCTTCTGCCTCAGCCTCCCAAGTAGCTGGGACTACAGGCACACACCAGCATGCCTGGTTAATTTTTGTATATTTAGTAGAGATGGGGTTTCACTGTATTGGCCAGGCTGGTCTCGAACTCCTTACCTAGTGACCCACCCACCTCGGCCTCCCAACGTGCTGAGATTACAGGCCTGAGCCACCACGCCCAGGTAGTGTAGGTTTCTTAATATCAGTTTATTGCGTTTTTTGGTTTTACTTACACATTATAATTTTAGATAACTTGCAATTCTGTTTGTACACATTAAGTCAATGTGAGGTTTAATTAAGATGTAAATCAGCCATATGTCTAATACAATCTGATTATATATGTGTGTGTGCCTATCTGTAAATATGACCCCCAGTCTGGAGTGCAATGGCACAATCTCAGCTCACCGCAATCTCTGCCTTCTGGATTCAAGCGATTCTCTTGCCTCAGCCTCCCGAGTTGCTGGGATTACAGGTATGCCCCACCACACCCAGGTAATTTTGTATTTTTAGTAGAGACGGGGTTTCTCCATGTTGGTAAGGCTTCTCTCGAACTCCTGACCTCAGGTGATCCACCCACCTTGGCCTCCCAAAGTGCTGGGGTAAATTACAGATGTGAGCCACCATGCCTGACCTCTTAGCTGATTTTCAATGGTTGTTTCATCTTGTTTAAGTGATTAATTATGGAGATAGTCTTATTTTTACCATGTGTTTAATAATGAATATATATTTCCTTTATGTGAAAAAAAAAACACTTTTGTGATATGAAGGTAATTCCTGAAAAGATTTATAATTCTATATTGTTTTCAGTTTTTTTCTTTAGAAAAATTGTTTTTAAAACGCATAAAGTTTGTCATCTTAAATCTATTGAAGTGTGCATTTTAGGGCCAGGCATGGTTGTGGCTCTCATCTGTAATCCCAGAGATTTGGAGAGGCCAAGACAAGAGGGTAACTTGAACCCAAAAGTTTGAGACCACCCTGGGCAACATATGGAGACTCCTTCTCTACAAATTTTCTTTAAAATGGCCTGGCATTTTGTTGTGCACCTGTGGTCCCAGATCTTTGGAAGATTGAAGAAAGAGGATTACTTGAGCCTGGGAATTTCAGGCTATAGTCAACCATAATTGTGCCACTGCACTCCAGTTTAGGTGATGAAGTGAGACCCTGTCTCCAAAAAACAAAAATAGCTTTATATTTCAGGAATGTTAAGTATATTCACATTGTTATGCAAAAGACTTCTAGAAATTTTACATCTTGTAAAACAAAAACTCAATACCCATTAAGTAACAGCAACCCATTTTACCCTCTCTGGTGCCCTTGACAAACACCCTTCCACTTTCTGTTTTTTTGAGTGTGACCACTTAAGATATCTCATATAACTAGAATAATATAGTTTCTATCATTTATTACTAGCTTATTTTAAGTGACAAAATATTCTCAAAGGTTATCTTAAATTGTTACAAGATAATCTGTTTTAAATCTGAAAAAATATTTCATTGTATGTATATGTTACATTTTTTGATGTGTTTATAAATCAAGGGACATCTGGGTTGCTTCAATTTTTTGGCTTATGTAAATACTGGTACAATAAACATGGATGCTCAAATATGTCTCCCAGGTTCTGTGTTGCATATTTCGGATATACATTCATAAATGTGATTGCTGTACTTAATGATAATTCCAGTTTTAATTATCTGAGGAACATTTATAACATTTTAAAATAATGACTGCATCCTTGTTTTCCACCAATTAATATGGGTTTTATTTTCATTGCATCAGCAACAAATTTGGTGGGTTTTTTTTGATATTTTGTAGTGGCCATTCTAATGGGTGTGAAGTGATTTTGTTATTCATTGTGATTTTTATGCATTTCTCTACAAATCAGTAATTTTGCATTTCCTTTCTTCCCTCCCCCCACCCTTCCTGTCCCAGATGGAGTCTTGCTCCAGGCTGGTGTGCAGTAGCGTGATCTGAGCTCACTGCAACCTCTGCCTCCGGGGTTCAAGCAGTTCTCCTCAGCCTCTCAAGTAGCTGGGATTACAGGCACATGCTGCAACACTCGGCTAATTTTTGTATTTTTAGTAGAGACGGGGTTTCACCATGTTGGTTATGCTGGTCTCGAACTCCTGACCTCAAGTGATCCACCCGTCTCAGCCTCCCAAAGTGCTGGGATTACTGGCATGAGCCACCGTGCCTGGCCGCATTTCCTTTCAAATGCTTTTTCCCATTTGTGTATTCTTTTTGAGAAAAATTTAGTTCAATTATTTGTTCATTCCTAAATAAAATTATTCAACTTTATTGTTCAGTTTTACAAGTTGGTTATATATTCTCAATATTAACTTCTATGATATGTGATTTGCAAATATTTTTACCTATTTCCTAGGAGGCATTGTCACTCTATTGAATGTTTTCTTTGATGTGCAGAAACTTTGAAGTGTAGTGCAGTTAAATTTTACCGTTCTTTTCTTTGTTGTTCATGCATTTAATGTCATATCTAGGAAAATAGTGCCAAGACCAATGTCATGTCTTTCCCCCTTTATTTTTATATCTGGGTATTTTATTTAAAAATGTTTTTCATATGTGGTTCAAGGAAATAATCCATCTTCATTGTATCCATGTTGATATCCAGTTTTCAACATTATGTCTTGAAGAGATTATCTTTTTTTCTATTGTGTGCTCATGGCAACTTTACAAGATCATTTGATCATATACAGAAGAGTTTATTTCTGTGCTCTCTATTCTGTTCTTTCATCTGTTTATCTGTTTTTGTGTCAGTACCACATTGTTTTTGTTATCATAGCTTTTATTATTATTATTATTATTGTCAATTTTTTTTTTTTTTTTTTTTTTTTTTTCCTGAGACGGAATCTCTCACTGTCTCCCGGGCTGGAGTGCAATGGCATAATCTCAGCTCACTGCAACCTCTGCCTTTCAGGTTCAAGTGATTCTCCTGCCTCAGCCTCCTGAGTAGCTGGGATTACAGGCACCCACCACCACACCTGGCTAATTTTTTGTATTCTTGGTAGAGACAGGGTTTCAGTATGTTGGCCAGACTGGTCTCGAACTCCTGACCTCATGATCCACCTGTCTTGGCCTCCCAAAGTGCTGGGATTACAGACGTGAGCCACCTTGCCAGCCTATTGTGTTTTTAAATCAAGAAGTATAATGCCTCTGTTCTTTTTCATGGGTGTTTGGCTATAGTTTATAATCAAATTTTAAACAATATTTCTGTAAAAAATTGTGGTATTGGGATTTCTAGTTAGATTATATTGAATTTGTTTGCCACTGTAGTTTGTATTGACATCTTTGAAAAATTAATTTTTTTGAACCTTGAGCAAGAATATGTTGAAGCGTGTGTTTTATTTTTACATAATTTTGGATTTTCCAGTTTTACTTTTGCTTTTAATTCCTAGTTGCATTCAATTTTGGTAAGAAAACACACAGTGTGTAATTTTTGTCTGCTTAAATTTATTTGTTGTTGTTGTCATTGTTATTTTGACACAGAATCTTACTCTGTCACCCAGTCTGGAATGCAGTAGCATGATTTTGGCCCACTGCAGCCTCAACCTTCTGGGGTCAAGTGATTCTTCCACCTCAGCCTCCCGAGTAGCTTGGACTACAGACATGCAGTACTATGCCTGGCTAATTTTTTGATTATTTGTAGAGATAGGGTCTCACTTTGTTGCCCAGTCTAGTCTCAAACTTCTGGCTCCAAATGATCCTCCCACCTTGGTCTCCCAAAGTGTTGGGATTGTAGGTATGAGCCTCTTCACCCAGCCAGTATTCTTAAATTTAATAAGATTTCTTATGTGTCCTAACAGAATACACAAGGTGCAAATAAGAATATTGTGTATTCTCTTGCTTTTGACTAAAAAGTTTTGTACGTGTCTGTTAATCCTAGTTGGTCTGTGATGTGGTTTAGATGTTCGTGTTCTTCAAATCTCATGCTGCAATGTAATCCTCAGTGTTGGATATGGAACCTGGTGGGAGATGTTTTAGATCATGGGGCAAATTTCTCATGAATGGCTTTGTACCATCCTCTTGGTAATCAAAAAGTTTACATTGTTAATTCAAATGAAAGCTGCCTCATTAAAAGAACCTGGCTCCTTCACCTCACATTTGGTTCTGTCTTTTACTATGTGATATGTCCACTTACTCTTGGCCTTCCACCATTGTGGAAGCTTACTGAAACCTTCCGCCAGAGGCAGATGCCGGCACACACGTACAGTCTGCCCAACCATGAGCCAAACAAACCTTTTTTATTTATAAATTATCCACTCTCAGGTATTCCTCTATGTGCAAAATAATATATTCTGTAACGTTGTCTAAGTTTTCTGTTTTCTTATTGATCTTTTCTCTGAATTTTCTATTATTAAAAATGGGGTCTTGATGTCTACAATTATTATGTTGCTAAGTATTTCTTGCTTCACTTTTGTCAGTATTTGCTTTATATATTTTGGAGCCCTAATGTTGTATATACATATACACATAAATAAATAGGCATAACAGTTATAGGTTCCTGGTAAATTGACCCATCTTACTATTGTATAATATCAATCTTTGTCTGATGCTAGTACTTGACTTAAAGCATATAATGTCTAATATAATTATGAGTGTCTCACTCAATTGTGGTTATATTTGCATGTAATAAAATGTTTTTCCATTGTTACTTTCAGCTTATATGACTCTATATTTTCCAGTTTGTTATTGGTATTAAATATTATTTTATGTTGTGTATCTATTAACAGATTTATATTTTGTTTTTCATATTCTACAGAGGAAATTTAAGCATTTTATGCACCATTATTTTGATAATAAATAATTTTATATGTGTTGATATATTTATAATTAATAGAGAGTTTTTTATTTATATATGTTTTTATGATGCTGTTCAGCATCATTTTATTTTTTAAAATAATGGGTTCATTTAGCCTTTCTTTTTTATTTTGTATGCAGTGTCTCACTGTGTGCTCAGGCTGATCTTCAACTCCTAGTCTCAAGTGATGTGACTGCCTTGGCCTCTTAAAACTGTAGGATTTACAGGCATGAGCCACTGTGCCTGGCAACCATGTAGCAGTTTTTGTAGGACTGTGCTAGGGGTGATGAATACCCTCACCTTTTATTTTGAAAAGTCTTTGTTTTTATCTTGTTTTTGAAGTAAAATCATTATAATTAGTAGTATATTATATATTTTTATATACTTATATTAATATATAATTATAAACATATTTTCAAGTAGTATTGGTTAATGATTTTTTATTACATCATAATTTGGAAAGTTCTCAGCTTTTTTTAATCTTCAAGTAACCTCTGTATTACTTTTTTGCTATATTCTTCTATGATTTTTTTCATGAATATATTGTTCTACTTGACAGTGTCCAATAAGTTTTACATTTCATGTTTTAATTTTGTTTTGCTCTTTTATATTTTTGTGTTTTATATTTAAGGGTATTCCAGCTCACATTAGTTAATTGTGTTTGGATGTTTTAGTTTATATTGTGTATGAAAATATTTAACTCTGCAATTTATGAGTGTGAAGCAAAATCAAATATGAATCAGCCATATGTCTGTTGCTAATGTGTTTATGTTTGTTTGCCTGTATAAATATTATTTCTATTTTCCTATAACTTGTGTATTTGTTGTGTAGTTTGGTTGTGAATGGTTGTTTAATCCTGTGTGGGTGAGTAGTCATAAAAATTCTTCTACTTTTATCATCTTATTTATTTGTGAATCTATATTCTGTGTGGGAGAAACACTTTTGAATTTTAAGATAATATAAAAACTATCATTACTCTGTATCTTTTTTAGGTATTTCTGTTTATTTTTACTTATCAAAAACATAACAAAATTTATAATAAAATATTTTTAAATATTCAGTTTAGTCATCTTAATTATATTGACATTGTTATACAACATATCACCAAAATGTTTTTATCTTGTAAAGCTGAATCTGAATATACATTAAACAACTACCAATTTTTCCTATTTTGTGGCACTTTTGAAACACCACTCTGTTTTCCTTGTCTAAGGTTGTAACTACTTTAAATATCTTATACAATCTCTGTCTTTCTGTGGCTGGCTCATTTTATTTGGCATAATGTCATCAAAACTTATCTTTACAGTTGTCAGAATATTTCCTGCTTTTTGAAAACTGAGGGATATTCCAGTATTTTGTTTTTTGTTTTTTTGAGATGGAGTTTCCCTCTGTCACCCAGGCTGGAGTGCAGAGTGCAATGGTGCAATCTTGGCTCACTGCAACTTCCGCCTCCTGGGTTCAAGCAATTCTCCTGCCTCAGCCTCTCAAGTAGCTGAGATTACAGGCATGCACCACCATGCCCAGCTAATTTTTGTATTTTTAGTGGAGGTGGGGTTTCACCATGTTGGACACGCTGGTCTCAAACTCCTGACCTCAAGTGATCCACCTGCCTTGGCCTCCCAAAGTGCTGGGATTACAGGTTTGAGCCACCGCACCTGGCCTATTCCAGTACTTTTATATTTCAAATTAAATCTGCTGAATGGTTTAGTGACAGAAATTTGCATTGCTTTCACCCATTGGCTTTCAGTAACAATGCTGCAATAATTATGGGTAAGCAAATGACTCTTTATATGACATATACATTATGTATGTACTGCATTCTCTTATTAGTCTACCTTTTCAGCTTTATACTTATACCAAGTTGTTTTAATTTTGTAGCTTTGTGCTGTGTTTGAAATCAGGAACTGTAATGCCTCAGACGTTGTTTCTTTTTTTGAAGATTGTTGGGTACTTTATTGTCTTTTGAGATTCCATATACTTCTGAGGTTGCTGTTTCTATTTCTTCAAAAATGCAATGACAAGTTTTAAAAACATTGCCTTAAATCTGCAGATTACATTAAGCAGTATGAACATCTTTACAACATTAATTATACCGATTCCATTTTTATCATAAAGAGTAATTTATAAAATTTTAGTTTTAAAAATTTGTTAAGACTTCTTTTTTGTCCTATCATGTGGTCTGTCAAAAAGAATGTTGTATGAGCTATTGAGAAATGTGTATATCCTGATGTTACTGAGGAGTGTTCTCTATACCTCTGTTAGAAGTAATTGTTTTATATTGCCTTAAAGTTATCTCTTCCCTTCTAATATTCTGTCTTGTTTTATTTTTATTATAGAAAGTAGGTATTGAAATATCTTACTATAATTATATTGCACTGTATGTGTTTCATCAGTTCTGGCATTATTTGCTTTATATATTTGGAACTTTAATGTGAGATACACACACACACACACACACCACAAATGTATATAGAAATTTTTCAGAGGTTCCCAGTGAGTGAATCTATTATTGTTTAATATCCTTCTTTGTCTCTTTGGAGTTTTGACTTTAAAGTAAATTTTATAAAATATGACAGTATTAACTTAAGACGTAGCTTGACCTCTTCTGCTCTCATTTGGTTAAAATTTGCATGGAATGTCTACTTCCATCTTGCCACTTTCAGTTTTTCTTTATCATTAGATCTCAACTGACCCTTGTAGAAAGGCAAGTTGAATCCTGGTTTTTAATTTTTTTTTAATAAATCCCTTTATTGAAAGTATGTCTTTTAATTAAAAAGTTAATTTTATATATATTTAATTTTCTGAAACAGAAAGACTGACAAATGTTATTTTATTGTTTTATTTGATTCTTGTATCTTTGTTCCCAATTTTCTCTCTTTCTTTCTTTGTGTTGTTTTTATTTTTGTACTAATATGCTTTCACTTTTTGAAATTTTATACCTCTGTACAGATTTTTTTGTGGTACCTTGGGGATTACATAAAATCTCTAAAAGATGCAACAGCATATTTAATTCTGGTAAAAAATGAACTTTAGTGGTATAGAAAAAATCTCATTATATCTGCTCTCAACTTTCTTATCGATGTTGCTAATTATATCTTTATCTTGTAAGTACATTAATGGGTGTTTATAATAATTAGTGTTTTTATTTTTCAACTTTTAGAGAATAACTAAAAATGTTTTTGGCACCATTATAATAATGCTAAGGAATTCTAATTTTGGATATGTGCATATCTTTCCCAGAAAGTTATGCATTTTTATATAATAATATGTTGTTTTCTTACATTATGTTATTTTCAGCATCTTTGATATACAGGGCATATGCAGTGCCAATATACTTTTTTTTACTAATTTCAGGACTATTATAATATCACACAGTTCCCTTCTGGCTTGCAAAATTTTCATGACAAATTTACTAGTTTTCTCATAAGACTATGCTTATAAATGACCCATCATTTTTATCTTGCAGCTTTCAGGATTCTCTACTTTGTGACTTGAAATTCCACTCATGTATGTGTTTGTTATAAATATCTTTGTGTGTATTCTAGTTTGTTGAGCTTCTTCATTTTTACATCATTTTTTCTTATATTAAATTATTTTTATATTTTTCACCTCCACAATTTCTGTTTTTTGATATTTTTAATATTTTTGTTGTTATCCTCATTCTTCTGATTTTCAATAGTTGTCTGTGTTTCTATTTTCCTCATTGAATATTATTCAAGTTTTTAAAACTAATTTGTATATGTTTATTTTTAATGATAGCTTCCTGAAATTTTTATATTTCTGATGGGGCTATATTGCCCTAATATTTTATATACATTGTAATCTTTCATTGAAATTTACACATTAAAAACAAACTACCTGTAACAATCTTTATAATATAGCTCTGTCCTGGCATAGTCTGAAACCAGTTGTCTTGGATAGAGATTCTGAGAGTTTCTCTAACATGTTCTTAGGATGTGTCTTGTCTGAAATTTTTTAGGTTTTTTTAGTTAAAGGAGTTTGTTCATGTTTCTTCTTAATAGTCAGTAATCATTTGCTACAACTATTTCCTGCCTATAGTATTGCAGTCTCTTTGCTGCTATAGCATTTACCTTTGATCTCAGCAGACTCAAACTGCCATTCCAATGTATATCATTTCTTTCAATACAGAAACCAGTGTCTGGAAAAGTCCCTAGAAACCAGAAATAGAAATGTTTTTGCTGCCATTTTTCTTGTCTTTTATAAAAGAAACCAAGAGTTGCCAATTTACTTCTAAAGGCACTGTGTTACATTGGGCAGCCGAAAGAGCTGTGTTGTAAATGTAACAAACTTTTTTTTTCCTATGTGGCTCTTTGCATTATGCTCACCTGGGGCCCGTACTCACTTAACTCATTTATAAATTTTCCACCAATGTATTTTGGTCAGTATGTTTTCATTACATTTATATGTCTATGAAGGATTTAGGGCCTATGGTATTTTGCTATGCCATCTTAATGTAGTTTGTTTAGTTTTATATGTTACATTTGTAAACTATCTTCATCTAAGTCTAGCAAGTGCATTAATTTGTCATTTTTATTTCTTTCAGTTATGTGTTCTCATTTTGCCCAAGACCTTTGGCCAGAGCAGAATATAAAAGATTCTTTCCAAAAAGCGACACTGAAAAGATATGGAAAATGTAGACATGAGAATTTACCATTAAGAAAAGGCTGTGAAAGTGTGGATGAGTGTAAGATGCACAAAGGAGGTTATAATGGACTTTACCAATGCCTCGCAGCTACCCAGAGCAAAATATTTCAGTGTGATAAATATGTAAAAGTCATTCATAAATTTTCAAATTCAAACAGACCTAAGATAAGACATACTAAAAGGAAACCTTTCAAATGTAGAGAATGTGGCAAATCATTTCGCATGATTTCATGCCTAACTGAACATAGCAGAATTCATACTAGAGTAAATTTCTACAAATGTGAAGAATGTGGAAAAGCCTTTAACTGGTCCTCAACCCTTACTAAACATAAGAGAATTCATACGGGAGAGAAACCCTACAAATGTGAAGAATGTGGTAAAGCCTTTAACCAGTCCTCAAACCTTATTAAACATAAGAAAATTCATACTGGAGAGAAACCCTACAAATGTGAAGAATGTGGCAAAACTTTTAACCGATCCTCAACTCTTACTACCCATAAGATAATTCATACTGGAGAGAAACCCTACAAATGTAAAGAATGTGGTAAAGCTTTTAACCGATCTTCAACCCTTACTACCCATAGAAAAATTCATACTGGAGAGAAACCCTACAAATGTGAAAAATGTGGCAAAGCCTTTAAGCAGTCCTCAAACCTTACTACACATAAGATAATTCATACCGGAGAGAAACCCTACAAATGTAAAAAATGTGGAAAAGCCTTTAACCAGTCTGCACACCTTACTACCCATGAGATAATTCATACTGGAGAGAAACCCTACAAATGTGAAAAATGCGGAAAAGCCTTTAATCATTTCTCACACCTAACTACACATAAGATAATTCATACTGGAGAGAAACCCTACAAATGTAAAGAATGTGGCAAAGCTTTTAAACACTCTTCAACCCTTACTAAACATAAGATAATTCATACTGGAGAGAAGCCCTACAAATGTAAAGAATGTGGAAAAGCTTTTAACCAATCCTCAAAACTTACTGAACATAAGAAAATTCATACTGGAGAGAAACCCTATGAATGTGAAAAATGTGGCAAAGCTTTTAACCAGTCCTCAAATCTTACTAGACATAAGAAAAGTCATACTGAAGAGAAACCTTACAAATGTGAAGAATGTGGCAAAGGTTTTAAATGGCCCTCAACCCTTACTATCCATAAGATAATTCATACTGGAGAGAAACCATACAAATGTGAAGAATGTGGCAAAGCTTTTAACCAGTCCTCAAAACTTACTAAACATAAGAAAATTCATACTGGAGAGAAACCCTACACATGTGAAGAATGTGGCAAAGCCTTTAACCAGTCCTCAAACCTTACTAAACATAAGAGAATTCATACTGGAGAAAAACCTTACAAATGTGAAGAATGTGACAAAGCTTTTAAATGGTCTTCAGTCCTTACTAAACATAAGATAATTCATACCGGAGAAAAATTACAAATGTGAAAATTAGCGCAAAGCTTTTAACCAATTCACAAGTCTTACTAAACATAAGAAAATTTATACTGGAGAGAAACTCTACTAACCTGAAAGAAGTGACAATAATTTTGACAACACCTCAAACTTATAAGCATGAAAGTAATCATACTGGTGAGAAATTCTAAAAATGTGAAGAATGTGGCAAGTCTTTAAATGGTTGTCACACTTTATTTTAGGTAAGATAATTCATACTGGAACAAACTACAAGTGCAAACAATGTGGCAAAACTTAATTTATGCTCACACCTTATTGCACAGAAAAGAATTTTTAGTTGAGAAAAATTATACAAATATAAAGAATGTGGAAAAGCCATTAATATCTACTTACATGTTACTCAGCATCAGAAAGTACTTAATAAAAGCATTATAAATGCAATTACTGTCAAAAGAGCATTCAGAAAATATAAGCCTTTAATGTGAGAAAGAGTAATCATTTTGAAGGCAAACATTGCAAATTTAAAGAGGGTTGTAGTACCTTTACTTGTACCACAAATCTTATTATACAGATTTTGTACTAGAGGAAACCCCTGAAGCAGTTGCTTAAACTTTGTTTAACATCAAAGAATTTTTTTTTTTCTTTTTTGAGACGGAGTTTCGCTCTTGTTATCAAGGCTAGAGTGCTATGGTGTGAACTCGGCTCGCCGCAACCACCACCTCCTGGGTTCAAACAATTCTCCTGCTTCAGCCTCCCGAGTAACTGGGAGTACAGGCATGTGCCACCAAGCCTGGATAATTTTGTATTTTTGGAAGAGACGGGGTTTCTCCAGGTTGGTAAGGCTGGTCTCAAACTCCTGACCTCAGGTGATCTGCCCGCCTCAGCCTCCCAAAGTGCTGGGATTACAGGCATGAGCCACCACACCTGGCCAACATCAGAGAATTTATATTTGAGAAAAACCCTGCAAATGTAACAAATTTTGAAAAACCTTTTCAAAAACTACAGCTTAAAAAGCAGCAGAGGATTCATACTAAAATATATTTTTGCAGATGCAGTAGATATAAAAATATATTTAATCCAAAATTAAGTTCATGTAAATATCAGAGGGTTCACAGTAGAAATATCTAAGGTGCTGGCACTTCAGACACTACACTAAATCAGAGTGCTGGGTATAGAAAATAATCCAAAACTAAATTTGGTGGATAAATTATTTGTATGTAACTTTAAAAGAAGTAGGACATTTTTTGCAGAGTTTTAATTACATTCAAAGTATACTTTTTTCCTTAAAAATATTACAGGTTTTTTGAAAAACAAATAATCATGTAATTCAACTTTCAAATTACTTCATGCTGTTTCTTCTTCACTGCTATTATATTCACATGTGAAAGCATGTGATCAGTGGTTGCTACATCAAAGATATGAGTTTTTTTATTAGGTGGTCATTATTTATGACCTTTTCTATTAAAGAATAAGAACATTAGGCTGGGCGCATTGTCTCACACCTGTAATCCCAGCACTTTGGGAAGCCGAGACAGGCAGATCATGAGGTCAGGAGTTCGAGACCAGCCTGGCCAATATGGTGAAACCCCATCTACTAAAAACTACAAAAATTAGCTGTGCACTGTGGCGCGCACCTGTAATCCCAGCTACTCGGGAAGCTGAGGCAGGAGAATCACTTGAACCCAAAAGGCGGAGGTTGCAGTGAGCCGAGGGCACGCCCTGGGCAACAGAGCAAGACTCCGTCTCAAAAAAAAAAAAACAAAAAAGTACACCATTCTTATGTATGCTCCAGCCTGGGTGACAGGGTGAGACTCCATCTCAAAAACAAAAAAGAATAAGAACATTAAAATGTAAGATGCATGATGAAACTCTAAGTGGTGGGGCTCTTTGTGGTTAACATAATCATTGAGTGATATATGAGGTAGTTGTTCAGAGTAATATTCTGCATTATAGTGAATGAAAAACATTTTTAATTTTAGCTAAAATTAGTAATATATTATTTTACTAATTATAGTTCTATGTAATAAAATGCAGTACATTTTTAAATTTTCAGATTACATTTAAACTTAGTTTTTTAATTAAACTTTTTTTAACATTATGACCATTGTGCATTCAATGATGTTTTACGATGCCACTAAGTTTAACCTATCTACCTTACTCAAGAATGTAGTTAAAAGATGGTTACACTGTGTAATTTGGTAACATAATGAACTAACATCTCTTTTGCCAGTGGCTTTAAACTGCAAATAGGTTAAAGAATATTGTTCTTGTAGGTAAAATTTTTATTCGTTTTTCTTATATGAACTTATTTTTTTTTTTTAATTTTGGCGGGTACATAGTATGTGTATATATTTATGCCATATATAGAATATTTTGATACAGGCATATAATATGTAACAATCACATCAGGGTAAGTGAAGTATCCATCACCTCCAGCATTTACCCTTTGTATTACAAACCTATTCTACACATTTAGTTATTTTGAAATGTGCAATTGTTATTGGTTACAGTAACCAATTTGCATGGAATGTCTACTTCCTTCTGGCCACTTTGGCAAGTGGCAAGATTTTGGTCATAATTTTATTTTATGGTCATAATAAGAATTGTATAGAAGTATTAATAAAATCCATACATTTCTGAATTCTGAATAAACATTTAAAAATTTGTTAATATTTTTCTTTAAACCTGGCTTCTCTGCCTGCAAACACATACAGACTCTTAATTTTTATTTACAGAGGTAAATATACACATATTACTCTAAAGATAAACCTTAGGGGTAAGAAAATTATAAAGTCTGTGTGTTTTTGTGCATATGAATTTGTACCTATATTCAGAAGAAAAGAGCAATATTGGAACAAAACAAATCATCTTAATAAGGTAACTAATTGGCTGTGTGCAGTGTCTCATGCCTGTAATCCCATTACTTTGGGAGGCTGAGGCGGGTGGATCACCTGAGGTCCAGAGTTCGAGATCAGCCTGACCAATATAGTGAAACCTCATCTCTACTAAAAATACAAAAATTACCTGGGTATGGTGGTGTGCACCTCTAGTCCCAGTTAGGAGGCTGAGAGAGGAGAATTGCTTGAACCCAGGATGCGGAGGTTGCAGTGAACTGAGATTTTGCCACTGCACTCCAGCCTGGGTGAAAGAGTAATACTCATCTCAAAAAAATAATAATAAGGTAACTAGTTTACTAGAAAACTGAATACCTCAAAAATGCTGAAAACAAATGTATACTCTCTGCTTTGTGTTATTGTAATATCTTATGGCTTATGGTTAAGAATATTCCCATGCAAATATTTTGTTTTGACTTGGCTGGTACTCATGCTGGACCTATAATTTTCTTGTTTTTTATAATTTTTTTATAGTTTCTGAGGCATTATTATGTGAGCTTGTCAGGGATTATAATGCTTTTATAAAATTTAGTAGTGCACACAAAATAATGTTTAGATGTTATTCCAAAATTAGTGTATCGTTATATTTTATTTTCTTAGAACATTTCATTTGTTCTTTTAATTGGAGAACTCTAAACCTGCTTTAGTTGTTGTTCTTTTCACTTTTTATAATTGAAATAACTATATTTATTTATTGAGCCAATTTTTTTTCCGGTAAGTACTAAGGATGCTTTATAAGTCATGAGGATGTTTTTATATATAAATATAGCAAACAAACATGACAGTGCCTGCTGTGTAACAGATGCTGCATAACAAGCTATAAATATTCCTGCTGAAGTTAGTTTGTAACTTCAAGTCAGAGATGGAAAATATCAATGGTGAAAAAATAATATTGATTCTTCATGTTAAGAAGACATTTTTTCCAGGCTACAAAGCTGACTCTTGCTGAATTTAAAGAGAAATTCTGCTTCCTTTATTTTCTAAGTATCTTTTGTTTTATTATGTGTATTCCAGCTATGTATGCATCACAGCCCTTTTCTTTCTTTTTCTGTATTATATCTGTGGTTTTCTCATTGTTGTCTTTATGCCATGTCATTTTACATGGTACTTTGTAAGTTTTGATGAGAAAGTTGGTATTTTTTTAAATGTACTAAAAAATTAGTTTTAACTGGAGAGTTTGCTTATCAATACAACTTTCAGATCAGTTAATTAAGATAAAAGGCATTCAGTATCCACAGGTGAGAGGAATAAGTCAGTTAGTGTTCTTTTTTTCTGCTTGTAAAAGAAAAAAGTCTTACACAAAGTGTGGCAAATATTTGCTAAAAAATATATCTCAGAAATTAAATTTTTAAGAGAGCTAATGGTAAGTGAAATTTTTTAAATTTAATTTTCTATGATATAGCACAACTTAACATTTCCATGCAGAATCTTCTATTTTTAAGTGTGAATGTTAAAGTTTGTAAAATAATAAGATGACCTCTGTGGATTTAAAATTTGGAATAATATTTCTTTTTTATATTGATATTACAATTTGAAAAAATTTCTCAGTCTTATATAATTTTTTTAGTGGGTGAAGTTCAGTCTAGAGTTTCTATTCTTAGTCACATAACTGTAGCCAACTTCTTGATCATTTTCTCTGGAAAACGTGGAGATCATGGCGGCTTTTGGATTGAAACATATCCTATTAGTTTGCTCACAAACTTGTTTAGTGTGTTCGAAGAGTGGCCAGTCATGAGACCAAATGTTTTTATGCAGTTATTATCTGTAGTAAATAAATATTTATTCTGTAAGATATGAATTTTGAAATGTGTATACATTGTCAGATGTTTAATTCTAGGTAATTAAGGCTTTACCTCACATAGTTAACATTTTCTGTGGTGAGAGCAAGTGACACAGTCTTAGCACTTTTCAAAAATACATTATTATGAACTATAGTCACCATACTGTACAAAAAATCTTTTGAAATTATTTCTCCTATTCAAGTATAATTATGTATTTTTTGACTGACATCTTTCCAAACCCCCCTTCTAAATACCTTGGTATCTGGTGGTCACCATTTTACTTTCTACTTCGATGAGATTACGTTTTTTTAGGATCCATTTGTACTAAAATTACAAAATAATCCTTCTGGGCCGGGTGCGGTGGTTCACGTCTGTAATCCCAGCTCTTTGGGAGGCCAAGGCGGGCAGATCACAAAGTCAGGAGTTTGAGACCAGCACGGCCAATGTGATGAAACCCCATCTACTAAAAATACAAACATTAGCTGGGCATGGTGGCGGGCGCCTGTAGTCCCAGCTGAGGCGGGAGAATCACTTGAACCTGGGAGGCGGAAGTTGCAATAAGCCGAGATTGTGCCACTGCGCTCCAGCCTGGGCGACAGAGCAAGACTCCGTCACAAAAATAATAATAATCTTTATGTGCCTGACTTATTTCAGGTAATGTAATGTCCTCCAGGTTCATCAATCCGACTGAAAATAATAGAATTTTCTTTTTTGAAGATAAGTAGTATTCCATTGTTTACATATATCATACTTTTTTTTTTTTTCTTTTTGAGACGGAGTCTTGCTCTGTAGCCCAGGCTGGAGTGCAGTGGTGCGATCTCGGCTCACTGCAACCTCCCCCCAGCTAACTTTTATATTTTTAGTAGAGATGAGTTTTCACCATATTGGCCAAGCTGGTCTTGAACTCCTGACAAGTGATCCACCCGCCTTGGCCTCCCAAAGTGCTGAGATTACAGGCATGAGCCACTGCACCCAGCCTACTATATTGTCTTTATTTACTCATTCGATGTTGAACTGTTGACTCTTATGTTTTGACAGTTGTAAAGAGTGTTGCAAACAACATAGAAGTGCAAACGTTTTTTTACTCTGATTTTATTTGTTTTGGATATATGTCCAATATTACAATTGCTGTGTTATAGTTTTATTTTAAATTTTTTGAGACTTCTCTATTATTTATTTATTTTTGTTTGTTTGTTTTGAGATGGAGTTTCACTCTTGTTGCCAGGCTGGAGTGCAATGGCGTGATCTCAGCTTACTGCAACCTCTGCCTCCCAGGTTCAAGCGATTCTCCTCCCTCAGCCTCCCCAGTAGCTGGGATCACAGGCATGTGCTACTACACTTGGCTAATTTTGTATTTTTAGTAGAGACAGAGTTTCTCCATGTTGGTCAGGCTGGTCTCGAACTCCGAACCTCAGGTGATCCACCTGCCTCAGCTTCCCAAGGTGCTGGGATTACAGGCATGAGCCACTTTGCCCAGCCTATTTTGTTTTTTATAATGTCTGTTCTCATTTACATTCAAGCAAACAATGTGCAAGCATTCTTTTTTTTCTTTTTCTTTTTTTTTTTTTTTTTTTGAGATGGAGTCTCGCTCTGTCACCCAGGCTGGAGTGCAGTGGTGCAATCTCGGCTCACTGCAAGCTCCACCTCCCAGGTTCACGCCATTCTCTTGCCTCAGCCTCCCGAGTAGCTGGGACTACAGGCACCCGCCACTACGCCCAGCTAATTTTTTGTATTTTTAGTAGGGGTTTCACCGTGTTAGCCAAGATGGTCTCAATCTCCTGACCTTGTGATCTACCCACCTCAGCCTCCCAAAGTGCTGGGATTACAGGCGTGAGCACCCGGCCCCCAAGCATTCCTTTATCTTCACACCTTTACTAATTTTTTTTTTTTTTAAATAAGAGTTATTCTAACAGAAGTGAGTTGATATCATAGTTTTTTTCTTTTTTTCTTTTTTTTTTTTTTGCTTTGCTTTTCCTGGTAATAATTGATATTGAGTATTTTTTATATCTCTTGCCTGTAAGTGTGTCTTTTTTGAAAAATATTTAAGCTCAACTCATTTTTAATATTGTTTGTTTTTATTCTATAATTGAGTTTCTTATATATTTTAATATTAAACCCTTGTCACATGTATAATTTGCACATATTTTCTCCCATTTTTTAGTCTTCTCATCCTGTTGATTGTATCAGATTCTGTGCAGCAACTTTTTAATTTGAATTAATCTGACTCCTCTATTTTTTCTTTGGTTCCCTGGGATTCTGAGGTTACATTTTAGAAAGTCACTGCCCAGACCAATGTTATGGGGCTTTCACTGTGTATTTTTTTTAGTAGTTTCAGAGTTTCAAGCCTTACATTTAAATATCTAATTTATTTTAAGTTGATTTTTATATATGGTGTGAGATGAGGGTCTCATTTTATTGCTCTGCATGTGGCTATAAAGTTTTCTCAACACCATCTATTGAAGATACTGTCATTTCCCTAAAAGATTGTCACCTGTTAATATAATCAGCTGTAAGTACATGAATATATTTCTCATTTCTCTCTTCTGCTCCATTGGCCTATGTGTCTTTTTTTATTGAAGTACCATACTGTTTTGGTTACTATAGCTTTGTAGCATATTTCAAAGCCAGGTAGGGTAATAGGTTCAGGCTTTTTTGTTTTGTTTGATTGCTTTTGCTACTCAGGGTCTTCTGTGGTACCATATAAATTTTAAATATATATTTCTTAATTCCTATGAAGTTTGTTGCTGGTATTTTGATAGAAGTTGCATTATATTTGTAGATCATTTTGTATAATGCAGATATTTAACAATATTAATGCCAATTCATAAATATTTTTCAATTGTGTATTAATTATTACTTTAATATTCTTTAGATTATAATGTAAGGTTTCAACTTTTTGGTTACATTTATCTCAAAGTATAGTTACCACAGTTATTGTAGATAGGATTGTTTTTTAATTTTATTTTGAGATAGTTAATTGTTTACAAAAATGCTACTGACTTCTGCATGTGGATTTTTTATTCTGTAAATTTAATGAATTTGTTTATTAGTTTCTAGTAGTTCTTAGTAAAGTCTCAGGCTTTTCTATACTTAAGATTATGTCTTCTACAAATAGTAATAATTTAACTTCTTTTTCCAATCTGGATGCCTTTGATTTTATTCTCTAATTTCTCTGTCTCGGACATTTCGTACTATGTTTAGCAAGACTGAAGAAAATGGGCATCCTTGTCTTGTTCTAGCTTTCAGAGTAAAAGTTTACCTTTTCCCTGTTTAGTATGCTGTTTCCTATGCACTTTTTTGTTATATGTGGCATTTATTGGCTTCAGGTGCATTTGTCCTATACTTAATTTTTTTCAGAGATTTATCATTAGGGAATGTGTCAAACTTTTGTTCTGCATCTATTTAAATGTTAAAGTTGTGAAATCACAACTAACTCGACATAAATACAAAACATCCTCAGAGACTACTATGAACATCTCCATGCATGCAAACTAAAAAATTTACAGAAAATAAACTCCTGAATACACACAACCTCTCAAGATTGAACCAGAAAGAAGCAAAAATCTTGAACACAGCAAAAATAATAAAATGTATAATGAAATTATACATTTAGCAATAGAAATTATACATTATATTTTACATTATACATTATAATTATACATTATAGTAATAGAAATCATTCATTAGTAATAGAAATATATACATTGGTAATAGAAAACCCACAAACCATGAATACCCCTAGATCAGATGAATTCACAGCTAAATTCTACCACATATACAAAGATGAGGCCGTACTAATCCTCTGAATGTACTCCAAAAATCAAGGTGGGATTTCTTCCTAACTGTTTATATAAAACCAGTATCACCTTGATACCAAAATCTAGTGAAGACAAAACAACAACAACAAAAACTATAGGCCAATATTTTGGGTGATCATTAAAACAAAAATTCTCCATAAAATACTAGCAAGTTGAGTTCATAATCAAATCAAAAAGTTATTTTACCACAATCATGGGAGCTTTACTTCATGAATGCAAGGATGTTTCACCATATACAAGACAATAAATGTGATTCATCAAGTAAAGATGATTAAAAGCAAACATGACTATCACAATAGATACAGAAAAAGCATTCAAAAAATCCAATATTTATAAAAATATTCTCAACAAACTAGGTATTAAAGAAATATCTCAAAATAGTAAAGCCATCTGTGACAAATCTTCAGCTGAAATAATACTGAACAGGCAAAAGCTGGATGAACTCTCCATACGAATAAAAATAAGACAAGAATATCCACTGTAAACACCTGCATTCAACATAGTTCTGGAAGTCCTAGCTAGAGCAATTAAACAAGATAAAGAAATAAAAGGGATCTAAATAAGAAAAGAGAAAGTCAAATTATTCTCACAGATGATATAATTCTCTACCTGGGAAACTTTGGAGAGGTCACAAAAAGACCCCTAAGCCTAAAAAGTGACTTAAGCAAAGTCTCAGGATACAAAATTAACATACACAAATGAGTAGCATTTCTGTACATGAATAACACTCAAGCTGAGAAAAAAATGAAAAACACAGTTCTGGTCAGCAACAAAGCCTGAGTCCTGTCCTCTCGCTCTCCTCCCTGGACAGCATGAGCTTCACCATTCTCTCCACCTTCTTCACCAACTACCGGTCCCTGGGCTCTGTCCAGGTGCCTGGCCGGTCAGCAGCACAGCCATCATCTATGCAGGCATGGGGTTTCTAGTTCCAGGATCTCTGTGTCCTGCCTCACTGCTTCCGAGGCGGCATGGGGTCCAGGGGCCTGTCTGCAGGGATAGCCGGGAGTCTGACAGGAATGGGAGGCATCCAGAATGAGAAGACCGTGCAAAGCCTGAACTACTCCCTGATTTCCTACTTGGACAGAGTGAGGAGCCTGAGGACCAAGAACCAGAAGGTGGAGAGCAAAACCCGGGAGCACCTGGAGAAGATGGGACCCCAGGTCAGAGACAAGCCATTACTTCAAGGCCATCAAGGACCTGAGGGCTCAGATCTTCACAAATACTGTGGACAATGCCCACATCATTCTGCAGATCAACAATGTCCGTTGTGGGGAAAAGAAAGAGATCAGATTGTTACTGTGTCTATGTAGAAAAGCAAGATATAAGAAACTCCATTTTGATCTGTACTAAGAAAAATTGCTTCTGCTTTGAGATGCTGTTAACCTGTAACTTTAGCCCCAACCCTGTGCTCACAGAAACATGTGCTGTAATGAATCAAAGTTTAATGGATTTAGGGCTGTGCAGGATGTGCCTTGTTAACAATATGTTTGCAGGTAGTATGCTTAGTAAAAGTCATCACCATTCTCCATTCTGGATTAACCAGGGACACGATGCACTGTGGAAAGCTGCCGTGACCTCTGCCCAAGAAAGCCTGGGTATTGTCCAAGGTTTCCCCCCACTGAGACAGCCTGAGATATGGCCTCATGGGAAAGGAAAGACCTTACCATCCCCCAGCCTGACACCTGTAAAAGATCTGTGCTGAGGAGGAGTACTGAAAGAGGGAGGCCTCTTTGCAGTTGAGATGAGAGGAAGGTATCTGTCTCCTGCTCGTCCCTGGGAATGGAATGTCTCAGTGTAAAGCTGGCCATTCTCATTTGTTCTCTTCTGAGATAGGAGACAACCGCCTTGTGGCTGGAGGCAAGATATGCTGGCAGCAGTACTGCTCTGTTGCTGTTTGCTACACTGAGATGTTTGGGTAAAGAGAAACATAAATCTAGCCTATGTGCACATCTGGACACAGTACTTTTCCATGAACTTATAACAGCTTCCTTTGCTCACATGTTTCCCTGCTGACTTTCTCCCCACCTGCTGCCCTGCTACACTCCCCTCACTAAGATAGTGAAAATAATGATCAATAAATACTGAGGGAACTCAGAGGCTGGCGCTGGTGCGGGTCCTCCGTATGCTGAGCACC
Organism: Pongo pygmaeus; assembly: GCF_028885625.2. NCBI lineage: Eukaryota > Metazoa > Chordata > Mammalia > Primates > Hominidae > Pongo > Pongo pygmaeus. Next base: position 21,607,083 of record NC_072393.2, read on the forward strand.
TGTCCCCTGGGCCCACTGTTCTTTCTCTATACTTTGTCTCTGTGTCGTATTTCTTTTCTCTGTCTCTCATCCCACCTGATGAGAAATACCCACAGGTGTGGAGGGGCTGGCCCCCTTCAGTCCGTCTTGCTGCTGATGACTTTAGAGCCAAGTGTGAGACAGAGCTGGCTGTGTGCCAGTCTGTGGAGAGCGACATCCATGGGCTTCGCAAAGTCACTGATGACACCAATGTCACTCGGTTGCAGTTGGAGACAGAGATCAAGGCTCTCAGGGAGGAACTGCTCTTTATGAAGAAGAACCACAAAGAGGAAGTAAAAGGACTACAAGCCCAGGTTGACAGCTCTGGGTTGACCAGGGAGGTAGTTGCCCCCAAAGCTCGGGACCTTGCCAAGATCATGGCAGACATCCAGGCCCAATACGACGAGCTGGCTCTGAAGAACCGAGAGGAGCTGGACAAGTACCAGTCTCAGCAGATTGAGGAGAGCACTGTAGTGGTCACCACGCAGTCCACCAAGGTTGTAGCTGCTGAGATGATGCTCACAGAGCTTAGATGTACAGTCCAGTCCTTGAAGATTGACCTGGACTCAATGAGAAATCTGAAGGGCAGCTTGGAGAACAGCCTGAGGGAGGTGGAGGCATGTTAAGCCCTGCAGATGGAGCAGATCAACAGGATCCTGCTGCACTTGGAGTCAGAGCTGGCACAGACCCGGGCAGAGGGGCAGTGCCAGGCCCAGGAGTACAAGGCCCCGCTGAACATCAAAGTCAAGCAGGAGGCTGAGATCGCCACCTACCGCTGCCTGCTGGAAGATGGCGAGGACTTCAATCTTGGTGATGCCCTGGACAGCAGCAACTCCAAGCAAACCATCCAAAAGACCACCACCCACCAGATAGTGGATGGCAAAGTGGTGTCTGAGACTAACAACACCAAAGTTCTGAGACATTAAGCCAGCAGAAGCAGGGTACCCTTTGGGGAGCAGGAGGCCAATAAAAAGTTCAGAGGTAAAAAATAAAAGAACAGAATTCTATTTAGGATAGCCACAAACAAAAAACAACATACTTAGGAATACATTAAATGAAGGAGGTAAAATATCTCAACAAAGAAAACAAAAAAAACACTGCTGAAAGAAATCAGACAAAACACAAATACATGGAAAAGCATTTCATGCTCATGAATTTGAAAATTTCATATAATTAAAATGTCCATGCCACTTAAAGCAACCTGCAGATTTTTATTCCTATCAAACTGTCAGTGCCATTTTTGTAGAAATAGGGAAAAAAGCTATTCTAAAATTTATATGGAAGAATAAAAAAAGCCAGAATAGCCAAGGCAACATTAAACAAACAAACAAAATAAAATCTGGAGGCCTCAAATTACCTGACTTCTAACTGTGCTACAAGCTACAGTAATCAGTATAACATGGTTCTGGTACAAAAATACACATACAGACTATATTGGTCCATTTTTATGCTGCTAATAAAGACACACCTGAGACTGGGTAATTTATAAAAGAAAGGTTTAATTGACACAGTTCCATATGACTGGGGAGGCCTCACATTCATGATGAAAGCCAAAGGGAAAGCAAGACATGGCAGCAGGCAAGAGCAAGCATGTGCAGAAGAACTCCCTTTTATAAAACCATCAGATCTTAAGAGACTTATTCCCAACCCAGAGAACAGCATGGGAAAACCCCACCCCCATGATTTAATCACCTCCCACCCAGACCCTCCAATGACGTGTAGGGATTATTACAATTCAAGGTGAGATTTGGATGGGGAAATAAAAAGAAAATAACTCCCTATCTAATAAATGATACGGGGAAAACTCGTTGGTCATATGCAGGAGAAGAAAAAAACTCCACCTCTCACCATATAAATAATATATCTCAATATAGTTTAAAGACTTAACTGTGAGACTTCAAGCTATTAAAACCCTAGAAGAACATGTAGAAAGTACTCTTCTAGACACAGGGCTCTAGAAAAAAATTATAACTAACACCTTAGAAGTTAATGCAACAAAAATGAAAACATGTTGAGGTTGTGGAGAAAAGAGAATCTGTATACACTGTTGGTGGAAATGCAAATTAATTCAGCCCCTGTAGAACACAGTTTGAAGATTTCTCAAATAACTAAAAATAGAATTGCTATTTGGCCCATTAATCAAATTAATGGGTATATACCCAAAGAAAAAGAAATTATTTTACCAGAAAGACACAGGCACTCACATGTTTACTGCAGCACTATTCACCATAAAAAAAGACAGAATTAAAGTAGGTACCCATGAATCTTAGATTCATGTTCTTTGTTAATTTGCTTAGAATAAAGGCCTTCTGCCAGCTTGGAGGACAGCCTGAGGGAGGTGGAAGCCCACTACGCCCTGCAGATGGAGCAGCTCAACGGGATCCTGCTGCACCTGTAGTCAGAGTTGGCACAGACCCAGGCCCAGGAGTACAAGGCCCTGCTGAACATCAAAGTCAAGCAGGAGGCTGAGATCGCCAACTACCTCTGCCTGCTGGAAGATGGTGAGGATTTCAATCTTGGTGATGCCCTGGACAGAAGCAACTCCATGCAAACCATCAAAAAGACCACTACCCACCAGAGAATGGATGGCAAAGTGCTGTCTGAGACCAACGACACCAAATTCTGAGACATTAAGCCAGCAGAAGCAGGGTACTCTTTGGGGAGCAGGAGGCCGATAAAAAGTTCAAAGGTCAAAAAAAAAAAAAGAATAAAGGCCTTCTGCTGCATCCATGTTGCTTCAAAGAACATCTTTTTCTGTGGTTTCTTAGTATTGCACTGTATATAAGTATTTCAGATACTGCATGTTCTCACTTATAATTGGGTGCTAAACATTGGGTGAACATGGAAACAATAAATGCTGGGAGTTCTTAAAAAAAATGCCAAGGTACACTGCTTGGACAATGGAATTATTAAGTGCCCAAACTTCAACATCATGCAGTATACTTATGTTACAAATCTGCCCACATACCCCCATGAATCCAAAATAAAAATAATAAAATGCTTTGTGGTATAATGGCATGTTATATTTCTCCAGTTCTGGGTTAATAGTTGAAATTAGGAGTGAAAGACACAGAATTATGTCCATTTTGAGTATAGAGGTGAATGTTTTTATACCAGGTCGCCCCACGTTTTATGAGCTAATATCTCTGAAAGCCCTTGGTTTATAGCCCAAAAAGTGTCTTATCCCCAAGTATGCAACTAAAATAAATGGCTATATCTTTATATTGTATTTATTAACTGTACACTAGATTATAATTTGTTACTCTACTCTTTTTGGGGAAAAAGTAGTTTAATCACATTTCTCTTTTAGAATAAACCATTTTTGAAAATGTCAGGCTGTGAAAATCATGTTAAATTCCTAAATTAGGAAAATAATTTTTTTTTTTTTTTTTTTTTTGGCGGAGTCTGGCTCTGTCACCCAGGCTTGAGTGCAGTGGCGTGAATTCAGCTCACTGCAACCTCTGCCTCCCAGGTTCAAGCAATTCTCCTGCCTCAGCCCTCTGAGTAGCTGGGATTACAGGCATCTGCCACCATGCTCAGTTAATTTTTGTATTTGTAGTAGGGATGGGGTTTTGCCATGTTGGCCAGGCTGGTCTCGAACTCCTGACCTCAGGTGATCTGTCTGCCTCGGCCTCCCAAAGTGCTGGAATTACAGGTGTGAGCCACTCCGCCTGGCAAGAAAACATTTTTTTTAAGCATAAAAGTCTTATGATCATAGACCAAAAATAATGAAGTACACAGTATGGGTTATTTATGACCACACTGCTGCAACCACTCTATCACAACCATTCTGGTGAAAATAATAATAATAATAATGGATTAGAATGTATTTTTAGAATACCTTTCTGATTCTATTGCAGTGTTAAATTCTTGTCTTTATTATTTGTCATATAGAAGTCTGTACTTCAACAAAAGATGCCAAGAATTTCAAGTTAATATCCTCACACATATATTCTCACTAGAAGGGCACTGGTGTATTTGCAATCGAGGTGTAGCATTTCTGGCTTTGCTTGTGCTACTTTGATTGTCTAAAATAGAAAGACAGGAAGTAAAGTGGAGTCAGCCATGACATATTGAGTTTCTACAGCAACAACATCTGAATTCTTGTGTTATGTCAACCAGAAGTAATGACAGTATTTTATTTTATTTTGTTTTATTTATTTATTTATTTAGAGACAGAGTTTCACTCTTGTTGCCCAGGCTGGAGTGCAATGGCGTGATCTTGACTCACCACAACCTCCACTTCCCAGGTTCAAGTGATTCTCCTGCCTCAGTTGCCTGAGTAGCTGGGATTACAGGCATGCGCCTCCACACCAGGCTAATTTTGTATTTTTAGTAGAGATGGGGTTTCTCCATGTTGGTCAGGCTGGTCTCAAACTCCCGGCCCCAGGTTATCTGCCCACCTCGGCCTCCCAAGGTGCTGGGATTACAGGGGTGAGCCACCGCACCTGGCCACATGACAGTATTTTAAAACTAAAAAAAAAAGAAATTGATACATTATATTTTTAATAGTTTTTCAATAGTTTATAAAAATTTATAGTTTTTGAAAGATATAAGTTAAACAACTTGAACATGCAGATAACTGTTTCATCTGGATATTGTTAATTATTTTTATTTTATTATTTATTTATTTATTTATTTTGAGACTGTGAAGTCTCGCTCTGCTGCCCAGGCTGGAGTGCAATGGCACAGTCTTGGCTCACTGCAACCTCTGCCTCCCAGGTTCAAGCGATTCTCCTTCTTCAGCCTCCTGAGTAGGTGGGACTACAGGCACACGTCACCATGCCTGGCTAATTTTGTATTTTTGGTAGAGACAGGGTTTCACCATGTTGGCCAGGCTGGTATTGGACTCTTGACCTCAGATGATTCACCTGCCTTGGCCTCCCAAAGTGTTGGGATTACAGGCATAAGCCACTGCATCTGGCCTGTTATTTTACTGTATTTATTTTAAAAATTGTAATTCATTTATCCTGAATATATCACTGGGCCCAGAACCTAGGTGATGTGACTCTCCTGCATTATCTCTGCGCATAAGTGAGATTATTAAATATACCTGGGCCCATATAGGTAAACAGATGCTACAATGACTCATATACCTGGACAACAGCCAAGAGAAAAGATTTCGACTCTCATAGGTTGGCTTACAACAATGGATAAGGTCCTGGGTCTCCTACTTGTACCAAAGTCAAAGAGAATGACAACATTCACACATATCATACAAATTCCTCAAGTGGCACCGAAAGTGTCAACAGGGCCAACCATGCTGAAGAGACTGTGACCCCCCCTATGTACACCCAGGTGACTGTAAGGATTGTCACCCTTCCAGATGGACACAGACCACTGTTGAGGTTTTGAATGTCACACCAAGAGTGAGTCAAAGGTTGGATCTGTGACTCTCACACATGGATCTAGTCCACAGGTGGAATAATGGCTCTTGGACCTCAGGTGGAATTGGGGCTCTCATGCAGGGATTCAGTCCAGCATCGAGACTGCTTTGCATTCTTGGACCCAACCCACAGGAGAGATTGGCTCTCATACATAACCTGGGACATGTGCAGGACTGTAAATGTCATCCCTGGACCTTTCTGCGGGTGAAATTGTGACAGATATTTTTGCCCAGAATCTGAATGATTTGACTCTTCTGCCTGGGCCAAGCCCACAAATGTGATTGTGACACATACTCAGGCCAAGCACCTAGGTTATGTGACTCTGCTGCCTGAGCCCTGCCCTCAAGGGAATTGTGATGTATCATTGAACCCAGGACCTAGGTGATGTGGCTCTGCTCTCCTGCCTAGGCCCTGCCTACAGAGAAAATTGTGACATATTCCTTGACCCAGCACCCAGATAATGTGATTCTCCTGCCTGTGCACTGCCTACACAGGGCATTGTGACATATCGCTGGGCCCAGCAACCATGTGAAGTGAATCTCCTCTCTGCCTGAGCCCTGCCCTAAGGATTGTAAAATATTGCTGGGCTCAGCACCCAGGTAATGTAACCCTCTTGCTTTAGCACTGCCCAAAGGAGAAATTGTGACATCTATCTGGGCCAATCTTCTAGATGATGTGAATCTCCTCTCCTGCCCCCTCCCTGCTCTGGGACTGTGACACATTACTGGACTCAGCACCTAGGTGATGTGACTCTCCTGTCTAGGACCTGCCCAATTGGTGACTGTGACACGTCACTGGGCCTAGAACCTAGGTAATGTGACTCCTCTTTTGCCAGGCCCCTGACCACAGGTTGCATTGTGACATATCACTGGGCCCAGCACCCAGATGTTACTCTTCTTCTGCCTGGGTTTGTTCACAGATGGGATTGTGACATGTGCCTGGGCCCAGCATCTAGGTGGTGTTAGTCTCTTCTCCTGCTTAATACCTGCCCTCGGTACTGGGCAAGGCAATATGTCACAATGCCCCCTGAGATCAAGGCCCAGGCAAAAAAGTCACATCACCTGTGTGCTGTGCCCAGTGATGGGTCACAGTGTCCCTTGGGGAACAGAGTTCAGGAAGGAGAGTCACATCACCTACATGCTGTGTCTAGTGATATATCACTTTCCTGCCTAGGCTCTGCCCACAGAAGGCTTTGTGACGGATCTATAGGCCTATAATCTAGGTCATTTCACTTATTTTGGGGGGCCTTATGCACAAAAGATTGTGACATATTTCTGGGCACAGTATACAGGTGAGATGACACTCCTGCCTGGGCCTGGCCCACAGAAGGAATTATATCACCGATTCCATCACCTAGGTGAGGTAACTCACCTCTCCTGCCTGGGCCCTGCCTACAGGAGGAATTGTGACATAACACTGGGCCCAGCACCTAGGTGATGTGACTCTTTTGCCTTGTTCCTTCCCACAGGTGACAGTGTGACATACCTGGGCTCAACTCACAGCTGTGAAAATAACTCATTCTTGTACCCAGCCAATAGAAGAGATTTTGATTCTCATAGATACCTTTAGGGCAACTGGTAAGGTCCTGGGTCTCCTACTTTTATGAAGATAACAGAGGATTATGACACTCACACATATCATATAAAGCCCTTGAGTGGTACAGAGAGTGTCAGAACACAGGAGCAGGGCACAGTGGCTCATGCCTGTAATCCCAGCACTTTGGGAGGCCGAGGCAGGCAGATCACCTGAGGTCAGGAGTTTGAGACCAGCCTGGCCAACATGGCGAAACCCCGTCTCTACTAAAAATACAAAAATTAGCCAGGTGTGGTGGTGCATGACTGTAATCCCAGCTACTCGGGAAGCTGAGGCAGGAGAATCACTTGAACCTGGGAGGCGGAGGTTGCAGTGAGCCAAGATTGCGCCATTGCACTCCAGCCTGGGTGACAGAGCAAGACTCCGTCTCAAAAAACAAAAACAAAAACACAGCACTCAGATGAGATTATGACTCTCATATTCACACTCAGCTGCCAGAATTGTCACCCTCAAACATGGACACAACCCACTGGTGAGGTCCTGGATCTCAGAGGAGTACACAGTTGGAATTGTGACTGTCATACATAGGCCTGGCCACAGGTGTGATGCTGACTCATTTCTGGACACAGCACACAGGGACAATGATGACTTTCATACCTGAACCCAGCTAATAGGAGAGATGTTGACTCTTGTACCTAGGGCAATGAGTAAGATCCTGGCTCCATACCAGCACAAATTTCCAGAGCAGATAGCAACTGTCTCGCACACTGTATAAAGCCCTTGGGCTATACAGAGAGTTTCATAACATGGCCCAGCACACAGAAGCGACTGTGACTCTCATATGCACACCCAGCCAACAGTAAGGATTGTCACCCTCTCATAAACCCACCCCGCTGTTGAAGTTCTTAATCTCACACCTGGATTCAGTCAAAAGTTGAAATTGTGGCTCTCCTATGTGAATCTTTTCCACAGGTTGGATAATGACTCTCAGACCAGGATTCAGAACACTGGTGAGGCTGTGACTCCTTTGCTGAAACACAGTCCCCTGCAGACAGGATTGGGGATCTTATGCACAAATCCAGCTAACCCTTGAGACTTTGACTCATGTACTTGGACCAAACTCACAGGCATTGACTCTCATGCCTGAAGCCAGGACATGTGTGGGATTGTTAAGCTCTTCTCCGGACCTTTCCACAGATGTGGTTGTGACATATACCTTTGCCTAGCACCTGAGTGAGGTGCCTCTCCTGCCCGGGTCCAGCTCCTAAACAGGATTGTGAGATATACCTGGACCCAAGCTCTCAGGTGATGTGACTCTCCTGCCTGGGCCCTGTCATAATGGGGGATTTTGCCATACTGCTGGATGTAGTATCTAGGTGATGTGAGTCTCCTTTCCTATCTCGGCTCTACTCGTGTGGGAGATTGTGACACATCGCTGAGCCCAGCACCCAGGTGATGTAACTCTGCTGCCTGGGCCCTGCCCACACAGGGCATTATGGTATATTGCTGGGCCCAACACCCAGTAATGTGACTCTTTTCTGGGCCTTGTCCTAAGGGTGCATGGTGATATATCACTGGATCTAGCACACAGGTGATGTAAATCTCCTGCCTGGGTCTTGCCCATAGGAGATATTGTAACATATCGCTGGGCTCAGCACTCAGGTGATACACCTCTCCTGCCAGGGCTCTGCCCACAGTGGGGATTGTGACATATTACAAGGGCCAACAGCTATGTGATGTGTCTCCTTTTCTTACTTGGTCCTACCCTCAAAGAAGATTGTAACTTATTGCTGGGCCAAGCACCCAGGTGATGGGACACTTCTTCCTGGGCCCTGCCCACACAGGAAATTGTAACATATTTCTGGGCTCAGAACTAAGGTGGTATAATTATTTTGCCTCAGCTTTGCCCACAAAAAGGATTGTGACATATTCCTGGCCCAGTGTCCAGGTTATGCGACTCTCTTGCCCCATCTCTGCCTACATGTGGGATTGTGACATATCAGTGGGCCCAGAACCAAGGTGATGTGAGTCTCCTGTCTGTGCCCTGCCCACAGGGGAGATTGTGACATATTGGTGGGCTCAGCATCCAAGTGATGTGAGTGTCTTGCTTGGATTTTACCCAAAGAGAGTATTGTGATACACCTGTGGATGCGACTTTTCTGCTTGATCCCTGCCCACATTTGAAATTGGGTCTTACACGTGTTTCCATCACCTAGGTGATATATCTCTCCTTCCTGGTCCCTGTTCAAAGGGAGGATTGTAACATACACCTGCTTCCAGCACCTAGGTAATGTGACTTTCCTGCCTGGGCCCCACCTCCTGGTAATTGTGACATATACCTGAACCCGTCTTCTGAGTTGTGTTGCTCTTCCTCCTGGGTCCCGCCTAGAGGGTAGATTGTGGCATGTACCTGGGTCCAGCACCTAGGTGATGTTACACTTTGCCTGGACCTAAAACACAAAAAAGACTCTGACAGATTTCTTAGCTCAGCACCTAAGATATGTGACTCCGCTGCCTAGGCTAAAGCCACAAGTGGGATTACATAAAACTGGGCCAAGTACTGAGGTGATTTGAACCTTTTTTAGGTCAAGTTTTCAGGGGGACTGACATATACCTGGGCTCAGGAATTAAGGTGATGTGGCTGTCCTGCCTGGGCCCAATCCACAGAGAAGATTGTGACATATACCTGGGCCCAGCCCATAGGTCATAAGACTCTCTCACCTAGGTCAAGGCCAAAAATGGGATAGTGACATACAGTTGAACCAAGCACCTATGTGTTCTGACTCTCATGCCTGGCCAAAGTCACAAGGGGCATTGTGACATATACCTGGGCCCAGCACTTAGATGATGTGACTCTTTAGGCTGAGCCCACCCCACAGGGAGTATTGTGACACATACCTGGGCTCAACACCTATGTGAGGTGTATATCTAACCTGGGCCAAGCCAACAGAAGAGATTGTGACAATATACCAGGGCTAAGCACCTAGACAATGTGTCTCTCTTATCTGGGACCTGCCCATAGCGGGGATTGTGACACATACCTGGTACCTAGGCAATGTAACTCTTCTGCCTGGGCCAAGGCCATAGGTGGGATTGTGATGTAGAGCTAATTCCACAACCTAGGTGATGTGAATCTCCAACATTAGCCCAAGCAACAGGAGGGATTGTGACACATACCTGGGCCCAGTACCTAGGTGATGTGACACTCTTGCCTGGGACCTGCCAAACAGGGGATTTTAATATACCTGGGCCCCACACCTAGGTGATGTTACTCTTCTGCTGGGCCTCGACCACAAGAGAGATTGTGATATATACATGGGCCCAGCCTTCAGGTGATGTAGCTCTTCTGCCTGAGCCAGGCTCACGGGGGAAATTGTAAGATTTAGCTGGACCCAGCTCACAGGCAATGATGGCTCTCATACCTGGACCCAGTGAAGAGGAGACATTCTGACTCTCATAGCTAGCCTTAAGGAAATAGGTAAGTTCATGGATCTCATACTTGTACAAAAGTCACTGAGAGGTTTGTGACTTTCAAGCATATCACATAAAACTCTCAGGTGGTAGAGTGTTATAACAGTGCCCATCACACAGGGGAGATTGTGGCTCTCATGCACACCCAGTTGAAAGTTAGGATTGTTACACATGGACACAGCTCACTAGCGAGGTCCCCAATTTTATAGCCAAACATACTTGACAGTTGGAATTGTGACTCTTCTATGTGAATCTTGACACAGGTGGGATGGTTATTCATTTTTGGACCAAGCCCACAGGCACGATCATGAGTCTCATACCTGGACCCAGCCAATAAGAAACATTTTTGGCCAGGTGCGGTGGCTCATGCCTGTAATCCCAACACTTTGGGAGGATGAGGTGGGCGGATCACGAGGTCATGAGTTTTAGACAGGTCTGGCCAATATGATGAAACCCTATCTCTACTAAAAATACAAAAATAAGCCAGGCTTGGTGGCACACACCTGTAGTCCCTGTTGCTCGGGAGACTGAGGCATAAGAATCGCTTGAACCTGGGAGGCGGAGGTTGCAGTGACCTGAAATCGCACCATTGCACTCCAGCCTGGGTGACAAAGCGAGACTCTGTCTTGAAAAAGAAAAAAAGAAAAAAAAAAAGAAACATTTTGACTCTTCTCTTGGGCTTAAGGCCACAGGTAAGATCATGTGTCTATACCAGCATGCAGGTCTCAGGGAAGATTGCAGCTCTCATGCATGCTGTATAAAGCACTTGGTTGATACATAGAGTGTCATAAAAGAACCCAGCACACAGGAAACTTTGTGATTCTTGTATGCATACTCAACCAAATGTTAGAATTATCAGCCTCACACATGGACACAACCCACTGTTGAGGTTCTGAATCTCACACCCAGAGAAGTTGACAGTTGGAATCATGACACTCATACATGGATGGAGTCCACAGGTGTGATGGTTAATACTGAATGTCAACTTGATTGGATTGAAGAATACAAAGTATTGATCCTGGGAATTAAGGAGAAAATAACAAATTATCCCATAACATTTACTAACTATCTGAAGATAGATCCTCAGAAAATATATTACTGGATTAAAGGATGTCTATGTAAACTGTTCACAGTTACAGCCAGATGACTTTCCAAAAGGGCTGTAGCAGGTCCATCGGCACCGGCACTCTCTGATGCACCTGCTGCTCTGTATCTAAGCTCTCCTGCATATTGCATTCTTTTAATTTTTGTTGTCAGTTTGTGCCTATACGGCAAATAAAATCATATTGTTCCTTTCACTTTCAGTTTTTAAACTGACACGTTTGAGTCACCTTTCAGTTGTTTAAGACCTGTTGAGATTTTCTCTTTTTTGAGTCATCTGCTCAGATCTTTGGCCCTGTGATGGGCATTCTCCCACCCTGGAGTTTTCCAGCATTTGCCCCTTTGCCAGTTCTGGGATTGTTGTAGTTCTTTCTCCAGACTCCCTTTAATATTAAAGAAAAAAAAGCAATTGGCCGGGCACAGTGGCTCACGCCTATGATCCCAGCACTTTGGGAGGCCAAAGTGGGCAGATCATGAGGTTAAGAGATCGAGACCATCCTGGCCAACATCGTGAAACCCCGTCTCTACTAAAAACACAAAACATAGCTGGGCATGGCAGTGCTCACCTGTAGTCCCAGCTATTCAGGAGCTTGAGGCAGGAGAATCACTTGAAGCTGAGAGGCAGAGACTGCAGTGAGCCAAGATCACGCCACTGCACTCCAGCCTGGCGACACGGTAAGACTCCATCTCAAAAAAAAAAAAAAAAAGAGGATTTGCATGGGGAGAATCCAATGAAGGACAAATAAAATCTCAGAGAAATGAGCTCGACATAAAGCAAAGAAAATAGATTTGCTTTCAGAATTTTTGACATTTTTGCCTTTTTAGTAAATTATCAACGCTTTGGAAATTATGTTTTATTTCAATATTTTTCTTTTCTTTGCAAAATAGGTATACACCCAAACTCACAAAACACAATTACTTGCTCCATAACTCCTTTACTTCTAAGATTTATCATTAGAGGAATATATTTGTATATTTTATCCTTGTAAAACAAGACTATCAGTCTGCATATATTTTGCAAGTCAGAGGTGACAGGTGCAAAAAAAAGTGGAATAAAATTTTGTAAATACTCATTCAGTATTCAGAAATACATGGTTTTAAATTGTACTTTTATATAATCTTTATTATTACCATTATAATGGCCCTGTAGTTACAAAAAGAATAAAAATATTACCAATAGAAACAATATTCTTCAAATTGTTTGATGTTTAAAGTTATTGGAAAAAAGGATCTCTAAAAATGTTAGTCAACTATGTTAACCAATAGTGTATTGTTACCATCTGTTACCTATAAGCTTCAGTTAGGTTGGATAGGTTAACACGGGTCAAAGAATAATACTTTGTTCAATGCACAGTAGTAGAAACAAATTAAAAACAATTATGCTTAATTAAAACAAATTAAGTTCACACAGAATCTAAATTTTTTTAAAAATCCACTGTATCTTATTACTTTAGTAAGCAATTGGAAAAACAACATGAATTTAAGATCTAAAATGTTTCTCCCTTACTATAATGCATGGAATCTTACTCTAAAAACCTACCCCATGTATCACAATGCTGTTGTTAATCAACCACAAAGCACTTCTCCACTTAGAATCACTTGATATATCTTACATTTCAGTGTCTATGAAAAACTACGTGAATGATGTTTGTCTAATAGAGATGTTTGTCTAATAGAGATGTGCCTCTTATAGCTCTGATGAAGCAAAAACTAACCATGTTCTTTTGTATACACACTAAGAATGAAGGTATAACAAGTGATCTAAGAGTTGAATTGCAGCCGGGCATGGTGGCTCACGCCTGTAATCCCAGTACTTTGGGAGGCTGATGCAGGTGGATCACGAGGTCAGGAGTTCAAGACCAGCCTGGCCAAGATGGTGAAACCCCATCTCTACTAAAAAACTACAAAAATTAGCCAGGTGCAGTGGCAGGTGCCTTTAATCCCAGCTACTTGAGAAGCTGAGGCAGGAGAATCACTTGAACCAGGGCTGCAGAGGTTGCAGTGAGCCATGATTGCGCCACTGCACTCCAGCCTGGGTGACAGAGTGAGGCTCCGTCTCAAAAAAATGAAAAAGAGTTGAATTGCATCAATGTTTGCTTTCAAATAATTTTAATTTTTTAATGCAAAAAGTACACTTTGAATGTAATTATAACTCTCCAGAAGAAAAATCAATCTCCTCTTCCTTTTAAATGTACATACAAATAAATTAATTTTTTGGTAATTATGGAAACAAAGTCTTGCTGTGTTACCCAGGCTGGTCTCAATCTCCTGGGCTCAAGTGTTTTTTCACCCTAGCCTCCCAAAGTGCTGTGATTACAGACATGAGCCATGGCACCTGGCCCTCAGTGATTTTCTAAGCTTCCCAATGACATAGTATATTGTAAAAATATACACAGTAGCCTGGGTGCGGTGGCTCATGCCTGTAATCCCAGCATTTTGGGAACCCAAGGCAGGCAGATCAGAAGGTCAAGAGGTTGAGACCATCCAGGCCACCATGGTGAAACCATGTCTCTACTAAAAATACAAAAATAAGCTGGGTGTGGTGGCATGTGCCTGTAATCTCAGCCACTCAGAAGGCTGAGGCAGGAGAATCACTCAAACCTGGGAGGTTGCAGTGAGCCGAGATTATGCCACTGCACTCCAGCCTGGCAACAGAGCAAGACTCTGTTTAAAATATATATATTATATATTATATAATATACTGCATATATATTATATATGTATATATGTTTTATATATATATATATATGCTGTAAATACATTAAGCTATATTACCGTAACAAATTTGGTCATGTAGTGTTTAAATTACCTATCTCAATTTATGTTAAAAAAATGAAAATCGGGGCAGGTGCGGTGGCTCATGCCTGTAATCCCAGCACTTAGGGAGGCTGAGGTGAATTGATCACCTGAGGTCAGGAGTTCAAGAACAGCCTGACTAACATGGTGAAACCTCATCTCTACTAAAAATACAAAATTAGCTGGGCATGGTGGCAGGCACCTATAATCCCAGCTACTCAGGAGGCTGAGGCAGGATAATCACTTGAACCCAGGAGGCAGGGGTTGTAATGAGCCAAGATCGTGCCATTGCACTCCAGCCTGGACATCAAGAGCGAAACTCCATCTCAAAAAAAAAAAAAAAAAACCCTGAAAATTAAAAAAAAAATAGATTTTCTTACATTTAGAGAAATACTTAGTGTTCTGATAAAGTTACTGAGTATAAATATCTCTAGAAACACATGTGAAACTGTCACAGAATAGAAATTCATAAAGTAGAAAACACACACCTTTATCTGGTGTTCTTGAGATTTTGAAACCAAATTTCAATATCACTACTGCTTTCACACATTTCAGCAATGATGTAGAAAGGATTTAAAATAGTTTCATACAGAGTTTCTCAAAAAAAAAGACAAATAGTCTCATGTCCCCCAATAGCAATGGAAGACCTGTCAGATTATTCAACTTCTTATAAACCATAAGATGGTCTTCAGCTCTAAGTATAAACTTGAAGAAAGATTAAATTAAAGTAGAATTCTTGGGGGATTTAAGACGATGGGACAGAAGCTGTCCCACTATTTGGGTATGAGAAAAAAAATCAGGCATTTTAGAAACTATTTCCATTGGAGTAGAGCTTCCTAAACCACATTTTATGGTCTGGCTTTCTTCTTCACCTTTGGACCTCACCTGCGTCATCTTCTTTCACTTCCACCTACGTAGGTGCTAGCTATGGTCTCTTGTCTTTTTAAATTCCAGGATTCTTTCCTTTGCTTCAGAGAGTTGATCAGGCCCAGATTAGACACAGCAAGATCTGTTTTATTAGAAAAAGGTAACATGAGTTTTGCTGGATTCTCCAATTACCAGACTAGTAGTTAGTACTGTGCTTACTAAAGAAAGAGAATATTACAGATAATATAAAGTTAATATCAAAATACCTTTTCTTTGACAGAATGTTTAGAATATTTAGAAAGTATTTTAAATCTGTGGGTCCTTAGCTCCACTACCCAGTAGTACTACTGAATCAAAAGCTGGTGGTGAAAACTGGATTTTGAAATATGAGCAACATTTTATGCTACTAAATTTCTATAATTACCACTAGAGTGAAGAATGTCAGTCATTCAAGAAACAAAAAGGTTAATGTCAAAATAAAACATATTGGGCCAGGCGCAGTGGCTCAAGCCTGTAATCCCAGCACTTTGGGAGGCCGAGGTGGGTAGATCATGAGGTCAAGAGTTCAAGACCAGCCTGGCCAACATGGTGAAACCCCATCTCTACTAAGAATACAAAAATTAGCCGGGCATGGTGCTGCATGCCTGTAATCCCAGCTACTCGGCAGACTGAGGCAGAAGAATCACTTGAACCCAGGAGACAGATGTTGCAGTGAGCCAAGATTTTGCCACTGCACAATTTTTTTATTTTTTGAGACAGTTTTGCTCTTGTGCCCAGATTGGAGTGCAGTGCCACAATTTTGGCTCACTGCAACGTCCACCTCCTGGGTTCAAGCGATTCTCCTGCCTTAGCCTCCTGAGTAGCTGGAATTACAGGCATGCGCCACCACGCCCTGCTAATTTTGTATTTTTAGTAGAGATGGGGCTTCACCACGTTGGTCAGGCTGGTCTTGAACTCCTAACGTCAGGTGAGCCACCCACCACGGCCTCCCAAAGTACTGGGATTACAGGCATGCGCCACCACGCCCAGCCAAAAAAAATTCTTTTTTTATACTAACAAATTCCCAAAATTTTCTAGAGAGCAGGGACCTAAAACTATTCATTGAAAGCAAAATTATGTTTAGGAATATGGAGCATATTTTTATGTTTGTTGGCTTCTTGTAAGTTTTCTTTTGAGAAGTATTGGTTTATGTCTTTTGCTCATCTTTGTGGGGTTATTTATTCTTCTTTAATTAAGTTTTTTTAATAGGTTATGGAAATTAGAGTTTTGTCAAATGCATAGTTTGCAAACATTTAATCTCATTCTGTAGGGTGTCTGTTTACTCTGTTGATAGTTTCTTTTGCTGTGCAGAAGCTCTTTAGAATAGTTAGGAAGTTGGGAAATTGTCAATTTTTGTTTTTCTTGCTTACTTTTGGAGATTTAGTCAAAAATTCTTTGTGAAAGCCAATGTCAAAAAAAGATATTTAGTAGGTTTTTATGTAGGATTTTTATAGTTTGATGTCTTCAACTTAAATCTTTAATTCATCTTGTGTTAATTTTTTGTATATGGCAAATGGTAGGGGTTCAGTATTATCTAGTATTTTTTTTCTGCATATGGTTAGCTGGTTATCCCAGCACCATTTATTAAATAGACAGTCTTTTTTCCATTGCTTATTTTTGTCAATGTTGTCAAAAATTATATGGCTGTAGGTGTACAGCTTTATTTCTGAGTTTTGTATTCTGTTCCATTGGTCTCTGTCTGCTTTTATACAAGTAACATGCTGTTTTGGTTCCTGGAGCCATATAGAATAGTTTAAATTTGGGTAGAGTGGTGTCTCTGGCTTTGCTCTTTTTGCTTAAGATTGTTTTGGGTATTTACGTTCTTTATTGTTTTATATAAATTTTAGAATAGTTTTTTTTTCTAATTCTCTGAAAAATTTTATTGGTAGTTTGATAGAGATAGCATTGAATCTGTAGATTAATTTGGCCAGTGGGGTCATTTTAATATTGATTCTTGTAATCCATGTGAATACAATGTACTTCCATTTGTTTACGTCATCTATGATTTCTCTTAGCAGTATTTGTAGTCCTCTTTGTGATAATCATTCACCTCCTGGGTTATATGCATTCTTAGGTATTTTTTTGTGGCAAGTTAAATGGGATTGAGTTCTTGATTTGGCCCTCAGCTTCAATAATATTGGTGAATAAAAATGACTTTTGCGTATTGACTTGGTATTCTGAAACACCACTGAACTTGCTGAGAAGTTCCAGGAGCTCTTTAGTAAAGTTATTAGGGGTTTTTAGGTATCAAATTAGATAATCCATAGAAAGAGATAGTTTGAACTTTTTTCCCCATAATTTGGATGCCTTTTATTTCTTGTTCTTGACTGATTGTTCTGACGAGAACTTTCTATTATTAATATTTTGTCATTAAAAGTGAATAAAAATTCTATCACTCTCCTGCTTCTACTTCCCTTGACTCTTACATTACAGCCAAAAGAAATCTTTACATTTCTCATTTTATTACAATAAAAATATGTATTTTACCAGAAAAATAAAGCAAGAATATGTTAAAAAAAAAACCAAAACATATATTAAATTAAAAATTTTATACAATAAAATAAAATCAATTGAAACATGTAAAATAAAAGAAAGCAGCCAGGTGCAGTGACTCACACCTGTAATCCTAGCACTTTAGGAGGCCGAGGTGGGTGGATCACGAGGTCAGGAGTTTGAGACCAGCCTGGCCAACATAGTGAAACCCTGTCTCTACTAAAAATACAAAAATTAGCCAGGCCTGGTGGCACGTACCTGTAATCCCAGCAACTCAGGAGGCTGAGGCAAGAGAATCACTTGAACCAAGAGACGGAGGTTGTGGTGAGCCAAGATTGCACCACTGCACTCCAGCCTGGGCAACAGAGAGAGACTCTGTCTCAAATAATAATAATAATAATAAATAATAAATAAAATAAAGCATAAATTTAGGCAAATAATATGAGCCAAGTGAAGAATGAATATCATCAGTAAGCATTTACTATAGCTTGTCTTATATTTTACACAAAGAAAATGAAAAGTGAACAGCTGTATGGTGATTTTACCATGATGTCACCAAACTAAAGCATATAAACATTTTGGCAGGGCACGGTGGCTCACGCCTGTAATCCCAGCACTTTAGGAGCCCGAGGCAGGTGGGTCACAAGATCAAGAGATCGAGACCTTTCTGGCCAACATAGTGAAACTCCATCTCTACTAAAAATACAAAAATTAGCTGGGCATGGTGGGGTGTGCCTGTAATCCCAGCTGCTCAGGAGGCTGAGGCAGGAGAATCGCTTGAACCTGGAAGACAGAGGTTGCAGTGAGCCAAGATCATGCCACTGCACTCCAGCCTAGCGACAGAGCGAGACTCCATCTCAAAAAAGAAAAAATAAAATAAATAATAAAAAAAATATATATATATATATATACACACACATTTCTCCATAGAGAACTCTATTAAAAGTTTGTGGATATCAGTGCTCCTTGAACTTGGGCTGGGAGAGTAAAAAGCTACAGCCTTTTTTGAATTAAAAAAGGAGGCTATAAATATATATATCTATTGTGCTACACTTTACACCCTCATATTTTTCTGACTATAATAAAATACATGACTGTCATAAGACATTCCAAATACATCAAACATCTTACACAAAATACAAAGTTTTTCAGTAATTTTTTTTTTTTTTTTTTGAGATGGAGTCTTGCTCTGTCACCAGGCTGGAGTGCAGTGGCGCGATCTCGGCTCACTGCAACCTCCACCTCCTGGGTTCAAGTGATTCTCCTGCCTCAGCCTCCCATGAAGCTGGGACTACAGGCACCCACCACCACACCCAGCTAATTTTTATATTTTTAGTAGAGACGGGGTTTCACCATGTTGACCAGGATGGTCTCAATCTCTCGACCTCATGATCCACCCGCCTCAGCCTCCCAAAGTGCTGGGATTACAGGTGTGAGCCACTGCACCTGGCCTTTTTTCAGTAATCTTACCCCTCAAGAAAACACAGAGTTCACAATTTTGAGTAGATTATTCAAGATCTTTTCTTAGGACAAACCCACCTTCTTTTTTTGTCTGTTTTGTTTTGAGACGAGGTCCCATTTTGCCACCCAGGATAAGGTGCAGTGGTGTGATCATGGTTCACTGCAGCCTCAAATTCCTAGGCTCCAGTGATGCTGCTGCCTCAGTCTCCTGAGTAGCTAGGGCTGAAGGCACAAGCCATAATGCCCAGTTAATTGTTTTTTTTAGATGGAGTCTCACTCTATTGCCCAGGCTGGAGTACAATAGTGGAATCTCGGCTCACTGCAACCTCTTCTTCCCAGGTTCAAGTGATTCTACTGCCCCAGCCTCCCAAGTAGTTGGAATTACAGGTGCACACTACCATGCCTGGCTAATTTTTTGTATTTTTAGTAGAGACGAGGTTTCGCCTTGTTGGCCAAGCTGGTCTCGAACTCCTGACCTCATGATCCACCCACCTCTGCCTTCCAAAGTGTTAGGATTACAGGCGTGAGCCACCACGCCCACCTTTTTTTTTCACTTGTGGCCAGGAGTTCAAGACCAGCCCAGGCAACATGGTGAAACCCCGTCTCTACTAAAAATACAAAAAAATTAGCCAGGCATGGTAGCATGCATGTGTAATCCCAGCTACTCAGGAGGCTACCAGCCCAGGCAACATGGTGAAACCCCGTCTCTACTAAAAATACAAAAAAATTAGCCAGGCATGGTAGCATGCATGTGTAATCCCAGCTGCTCAGGAGGCTGAGGCAGGAGAATCACTTGAACCTGGGAGGCGGAGGTTGCAGTGAGGCGAGATCGTGCCTCTGCACTCCAGCCTCAGTGAAAGAATGAGACCCTGTCTCCAAAAAAAAAAAAACAAAAAAAACCAAACAAACAAAAAAACAAAGTGCAGGTGAGTGCTTCAAACTGAACACCTTAGAAGCCCTAGTCCATTGTGGATGCACTAAAGCCAAGGTTGTCACCAAAACTCAGTTCTCTGTTCTCCAGAGTCCAGGATCTGTAAAACTCTGCATTTAAAAAAGCTCTCAATATTTTTCCAGGGGAGACTGTGTTCATCTATATCCTATCTCTTCTCACCTTGATTCAAATCCTACCTGATCTAGTGGTGCTGTTTCTGGTTTTGAGCTTAGTTTTCTGTAATTCTCTCTCTTATTTGGATTGTGATCTGGTCCTAGTCAGAAAGGAAGTTTAGGTGACTCAAATCTCTCTAGATCCAGAGTCCCATAGTCTATTCCTGACTCACATTTGTTGGTCATTTTCTTAACTAAGGCTGTTCAGCAAGCATCAAGAGTTAATGAGAAGAATACGGTTCCAAGGGATCATTACTACAATTCTCAAAGCCACCTCAGGGCTACAAGCCATTTCTCATCCCCTATCTCAAAATAAAACCCTACCAAAGACACACAGCTTACTATCCCTCATTCCACCAGTCTTTCTGATCTTAATATGAACAGCCCAAGGCCTTATCTGGCATTTGACTGCATTACTCACTGGAATGGGAAGAGAGCACCTTGTCTTTTTTCAAATAGTTTCTCCTCCTCATCTAAGCTTCTATCTGTAAAAAAGATTTGTTGAAAATGGAGTTGGCAAGTGGGGCCTTGGATGAAGAGGTAGAGAAGATCTTGGTCTTCAGTTTCCCATTCCATGTTGAAACTCAAATGAAATGTCCTCTCTCTTACACATCCAGACTCAGAATGCAGAGTGTTATGCTGGACTTGCCTTTTATAGGCCCCTGAGCTGGGCATGGCTCACTCTTATGACAAGAAATTTATTTCCTGGAGCCATTATAGCCTTCATAAGGAATGTTTCAGGCTGTGAGTTACTAGGTACCTAGACACACGTAAGGGGAGATTTTTTTCAGGGTCCTGTCATATCACCAAAAACCAAAATAACAAAACCAGCCAGGTGAGGTGGCTCACGCCTGTAACTGAAGCACTTAGGGAGGCTGAGGTGGGTGGATCACCTGAGGTCAGGAGTTCCAGACCAGCCTGGCCAACATGGCGAAACCTGTCTCTACTAAAAATACAAAAATTAGCCAAGTGTGGTGGTGAGCACATGTAATCTCAGCTACTTTGGAGGCTGAGGCAGGAGAATCGCTTGAACCCGGGAGGTGGAGGTTGCAGTGAGCCAAGATCATGCCATTGCACTGAAGCCTGGGTGACAAGAGTGAAACTCTGCCTCAAAAGAAAAAAAAAAAACAGTAGGCATGAAAATTGAAAGGCAAGAGACTCACCCCCTTTTGATTTCTGGACCTCTTTTTACCCAGAACTATTAAAAACCTTGGCTAGATTTTAAAATGCTAAATTAAACAGACCATATATTAACAGGTATATTTATATGTTACACATAAAGAAAATTACATAAAGGCCAGGCGTGGTGGATCACACCTGAAATCTCGCATTTTATGAGGCTGAGGCGGGCAGATCACTTGAGGTCAGAAGTCGAGACCAGCCTGTGACTGTAATCCCAGCTACTCGGGAGGCAGAGGTGAGAGAATCGGTTGAACCCAGGAGGCAGAGGTTGCAGTGAGCTGAGATTGCACCATTGCACTCCAGCCTAGGTGACAGAGTGAGACTCTGTCTCAAAAAAAAAAGAAAATTACATATACCATTAAAATTGTATACCTATATGTCACAATTTTTCAAATGCTTGGAAATGACATATCAAATTATAGTTGATTGTATTTGATAAATATACAATAAAATAAAATACAGAACAACTGAACTCCAAATAGAATATACCTTTGTCTCTTGAATGTTGAAGAGATAGTTAAATCAAATGTGATCACATTGAATTGATCAGATATGAGCCAGTGCTAACTCAATCAACCACTGATTCCTAAGGCAGCAAAGAGCCCAACTGGAGAAGGAAGCTTCTCCTCTACCTCACCCTCCCTCAGTCATCCTGGGTGCTACATTGTCTTCTGTAGAATTTGTTCAGCATTCACTATCTGAGCTGACAAATTTGGCTAGATTATTATCACAACCCTAACACATTTTGGTTCTTTGTTCTTGTTTCTCTGTTTAAAATAGGTTGTGGATATAACTATTACATCATGAATCTTTTTTATTTTTATTTTTTGGAGATGGTGTCTTGCTCTGTTAGCCAGATTGGAGTGCTGTAGCACAGTCTCAACTCACTGCAACCTCCGCCTCCCAGGTTCAAGTGATTCTCCTGCCTCAGCTTCCTGAGTAGCTGGGATTACAGGCGCCTGCCACCACGCCCAGCTAATTTTTTGTATTTTTAGTAGAGACGGGATTTTGCCATGTTGGCCAGGCTGGTCTTGAACTCCTGACCTCATGATCTGCCTGCCTCGGCCTCCCAAAGCACTAGGATTACAGGCATGAGCCACCACACCTAGTCTACATCACGAATCTTTAGAAACCTAGTATGGTACTTGCCTGGGTCTAGTCCTAAAACTAATAAACAGATCCAAAAAACTGTTCCAACATTAACCTTTGAAAGCTGCCTGTGATGATACTGACTCACTGACCTCCTTTCTCCTCAATCCACAGAGAAAGTGCAAGAACCACCAGGTCTTAGGGCACATGGCCAGGATCAGGAGGTACCCAGTGAAGTGCTCTAATGTGGTCCTGTCCCACAGGCCCCTGAACCAAATAAGGACAAGCAGAGCCTCAAACCAGGGAAGGCTTGGCAACTGCAGACTCCAGGGCTCCTTACTAAGACTAACAGGAGGAATGAAGGCAAAGATGAGATACCTGCAGGGTTGAAACCATACCCAGACTTTGGAATTTTAGTGTCTCCTTCCTTACTCTGTGTCCACAGCCCTCTTTACCAGTGGAGAGAGAAACACAATAGAAATACATGAAGAGTCCAGGTGCGGGGGCTCAAACCTGTAATCCCAGCACTTTGGGAGGCCAAGGCGGGCGGATCGTGATGTCAGGAGATTGAGATCATCCTGGCTAACATGGTGAAACCCCATCTCTACTAAAAAATACATAAAAAAAAAAAAATAGCCAGGCATGCCTGTAGTTCCAGCTACTCAGGAGGCTGAGGCAGGAGAATCGCTTGAACCTGGGAGGCGGAGGTTGCAGTGAGCTGAGATTGTGCCACTGTGCTCCAGCCTGGTGACAGAGCAAGACTCGGTTTCAGAAAACAAAACAACAACAACAACAAAAAAAAAAACATGAAGAGCCCAGGATACTCCAGAGTTCCTCTCTCAGGAGCTCATTCTATTCCTGGAGGATCATTGTGAGCAGGTGTATGAGGATACCTTGAAACTGCATGTGGCAGGCACAATTGCAGTAGATTACAAATGAAAGCCCATCTTGACTGGAAATGAAGAAACCATGCAAGGATGCTTGGAGTCGGGGGCTGGATCTGACATGAAGGCAGAAGATACCTTCACAAAGTTCAAAAGACCTTCAATGCTTTCCTCACAGCAAAATATAAGCAAGGACTGTGCCCTTGCTGTTCCTTCCCTGAGTAGTGACAGAAAGTTGAGACACATACAAACACTTAACATAGTTTATTCAGCAAGCAAGAAAAGCTTGGGAGGAAGATTGTACTCCAGAATTTGTGCAGGAGATGTGAACTGAAGCATCAGCAAAACTGAAAAGTAATGAGAAAATCTGGTGGCTCTGAGGTGTTTTTTTCCCTTTGTTTCCTGCTTAGTTGTTCGTCATGGATCCCCTGACTTGTTTTACTCCTGTGCCCTTTACGATTGAGTGATGATCATCTTAAAAGCCAGGATAATCAACTGGGTGCAGGGGGGTCAAGCCTGTAATCCCAGCACTTTGGGAGGCCGAGGCGGGTGGATCACCTGAGATCAGGAGTTCAAGACCAGCCTGACCAACATGGTGAAACACCATCTCTACTGAAAAATACAAAAATTAGCCTGGCGTGGTGGTGCATGCATGTAGTCCCCACTACTCAGGAGCCTGAGGCAGGATAATCGCTTGAACCTGGGAGGCAGAGGTTGCAGTGAGCCAGGATTGCACCACTGCACTCCAGCCTTGGTAACAGAGAGAGACCCTGTCTCAAAAAAAAAAAAAAATCAGGATGATAAAAAATATTTTTCATATATGTGTACCTTTCTTTTTACTCTTCCTCCTCCTCCTCTTCTTCTTCTTCTTCTCCTTCTTCTTCTTCTTCTTCTCCTCCTCCTCCTCCTCCTCCTCCTCCTCCTCTTCTTCTTCTTCTTCTTCTCCTCCTCCTTCTCCTCCTCCTCCTCCTCTTCCTCCTCCTCCTCCTCCTCTTCTCCTTCTCCTGCTGCTGCTGCTGCTTTTTTGGATTCTTCTGCTTCTGTTTTCTTTTTCTCTTTGCTATTATGTACATGCCCACCAACAACATGCTAGTATGGGGATTTCTGCACAGATGCTCAAGTGTTTTATGAGATGCCTTCCAGGAGGTAGAATCCTTTACGTAAGATCATGTGTCTTTCCACACTTGATACATATTTTAAAATTATCTTTCAAAAAGTAATTGGCCATTTATACTCCTTACAAGCATGCACAAAACAGCAGGTTTCCTTTGGTAACATAGAGACGGTATTGAGGAACATTTAAATTTCCAAACTGATGGTCACACAAACTCACATATTTTGTAATTATTTTTTAACCACCATTAAAGTTGGATGCCTCTTTATGTAGATAATGACAATTTTTACTTCTTTTACTGTGAAATGTTATTATAGGTACTGTGTCTTTTTGTAATTGAGTTTGTAATTTTGCTCTTAATTTTCAGGGGTGGCTAACACCTTTTATTTGAACGCCATATCTCCCACATCATTCTAGTAGGGTAATGCCTGTACACAAATCCTGAGAATAGATTTGTTCTGAATCTGTTGTCATGAGTTAGCCAGAAGTCAAGAGACCCAGAGTGTCATCCAGCCACCTAGCAGGGCCTCTCATCAAGTCATGAGCTGGGCTCTCTCTTAATTCATGAACAGCTGAAGAATTGAAGGTGGATTTATTAATTGGTCCCATGCTTTACCTAACCACTTGGGCCAGGACTCAACCCTCTTTGCCAAGCCGACTATCAACAGGCTTGAAGTTTGTTCTCATAATGTACCCTAGCATGCCACCAAGACACCTGTCCTGGCCACTAAACCTGTCTTATGGTTGTCTTGGTATAAATGCAAACTCAGATTGCTTGCTGTCGAGCATGTATGTGGCCAGGACAGCAAATCTAGCATTCAGGAAAGAGGCAAGAGGCCTTCCCAGACTCCCAAATGAACTTTTCAGAATTTTCCAAAAATGCTGAGACTCAGTACTTTCCAGACCCCACTCTCCAAAAGAATCATAGATGGGATCTGGGAGCCATTCAGACACTCAAGCCTCCTCTGCAGTGAAAATGAACTTGGACCTAAAGAGGCAACCCTTTGTCCACAGGTCACCAGGAATGCTGAACATTGATCACCTCCCTCCCCATGGGAGACCTTACCTGCGTTCCATCAAAGCTCATATTGTTTCCCAACCTCCACAATCCAGACATGTTCTAGAGTAATCTCTCAGAATTGTCTTGAGATGGGACAAGGGATGGTGGAGCTCCAGGTTCAGAATGGTGGCATCATCTTCCCTCCTGAGAAGTTTGCACCTGCTAATCAGAGCCCTTACCTCTTAGGGGGCTTAGCCCATGTCCAAGGAAGTACCCCCTAACTGGATCTCCCAGTCTCTTCCTCCTCTAAGGAGAGTGCCCATGAGACCCTCTATGCTAGGGAATACATGACCTCCATTCTTACATAACTTGGTTGACTGATAAACTGATACCCTGAGAAACAAGAAGATGCAGGGAGCATCTTGGTTCTGGTTAATCCGTGCTCCTTAGCTGAGGTGCCTGTGCAAATGCTGGAACCCAAAAGAATATTGGGTAGTAGACACACAGACACTGCCTAATAAAATTATGTAAGTTTATGTTTAACATAAATAGAATTTATAACGTTATATAAAAATGTTGTTACTTAATTTTATAAGAAAATTCAGTCAGATTTTTATAAAGGCATTACAATCTAATTTTAATGAGAAGCTATGAAAATTATGTAAACTTGGTGTGTAAATGACTGAATTTTGGGTAATTCTGCAAAGGCCAACTGTGAATGTGAGTCATTGTTAACCAAATGCTCTTACAGGTACCATATTGCACACCTGTTTTAATTTGTTCTTTTATCTGAGGTCAATTTTTCTTAATTTTATTTATCAAATTTTATACACTTTAGATAAAAGAAAGCTTTGCAGTTACTATGTGCTCTGTTGGTCTCTAGTTTGTTAGAAATAAAAAATTTCAGGCAAGATACAGGTATGTTGTATCCAAATCTGGATTTTACATATTTCCAGGTGATTCACATACACATTAATGGTTGTTATGTTGGAGTAATTCTATTCTTAAAAGGGAAAATAATTATATGGGTGTACTGGTTTGTCAAAAAGATATAACTAAGATGGTATGTTTCAATGCATATACATCCTATCTCATACACACACAAAAAAAAAACTGAGAAAAAAGTGGAAATGGGGAATAGATTGAAGTAGAGATTAAACAAAAATGACACATAGGCCAGGTGCAATGGCTCATGCCTGTAATCCCAGCACTTTGGGAGGCTGAGGCAGGCAGATAACCTGAGGTCAGGAGTTCTAGACCAGCCTGACCAACATGGTGAAATCCTATCTCTACTAAAAATACAAAAATTAGGCCAGGCGTGGTGGCTCACGCCTGTAATCCTAGCACTTTGGGAGGCTGAGGCGGGCAGATCATGAGGTCAGGAGATCGAGACCATCTTGGCTAACATGGTGAAACCCCATCTCTACTAAAAATACAAAAAATTAGCCAGGTATGGTGGCATGCACCTATAGTCTCAGCTACTCAGGAGGCTAAGGCAGCAGAATCGCTTGAACCTGGGAGATGGAGGTTGCAGTACGCCGAGATCATGGCACTGCACTCCAGCCTGGGCAACAGTGAGACTCTGTCACAAAAAAAACAAAACAAAACAAGACAAAAATTAGCCAGGCATGATGGCACGCTCCTGTAATGCCAGCTACTCAGGAGGCTGAGACAGGAGAATCGCTTGAACCCAGGAGGTGGAGGTTGCAGTGTGCCAAGATTGTGCCATTGCACTCCAGCCTGGGTGACAGTGAGACTCTGTTTCAAAAAAAAAAAAAAGACACACAATTAGCAGATATTGAGGTTGAGCCTCAGTCTATTATGTTATTATGGTTATTGTGTAAATGTTTAAAGTATTCTGAATAAAACACGTGTATGAAGAGATAAAGTTGATCTACAACATTAGCTCTTAAGATTGTGGTTCCTGGCTAAGCACAATGGCTCACACCTGTAATCCCAACACTTTGGGAGGTCAAGGTGAGCAGATCACTTGAGGTCAGGAGCTTGAGACCAGCCTGGACAACCTGGTGAAACCCTGTCTCTACTAAAAACACAAAAATTAGCCAGGCATGGTGGTTCACACTTGTAATCCCAGCTACTCGGAAGGCTGAAGCATGAGAATTGCTTGAACCTGGAAGGTGGAGGTTTCAGTGAGCCGAGATCATGCCACTGCACTCCAACCTGGGCAACAGAGCAAGACTCTATAAAAAAAAATTGTAGGGAGTGGACAAGATGGCCAAATAGAAACAGATTTAATCTGCAGCTGCCAACAAGAGACCAATGCAGAAGGCGGGTGATTTCTGCATTTCCAACTGAGGTACCCAGTTCATCTCATTGTGACTGCTTAGGCAGTGGGTACAACCCACAGAGAGTGAGCAGAAGCAGGGTGGGGTGTCACTTTACCCGGGAAGTGCAAGGGACCAGGATCCTCCCTACCAACAGCTAAGGGAAGCCGTGAGGAACTGTGCTGCCCAGCTGGGTTACTATGCTTTTCCCACAGTTTTTGCAATCTGAGATCAGGAGATTTCCTCCTATGCCTGCATGACTAGGGCCCTGAGTTTCAAGCACAAAACTGGGTGGCTGTTTGGGCAAACACTGAGCTCGCTGCAGGAGTTTTTTTTTCATACCCCAGAGGCACCTGGAACCCCAGCGAGACAGAACCGTTCACTCACCCTGGAAAGGGGGCTGAAGCCCTGGAGCCAAGTGGTCTCTCTCAGCAGGTCCCCCTCCCACAGAGCCCAGCAAGCTGAGAACCACTGGCTTGAAATTCTCAGTGCTAGCACAGCAGTATGAAGTTGACCTGGGCGATTGAGCTTGGGAAGGGCATCCATCCGCATTACTGAGGCTTTAGTAGGAGATTTTCCCATGAAATTGCTAAGGAGGCTGAAAGGTCTGGGCTGGATGTGGCAAAGCAGCTTTGGTCAGACTGCTTCTCTAAATTCCTCCTCACTGGGCAGGGCATCTCTGAAGGAAAAGTAACAGCCCCAGTCAGGGGCTTACAGACAAAACCCCCATCTCCCTGGGAAAAAGCATCTGGGGGAAGGGGTGGCTGTGGGCACAGCTTCAGCTGATTTAATTGTTCCTGCCTGCTGGCTCTGAAGAGAGCAGCTGATCCTGACAAGAGGGATTCTGCCAGCACAGCACATCAGCTCTGCTAAGGGACAGACTGCCTCCTCAAGTGAGTCCTTGACCCCTGAGACTCCTGACTGAGAGAAATCTAACAGGGTTCAACAGACACCTCATACAGGAGAGCTCTAGCTGGCATCCGGCCAGTGACCCTCTGGGATGAAGCTTCCAGAGGAAGGAGCAGGCAGCAGTCTTTGCTGTTTTGCAGCCTCCACTGGCGATACCCAGGTGAACAGGGTCTGAAGTAGACCTCCAGCAAACTGCAGCAGACCTGCAGAAGAGGGGCCTGACTGTTAGAAGAAAAGCTAACAAACAGAAAGCCACAACACCAACATCAACATAAAGGACCCCCACCCAAAAACCCCATCCAAACCTCATCAGCCTCAAAGATCAAAGGTAGATAAATCCATGAAGATGAGTAAAAACCAGCATAAAAACACTAAAAATTCCAAAAACCAGAATGCCTCTTCTCCACAACTCCTCTCCAGCAAGGGCACAAAAGTGGATGGAGAATCAGATTGATGAATTGACAGAAGTAGGCTTCAGAAGGTGGATAATAACAAACTCCTCTGAGCTAACGGAGTATGTTCTAACCCAACGCAAGGAAGTTAAGAACCTTGATAAAAGGTTACAGGAACCGCTAACTAGAATAAACAGTTTAGAGAGGAAATTAAATGGCCAGAGGGAGCTGAAAAACACAGCACAAACACAGCACTTCATGAAGCATACACAAGTGTCAATAGCTGAATCAATCAAACAGAAGAAAGGATATCAAAGATTGAAGACCAACTTACTGAACTAAGGCATGAAGACAAGCTTAGAGAAAAAAGAATGAAAAGGAATGAAAAAAGCCTCCAGGAAATATAGCACTACATGAAAAGACCAAACCTACAATTGGTTGGTGTACCTGAAAGTGACAGGGAGAATGGAACCAAGTTGGAAAACACACTTCAGGATATTACCTAGGAGAACTTCCCCAACCTAGCAAGACAGACCAACATTCAAATTCAGGAAATACAGAGAACATTGCTAAGATACTCCTCAAGAAGAGCAACTCCAAGACACATAATCTTCAGATCCTCCAAGGTTGAAATGAAGGACAAAATGTTAAGGGCAGCCAGACAGAAAGGTCAGGTTAACTACAAAGGTAAGCCCATCAGACTAACAGCAGATTTCTGTGACAAATTCAAAAGCTAATAAAATACAAGAAATAACTAATACCAGAGCAGAACTGAAGGAGACAGAGACACAAAAAACCTTCAAAAAATCAATTAATCTAGGAACTGGTTTTTTGAAAAGATTAACAAAATAGATAGACTACTAGCTAGACTAGTATAGAAGAAAAGAGACAAGAATCAAATAGGCACAATAAAAAATGATAAAGGGGCTATTACCACTGATCCCACAGAAATACAAACTACTATAAGAGAATACTATAAACACCTTTATGCAAATACATTCAAAAAATTAGAAGAAATGAATAAATTCCTGGACACATACACCCTCCCAAGACTAAACCAGGAAGAAGGTGAATCCCTGAATAAACCAATAGCAAGTTCTGAAATTGAGGCAGTAATTAACAGGCTACCAATCAAAAAATGCCCAGGCCCAGATGGATTCACAGCTGAATTCTACCAGAGGTATAAAGAGGAGCTAGTACCATTCCTTCTGAAATGATTTCAAACAATAGCAAAAGAGGGACTCCTCCATAACTCATTTTATGAGGCCAGCATCATCCTGATACCAAAACCTGGCAGAGACACAATAAAAAAAAATTTCAGGCCAATATCCCTGATGAACATCAATGCAAAATTCCTCAATAAAATACTGGCAAACAGAATCCAGCAGCACATCAAAAAGCTTATCCACCACGATCAAGTGGGCTTCATCCCTGAGATGCAAGACTGGATCAACATACACAAATCAACCAACATAATCCATCACATAAACAGAACCAATGACAAAAACCACATGACTATCTCAATAGATAGAGAAAGGGCCTTTGATAAACTTCAACATCTCTTCATGCTAAAAACTCTTAAAAAACTAGGTATGGATGGAACATACCTCAAAATAATAAGAGCTATTGATGACAAACCCATAGCCAATATCATACTGAATGAACAATAGCTGGAAGCATTCCCTTTGAAAATCAGCACAAGACAAGGATGCCCTCTCTCACCACTCCTACTCAACATCGTATTGGAAGTTCTGGCCAGGGCAATCAGGCAAGAGAAAGAAATAAAGTGTATTCAAATAGGAAGACAGGAAGTCAAATTGTCTCTGTTTGCAGATGACAGGATTGTATATTTAGAAAATCCCATCATCTCAGCCCCAAAACTCCTTAAGCTGATAAGCAACTTTAGTAAATTCTCAGGATACAAAATCAATGTGCAAAAATCACAAGCATAGGCCTGGCATGGTGGCTCATGCCTGCAATCCCAGCACTTTTGGAGGCTGAGGTTGGCAGATCACAGGGTCAAGAGATCGAGGCCATCCTGGCCAACATGGTGAAATGCTGTCTCTACTAAAAATACAAAAATTAACCAGGCATGATGGTGTGTGCCTGTAATCTCAGCTACTCATGAGGCTGAGGCAGGAGAATCACTTGAACCCAGGAGGCAGAGGTTGCAGTGAGCTGAGGTCGCACCACTGGACTCCAGCCTGGGTGACAGAGCAAGACTCTGTCTCTAAAACAAAAACAAACAAAAAAAAAACACACAAGCATTCTTAAACACCAATAATAGACAAGCAGAGAGCCAAATCATGACTGAAATCTCATTCACAATTGCTACAAAGAGAATAAAATATCTAGGAAAACAACTTACAAGACATTTGAAGGACCTCTTCAAGGAGAACTACAAACCACTGCTCAAGGATATGAGAGGACACAAACAAATGGAAAAACATTACATACTCATGGATAGGAAGAATCAATATCATGAAAATGGCCATATTGACCAAAGTAATTTACAGATTCAATGCTATTCCCATCAAGCTACCAGTGACTTTCTTTGCAGAATTAGAAAAAACTACTTTAAATTTTGTATGGAACCAAAAAAGAGCCCGTATAGCCAAGACAATCCTCAAGATGAATTGAAGACTTAAATGTAAAACCCAAAATCATAAAAATCCTAAAAGAAAACCTAGGCAATACCATTCAGGACATAGGCATGGGCAAAGACTTCATGACTAAAACACTGAAAGCAATTGCAACAAAAGCCAAAATTGACAAATGGGATCTAATTAAACTAAAGAGCTTCTGCATAGCAAAAGAAATTATCATCAGAGTGAAAAGGCAACCTATAGAATGGGAGAAAATTTTTGCAAGCTACCCATCTGACAGAGGTCCAATATCCAAAATCTACAAGGAACTTAAACAAATCATTTATGTGGTCAAAAAACATATGAAAAAAAGCTCATCAGGTCTGGCGCAGTGGCTCACACCTGTAATCCCAGCACTTTGGGAGACTGAGGTGGGTAGATCACAAGGTCAGGAGTTCAAGACCAGCCTGGCCAAGATGGTGAAACCCTGTCTCTACTGAAAAATGCAAAAATTAGCCAGGCACAGTGGCAGGCGCCTGTAATCCCAGCTACTTGGGAGGCTGAGGCAGGAGAATTGCTTGAACCTGGGAGGCAGAGTTTGCAGCCAGCTGAGATCACACCACTGCACTCTAGCCTGGGTGACAGAGAAGGACTCTATCTCAAAAAAAAAAAAAAGAAAAAAAGAAAAGAAGCTCATCATCACTAGTCATTAGAGAATGCAAATCAAAACCACAATGAGATACCATCTCACGCCAGTTAGAATGGAGATCATTAACAAATCAGGAAACAACAGATGCTGGAGGGGATGTGGAGAAATAGAAATCCTTTTACACTGTTGGTGGGAGAATAAATTAGTTCAACCATTGTGGAAGGGAGTGTGGCAATTCCTCAAGGATCTAGAACTAGAAATACCATCTGACCCAGCAATCTCATTACTGGGTATATACCCAAAGGATTATAAATCATTCCACTATAAAGACACATGCACACGTATGTTTATTGTGACACTGTTCACAATAGCAAAGACTTGGAACCAACTCAAATGCCCATCAATGATAGACTGGATAAAGAAAATGTGGCACATATACACCATGGAATACTATGCAGCCATAAAAAATGAGTTCATGTCCTTTGCAGGGACATGGATGAAGCTGGAAACCATCATTCTCAGCAAACTAACACAGAAACAGAAAACCAAACACCACATGTTCTCACTCATAAGTGGCAGTTGAACAATGAGAACACATAGACACAGGGAGGGAAACATCACACATTGGGGCCTGTCTGAGGGGGCAAGGGGAGGGAGAACATTAGGACGAATACCTAATGCATGTGGGGCTTAAAACCTAGATGACGGGTTGATAGGTGCAGCAATCCACCATGGCACATGTATACCTATGTAACAAACCTGCATGTTCTGCGCATGTATCCCAGAGCTTAAAGTAAAATTTTAAAAATAATAAAAATAAAATTAACAAAAAAAGATTGTGATTACCTGTAGGGAGGAGAAGGAAAAGAGGCTGAAAATGGTGGTTGGGGGCATAAACAAGGCTAATTCTATTCTATGGGTTGCCTTACAATGATTTATTAAGCTTTATATTAATGCTTTGTGCATGTATTTCTGTATGCATGTTATACATTAATAAAAATTTAAATATTACATATTTAATCCTAACTTAATATTTCAGAATTACAGTAATGTTTGGTATTATTTTGTTTTAAAGTGGGGCATTTTCACTCAGGTATTCTGAGATGGATATTAATATTCCAAGGTATATCTTTATGTTCTGACTCTTGGGAGACCCATAAGGTCTTCCAATTTCTACCTCAATTAAGTGGCACTGTTTTAATTTGGAGGATGCAATTTTTTACAGCAAAGTCTTCTCCCCACAATAGTACTCACCAAGGCCAGGCCGCCTAGCACAGTGCCCTGCACGTAGTGTGCACCCAGCCTGTACAGAACTGGTTTGAATCAGGAACAAAACAAGTAGCAGAGGTCAGTTCTACAAATGATAGGAAGTAGGTACACAATGAAGACTGAAAGGCCACACTCAACAGCAAACACTTTTGCATTTATTTGGAAAACATTTTAAACTAGCTCACCAAATGATGTTCATGTTAAGCAGTGATTTCGGAGTTTGGCTGTGACTGTAACCTCCTGGAGAGCTTCAAATCACATTGTTTCCTGGGTCTCACTCCAGGGATTTTGGCTAATTGTGCCATTGCAACTTGAGTTTGGGGACTTTAAACACCCCACCTCCAGGTTACTCTAATACCCAGGCAGGGGTAAGAAGCATTTATTCAGGGTGAAGAATGCAATGGTTGTTTGTGATTTTTACGTGTGCTTCAGGCTTTGCCCGATAGCTGCTCCTAAATTTGTGGGCTTAGAAAACATCTTTGCCCTTCAAAGTATACACAGCTGTTTGGCTAAATTGCAGCAGAAGAAAATATCAGCAGCTCTATCTTTATGTCACTTACCTTTTGAGTAAGAGGTGGTTTCAGGCACAGTAATTTCATTTCTTCTGTATTGAAAATTATAAATAGCCTAGAACTACCAAAAAGAGATACAAAGATTTTGCCGATGTGTGGAGTGCATTATAGGTGTTTTCAGATTTCTCTTATAATGAGAAATAAAAAATATAATGTTACGCCTTAATTTCCTAAACTCAGTGTTCAGCCATTTCCTCAAATTATTTCTAGTTTTTCCAAGAGACTTCAGCAGCATTCTCTAGAGGGAATGAATTCTCCAGGAGTGCTAAATGGACGGGATGAGAATAAAAAATAATCTTGCTTCTATTTCAGAAATGTCCCTCTCCAGAACCCTGATGGACTAGAAAACTTGGCTCAGTAGTGTGGTCTATGGAAGTGCATGAGCTCTGGACTCAGACAGAGTTAATCCTTAGTCCCAGCCCAGCTGCTTAGTAGCTGTGGGACAGTTACATAAACCTTATTCTGCAAATAAAAGCATAATAAATTTGATTAAAAAATTATTTTTATTCATTCTCATATCCATGCCCTTAGCAATATTATTTTATAGTAGTTCCCATCAAGAGACAGAATCTGTTTTCCAAACCTTGGATCTTTTTGGCCTTATTTGCACAGGCCAAAACTGTGAAATGACAGTGTGTCAGTTTTGAGCCTAGGCTCAAAAGGTCCCAAATGTTTCTAAAATGGGTCTTAAAAGCTCATTTTAGCTTGCTGAAAAATAAAAGTATCACGAGGAGAAAAACTGAAGTGCCCCAGCTGACACATAGCTCACTCTCAGAAGCAGAACCATCAATCAGCCAGCAGCTGACCATTCCTGCCTGAAGCCCAGCCTAAATTTCTAGCCAGTTCAATGATGAGCTAGTAAGTTTTAGGATAGTTACACAGTTATAGCTTACTAACATAAACATTCATTATAGACAGGGTATCAGGATTCCAGAAAGATTAATTACAAATAACCTGCAAATGGTTGACACCCTGTAAGTATTGATTTTCTTTTCCCCTTATTTAAAGTTAGATTTCTGTTAGATGGTATTGAATTATACAGAAGAGCAAGTAGATGTATATGATTAGTGCTTAAACTCACACAGTACCCCATACCACAGGAGAAAAACATACAGCTACAGCCAGACAATTAGGTCTAAGGTCAAATAGCAAAATAAGGAGTAGGCTGGGCGCAGCGGCTCATGCCTGTAATCCCAGCACTTTGGGAGGCTGAGGCGGGCAGATCACCTGAGGTCGGGAGTTCGAGACCAGCCTGACCAACATGGAGAAATCCCGTCTCTACTAAAAATACAAAATTAGCCAGGTGTGGTGGCACATGCCTGTAATCCCAGCTACTAGGGAGGCTGAGGCAAGAGAATCACTTGAACCCGGGAGGCGGAGGTTGTGGTGAGCTGAGATCCTGCCATTGCACTCCAGCCTGGGCAACAAAAGCGAAACTCCATCTCAAAAAAAATAAAATAAAATAAGGAGTTGACCTTTGTATTAATTTATTTTCACACTGCTATAAAGACCTACCTGAGGCTGGGCACGGTGGCTCACACCTGTAATCCCAGCACTTTGGAAGGCCAAGGCAGGTGGATCATGAGGTCAGGAGTTCAAGACCAGCCTGGCCAAGATAGTGAAACCCCATCTCTACTAAAAATACAAAAATTAGCCGGGTGTGGTGGCAGGTGCCTGTAGTCCCAGCTACTCGGGAGGCTGAGCCAGGAGAATTGCTTGAACCTGGGAGGCAGAGGTTTCAGTGAGCAGAGATCGTGCCACTGCACTCCAGCCTGGGCGACAGAGTGAGACTCCATCTCAAAAAAAAGGACTACTTGAAACTGGGTAGTTTATGAAGAGAAGAGATTTAATTGACACAAAATTCTGCATAGTTGGGGAGGTCTCAGGAAACGTACAATCATGGCAGAAGGCAAAAGGGAAGCAAGGCATGTCTTCAAAGGGTGGCAGGAGAGACTGAAAGAGACAGAAAGAACCACAGACTTATCAAACAACCAGATCTCCTGAGAACTCTATCGGAGAACAGCAAGGGGGAAGTCTGCCGCCAAGACTCAATCACCTCCCACAAGGCCCCTTCCCGACATGTGGGGATTACAATTCAAGATGAGATTTGGGTTGGGACAAAGAGCCAAACCATATCAGCCTTTAATCTATTCCCTTCACATCTAAACTTTGGAGGTCAACATTGTGAAGAGACCTGAAAAAATGGGGTTTCCTCCTTCTGAGGAGGCCCTACCATCCATTGTTTACTGTCTGATGTTTGGAAGAGAAATCCCTCCAAACAGCAACTGGGACACAGTGGTCTGCGTGTGGACACTTGCTGCTTGCAGCTGCTGCTCTGTCTAAGTGCACTGTCCCTCCCACCCTTGGGCCTGAACAGAGAAGTTTATAGGCACAGGCTGTTCTTTCACTTCCAGCAGAAAAAGGATATTCAGGTCCTTTACCTCTTTGAGGTCAGAGAGTCAGAGTCTTCAGAGATGTACTTCAATGTGCCAGCTCCTTGCCATTTGAGGCTACTGGGTACCTGGAATGTGGCTGATTTAAAATGAGATGTGCTGCAGATATGAAAGAGTCAGTTAAGAAGATTTCGAACCAAAAATCACTCTATTAATAATTACATATTGGGCTAGGCACGGTGGCTCACGCCTGTAAGCCCAGCACTTTGGGAGGCCGAGGTGGGTGGATCATGAGGTCAGGATATCGAGACCATCCTGGCAAACATGGTGAAACCCCGTCTCTACTAAAAATACAAAAAATTAGCCAGGCGTGGCGGTGGGTGCCTGTAGTCCCAGCTACTCGGGAGGCTGAGGGAGAAGAATGGCATGAACCCAGGAGGCGGAGCTTGCAGTGAGCCGAGATCATGCCACTGCACTCCAGCCTGGGTGACAGTGAGACTCCATCTCAAAATAATAATAATAATTATTATTATTATTATATATTGGGCTGGGTGCGGTTGCTCACACCTGTAATCCCAGCACTTTGAGAGGCCAAGATGGGTGATCACTGAGGCCAGGAGTTCAA
Source organism: Pongo pygmaeus (assembly GCF_028885625.2). NCBI lineage: Eukaryota > Metazoa > Chordata > Mammalia > Primates > Hominidae > Pongo > Pongo pygmaeus. The sequence continues at coordinate 21,644,301 of NC_072393.2, forward strand.
GACCAGCCTGGCCAACATGGCAAAATCCTGTCTCTACTAAAAATACAAAATTAGCTGGGTGTGGTGGCACACATCCGTAATCCCAGCTACTTGGGAGGCTGAGGCAGGAGAAGCAATTGAACCCAAGAGGCAGAGGTTGCAGTGAGCTGAGATCACGCCATTGCACTCTAGCCTGGGCAACAAGAGCAAAACTCTGTCTCAAAAAAAAGATGATGATAATAATTATTATTATATATTGATCACACATTTATTCCCAGTGTTCCATTATTGGAACACTAAGCATATGGGAGTTATTTATATCCCACTGCTCAAGGTCATTGCCAACGTCTGATTGCAAAAATTTTAAAAATTGCAACCTCAGGCATAAATGGGTTAAAATAATAATATTTTGGATGTACTGGGTTAAAAAATAACAAATAATTTCACTTGTTTCTTTTTATTATATTTAATGTGGCTACTAAAGTATTTAAAATCCACAAACGGCTAACATTTTATGTTTTAGAGGATTGCTTTTCTTTTAAAATCTCAGGTTGCCTACTCAGAAGATCAGGGGCCAGAAAGGTTATGAAATATTAAATATTAAAATAATTGTCATTATAGTGTTTCCATTTGTAAACAACATATATGTGTGTGTATAAAATTTATAAGTGGACCTAACCTTATACACAAGATTAAAAAATTACCCCCAGGCAGAGCTAAGCCCAGCACAGAGAAAGCCCTTGCTGGAAATGACTGGAGCCAAGAGTCTGTCACTCTTGCCTCATTCAGTGCACTGTCTGATAGCATCTTCTGTCACTCAAGGCCTGAGGGCGCGGGGCCTGGAGCTCTATCCAATCAGGGCGCTGGGGTGGAAACTGTCCAATCAGATTCACAGTCAGAGAGGAAGGGGTGGCTCCCGGTATCTGGCGGGGCCTTTGTCTTTCTCTCCAGGAAGAGCTTGGGGTTAGTACTTCACTGACCTGCGTGCTCCGGACCAGGAAGTCTTGGTGATTCTGCCACAGCCTCAGCCTCCGTCGCTCTGTGACCTGCTGGTATTGGAACAGTCATAGCTAAGACTCCAGGACACCCACAAAGCCAAGAAATGCTGAGTGTGCGGGGCAGGGCCTCCGGAGACTGGGGAGGCCTCATCGGAGTCGGCCGGAAATGGCGGTGGCGGGACCGAGTCTGTGAGCCTAAGCCCCCTTCAGCTCAGCCCTCAGTCTCCTCTGGTGCAGGGTCCCCAGGCGTCCTGTCCCGTTTCAGCACAGCGGCTTTGGCCCCAGCCTGTAGCCCTCTTTGCGCAGCTCTGCGCCCGCAGCCCCACATCTTCCCCAGCTTGTGAGGTGATGATGAGAGGGGTCACCAGGGAAAGACGCCGACTCAGTGTGCAGGGCTCCTGCGTGGAAGGAGCTCTGGTCTGTGGGGTCACCAGTCCCTACTTTAACCTATTCAGAAATAAACGGAGGCACCATTAAAACATTAAAGAGTTTATATGAGCAAATAATGATGAACCAGTGGGACAGCCCCAGACACGGTTTGTCGTTTGGGGGCTACCAGCGGGTCTTGAAGAAAAGGCTTTAAGGTTTGTGAAGAAGCAAAGCAAACCAAATAATTGATTGGGTACAGTTATGTAGTCGTTTCATTTGGAGTGTCCAGGAGAAAATTTTCTGGTTATGTAATCAGATTAATTGGAGATTTATGGTTGGTTAAGCCTGAATTTTGTTTTCTCCTAAGGTAGTAACTTACAAGATATGCATTTGAGTAAGATCGTTTTGTTGTTGTTATACAGGAACCTAGATCCCTAGAGCCACTTCAGTCTACCTATTTAATTATTTTAACTTTAATCAGAAGCACTGTTTTTTTCCTGCATTTTCCAAATGTGTGGCAAGCAGAGTCTTAAATCTGTTCTGCCAGCCTAACTTGGCTTGCAGTAAAATCTTAAATTTCCAGTTTCTTTTTTTTTTTCTTTTTTTTTTTTTTTGTGACGGAGTCTCACTCTGTCTGCCAGGCTGCAACCTCCGTCTCCCAGGCTCAAGGAATTCTCCTGCCTCAGCCCCCCAAGTAGCCAGGATTACCGGCGTGTGCCACCACACCTGGCTAATTTTTGTATTTTTAGTAGAGATGGGGTTTCACCGTGTTAGCCAGGCTGTTCTCCAACTCCTGACCTCAGGTAATCTACCTGCCTTGGCCTCCCAAAGTGCTGGGATTACAGGCGTGAGCCACCACACCGGGCCTGAAATTTCCAGTTTCTTTTCAACATTGACCAAAGCCAACTCTTCCCATCCAATTCACAACATTATCAACTATTTTTGTTTTTTATTGTATGTTTCTATTTGTAAATATTTCACCGGAGGAAAGCAGAAAATAATCCCATTACACTCCATTGTCAAAAGTTTTTCTGCTTTTTCTCCTTTTATCTTCCCTAGGCACAAATGCCTTATCAGGATATCTTTAAATTCAAGTTTCCCTTTGGAAACTTGATGGGACAATGTGTCCTCAGCCATACTGCTTTTTTTTAAGTCTTGAGTTTTAGAGCTCTCTTGGGATAACCCAAGATACACACAACAGCCATGCCTTTTGGAAGCTTTGGTGAATATCAGCCCCTTGGTCATCTCCTTCCAGAGGACACACTGATGTATGGAAATGGAGCTTCTCAGGAGAGCAGCTGAATGTCCCGAGGCTGAGAGAAATATCCTGGCTTACCCTTCCCATAAAAAGAACCTTTGGGGATCTTAAGATTTTCTTTCCCCAACCCCAGTTCTTCCTGGTCAGCCAATTGGATGGTTGTATTTAGAGAAAAAGACAAAAATAATGCCTGTCTTCTGAATTATCTCATATTTGTGAAGGGGGAAAAACTGTTTTAAAAGACAAAAAAACAACAACAACAAAAAAACTCACCCCAAGGAGGCATGCAAGAACTTGCAAAGCAAAAACAAACAAAAAAAAAACACCAGGGACACACTGTAGGGCACTGTGCAGTGTCTTCTGGGAGGGAGAGCTTTGAGCACTTTAGTGAGTAGGGTAAGGGTGGCAGAATGTCCCAACTTATAGGATTGCCTGATTTGACACTTGAGTCAGATATGTGTCTCTTGTGGCCGGGTATGGTGGCTCATGCCTGTAATCCCAGCAGTTTGGGAGGCCAAGGTGGGTGGATCATGAGGTCAGGAGATCGAGACCATCCTGGCTAACGCGGTGAAAACCCATCTCTACTAAGAATACAAAAAAAGTAGCCGGGCATGGTGGCAGGTGCCTGTAGTCCCAGCTACTTGGGAGGCTGAGGCAGGAGAATTGCTTGAACCAGGGAATAGGAGGTTGCAGTGAGCTGAGCTCACACCAGTGCACTCCAGCCTGGGCCACAAAGCAAGACTCCGTCTCAAGAATAAGGAAGGAGACCAGCCCTCATATTGTCTTATGCCCAATTTCTGCCTTCAAAGAAAGAAGAACTAAAAACTAAAAGGCAGAAATGAAATCCACAGGCAGACAGCCCGGTGCCACACCCTGAGCCTGGTAGTTAAAGATTGACTCCTGACCTAATTGGTTATGTCATCTATAGATTACAGACATTGTATGGAAAAGCACTGTGAAAATCCCTGTCCTGTTCTGTTCCATTCTAATTACTAGTGCATACAGCCGCCAGTCACGTACCCCTTGCTTTCTCAATTGATCACAACCCTCTCATGCGGACCCCCTTAGAGTTGCAAGCCCTTAAGAGGGACAGGAATTGCTCACTTGGGGAGCTCAGTTTTTGGAGTTGTGAATCTGCCAGTGCTCCCAGCTGAATAAAGCCCTTCCTTAACTTGGTGTCTGAGGGATTTTTGTCTGCGGCTAGTCCTGCTACATTTCTTGGTTCCCTGACTGGGAAGTGAGGTGATTAATGGATGGATGGTCAAGGCAGCTCCTTTGGCAGCTGAGGCTTGCCCTGTGGAGCATCCCTGCGGTGGACTCTGGCCAGCTTGAGCAACACGGATCCTGAGAGCACTCCCGGATAGGCATTTGCCCTGGTGGAATGCCTCGTTAGAACGGTGCACGGCAGGCCCCTGTGGAGAATCAACGCAGTGGCTGAACACCAGGAAGGAACGGGCACTTGGAGTCCAGACATCTGAAACTTGGTAAGACTGGTCTTTGGAACTTGCCCACTGCATTTGAGTGGAAGCATGGCCTGATCACCCACGATGTGCCTGTACCGGCACTTTGGTTTTTGTTTTTGACTTGACTTGGATTGCTTGATACTTTGGTTTTGGTTTTGACCTGGCTTGGATTTCTTGATACTCTGATTTTGGTTTTGGTTCTGATTTGGTGTAAACTGTAAAAGTGTGTGTGTGCCCTTTTTACCCATTCTTTGTTTTGTGGTGTGCGTGTGGTGTGATCATGGTGTTTTGTCTTGAGGAAGCATGGGTCAGGCACAAAGTAAGCCCACCCCACCAGGAGCTATGTTGAAAATTTCAAGATTTAAGGGAGACTATGGAGTACTATGACACCAGGAAAACTTAAAACTTTGTGTAAGATAGACTGAACAGCATTAGAGGTGGGTTGGCCACCAGAAGGAAGCCTGGACAGGTCCCTTGTTTCAAAGGTATGGCACAAGGTACCCTGTAAGCCAGGGCACACAGACCAGTTCCCGTACATAGACACTTGGTTAAAACTGGTTTTAGACCGCCCCCCACAGTGGTTGAGAGAACAGCAGGGTAAGCAGCGGCAGAGGCAAGGAAAGACCAGCAGAGAGAGAGAGGAAGAGACAGACAAAGAGGGAGTCAAGAGAGAGAGAGACAGAAGGTGAAAGAGAGAAAGAAAGAGGGAAATATACAAGTAGTTAAGAAAAAAAAGTGTACCCTATTCCTTAAAAAGCCAGGGCAAATTTAAAACCTATAATTGATAATTGGAGGTCTTTTCCATGACCCTACAACACTCCAATACAACCTTGTTGTAAGTGTAAACAAAGGCGAAGCCCAAAAGCACTGAGGCCACTGACAACCTGTAGCCTTCCTATCAAAAATTCTTAACCGAGTAATCTGTGGATGGCCCAAATGCGTTCAATCTGTAGCAGCAACTGCTTTGTTAACAGAAGAAAGTAGAAAAATAACTTTTAGAGGAAACCTCATTGTGAGCATACCTCACCAGTTCAGAAGTATCCTAAGGGGAAAAAAAAAAAAAAAAAAAAAAGATGATTTAACATTAGCCACTGAAAATTCCCTTAACCTAGCAGGTTTCCTAACAGGGGATCTAAATCTTAATTACCATACAAAGGTCTGACCAGACCTAGGAGGAACTCCCTTTAGGACGGGATGATAGATGGTTCCTCCCGGGTAATTGAAGGAAAAAAAAAAAAAAGCCATCTATACCAATTCTAAGTTAATTTGGACTAAGCGAGGTCTTATTAATAGCAAAGGATAATTGAAATCCCAAACTTACAAGGTTTTCAACAAAAGTAAAGATTGCTAAAAGTTAACAGTGTAATATGTATTATAGTAACTTCTAATCTTGTGGCCTTAGACAATCTAGTCCACAGACATAAAGGAAGTTCACTTTGGAAAAGAATGGTTATCATCTTTGGAAAAAAAAAAAGGGAAAGAAGGTGAGGGAGCAGAATTTATGTAAAAAGAATGTTATATGGTAAATTCTTGTCCTGAAATAAATTAACTGGTTGTTTAAAGAAAGAAATGTTTGTAATAAGTCAGAAAGTTGAGGCCTGTCGAAGAATTGTCTGTGAAAGTCATGAAAGAAAAAAAAAGTTATAAAAAAAGAATTTATGCAAGAAATGTTGTATAATTTAAAAGTAACTAGGCCTCCTGAATGTAAAACTAATGAAAAAAACAGTTTATATGCAAGGTATATAAACAAAGTAAAATATACCTTTGGTAAAAGGATTATAAGGAGGCATAAGAATGTAAATTTTTACCTACATTAGAAAGTTAAAAAAACTTGTTTTGAAGGTTTAAGCAAGTTTTAAAACATTAATTTTAAAGAAAATTCTGTGTGTAAACATATTAGCTAAAGTTAAAGGGGTATCATCCAGTTTTTCTGTGAACTGGACATTAAAGTAAAAACACAACGGGTTTTTCTTAAGGCACCAACGTGATCTTTAACAAAGATTATAAAAGGTTAAAAAGGGTCTATAAAAATCTTACGTTATGATCCAACATTAAAAATTGAATAAATGTGTCTACAAAGTTTTATTAAAACTAAGTTTAACATTAATAGCACACTAATATAAAGGTGAAATTTAGCTTATCTTGTATAAAAATCATACAGGAAGCATTGTCCAATATAAAATGGCATTTGGCTTCTTTGATCTAAAAACTAATAAAAAATACATGCTAAAGGAAATTTCTCAGTAGAAAGGCACCAAGGACTACAAAGTCCACTGCTGATGTCTCCACATTTAAAACAAAAGGTCAATTTCTTAGAAATTATATACTTGGTTTATCTTCCACTTTCCTTTCCATCAAAACTAAAAGTCTTTTGGCACATGTACCACCCCTAGAATTTCCAGTAAACCAGCACCAGCCTGAAGATCACGTTCTCATCAAAGGGTGAAAAGAAAGGAAACTCGAGCCAGCCTAGGAAGGACCCTACCTTGTGCTGCTGACCACTGAGATTGCTGTTTATACAGTGAAAAAAGGATGGACTCATCACAACTGAGTCGAGAAAGCGCCACCCCCTCCAGAGTCATGGGCCATAGTCCCAGGGGAAAACCCTACCAAACTAAAGCTAAGAAAAATTTAACTCTCTCATCTATTCTATTACTCTTTCTTCTTTCCTTGCTCTATTGCTGACCATCTAGTTATTAATGTAGCCAAGTCAATTTCACCTCAAACTATTGCATTTAATGCATGCCTTATTATACCCTGTGGGGACTTGCCAAGTCAAAGACAGCTCTCTACTTCAGAAAAGTACCTCTGTCCCTCCTGACTCTCCTCAGGAGGTCCTAATTAGTAAATTAGGACCATTTAATCCGGGGAAATTTCGATAAAGACTCCAGTGTCAACCAGGAGCCTTGCTCCCCAATGTAGAGCTTTTATGCCATAGTTGGTCCAACATTCTGTGGACCACTAAAGAGCAAGGATGGACTGCCCCAACTGGTTTTTGTAATTTCCTAAAATCATACATTAATTTTACTAGAGGAACATAGAAGTTAAAGACTTAAACTTTGGCAAACAGGATACGAAGATGCAAATGCCTGGTTGGAATGGATCAAATATTCCATCCGCACGTTGAACAAAAGCAATTGTTATGCTTGGGTACATGGCAGGCCAGAGGCCCAGATTGTCCCCTTTCCACTAAGGTGGTCCTCCTGTCAACCAGGCATGAGCTGCATGGTAGCTCTTTTCCAGGATTCTACAGCCTGGAGTAATAAGTCGTGCCAAGCTCTCTCTGTGATATCCCAAAGTCCGGCACCCTGTGAGTCAGCCCCCGAGGGCCATCCAGCTTCTGTCTCCCAACACTAAGTTCACTTTGTATCTCTCATGACAGGGAGGAAACTTAGCATTCCTTGGAGACCTGAAGGGATGCAGTGAGCTTAAGAATTTTCAAGGGCTTATCAATCAGTCAGCCCTTGTTCATCCCTGAGCGGATGTGTGGTGGTATTGTGGTGGACCTTTACTGGGCACTCTGCCGAATAACTGGAGTGGCACTTGTACTTTAGTCCAATTGGCTATCCCTTTCAACCTGGCATTTCATAACCAGAGGGAGGAAAAATAAGACATCGTAAAGTGAGAGAAGCCCCTTATGGGTCTTTCAACTCTCACGTCTATTTAGACGCAATTGGAGTCCCACGGGGAATACCAGATCAATTTAAAGCTTGAAATCAAATAGCTGCAGGATTTGAGTCAATATTTTGGTTGGTGACAGTTAATAAAAATGTAGATTGGATAAACTACATCTATTACAACCAACAGCAACGAGCTTTTCATGAGTTAAAAGAAAAGCTCATGGTGGCTCCAGCCCTGGGGCTACCTGACCTGACAATAGTTTTACATTCAGGAGGACTAATTACTTTTAAATTTATACAACAATTTATTGCATAAATTCTTTTTTTATAACTTTTTTTTTACACTATATGTGTCAGAAAAAAAAAAAATTGGTAGTTAAGAGTTTTAACCCAGACTGTGGGACACTGGCCAAAGGTGGTGGCCTACCTCTCTAAACAACTAGACAGGGTTTCTGAGTGTTGGCCCCCATGTTTGAGGGCCTTGGCAGCAACAGCCCTGCTGGCACAACAAGCAGATAAGCTAACTCTTGGGCAAAACCTGAATATAAAGGCCCCCCATGCTGTGGTAAATTTGATGAATACCAAAGGACATCATTGGCTAACAAATGCTAGATTAACAAGTACCAAAGCTTGCTATGTGAAAATCCCCACATAACCATTGAAGTTTGCAACACCCTAAACCCTGCCACCTTACTCTGGTATCAGAGAGCCCAGTTAAAACATAATTGTCTTAATCCTTTTAAATGGATCAAACCCCTCGGAGGATCATTGTTGTCACTGGCATTATTAATATTGGTATGTTTATGTTGTCTACTTTTAGTCTGCACATGTCTCCAAGGAGTCCGAGGACAAGTCCAAAGTCAATGACAAGCAATGATGGTGGTGGTGATCCTAGTCAATAAAAAGGGGGAAGATGTGGATGGCAAGCCACCCAGGTGCCAAAGCAAGAGGCTGAGGGCACAAGCTGTTCCAGTATAATAAAGAAAATATATAGAATAAGAATAGTTATACTAGAAATAGATTACGGATATGATTATATATGAATGTCATTAATCATTAGTTTGTAGCATTATTCTTTATTCTAATATTATAATAATCTTTGTTCTACAATTATAAGCTAGGAAAAACCAGGCCATACAGAGATAGGAGGTGAAGGGACATGGTGAGAAGTGACCAGAAGTCAAGAATGTTAGCCCTCTGTTACGCCCAGACAGGGCCACTAGAGGGCTCCCTGGTCTAACAGTAATGCCAGCGCCCATTACCTAGCGGACCTTGGTCTAGCAGTAGCATCAGTGCCCAGGGAAGGCACCCATTACTTAGCAGACCAGGAAAGGGAGTCTCCCTTTCCCTGGGGGAGTTAGAGAAGACTCTGCTCCACCACCTCTTGTGGAAGGCCTGACATTAGTCAGGCCTGCCCGCAGCCATCTGGAGGCCTAACCGTCTCCCTGTGATGCTATGCTTCAGCAGTCATGCTCCTGGTCCACTTTCATGTTCCACCCTTTACACCTGGTTCTGCCTTCTAGATAGCAGTAGCAGAATTAGTGAAAGTACTAAAAGTCTTTGAAATGCATAGAAGAAATAATGGTGTAATCTGTCCTCTCTCTCTCTCCACCTCAGCTGCCAAACAGGGAAGGGCCCCCTGTCCAGTGGACACATGACTCGCGTGACCTTACCTATCATTGGAGATGGCTCACACTCCTTACCCTGTCCCCTTGTCTTGCATCCAACAAATAACAGCACGGCCAGGCATTCAGGGCCACTACCGGTCTCCACACCTTGGTGGTAGTGGTCCCCCAGGCCCAGCTGTCTTTTCTTCTATCTCTTTGTCTTGTGTCTTTATTTCTATGATCTCTCATCTCCACACATGAGGAGAAAAAACCCACAGACCCTGTAGGGCTGGACCCTACATAACTGTGTAGAGGTATTGGACTCAGTTTATTCTAGTGGGCCCAACCTCCAAGACCATCCTTGAATATCAGTAGACTGTGAGATGTACTTGGACAAGAGCAGCTTTGCCAATCTCTGCAAAGTGACTCTGAAAAAGATGACAAGCCCTGGTCCAGTCACACCCGGAAGCCAACTGGTCCCCGCATGGCCAAAGCATGAAGAAATTCATCACAGAACTCATTTCCCTTAAAATTTGGACTTGTACAGTAAGGACTTCAACTGACCTTCCTCAGACTGAGGACTGTTCCCAGCATATACATCAAGTCACTGAGGTAGGACAAAAGTTTGCTACAGTCCTATTATTTTATGGTTATTTTAAGTGTACCAGGACTCTAAAAGGAACTTGTTTGTATAATGCTATTCTATACAAGGTATGTAGTCCACAAAATGACCAGCCTGATGTGTGCTATAACTCATCCTTTTTCCTACTGCCCATAAAAACAGGCGAACTTCTAGGTTTCCTGGTCTATGCTTCCCGAGAAAAGAGAAGCATAGCTATAGGCTACTGCAAAGATGACAAGTGGCCCCCTGAAAGAATCATACAGTACTATGGGCCTGCCACTTAGGCACAAGACAGCTCATGGGGATACCGAATCCCTATTTATATGCTCAACTGAATCATACGATTACAAGCTGTCTTAGAAATAATCACTAATAAAACTGGCAGAGCTTCAACTGTTTTAGCCCAGCAAGAAACCCAGATGAGAAATGCTATCTATAAAAATAGACTAGCCCTAGACTACTTGCTAACAGCTAAAGGAGGGGTCTGTGGGAAATTTAACCTTACTAATTGCTGTCTACACATAGATGACCAAGGGCAAGTAGTTGAAGACATAGTTAGAGATATGACAAAACTGGCACATGTGCCTGTGCAAGTGTGGCATGGATTTAATCCTGGGGCCATGTTTGAAAATTGGTTCCCAGCACTAGGAGAATTTAAAACTCTTATAGTAGGAGTTATAATAGTAATAAGAACATGCTTACTGCTCCCTTGTTTGCTACCTGTACTTCTTCAAATGATAAAAAGCTTCATCGCTACCTTAGTTCACCAAAATGCTTCAGCACAAGTGTACTATATGAATCACTATCGATCTGTCTTACAAGAAGACATGAGTAGTGAGGATAAAGGTGAGAACTCCCACTAATGAGTGAGGTTCTCAAACGGGGGGAATAACGGAGGAGACCACCCCTCATATTGTCTATACCCAATTTCTGCCTCCAAAGAAAGAAGAAGTGAAAACTGAAAGGCAGAAATGGAATCCACGGGCAGATAGCCCAGCATCATGCCCTGGGCCTGGTAGTTAAAAATCCACCCCTGACCTAACTGCTTGTGTTATCTATAGATTTCAGACATCGTATGGAAAAGCATCATGAAAATCTCTGTCCTGTTCTGTTCTGTTCTGACTACTGGTGCATGCAGCCCCCAGTCACATACCCTCTGCTTGCTCAATCAATCTTGACCCTTTCACGTGGACCCCCTTATAGTTGTAAGCCCTTAAAAGGGACAGGAATTGCTCACTCAGGGAGCTCAGTTTTTGGAGATGTGAGTCTGCCAATGCTGCCAGCTGAATAAAGCCCTTTGCTTCTGCAACTCAGTGTCTGAGGGGTTCTTGTCTATGTCTCATCCTGCTACAACAGAGGTGGGCAGATCACGAGGTCAGGAGTTCAAGACCAGCCTGACTAACATGGCGAAACCCCGTCTCTAGTAAAAATACAAAAATTAGCCAGGCGTGGTGGTGCAAGCCTTTAATCCCAGCTACTCAGGGGGCTGAGGCAGGAGAATCACTTGAACCTGGGAGGCAGAGGTTGTAGTGAGCCAAGATTGCGCCATTGCACTCTAGCCTGGTCGACAGAGCAAGACTCCATCTCAAAAAAATAAAAAATAGGCTGGGCGAGGTGGCTCATGCCTGTAATCCCAGCACTCTGGGAGGCTGAGGTGGATGGATCACCTGAGGTCGGCAGTTCGAGACTAGCCTGACCAACATGGAGAAACCCAATCTCTACTAAAAATACAAAATTAGCCAGGTGTGATGGAGCATGCCTGTAATCCCGGCTACTCAGGAGGCTGAGGAAGGAGAATTGCTTGATCCCGGGAGGCAGAGGTTGTGGTGAGCCAAGATCGTGCCATTGCACTCCAGCCTGGGCAACAAGAGTGAAACTCTATCTCAAAAAATAATAATAATAAATAAATAAATAAAATAATAAAAATAATGAATAAGTAAATAAATAAAATGAAAATAAGTGAAGGGAGAAATATGCAAGGACATAGCATAAAGAAAAAACAATCAGAACTTCAGGAAATATTGGACACACTTATAAAAATGCAAAATGCTCTGGAAAGTAAGCAATAGAATTGAACAAGTAAAAGAAAGAAATTCAGAGATCAAAGACAAGATCTTCAAATTAACACAATCCAGCAAAGACAAAAAAAATGAACAAAACATTAAAGAAGCCTGGGATTATGTTAAATGACCAAACCTAAGAATAATTGGTTTTTCTGAAAAAGAAGAAAAATCTAAAAGTTTGGAAAACATATTTGGGGAAATAATTGAAGAAAACTTCTCTGGTTTTGCCAGAGGCCTAGACATTCAAATACAAAAAGCACAAAGAATACCTGAGAAATTCATCGCAAAAAGATCATCACCTAATCACATTGTCATCAGGTTATCTAACGTTAAGATGAAGGAAAGAATCATATCTCATACACACACACACACACACACACACACACACACAATGGAATACTACTCAGCCATAAAAAGGAATGAATTAACATTTGCAGTGACCTGGATAAGATTGTAGACTATTATTCTAAGTGAAGTCACTCAGGAATGGAAAATCAAACATTGAATGTTTTCACTGAGATGTGGGAGCTAAGCTATGAGGACACAAAGGCATAAGAATGATGCAATGGACTTTGGGGATGTTGGGGAAAGAGTGGGAGGGGGATGAGGGATAGAAGACTACCAATATGGTGCAGTGTATGCTGCTCGGGTGATGGGTGCAACAAAATCTCACAAATCACCACTAAAGAACATACTAATGTAACCAAATACCACCTGTACCCCAGTAACTTATGGGGGAAAAAAAAGAGACTTAGAAAAAAAAAAATATATATATATATACAAAAATTAGCCCGGCATAGTGGTGCATGCCTGTAATCCCAGCTACTTGGGAGGCTGAGGGGAGAATCACTTTAACCTGGGAGGCGGAGGTTGCAGTGAGCCAAAATTGTGCCATTGCACTCCAGCCTGAGACACAGAGTGAGACTCTGTCTCAAAAAAATATATAAAAAATAAAACTAGTAATCCAGGCAAAACAAAAATTAATTATACATTATGAAAAATACTCTGCCACATTCTTAAACTAAATCAGCCAGTACTGAATTTTTTTAGATATGCCATTTGAATATACTGTGTGTTCCAAGTCAAATTACCTATGATAACCTCTCAGTTATCCGTGGTATGAACCTGAATTGAAGAAACAAACCTGATATTTAAGAGGACATAAATTTAATGTTAACTGTGAACTCATGGAGAACCTAGACAGCAGTGACTTTTTTCATTCCTGAGTTCTTAAAGCTTCCTTTATCAAAAGCACTGCATTTTATCACTTGCCACAGAAGAGATAAAAAAATAGTCTAAGTTGGCGGGGCACAGTGGCTCATGCCTGTAATCCCAGCACTTTCGGAGGCTGAGGCGGGCAGATCACCCAAGGTCAGGAGTTCAAGACCAGCCTGACCAACATGGAGAAACTCTGTCTCTACTAAAAATACAAAATTAGCTGGGTGTGGCGGTGCACTCCTGTAATCCCAGCTACTTGGGTGGCTGAGGCAGGAGAATCACTTGAACCTGGGAGGCAGAGGTTGCAGAGAGCTGAGATGGCACCATTGCAGTCCAGCCTGTGCAATAAGAGTGAAACTCCATCTCAAAAAAATACATAATAATAATCTAAGTTAAATATAAATTAAATGTGTGTGTGTGTGTGTGTGTGTGTGGTGACTGTCCTAACTACTAAAATAGGTTAGGACCATTTTTTTTTCTCTAAAACATATAATACTGAAAAGACAATCCAAACTTCATGTACACTTTGGGAGGCCAGGGCGGATGGATCACAAGGTCAGGAGATTGAGACCATCCTAGCGAACACGATGAAACCCCGTCTCTTCTAAAAATATGAAAAAAAAAAAATTAGCCGGGCGTGGTGGCGGGCGCTTGTAGTCCCAGTTACTCAGGAGGCTGAGGCAGGAGAATGGCATGAACTCGGGGGACGGAGCTTGCAGTGAGCCGAGATCGCGCCACTGCACTCCAAGCCTGGGTGACAGAGCGAGACTCCATCTCAAAAAAAAAAAAAAAAAAAAAAAAAAAAAAAATGTTTCATGTACATTTCTGCTACCTGAGGAACTATTTAAACATTTATAAAGAAATTTTATTCAGTTTTCATGTTTAATGCATATTTTCTTGTAGAATAAAAATTTTCTCATGGGAAAAGTCTGATGTTATAACAGTAGCTTAAAGGATAATTAAAAATATGTTTTGCTCATGAGACATTTCTGAAAAAGTCTCCAATAATATACTTATTTTGGCTGGGAGCAGTGGCTCATGCCTGTAATACCAGCACTTTGGGAGGCCAAGAAGGGTGGAACACGAGGTCAGGAGTTCAAGACCAGCCTGGCCAAGATGGTGAAACCCTGTCTTTACTAAAAATACAAAAATTAGCCAGGCGTGGTGGCGGGTGCCTGTAATCCCAGCTACTCGGGAGGCTGAGGCAGAGAATTGCTTGAACCCAGGAGGCAAAGGCTGCAGTGAGCTGAGATCACGCCACTGCACTCCAGCCTGGGTGACAGAGTGTGACTCTGTCTCAGGAAAAAAAAAAAAAAAACAAAACTATTTCACTGGAGAAGTTATAAACTGTTAAATAAGGTATTCCAGAAACAATAGTATTGAGAAAATCCAACTAAATTGACAGGATTGCTTTTGTAATTGCAGATTGATGACAATCAGATTCACTGAGAGTGAAAAACTGTTTTGACTATTATAAACTTGTCATTGGATGGCTTATGTACCTGATAATAGAACCTCATGTGTATTCTGTTACTGAAGTTTAATATGACTAAATGCAGCAAGAGTTTAATGCGTTATGGCAAAGCATATTTTCACCAGGTAAACAACCTTTTATGGTCTACTGACTGAGGACAGAAAAACCCTTTATAGTCTAGAACCCAGAGATTGAGTCTGCTTGTCATCCCTAGATCAGGCTGGCCTTATTTGCTCAGGGCAGTAGAAACCTGTGAACATGGTAATGGGCTAGTTTTGGGCCTAGGCTCAAATGGTCTTGAATGCTTCTATTTTTCTTTTAGAATGTTGACATCACCTTGGAAAAAAGCCCATGTTAGCCAGCTGTAAAATAAGTATCATGGGGAGGAGAAGCAAGGTGTCCCTGTTGACAACCCCAGAAGCAGAACATCACCCCCAGAAGCACAGCTGCCTAGTCAACAGGCAGCTGACGACGTGTGTCTGAAGGAGCTCAGCTGAAACCAGAAGAATGGCCCCACTGAGCCCAACCTAAATGGCTGACCATCTCAATTATGAACTAATAAGTTTTGGATGATTTGTTATGCTGCAATAGCTAACTAATACATGCACTCAGTGCAGATAGGATGCCAGGATTTAATGACAGGTTGATTACTAGTTACGTTCTAACAGTGGGCACCCTATAGGTACTGATTTTTTCTCCTGATTTAAAGTTGGGTGACTTGTAAGAGAATGTTGAGTAATGCAGAAATACACGTAGACATGTATGCATGTGATTGGTGCTTCTACCCACACGGTCCCACACACCACAGGAGAAAACAGGTAACTACAGCCTGACTATTAGGGCCAAGGCCAATAGCAAAATAAGTTTTGCCTTTAATCTGTTTTCTCCATATCTAAACATTTGAGGTCAAGAGTGTGGACAGATCTGAAGACACAGAGTTTTATTATCCTATGGCCCCAACATTCTTTGTTCACTGTCTGATCTCTGGAAGAAAAGTGGGCAACAAGTGGCCAGCAGTGGTCTACCTGTGGTTATTTTACTCCTGCTGCCATCTGCTCTTTTGATGGCCACTATCTGTTCCACCCTTAGAACTGAAGAATGATATTGGTAGGGAGAGGCTCTGCCTTAACTTCTGGCAGAAAAGGGATGTTCAGTTCATTCACCCCCCTGACATCAGAGCTGAACTTCAATGTGGCAGCTATTGGCCACGTGTGCCTCCTGAGTGACTGGAATGTGGCTGGTCTGAACTGCCATGTGCTAGAAAGGTAAAATACAGTTAGTCTCAAAGATTTAGTTTCAAATGTTTATATACATTATTAATAATTACACATTCCTCACACATTAAAATGATAATATTATGGACATATTGGGTTAATTAAGTTGTTACAATCAGTTCAACCTGTTGCTTGTTTCTTTTTCGAGTTTGTCTACTAGAAAATTTAAGATTCACATGTGGCTCACATTTTATTTCAGAGATGACCTCCTTTCTAAAATCTCAGGCTGCCTGCTCAAAGACCAGAGCCAGGAAGCTCATAACATCTGAAATTTTAAAATAATTATTGTTACATTCTTTTCATTTTTGAATAGCCACTATATATATATATATATATATATTTTTTTTTTTTTTTTTTTGGACAGAGTTTTGCTCTTGTTGCCCAGGCTGTAGTGCAATGGCACAATCTCGGCTTACCGCAACCTCCGCCTCCCAGGTTCAAGCGGTTCTCCTGCCTCAGCCTCCCGAGTACCTGGGATAACAGGCATGGGCCACCACGACCCGCTAATTTTATATTTTTTGTAAGAACTGGGTTTCTCCATGTTGGTCAGGCTGGTCTCTAACTCCCGACCTCAGGTGATCTGCCCGCTTCGGCCTTCCAAAATGTTGGGATTACGGGCGTGAGCCACCGCGCCCGGCCCCATATGTTATTTATAAGTGCATATGACCTTACACACAAGGTTAAATGCAAATAACCTCTGGGGTGGGCCTGGCTCAGCTCAGGGAGGAAGCCCTGTCAGAGAAGGATGCAGCCCAGGCTGTCACTCTTCTTTCAGCCCCGCATCTCATCACATCTCCGTCAATCATGGCCTGAGGGGGCGGGGATTTAAATGTTATCCAATCAGAGACGTTAGGCAGGGAACCGTCCAATGAGGCACGCAGGTGAAGCGAACAGGGCGGCTTCCGGGTTTGGCGGGGCCTTTGTCTCTCGTTGTGCCCTGAGTTCTAGGTCTCGTTTTCACCGCTCTGTGTCCTCTGCTCCTAGAGGTCCAGGCTCTGTGGCCCTTTGACCTGCAGGTACTGGGAGATCTACAGCTAAGACGCCAGGAACCCCTGGAAGCCTAGAAATGGTGAGAGCGCCGGGTCCGACATCCCCAGGGAGGGGAGGGGCTGGTTGTAATGGGTGGGAAGTGGCTGTGGCGGGACTCAGGCCTCCCGGCAGTCAGCTGCACAATCTGCGCCCCGAGTTCTCCTTTCCCAGCTGGGCCTCAGTCCTCATCAGCCATAAGATGGCGGCTGCGCTGACAGGCGGGCCCCCGCACGTCCTGTCTCTTCCTTGAGCAGTGACTGTGCCCTGGCCTGGAGCCCTCTGAGCAGCTCTGCATCCGCAGCGCCGCGTCTCTCTCAGACTGTGCAGGGACCACGGGAGGATCGTTACGGGAGAATCCTGACTTGGGGTGCGAGTTGATGAATGGGGAAGAACTTTGGTCCTGGGTTCCTAGTTCCTCTTTTCTTCTATTAAAAATGTACAGGCCGGGCGGGGTGGCTCACGTCTGCAATCCCAGTACTTTGGGAGGCCGAGGCGGGCGCATCACTAAGTCAGGAGTTCAAGACCAGCCTGGCCAGCATAGTGAAACCGCCGTCTTTACTAAAAATACAAAAATTTGCCGGGCATGGTGGCACACGCCTGTATTCCCAGCTGCTTGGGAGACTGAGGCAGGAGAATCACTTGAACCTGGGAGGTGGAGGTTGCAGTGAGCCGAGATCGTGCCACTGCACTACAGGCTGTGTAACAGAGCAAGACTCCGTCTCGGGAAAAAAAAAAAAATGTACAGAAGTCACCGCAAAAAATTAAAGAAATTAATCAAAGAGTGATTAAAAAACTGTAGAGCACCCAGCTGTGGTTTGTGATTTGTTGTTCATGGCGGGGCTTGAAGGAAAGACTTTTATAAGGTGCATGATGAAGAAAGCCAAATTCAGTAATTGGTTAGGTACCGTTATGTAGTTTCTTAGCTTGTACAGTAAAGGTGAAAATTTTCTGATTGTGTAATCAGAGCTTAATTGGCAGTATACAGTTGGTTAAGCCTGAATTTTGTGTCTTTCAATGTAGTAATTTTCAAAACGATACGCTTGAGTTAGATTTTTTTTTTTTTTTTTTTTATTTGAGATGGAGTCTCGCTCTTGTCGCCCAGGCTGGAGTGCAGTGGCACAATCTCGGGTCACTACAACTTCTGCCGCTGCCCGTGTTCAAGCTTCTCCTGCCTCAGCCTCTTGAGTAGCTGGAATTACAAGCACTCACCACCCTGCCCAGCTAATTTTTGTACTTTTAGTAGAGACGGGGTTTCACCATGTTGGCCTGGCTGGCCTCGAACTCTTGACTTCAGGTGATCCGCCTGCCTTGGCCTCCCAAAATGCTGGGATTACAGGTGTGAGCTACCACGCCCAGCCACGTTAGATCTTTTTAAAAGTAGGAACCCAGGGTCTAGAGACACCTCAGTCTAATTGCCTGCCACTCAATTATTTTCACACTCCATGGGGAACTGATTTTCTGCTGCATTTTTCACCTGTGTCCCAAGCAGAGTCTTAAGTCTAACCCCCGTCCCCCATTTCTCCAGCCTCACTCTGGCTTACAGTAAGATACTAAATTTCCAATTCTTTCTGGCGTTCCCACATGCCAACTTTTCCTCCCTAATTCACATTATCACCTATTTGTCCTTTAGTGTACTTTTTTTACACCGTATTTTAATTAGTTATTTTCTGACAAAGTATTAAATGGTGCTTTTAATAAGATTTGTTATCTGTTTGTAAATATTTCCCATGTGAAGAAAGCAAAGAATAATCCCCTGACACTGTATTGTAAAAACTCTCCGTGCTGCTTCTCCTTGTATCTTCTCTGGGCACAGAGATCTTGTCTCAGGATGTTTTTGGGTCAAGGTTTTCCTTTGGAAACTTTATGGGGTGATGTGTCCTCAGCCACCCTTCAGTTTTTTTCTGGTCCTGGGTTTCAGTACTGTCTGGGGATAAACCAAGATATCCACCATGGTTATGTCAGCTAGAGTGTCTAGTGGATATCAGCTTCTGGGTTATTTTCTCCCATAGGAGAACCTGAAGTCTGGAGTGTATCCTCTCAAGGAAGCAAGTGGATGCCCTGGGGCTGACAGGAATCTTCTGGTGTACTCTGTTTATGAAAAGGTAACCCCTTGAGATGTTAAAATTGTCTTCATCCAACCCAGCTTTCATTTCTTGGAGACACATTGCTGGTCAACCAATCAGACTGTGGCACTGAGGGGAAAGCAAATAACTTTTGCCTCTGGATTGTCTAAGGGAGGCAGAAAAATAGTGAAATAAATATAGTGAAAGTAAAATAGTGGGAAAAAGTGGAACATTTGTGACAGAAAAAATAGTATCCCAAAAGACAAAAAGAAAAAGAAAAACACTGACCCCAGTGAGATGCTGTAAGAACTTGCAAAGTTAAATGCCTGTGGGACAGTCACTGAGGCATAGTGTGGTATCTCCTGAGTGGGTGGTTCTTGAGCACATAAGTGAGCAGGAGTGGGTGGAAGACTGTTTCAAGTAATTGAATGGCCTGACTTGAAACATGAGTCAGACACATCTGTTTTTTCATCAGCACTGCCACTCCCTGGGTTTGTCACCTTGAAAAGATTTGTTCACTTATTTTAACCTCAGTTTTTTAGCTGTAAATTGTATTAGTAGGGCTTGAAAGGTAGGAAAATATTTACCAAAGGCATAAAAGTGGTGGGTTTAAGAAAAAAAATAGTATCTAATAATATATTCCATTCATTAAAAATTCTCTATTCCCTTTTTCCCCCCAGGGTGAGTTTAGGAATTTTCTCAGGTGTGTTTTTTATGGCTGGGTGATTTCAAACAGAATTCTAAGGCTCAACTTTTAGAATGCTACCAAGGAAATGAGTAGGGAAAATCTCTGTTCCATTTTTTTGTAGAAAATAAATACATTTCTACAAGAAAATGTGATAGATAATTGGTGAGTTACATAGGTTCATGAAAACATCAGTTTCTCTCTCCGCAGGGTAAATTTGTGACAGTGAGTATCTCTGTTCAAATCCTGTTATCTTGATTTCTGAGTTTCATGCTAAATTTTATGAGATGAAACTTGGTACCACCTAGAAGTTTTCCCATATGACTAATTGTTTACTAAATGATTCTTAACGGAATTAATAAAATAATGCATATATTATGTGAAAGAAATAGATACTTCTGCTTTTTTTATTGAGGTATAAATTGCAAACACCTTAAAATTTCCTTCCCTTATATGAACACTGTGTTTGAGTAATTTTGCTAGATTTTTCAAACACATAGTTTCAAAACCAAGTGAGTAACTCTAACATAGAAATTAAAGCTTGAGCCCAGTGACTCAGAGCTGAGGCTAATATTGAGCCTGCAAAAGGAGTTTATTACAGGCCCAGTTAGTTTTTTCTGGGGAGCCTCCCCTGTAGATGTCCTAGCCAGCTCACTCTAGCTGTGGAAGAAGCTTTTCTCCTGAGAGAAGCTACAGAGTCCTGGAAAGGTGGGGACCCACAGGCAGATGCAGTTAAGGTTCAGATGGTAGGGGATTGAGAGGGTGTTACTGATGATAAAGTTGTTACTGTTTGAAGGCAGTTTCTAGACTTTGTAATATATAACAAAGTTAGATTTATGTTAAAAATTTGAATTCCAAAGGACTATTGCAACAGAAGGAAATACCAACTGTAAGAACCTTAAGGATTGCAAAGTTTAGGCAGAAAAGGGCTTTCTTTCATGGGGAGGAGCAAACAAAATTAGAAGTTGGAGACGGCCGGATGCTGTGGCTCACGCCTGTAATCTCAGCACTTTGGGAGGCCGAGGCAGGCAGATCATGAGGTCAGGAGATCGAGACCATCCTGGCTAACATGGTGAAACTCCGTTTCTCCTAAAAATACAAAAAAAATCAGCCGGGCATGGTCACGGGCGCCTGTAGTCCCAGCTACTCGGGAGGCTGAGGCAGGAGAATGGCATAAACCCAGGAGGCGGAGCTGGCAGTGAGCCTGGATCGCGCCACTGCACTCCAGCCTGTGTGACAGGGTCAGACTCCGTCTCAAAAAAAAAAAAAAAAAAAAAAAAGAAGTTGGAGGGGACTGGCAAATGAAGGGTGAAATAATCAGATTTTAGATCAGAGAATGTTTTACCCTGAAGTCAGCGTGTTCTTAGGAAGGACATAAAATGGAATTGTATATTGGCTCAGATTGAGGGTAGCTCCAAGTTCAGGAGCCTGTGGAAAATTTTATTTAGACCACTGAAGACAAATTCAACTGATTTTTTTTAATGAAGAAAAGAAAATGTGCAGAGTTCTTATCGGAAAGGGGTCACAATCCACACCCCAAGAGAGGGTTCTTGGATTTCGCTCAAGAAAGAATTCAGGTTGAGTCTACAGAGTAAAGTAAAAGCAAGTTTATTAGGAAACAGAAGGAATAAAAGAATGGCTTACTCTATAGGCAGAGCAGCCCTGAGGGCTGCTGGTTGCCCATTTTTATGGTTATTTCTTGATTATATGCTAAACAAGGGGTGGATTATTTTTGCCTTCCCAATTAGACAATATAAAGTAATTTCCTGATGTTTCCATGATGTCTCTATGGCATTTTGTAAACTGTCATGGCACTGGTAGTAGTGTAGCAGTGAGGACGACCAGAGGTCACTCTCATCCCATCTTGGTTTTGGTGGGTTTTATCCACCTTCTTTACTGCAACCTGTTTTATCACCCAGATCTTTATAACCTGTATCTTGTGCTGAAATCTTGTCTCATCCTGTGACTTAGAATGCCTAACCATCTGGGAGTGCAGCCCCATAGGTCTCAGCCTCATTTTACCCAGCCCCTATTCGAAATGGATTTGCCCTGATTCAATACACCTCTGACATTTCTCCTTTCTTTTTTTTTTTTTTTTTTTTTTTTAAATCTAAGATGGAGTCTCACTCTGTTGGCCAGGCTGGAGTGCAACGGCATCATCTCGGCTCAGTGCAACCTCCACCTACCGGGTTCAAGTATTTCTCCTGCCTCAGCCTCCCCAGTAGCTGGGATTACAGGCACCTGCCACCACGCCTGGCTAATTTTTGTACTTTTTTTTTTTTTTTTTTTTAGTCCAATCAGTTTACTCTGCTTTCTCCATCTCCTCCTCCCATTAGTCAGCCATTGGAACTGGGAAACCTCCTACTTTCCCCCTCTTTGTGCTCTTTCCACAATTCATCTTGTCTTTCTGCAGCCATATCTTCTTAATACAGACTGAAGGTTCTGTCATTGAGAATAGAGTGATCCATAAACCTGGTCATCGCACTTTTTATGAGACAGTGATGTGGGCCCCAGATCCATGGCATGGTTTCCTCTGGATGCACTCCTGGATCTAATTTTTTGTATTTTTAATAGAGACTGGGTTTCACCATGTTGACCAGGATGGTCTCCATCTCTTGACCTCGTGATCCACCTGATCCACCTGCCTCAGCCTCCCAAAGTGCTGGGATTACAGGCATGAGCCGCTGTGCCTGGCCGTATCTCTGACTTTTTTTTTTTTTTCTTGAGACGGAGTCTCACTCTGCTGCCCCAGCTGGAGTTCAATGGCACGATCTCAGCTCACTGCAATCTCCACCTCCCAGGTTCAAGTGATTCTCCTGCCTCAGCCTTCTGAGTAGCTGGGATTATAGGCGTATGCCACCACGTCTGGCCAGTTTTTGTATTTTTAGTAGAGATGGTGTTTCACCATGTTGGTCAGGCTGGTCTCAAACTCCTGACCTTGTGATCTGCCTGCCCCGGCCTCCCAAAGTGCTGGGGTTACAGGCGTGAGCCACCGTGCCCGGCCAATCTCTGACTTCTTTAAGCAGTGTTTTGTGATTCTTGTCATAGGGATCGTTCACCATTCTGATTAGCTGTATTCCTAGATATTCTATTCTTTTTGTGGCAATTGTGAATGGGATTATGTTTTTGATTTGGCTTTTGGCTTGGATGTTTTGATGTACAGAGATTCTACTGATTTTTGTACATGTATTTTGTATCCTGAAACTTTGCTAAAGTTGTTTATCGGTTTAAAGAGCTTTTCTGCTGAGACTGTAGGGTTTTGAAGATATAGAATCATGTCATCTGCACACAGGGATAGTTAGACTTCCTTTCTTCCTGTTTGGATGTCTTTTCTTTTCTTTTCTTTTTTTTTTTTTGAGACAGAGTATTGCTCTCGCCAGGCTGGAGTGCAGTGGTGTGATCTCGGCTTATTGCAACCTCCGCCTCCCGGGTTCAAGCGATTCTCCTGCCTCAGCCTCCTGAGTAGCTGGGACTACAGGCGCATGCCACCATGCCCAGCTAAGTTTTGTATTTTTTGGAGAGACGGGGTTTCACCATGTTGTCCAGGATGGTCTCAATCTCTTGCCCTCGTGATCCACCCGCCTCAGCCTCCCAAAGTGCTGGGATTACAGGCGTGAGCTCCCACGCCCAGCAGATGCCTTTTATTTTCATCTCTTCTCTGATTGCTCTGGCCAAGATTTCCAATTTTATGTTGAATAGGATGTTTGAGAGAAGGCATCCTTATCTTGTGCCAGTTTTCAAGGAGGAATGCTTCCAGCTTGTATCCATTCAGTATGTTGGCTGTAAGTTTGTCATTGATGTCTCATTGTTTTGAAGTATATACCTTCAATGCCTAGTTTGTTGAGGGTTTTAAACATGAAAAATATTAAATTATATTGAAAATGTTTTTAGCATCTATTGAGATAATCTTGGTATTTGTTATTAGTTCTCTTTATGTGATGAATAACATTTATTGATTGTATATTGAACCAACTTGCCTCCCAGAGATGCAGCCTACTTGATTATAATGGATTAGCTTTTTGATGTTCTTCTGAATTCAGTTTCCCAGTATTTTGTTGAGGATATTTTCATCAATGTTCATCAAGGATATTGGCCTGAAGTTTTCTTTTTTTTATCTCTGCCAGGTTTTGATATCAGAATGATGCTATTCTTATATATAATGAGTTGAAAAAGAGTCCTTTCTTTTCAATATTTTGAAATATTTTTAGTAGAAATGGTACTAGCTCTTGTTTGTACATCTGGTAGACTTCAGCTAGGAATTTGTCTGGTTCTTTGCTTTTTTTTTTTTGGCTAGTAGGCTATTTCTTACTAATTCAATTTTGGAGCTTGTTATTGGTCTATTCAGGGATTCACTTTCTTATTTGTTCAGTCTCTAGAAAATGTGTCTTTGCTCCCAGGTTGCTATTCTCAAGCTTGGCCCAAATAAACTCTCTTATATTCATGTTGCCTCAGCTTTTTCCTTTTAGGTAGTCATATCACGTAGAATGAGCTAGAGCAGCCTCTATGAGGGGATCTCTCCTTCGATTGTACTCCACTTGCTGTAACACCCAAGAATGCAGAGTGTGGTTGATCCTACCTAGAATCTGCACATAAGGTCTGGCCTCTTCCTGGGATTTATAGGACACGGCCAGACTTTAGATTGAGAATGTACAGAAAACCAACAGGAGGCATTTTCTCCATTATGAGTTGTCAACATAGACATCTTAAAGCCCCCTTTGAGAGTGTGGTTCTTTAAGCTTTTCAGATCTTGTTCAGTGATTTGCCACAGTTATGTGAGAGGCTCCAGATATAAATAGAATCTGATGACAGAATCAGCATTTTAAGAGTGAGATATCAAAGTCATAATGTATCCATAGCCATGACCACAACTATACCTACCTGTAAAATGTGATACTGGAGTAGAGTATTCTTGTCTTTCTCCTTACCCAAAAGCTAGCAAATTGGGACAAGTGATTAGGTTCTGGAGCTCCACCAGGCCATTTTCTATTTAGAATCAGCCTGAATCTCTCCAGCCTGGCTTATCATTGGGCCATCAGCCCAGGGTCACTAAGAACCCTCTCACAATCACCTAGGCGTCTTTGAGACATTTGAGGATGTCCAGGGCAGAATTGTGTCAGGCTGATGAGTGGTTAATTCTGCTTCTGGCTTGGTGTAAGAGAAATGAGTCATTCTGTGTGTGTGTGTGGTTTTTTTAGGGGTTTTTTTTTCTTCTTTTTTTCTTTTTTTAGACGGAGTATTGCTCTAGCGCCCAGGCTGGACTGCAGTGACGCGATCTCGTCTCACTGCAACCTCTGCCTCCCGGGTTCGAGTGACTCTTTTGCCTCAGCCTCCCGAACAGCTGGGAATACAGGCTCTTGCCACCATGCCTGGCTAATTTTTGCATTTTTAGTAGAGACGGGGTTTCACCATATTGCACAGGCTGGTCTTGAACTCCTGACCTTGTGATCCACCCACCTCAGCCTCCCAAAATGCTGGGATCACAGGTGTGAGCCACCACGCCTGGCAATTCTGTGTTTTTTTCTCTCCTTATACAAGAGATAACTTTGGTTGGTACCCAGATGAGAGTTTCTCAAGTTTCCTGGTACTTGGATGAAAGCAATAGGAGGTCTGGTGACTCAGACAGATAAAGTAATTGTTTTCATTTTATATGGCCATTCAAAAAACAGATGAAGCAGTCATGATCCTTACTATCCAGGAACATTTTGTCTAGACTAACAACTGGATACATGGGTGAATTAAGCATTATATGGTTGGTACAATGAATAGATGTGTCCAAAAAAAATTTGGGCCACTGTTTTATATTGTTATTTCTGATACCATCAGCTGAAGGGATATTTATGGAGCGAAGATTTGTTATTATTTGTGTTTCTTTTACTTTGCTAAGAATATATATTTATCTTCTAATATAATTATTCTAAAGAACTAATAAATTTGTTTAAATTGCTCATTAGCATATGTTATAAAATTGACAGGGCAGTGGCAAAAATAGATTAAAGTTACATAAGCTCTGGGATTTAAGATTCTCTTATGTAAGCTTAGGAAAAACAGAACTGGAAATACCTTGGTGGCAGAGAGAACATAATTCTACATAGGGTCCTTTCCCTGCCCAAATTCTGTTCAGATTCACCCTTTTTGGAGGCCTTATTTATGTCTGGCCCTACTCTGGAGCCTTGCCTCACAAAACTGATTTATAAAAATCAGAGTTTTGGCTGGGTGTGGTGGCTCACACCTGTAATCCCAACACTTTGGGAGGCTGAGGCAGACAGATCACGAGGTCGGGAGTTTGAGACCAGCCTGACTAACATGGTGAAACCCCGTCTCTACTAAAAATACAAAAATTAGCCAGGCGTGGTGGCACATGCCTGTAATCCCAGCTGCTCAGGAGGCTGAGGCAGGAGAATCACTTGAACCCAGGAGGCAGAGGTTGCATTGAGCCAAGATTGTGCCACTGCACTCCAGCCTGGCAACAGAGCGAGACTCCGTCTACAAAAAAATAGATTGGAGTTTTGTCTGGTGAATCTTGCTGCTTTTCTAGAGCTGGTGCTCACAATTTTCTGAAACCCAAAAACAGATAAATGACAGAAATAAACTATTTATTTTAGGATCTTATTTTTAAAATTTTGTATTAAAACCAGTGCTTACAGAAACCTTCCATTTAGCACCTTGTTTTCTGTTTCTGCCAATCTAGCAGTTGCTCCACAAGCCACAAACAAGTAAATGTATACACAATAAAAATTTCTCTAAACTACATTAAACTTTTTCTATGTTCTTCTCATCTGCCTGTATTTAACTTTTATTCTATACATTTAAAACAAAATCAATGACAGAGAAACAGAGGAAGAAATAAAAATGCTGAACACTTTATCTAAATCCTGGGAATTATTGAACACTTAGTGTCAACTTCCAGGGTGTTACTAGGATTAAATCCCAAAATGTGTTATTCCCAGCACAGTGCTCTGTAACATACCCTTGAGCACGTAGTACCTGCTTAATAAACATTGCATTTGTATATGTGTACATGTTATTTTCCAAAGGCAGATTTATTCAGACATTGCCGCCTTCTGTTTGTTCTGTAAACTTTAAAGAGCCAGCAAAGAATATAAAACTTTAAGATGGAGATTGGTTTTATTTGTACCAGAAGTATTTGTGTTGTGACAAGAGTGCTAAGTGTAAGGGACTCTGTGCTGTACCTGCTTCTCTAACTAATGCTAATGAGCCCAGGGGGAACAACATCAGCATTGACAGGGAACTTGTTTGAAACACCCATTCATGAACCCTTTTCAAACTTGCAAATCCACATTACATAGAGTGGGGCCAAAATTACCAAGCTGGTTTTAAGCTCATTAAAGTTTGAGAGGCAGTGCTTAGCTAAGTGGTTATCAGCCCCGTCTTGTTTTTTTGTTTTGTTTTGTTTTTGTTTTTAAGACAGGATCTCACCCTGTTACCCAGTCTGGAGTGCAATGGCATAATCTCGGCTCAGTGAAACCTCCGCCTCCCGGGTTCAAGCCATTCTTATGCCTCAGCCTCCTGAGTAGCTGGGATTACAGGTACCCGCCACCATTCCTGGCTAATTTTTTGTGTTTTTAGTAGAGATGAGGTTACACCATGTTGGCCAGGCTGATCTTGAACTCCTGACCTCAGGTGATCCATGTGCCTCGGCCTCCCAAAGTGCCGGGATTACAGGTGTGAGCCACCGCGCCCGGCCTCTGCCCAGTCTTCTAATTAGGATTACATGGCAGAAATCTCTGTACTTATGCCCTTTCCATGGATTTCGTTTATTGTTCTGGGTGGAAGCATCCATGTTGTTTTAATGAAGTGCCTCATGTGACTCTAAGGTGAGGCCAGAATCAAGTATGAGGGCTTCAATATACATTCATGAGAGCTAAGTGCCACCTTTGCACTAAAGGGTGGTCACAGGGCCCGTTCTGTTTGGGTTTGGTAGGGACGGAGGAGTGTGGCTCATATTTCCATTACTGTAGCAGAAATTGCTGGTGTCTGTGGCGGGGGAGGGCACCTAAGGACAGGAAAAGAGAAACATACTTTTATATTCATAGAGCAGCCCATTGTTCCTGAATCCCTTCTGTTATAAAGGACAGAGAAATGGGTGGACTTTTTCTGCAGGACCTTCCTTCTATTTGTGTGCGTGATGGTAGCAGACAAAAAGGTGGTGCTGACATTTTTAAAGGAACGTTCTCAAAATGCAGGTATAACTTGTCCAGAGAATGTTATCTAAAAAGGATTTTCAGAGAAGGAGAGAGAAAAAATGGCTTTTTTCAGCTAAACATGTCTCAGACGAAGAGCTGTGTGCACTCTGCTTCATGGAATGCCATGCGTTTAGTACTTGCAAATCTTTACTTCTCTATTTGTGTTTTTCCTTCTTAAGGAGTTTGTTTTAACTACATTTAAAAATTCTTAAAATATTCAAGGCTCTCTGCAAAACATTACTATATACCAGAGCTTTCTCTACATTCTCTACATCATGGCTTCTTATATGCCACGCAGAATTCCTACCATAAATTTATAATTGGCACTACTAAAAATGTTCCCTTTGTGGCTGTTAAACATGGGGAGATATAGATACTCAAGATTCCTATTGGGGGAAAGCTGGGGTCCCTAGTAAAGATGGAGAATATGTAATGTTGAGGTTTCATCTGTTTTCTCTATTAACTCTGTGCAGAACAGGATTAAGAAAATGCTTATTTAAACAGAATACCATTTATTACCCAGAAAGTTATGAAAAAAATTATTAGGAGATACCTGCTCTCTAGGGTGCTAAAGAAAGACTACTTAAAATCACTATTAAAAATAACAGAACATGGGAGATATCTGTATTTTGAACTTTGTATAAAACTGATGTATCTTTATGGTTGCATTCAGACTATAATTTACTGTTTGAGGGGCAATATCTTAGCAGTGATGCCGTGTTCTTCTATGTGCATCAGCACATCATAAAAATTTGTTGGCCGGGTGTGGTGGCTCACACCTGTAGTCCCAGCACTTTGGGAGGCCGAGGTGGGCGGGTCACCTGAGGTCAGGAGTTCGAGACCAGACTGACCAACGTGGAGAAACCCCGTCTCTACTAAAAATACAAAATTAGCTGGGCATGGTGGTGCATGCCTGTAATCCCAGCCACTTGGGAGGTTGAGGCAGGAGAATAGCTTGAACCCAGGAGGTGGAGGTTGCAGTGAGCCAAGTGGTGTCATTGCACTCCAGCCTGGACAACAAGAGCAAAACTCCATCTCAAAGAAAAAAAAAAGAAGAAAGAAATTTAGAAATTCAGACTTTACTCCAGATCTTCTGAAGAAAAAAAATCTGCACGACAGGATCTCCAGTTTATTGTTCACCTTTAAAATTGAGAGGTACCTTCGAACTCAGCATGTCTTTTTTGTCTGAAAAATATACACAACTCAAACTTTATGATGTAAATATAGCACTCAAAGTGTACAAATTTTTGTTTATGCCCTTAATTTTATGCTTCTCATCCAGAGAAGTATCATATATATATTGGTGTTATGGATCTTATGCCATTCTCTTCTCTCAGAGTTAGAGAAAACATTAGATAATATTTCTGTGTGAAAAATTATTGGGGCCGGGCACAGTGGCTCACACCCGTAATGCCAGCATTTTTGGAGGCCAAGGCTGATGGATCACCTGAGGTTGAGAGTTCGTGACCAGCCTGACCAACATGGAGAAACCCCGTCTCTACTAAAAATACAAAATTAGCCGAATGTGGTGGTGCATGCCTGTAATCCCAGCTACCCGGGAGGCTGAGGCAGGAGAATCGCTTGAAGCCGGGATGCAGAGGTTGCCTTTGTCTCAAAAAAAAAAAAATTATTGGATAATTTCAGTCATTCCCGTAAGTCAGAACCAATTCTCTTTATTCTCTCATTTCATTTTAATTCAAATAATAAATTCTGCCCGTGGCCACTTGGTAAATATACGTGTGTCTTGTGTGCTTGTGTTTTTCAGGGGCCGTTGACATTTAGGGATGTGGCCATAGAATTCTCTCTGGAGGAGTGGCAATGCCTGGACACTGCTCAGCAGGATTTGTATAGAAAAGTGATGTTAGAGAACTACAGAAACCTGGTCTTCTTGGGTGAGAATAACTTTAGTACACAATTACTAATATACCCTAAAGGTTTCATTTCTCATTTTTTTTAGAATAATGTTTGGTAATTTATGCTTTGCATAAATGAGTTTCTGCTAATTGTTCTTAAGAAAACCTTGAAGATTTTTCCATATAGAAAAGAATTTTTTCAGGAAGTTTTATCTTGACTCAAACTTTCCACATTCCTGGGCTGATCTGTATCCTTCACTCTAGATTAGTGGCAATTCCAGAAATTTAGTGGCATAAAATATTGTTGCCCATATCTTAAAATCTATTTGCCACCACCAATTTTTGATTAATGAATACCAGGTAGTGAAATTAAGAACCTACAAATGTAAAATATTTTCTAAATACTTAGAAATTTCTGTTATAAATTAGTATTTTTAGGATTAATTTTCTAGAATATTCTACTACATCCTCTTTACTCAGCACAGTACTAGGTTGGTAACTGAAGAATATGAGAAAGATTCATGTTATTTATTTTCAATAAAGCAGGTATTGCTGTTTCTAAGCCAGACCTGATCACCTGTCTAGAGCAAGGAAAAGAGCCCTGGAATATGAAGAGACATGCGATGGTAGATGAACCCCCAGGTAGGTGAGAGTGAACACAACAGACGACATGAATGAGAGGTCGAAAAAAAAAGAAAGCTAATGCTTAAAATGTTATTTGAGAAGCTGTGTTCCAAAGCAAATATTTTCTGGAAAGCCTGAGTGTTTTTTTTAATTTTGCTCTCGCATAGGGGCGTCTTCTGTCTTATGCTTTTAAATTCTTTAAGGATTCTTTCCCCTTGGTGATCTCCCTTCAGGTTTGCTTCAGAACCAAAGTGCTCTTCATGGCATGTGAGACTCGCAATCTGACTGCTTTTCCATTGTTTTGGGGGACACACAAATATCTACATGATTTTGAGAAACTCTATGTTAAACTATTTTCTTTTCTTTTCTTTTTTCTTTCTTTTTTTTTTTTTTTTTTGTTTGAGACTGAGTTTCGTGCTCGTTGCCCAGGCTAAAGTGCAATGGCACGATCTAGGCTCACTGCAACCTCTGCCTCCTGGATTCAAGCAATTCTCCTGCCTCAGCCTCCCGAGTAGGTGGAATTACAGGCACCCGCCACCATGCCCAGTTAATTTTTTGTATTTTTAGTAGAGACAGGGTTTCACCATGTTGGGCAGGCTGGCCTTGAACTCCTGACTTCAAGTGATCCGCCCGCCTTGACCTCCCAAAGTACTGGGATTACAGGTGTGAGCCACTGCACCTGGCCAAACTATTTTCTTAGTTCTCTTTTTGCATCATGTCTGAAATGTGTAAGAGTAGTGGCTTCTGCTCCATTGTTTGTTGTTGTTGTTGTTAACTTTTCTGTACATTCCATTCTGTTCTTATTACTATATTCTCGAAATATAGTTTGAAATTATAAAGTATGATGTCTTTCTACTTTGTTCTTTTTCCTCACGATTGCTTTGGCTATTTGAAGTTTATTGTAGTTTCTTGTAAATTTTAGAATTGTATTTTCCATTACTATGAAGAAAAATGCCACTGAAATTTTGATTGGGAATTTATTGAATCTATAGATTACTTAGATAATATGACACTTTAACAATATTTATTTTTTCAATCTGTAGACATGCAATATTTTTAAATTTGTTTGTGTCTTCTCTAATTTCTTTTATTAATAACATATCTTTCATTGTAAAGATTTTTCACTTGTTCTCAGAAATTTGTTATTTTAATGCTGTTTTAAATTGTTTTCTTTCTCTGTTAGTTTAAGCGTATGGAACAATAACTTAATACTTGTGTTAATTTTATGTTTTGCTAATTTACTGAGTATTAATTCAGACAAATTTCAATGTAGTGTTCATGGTTTTTTATATATAAAATCATATGATCCACAAAGAGCAACTTTTTACTTGTCTTCAATTTCAGTGGCTTTTTAAAAATGTTTTTGACTCATTATTCTGCCACATACTTCCAGTGCTATGTTAAAATAGAAGCATTGACAATGGGCACAATATAATTTTGCATTAGCGTCTGTGAATTTGAAGGAGCAAACAACTCCTCAAGCTTCTATAAACTGGTTTCAGTAGGTAAAGATCTTTTTCTGTCATGTCTCCAGGGTCATAGAATGCTATCTGGGTTTGTAGTGGAGAGGGGGTGTAGCTTGGTCACAAGGCTGCTGGGACTGCACTAGGGTCCACCTTTAGTTGGCTTGTTACAGGGGTTTGGGTGGTTGTAATTCCCATTTTATTTTTGGACACACTGAATATCCTTCAAGACTTTGATCTGTAAAGCAGACAATAGGGCAGGTTTCTGCAGTCAGGTTCATATATAATGGTCCTTATATCAGGATGTGAATGAGTATGGCTTTTATTGAATACCAGAGAGGATTACTGTAGTTATGCAGACAAATTCTTTTTAATGGTATATCAGTGTTGCACAGCAGATTTTATGAGTTAATATGTCACT
Organism: Pongo pygmaeus; assembly: GCF_028885625.2. Lineage (NCBI taxonomy): Eukaryota > Metazoa > Chordata > Mammalia > Primates > Hominidae > Pongo > Pongo pygmaeus. The sequence goes on from NC_072393.2 coordinate 21,676,588, forward strand.
TACTATTGTTGTGCAGTTTCATATCAGTGTTTTGTTAGTGTAGGTTTCTTAACATTGAGTTATTCTGTTTTTTTGTTTCACTTTTGTATTGTAATTTTAGAGAGTTTGCAATTTGGTTTATCTCTTATAATTAAGAGATAAATCAGCCATATGTCTGTCACAATTAGATATATATGTGTGTGTGTTTATCTATAAATATGACCCCAATATTGGTTATGGCTTATCTTGTATATATTCTTTCTTAGCTAATTTTCAGTGGTTGTTTTATCTCACCTAAGTGAGTAGTCATAGAAATATTTTCACCATCTCTTATTTTCACCATATGTTTAATGATGATGTTTCTCTCACCTTTGTGTGAGAGAAACACTTTTGTAATTTGAAGGTAATTTTTGAAAAGAGTTATAAATCTGTATTTTTTTCAGTTTTTCCTTTAGAAAAATTAATTGTTGTAAAAACACATAATATTTACCATCTTAAATCTGTTTAAGTGTACATTTTAGGGCCAGACATGGTGGTGGCTCACATCTGTAATCCAGGATTATTTGAGCTCAAAAGTTTGAGACCAACCTGGGAAACATATGGAGATTCCCTCTCTACAAAATGTTTTCTAAAAATAGCCAGGCATGGTGTTATGCATCTGTGGTTCAGGCTACTTGCAAGATTGAGGTGGAAGGGTTACTTGAGCCTCGGAGTTTGAGGCCGAAGTGAGCCATAATTGTACCACTGCACTCCAGCTTTTTGACAGAGTGAGACTCTGTCTCAAAAAAAAAAAAAAACCAGAGCTCTACATTTCAGGCAGGCATGTTAATTATATTCACATTGTTATGCAAAAGACTTAGATATTTTACATTTTGTGAAACTAAAACTCAATACCCATTAAATAACAGCAACCCATTTTACCCTCTTTCCAGCCCTTGACAAACATCCTTCCACTTTCTGCTTTTAGGAGTGTGACTAATTAAAATATCTCATATAAGTGGAATCATACTGTATCCATCATTTCGTTACTGGGTTATTTCAGGTGACATAATATTCTCAAAGTTTATCTTAAAATGTGACAAGATTTTCTTTTTTTTTTTTTTTTCTTTTTTTTTTTTTGAGACGGAGTCTCCTGTCACCCAGGCTGGAGGAGTGCAATGACGCAATCTCGGCTCCCTGCAACCTCTGCCTCCCCGGTTCAAGCGATTCTCCTGCCTCAGCCTCCCGAGTAGCTGGGACTACAGGCATGTGCCACCACGCCCAGCTAATTTTTTTTTATTTTTATTAGAGGGAGGGTTTCACCATGTTGGTCAGGCTGGTCTCGAACTCCTGACCTCAGGTGATCTGCCATCCTCGGCCTCCCAAAGTGCTGGGATTACAGGCGTGAGTCACACGCTTGGCAAGATTTTGTTTTTTAAGACTGAATAATATTTCACTGTACACATATGTTACATTTTTGATGTGTTTATAAATCAAGAGACACCTGGGTTGCTTCAGCCTTTTAGCTTTTGTGAATACTAGTACAATAAACATGGATGTTCAAATATGTCTTCCAGGTCATGTGTTGCATATTTTAAATTGATAAACAGGATTGCTGTATTTGATGATAATTCCATTTTTAATTATTTGAGAAACATTTATAACATTTAAAAATAATGACTGCATCTTTGTTTTCTACCAACAATCGACATAGGTTTTATTTTCATTGCATCATCAACAGATTTGGTGTTTTTAAATAATTTATAGTGGCCATTGTAATGGGTATGACATGATTTCATTTTTCATTGTTATTTTTATGTGTTTCTCTACAAATTATTAATTTTGCATGTCATTTCAAATGCTTTTTTCATTTGTGTATCTTTTATGATAAAAATTTAGTTCAATTGTTAATTTTCAAATCAAGTTATTTAACTTATTCAGTTTTAAGGGTTTTTTATATATTCTGAATATTAACTATCACATGTAATTTGGAAATATTCTTACCCATTTTCTAGGAGGCGTTTTCACTGAGTTAAATGTTTTGTTTTAATGTGCAGAAATTTTGAAGTATAGCATAGTAAATTTTTTGTTGTTGTTCCTCATGCATTTAGTGTCTTATCTAAGAAAATGGTGCCAAGACCAATGTTATGTCTTCTATTTTTTTCTAAGAGACTTATTAGTCTTTTTATGTCTAAATATTTTACTTAAAATATTTTTGTATATGATTCAAAGCAATGATCCAACCTTATTTTATCAGTATTGCTATTTAGTTTTTAACATTGTTTAAAAGACTATCTTTATTGTTTCCTCTTGGCAGCTTTGTAGATCATTTAATTATATATAAAGGGTTTCATTTCTGGGCTTCGTATTCTGTTCTTTCATCTGTTTATCTGCCTTTGTGTCAATATTACACTGTTTTTGTTACTGTAGCTTTTAATTTTTTGTTACTACTATTTTTGAGATGGAGTCTGGCTCTGTCGCCCAGGCTGGAGTGCAGTGGCTCGATCTCAGCTCACTGCAACCTCCTCCTCTGGGATTTCAGCGGTTCTTCTGCCTTAGTCCTCCGAGTAGCTGAGGTTACAGGCGTGCACTACCACGCCTGGCTAATTTTTGTATTTTTAGTAGAGACGGGGGTTTCACAATGTTGACCAGGCTGTTCTCAAACTCCTGAGCTCAGGTGATCCCCCCACCTTGGCCTCACAAAGTGCTGGCATTACAGGCGTGAGCCACTGCACCCTGCCTAATATGTTTAAAAATCAGGAAGTATAATGCCGGTTTATTCTTTTTCATGGGTGTTTGGCTATAGTTCATAATCAAATTTAAAAATTTTAAACAATATTTGTGTAATAAAACTGTGCTATTGTCATTTTTATAGAGATCATATTTAATTTGTTCACCACTGTAGGTTGTATTGACAACTTAACTAAATTAAACTTTTTGAACCTTGAGCTGAAGAGTGTGTTTGATTGATTGATTTGAGACGGAGTCTCGCTCTGTCGCCCAGGCTGGAGTGCAATGGCATGGTCTCGGCTCACTTCAACCTCTGCCTCCCGGGTTCAAGGAATTCTCCTGCCTCAGCCTCCCGAGTAGCTGGGATTACAGGTGCCTGCCACCATGCCTGGCTAACTTTTGTATTTTTAGTAGAGACGGGGCTTCACCATGTTGGCCAGGCTGGTCAACTCCTGACCTCAAGTGATTCACCCACATCGGCCTCCCAAAGTGCTGGGATTACGGGCATGAGCCACCATGCTTGGCCTTAGTTTTATTTTATTTATTTTTATTTTTAGAGACAGGGTTTTCCTATGTTGCCCGTGGTAGTTTGGAACTCCTGGGCTCAAGCAATTTTCTTGCCTTGGCCTCTCAAAGTGCTAGTATTATAGCCGTGAGCCCCTACACTCGGCCCATGTGTTTTTTTTGTTGTTGTTGTTGTTTTTTCAAATATGTTATTGGATTTGACAGTTTTACTTTTGCTTTTTTTTAATTTATTTTTATTTTTTATTGAGACGGAGTCTCACTCTGTTGCCCAGGCTGGGGTGCAATGGTGCGATCTTGGCTCACTGCAACCTCCGCCTCCCAGGTTCAAGCAATTCTCCCGCCTCAGTCTCCCGAGTAGCTGGGATTACAGGCACCCGCCATTATGCCCGGGTAATTTTTGTATTTTTGTAGAGACAGGGTTTCACTACGTTGGCCAGGTTGGTCTTGAACTCCTAACCCCAGGTGATCCACCCACCTTGACCTCCCAAAGTGCTGGCATTACAGGTGTGAGCCACCACACCCGGCCTACTTTTGCTTTTAATTTTTAGTTTCATTCAGTTTTGGTCAGAAAACACACAGTGTGTGATTTTGGTTTTCTTATATTTATTTGTTGTTGTTTTGAAACAGGATCATACTCCATCACCCAGGCTGGAGTATAGTGGCATAATTTTGGCTCACTGCAACCTCAGTCTCCTTGACTCAAGTGATCTATTCTTCCTCCTAAGTAGCTGAGACTACAGACATGCACTACCATGCCTCGCTAATTTTTTTATTTTTTGTAGTGACAGAGTCTTACTATATTATTCAGTCTGGTATCAAACTTCTGGTCCCAAGTGATCCTCCCACCTTCATCTTCCAAATTGTTGGGATTAGATGTATCAGCCACTACTCCCAGGTGGTATTCTTTAATAAGACTTGTTATCTGTCCTAACAGAATATATCACATCCAAATAGAAATACTGTGTATTCTCTTGCTTTTAACTGGAAAGTTTTGTACATGCTGTTAAGCCTAGTTGGTCTGTGGTACAGTTTGGATGTCCACGATCTGCAAGGCTCATGCTGCAATGTAATACTCAATGTTGGATGTGGAACCTGGTAGGAGGTGTTTGGGTCATGGGGACTAATTCTCATAAATGCCATGGCACCATCCTTTTAGTAATCAGAAAGTTTTCACTACATTAATTCAAATGAGAGCTGGTTCATTAAAATAACCTGCCTCCTTCACCTCACACTTGCTCTGTCTCTTACTATGTGATATGTCCAGCTACTCTGTCTTCCACTAAGATTATAAGTTTCCTGAGACCCTCACCAGAAGCAGATACTGGCACACACTTCTTATACAGTCTGCCAAATTGTAAACCAAATAAACCTTTTTACTTTATAATTTATCCACTCTCAGTTATTTGTCTATATGCAAAATAGTTAATACAGTCTATAATGTCTGTTTTCTTACTGATCTTTTATCTAAATTTTCTATTTATTATTGCAAATGGGATCTTGATGTCTACAATTATTATGTTGCTATATATTTCTTGCTTTACCTTTACCAAAATATGCTTTATATATTTTGGAGTCCTGATGTTATATATACATATACATATAAACATAAATAGGTAGATATGATAGTTATAGATTCTTGACCCATTTGGCCATTATATAATATCAGTGTTTGTCTCATGTTAGTACTTGACTTAAAGCATATTATATTCAATATAATTACTACCACCTCACCCAGTTATGGTTACTATTTGCATGGAATATAGATTCTTTTCATTCTGTTACTTTCAGCCTATTTGACTCAATGCTAAAATGAGTCTGTTATAGACAGCATATTGTATGCTTTTTTACTTAAACTACTCAGGCATCTTATTTCTTTTTCTTTTTATAAATTTATCAATTTTTGAGATAGAGTCTCATTCTGTCAACCAAGCTGGTTTGCAGTGGCATGATTACAGCTCACTGCAGCCTCAACCTCCCAAACTCAGATGATCTCATCTCAGCTTCCAAGTAGCTGGGCTGCAAATGTGTGCCATCAGGCCCAGCTCATTTTATTGTTTTTATTTTTGTTTTTGTAGGGACAGAATTTTGCCATGTTATCCAGTCTGGTCTCAGACTCCTGAGTTAAAGTAATCAGTCCCCCTGGGCCTCCCAAAGTCCTGGGATTACATTTTTTTATTAAGTAGTTTAATTAATTTATATTTAAAATGATTGCTTAAAGAAATAAAGTTACTATTACCAGTTTCATTGTTATTGTTTTGTTTAAATATTTTGTGTGTGTGTGTTCTGGGATACATGTACAGGATTTACAAGTTTGTTACATAGGTAAACATGTCCCATAGTGGTTTACTGCACCTATCAATTCATCACTTAGGTGTGAAGCCCTGCATGCATTAGCTATTTATCTTGATGCTGTTTCCCCCACTCTGACAGGTTCCAGTGTGTGTTGTTCCCCTCTATGTGTCCATGTTTGTTTTTGTTTCTGTTTTTGTTTTTGTTGTTGAGACAGAGTCTCGCTCTGTCGCCAGGCCAGAGTGCTATGGCATGATCTCAGCTCACTGCCAACTCCGACACCCTGGTTCAAGCGATTCTCCTGCCTCAGCCTCCCAAGTAGCTGGGATTACAGGCATGCACCACCATTCTCAGCTAATTTTTGTATTTTTAGTAGAGATGGGGTTTCACCATGCTGGCCAGGATGGTCTTGATCTCCTGACCTCGTGATCTGCCCGCCTCAGCCTCCCAAAGTGCTGAATTGCAGGCATGAGCCACCGTGCCCGGCCCATGTGTTCTTATTGTTTGGCTCTCACTTACGAGTGAGAACATGTGGTGTTTGGTTTTGTGTTCCTGCATTAGTTTGCTGAGGATAATGGCTTTCAGCTCTATCCATGCCTTTGCAAACTACATGCTCTTATTTTTTATGGTTGCATAGTATTCCATAGTGTATGTGTACCACATTTTCTTTATCCAGTCTATTATTGATGGGCACGTGGGTTGATTCCATGTCTTTGCTATTGTAAATAGTGCTGCAGTGAACATACACATCCACATATCTTTATAACAGAATTATTTATATTCCTTTGGGTATATACCCAGTGATGGGATTGCTGGGTCAAATGGTATTTCTGGTTCTAGGTCCTTGAGGAATTCCCATACTGTCTTCCACAATGATTGAACTAATTTACATTCCCACCGACAGTGTAAAAGTATTTCTGTTTCTCCACAGCCTCACTAGCATCTGTTGTTTCTTGACTTTTTAATAATCACTATTCTTGGCCGGGCACTGTGTCTCACGCCTGTAATCCCAGCACTTTGGGAGGTTGAGGCAGGAGGATCACGAGGTCAGGAGATCGACACCATCCTGGCTAACACGGTGAAACCCCGTCCCTACTAAAAATACAAAAAATTAGCCGGGCGTGGTGGCAGACGCCTGTGGTCCCTGCTACTCAGGAGGCTGAGGCAGGAGAATGGCGTGAACCTGGGAGGCAGAGCTTGCAGTGAGCCAAGATCGTGCCACTGCACTCTAGCCTGGGCGAAAGAGTGAGACTCCGTCTAAAAAAAAAAAAAAAAAAATTTAGAAAAAATAATCACTATTCTTACTGGCATAAGATGGTATCTAATTCTGGTTTTGATTTGCATTTCTCTAACGATCCCTGAGGTTGAGCTTTGTTTGTTTCTTGGCCACATAAATGTATTCTTTTGAGAAGTGTCCATGTTCTTTGCCCACTTTTTAATGGGGTTGTTTTATTCTTGTAAATTTGCTTAAGTTCCTTTTAGACTCTGGATATTAACGTTTGTCAGATGAATAGGTTGCAAAAATGTTCTCCGATTCTGTAGGTTGTCTGTTCACTCTGATGATAGTTTTTTTGTTGTTGTGCAAAAGGTTTTTAGTTTAATTAGATTCTATTTGTCAAGTTTTGCTTTTGTTGCAGTTGCTTTTGACGTTTTCATGATGAAATCTTTGTCCATGCCTATGTCCTGAATGGTATTGCCTAGATTTTCTTCTAGGGTTTTTATAGTTTTGGGTTTCATATTTAAGTCTTTAATTCATCGAGTTAATTTTTGTACAGATGTAAGGAAGGGTTCCAGTTTCAGTTTTCTGCATATGGCTAGCCAATTCTCCCAGCACCATTCATTAAATAGGGAGTTTGTTCCTCACTGCTTGTTTTTGTCAGATTTTTCAAAGATCAGATAGTTGTAGATAAGCAGTCTTAGTGAGTTCTGCATTCTTTTTCACTGGTCTATGTGTATGTTTTTATATCAGTACCAGGCTGTTTTGGTTACTATAGCCTTGTGGTGTAGTTTGAAGTCAGATAGCATGATGCTTCCAGCTTTGTTCTTTTTGGTTAGAATTGTCGTAGCTATATGGGGTCTTTTGGGTTCCATATGAATTTTAAAATAGTTTTTTGTAATTCTGTGAAAGATGTCAGTAATAGTTTAGTGGGATAAAATAAACTTAGTGGGATAAGCATTGAATTACTTTTGGCAATATGGCCGTTTTTACAATATTGATTCTTTCTATCTTTTCCATTTGTTTGTGTCTTCTCTGATTTTCTTGAGCAGTGGTTTGTGTTCTCCTTAAAGAGGTCCTTCACTTACGTTGTTAGCTGTATTCCTAAGTATTTTATTCTTTTTGTAGCAATTGTGGATGGAGGTTCATTCATGATATGGCTCTCTGCTTGTTTATTATTAATGTATTGAAATGCTTGTAATTTTTGCACATTGATTTTGTATCCTGAGACTTTGCTGAAGCTTCTTATTAGCTGAAGAAGCTTTTGGGCTGACATTGGGGCATTCTAGATATGGGATCATGTCATCTGCAAACACAGACAGTTTGACTTCCTATTTGAATACCCCTTATTTATTTTTCTTGCCTGATTTTCCTGGCCAGAACTTCCAATACTATGTTGAATAAGAGTGGTGAGAGAGGGCATTCTTGTTGTGCTGGTTTTCAAGGGGAATGCTTCCAGCTTTTGCCCTTTCAGTATGATATTGGCTGTGGGTTCATCATAAATGACTCTTATTATTTTGAGGTATGACATAGTTTATTGAGCATTTTTAACATGAAGGTATGTTGAATTTGATCAAAGACCTTTTCTGCATCTATTGAGATAGTCATATGGATTTTATTTTTAGTTCTGTTTATATGATGAATTGTATTTATTGATTTGTTTATGTTGAAATAGCCTTGCATCCCAGGGATGAAGCTGACTTGAACGCGGTGGATAAGCTTTTCGATGTGCTGCTGGATTTGGTTTGCCAGTATTTTATTGAGAATTTTTGCATCAATGTTTATCAGGGATATTGGCTTGAAGTTTCTTGTTGTTGTTATATCTTTGCCAGATCTTGGTATCAGAATGATGCTGATCTTATAAAATGAGTTAGAGTGGAGTCCCTCTTTTTGTATCATTTGGAATAGTTTCAGAAGAAATGGTACCAACTCCTCTTTGTACCTCTGGTAGAATTCAGCTGTAAATCCATCTGCCCCTGGGCATTTTTAGTTTGTAGGCTATTTATTACTTCCTCAATTTCAGAACTTCTTATTGGTCTATTCAGGGATTCAAATTTTTCCTGGTTTGGTCTTGGGAGGGTGTATGTGTCCAGTAATTTATCTATTTCTTCTAGCTTTTTCAGTTTATGTGCATACAGATGTTTATAGTATTTTCTGATGGTTTGTATTTCTGTGGGGTCAGTGGTGATATCCTCTTTATCATTTTGTATTGTGTCTATTTCTTCTTCTCTCTTTTGTTCTCCATTACTCTAGTTAGTGTTCTATTTTATTAATGTATTCAAAAAAATAGCTCCTGGATTCATTGGTTTTTTGAAGGGTTTTTTGTGTCTCTATCTCTTTCACTTTCAGTTGGATTCTGGTTATTTCTTGTCTTCTGTTAGCTTTGGGGTTTGTTTGCTCTTGGTTTTCTTGTTCTTTTAATTATAATATTAGGGTGTCATTTTGAGATCTTTCCAGCTTTTTTCTGTGGCTATGTAGTGGTATAAAATTTCCCCTTAACACTGCTTTAGCTGCATTCTAGAGATTCTAGTACATAGTCTCTTTGTTCTCATTGGTTTCAAAGAATTTCTTGGTTTCTGATTTAATTTTATTATTTACCCAGAAGTCATTCAGGAGCAGGTTGTTCAATTTCCATGTACTTGTGTGGTTTTGAGTTTCTTACTCTCGAGTTCCAATTTGATTGCACTGTGGTCTGAGAGACTGTTATGATTTCAGTTCTTTTGCATTTGCTAAGGAGTGTTCCTTCCAATTATGTGATCAATTTTAAAATTTTAAAGTAAGTGCCATGTGGCACTTAGGAGAATGTGTATTGTGTTGTTTTTGGCTGGAGAGTTCTGTAGATATCCATCAGGTCCATTTGACCCAAAGCTGAGTTCAAGTCGTGAATATCTTTGTTACTTTTCTGTCTCAATTGTTGGTCTAATATTGGCAGTAGGGTGTTAAAGTCTCCCACTATTATTGTGTGGGAGTTTGTTTAAGTCCCTTTGTAGGTCTCTAATAAATCTGGATGCTCCTTGAATTGATTCCTTTAACATTATGTAATGCCCTTCTTTTTCTGTTTTGATCTTTGTTGGTTTAAAGTCTATTTTGTCAGAAACTACAATTGCAACCCCTCCTTTTTTCTTCTTTTATTTGCTTGGTGAATTTTCTTCCATTCCTTTATTTTAAGCATGTGTGTGTCTTTGCATGTGAGATGGGTTTCTTGAATATGGCTCACCAATGGGTCTTGACTCTTTAATCAGCTTGACATTCTGTGTCTTTTAATGAGGGCATTTAGCCCATTTAAATTTAAGATTAGGCCAGGCACGGTGGCTTATGCCTATAATCCCAGCACTTTGGGAGGCTGAGGCAGGTGAATCACCTGAGGTCAGGAGTTCATGACCAGCCTGGCCAACATGGCGAAACCCCGCCTCTACTAAAAATATAAAAATTAGCCTGTCATGGTGGTGCACATCTGTAATCCCAGCTGCTCAGGAAGCTGAGGCAGAATTGCTTGAACCTAGGAGGCAGATGTTGCAGTTAGTCAAGATTGTGCACTGCGCTCCAGCCTGGGTGACAGAACAAGACTCCATCTCAAAAAAAAAAAAAAAAGTTTAAGGTTAATATTGCTATGTGTGAATTTGATCCTGTTTTCATGGTGCTAGCTGGTTATTTTGAAGACTCTTTCATGTAGTTTTTTCATAGTGTCATTGGTCTTTGTACTTCAGTGTGTTTTTGCAGTGGCTAGTAATGGTTTTTTTCTTTCCACGTTTAGTGCTTCTTTCAGGAGCTCTTGCAGGGCAGGCCTGGTGGTGATGAATTCCTTCAGCATGTACTTGTCTGAAAATGATTTTATTCCTCCTTTACTTATGAAGCTTAGTTTTTCTGGATATTCTTGGTTGGAAATTCTTTTCTTTAAGAATGTTGAGTGGTGGCCCCCAATCTCTTACGGCTTGTAGGGTTTCTGCTTAAAGGTCTGTTATTAGTCTGATGAACTTTTGTCTGTAGGTGATGTGGCCTTTCTCTCTGGCTGCCTTATCGTTTATTCCTGAATTTCAATCTTGAAGAATCTGATTATTATGTGTCTTGGGGATGATCTTCTCATGGAGTATCTTCCTGGGGTTTTCTGGATTTTCTGAATTTGAATGTTGGCCTTTCTTGTTAGCTTGGAAAAGTTCTTCTGGATGATATCCTGAAGGATGTTTTCTAATTTGGTTCCATTCTCCCTGTCTATTTAAGGTACCCCAGTCAATCATAGGTTCGGTCTTTTTACATAATCTCATAGACCTCAGAGATTTCTTTCATTCCCGCTTATTCTTTTTTCTTCAATCTTGTCTGCCTGTTTTATTTCAGCAATATTGTCTTCAAGCTCTGAAGCTCTTTCCTTGGCTTGGTCTACTCGGTTGTTGATACTTGTGGTTGCATTATGAAGTTCTGATGCTGTGTTTTTCAGTTCCATCAGGTCATTTATGTTCCTCTCTAAATTGGTTGTTTTGGTTAACTGCTCCTGTAACGTTTTTCATGGTTCTTAGCTTCTTTGCATTGGGTTAGAAGATACTCCATTAGCTCAGCAAAGTTCATCATTACCCACCTTCTGAAGCCTACTTTTGTCAATTTATCAACCTTAGCCGCCGCGCAGTTCTGTGCCCTTGCTGGAGATATGCTGGGATCATTTGGAGGAAAGGAGGCACTCTGGCTTTTTAAGTTTTCAGCATTTTTTGGTTTATTCTTTTCATCTTTGTGAGTTTTTCTAGCTTCGATCTTTGAGGCTGCTGACCTTTGGATGGGATTCTTGTGAGGACTTTTTCGTTCATGCTGTTTTTGTCGTTGCTTTCTGTTTGTTTTTCTAACCATCAGGCCACTTTTCTGTAGCACTGTTGTGATTTGCTTGGGATCTACTTCAGACCCTATTTGCCTGGGTTTCTCCCACATCTGGAGGTGTCAACCAGTGGAGCCTGCAGAATAGCAGAGATGACTGCCTGCTCCTTCCTCTGGGGTCTTTGTCCCAGAAGGGCAATGACCTGATGACAGTGGGAACACTCCTTTATAAGTTGTCTGATGATGTCTGTTGTGGGGGTCTCACCCAGTCAGGATGCATGAGATCTGGGAACCACTTAAGAAAGCACTCTGGCTGCCCCTTGGTGGAGTGGCTGTGCTGCACTGCGGGAGATTCCATACATCTGTACTGCCTGGATTGCTCAGAGCCAGCAGAGGGAAGGACTAAGTCTGCTGATCTGCAGAAACCACCTCATTGTTCCTGTTTTATGTGTTTCTTGTAGATAAGTGTTTTCTCATTTCCTGTTTTACTACCTTTATTTTTGTTAACTTTATCGTTACATGCTTCAATTATTTTTTCATTTTTTTGCATACTTTTTATAAATATTATGTAATTATCTTGAAGTATAATGTAATCATCTTAAAGTGGAGATTACATAAAACATCTTAAAGTTAAAAAAATAAGGCCAGGCATGGTGGCTCACACCTGTAATCCCAGCACTTTGGGAGGCTGAGGTGGATAGATCACCTGAGGTCAGGAGTTTGAGACCAGCCTGGCCAACATGGTGAAACTCCGTCTCTACTAAAAATACAAAAATTAGCTGGGTGTGGTGGCAGACACCTGAGACTGAGGCAGGATAATCACTTGAACCCAGATGGCAGAGATTGCACCACTGCACTCCAGCCTGGGTGACAGAGTGAGACTCCATCTCAAAAAAAAAAAAAAAAGTAAAGAAGATATATTTTAACTTCTTAAAAACTTTAATTAAATACAAAACCTATACTGCTACATTTTCCAGTTTGTTATTGATACTACAAATTATATTATGTATCTATTAACAGATTTATATCTTGTATTTTTATATCTACAGAACTTTAACGGTTTTAGGTACCATTACTATGGTAGTAAAAAATTCTATATGTATCTGCATATTTATATTTAATAGGGAGTTTTATATATATATGTGGTTTTATGATGCCATCTAGCATCATTTTATTTTTCAACAAAATGGATTCATTTTAGCATTTCTATTTGTTTATGCGCAGAGTCTGTGTTTCTCAGACTGGATCTTGGACTCCTGGTCTCAAGAGATCTGACTGCCTTGGCTTCCTAAAGCTGTAGAATTACAGGCATGAGCCACTATGTCTGGCCACCATGTAACATTTCTTGTAGGAATGTGCTAGTTGTAATGAACACCCTGAAATTTAATTTAGGAAAGTCTGTATTTTTATTTTGTTTTTCAAGTAAAATAACTTTGAATTAAATATTATTGGTTAGAATTTTTTATTACATCAAAATTTGGGAAGTTCTCAGCTTTCTTTTTCTTTAATTTACCTCTGTATTACTTTTTCCCTATATTATTCTTCTTTTTTTTTTTTTTTTTTTTTGAGACAGAGTCTCTCTCTGCTGCCCAGGCTGGAGTGCGGTGGCTCGATCTCAGCTCACTGCAAGCTCTGCCTCCCGGTTCACGCCATTCTTCTACCTCAGCCTCCCGAGTGGCTGGGACCACAGACGTCCACCACCATGCCCGGCTAATTTTTTGTATTTTTTTAGTAGAGGCGGGGTTTCACCGTCTTAGCCAGGATGGTCTCGATCTCCTGACCACATGATCCACCCACCTCGGCCTCCCACGCTGGGATTACAGGCATGAGCCACTGTGCCCGGCCCCCCATATTCTTTTTCTAAGATTTATTTCATGAATATATTGATGGACTTGATGGTGTCCAATAAGTTTTACATTCCATATTTTTCTTTTGTTTTGCAATTTTATATTTTTATGTTATATATTTTAGGGTATGCCACCTCATACCAGTTAACTGTGTTTTGATGTTTTAGTTTATATTATAATTGTGTATGACAATGTTTAACTCTGTACAATTTAAGGCAGTTTGGAGCAGAATCAAATATAAATCAGCCATATGTCTATTGCCAATATAATTATCTCTTTTATCTCTTTTTCCCTGTATAAATATTATCTCTGTATTTTTTATGACTTGTATATTTGTTATGTAGGTTTGTTGTGAATGGCTATTCAATCTTGTCTAGGTGAGTCATCTCCTAATTTCAATATCTATTGTGAAGCTATATTATTTTTGTGTGGAAGGAACACTCTTGGATTTGAAGATTATATACAAACTATCATAACTTTGTATCTTTTTTAGGTATTATTATTTTTACTTGTCAGAACCACATAACAAAATTTATTATCAAACATTTTAAAATATGCTGTTTAGGCTAGGCGCAGTGGCTCATGCCTGTAATCCCAGCTCTTTCGGAGGACAAGGTGGGAGGATTGCCCGAGGTCAGGAGTTCGAGACCAGCCTGGCTAACTTGGTGAAATCCTGTCTCTACTAAAAATACAAAAATTGCCCTGGTGTGGTGGTGAGTGCCTGTAGTCCTAGCTACTCAGGAGGCTGAGGCAGGAGAATCACTTGAACCCGGGAGGTAGAGGTTGCAGTGAGCTGAGATCATGCCACCACACTCCAGCCTGGGCAACAGAGCAAGATTCTGTCTTTGAAAAAAATAAAATATGCTGTTTAGTCATATTAATTATATGACAATATTATGCAACATATCCCTATAATATTTATATGTTGCAAAGCTAAATCTCAATACACACTTAACAAGAACCAATTTTTCTGACTTTCTGGCACTTTGCAAACACCACTTTGTTTTCTTTTTCTAAGAGTGTAACTGCTTCATGTATCTCCTACAGTCTCTTTTTGTGGCTGGCTCATTTCATTTTGCATAATGTCATCAAGCTTTATCTTTATAATTGTTAGAATATTTTTGGCTTTTTAAGTCCTAGGTGATACTCCAGTATTTTTATATTTTAAATTATATCTACTGAATAATTGGGTGACAGAAATTTGCATTCCTTTTACCTACTGGCTTTCAGTAGCAATGCTGCAATAATTATGGATATGCAAATAACTTCATATGGCCATATATGTGAACATTTATACATGTGCTAACTTCTATTTTATTAGTTCACTTTGTTTTGAGACAGAGTCTCACTTTGTCACCTGGGCTGGAGTGCAGTGGCGTGATCTCGGCACACTGCAACCTCCACCTCCCGGGTTCAAGCGATTCTCCTGCCTCAGCCTCTTGAGTAGCTGGGACTACAGGCTTGTACCACCAAGCCCAGCTAATTTTTTTACTTTTAGTAGAGATGGGGTTTCACCGTGTTGGCCTGGATGGTCTCGATCTCTTGACCTCGTGATCCGCCCACCCTGGCCCCCACAAAGTGCTGGAATTATAGGCGTGAGCCACTGCACCCAGCCTATTAGTCTACTTTTTAGCCATTATACTCATACCAAATTGTTTTTATTCTGTAACTTTGTAATGTATTTTGAAATCAGGAACTATAATGACTTCAACATTGTTCCTTTTTTTGAATACTTTGGGTACTTTATTGTCTTTTGAGAGTCCATATACTACTTTTGGAGTTGCTGTTTCTGTTTCCTCAAAAATGCAATGAGAAATTTTTAAAAAACCATTGCATTAAATCTCTATATTACATTGAGCAGTATGGACATCTTCAAAATATTAATTATTTCAACCTTTGAACAGGAGCATGCTGGAGAATTTGTTTAATATCTATATAGTTATAAATTTTTCAGTTTTTGTCTGTTGTTTTATACTCATTTCATTTTGGTCATAGAATGTAATTCATAAATTTGTTTTTAAAAACTTAAAAATTAAAAAAATTTGTTAAGACTTCTTTTTTTGCCTGCCAGGTGGTCTATCAAGGAGAATGTTGTATGAGCTATTGAGAAGGGCGTGCATCCTGATATTGTTGAGGTGTCTTCTCTATACCTCTGTTAGAAATAATTGTTTTATACTGCCTTCAAGTCCTCTCTTTACTTACTAATATTCTGTCTTGTGTTATTTTTATTACTGAAAGTTGGGTATTGAAATGTCCTACCATATATATTACTGTCTAGGTGTTTTTTCCATTCTGTCAATATTTGCTTTATATATTTGGAGACTTAATGTGAGATACAAACACACACACACACATATATATACATAGGTTCCCAGTAAATGAATGTATTATTGTTTAATGTCCTTCTTTGTCTCTTTGCAGTTTTGACTTAAAGTACATTTTATAAACTATGACAGTTTTTGACTTAAGATGTAGCTTGTGTAATATTATTTTGGCCTCTTCTGCTCTCATTTGGTTAATATTTGCATGGAGTGTCTAAGTCCATCTTGCCACTTTCAATCCTTTTTTATCATTAGATTTTAGCTGACTCTTGTAGAAAGGCAAGTTGCATCTTGGTGTGAGAAACAAACTCACCGATCCAAACCCAAAGAACGGACTCAGAGACCTGGAGAACAGCGAAAGTGAGACTTTTAATGACGGTCTTGCAAGATTGAGTGTCTGGCATACAGGCACATGCAGCACAGTTTCAACAAACAATTTATCTCTTCGTGCACAGGTTCCTCGTAGGCTAACTACTATTGGGTCACAATCTTCCCAGATGTCACCTATTGGCAAGGGCTTTAGGTGTTTTTCTTATGAGTTGTCTTGTTGCATTTTGTTGCAGCCCAAAATGCATCGCGACTGTTCAGGACTCTTCAGACATTTGACTTCTGGCCCTAGTGGCTGCACTTAGCTGATAAGAAAGGGTACAATTATCTATGTTGCAAACTAACCTAAATTTTTTGGTGGGGTGGAGGAGGGGTAGTTGCGGAGACCCTGACCTATAGGCGCCTGGCTACTGGGTAAAAGAGAAGGCAGGAAGGAGGGGGGTAGTGACTCAGTACACTCTACTTCTTTATGTCTTTATTTCCATGTAACCTGCTTAAAACTAACGCACTTAGAATTGAGATTGGACCATCACATATAGGTTATTTTCTACATTGGTTTTTTTATTTTTATTTATTTATTTATTTTGATACAAAGTCTCAGTGTGTCGCCTAGGCTGGAGTGCAATGGCATGATCTTGGCTCACTGCAACTTCCGCCTTCCAGATTCAAGTGATTCTCCTGCCTCAGCCTCCCGAGTAGCTGGGATTACAGGCAGGTACCACCACACTGAGCTAATTTTTGTATTTTTGCTAGAGATGGGGTTTCACCATGTTGGCCAGGCTGGTCTCAAACTCCTGACCTCAAGTGATCCGCCCATCTTGGCTTCTGAAAGTGCTGGGATTACCGGCATGAGCCACTGCACCCAGCCAAACATTTTTTTAATAAATCACTTTATTGAACGTATGTCTCATGAGTGGAAAGTTAGTTATATACATGTATGTGTATATATATAAACTCTGAAACAGAAAGACTTATTAATGTTATTTTATTGTTTTATTTGATTCTTGTATCTTTGTCTCTCATTTTCTCTCTTAATTTGTGTCTTTTTAATTTTTATGTTGATATGCTTTTACTTCTTTCTTATTTTGTTTGTGTCTCTATACAAATATATTATTTGTGCTATTTTGGGGATTACATAAAACCTCTAACAGATACAACGATATATTTCAGTCTGGTAAAAAGAAAAAAACTTCAGTTACATGCAAATATTTTTTCTCATTACATCTGCCCTCAAATTTTTCATTGATGTTTGAATTATATTTTTTTATGTTGTATATTCACTAACAGATGTTTATAATGATTTCTATGCTTTTAACTTTCAAATTTTAGAAAATAATTAAAAATGTTTTCTGCACCATTATAATAATGCTTAAAAATTCAATTTTTGTGTTTGTGCATATCTTTTCCAGAAAATAATGTATTTTTCTATGATTATGTGTTGTTTCATTGAATAATGTTATTTTCAGTAGAAGCAACTGCTTTTAGCATCTTTTATGTGTAGAGCATACGGATTACCAATGCACTTTTTCAGAATTTGGTTATTTTTTAAGTTTTTTTTTTTTTTGCTGATGGTATTATACTCACTTGATAGCTATTTTTTTCAGGACTTTGACTATATCAGACAGTACCCTTCTGGCCTGCAAAATTTTTGTTGACAATTTACTGGCCGTCTCATAAGACTATGCTTGCAAATGACATCACTTTTATCTTGCAGTTTCCAAGAGGCTGTTTTTGTCTGTGACTTTTGAAATTGTGCTTATATATGTGTTTGTTATAAATATCTTTGTGTGTATCCTAGTTTGTTTTTTGAGCTTCTTCATTTTCACGTCTTTTTTTTTTTTTTCTTTTTTTGAGACGGATTTTCTCTCTGTCGCCCAGGCTGGAGTGCAGTGGCGCATCTCTGCTCACTGCAAGCTCCGCCTCCCGGGTTCACGCCATTCTCCTGCCTCAGCCTCCTGCGTAACTGGGACTACAGGCGCCCGCCACCATGCCCGGCTAATTTTTTGTATTTTTTTTAGTAGAGACAGGGTTTCACCATATTAGCCAGGATGGTCTCGATCTCCTGACCTTGTGATGTGCCGTCTTGGCCTCCCAAAGTGCTGGTATTACAGGCGTGAGCCCCCGCGCCTGGCCGTCATTTTTTCTTTCAGGATTTTTCAGTTAGTCTTATTGATATTTTTTGCCTTCATAATTTCTGTTTTTCTGGTATTTTACGTATTTTTGTTCTTACCCTCATTTTTCTGATTTTCTGTAGTTCTCTATATTTCTATGTCACTCACTATTATTCAATTTGTTTTCAATTTTTAAAATTAATATATACATTTTTATGGTTTCTCTCTGAAACTTATATTTTTGATAAAACCATATTGCCTTATTTTGTATACATTGTAATCTTTGATTGAAATTTGTACATTTAAAAAAGCTACCTGTCACAATCTTTATAATGTAGCTTTGTCCTGGCATAGTCTGAACAATTGTCTTGATTAGAGATACTGGGAGTCTCTCAAGCATGTTGCTAGAATGTGTCTTGTCTACAATTTTGTGTTTATTTTTTAATTAAAGGAGTTTTTCTTCTTTTTTTAGTTTTTTTTTTTTTTTTTTTTTGTCAGACGGAGTCTTGCTCTGTCTCTCAGACTAGAGTGCAGTGGCGCAATCTCAGCTCACTGCACCCTTCGCCTCCTGGGTTCAAGTGATTCTCCTGCCTCAGCCTCCCAAGTAGCTGGGAATACAGGTGCACTCTATCACACCTGGCTAACTTTTGTTTTGTTTTTTTAGTAGAGATGGAGTTTCACCATGTTGGCCAGGCTGGTCTCAAACTTGTGACCTCAAGTGATCCACCAGCCTTGGCCTCCCAAAGTACTGGAATTACAGGCATGAACCACCACACCTGGCCTTTTTTTGTTTCTTCTTAATAGTAATAACTTGCTACACCTGTTTTCTGTGTGTGGCACTGCAGTCTCTCTGCTGCTGTAACATTTAGCTTTGGTCTCAGCAGACTTAAACTGTCATTCCAAAGTATACCACCATTTCTTTCAGCACTGTATGTCATAGGAGACAGAAACCAGTGTCTAGATAGGCCCCTAGAAGCAAGTAATAAAGATGTATGTGCCAGTATTTTAATTGTCTTTTAAAAAAGAAACCAAAAGTTGGCAGTTTACTTCAAAAGGCACTATATTATATTGGGGAGCAGGAAGAGCTGTGTTGGGTAAATTTAACAGACTTTTCTTTTTCTTCTGTGTCACTCTCTATGTTGTGCTCAGCTGGGGCACTTCACACACTTATTTATAAATTTTCCTCAGATGTATTTTTGTTGGATGTTTTTGTTACATTTACATGTCCATAAAAAATTAGGGCCTTTGGGCCAGGCGCTGTGGCCAGTGTGCCAAAATGCGGTAATCCTAGCACTTTGGGAGGCTGAAGTGGACGCATCATCTGAGGTCAGGAGTTCGAGACCAGACTGGCCAACATGGCGAAACCCCATCTCTACTAAAAATACAAAAATTAGCTGCGTGTGGTGGTGCGTGCCTGTAATCCCAGCTACCTTGGAGGCTTGGGCAGGAGAATAGCTTGAGCCTGGGTGGCAGAGGTTGCAGTGAGCAGAGATCATGCCATTGCACTCCATCCTGGGCTACAGAATGAGACTCTGTCTGAAAAAAAAAAAAAAAAAAAAAAATTAGGGCCTTTATTATTTTGCTATGCCATCTTGTTTATGTAGTTTGTATAATTTTATGGGTTAGATTTGTAAAGCATATTCATCTGAGTCTAGTAAATGGAGTAATTTGTTATTTTTATTTCTTTCAGTTATATATTCTCATTTTGCCCAAGACCTTTGGCCAGAGCAAGGCATAAAAGATTCTTTCCAAGAAGTCATATTGAGAAGATATGGAAAATGTGGACATGAAGATTTACAGTTAAGAACAGGCTATAAAAGTGTGGATGAGTATAGTCTGCACAAAGAATGTTATGATGAACTAAACCAGTGTTTGACAACTACCCAGAGTGAAATATTTCAATGTGATAAATATGTGAATGTCTTTTATAAATTTTCAAATCCAAATATACATAAGATAAGACATACTGGAAAGAAGCCTTTCAAATGTAAAAAATGTGACAAATCGTTTTGCATGCTTTTACACCTAACTCAACATAAAAGAATTCATATTAGGGAAAATTCTTACCAATGTGAAGAATGTGGTAAAGTCTTTAACTGGTTCTCAACCCTTACTAGACACAGAAGAATTCATACTGGAGAGAAACCCTACAAATGTGAAGAATGTGGCAAAGCTTTTAAGCAGTCCTCAACCCTTACTACACATAAGATAATTCATACTGGAGAGAAACCCTACAGATGTGAAGAATGTGGCAAAACCTTTAACCGGTCCTCACACCTTACTACACATAAAAGAATTCATACTGGAGAGAAACCCTACAGATGTGAAGAATGTGGCAGAGCTTTTAACCGGTCCTCACACCTTACTACACATAAGATTATTCATACTGGAGAGAAACCTTACAAATGTGAAGAATGTGGCAAAGCTTTTAACCAATCCTCAACCCTTACTACACATAAGATAATTCATGCTGGAGAGAAACCTTACAAATGTGAAGAATGTGGCAAAGCTTTTTACCGATTCTCATACCTTACTAAACATAAGATAATTCATACTGGAGAGAAATTCTACAAATGTGAAGAATGTGGCAAAGGCTTTAATTGGTCCTCGACCCTTACTAAACATAAAAGAATTCATACTGGAGAGAAACCCTACAAATGTGAACAATGTGGCAAAGCTTTTAATGAGTCCTCAAACCTTACTGCACATAAGATAATTCATACTGGAGAGAAACCCTACAAATGTGAAGAATGTGGCAAAGCCTTTAACCGGTCCCCAAAACTTACTGCACATAAGGTAATTCATTCTGGAGAGAAACCCTACAAATGTGAGGAATGTGGCAAAGCTTTTAACCAATTCTCAAACCTTACTAAACATAAGATAACTCATATTGGAGATACATCTTACAAATATCTAGAATGTGATAAAGCCTTTAGCCAGTCTTCAACTCTTACTAAACATAAGGTAATTCATACTGGAGAGAAACCCTACAACTGTGAAGAATACGGCAAAGTTTTCAACCAGTCCTCAAACCTTATTGAACAAAGTAATTCATACTGGAGAGAAACCCTACAAATGTGAAGATTGTGGCAAAGCCTCTAACCAGTCCTGAATTCTTACTAAACATAAGAACATTCATACTGAAGAGGAACCCTATGAGTGTGAAGAATATGGCAAAGCCTTCAACAAGTCCTCAATTCTTACCAGACATAAGATAATTCATGGGCTGGGTTTGGTGGTTCACGCCTGTAATCCCAGCACTTTGGGAGGCTGAGACGGGTGAATCACATGAGCTCGGGAGTTTGAGACCAGCCTGACCAACATGGTGAAATCCTGTCTCTACTAAAAATACAAAATTAGCCATGCGTGGTGGTGCATGCCTGTAATCCCAGCTACTCGGGAGCCTGAGGCAGGAGAATTGCTTGAACCCGGGAGGCAAAGGTTGCAGTGAGCCGAGATCGCGCCATTGCACTCCAGCCTGGGCAACAAGAGTGACACTCCATCTCAGAAAAAAAAAAAAGATAATTCATACTGAAAAGAAACTCTACAAACTTGAAGGATGTGACAATGCTTTTGACAACACCTAAAACTTTTTTAAACGTAAAAAATCATACTGGTGAGAAATCCTAGAAATGTAAAGAATGTGACAAAGCCTTTAAATGGTTGTCACACTTCATTATACGTAAGATAGTTCATACTGAAGAAAACTTCTACAAGTGTGAACAGTGTGGCAAAACTTTCAACAAATGCTCACACCTTATTGCACAGGAGAGCATTTATACTTGAGAAAAATTGTACAAATATAAAGACCATGAAAAAGCCATTAATATCTATTCACATCTTACCACTGGAGAGTTCATACTTAATAAAAGGAATATAAGTGCAATTACTGTCAAAAGATCTTTCAGAAAATATAAACCTTTAAAGCGAAGAAGGTATTTATTTTGAAGATGAACATTACAAATGTGAAGAGGGTTGTAGTACCTTTATTTGTATCACAGATTTTATTGTACACATTTTGTACTAGAAGAAAACTCTGAAGTAGTTGCTCAAACTTTGTTCAACATCAGGGAATTTATATTGAAGAAAAACCTTGCAAATTTAATAAATTTTAAAAAATACTTTTTCAAAAAGTACAGCTTAGAAGACACCAGAGTTCATACTAAAATATATTTTTGCAGATGCAGTAAAAATGAAAATATTTAATCGAAAATTAAGTCTATGTAAATATCAGAGAATTTACTGTAGAAATATATAAGGCACTGAGACTTCAGATATTATACTAAATCAGAGTGCTGAGTACAGAAAATGAAACTGAAGTTGGGGCCAGGTGCAGTGGCTCACACCTGTAATCTAGCACTTTGGGAGGCCGAGGAGGGCGGATCACCTGAGGTCAGGAGTTTGAGACCAGCCTAACCAACATGGAGAAAACATGGCTCTACTAAAAATACAAAATTAGCCAGGTGTAGTGGTGTATGCCTGTAATCGCAGCTACTCGAGAGGCTGAGGCAGGAGAATTGCTTGAACCCGGGAGGTGGAGGTTGCAGTGAGCTGAGATTGCACCATTGCACTCCAACCTGGGCAACAAGAGTGAAACTCTGTCTCAAAAAAAAAACGACAACTAAAGTTGGTAGAAAAATTATTTGTATATAACTTTAAAAGGAGTAGAAGGGCTTTTTGCAGAGTTATTACGTTCGAAGTATACTTTATTTCTTGAAAAAGTTACAGATTTTTTGTAAATAATGATGTAATTCAACTCTCAAAATATTTCCTACTGTTTCTTTATTCCGGTTGTATTCACGTGTGAAAGCATGTGATCAGTTATTGCTGCATTAAAAACATGAGTCTTTTTTATTAGGTGGCCATTATTTATGATCTTTTCTATGAAAGAGTAAGGACATTAAAATGTAAGATTCATGATGAAAAATTAAGTGAAGAGGCTCTTTGTGGTTAACTTATATTGAATAATGCATTAGGTAGGTGTTCAGAGTAATATTATTTTGCATTATGAGAAGAAAACATTTTTAATTTTATTTAAAATTAAATGAAAATAAATTAGTATATTGTTGTACTAATTGTACTTTTGTATAATAAAATCCAGTGTATTTAAAAAATGTTAGATTATGTGTGAAGTTAATATTTTAATCCAATATTTTTAACATGCTAAATACTATTGTGCATTCAGTGAAGTGTTATTATGCCACGAACTTTAACCTGTTCCACTTAAGTGTATAGATGAAAGATCATAACAATAAGGGGCCAGGCGCAGTGGTTCACGCCTGTAATCCCAGCACTTTCGGAGGCTGAGGTGGATGAATCATGAGGTCAGGAGTTCGAAACCAGCCTGGCCAACATGGTGAAACCCCATCTCTACTAAAAATACAAAAATTAGCCAGTTGTGGTGGCTGGCGCCTGTAATTCCAGCTACTTGGGAGGCTGAGGCAGAAGAATTGCTTAAAACCAGAAAGTGGAGGTTGCAGTGAGCCGAGATCATGCCACTGCGCCTGGGCGAAAGAGTGAAACTCTGTCTCAAGAAAAAAAAAAAAAAAAAAAATGATGGTAACAATATACTATTTGGCAACATAGTGGATTAACATCTTGAGTAATCTCTTTTGTCAGTGGGTTTAAACTGCAAATTAGTTAAAGAATATTATTTCTGTAGGTTAAATTTTTCTTTTTCAATTATTTAAATTTATTTTTAAAATTTTTGTGGGTACATAATATGAGTATATATTTATGCCATATATGGCATATTTTGATACAGGAGTACAATATATAATAATCACATCAGGGCAAATGGGGTATCCATCACCTCTAGCAATAATTTATCCTTTGTATTACAAACAATTCAGTTCTACACTTTTAGTTATTTTAAAATGTACAATTGTTATTGGTTACAGGGTTATTTTTATGGTCATAATAAAAAATATGCAAGTATAAATAAAATCCATACATTTCTATATCCTGAATAAATATTATTAAAATTACAAGTATAAATAAAATCCATACATTTCTGAGTCCTGAATAAATATTAAAATTTTCTTACATATATTTTTGAATATGTGGCCTGTCTGCCTGCAAACATACAAACTTTTAGTTTTGATTTACATAGAGTTAAATATATATTAGTCTAAAGATAAACCTTAGTTGTAAGAAAACTATGGAATATGAGTTTGTACCTATTTTCAGAAAAAAAAGAGCAATATAGGAGCAAAGCAAGTCATTTTAACAAGGTGACTACTAGAAAACTAAAAACCTCAAAAATGCCAAAAGCAAACGTATACTCTCTGCTTTGTATTGAATTTATTACTGTATAATCTATGCCTTATACTTCCAAATCTCCCCATGCAATTTCTGTGTTTATACTTGCCTGGTACTCATCATAGACACCTACTTTTTTTGTATTTTGCATATTTATTTTATAGTTTATGAAATATTCATTATGTGAGCTGGAATGTGAGTATAAGAATAATTTTTATGAAATGTGCATACAAAATAATTTGTATATGTAATTCCACAATTAGTATATTAAGTTACATTTTATTTAGTTAGAACACTCCATTTTGTTTTCAATTCGAGAACCCTATATAAGCTTACTATTCTTTAGTTATTGTTCTTTTTACTTTTTATAATTGACATAAGTAAATTTATTTATGGAGTCAAATTGTTCAGGTAAATACAAGGGAAGCTTAGTAAGTCATGAAGATGTTTTTATATGTAAATGTGGAAAGCATATATAGCAGTTCTTGGTGTGTAACATGCTCCAGAAAAAGCCATAAACATTTCTGCTAAAGTTAGTTTGTAACTTCAAGTCAGAGATAGAAAATATTAGTGGTGAAGAAATACAGCTGATGTTTTATGTGGAGAGGACACTTTTTCCAGGCTGCAAAGCTGAGTGTTGCTGAATAAAAAAAAATGTGGCCTGGCATGGTGGCTCACGCCTACAATCCCAGCACTTTGGGAGGCCAAGACAAGTCGATCATGAGGTCAGGAGTTCAAGACCAGCCTGGCCAAGATGGTGAAACCCCATCTCTACTAAAAATACAAAAATTACCTGGGCATGGTGGCAGGTGCCTGTAATCCCAGCTACTTGGGAGGCTAAGGCAGAGAATCCCTTGAACCTGGGAGGCGGAGGTTGCAGTGAGCTGAGATTGCACCACTGTACTCCAGCCTGGGCGACAGAGCGAGACTCCGCCTTTAAAAAAAAAAAAAATGCCGGCTGGGTGCGGTGGCTCACGCCTGTAATCCCAGCACTTTGGGAGGCCGAGGTGGGCGGATCACGAGGTCAGGTGATCGAGACCATCCTGGCTAACACGGTGAAACCCCGTCTCTACTAAAAATACAAAAAATTAACCGGGCGTGGTGACAGGCGCCTGTAGTCCCAGCTACTCTAGTCCTAGCTATTCGGGAGGCTAAGGCAGGAGAATGGCGTGAACTCGGGAGGCGGAGCTTGCAGTGAGCCGAGATCACACCACTGCACTCCAGCCTGGGTGACAGAGCAAGACTCCGTCTCAAAAAAAAAAAAAAAAAGTTGCTTTTATTTTCTTCAGGTTTGTTTGTATTATGTGTATTCCAGCTATGTATGCATCACAGCCCTTATTTTTCTATGTTATGGCTACAGTTTTCTCTTTGTTGTCTTCATGCCGTTTCATTTCACGTGGTACTTTATAGATTTTGATGAGAAACTTGGTAATTTTTAACGCCCTGAAAAAAGTTTTTGTTTTCTATTTCTTTAAGGTGGAGTTTCACTCTTGTTGCCAAGGCTGGAGTGCAATGGTGCGATCTCGGCTCACTGCAACCTCTGCCTCCTGGGCTCAAGTGATTCTCCTGTCTCAGCCTCCCAAGTAGCTGGGATTACAGGTATGCGCCACCACGTCCAGCTAGTTTTGTAGTTTTAGTGGAGATGGGGTTTCACCTTGTTGGTCAGGCTGGTCTTGAACTCCTGACCTCAGGTGATCCACCCACCTCGGCCTCCCAAAGTGCTGGGATTACAGATGTGAGCCACAGCACCCAGCGTGAAAATTGAGTTTAACTGGAGAGTTTGCTTATCAATATAACTTTCAGATCAGTGAATTAAGATAAAGGCATACACTGTCCACAGGTGAGAGAATTAAATCAGTTGCATGGGTTTTGTTTGTTTGTAAAAGGAAAAGCTTATTAGATTGTTATACAAAGTGTGGCAAATAAAAAATTTGCTAGAAAATATACCTTAAAAATTATTTATGTATTTTTTATTTATTTATTTTTTTTGAGAAAGAGTCTCACTCTGTTGCCCAGGCTGGAGTGCAGTGGCGCGATCTCGGTTCACTGCAACCTCTGCCCCCCGGGTTCAAGCGATTCTCCTGCCTCAGTCTCCTGAGTAGTTGGGATTACAGGCGTGCACCACCACGCCCAGCTAATTTTTGTATTTTAAGTAGAGACAGGGTTTCACCATGTTGGCCAGGCTGGTCTCGAACTCCTGACCTCGTGATCTGCCCACCTTGGCCTCCCATAGTGCTGGGATTACAAACACTGCACGTAGACTTTATTTTTTATTTTATTTTATTTTATTTTTTTGAGACGGAGTTTTGCTTCTGTTGCCCAGGCTGGAGGGCAATAGCATGATCTCGGCTCACCGCAACCTCCACCTCCCGAGTTCAAGCGATTCTCCTGCCTCAGCCTTCCCGAGTAGCTGGGATTACAGGCATGCCCTACCACACCCTGCTAATTTTATATTTTTAGTAGAGATGGGGTTTCTCCATGTTGGTCAGGCCAGTCTCGAACTCTCGACCTCAGGTCATCCACCCTCCTCGGCCTCCCAGAATGCTGGGATTACAGGCATGAGCCACTGCACCTGGCAAAAATTAAATTTTTGAGAGAGTTAATGGTAAGTGAACAATTTTATATTTAATTCTCTATGATATAGCAAAACTTAGTTTTCCATGCAGAATCTTCTATTTTTAAGTGTAAATGTTAAAGTTTGCAAAATAATAAAATGACCTCTGTGAATTTGCAATTTGGAAGAATACTTTTTTCCATATTGATATTGAAATTTGGAGGAATTTCTCTTATTTTGTAGAATTTTTTTAGTGGGTGAAGTTCAGTCTTCAGTTTTTATTTTTAGTCACCTAACTATAGCCAACTCCTCAGTCATTTTCTCTGGATAACTTTTGGAGATCCTGACAGTTTTTGTATTAAAACATTTACTGTTAGTTTGCATGCAAACTAGTTATGTTGTGTTCACAGAGTGGCCAGTTATGGGACCATAGGCAACACCTGCCCCCTTAGTGTCTTTCATACCATTACCATCATCACCAGAAACTCCAGGTGCCCCAAGCTTAAAGCAAAAATCCTGAAGTACATCAGCTGCTCCCTTGCAAGGTGCTGGGTTCAGAACATGCTGTTAAAATATCAGAGTTCCTGGCCAGACGTGGTGGCTCACGCCTGTAATCCTAGCACCTTGGGAGGCTGAGGCGGGCAGATCACAAGGTCAGGAGTTCGAGATAGCCTGGCCAATGTAGTGAAACCCCGTCTCTACTAAAAATACAAAAACATTAGGCAGTATGGTAGCACACACTTGTAATCCCAGCTACTTGTGAGGCTGAGGCAGGAGAATCGCTTGAACCTGGGAGGTGAAGGTTGCAGTGAGCTGAGATGGAGCCACTGCACTTCAGCCCGAGCAACAGGGGGAGACTTCCGACCTCAGGTAATCCACCTGCCTCAGCCTCTCAAAGTGCTGGGATTACAGGTGTAAGCCACCATGCCCGGCCTTTAACTGTTGATTCTATATTTTGTCTTTTATGAAAAGTGCTGCAAACAACATAGAAGTGCAAATGTTCTTCATTAGGCATTATCTGTTTCGGACACATATCCAATGGTGCAATTGCTGTGTTACATGGTAGTTTGATTTCAAGTTTTTTGAGAAACCTCTATTTCATTTTTCATAATAGCTGTCTTCATTTACATTCAAACCAACAGTATGCAAGTATTCCCTTTTCTTCACATCTTTACCAGCACTTTATTCTTTTTCTTTTTAATAAGAGTCATATTACAGGAGTGAGTTGATATCTCATAGTGTTTTTTGGCTTGCCTTTCCCTGATCATAATTGACAATGAGCATTTTTAAATATTTCTGTTGGCCATATGTATGTCTTTTCTTGAAAAAGACTTATTTAAGCCTTTTGCTTATTTTAAGTTATTTGTTTTTTGTTGTAGTCATTTGAGTTTCTTATATATTTTTAATATTAACTCCTTGTCACATATATGATTTGCAAATATTTTCTCTCATTAATTAGTTGTCTCATCCTGTTGATTGTACCACATTCTGTGCAGCAGCTTTATAATTTGAAGTAATCTGACTAATCTATTTTTTCTTCTATTCCCTGGGATTTTGAGGTTAAATAAACTCACTGCCCAGAACAATGTGATGGAGATTTCACTCTATTTTTTAGTAGTAGTTTCAGGCCTTACATTTAAGTATCTAATTTATTTTCAGTTGATTTTTTTATATGGTGTGAGATAAGGGTCTCATTTTACTGTGCTGCCTGTGGATATAGTTCTCTCAACACCATTTATTGAAGATACTGTTCTTTCCTTAAGAAATCGTCACCTTTATTTAAAATCAGCTAGTTGTAAATACACAGATGTATTTCTGGTCTCTCTTTTTCTGCTTGATTGGCCTATATGTCTGTCTTTATTGAGTACCATACTGTTTTAGTTACTATAGCTTTGTGGTATATTTCAAAGTCAAATAGAGGGATATCTTCACTTTTTTTTTTTTTAATTGCTTTGGCTATTTGGATCTTTTGTGGTACCATATGAATTTTAGATATACATTTTTAAATTTCTTTTTTTTTTTGAGACGAAGTCTCACTCTGTCGCCCAAGCTGGAGTGCAGTGGTGTGATCTCAGCTCACTGCAACCTCCGCCTCCTGGGTTCAAGTGATTCTCCTGCCTCAGCCTCCTGAGTAGCTAGGATTACAGGCCCAACAGGTGCACACCATCACGTCCAGCTAAGTTTTGTATTTTTGGTACAGACGGGGTTTCACGGTGTTGGTCAGACTGGTCTCAAACTCCTTACCTCAAGATCTGCCCACCTCAGCCTCCCAAAGTGCTGGGATTACAGGCGTGAGCCACCATGCCCAGCCTACTTTTTTAAATTTCCATAAAGTATGTCACTGGTATTTTGATAGAGGTTGCATTATATCTGTAGATCATTTTGTGTAATACAGATATTTAATTACTAATAATGCCAATTCATGAATGAATATTATTTTATTTGTATATTACTTAATTTCTTTAATATTCTTTAGAGTATAATGCAAGATGTTTCAACTTTTTGGTTATATTTATTTCAAAGCATAGTTACTAAAGTTATTTTAGATGGAATTGTTTTTTAATTTCATTTTGAGATAGTTGTTATTGTATAGAAATGCTACTTACTTTTGGATGTAGCTTATTTATTCTGAAAGTTTAATAACTTTGTTTATTAGTTCTAATAGTTTTTGTAAAGTCTGAGGCTTTTCTATACTTCAGATATTGTATAGAAATAAAAGATTATTATACAGGGATAATTTAAATTCCTTTTTTCTAATCTGAATGCTTTTGATTTTACTCTCTAATTTCTTTGTCTTGGACATTTAGTACTATGTTTAGTAAGACTGACTAGAGTGGGCATGCTTGTCTTGTTCTAGCTCTTAGAGTAAAAGCTTGCAACATATCCCTGTTTAGCGTGTTATTAGCTGTGCATTTTTTGGTTATATGTGGCATTTATTGGCTGAGGTGCATTTGTTCCATACCTATTTTTTTCAGAGATTCATCATAAGGGAGTGTCAACTTCTGTCAAACTTTTCTTCTGCATCTCTTTCTTTCTTTTTGTACTTTGCATCTATTTAAATGTTAGAGTTGTGAAATCACAATAAATCCTACATAGACATGAAAAATCCGCAGAGACTACTATGAACATCTCTATGCCTGCAAACTAGAAAATTAGAAGAAAATAGATAAAATCCTGGATACACAAACTTCCAAGATTGAGCCAGGAAGAAACAGAAGTCTTGAACAAAGCAAAAATGTATAAAATATATAATGAAATTGAATTAGTAATAAAAAACCTACCAAGTGTGATTCAACATGTAAAGATGATAAAACCAAAAAACGATATGATTAACACAATAGATGCAGAAAAAAGCATTCAAGAAAGTTCAGCATTCATGAAAATATTCTCCACAAAGTAGGCATTGATGAAACATACCTCAAAATAATAAGCCATCTATGACAAATCCTCAGCTAGCATTATACTTAAGCAAAAGCTGGACGCATTCTCCATTAGAATAAAAATAAGACAAGAATATCCACTTTATCCCTTCTATTCAACATAGTTCTGGAAGTCCTAGTCAGAGCAATTCAACAAAATAAAGAAATAAAAGGCATCTAAAGCCTGGCATGGTGGCTCATGCCTGTAATACCAGCACTTTGGGAGGCCGAGGCGGGCAGATCACCTGAGGTCAGGAGTTCGAGACCAGCCTGACCAATATGGGGAAACCCCATCTCTACTAAAAATACAAAATTAGCTGGGAGTGGTGGCACGTGCCTGTAATCCCAGCTACTCAGGAGGCTAAGGCAGGAGAATCACTTGAACCCAGGAGATGGAGGTTGCGATGAACCGAGATCATGCCATTGCACTCCAGCCTGGGCAACATGAATGAAACTCCGTCCCCCCCACCCCACCCCCCAAAAAAACTCATCTAAATAGAAAGAGAGGAAGTCAAATAATCTTCACTGATTATATAATTCTCTACCTAGAAAACAAAAGATTTTGGGCCAGGCGCAGTGGCTCACGCCTGTAATACCACACTTTGGGAGGCCGAGGTGGGTAGATCACTTGCGGTCAGGGGTTCAAAACCATCCTGGCCAACATGGCTAAACCCCATCTCTACTAAAAATACAAAAGTAGCTGGGTGTGGTGGCGCATGCCTGTAATCCCAGCTACTTGGGAGGCTGAGGCAGGAGAATCATTCGAACCTGGGAGGCAGAGGTTGCAGTGAGCTGGAATCACATCATTGCACTCCAGCCACTCCAGCCTGGGTAACGAGCGAAATTCCATCTAAAAAAAAAAATTCACCAAAAGACTCCAAAGCTTAATGAATGACTTTAGCAAAGTATCGGGATACAAAATTAATATACACAAGTAGCATTTTTGTACACCAATAACATTCAAAATCAAGAACAGTTTTATTTTATTTATTTATTTTTGAGTTGGAGTTTTGCTCTTGTTGCCCAGGCTGAAGTTCAATGGTGCGATCTTGGCTCACTGCAACCTCCGCTTGCCGGGTTCAAGCGATTCTCCTGCCTCAGTCTCCCAAGTAGCTGGGATTACAGGCGCACACCACCATGCCCAGCTAATTTTTTGTATTTTTAGTAGAGACGGGGTTTCACCATGGCCAGGCTGGTCTTGAACTCCTGACCTCAGGTGAGCCGCCCGCTTTGGCCTCCCAGAGTGCTGGGATTACAGGCGTGATCCACCGTGCCTGGCCAAGAACAGTTTTATTTTGAATAACCACAGACAAAAAATAATATACCTACATATACACTAAATCAAAGAGGTAAAATATCTCTACAAGAAGAAGTACAAAACACTACTGGAAGAAATAAGAGACAATGCAAATAAATAAAAAAGCATTCTACGCTCATGGATTTGAAGAATGAATGTAATTAAAATGTCTATGCTGCCTAAAGCAGCCTAGAGATTAAGTGGTATATCTATCAAACTATCAATGACATTTTTTATAGAATTAAAAAAAGAAGGCCGGGAGCAGTGGCTAACACCTGTAATCCCAGCATTTTGGGAGGCCAAGGCGGGTCGATCCCAAGGTTCAAGAGATCGAGACCGTTCTGGCCAACATGGTGAAACCCTGTCTCTACTGAAAATACAAAAATTACCCTGGCGTGGTTGCGTGTGCCTGTAGTTCCAACTACTCAGGAGGCTGAGAGGGGAGAATTGCTTGAACCCAGAAAGCGAAGGTTGCAGTGAGCCGAGATTGTGCCACTGCACTCTAGCCTGGCGACAGAACCAGACTCCGTCTCAAAAAAAAAAAAAAAAAAAAAAAAAAAAAAAACACGCCGGGTGCGGTGGCTCACGCCTTTACTCCAGCACTTTGGGAGGCCGAGGCAGGCAGATCACAAGGTCAGGATATCGAGACCATCCTGGCTAACACAATGAAACCCCATCTCTACTAAAAATA
Organism: Pongo pygmaeus; assembly: GCF_028885625.2. Lineage (NCBI taxonomy): Eukaryota > Metazoa > Chordata > Mammalia > Primates > Hominidae > Pongo > Pongo pygmaeus. The sequence continues at coordinate 21,708,931 of NC_072393.2, forward strand.
CAAAAAATTAGCCAGGCGTGGTGGCATGTGCCTGTAGTCCCAGCTACTCGGGAGGCTGAGGCAGGAGAATCGCATGAACCTGGGAGGCGGAAGTTGCAGTGAACCAAGATTGCACCACTGCACTCCAGCCTGGGTGACAGAGTGAGACTCTGTCTCAGAAAAACAAAAACAAACAAACAAACAAAACAAAAAAGCTATTCTAAAATCTATATGGAATAATAAAAGAACTCTAATAGCCAAGGCAACTTTATACAAAATGAATAAACCTGGAGGCCTCCCATTATCTGACTTTAAACTACTACGAGCTACAGTAACCAGTGTAACATGGTTCAGGTACAAAAATATACATATATACCAATAGAACAGAAGAAAGAGCCCTGAAATAAAGCTACACTTTTACAGCCAACTTATTTTTGACAAAGTCAACAGAAATAAAGGGGAAATAACTCCCTGTTTAATTAATTGTACTGGGAAGACTGGTTAGCAATATGCAGAAGAAAACTGGACGCCTACCTCTTCCCATATAAAAAATGTAACTAAAGACATATTAAAGACTTATCTGTGAGTCTTCAAGCTACAAAAATTCAGGAACACCTAGAAAGTACTCTTCTAGACACTGGCCTCTGGAAAAAAAAAAAAAACACTTAAAACTAATAAAAGTGAGTGCAACAAACATAAAAATCAAAAATTGGCATCTAATTAAACTAAAGAACTTCTGCAAAGCAATAGAAACTATCAACAAAGTGAACAGACAGGCTACAATATGGAATAAAATATTTGCAAACTGCATACAACGAAAGATTAATATATGGAATATATAAGAAATATCCAGGAGCGGTGGCTTATGCCTGTAATCCTAGCACTTTGGGAGGCTGAGGCAGGTGGACCACCTCAGGTCAGGAGTTCGAGACCAACCTGGCCAACGTGGTGAAACCCCGTCTCTACTAAAAAAAAATACAAAAATTAGCCGGGCATTGTGACGCATGTGTGTAATCCCAGCTACTCGGGAGGCTGAGGCAGGAGAATCATTTGAACCCCGGGAGATGGAGGTTGCAGTGAGCCAAGATCGTGCCACAGCACTCCAGCCTAGGCGACAAGAGTGTAACTCCGTTTCAAAAAAAAAAAAAAAGAAAAAAGAAAAATTTAATAAGAAAAAGGGCGGCAAATGATATGAATATGCATTTCCCAAAGGAAGACATGAGAGCTGCCAATAAACATGCAAAAATTGCTCAACATCCCTAATCATCACAGAGATGTAAATCAAAGTGACAGTGTGATACCATTTCACAGCAGTTAGAATGGCTGTTATTAAAATGTCAAAAATTGGCTGGGCGCGGTGTCTCATGCCCGTAATCTCAGCACTTTGGGAGGCCAAGGCGGCTGGATCACCTGAGGTCAGGAGTTGGAGACCAGCATGGACAACATGGTGAAAGCCCGTCTCTAATAAAAATACAAAAATTAGCCAGCGTGGTGGTGGGCATCTGCAGTCCCAGCTACTTGGGAGGCTGAGGCAAGAGAATCGCTTGAACCTGGGAGGCGGAGGTTGCAGTGAGCTGAGATCGCACCACTGCACTCCAGCCTGGGTGACAGAGTGAGGCTCTGTCTCAAAAACATAGTAATAAAAAATTTTAAAATTGAAAATGTTGAAGTTGTGAAGAAAAGGGAATCTTTATACACTGTTGGTAAAAATGCAAATTAATTTAGCCTCTTTCAAAAGCAGTTTGGAGATTTCTTACAAAACTAAAAATAGAGCTGCCATTTGACCCATGAGCCTCATTACGGGGTATCTACCCAAAGGAGAATAAATTATTTTTCTAAAAAGACACCTGCAGTCAGCCAGGTGCGCTGGCTCACACCTGTAATCCCAGCACTTTGGGAGGCCGAGGCGGGTAGATCACGAGGTCAGCAGTTAGAGACCAGCCTGGCCAACATGGTGAAACCCCGTCTCTACTAAAAATACAAAACATTAGCCAGGTGTGGTGGCAGTCGCCTGTAATCCCAGCTACTCAGAGGAGGCTGAGGCAGGAGAACTGCTTGAACCTGAGAGGCGGAGGTTGCAATGAGCCGACACTACACCATTGCACTCCAGCCTGGGTGACAGAGTGAGACTCCATCTCAAAAAAAAAAAAAAAAAAAAAAACAAACAAAAACACCTGCCATCAGATGTTTACTGCATCACTATTCACAATAGCAAAGACACAAAAGTAAACCAGGTACTCATGAAACTTAGATTGAATAAAGAAAATGAGGTCCTTATACACCTTGCAATACTATGCAGCCACATAAAAAAAATGAAGTAATGTCCTTTGCAGCAGCATGAATGCAACAAATGGCCATTATTATAAGCAAATTAACACAGATCAGGAAAACAAATACTACATGTTCTCACTTACGTGTGAGAGGTAAACATTGGATGCACATGGAAACAAAGATGGGAACAATAAACACTGGGAATTCCAAAAAGAAGAAAGAAGGAAGGGAAAACAAGCCCTGAAAAACTACGTATTTACAAAATTAGCCGGGCATGGTGGCACATGCCTGTAATCCCAGCTACTCGAGAAGCTGAGGCAGGAGAATCGCTTGAACCCGGGAGGCAGAGGTTGCAGTGAGCCGAGATCGTGCCACTGCACTCCAGCCTGGACAACAAGAGCGAAACTCCATCTCAATAAAAAAAAAAAAAAAAAGAAAAACTACGTATCAAGTATAATGTACATATGTACATAACTTGGGCAATGGGATTATTAAGTGCCCAAATGTCGGCATCATGCAGTATACCTGTGTGACAAATCTGCACACATACCCTCAAATCTAAAATAAAAATAATAAAATGCTTTGGGCTATAATAACATCATATTTTTCTAGCTCTTGGTTAATAGCTGGAATTAGGGGTGAAAGACACGGAATTATATCCCCTTTGGGCATGGGGTGAATGTTTCTATTCCAGGTCACCCCAAATTTTATGAGCTAACATCTGTAAAAGCTCTTGGCCTATAGCCCAAGGTTTTCTTCTCAAGTATGCAGTTAAAATAAATGACTCTACATCTTTATTTTTTATTAACTGTACATTAAACTATAGAGTTAATTTGTCACTCTGCTCTTTGGGGAATAAATATTAGTATACAACCTGTATTGCTTTAATAAAGAAATTATTTCTTTAGTTTTGATTCTTCAGGATGATTCAATTCCCTGGTGAGTCAAAACTTACTTGTTAAGGTAATAGACGTAGGGAAGACTCATTACTTTTGACCAACATCTCCTCCACCACCAGCCCCAGGCAATCATTGTTCTACACTTTGCTTTTATTAGTTTGAATTTTTTAATATTCTACATAAAAATGAGATAATGTAGCCGGGCGTGGTGGCTCACGTCTGTAATCCCAGTTACTTGGGAGGCTGAAGCCAGAGAATCTCTTGAACCCTGGGAGGCAGACGTTGCAGGGAGCTGAGATGCGGCCACTGCACTCCAGCCTGGGTGACAGAGAGAGACTCCATCTCAAAAAAAAAAAAAAGAAAGAAAACAAAACAAAAAACTACAAGTACATAAACAACAAGGCACTTAACATGATCTTCATCAGAATTTGTGGGGGCTCCACAGATGTAACTTCCCGTTGGGGGTCTGGGTGCAGCTAGTTGTTTTAAGTTTCTGTGCTGCCTACTCATCCTCATGGAAACTGTGAAGCTGGGGTGGAAACTTAAAGGGTAAGGTGAAACATGATGATGGCAAGAAAGCTGAAGCTCTTAATAATAAATATTTTTAAAATAATAATGCCATAAAATAGTAAGGTGGCTAAATTACTTGCTGTAAACAAACTCACAATTTGAAAATAAAATTAATTTTTTGCCCATTTCAAGATAATTGAATAGGAGTTTCTGAATGTGTCTCTAGTTAGTACATTAAAGCTGACCTTTTTTTTTTTTTTTTTTTTTTTTTTTTGAGGCAGAGTCTCGCTCTGTTACCCAGGCTAAAGTGCAGTGGTGTGATCTTGGCTCACCGCAACATCCATCTCCCAGATTCGAGTGATTATCGTGCCTCAGCCTCCCGAGTATCTGGGATTACAGACGTGTGCCACCAGCCCTGGCTAATTTTTGTACTTTTAGTAGAGATGAGGTTTCACCATGTTGGCGAGGCTGGTCTGGAACACCTGGCCTCATGTAATCCATCTACCTCGGTCTCCCAAAGTTCTGGGATTACAGGCGTGAGCCATTGTGCCCGGCCAAAGCCAACAATTCTTATTGAGAACTTTCTACTTCGCCATTAACTGTCATTTTATGCTTTATATGTTAGGATCTTTGCTAGGTACAAATATATTTACAACTATCATATTATCTTGATAGATTTACAATTTTTTCAGTATAAAAGGTTGTCATTTGTCAGTTAATTACAACACTTTTGTCTTAACACCTTTCTTTTCTAAGTGTAGCCACCCCAGCTCTCTTTTGGTTACTATTTGTATGAAACCTTTTCATCTATCCTTTCATTTTAAAACTATTTGTGAGTTTAGAACTAAAGAGAGTCTCTTTTAGATAACATAAATTTCTCGAATCCGGGTGTGGTGGCTCACACCTGTTATCTCAGTACTTTGGGAGGCTGAGGTGGGCAGATTACCTGAGGTCAGTAGTTCAAGACCAGCCTGGCCAAGATGATGAAACCTCATCTCTACTAAAAATACAAAAATTAGTCAGGTGTGGTTGCAGGTGCCTGTAGTCCCAGCTACTCAGGAGGCTGAGGCAGGAGAATCGCTTGAACCCAGAAGGTGAAGGTTGCAGTGAGCCAAGATCACACCACTTCACTCCAGCCTGGGTGACAAAGCGAGACTCCATCTCAAAAAATAGAAAATAATTTTTTAAAAACCATAAATTTCTCTTCAATTTATTTTATAGTCCCTCTCTCTATTAATATTTCTATTTGCAGCATATTTAGGATAGGTAATTTAGACTTTTTCTAGGCTTTCTAATGCCTAGGCTTCCTCTAGGACTTTTTCTGTTCATATCTGTTACTTATTCATAGGCCATATTTTCTTATTTCTTTGCATGCCTTGTATCTTATTGCTGCTGAAAACTGGACATTGTTCTACTATAATATAAAAACCATAAAATCATATGTACTCTTATCCTTTGGGTTTTTGTTGCTGCTTATTTTAACTTGTACTTTTGTGTTTAGTTTTCAAAATTATTATTATTATTATTATTATTTTTTTTTTTTTGAGATGGAGTCTTGCTCTGTCGCTCAGGCTGGAGTGCAGTAGTGTGATCTCGGCTCACTGCAACCTCCGCCTCTTGGGTTCAAGCAATTCCCTGCCTCAGGCTCCCAAATAGCTGGGATTATAGGCATCTGCCACCACGCCTGGCTAATTTTTGTATTTTTAGTAGAGATGGGGTTTCATCATCTTAGCCAGGCTGGTCTTGAACTCCTGACCTCGTGATTCACCTGCCTCAGTCTACCAAAGTGCTGGGATTACAGGCTAAAAGTTATTTTTTTTAAATACTGTTTTTTGTTGTGTTTGGCAGTAAAAATCTGTTTCTTTAGCTTAATGCGAACTAGTGATTTGAAAGAGATTTACCTCAAATGCCTGCTCACCTCAAATACACATTTCCTAATTCTTGCAGCTGGGTTTACACAGCTAGGAAGATTACAACTTTGCCACTGTCTTCTCTTCTTGCATGTTTAGAGATTGAGGGTAAAGCAGAGATGAGAGATAACATCTTCTTAGGTCTTTCTGAGCATTTGCCTGGCCCTTGACTGACCCTGAACATGCTTATGAGCTTCTGGATTCTTAGACATATGTGGACAATTTTCAAAGCCCTAATCCTACAAGCACCTCACTCCTCAGTTTTTTCTCATACATACTACATGACTTTTGCTTGCCCAAACTGATACTCTTTTTCCCAGGTATAATGAGTAGTTAATTTGTCCTTAAATATTTTTGCCAAAAAATAGGTTATTGATTCTAAATTGTTTATGTTTTATGTAGGTGTTTACTGCTATGAATTTCTCTGAACAGTTTGCTCCATCTCATATGTTTGATAGGTTGTGGCTTCATTTTCATTCATCTGAAAATATTTTCAAATTTTGTTTTTTTTTCTTTGACACATTAGTTACTTAGAAATGTTTTATTTCCACATATATGTGAGTTTCTCAAACTTTCTGCATTTATTTATTTTTAATTTCCTTCTATGAAAGTCAGAGAACATACTTTGGATTATGTTTATCCTTTTAATTTATTGATGTTTCCTTGCTGTATGGCCTACCATATGATCTATCCTGAAGAATAACCTATGAGTACTTCTTTTTTTTTTTTTTTTTTTTTGGAGATGGAGTCTCACTCTGTCACCTGGGCTGGAGTGCAGTGGCACGATCTTGGCTCATTGCAACCTCTGCCTCCTGGGTTCAAGCTATTCTCCTGCCTCAGCCTCCCGAGTAGCTGGGATTACAGGCACCTGCCACCATGCCCGGCTAATTTTGTTTTGTTTTGTTTTGTTTTTTTGAGACAGAGTCGTACTCTGTCACCCAGGCTGGAGTGCAGTGGCGCTATCTCGGCTCACTGCAAGCTCCACCTCCCGGGTTCATGCCATTCTCCTGCCTCAGCCTCCCGAGTAGCTAGGACTACAGGCTCCCGCCACCATGCCCGGCTAATTTTTTTATATTTTTAGTAGAGACGGGGTTTCACCGTGTTAGCCAGGATGGTCTCGATCTCCTGACCTCGTGATCCGCCCGCCTCGGCCACCCAAAGTGCTGGGATTACAGGCATGAGCCACCGTGCCTGGCCTAATTTTGTATTTTTAGTAGAGATGGGGTTTTATCATCTTGGCCAGGCTGGTGTTGAACTCCCCACCTCAGGTGATCCACCCGCCTCGGCCTCCCAAAGTGCTGGGATTACAGGCATGAGACACCGTGCCCGGCCACCTATGTGTACTTCTAATCTTGAGTGGTGATTTCTGTAGAAGGCTCTTTATATTTGTTAACAGTGTTGTTCATGTGTTATATTTTCTTGCTGATATTCTGTCTAGTTTTTCTATTATTTAAGTTCAGGTATGAAAGTTTCTGATCTGACAATCTCGGCCATTGGATTTAATTATTTAACCCATTCATAGCCAATGATATTATCAATATAGTTGGATTTGCATTGGCCATTATGCTTTTTGCTTTTTTTTTTTTTTTTTTTTTGAGATTTAGTCTTGCTCTGTCACCCAGGCTGGAGTGCAGTGGCGCTATCTCGGCTCACTGCAAGCTCCGCCTCCCGAGTTCATACCATTCTTCTCCCTCAGCCTGCAGAGTAGCTGGGACCACAGGTGCCCGCCACCACACCCGGCTAATTTTTTGTATTTTTAGTAGAGAGGGGTTTCACCATGTTAGCCAGGATGGTCTCGATCTCCTGACCTTGTGATCCGCCTGCCTCAGCCTCCCAAAGTGTTGGGATTACAGGTGTGAGCCACCGTGCCTGGCCTGCTTTTTGCTTTTTATTTGTTTCATGTATTTTTTTTTTCTTTTTCTTTTTTTTTTTTGCGACAAAGTCTCACTCTATCACCCAGGCTGGAGTGCAGTAGCATGATCTCCACTCACTGCAACTTCCACCTCCTGGGTTCAAGCACTTCTCCTGCCTCAGCCTCCCGAGTAGGTGGGATTACAGGCACCCACCACCATGCCTGGCTAATTTTTGTATTTTTAGCAGAGACGGGGTTTCACCATGTTGGCCAGGCTAGTCTTGAATTCCTGACCTCAGGTGATCCACCCACCTCAGCCTCCCAAAGTGCTGGGATTATAGGTGTGAGCCACCGTGCCCAGCATATTTTTATTCTTCCTTTACTGCTTTCTTTTATATTAGATACTTCCTATATAATATTTAAATTTCTATAGTGATTGTTTATGTTTTTGCAGTTACTTTCTTTTTTTTTTTTTGAGACGGAGTCTTGCCCTGTCGCCCAGACTGGAGTGCAATGGCTTGATCTCAGCTCACTTGCAACCTCTGCCTCTCGGGTTCAAACAATTCTTCTGTCTCAGCCTCCTGAGTAGCTGAGACTACAGGCACCCGCCACCACGCCCAGCTAATTTTTTTTTATTTTTAGTAGAGATGGGGTTTCACCATGTTGGCCAGGCTGGTCTTGAACTCCTGACCTCGTGATCTGCCCACCTTGGCCTTCCAAAGTGCTAGGATTACAGGCATGAGCCACCGCACCCAGCTACTTTCTTATTTTCTCTAGGCCTTATAACATATCTTATTATAATCTGCTTCGTGTTTACATTAACTTAATTCCAATGAGATATAAAAATATTACCCCTATATGGTTCTTTTGCCTTGATTTAGACTGAATTTAGTTTTTATCAAAATGTATAGGGTAAGCCCTAACCTGCAATGTGATTCTTTTTTTTTTTTTTTTGTATTTTAGTAGAGATGGGGTTTCACCATGTTGGCCAGGATGGTCTTGATCTCCTGACCTTGTGATCTGCTGGCCTCAGCCTCCCAAAGTGCTGGGATTACAGGTGTGAGCCACAGTGCCTGGCAGAGAACAGCAATTTTAGAAAGTGATTAAGGTTAAATAAGTTTGTATGAGTTGGATGGAAAAGCCATAGGCACTCAATGCCAGCTTGTGAAAGCAGCTGCAGGGGCTGTACTCTGCAGAGCCACAGGGGTGGAGCTGCCTAAGGCCTTGGGAGCTCACCCCTTGCATCAAAGTGGCCTAGATGTGAGACACCAAGTCAAAGGAGATTATTTTGCAACTTTAAGATTTAATGACTGCCCTGCTGGGTTTTGGAGTTTGATAGACCCGGAGCCCTTTTGCTTTGGCAAATTTCTCCCTTTTGGAAGAGGAACATTTACCCAGTGCCTGCACATCCATTGTATCTTGAAAGTAACTAACTTGTTTTTGATTTTACACACTCATAGGTGGAAGAGACTTGCCTTGTCTCAGACAAGACTTTAAACTGGACTTTTGTGTTAATGCTGAAATTGGTTAAGAATTTGGGGGACTGATGTGAAGGGATGATTGTCTTTTGAAATGTGAGAAGGGAATGAGGTTTGGGAGGGGCCAGGGGCAGAATGATATCGTTTGACTCTGTATCCCCACCCAAATCTCGTGTCAAATTGTAACTGTATTAGTATAGGTAGGGATCCAGTTGTGTTCTGCATATGATCAGCCTTAAACTTCATTTTTAAAACAAAAAAAGAGCCAATTTTTAATGATAAATTATTTTGCTTCTTATTTTTCAGTTTGGAGAACCCCTAGTATATTTATAATATTTTACAATTTGTTGAATTTATGATATCTTAATACATGAGATAATTTAAATATTTTATAATATTTCAAGTGTCATTTTTTCTTATTTCGTTATGAAAATTGCTAATAGATAAATTTTTTTCTGGTTATCACAAAACTATCTGAAAATGTGACATTTGCCATTTAGCAGATCTTCATGGTTAATACGTTACCTGAATGGGGGCTTGTGATATGTACTATAATTTTTCATGTTGTCTTAAATTAATTCAGTTTTATTATTTTATTTTATTAAAAAAAGCTAAACTTATAAAATTGGTTGTATATTAGTTTAGGTGAAATTGCTTAGCGATGAGAGAAAAATAATTTGCAAAATATAGAGACTGGATAATTTTTTTAATTTTTTTTTTGAGACAGAGTTTCGCTCTGTCACCCAGGCTACAGTGAAGTGGCTGGATCTCAGCTCACTGCAAGCTCCGCCTCCCGGGTTCACGCCATTCTCCTGCCTCAGCCTCCCGAGTAGCTGGGACTACAGGCGCCTGCCACGGCGCCTAGCTAATTTTTTCTATTTTTAGTAGAGATGGGGTTTCAGTGTGTTAGCCAGGGTGGTCTCGATCTCCTGACCTCGTGATCTACCCGCCTCGGCCTCCCAAAGTGCTGGGACTACAGGCGTGAGCCACCACCCTCAGCGGATAATTTTTTTATAATAAAAATGTTATTTATGTTTGCCCCTTACCTTTTTTTTTTTTTTTTTTTTTTTTAAGATGAAGTTTTTGCCCTTGTTGCCCAGGCTGGAGTGCAGTGGCGCGATCTCAGCTCACCACAACCTCCACCTCCCAGGTTCAAGCGATTCTCTTGCCTCGGCCTCCTGAGTAGCTGGGATTACAGGAATGCGCCACCACGTGCGGCTAATTTTGTATTTTTAGTAGACACGGGGTTTCTCCATGTTGGTCAGGCTAGTCTTGAACTCCTGACCTCAGGTGATCCACCCGCCTCAGCCTCCCAAAGTGTTGGTATTACAGTTGTGAGCCACGGTGCCCAGCTGCCCATACCATTTTCTTTGAAAGTTGAAGTTGTAACTCCCTAATTAGAAAATATATTCATAAATGTGACTTGTAAATATTGAAATTTATGTTTGCTTTTTCTGCCTTCAGTAGAAATGGTGTTTTCTAGCATCTATGTCTTTTTAAAATAAAAGAGAGGATGGAATCAGAATAGGTTGAAAACGCTATTAACAAAATGATGTTGACAGAGATGATCTATCTGGTCTACCAGGGCATTAAAAATTTCAAAAATCATAATCAGTAGAAAACCTCTATGTCCGTTAATATTACAGAATATTGCTTGTGTTAAAATCATTTATGTTGGCCGGGCGCAGTGGCTCACGCTTGTAATCCCAGCACTCTGGGAGGCCGAGGCAGGCAGATCACGAGGTCAGGAGATCGAGACCACCCTGGCCAACATTGTGAAACCCCAGTCTCTACTAAAAATATAAAAAAAATTAGCTGGGCGTGGTGGCGCGCGCCCATAGTTCCAGCTACTTTGGAGGCTGAAGCAGGAGAATCGCTTGAACCTGGGAGGCGGAGGTTGCAGTGAGCCGAGATTGAGCCACTGCACTCCAGCCTGGGTGACAGAGCGAGACTCCGTCTCAAAAAAAAAAAAAAAATTATGTTAAAAACTCTGCCTCCCCGAGCACGGTGGCTCACGCCTGTAATCCCAACACTTTGGGACGCCAAGGCAGGCAGATAATGAGGTCAGCAGTTAGAGACCAGCCTGGCCAACATAGTGAAACCCCGTCTCTACTAAAAAGACAAAAAATTAGCCGGGCGTGGTGGCGGGCGCCTGTAGTCCCAGCTACCCCGGAGGCTGAGGCAGGAGAATGGTGTGAACCCGGGAGGCGGAGCTTGCAGTGAGCTGAGATTGTGGCACTGCACTCCAGCATGGGTGACAGAACGAGACTCCATCTGAAAAAAAAAAAAAAAAAAAAAAAAAAACTCTGCCTCTCATGCATTTAGTAGAGATAAAGTCAGAGGGCAGAACCCTCCGCTGATCCTTATCAGGACACCTGAAGTACAGATGATATATTTCTGTTTTCTCTCAAACTCCATATTGGATACAGTTACTCTGCTTCTAATCCATATTATTACAGTAATGCACAGACACGGGATCATAAAAGAACTTGCAAGCTTTTTAAAAAAGTGTTATATTTTGCACATGTGTGTATGTATTTGTAGACAGCTCTGTCATCTTGGCCAGAGTGTAGCTCAATCAAACCTCAAAATTCTTAGCTCTCAGCCTCCTTAGTAACTGGGACTTGAGGTACACACCACTACAGTGGCTAATTAAATTTTTTTTGTAGAGATGGGGTCTTATTATGTTGACCAGGCAGCTCTTTTTTTTTTTTTTTTTTTTTTTTTTTTTTTTTTTTTTTTTGAGACAGAGTCTCCTTCTGTCGCCAGGTTGGAGTGCAGTGGTGCGATCTTGGCTCACTGCAACCTCCGCCTCCCGGGTTCAAACAATTCTCGTGCCTCAGCCCCCCAGTAGCTGGGAATACAGGCGTGCGGCATCACACCCAGCTAAGTTTTTGTATTTTTGGTAGAGACAGGGTTTCACCTGGTTAGCCAGGATGGTCTCGGACTCCTGATCTCTTGATCCGCCCACCTCGGCCTCCCAAAGTGCTGGGATTGCAGGCGTGAGCCACCGTGCCTGGGCAATTCTATTTTATTCTTTGATCTTTTGTGGTGCTTTTACAATTTTATATCTACATATTATAAATCCAATAACAGAGTCATAATTGTTGCTTTTAATAGTGATAGGTTGCTTTAAAAATGAAGGGTACAATTTAGTCAGATACTTTGGTGCTATGCAAATACAATGCTTATTTTTTAAGTGTTATTTACAATTTTTACACTCCTCAGTTAACCTTGGATACAATAATAACTGTGGTGGTTTTGTGATGGTTGCTTTAGCATTTTATCTATGTTGATTAGTATTTGGAATTCTGTAAAAAAAATTTCCCTATCCTTTTTTCTTTTTTATTTATTTAAAGTTTTTTGTGTATCAGTGTAAATGCATGGGTATTTATTTATTTGAGTTGATTTATTTTATAGGTCAGTGCTCTAATTATTCATTTGGATGCTTATGTTGTTCCAGGATGGACCATTGGGAGTTCTTTCAGGCTGGCTCCCTTTGACATGTTCCCATCATTTTTTAAAATGACTTAAAAAGAAAGAAAGAAAGAAAGAAAACATTTTGAGGCTGGGCGCGGTAGCTCACGCCTGTAATCCCAACACTTTGGGAGGCCGAAGCGGGCAGATCACCCGAGGTCAGGAGTTCAGGACCAGGCTGGCCAACATAGTGAAACCCCGTGTCTACCAAAAATACAAAAAATTAGCCGAGCATGGTGGCGTGCGCCTGTGATCTCATCCAGCAGTGCTTTATCTGTGATTATTTTATTCCTGCTACCCTCTCGTCTTTCTTTGGCCACTATCTGTTCCACCCCCGGAACTGAAGAGAGATGTTGGTAGGGAGAGGCTCTTCCTTCACCTCTGGCAGAAAAGGTTTGCTTGGGCCCTTCACACCGCTGACATCAGAGCCGCACTTCAATGTGGTAGTTATCGGCCATGTGCGGCGCCTGGTCTGAAGTGCGATGCTAGAAAGGTAAAATACAGAGTTAGTTTCAAAGATTTAGTTCCAAATATTTATATACTTTAATAATAATTACATATTTCTTACACATCAAAATGAAACTTTTTTTGATATATTGGGTTAATTAAATTGTTACAATCATTCAACCTGTTCTTGTTTCTTTTTCAAGTTTGGCTACTAGAAAATTTAAAATTCACATGTGGCTCACATTTTATTTCGGAGATTACCTCCTTTCTAAAATCTCAGCCTGCCTGCTCAAAGAACCAGAAAGAAGCCAGGAAGCTCATAAAATCTGAAATTTTAAAATAATTGTTATTATAAAATTATATTTTTTCCTTTGTGAATAGCCATATATTATTTATAAATGCATATGACTTTACACACAAGTTTAAAGGCAAATTCCCTCTGGGGTGGGCCTGGCTCAGCTCTGGGAGGAAGCCCTGCCTCAGAAGGCTGCAGCCTAGGCTGTCACCCTTTCTTCACTTAGCCCAGCATCTGATCACATCTTCTGTCACTCAGGGCACGAGAAGGTGGGGTTTTAAACGTTATCCAATCAGCGACGCCGGGTTGGGAACCATCCAATCAGGCCCACAGCTAGAGCGGACAGGATGGCTTCGGGGATGTGGCGGGGCCTTTGTCTCTCGTTGCAGCTGGAGCCGCAGGTCTCGCCTTCACTGCCCTGTGTCCTCTGCTCGCAGAGGCCCAGCCTCTGTGGCCTTGTGACCTGCAGGTATTGGGAGATCCACAGCTAAGACGCCAGGACCCCCTGGAAGCCTAGAAATGGTGAGAGTGCGGGGTCCGACATCCCGAGAGAGGGGAAGGGGCGGGTTGTAACCGGTGGGAAGTGGCTGTGGCGGGACTTAGGCCTCCCCGCAGTCGACTCTGCAATCTGTGCCCCGAGTTCTCCTTGCTCAGCTCGGCCTCAGTCCCCTTCAGCCATAAGATGGCGGCTGCGCTGACTGCGGGACCCCAGGCGTCCTGTCTTTTCCCTGAGCGGTGACTGGGCCCTGACCTGGAGCCCTCTCAGGGCAGCTCTGGACCCGCAGCGGCGCGACTCTCCCGGATTGTGCAGGGACCACTGGAGGGTCCCCGGGGAAGAATCCTGACTCGGGGTGCGGGTTTATGAATGGAAAGAGCTTTGGTCCGTGAGGTTCCCAGTTCCTCTTTTCTTCTGTTGAAAATGTATGGGAGTCACCGTTAAAACACTAAAGCATTTAATCAAAGAGTGATTCAAAAATTGTGGAGCACCCAGCTGTGGTTTGTAATTTGTGGTTCATGGGCGGGGCTTGAAGTAAAGACTTTTATAAACAGCATGATGAAGAAAACCAAATTCAGTAATTGGTTAGGTTCAGATACATAGTTTCTTAATTTGTAAAATAAAGGTGAAAATTTCCTGGTTATGTAATTAGATGTTAATTGGCAGTTTATAGTTGGTTAAGGATGAATTTTGTTTCTCTCAGTGTAGCAATTTACTAAAAATGCACTTCAGTTAGATTTTTTTTTTTTTTGAGACGGAGTTTCGCTCTTGTTGCCCAGGCTGGAGTGCAATGGGGCGATCTTGGCTCACCGTAACCTCTGCCTCCCGGGTTCAAGCGATCCAATGCCTCAGCCTCCCAAGTAGCTGAGGTGGCATGCACCACCACGCCCGGCTAATTTTGTGGTTTTAGTAGAGACGGGTTTCTGCATGTTGGTCAGGCTGGTCTCGAACTCTCGACCTAAGGTGGTCTGTCCTCCACGGCCTCCCAAAGTGCTGGGATTACAGGCGTGAGCCACCGCGCCCGGCCAGATTTTTTTAAAAGTAGGAATCCAGGGACTAGAGACACCTCAGTCTAATTTCCCACCGCTTAATTATTTTCACACTCCATGGGGATCTGATTTTCTGGTGCATTTTTCAACTGTGTCCCAAGCAGTGTCTTAAATCTAACCTCCCGTCCCCCATATCTCCAGCCTCACTCTGGCTTGCAGTAAGATATTAAATTTCCAGTTCCTCCTGGCATTCCCAAATGCCAGCTAATGCCTCCCTAATTCACGTTATCACCTATTTGTCTTTTAGTGTACTTTTCTATACCGTATTTTAATTAATTATTTTTTGACAAAGCATTAAATGACGCTTTTAAAAAGGTTTGTTACCTGTTTGTAACTATTTCCCATGAGAAGAAAGCAAAGAATAATCCCCTGACACTGTATTGTAAAATCTCTCTGTGCCTCTTCTCCTTGTATCTCCTCTAGGTACAAAGATCTTGTCAGAATGTTTTTGGGTCAAGGTATTCCTTTGAAAACTTTATGAGGTGATGTGTCCTCAGCCACCCTTTAGTTTTTTTCTGGTTGTGGGTTTCAGTACTGTCTGGGGATAAACCAAGATATCCACCGTGGTTATGTCAGCTAAAGTGCCTAGTGAGTATCAGCTTCTGGTTTATTTTCTTCCATAGGACCACCTGAGGTCTGGAGTGTATCCTCTCAAGGGAGCAAGTGGATCCCTGGGGCAGAGAGGAAGGTTCTAGTGTACTCTTATTTTGAAAAGGTAATCAGATGTTGGTACTGAAGGGAAAACACAGAAATAACATCCGCCTCCTGGATTGTCTAAGGGGGCAGAAATATAATGAAATAAATATAGTGAAAGAAAAAATGGTGTTAAAAAGAAAAAAAAATTGTGACAGAAAAAATAGTGTCCCAAAAGACCAAAAAAGAAAAAAAAATCAAACAACAACAACAAAAAACCCACAAAAAACCTGACTCCGGCAGTCAGGATTTTTTCCAGCGGTTCCATTAGCACTTGTTTTCCCTTTTGGAGAAGAAAAAGATCCCCATGTCCTATGGTCCTGTAGATGCCTAATTCTGTCACCCATAGCCATCAGCAAGGTTAACTGAGATGGTGTAAGAACTTGCAAAGTAAAATGCCTCTGGAGCAGCCACCGAGAAATACTGCAGTGTCTCCTGAATGGGTGCTTCTTGAGCACATAAGTGAGCAGGAGTGGGTGGAAGAAACTCTCAAGTGACTGAATGGCTTGACTTGAAACATGAGTCACACACATCTGTTATTTAACCATCACTGCCACTTCTGGATTTGTCACCTTGAAGAGATTTGTTCACTTATTTTGACCTCAGTTTTTTTGCTGTAAATTGCATTATATTGGGCTTGAAAGGTAGGAACTTTTTTTTTTTTTTTTTTTTTTTGAGACAGCTTCACTCTTGTTGCCCAGGCTGGAGTGCAGTGGTACGATCTCGGCTCACTGCAACCTCCACCTCCTGGGTTCAAGTGATTTTCCTGCCTCAGCTGGCCGGGCTGGTCTCAAACTCCTGACCTCAGATGATCTGCCTGCCTTGGCCTCCCAAAGTGCTGAGATAACAGGTGTGAGCCACCACGCCCAGCCAGCAGGAAAATATTTACAAAGGGCATAAAAGAGATGGGTTTTAGAAAAAGAAATTAATGCTTAATTATATATTCCATTTGTTAAAAATTCTCATTTACCTTTTTCTTTCCCAGAGTGAGTTTAAAAGTTTTCTCAGGTGTGTTTTTTTTTATGGCTAGGTGAATTCAAACAGAATTTCAAGGCTTAGCTTTTAGAATGCTAGCTACCGAGGAAAAGAATAGGGAAAATCTCTATCTATTTTGGCTGTAGAAAATGAATACATGTCCATAAGAAAATGTGGTAGATAATTGGTGAGTAAACATAGATTCATGAAAACATCAGTTCCTCTATCTGCGGGGTAAATTTGTGACAGTGAATATCTCTGTTCAAATCCTGTTATCTTGATTTCTGAGTTTCATGCTACATTTTATGAGATGAAACTTGGTACCACCTAGAAGTGTTCCCATATGACTAATTGTTTACTACATGATTTTTAATGAAAATAATACAATAATAGATATATTATCGTAAAGGAGTAGATACTTTTGCTTTTCTTATTGAGGTATAAAATGTAAGTACCTCAAAATTTCCTTCCCTTATATGAACACTGTGTTTGAGTAATTTTGCTGGATTTTTCAAACACGTAGTTTCAAAAACCAAATAAGTAACTCTAACATGGAAATTAAAGCTTGAGCCCAGTGTCTCAGAGCTAAGGCTAATATTGAGCCTACAAAAGGAGGTTATTAAAGGACCAGCTAGTTTATTTCTGGGGATGCTCTCCTACAGATGTCCAGCCTGCTCACCCCAGCCATGGAAGAAGCCTTTCTGCTGACAGAGCCCTGGAAAGCTGGGGACCCACAGGCAAATGTTAAGATGAAAGGGGACTGAGAGGGTCTTACTGATGATAAAGTTGTTATTGTTTTGAGGCAGTTTCTAGGCTTTGGAATATCAAACAAAGTTAGGTTTATGTAAAAAAAAAAAAAAAGAAAGAAAATGAATTCCAAAGGAGTATTGCAACAGGAAAAAGTACCAACTATAAAAATTTTAAGGATTGCATAGTTTAGGCAAACAAGGGCTTTCTTTCCTAGGGAGCGGCAAGCAAGATTAGAAAGAAGGTGGGAGGGGAATGGCAAATGAAGGGTGAAAATTCAGATTTTAAATCAGAGAATGTTTTACCGTGAAGACAGCGTGTTCTTAGAAGAGACATAGAAAGAGGTTTTGTGTTGACTCAGACTGAGAATAGTTTAAAGTTCTGGGGCCTGTGAAAAATTTTATTTAGACCACTGAAGACAAATTCAGCTGAATCTTTTAATGGGAAAAAGAAGAAAATGTGCAGAGTTCTTACTAGAACAAGGTCCCAATTCAAGCCCCACAACAGAGTTCTTGATTTCACTCAAGAAAAAATTCAGGGTGAGTCCACACAGTAAAGTGAAAGGAAGTTTATTAAGAAAGTAAAGGAATAGGGGGGAGGGATAGCTTTAGGAGATATACCTAATGCTAAATGACGAGTTAATGGGTGCAGCACACCAGCATGGCACATGTGTACATATGTAACTAACCTGCACATTGTGCACATGTACCCTAAAACTTAAAGTATAATAATAATAAAATAAAAAAAAGAAAAGAAAAGAAAGTAAAGGAATAAAATAATGGCTTACTCCATAGGCAGGGCAGTGCCGAGGGCTGCTGGTTGCCCATTTTTATGCTTATTTCTTGATTATATGCTAAACAAGGGGTGGATTATTTATGCCTCCCAATTTTGGACCATATACAGGAACTTCTGATGTTATCATGGCATTTGTAAACTGTTATGACACTGGTAAGAGTGTAGCAGTGAGGGTGACCAGAGGTCACTTTCGTCACATCTTGGTTTTGGTAGGTTTTATTTGACTTCTTTACTGCAACCTGTTTTATCCGCAAGGTCTTTATGACTTGTATCTTGTGCTGACCTTCTATCCTATCCTGTTACTTAGAATGCCTAACCATCCAGGAATGCAGCCCAGTCAGTCTCAGCCCTATTTTACCCAGCCCCTATTCAAAATAGATTTGCTCTGGTTCCATATGCCTCTGACATCTCCCCCTTCTTTTTAACATGGGCACACTTAATCCTAAGAGTTGTACAGGGATGAAGATTCATTTACTGTAACTACTTCATGCTGAATAGGGGTGATGATATTTTTGCCTAACTAGTCAGAGTCTTCTTGACCCTGAAAAACAAAACAAAGGATCAGTGACATTTTATGCAAAGTCAAAAAATATAACTTCAGTCTTCTATTAGTTCAGTCCATTCAGTTAATTCCTATTCTGTTTGATAGTCATGAACATTTCAGTTCTCCATGAATACTGAAAGTTTTCTCTCTATTCTAATGTCACAGTTTCTAAAGTTACAACAAACTTGCATTTGAGAACATCTGTCAAAGTCTTAAGTTAACTATAAATCATCTTTTGAAGAGGATCAACACAAGATGATTGTCTGGATGGGAAAGTCTTAGGGCAGTCTCAGTAAAAAAAAAAAAAAAACATGATTGACAAGGAAATTTGGTTAGCTCTGTGGCATACAATAATTTTATGTAACAATTGTGATTATTAATGATATACACTTAGTCATTAGAATTACAGGAGTTTCTCATAATTTTGGAACACATACCAGTAACATTTAGAAAAACAGTCCAAAAATAGTCAAACATGATTTCACATTTGACAGTGTTTTCTATGTGATTTTTTTATACTAAATGAGCCAAACTTTACTATTATATTTGTGTATTATTGATGTCAAACCCAATTCTTAATCTTTATAGACAAACCTATCCAATTTTAGTATTTGACCATAAGGTAATATTCTTATAAACGTTTTATAACTCTTTACAAAGTCCTTGTTGTTAAAGAGTAGATCAGTGCTTTCAGAGAAACCTGTTGTTTTTATCTCAATGTTCAATTTATAGAAAAACTGAATAATACCCATTTAACTTTGTATGTTCACACACAGAATCTCTTTTGCAATTAAATTTTAGCACATCTTTCACAATTTGTTTAAACCTTCAGTTTTATTCTAATTTGAAACAATCCTTTAACCTTTTAATCCAGGCAAAAGTCCACATTTCCATGTCTTCTTATAATCTTTTATCAAAAACACATTTCACTTTCTCTGCATACCTTGCATGTAAAACTGTTTTTTAGTAGTCAAAGTTACATGTTACAATGTTAACTCTTAGCAACTTTTGCTTTTGATGAAACCCTTGGTAAGTAAGGGATTTTAATTATGTACTAGGCCTGGAGTCCAGGACACAGACACAAGTGTATATAAGGTCTGACTCCAGTGTATTAATAGTTAGGGGGTGTGGCTAACTTGATGTGTCCCAGGCCTTACCTAGCTGTAAAGCAGGCAAGTTGTACAGTGAACAGTCATAGTGGCATTTTGAGAAGTCTTTAAGAGGCCTAGTAACCTTTAAATTGTACAATATTTCTTGCATAAATTTCCTTTAGTGAATTATTTCATGACTTATACAGACCATCTATAATATGTTTGGACTCTCTGATTTGTCCTAAACATCCATCTTTTTAAATAACCAGTCATTTTATTTTAGGATAATAATTTACTATACAACAAATTTTCTTATATGAAATTTCTCTTCTTTATAACCTTTGTATATTTAGGGGACATGGCTAATTCCATATGTCCCAAGGCCTTATTTAGAATCTACTGGCTTCAAGATAGGTAAATTGAACAATTTTTAAAAGTCAAAGAACCAATTTATGACCTTAAAGTATTTGGCAAATCTAATATCTGACCTATATAATTTAGATCAAATGGTTTATATTTTGAAGACATTTTTATTTTCCCATTGATCTTTTAAACTTTTTATTTTGAAAAGATTACTTGTCACATGAACTAAAAGGCATTGCACTTTTTACTTTTCTGACAAAATATTTGATTTAAGCTCTTATTATTTTTAAACCAATTAATCAGAGTTTTTTTATATCACACACACAGACAGAAGATTCAGTAGTTGTAAGGTTTTTCTTTGTCAGTTTCTTAATTGGATTACTAGCCCACGACCAGGAAAGCATGTAGTTTCTATGGCTTAATAAGTAAACAGAGCTGGACAACAAAATGGATCCCCCTAAATTAAGGCTCCCATTTTTACATCAGATCTTGTATCTAAAAAGGAGAGAATCAGTTCATCCCAAGGGATGTCTTATTTCTCAGTGGGACATGGGTACACCTCCATACTTCCTAAGTGGTCCAGAGTATGTTTCTCTGATCCAAATGTGAAGAGCTGAGTTTTTCCCCATAACTGCCCTTAGCCATTCCAAAAGTATATTTCTCGCCCAGTTATTACATGCCAAAGTTCTTTTATAATGTGAAGTAATTCGTGATACCCCCAAAAGTAAAAAACATCAGATAATGCAATGCAAAACAGAAGATAAACTTAGATTTTGAGAAGGATCTATTCACTTCCAATTCCTGGGGTTTCATGAGGAAAAAGAGGTGTTTCCCAAAACAGGGTCTATAGTGTCTCTTCTGTTTTTCCCAAGGAGTCCCAGGCTGTTAGAGCTTGAATACCTGCTTTTAATTAAGCTGACTTTTAAACATAGTGCTCTTTTAAAAAATCCTTTTAAATTTCTTATTACCAGGCGTTAGTCAGGTCAAACAGCCAATATCTCTGGCTTTTGAATTTTACCAAAGTAACTTCACAGGTGTTCTGAAAAAGGAGAATTCAAGATGGTTCCTGGAGGGGAAGAGAATCAACAAATGGTAAAGCTCACCCAAATATCAAACAAGAAAGTCCTCATTCCCTAAGCTGAGAATGGAACCCTGAACCTGGGCCACCACTGTGATGGTGGAGACCAAGAGAAAGTACTGTCATGTGGTCACAAGGTCGAGCTTCCAAGGACATGACTGAGCACTTTGCTGGGCCATCCTGAACAGCAGCCTTAAAGGGTCCTAGGCCTGCATTCTATCCTAAGGTACCCCTCTTAATGACAGAACCATACAGAAAGACATTTATAGCTCAAAGTACAACAGATTTGTTACAGCTTAAGACTAACCTCACAAATGCATCTCCAAATTAATTAGAACTTTACATAGGAGATAAACAGTAATTTTTTTACCACTCATTCCATCAGTTTACATAGAGGCCAGAAGTCTGGTAAGAAATTTGTACCCTTTTGCCAGCATGCCAGGCTTCTGGGTTCCCTTCCCCTGGGTTGCCCTAGTGACGTGGCTGGCTGCACCACAGCACTGGGGGCCAAGCCACAACACAAAGGAAAATTATCTTTTTCTATTCTGGCCATAGCAAAATATGTGTGACAACACAGACATTAGCTACTCTGCTTAGCAACCAATATCAAACGCAACTCTTAAACTTGGCCCCAGTTGGGCCCTGTCATCATTAATTCAACCTCTGATCAGGAGTTTCAACTTGAGGCCTCTGGGCAAGATGGTTACTCTGAGTAATAGAAAAGATAAGAAAGGGAAAAGAGAGAAAAAGCATTGCCTGTGGCAGGGTGGGGAAGGCAAAGAGCTCAGGGGGCCAGAGAAAGACCTGCCCATTGCAGTGATAATAAAAAGTTGAGGTGGCTGCCTCTTGGTAGGAAAGATTTTTTCCAGAAGTCCCATTAGCACTTCAGTTTTCCTTTTTGGAGAAGAAAAAGATCCCCATGTCCCATGGTCCTGTAGATGCCTAATTCTGTCACCCATAGCCATCAGCAAGGAGTGCAAGACAGATTAATCCAAAGAGAATAGCAATGAATATCCCGTAGTGTCAAACCAGTTCTTGCTGAGTTGGATTTTACTGAGAGGTTTACCCAGGTATATGCACCCCAGTCACCCAAAGTCAGCCAGTTGGTGCACACAGATGATTTTCCTTTGGGTCAGAGTATAGTCCCTTTGTGGTTGCCAGAAAGATGTTACTGGAAAGAAGTTCTGATCCAGACCCCAAGAGAGGGTTCTTGGATCTCGCTCAAGAAAGACTTCAGGGCAGGTTCATAAAGTGAAAGCAAGTTTATTAAGAAAGTAAAGCAATAAAAGAGTGACTACTCCATAGGCAGAGCAGTCCTGAGGACTGATGGTTGCACATTTTTATGGTTATTTCTTGATTATATGCTAAACAAGGGGTGGAATATTTATGCCTCTCCTTTTTTTTTGAGACAGGTTCGCACTGTTTTGCCAGGCTGGAGTGCAGTGGCATGATTTCAGTTCACTGCAACCTCCGCCTCCCGGGTTCAAGCGATTCTCCTGCCTCAGCCACCCGAGTAGCTGAGACTACATGCACGTGCCACCACGCCCAGCTAATTTTTGTGTTTTTAGTAGAGACAGGGTTTCACCATGTTGGCCAGGATGGTCTCAATCTGTTGACCTCGTGATCCACCCACCTCAGCCTCCCGAAGTGCTGAGATTACAGGCGTGAGCCACTGCATCTGGCCTGTGCCTTTCCTTTTTAAACTGCTATAAGATAACTTCCAGACTTTGCCATGGCATTTATAAGCTATCATAGCACTGGTGGGAGTGTAGCAGAGAGGATGACCATAGGTCACTCTCATTACCATGTTAATTTTGGTGGGTTTTATCCAGCTTCTATACTGCAACGTGTGTTATCAGCCAGGTCTTTATGACCTGTATCTTGTGCTGACCTCCTATCTCATCTTGTGAGTTAGAATGCCTAACCATCTGGAAATGCAGCCCAGTGGGTCTCAGCCTTATTTTTACTCAGCCTCTATTCCAAATGGAGTTGCTCTGGTTCCATACGCCTCTGACAGAGTCTGTGTCTGGCTGTGTGATAAATAAGAAAAGAGAGCACCATCTAAGTCATAATGGGAAGGGTGTTTCTTTCCATAAACTTTCTAGAGAACACAAAGGATGAAGGATTTTATTAATCACATCTATTTACCTAGATTATGTTTGTGCTTCATTGTTCCCCACCTCTTTTCTTGGTCATGTACATTTCTTCCATTTGACTTTTCCTGGGTTGTACTTTTTATAATAAACTAGTAAACATAACTACAGTGTTTTGCTGAGTTCTGTGAGTAGCTTGATCTAATTATTGAACTTGAGGAAGTTTGTAGGAGTCCCCCATTTTTAAACAGTAGCTCAGAAGCATAGATGGGCCTATGGGGTTTGTGACTGGCATCTGCAATGAGGGCAATGTTGTGAGACTGAGCCCTGAATCAGGGTCTGTGCTGACTCTGGGTGGTGTCAGAATTGAAATGTTAGACATTGAGTTACTGTTGGAGAATTGCTTGGTGTTAAGCAAACTACAGATTTGGTGCCGGAAGAAAGATATCACAGAGGCCTGTCCTGGAATAAAACTCTTGGTATCTGGAAATGGGAGGCTCTGCTCTCCTGTACACAGGCTTTCACACTGCCCGTTGTCCTGGGATCCCAGGCCTCCTCCCAGGGAGAGAGAGGATGAAAACTTAGAGGAAAGGAGCTCTGATGACAGACCCCCTTTTCCCACAGCTGCCACCACAGGATTCCCACCCACTCCCAAACATGCCCACTAGACATTGACATGCGCACACCACTCCCAGGACTAGGCACCACCCTCAGGAATTTCACCACAGCATTGTTGATTTTAGTGTTTCTTGACAAAAACCCACAAAAGTGTCAAGTCTCCTGGCATATTCCAACCCCCAGACAGTGAATCTGCAGCAGCAAACTGTTTTCCCCAGTAACCTAGAGTTCTGGGCCACCTGTTCATAATCTCATCTACCTGCATGGGCACAGAAATAAATCAGAGTCCAGCCCCACCTGGGCCACTATCTGTAGAACAAACAACTCCTTCCACTTACATTGCATTCTTCCCCAAGCATGGATTTTTTTTTTCTTTCAACTTTTCTTTTTGGTTCAGGGATCCATGTGCAGCTTTATTATGTAGGTAAAATTGTGTCATGGGAGTTTGGTGTAGATTATTTTGTCACTGAGGTACTAAGCATAACACCAAACAGGTACGTTTTCTGTTTCTTTTGTTCTCTCATTGTCTATTCTCAACTAGGCCTCAGTGTCTGTTGTTCTCCTCTTTGTGTCCATGTGTTCTTATTATTTAGCTCTTATCAATGAGAACATGCATTTGGTTTTCTGTTTCTGTTTTAGGTTCCTAAGGATAATGGTCTCCAGCATCGTCTACGTTGCTGCAAATAACTTAATCTTTTTTTTTTTTTTTTTTTTTGAGACAGAGTCTTGCTCTGTCGCCCAGGCTGGAGTGCAGTGGCGTGACCTCAGCTCACTGCAACCTCCGCCTCTCGTGTTCAAGCGATTCTCCTGCCTCAGCCTCCCGAGTAGCTGGGACTACAGGTGCCCATCACTACACCTAGCTAATTTTTTGTATTTTTAGTAGAGAATTTTTAGTGTTAGCCAGGATGGTCTCGGTCTCCTGACCTTGTGATCCACCCGCCTCAGCCTCCCAAAGTGCTGGGATTACAGGCGTGAGCCACCATGCCCGGCCTTGCAAATCACTTAATCTTGTTTTTATTTAATTTATTTATTTTTTGAGACGGAGTTTTCACTCTTGTTGCCCAGGCTGGAGTGTGATGGCACCACCTCAGCTCACCACAACCTGCGCCTCCTGGGTTCAAGCAATTCTCTTGCCTCAGCCTCCCGAGTAGCTGGGATTACAGGCATGCACCACCACTCATGGCTAATTTTATATTTTTAGTAGAGGTGGGTCTCACCGTGTTGCCCAGGCTGGTCTCAAACTCCTGACCTCAGGTGATCCGCCTGCCTCAGCCTCCCAAAATGCTGGGATTACAGGCTGAGCCACCATGCCCAGCTTGTTTTTTTTGTTTTGTTTTGTTTTGTTTTATTGGCCACATAATCTTCCATCATGTTTATATATCATACTTTGTTTTTATTAAATCTTCTATTTTATTTAATTAATTTATTTATTTGGAGACAGTGTTTCACTCTGTCACAAAGGCTAAAGTGCAGTGGTATAATCTTGGCTCACTTCAGCCTCAACCTTCCAGGCTCAAGGCACCCTCTTCAGCCCCCTAAGTAACTGGGACTACAAGCATGCACCACCATACCCAGTTAACTTCTTTTTCTATCGTTTGTAGAGATGGGGTTTTGTCATGTTGCCCAGGCTGGTCTTGAACTCTTGAGCTAAGGTAATCCACCTGCCTCGGCCTCCCAAAGTGCTAGGATTACAAGTGTGAACCACCTCACCTGACCATACCTTATTATTTTAATCTAGTCTACATTAATAGGCAATTCGATTTGTTCCATGCGTTTGTTTTTTGTTTGTTTGAGACAGAGTCTCACTCTTGCCCAGACTAGAGTGCAGTGGCACCATCTCAGCTCACTGCAACCTCTGTCTCCTGGGTTCAAGCGATTCTCCTGCCTCAGTCTCCTATGTAGCTGGGACTACAGGCACATGTAACCACACCTGGCTAAATGTTGTATTTTTAGTAGAGATGGTGTTTTGCCATATTGGCTAGGCTGGCCTGGAACTCCTGACCTCAGGTGATCCACCGGCCTCAGCCTCCCAAAGTGCTGGGATTACTGACATAAGCCACTGCACCCAGCCCATGTCTTTGTTATTGCAAACAGTGTTGTAATAAACATGCATATGCATGTGTCTTTATGGCAGAATAATTTATATTTCTTTGGGTATATACTCAATTTGGAGGTTGCTGGGTCAAACAGTAATTCTGTTTTCAGTTCTGTGAGGAATCACCACACTGCTTTTCACAATGGTTGAACTAATTTACCCTCCCACCAGCAGTGTATAAACATTCCATTTTCTCTGCAACCTTACCAGCATGTTACTGACTTCGGTTTTTGAGACAGAGTCTCACTCTGTCACCCAGGCTGGAGTACAGTGGTGTGATCTCAGCTCATTGCAACCTCCACCTCCTTGATTCAGTAGATTCTCATGCCTTAGTTTCTAGAGTAGCTGGAACTACAGATGTGCGCCACTAAGCCTGACAATTTTTGTATTTTTAGTAAAGATGGGATTTCTCCATATTGGCCAGGCTGCTCTCAAACTCATGACCTCAAGTGATCTGCCTGCCTTGGCCTCCCAAAGTGCTGGGGTTACTGCACCCAGCCTGTTACTTTGTAACAACAGCCATTCGGATTGGTGTGAGATGGTATC
Organism: Pongo pygmaeus; assembly: GCF_028885625.2. Taxonomy (NCBI): domain Eukaryota; kingdom Metazoa; phylum Chordata; class Mammalia; order Primates; family Hominidae; genus Pongo; species Pongo pygmaeus. The sequence continues at coordinate 21,735,232 of NC_072393.2, forward strand.
TCATTGTGGTTTTTGTTTGTTTTTAGCATTTCTCTAGTGATTAGTGGTGAGCATTTTTTGCACATGCTTGTTAGCCACATGTTTGTCTTCTTTTGAAAAGCATCTGTTCATGTTTTTTGCCTACTTTTTAATGAAGTTTTTTTTTTTTTTTTTTTCTGTAAACCTGCTTAACTTCTTTATGAATTCTGGATATTAAACCTTTATCAGGAACATAGTTTGCAAATATTTTTGTTTATTTGGTATGTTTCTGTTTACTCCATTGATAGTTTCCTTTGCTGTGAAGAAGTTCTTTAATTAGGTCCCTGTTGGGAAAAAGCTGGGTGTTGGGAGGGAAACTGAGGCAGAGCTTGCATAATGTCCTCTGGAATGAGTCTAGACCTGCTGGCTCCTTGCTTCTAGCTTTCCTAGGTTCCTATTCCCATTATCTCAAGTAGCAGAACATGTTCCTTATAAATGCTAAACCATCACAGCTGTAGATCATGCGCCTGCTCTTTTGACCTCCACGTTCTCACCACCTGTTTCTTTGTTGGATTACCAATAAATACTGTGGGCTCCCAGAGCTCAGGGCCTTCGCAGCCTCCATGATGGTGATGGCCCTCTGGTGTCCCACTTTTTTTTTTTTTTTTTTTTTTTTTTTTGAGACGGAGTCTCACTCTGTCACCCAGGCTGGAGTGCAGTGGTGTGATCTCGGCTCACTGCAAGCTCCGCATCCCGGGTTCACGCCATTCTCCTGCCTCAGCCTCCTGAGTAGCTGGGACTACAGGCGCCCGCCACCGTGCCCAGCTAATTTTTTTTTTTGTATTTTTAGTAGAGACGGGGCTTCACCGTGGTCTCGATCTCCTGACCTCGTCGTCCGCCTGCCTCAGCCTCCCAAAGTGCTGGGATTACAGGTGTGAGTCACCGTGCCCAGCCTGGTGTCCCACCTTTATATCTCAAACTGTCTTTTTCTCAATCCTTTGACTCCACCGGACTTTCTCACCCCCACGACCTGGTGTTGAGTCTGATCACCCCAAGAGGTCCCATTTGTCAATTTTTGCTTTTGTTGCAGTTGCTTTTGGTGTCTTCGTCATGATACATGTAGATATGTGTGGTAAGAGAGTGAAACTCCAGGGCCTCATGTGACTCTACGGTGAGGCCAGAATCAAGCATGAGGGCTTCAAGATACATTCCTGAGAGTTAAGTGCCACATTTGCACTAAAGGGTGGCTTCAGGACCTGTTCTGTTTGGGTTTGGTAGGGACAGGGCAGTGGCCCATATTTTCATATTTTCATTACTGTAGCAAAAATTGTTGGTGTCTGTGGCAGGGGAGGGCACCTGTGGACAGTAAAAGAGGAACATATATTTTTATTTCCGTGGAGCAACTCATTGTTCCTGAATCTCTTCTGTTATAAAGGAGAAAGATGAGTGGACTTTTTGGTCTTGGTCCTTCTGTCTGTGAGTGTGAGGCTAGTAGGTAAGCAGGTGGTGCTGATGCGTTTAAGGGACTTTTCTCAAGATGCAGGTGTTACTTGTCCAGAGAATTTCATCTGAAAAGGATTTCCAGAGGAGGAGAAAGGAAAAATGCTTCTTTTCAGCTAAACATGTCTCAGATCAAGAGCTGTGTCCACTCTGCCTCCTGGAGTGCCATGCGTTTAGTACTTGCAAACCTTTGCTTCTCTACTTGTGTTTTCCCTCCCCCAGTGATTTTGTTTCACATACTTTTAAAAATTCTTGTGATAGTCAAGGGTCTCTAAAAAATATTTCTATCCTATGTACCAGAGCCTTCTCTACATCATGGCTTCTTATATGCAATGCAGAATTCCTACCATGAATTTATGATCTGCCATATTAAAAGTGTTCCTTTTGTGGCTGCTGAACATGGGAAGATGTGGATACTCAAGATTCCTATTGGGGGAAAGCTAGGGTCCTTAGTAAAGATGGAGAACATATAATGTTGAGGTGTCGCCTGTGTTCTCCATTAGCTCTATGCAGAACAGGATTAAGAAAATGCTTATTTAAACAGGATGGCATTTATTTATTTATTTATTTATTTATTTATTTATTTTTATTTTTTGAGACAGAGTCTCGCTCTGTCGCCCAGGCTGGAGTGCAGTGGCGAGATCTCGGCTCACTGCAAGCTCCACCTCCCAGGTTCACGCTTTTCTCCTGCCTCAGCCTCCCCAGTAGCTGGGACTACAGGCGCCCACCACCACACCAGGCTAATTTTTTGTATTTTTAGTAGAGACAGGGTTTCACCATGTTAGCCAGGATGGTCTCGATCTCCTGACCTCGTGATCCGCCCGCCTCGGCCTCCCAAAGTGCTGGGATTACAGGTGTGAGCCACCGTGCCCGGCCTGTTCAGGATGGCATTTATTACCCAGGAAGTTCTGGAGAAAATTATTCAGAGATACCTGCTTTCTAGGATGCTAAAGAAGGAATACTTAAAATCATTATTAAAAATTATAGAACATGGGAGATATCTTGACCTTCGCATAAAACTGATTTTTCTTTATGGTTAAATTCAGTCTGTAATTGACTTTTTGAGGGGCAATATCTCAGCAGTGATGTTGTGTTCTTCTGTGTGCATCAGCACATCATAAAAATTTATTCTAGTGTTGTTGATGTTAATAATTTGCTTGGTTAAAGAGCTCTCTGACTTTTTTTCACTATAGAGTTAATTGTTTTTCTCTTTATTATTAAGTATCTTTATGTAGCTAATAAACTATCACATTTAATCTGGCACCTGCCCTTTTTTATTAGGTTTTTTTGTTTGTTTTTTGCAAGTATCTGTCTTTGGAAAATGAAGGCTCTTTGTTTACAGACCAGAAAAGTTGGGAAAAACACAATCTCTTTCACTTACTGAATGTCTGACAAAATAGTCTTCTGGGGTCAAAAACACTGGCATTACTAGTGACCTTGTTAGAATTTTAAAAACTCAGACTTTATTCCAGATCTTCTGGGGGAAAAAAAAAAAAAAAAAGCTTCACGACAGGATCTCCAGTTTATTGTACATATTTAAATTTGAGAGGTACCATCTAACTCAACATGTCTTTTTTTGTCTGAAAAATATACACAACTCATTATGATGTAGATATAGCACTCAAAAATGTATACATTTGTGTCCTTAATTATATTCTTTATCATCCAGAAAAGTATTATATATGCACTGGTGTTGTGGATCTTATGCCATTCTCTGCCCTCAGAGTAAGAATACATTAGAGAATATTTCTGTGTTAAAAATTACTGGATAATTTCAGTTATTCTTATAAGTCAGAACCAATTCTCTTTACTCTCTCATTTCACCTTAAGTCAAATAATAAATTCTGCCCATGGCCACTTGGTAAATATATGTGTGTCTCTGTGCTTGTGTTTTTCAGGAGACATTGACATTTAGGGATGTGGCCATAGAATTCTCTCTGGAGGAGTGGGAATGCCTGAACCCTTCTCAGCAGAATTTATATATGAATGTGATGTTAGAGAACTACAAAAACCTGGTCTTCTTGGGTGAGAATAACTTTAATACGTAATTCTTAATATACCCTAAATGTTTTATGTCTGTTTTTTTGTAGAATTTTTTTGGTAATTTATGCTTTGTATAAATGAGTTTCTGATCCCAGTTTTCAAGAAAATCTTGATGATTTGTCTGTGTAGAAAAGAATTTCTTCAACATGTTTCATCTTGACCTGAACTTTCCACATTCCTGAGCTGATCTGCATCCTTCACTCTAAATTAGTGGTAATTCCAGAAATTTGGTGGCATAAAATATTGCCCATATCTTAAAATCTATTTTCCGCCATCAATTTTTGATTCATGAGTACCAGGTAGTAAAATTAAGGACCTACAAATTTAAAATATTTTCTAAATAGTTAGAGATGTCTCATTAATTAGTATTTTAGGATTAATTTTCTAAAATATTCTATTACATCCTTTTTACTGAGCACAGTACTAGGTTGGTAACTAGAGAATATAAGCAAGATTTATGCTGTTTACTTTTAATAAGGCAGGTATTGCTGTCTCTAAGCAAGACCCGATCACCAGTCTGGAGCAAGAAAAAGAGCCCTGGAATATGAAGAGACATGAGATGGTGGATGAATCCCCAGGTAGGTGAGAGTGAACACAACAGATGACACAGATGAGAGGTACAAAGGTTTAAAAAAAAAGCAAGCCAGTCCTTACAATGTGATTTGGGAAGCTGTGTTGCAAAGCATATAGTTTCTGGGAAGACTGAATATTTTCTTAAAATTTTCTCTCACTAAAGGGCATCTTCTGTCTTATGCTTTTAAATTCTCTAAGAATTTTCCTTTTCCTTGGGTGAACACACAAATATCTGCATAATTTTGAAAAACACTGTTTTTTTATTTTGTTTTGTTTTGTTTTGTTTTGTTTTGAGACAGAGTTTCGCTTTGGTTGCCCAGGCTGGATTACAGTGGGGTGATCTCGACTCACTGCAACCTGTGGCTCTTGGGTTCGACGATTTTCCTGCCTCAGTCTCCTGGGTAGCTGAGATTACAGGCAACTGCCACCATACCCGGCTAATTGTTTTGTATTTTTAGTAGAGACGGGGTTTTACCATGTTGGCCAGGCTGGTCTTGTACTCCTGTCCTCAAGTGATCTGCGCACCTTGGCCTCCCAAAGTGCTGGGATTACAAGTGTGAGCCACTGCGCCCGGCTGAAAAACTCTATGTTACATTATTTTTTAGTTCTTTTTTTGCATCCTGTCTGAAATATGTGAGAGTAGTGGTTTCTGTTCCATTAGGGGTTTCTTGTTAATTTTTCTGCATAGTCCATCCTGTTTTTATTACTGTAGTCTTAAAATATAGTTTGAAATTATAAGTTATGATGTCCTGTCTCTCTGCTTTGTTCTTTTTATTCTCAAGAATGCTTTGGCTATTTGAAGTTTATTGTAGTTTCTTGTAAATTTTAGAATTGTATTTTCTATTTTGAAAAAAATGCCACTGGAATTTTATTAGGAAGTTTATTGAATGTGTAGATTACTTTAGATAATATGGCACTTTAACAATATTTATTCTTTCAATCCATAGACATGAAATTTTGTGTTGTTGTTGAGACAGAGTCTCGCTCTGTCACCCAGGCTGGAGTGCAGTGGTGCAATCTCAACTCACTGCAACCTCCACTTTCTGTGTTCAAGTGATTCTCCTGCCTCAGCCTCCCTAATAGCTGGGATTACAGGCATGTGCCACCACGCCCGGCTAATTTTTGTATTTTAGTAGAGACAGGGTTTCACCATGTTGTCCAGGCTGGTCTCGATCTCCTGACCTTGTGATCCGCCTGCCTTGGCCTCCCAAAGTGCTGGGATTATAGGCGTGAGTCACCATGCCCAGCCGACATAAAATATTTTTAAATTTATTTTTGTCTTCTCTAATTTCTTTCATTGATATCTTATATATTTCATTGTAAAGATTTTTTACCTTGGCCAGCCGCAGTGGCTCACACCTGTAATCCCAGCACTTTGGGAGGCCAGGGAGGGTGGATCACCTGAGGTCAGGAGTTCGAGACCAGCCTGACCAACATGGAGAAACCCTGTCTCTACTAAAAATACAAAAGTGGCTGGCCATATTACAGGCATAGATTACATGCCTGTAATCCCAGTTACTCGGGAGGCTAAGGCAGGAGAATCGTTTCAACCCAGGAGGCAGAGGTTGTGGTGAGTCAAGATGGCACCATTGCACTCCAGCCTGGGCAACATCAGCAAAACTCCATCTCAATAAAACAAAAAGATTTTTTACCTTGTTAGTTAAATTGGTTTTCAGAAATTTATTATTTTAATACTATTATAAATAAGATTGTTTTCTTTATTGCATCAGATAGTTTAAGTGTATGGAACCATAACTTGTATGTTAATTTTATATTTTGCTAATTTACTGACTGTATTTATTAGTTTAGACAATTTTTTTGTTGTTGTTCAAGACAGAGTCTTACTGTTTCACCCAGGCTGGAGTGCAATGGCGCGATCTTAGCTCACTGCAACCTCCACCTCCTGGGTTCAAATGATTCTCCCTCAGCCTCTCAGGTAGCTGGGACTACAGGCGCCCACCGCCACACCTGGCTAATTTTTTTTTTGCAGTTTTAGTAGAGACAGGGTTTCACTATGTTGGCCAGGCTGTTCTTGAAGTCCTGACCTCGTGATTTGCCCGCCTCGGCCCTCAAAAGTGCTGGGATTACAGGTGTGAACCACCATGCCCGGCTTTTTAGACAAATTTTAATGTGCTGTTTATGGGTTTTTATATAATAAAATCATACGATCCACAAAAAGCAACTTTTTACTTATTTCTCTTCAATTCCAATGGCTTTTTAAAAATGTTTTTGACTAATCCTTGTGCCATACACTTCCAGTGCTACATTAAAATAGAAGCATTGACAATGGGCACAAATTCACAGATATATTGATATCTGTGAATTTGAAGGAGCAAACAACTCCTTAAGCTTTTATAAACTGGTTTCAGGAGGTAAAGATCTTTTTCTGTTGTGTCCCTAGGGTGATGGGATGCCCTCTGGGTTTGTAGTGAAGAGGGGTTGTAGCTTGGTCACAAGACTGCTCGGTCTGCACTAGCATCCACCTTTAGATGGTTTGTTACAAAGGGCTTGGGTAATCGTAATTTCCATTTTATTTTTGGACAGATTGAATGTTCTTTAAGACTTTGATCTGTAGGGCAGACACGAGGGCAGTGTCTGCAGCTGGCTCCATATATAATGGCGCTTATATCAGGATGTGAATGGGTTTGCCTTTCACTGAGTACCAGAGAGGATTTCCTCAGGTCACTGTGTGGGTTTCTACTTAAGCAAAACTGGTCATGAACTGTGTCTCAGAGCTGGAACTGAGTCATTAAACTATTTCAGGGACTGCAGTAAAAACCAAGGTCTGTAGGCCTGTCTGCATGGCTGCAAATGGGTGTCTTCCTCCAGGTCTCTGGAAGGGCAGGACCTCTCTTAGACTGTAACTGGGAGGAGTTTGGGATGCTTACAGAGTTAACTTCAGAATTCTCTGTTGGACCAAGTTGGGTGGGCCATTTCTTGGTCTGTATCCAAAACCAGGTGTCATGTAGTTTCTCACATGAATAAGTGCCTGTCCTCTGAAAAAAAACACTCCTCAATCTTGGGCTTTAGCAGAGTTTCACAACTCCCTCCCTGGGTCTCAAAGCTCTTCTAAAGGCACTTACTTGGGAGATGGGATCCTGTTTATCATCTAGGCTGGTCTTGAAATCCTGGCCTGCAGCAATTCTCCAACCTCAATGTACCGTGTAGCAGTCATTACAGGTGTGAGCCATGATGCCTGGCTGTCTCATAAAGGCATTTTTTTGTCAGGGGTGACTGAAAAGCTTTTTTGCTGTGGTGAGGATGGTCAAATAGAGCACCTCTTATTTTTTCATGTCACTGATGTTACTCTTTCTATACATTTTTACTTTCTATTTTCCATTTCAAACTTGTCGTAATTTTAGATTCAGACATTTAGGACAATATGCTAGAATTTACATGTTATGCCTGAAATAAATTAGATAATTGATAGGCACTCCATATTACTAGAATGGTTACTTAATTTAAGTTTGCTGCAGGTAAAAAGGAATTATAGGATTTTCACCCACTTTCTTCAGCATATATCTAAATGATAATTTACTTGTAAATATTTGTTTTACATATCAGAGGCTCTAACCCTATTTTGAAAAATATAAGTTTTAATTTAGCAATGTAATGCTGTTCTTTGCTTCTGAAGTTGGATTACAGCAGTTTCATTTTGTGTAAGAATAGCATATATTTAAAACATAAAAATTATCACATTTCTTTTACATGCTTATTAAAAGTTTCTCATTAGTATATTCTATTTATAATTATACTGCATATTCTGTGAAATTTTACTGCCACATAGTGCATGCCAATGATTCAAAATACCTGCCTTCCCTGAGTACACAAATATTGTGGTTATCCAGACAATTCTTTTTTAAAGGTATATTAATGCTGCATACCAGATTTTATGAGTAAACATGTCTCTTACTGTTGTGCAGTTTTCATATTAGTGTTTTTTCAGTGTAGGTTTCTTAACATCAGCTTATTGTGTTTTTTAGTTTTTCTTATATATTATAATTTTAGCCAATTTGCAATTCTGTTTGTATACTTTAAGTCAATGTGGTGTTTAATTAAGAGATAAATCAGCCATACATCTATCACAATTGGATTATATATGTGTGGGTGTTTATCTATAAATATGACCCCAATATTGGTTATGGCTTATCTTGTATATATTCTTTCTTAGCTGATTTTCAGTGGGCATTTTATCTTGTCTAAGTGAGTAGTCATGGAAATATTTTCATTATGTCTTATTTTCTCCATGTGTCTAATGATGAATGTATATTTCCTTTGTGTGAGAGAAACGCTATTTGTGATTTGAAGGTAATTTTTGAGAAGATTTGTAATTTAGTATTTTTTCCGTTTTTCCTTTAGAAAAAGTAATTGTTGTAAAAACACATAACAGGCCTGGCTCAGTGGCTCACGCCTGTAATCCCAGCACTTTGGGAGGCTGAGGCAGGCAGATCACTTGAGATCAGGAGTTCCAGACCAGCCTGGCCAACATGGTGAAACCCTGTCTCTACTAAAAAAAAAAAATTAGCTGGACATGGTGGCCTACGCCTGTGTAATTCGGGCTACACAGGAGACTGAGGCAGGAGAGTCGCTTAAACCCAGGAGGCAGAGGTTGCAGTGAGCCGAGATCACACCACTGCACTCCAGCCTGGGTGACAGAGCGAGATTCTGTCTCAAAAGAATGACAAGAAAAAACAGTAAAAACATTAAAATTTAGCATCTTAAGTCTATTTAAGTGCACATTTCAGGGCCAGACATGGTGGTGGCTCACATCTGTAATCCCTGGATTTTGGGAGGCCAAGACAGGAGTATCATTTGAGCCGAAAAGTTTGAGACCAGCCTGGGCAACATTCGGAGATTCCCTCTCTACAAAAATTTTTAAAAATATCCAGGCATGGTAGTGTGCACCTGTGGTCCCAGCTGTTTGGGAGATTGAGGGGAGGATTACTTGAGCCTGGGAGTTTGAGGCTGAAGTGAGGCATAATTGTGCCACTGCACTTCAGCTTGAGTGACAGAGTGAGACCCTCTCTCAAAAAGAAGCTGTACATTTCAGTCATGTTAAATATATTCACATTGTTATGCAAAAGACTTCTAGAAATTTTACATCTTGTGAAACTGAAACTCAGTACCCATTTAAGTAACAAGAACCCATTTTACCCTCTCCCCAGCCGTTGACAAACACTGTTCCACTTTGTTTTTATGAGTGTGACTACTTAAGATATCTCATATACATAGTGGAATCATATAGTTTTATCATTTTGTTATGGGCTTATTTCCCATGACATAATATTTTCAAAGTTTATATCAAAATGTGACAAGATTTCTTTGATATTTGATTTAATTATGATAATATTTGATAATCTTTGATTTCTGTGATATTTCATTGGATGTATATGTTACATTTTTGATGTGTTTGTAAGAGACACCTGGGTTGCTTCTGCTTTTGGCTTTTGTGAATACTGGTACAATAAACATGGATGTTCAAATTTGTCTTCCAGGCCCTGTGCTTCATATTTTGGAAATATATTCATAAGTGGGATTGCTGTATTTGATGATAATTCCATTTTTAATTAAGAAGCATTTATAACATTTTAAAATAATGGTTGCATCTTGTTTTCTACCAACAATCAACATAGTTTTATTTTCATTGCATCATCAAGAGATTTGGTGTTTTAAAAAAAGGTATAGTGGCCATTGTAATGAGTGTGAGGCAATTTTGTTTTTTCATTTTATTTATTTATTTATTTATTTATTTATTTATTTATTTATTCATTGTGATGAAGTCTTACTGTTATCACCCAGGCTAGAGTACAATGGTGCAATGGCTCACTGCAACTTCCGCCTCCTGGATTCCAACAATTCTCATGCCTCAGCCTCCCGAGTAGCTGAGATTACAGGCACCTGCCATCATGCCTGGCTAGTTTTTGTATTTTTAGTAGAAACGGGGTTTTCACCATGTTGGCCAGGCTGGTCTTGAACTCCTGACTTCAGGTGATCCTACCTGACTCGGCCTCCCAAAGTGCTGGGATTACAGTCGTGAGGTGAGCGCCTGGCCTCTATTTTTATCTGTTTCTCTGCAAATCATTAATTCTGCTTTTCTTTTCAAATGTTTTTTCCCATTTGGGTTTATTTTTTGATGAAAATTATTTTTTCATTTCTTTCTTTTTTTTGAGACGGAGTCTCACTCTGTCTCCCAGACTGGAGTGCCATCGTGTGATCTCGGCTCACTGCAAACTCTGCCTCCTGCGTTTAAGTGATTCTCCTGCCTCAGCCTGTCTCAGCCTCCTGAGTAGCTGGGATTATAGGTGCCTACCACCACGCCTGGCTGATTTTTGTATTTTTAGTAGAGAAAGGGTTTCACCATCTTGGTCAGGCTGGTCTTGAACTCCTGACCTCGTGATCCACCCACCTCGGCCTCTCAAAGTGCTGGGATTACCTGCGTGAGCCACTGTGCCTGGCCTTACTTTTTCATTTCTAAATAAAGTTATTCAACTTCATTGTTCAGTTTTAAGAGTTGTTCATATATTCTGAATATTAACTACTTTCACTCGTGATTTCCATATATTTTCACCCACTTCCTAGATGACTTTTTCTGTTTATTGAATTTTTTTAATGTGCAGAAATTCTGAAGTATAGTGTAGTTAAATATTTCTGTTCTTTCCTTTGTTGCATATGCATTTAATGTCGTATCTTAGGAAATGGTGCCAAGACCCATGTCAAGTTTTTTTTTTCTAAGAGATTCGCTAAGGCAGGAGAATTGTTTGAACCCGGAAGGTGGAAGTTGCAGTGAGCCAAGATCATGCCACTGCACTCCAGCCTTGGTGACAGAATGAGACTCCATCTCAAACAAAATAAATAGGCTGGGCGTGGTGGCATATGCCTGTAATCCCGGCATGTTGGGAGGCCAAGGCAGGAGGGTCACGTGAGGGTCAGGAGGTCGAGACCAGCGTGGCCAACATATAGTGAAACCCCATCTCTACTAAAAAATACAAAACTTAGCTGGACATTGTGGCACGTGCCTGTAGTCCCACCTACTTGGGAAGCTGAGGCAGGAGAATTACTTGAATCTAGGAGGCAGAGATTTCAGTGAGCCGAGGTTGCACCACTGCACTCCAGCCTGGGCAATAGAGCGAGACTCCGTCACTCCAAAAATAAATAAATAAATAAATAAAATAAAATCGGGCTCACGCTTGTAATCCCAGCACTTTGGGAGGCTGAGGCGGGCGGATCACGAGGTCAGGAGTTCGAGACCAGCCTGACCAACATGGTGAGACCCCATCTCTACTAAAAATACAAAAATTAGCTGGGCGTGGTGGCAGGTGCCTGTAATCCCAGCTACTCAGAAGGCTGAGTCAGGAGAATCACTTAAACCTGGGATTCGGATGTTGTAGTGAGCCGAGATTGTGCCACTGCACTCCAGCCTGGGTGACAGAGCAAGACTCCGTCTGAAAAACAAAAAACAATAAAATATTTTTTGTATATGGTTCAAGGAAATGATTCAACTTTATCAGTGTTATCCAGTTTATGGCATTATTTTTTGAAAAGATTATCTCTTCTCTGTTGTGTGCTCATGGCAACTTTGTGGAAGATCATGTAATCATATACAGAAGGCTTCATTTCTGGGCTCTCCACTCTTTTCTTTCATCTGTTTATCTGCCTTTGTGTCAGTACCATACTGTTTTTGTTATTTTAGCTTATATATGTATGTATGTATGTATGTATGTATTGAGATGGAGTCTAGCTCTGTCACCAGGCTGGAGTATAGTGGTGCGATCTCGGCTCACTGCACCTCTGCCTCCCGGGTTCAAGTGATTATCCTGCCTCAGGCTCCTAAGTGGCTGGGATTACAGGCACGCGCTGCCACACCCAGCTAATTTTTGTATCCTTAGTAGAGACGAGATTTCACCATGTTGGCCAGGATGGTCTCGATCCCCTGACCTCGTGATCCACCCACCCCAGACTCCCAAAGTGCTGGGCTTACAGGCATGAGCCACCGTACCTGGCTTATTTTAGCTTGTAATATGTTTTAAAATTTCGAAGTATAATGCTTCTTTGTTCTTTTTCCTGGGCGTTTGGCTGGTTATAGTTTATAATCAAATTTTTAAATTTTAGACAAGATTTCTTTTTTTTTTTTTTTTTTTGAGACGGAATTTCGCTCTTGTTTCCCAGGCTGGAGTGCAATGGTGCAATCTCGGCTCACCGCAACCTCTGCCTCCCGGGTTCAAGCAATTCTCCTGCCTCAGCCTCCCGAGTAGCTGGGATTACAGGCATGCGCCACCACACCTGGCTAATTTTGTATGTTTAGTAGAGATGGGGTTTCTCCATGTTGGTCAGGCTGGTCTTGAACTCCCAACCTCAGGTGATCCGCCCGCCTTGGCCTCCCAAAATGCTGGGATTGCAGGTGTAAGCCACCATGCCCAGCCATAGACAAGATTTCTATAATGAAACTGTACTATTGGGATTTTTAAAGAACTTATATTGAATTTGTTTCCCACTGTAGTTTGTACTGACATCTTAACAAAATTAATTTTATTGACCATTGAACAAAAATATGTTGAAGAGTGTCTTTTAATTTAATTTTATTTGTTTTAGAGACAGGGTTTTCCTATGTTGTCCATGTAGGTTTTCTGAGCTCAAGCAATCTTCCTGCCCGGCCTTCCTAAATGCTAGTATTGGAGGCATGAGCCACCATACTCAACCCGTGTGTTTTATTTTTAGATATTCTTGGATTTGCCAGTTTTACTTTTTAATTTCTAGTTTTATTCAGTTTTGGTCAGAAAACAAAGTGTATGATTTTGGTCTTCTTATTTATTGTCGTTTTGAGACAGGATCATATTTGTCACCCATGCTGGAGTACCTTGACATAAATTTGACTCACTGCAACCTCAGCCTCCTTGACTCAAGCGATCTTTACACCTCAGCCTCCTATGTAGCTGAGACTACAGACATGCACTACCATGCCTCACTAATTTTTTTGGTTATTTGTAGTAATGGGTCTCACTAGACAGGTTCTCACTATGTTACTCAGGCTGGTGTCAATCTTCTGATCCCAAGTGATCCTCCCACCTTCATCTTCCAAATTATTGGGATTGTAGGTACCAACCACACATCCAGCCAGTATTTAATAAGACTTGTTATGTGTCCTAACAGAATACATCAGGTGCAAATAAGAACATTGTGTTGTTTCTTGCTTTTAACTGAAAAGTTTTGTACCTATCTGTTAAGCCTAGTTGGTCTGTGGTATGGTTTGGATGTCTATGTCCTGCAAACCTCATGCTGCAATGTAATCCTCAATGTTAGATGTGAAACCTGGTGGGAGGTGTTTGGGTCATGGGGACAAATTCTTCATGAATGCCTTTGTGCTATCCTGGTCATGAGAAAGTTTTCACTCCATTAATTCAAATGAGAGCTGGTTCATTTAAAGAAACTGACTCCTTCACCTCACACTTGCCCTCTCTTACCATGTGATATGTCCAGTTACTCTTTGTCTTCCACCATGATTGTAAGTTTCCTGAGACCCTCACCAGAAGCAGATGCTGTTACACCCTTCTTGTACAGTCTGCTGAGCTGTGAGCCCAATAAACCTGCTTTCTTTATAAGTTATACACTCAGGTATTCCTCTTTATGCAAAATAGTTAATACAGTCTATAATGTCTGTTTTCTGTTTTCTTATTGATCTTTTATCTGAATTTTCTATTTATTATTGCAAATGATGTCTTGATCTCCACATTTATGTTGCTATGTATTTCTTGCTTCACCTTTGCCAAAATTTGCTTTGTATATTTGGGAAACCTCATGTTATATATACAGACACATATACATATAAATAGATATGACAGTTATAGATTCCTGGTAAATTGACCCATTTGACCATTATATAATACCATGCTTGTCCTATGCTAGTACTTGACTTAAAACATATCCAATATAATTATTACCACCTCACCCAATTGTGGTTACTATTTGCATGGAATATAGATTTTTTTCCATTCTGTTACTTTCAACCTATTTGACTCAATGCTAAAATGAGTCTCTTATAGACAGCAAATTGTATGCTTTTTAAGTTAAGCCACTAAGCCATCTTATTTTTTTCTTTTTATAAATTTATTTATTTTTGAGATAAAGTCTCACTCTGTCAACCAGGCTGGTTTGCAGTGGCATGATCATGACTCACTGCAGCCTCAACCTCCCAAACTCAGATGATCTCATTTAGCTTCTTGAGTAGCTGGGTTGCAAATATTTGCCATCCCAAGTCCAGATAGTTTTTTGTACCTTTTTCTGTAGAGACAGTTTTTTGCCCTGTTGTCTAGGTTGGTCTCAAACTCCTGAGTTAAAGTGATCAGATTCCTCAGCCTCCAAAAGTTCTGAGATTACATTTTTTAAATAAGTAGTTTAATTAATTTATATTTAAAATGACTGCTTAAAGATATAAAGTTACTATTACCAGTTTCATTGTTGTTTTTTTTAAAATTTAATTTAATTTAATTTTATTTCAGGATACATGTGCAGGATGTGCAGGTTTGTTACATAAGTAAACGTGTGCCGTGGTGGTTTGCTGCACTTATTAACCCCTCACCTCGGTGATAAGCCCTGCATGCATTAGCTATTTATCCTGATTCTCTCCCTCCCCTGCAACAGGCCCCAGTGTGTGTTGTTTCCCTCCATGTGTCCATGTGTTCTTATTGTTCAGCTTCCACTTATAAGTGAGAACATGTGGTGTTTGGTTTTCTGTTCCTGTGTTAGTTTGCTGAAAATAATGGCTTCCAGCTCCATCTCTGTCTTTGCAAAGTACATGATCTTGTTCATTTTTATGGCTGCATAGTAGTCTATGGTGCATATGTACCACATTTTCTTTATCCAGTCTGTCATAGATGGGCATTTGGGTTGATGCCATGTCTTTGCTATTGTGAATTGTGCTGCAATGAAGATACACATCCATGTATCTTTATAGTAGAATGATTTATATTCCTTTGGTATATACCCAGTATAATGGGATCGTTGGGTCCAATAGTATATCTGGTTCTAGGTCTTTGAGGAATCGCCATACTGGCTTTCACAATGGTTGAACTAATTTACATTCCCACCAAAAGTGTAAAAGCATTTCTATTTCTCCATAGCCTCACCAACATCTGTTGTTTCTTGGCATTTTAGTAATCACCATTTTGACAGGCATGAAATGGTATCTCATTGTAATTTTGATTTGCATTTCTTTAATGATCACTGATGTTGAGCTTTTTTTCATGTTTGTTGGCCACATAAATGTCTTCTTTTGAGACGTGTTTCTTCTTGTTCTTTGCTCACTTTTTAATGAGGTTGTTTGTTTTATTCTTGTAAATTTGTTTAAGTTCTTTGTAGAATCTAGATATTAACCTTTGTCAGATGGATAGATTGCAAAAATGTTCTCCCATTCTGTAGATTGTCTGTTCACTCTGATAATAATTTATTTTGCTGTGCAGAAGCTCTTTAATTAGATACCATTTGTCAATGTTTGCTTTTGTTGCAATTGCTTTTGACGCTTTCATCATGAAATCTTTGCCCATGCCTATGTCCTGAATGGTATTGCCTAAATTTTATTTTAGGGTTCTTGTAGTTTTGGGTTTCAAATTTAAGTCTTCGATTCATCTTGAGTTAATTTTTGTATAAGTGTAAGAAAGGGGGTCCAGTTTCAATTTTCTGCCTATGGCTAGCTAGTTCTCCCAGCACCATTTATTAAAAGGGAATCCTTTTCCCATTTTCTTGTTTTTGTCAGGTTTTTCAAAGATCAGATGGTTGTAGACATGCAGTCTTAGATTTCTGAGTTCTCTATTCTGTTCCATTGGTCTGTGTGTCTGTTTTTATAACAGTACCAGGCAGCTTTGGTTACTATAGCCTTGTAGTATAGTTTGAAGTTGGATATCATGATGCCTCCAGCTTTGTTGTTTTTGCTTAGGATTCTCTTGGCTATATGGGGTCTTTTGGGGTTTCATATGAATTTTAAAATAGTTTTTTTTTCTAATTCCGTGAAGAATATCAGTAGTAGTTTAGTCAGAATAGCATGGAATCTATAAATTACTTTGAGCAGTATGGCCATTTTTACAATATTGATTCTTTCTGTCTTTTTCATTTGTTTGTGTCCTCTCTGATTTTCTTGTGCAGCGGTTTGTAGTTCTCCTTGAAGAGGTCTATCACTTCCCTTGTTAGCTGTATTCCTTGGTACTTTATTCTCTTTGTAGCAGTTGTGAATGGGAGTTTATTCGTGATTTGGCTCTCTGCTTGTTTATGGCTGGTGTATTAAAATGCTTGTGATTTTTGCACATTGATTTTGTATCCTGAGACTTTGCCGAAGTTGCTTATTAGATGAAGAAGCTTTTGGGCTAAGACAATGGGACTTTCTAGATCTAGGATCATGTTGTCTGCAAACATGTCGTCTGCGAGCTTCTGCAGACAGAAGTTTGACTTCCGAATTGAATACTGCTTATTTATTTCTCTTGCCTGATTTCCCTGGCCGGAACTTCCAATACTATGTTAAATAGGAGTGGTGAGAGGGCATCCTTGTCTAGTGCTAGTTTTCAGGGGGAATGCTTCCAGTTTTTGCCCTTTTAGTATAATATTGGCTGTGGGTTTGTCATAGATGGTTCTTACTATTTTGATGTATGTTCCATGAATACCTAGTTTATTGAGAGTTTTTAACATGAAGCGATGTTGAATTTGATCGAAGGCCTTTTCTGCATCTATTGAGATAATCATGTGGTTTTTGTCTTTAAATCTGTTTATGTGATGATGAATTATGTTTATCGATTTTTGTATGTTGAACTAGGCTTGCATCCCAGGAATAAAGCTGACTTGATTGTGGTGGATAAGCTTTTTTAATGTGTTGCTGGATTCAGTTTGCAAGTATTTTATTGAGAATTTTTGTATTAATGTTTATCAGGGATATTGGCTTGAAGGTTTTTTTTGTTGTTGTTGTTATGTCTCTGCCAGGTCTTGATATCAGGATGATGCTGGCCTCATAGAATGAGTTAAGGAGAGGCCCCTCCTTTTCTATCATTTGGAATAGTTTCAGAACAAATGGTACTCTTTGTACCTCTGGTAGAATTTAGCTATATATTCATCTGGTCCTGGACTTTTTATGATTGGTAGGCTATTGGCTATTTGTTACTGCCTCAATTTCAGAACTTGTTATTGGTCTATTCAGGAATTCAACTTCTTCCTGTTCAGACTTGAAAGGATGGATATGTCCAGGAATTTATCCATTTCTTCCAGATTTTCCAGTTTTTGTGCACAGAGGTGTTTATAGTATTTTCTGAAAGTTGTTTTTATTTCTATGGGGTCAGTGGTGATATCCCCTTTATCATTTTTTATTGTCTATTTCATTCATCTCTCTTTATAGCTAGTGTCTATATTACTAATTTGGTCAAAAAAACAGCTCCTGGATTCATTGATTTTTTTTTTTTTTTTTGAAGGGTTTTTTTGTGTCTCTGTGTCCTTCACTTCCAATCTGAATCTGGTTATTTCTTGTCTTCTGCTAGCTTTAAGGTTTGTTTGCTCTTGGTTTTCTCTTTCTTTTAGTTGTGATGTTAGGGTGTCCATTTGAGATCTTTCTGGCTTTTTCATTTGGGTATTTAGTGCTATAAATTTCCCCATGAACACTGCTTTAGCTGTGTGCCAGAGATTCTGGTACATTGTCTCTTCATTCTCATTGGTTTCAAATAGTTTTTTGATTTCTGAGTTTTTTTTTTTTTTTGAGACAGAGTTCTTCTCTTGTCGCCCAGGCTGGAGTGCAGTGGCGCAATCTTGGCTCACTGCAACCTCCGCCTCCCAGGTTCAAGTGATTCTCCTGCCTCAGCCTCCTGAGTAGCTGGGATTACTGGCACCCACCACCATGCCAGGCTAATATTATGTATTTTTAGTAGTCATGGTGTGTTTCACCATTTGCCAGGCTTGTCTCGAACTCCTGACCTCAAGTGATCTGCCCACCTCGGCCTCCCAAAGTGCTGGGATTACAGGTGTCAGCCACCATGCCCAGCCAAAGCCTACAGCACCTGGTATTCCCAGGTGGTCTCCCCTCCAAGTCCCAGCAAGGCCCGACCCTGCTTAGCTTCCAAGATTGGGCACGGTCAGAATGGTGTGGCTGTGGATGCCGGCCTCTGATTTAATTTTATTATTTAGCCAAAAGTCATTCAGTAGCAGGTTGCTCAATTTCCATGTAGTTGTGTGGTTTTGAGTGAGTTTCTTACTCGTTAGTTTTTTTGTTTTGTTTTTTTGTTTGTTTGAGACAGAGTATCACACTGTCACCCAGGCTGGGGTGCAGTGGCATGTTATGATTTCAGTTCTGTTGCATTTGCTGAGAAGTGTTTTACTTCCAATTATGTTATCAATTTTTTTTCTTTTCTTTGTTTTTTTTTCTTTTTCTTTTTCTTTTTTTTTTTTTTTTTTTGGACCAAGTCTTGCTCTGTCACCCAGGCTGGAGTGCAATGGCACAATCTTGGCTCACTGTAACCTCCACCTCCCAGGTTCAAGCGATTCTCCTGTCTCAGCCTCCTGAGTAGCTGGGATTACAGGCACATGCTGCCATGCCTGGCTCATTTTTTGTATTTTTAGTAGAGGTGGGCTTTCTCTGTGTTCCCCAGGCTGGATTTGAGCTCCTGAGCTCACGCAATCCACCCACCTCGGCCTCTCAAAATGCTATGGTTACAAGTGTGAGCCACCATGCCCAGCCATGTGATCAATTTTAGAGTAAGTGCCATGTGGAACTTAGAAGAATGTGTATTGTGTTGTTTGTGGCTGGAGAGTTCTGTAGATGTCTGTCAGGTCCACTTGACCCACAGCTGAGTTCAAGCCTTTTTACTTTTCTGACTCAATGATCTGTCTAATATTAACAGTGGAGCATTAAAGACTGTCAGTATTATTATGTGGAAGTCTAAGTCTCTTTATAGTTTTCTAAGAATGTGTTTTATGAATCTGGGTGCTCCTTGAATTGATCTCTTTACCATTATGTAATGCACTTCTTTGTCTTTTTTGATCTTTGTTGGTTTAAAGTTTGTTTTGTCAGAAACTATGATTGCAGGCTGGGCTCGGTGGCTCATGCCTGTAATCCCAGCACTTTGGGAGGCCAAGGTGGACAGATCACGAGGTCAGGAGATCAAGACCATCCTAGCTAACACAGTGAAACCTCGTCTCTACTAAAAATACAAAAAATTTGGCCGGGTGTGGTGGCGGGTGCCTGTAGTCCCAGCTACTTGGGAGGCTGAGGTGGGAGAATGGCATGAACCCAGGAGGTGGAGCTTGCAGTGAGCTGAGATCGTGCCACTGCACTCCAACCTAGGTGACAGAGTGAGACTCCAACTCAAAAAAAAAAAAAAAAAAAAAGAAACTGTGATTACAACCCCTGCTTTTTTTTTTCTGCTTTTTTTTTCTGCTTTTATTTGCTTTGTAATTTTCCTCCATTCCTTTAGTTTGAGCCTACGTTTGTCTTTTCATGCGAAACGGGTCTCTTGAATACAGCACACAAATGGGTCATGACTCTTTATCCAGCTTGCCCTTCTGTGTCTTTCAATTGAGGCATTCAGCCTATTACATTTAAGGCTAATATTGTTATGTTTGATTTTGATTCTATCCATTTGGTGCTAGCTGCTTATTTTGCAGTCATTGATGTAGTTGTTTTATAGCATCATTCATCTTTGTACTTCACTGTGTTTTTGCAGTGGCTGGTAATGGTTTTTTTTCTTCCCATATTTAATGCTTCTTTAATAGCTCTATCTAGCAAGGCAGGCCTGGTGGTCATGTATTCCTTCAGCATTTGCTTCTCTGAAAAGAATTTTATTTTTCTCCAGTTACAGAGACTTAGTAATGTTATTCTATTGTTTTATTTGATTCTTGTATCTTTGTTCCTCATTTTCTCTTTTTCTGTCTTTGTGTCTTTTTTTATACTTATCTTGATATGCTTTCACTTCTTTCTTGTTTTGTGTATCTATGCAGATATATTCTTGGTGGTATATTGGGAATTATGTAACACCTCTAAAAGATAAAACAGTGTATTTTAATCTGGTAAAAAATGAACTTCAGCTGGATTCATAAATTTTTTCTCATTATATCTGCCCTCAAATTTGTCATTGATGTTGCTAATCATATATTTTAAGTTGTATATCATTAAGAAATGTTTATGATGATTTCTATTCTTTTACCTTTCAAATTTTAGAGAATAATTAAAAATGTTTTTTGTGCCATTAATATAATGCTAAGAAATTCCATTTTTGTGTATGTGCATTTTTCCCTAGAAAATAATGTATATGATAAAATTATTATTTATAAAAGTATTTTGTTTAATCATTATTTTCAGTAGAAGCAACTGCTTTCAGCATCTTTTATGTTTAGGGCATATGAAGTGCCAATATATTTTTTCAGAATTTGGTTATTTTTGAAGGTTTTTTTTCTTTTTATTTGGCAGGACTGGTATTATTCTCACTTGATAGCTATTTTTTTTTTTAGGACTTTGACTATATCACAGTTTCCTTCTGGCCTGCAAAGGTTTTGTTCACAGTTCACTGACTATCTCATAAGACTATGCTTGTAAATGACACGCCATTTTTATCTTGAGCTCCATTCTCTTCTTGTCTGTGGTTTTTGAAATTGTGCTTATGTATGTGTTTGTTATAAATATCTTTGTGTGTATCCTAATTGTTGAGCTTCTTCATTTTGACAATATTTTTTCTTTCAGAATTTTTGAGTTATGTTTTCTTTTGATATTTTTTACCTTTACAATTTCTGTTTTTTGGATATTTTAAATATTTTTTTCTTTTCCTCAGTTTTTTCTGGTTTTCTATAGTTCTCTGTGTTCCTATTTTACTCATTGAGTATTCAATTTATTTTTAATTTTTAAAATTAATGTATACATCCTTTTTATGGTTTCTTTCTGAAAAATTTATAATATTTTTGATAGAACCATTTTGCCCTATTTTGTATTCATTGTAATCTTTGATTAAAATTTGGACATTAAATAAAGCTACCCGACACAGTTTTTATCATGTAGCTTTCTCCTGGCATAGTCTGAAAACAATTATCTTGGTTAGAGATCCTGGTAGACTCTCAAACATGTTCTTAGAATGTATCTTGCCTAAAATTTTGTGTTTACTTTTTAGTTAAAGGAGTTTATTTCTGCTTCATCTTAATCAGTAACCATTTGCTCTATCTGTTTTCTGTCTGTTGTACTGCAGTCTCTCTGCCGCTGTAACAATTAGCTTTGGTCTCAAGACCCAAACTGTAACTCCAAAATATACTACCATTTTTTTCAGCACTTTATGTTATGGGAGACCAGTTTCTGGAAAGGCCTCTAGAAGCAAGTAATATAGATGCATGTGCCAGTATTTTACCTTTTTATTATAAAAGAAACCAAAAGTTAGCAATTTACTTTGAAAGGCACTATGTTATACTGTTAAGTAGGAAGAACTGTGTTGGGCAAAGGTAACAGACTTTTCTTTTTCTTCTGTGTCTTTGCATTCCTGTGTACTCATCTGTGTACTCACCTGGGGAACTTTACACGCTTATTTATAAGTTTTCCTCATGTATTTTGGTCAGTATGTTTTTTATTACATTTATATGTCTATGAAGGATTTAGGGCCTGTGGTATTTTATTATGGCATCTTGCTTATGTAGTTTGTATAATATAGGTTAGATTTGTAAAGGATGTTTATCTAAGTCTAGTAAGTTGAATAATTTGTTGTTTTTATTTCTTTCAGCTATGTGTTCTTATTTTACCAGAGACCTTTGGCCAGAGCAAGACATAAAAGATTCTTTTCAACAAGTGATACTGAGAAGATACGGAAAATGTGAACATGAGAATTTACAGTTAAGAAAAGGGTCCGCAAGTGTGGATGAGTGTAAGGTGCACAAAGGTTATAATGAACTAAACCAGTGTTTGACAACTACCCAGAGCAAAATATTTCAATGTGATAAATATATAAAAGTCTTTAGTAAAATTTTAAATTCAAATAGACATAAGACATACTGGAGAGAAACCTTTCAAATGTAAAAAATGTGATGAATCATTTTGCATGCTTTTACACCTACATCAACATAAAAGAATTCATATTAGAGAGAATTCTTACCAATGTGAAGAATGTGACAAAGTCTTTAAGCGGTTCTCAACCCTTACTAGACACAAGAGAATTCATACTGGAGAGAAACCCTTCAAATGTGAAGAATGTGGCAAAGCTTTTAAGCACTCCTCAACACTTACTACACATAAGACGATTCATACTGGAGAGAAACCCTACAGATGTGAAGAATGTGGCAAAGCTTTCTACCATTCTTCACACCTTACTACACATAAGATAATTCATACTGGAGAGAAGCCCTTCAAATGTGAAGAATGTGGTAAAGCTTTTAACCACCCTTCAGCCCTTACTACACATAAGTTCATTCATGCTAAAGAAAAACCCTACAAATGTGAAGAATGTGACAAAGCTTTTAACCGATTCTCATACCTTACTAAACATAAGATAATTCATTCTGGAGAGAAATCTTACAAATGTGAAGAATGTGGCAAAGGCTTTAACTGGTCCTCAACCCTTACAAAACATAAAAGAATTCATACTGGAGAGAAACCCTACAAATGTGAAGAATGTGGCAAAGCCTTTAATGTGTCTTCACACCTTACTACACATAAGATGATTCATACTGGAGAGAAACCCTACAAATGTGAAGAATGTGGCAAAGCCTTTAACCACTCCTCAAAACTTACTATACATAAGATAATTCATACTGGAGAGAAACCTTACAAATGTGAAGAATGTGGCAAAGCTTTTAACCAATCCTCAAACCTTACCAAACATAAGATAATTCATACTGGGGAGAAACTCTACAAATGTGAAGAATGTGGCAAAGCTTTTAACCGATCCTCAAACCTTACTACACATAAGAGAATTCACACTGGACAGAAACCCTACAAATGTGAAGAATGTGGCAAAGCTTTTAACCGATCCTCAAACCTTACTAAACATAACATAATTCATACTGGAGAGAAATCTTACAAATGTGAAGAATGTGGTAAAGCCTTTAACCAATCCTCAACTTTTACTAAACATAGGAAAATTCAGCAGGGTGTGGTGGCTCACGCCTGTAATCCCAACACTTTGAGAGGACTAGGTGAGCAGATCGCAAGGTCAGGAGTTCGAGACCAGCCTGGCCAACATGCTAAAACCCTGTCTCTACTAAAAATACAAAAATTTGCTGGATGTGGTGGCAGGCACCTGTAATCCCAGCTACTCGGGAGGCAGAGGCAGGAGAATCATTTGAACCCGGGAGGCAGAGGTTGCAGTGAGCCAAGATCGTACCATTCTACTTCAGCCTGGGCCACAAGGCAAGACTCTGTCTCAAAAAAAAAAATAAAATAAAAATAAAAATAAAATTCATACTGGAAGGAAACCCTACAACTGTGAAGAAAGTGCCAGTGCTTTCAACCAGTCCTCAAACCTTATTAAAGAAAATAATTCATACTGGAGAGAAATTCTACAAATGTGAACAATATGGCAAAGCCTTTAACCAGTCTTCAACTCTTACTAAGCATTAAAAAAATTCATACTGTACAGAAACCCTACGAGGGTGAAAAACATGGCAAAGCCTTTAACAAGCCCTCAATTCTTAACAGACATAAGATAATTTATACTGGAAAGAAACTCTACAAACCAGAAAGATGTGGCAATGCTTTTGACAACGCCTCAAAGTTTTCTAACCATAAAAGAAATTATACTGGTGAGAAATCTTAGAAATCTGAAGAATGAGACAAAACCTTTAAATGGTTTTCACACTTCATTGTAGGTAAGGTAATTCGTACTGGAGAAAACACCTACATGTGTGAACAATGTGGCAAAACTTAACCAATGCTCACACTTTATTGTACAGGAAAGCATTTGTACTTGAGATAAATTATACAAATATAAAGACTGAAAAAGCCATTAATATGTGTTCATATCTCAACACCAGAGAGTTCATACTTAATAAAAGCATTATAAGTACAATTACTGTCAAAAGATCTTTCAGAAAATACAAGCTTTTGACCAGGTGTGGTGGCTCAGGCCTGTAATCCCAGCACTTTGGTAGGCCAAGGCAGGTGGATCATGAGGTCAGGAGTTTGAGACCAGCCTATCCAAGATGGTGAAACCCCATCTCTACTAAAAATACAACAATTAGCCGGTCGCGGTGGTGGTGCCTGTAATCCCAGCTACTCAAGAGGCTGAGGCAAGAGAATCACTTGAACTCGGGGAGGGAGAGATTGCAGTGAGCTGAGATTGCACTCTAGCCTGGGCCACAGAGCAAGACTCCATCTAAAAAGTAAAAAAAAAGAAAATATGAACTTTCACAGTGAAGAATATTTATTTTGAAGATGAACTTTACAAATATAAAGCGGGTGGTAGTGCCTTTACTTGTATCACAGATCTTATTGTAGACATTTTTTGTAGAGGAAAAACTCTGAAGCACTTTCACACTTTGTTCAATATCAGGGAATTAATATTGAAGAAAAATCATGCAAATGTAGTAAATTTGGAAAAACACTTTTTCAAAAACTACAGCTTAGAAAACAGAGTTCATACTAGAATATAGATGCAGTAAAAGTTAAAAAAAAATTTAATCCATAAGTCTGTGTAAATATCAGAATTTATGGTAGAAATACATAAGGCACTGACACATCAGATATACTAAATCAGAGGGCTGAGTATAGAAAATAAAACTAAAGTTGGTAGAAAAATTATTTGTATATAACTTTAAGAGGATCAGAAGGTTTT
The DNA here is from genome assembly GCF_028885625.2 of Pongo pygmaeus. NCBI lineage: Eukaryota > Metazoa > Chordata > Mammalia > Primates > Hominidae > Pongo > Pongo pygmaeus. The sequence continues at coordinate 21,760,062 of NC_072393.2, forward strand.
TTGCAGTTATAATTACATTCAAAGTATACTTTATTTCTTGAAAAATATTACAGATTTTTTGAAAAGTGAGTAATGATGTCATTCAACTCTGAAATTCCTGCTGTTTCTTCATTCCTATTGGATTCACATGTGAAAGCATGGGATCAATTATTGCTGTATCAAAGATATGAGAGATTCTTTATTTGTTTTGTTCTGTTTGAGATGGAGTTTTGCTCTTTCGCTCAGGCTGGAGCGCAGTGGCGTGATCTTGGCTCACTGCAACCTTCAACTTCCAGTTTCAAGCGATTCTCCTGCCTCAGCCTTCTGAGTAGCTGGGATTACAGGCGCATATCACCACGCCCAGCTAATTTTTATATTTCTAGTAGAGACAGGATTTCATCATGTTGGCCAGGCTGGTCTTGAGCTCCTGACCTTGTGATCTGCCCACCTTGGCCTCCCAAGGTGCTGGGATTACACAGGCATGAACCACTGCTCCTGGCAAGAGATTCTTTTTTATTAGGTGGGCATTATTTGTGATCTTTTCTATTGAAAAGTAAAGACATTAGAATGTAAGATGCATAATGAAAATATAAGTGGAGAGGCTCTTTGGGGTTAACTTGTAATATTGAGTGGTGCATGAGGTTGGTGTTCAGAGTAATATTCTGCATTATGAAAAGAAAACTTATTTAAAATTAAATTTAGTAGTATATTATCATACTAATTATACTTTTATATAAGAAGATGCAGTACATTTTTAAAATTTTAGATTGTGTGAAGTTAATAGTTTAACTTAACATTTTTAACATGTTAAATACTATTGTGCATTCAATGAAGCATTATTATACCACAAACTTTACCCTCTTCCACCTTACTCGAGGGGTATAGGTATAAGATGGTAACGATATACTATTTAGTAGCATAATGGATTAACATCTCTAGTAATTTTTTTTGCCAGTGGCTTTAAACTGCAAATAAGTTAAAAAATATTGTTTCTGTAGGTTAAATTTTTATTTTGTTTTTAATCATTTAAGTTTATTTTAATTTTGGTGGGTACATAATATGAGTATATATTTATGCACTTATATGGCATATTTTAGTACAGGAATACAATATATAGTAATAGCATCAGGGTTAAGTGAGGCATCCTTCACCCATAGCATTTCTCCTTTGTTTTACAAACAATCCAATCCTACACTTTTTAAAAATTTTTTGTTGTTGTTGTTCTTGTTGTTGTTGAGACGGAGTCTCGCTCTGTCACCCAGGCTAGAGTGCACAATCTCAGCTCACTGCAAGCTCCGCTTCCCGGGTTCATGCCATTCTCCAGCCTCAGCCTCCCAAGCAGCTAGGACTACAGGCGCCCTCCACCATGCCTGGCTAATTTTTTGTATTTTTAGTAGAGATGGGGTTTCACCGTGTTAGCCAGGATGGTCTCGATCTCCTGACCTCGTGATCCGGTCTCGATCTCCTGACCTCATGATCTGCCTGCCTTGACCTCCCAAAGTGCTGGGATTACAGGCATGATCCGCTGTGCCCGGCCACTTTTTTAAAATTTTAAAATGTACAATTAAATTGTTATTTACTATAGGGTTATTTTTATGGTCATAATACAAATTATATATGAGTATAAATAAAATTCATTTCTAAACTCTTGATATTTTTTCCAAATTGTTATATATTTTTCTTGAACATGTGGCCTGTCTAACTGCAAACATGCAGACTTTTTGATTCACATAGAGTTAAATATATATTAGTCTAAAGACAAACTTTAGGTGTAAGAAAATTATGGAATAAGTGTGTGTGTGTGAGTATGAGTTTGTACCTATTTTCAGAAGAAAAGAACAATATGGGAATAAAAATCATTTTAATAAGGTGGCTACTGTAAAACTAAAAACTTAAAAAATAATGAAAGCAAATGTATACTTTGTGCTTTGTATTGAATTTATTACTGTACAATCCATGACTTACAGTTCTGAACCTTTTCATGCAAATTCTCTGTATATACTTGCCTGGTACTCATGCTAGATCCATACTTTTTTTGCTTCTTACGTATGTTTTTGTTTTATGGTTTAGGAAGTATTCATTATGTGAGCTGGTCTGTGATTATAAGAATTTTTATGAAATTTAGTGCACACAAAATAATTTTTAGATGTAATCCCAAAAGTAGCGTATTAAGTTACATTTTATTTAGTGACAGCACTCCATTTTGTTCTTTTAAGGGGAGAACAATATATAAGTTTTCTTTAGTGATTGTTCCTTTCACTTTTTATAATTGACATAAGTGTATTTATTTATTGAGTCAATTTGTTCAGGTAAGTACTGGGGGGCTTCATAAGTCATAAGGATGTTTTTATATATAAATGTAGCTAACATACATTACAGTTCTTACTATGTAATCAATGCTCCATAATAATTCATAAATATTCCTGCTGGAGTTAGTTTGTAATTTCAAGTCAGAAATGAAAAATATCAATGGTGAAGAAATAAGATTGATTCTTCATATGGAGTGGACATTTTTTCCAGACTATAAAACTGAATCTTGCTGAATTTAAAGAGAAATTCTGGACGAGGCAGATGGATCACCTGAGATTAGGAGTTTCAGACCAGCTTAGTGAAACCCAGTCTCTACTAATAAACTACAAAAATTAGCTGAATGTGGTGGCATCCACCTGTAGCCCAGCTACCCAGGAGGCTGAGGCAGGAGAATTGCTTGAACCCAGGAGGTGAAGGTTGTGGTGAGCCGAGATTGTGCCATTGCACTACAGCCTGGGTGACAGAGCGAGACTCATTAAAAAAAAAAAAAAATTCTGCTTTTATTTTCACTTCTCTTCAGATTTGTTTCTCTTATGTACTTTCCAACTATGTATGCACAACAGTCCTTCTTTTTCTGAGTTATACAGTTTTCTCACTGTTCTCTTCACGCCATTTCATTTCACATGGTACTTTGTAGATTTTGATGAGGAAATTCTATTTTTAGTGCACTTAAAAATGGATTTTAACTGGTGAGTTTGCTTATCAATATAACATGCAGATTAGTTAAGATAAAAGCCAGGTGTGGTGGCTCACGCCTCTAATCCCAGCACTTTGGGAGGCCGAGGCAAGTGGATCACTTGAGCTCAGGAGTTCAAGACCAGCCTGACCAACATGGTGAAACCCCGTGTCTACTACAAATACAAAATTAGCCACATGTTGTGGCGCATGCCTGTAATCCCAGCTACTCGGGAGGCTGACACAGGAGAATCTCTTGAACCCAGGAGGCAGAGGTTGTAGTGAGCCGAAATTGCGCCATTGCACTCCAGCCTGGACGAGAGCAAAATTCCTTCTCAAAAAAAAAAGGAAAAAATGATAAAAGGTGCACACTGTCCACAGGTAAGAGGATTAAATTAGCATTGCATTTCTTTGTTTTTAAAAGAAAAATCTTTTTATAGACTTATACAAAGTGTGGCAAATATAAAACTTGCTTGAAAAGATGGAAATTAAATTTTTAAGAGAGTTAATAGTAAACGAATTTAATTTTCTTTTTTTATTTTTATTTTTTACTTTTTTGAGATGGAGTCTCGCTCTGTCTCCCAGGCTGGAGTGCAGTGGTGTGATCTTGGCTCACTGCAAGCTCCGCCTCCCGGGTTCACGCTATTCTCCCGCCTCAGCCTCCCGAGTAGCTGGGACTATAGGGGCCCGCCACCGCACCCGTCTAATTTTTTTGTATTTTTAGTAGAGACAGGATTTCACCATGTTAGCCAGGATGCTCTCAATCTCCTGACCTCATGATCAGCCCGCCTTGACCTCCCAAATTGCTGGGATTACAGGCATGAGCCACCGCGCCAGGCCACGAATTTAATTTTCTGTGATAGAATTACAGCACAATTTACATTTCCGTGCAGAATCTTTTATTTTTAAGTGTGGTGGTAAAGATTGCAAAATAATGAAATGACCTCTGAATTTAAAATTTAGAAAAATATGTCTTTTCTATATTGATTTTACAATTTGGAGAAATTTCTGTTATTTTTTATATTTTTTCTTTTAGTGGGAGAAGTTTAGTCTACAGTTTTTATTTTTAGTCACCAAGCTGTAGCCAACTCCTGGGTCATTTTCTCTGAAAAGCATTTGGAGATCATGACAACTTTTGGATTAAAACATTCTGTTATTTTGCATGCAAACTAGTTTACTGTGTTCACAGACTGGCCAGTCATGGGACCATAAGCAACACCTGCCCCTTTAGTGTCTTTCATACCATTACCATCAGTACCAGAAACTCCAGGTGCCCCAAGCTTAAAGTAAAAATCCTAAAGTACATTGGCTTCTCCCATGCAATGTGCTGGGTCCAGAACATGCTATTAAATATCAGAGTTCCTATGGTTATGACTGACAAATGACAATAATAGCCCCAAAATACATATTTTTGATACTATTTAGCCAAGATTATCACAAAGATACAGAGAGTATTTGACACATTCTTATTCTTCTATAACGTTTTAAAAATATTTTCTCTTGACAGATAAAATGTGTACTTTTTCTGTAGAACATATTTTGAACGTGCTGTTAAATATCAGAGTTCGTATGATTATGACTAAAAAAATTAAATGACAATAGTCCCCAAACTATGTATTTTCATACTATTTAGCCAAAATAATCACAAAGACACAGTATTTGACACAGTTATTCTTTTATAATGTTTTAAAAATATTTTAACTTGACAGACAAAATGTGTACTTTTTCTGTAGAACATTTTGAAGTATATATAGTTATTATTTCTAGGTAATTAATACCTCACATAGTTAACGTTTTTGTGGTGAGACCGTGTGACATTGTCTTATCATTTTTCAAAAATCCAAATACATTATTATGAACTAAGTCACTATGTTGTACAATAAATCTCTTGAACTTATTTCTCCTATTTGACTATAATTACGTATTATTTGACAGACTTTTTCCAACCCCCCATTTCTTCTAAATACCTTGGCATCTGATGGTCACCATTTTACTCTATACATCAATGGGATTAAGTTTTTTGGAATCCATGTGTAGGTGAAATCATGAGATATTAATCTTTCTGTGCCTGGCCTATCCCAACTAATATAATGTCCTCCAGCTTAATCCATGTGATTTAAAATAATATAATTTTTTTCTTTCTTTTTTCTTTTTTTTTTTTTAAGGCCAGGTGTGGTGGCTCACACCTGTAATCCCAGCACTGTGGGAAGCCAGGGCAGGTGGATTGCTTGAGCCTAGGAGTTTGAGACTAGCCTGGTCAACATGGAAAAACCCCGTCTCTACAAAAAAAAAAAAAAAAAAAATCTCAGCTGGGCATGGGCATGGTAGTGCATGCCTGTAATCCCAGCTACTCCAGAGGCTGAGGCATGAGAATCCCTTGAGCCAGGGATGCAGAGGTTGCAGTGAACTGAGATCATGCCACTGCACTCCAGCCTGGGTAACAGAGTGAGACGTGGTCTCAAGAGAAAAGGAATTTTCTTATTTAAAAAATAATATCCCGTTGTGTATATCTACCACATTGTCTTCATTTACTCATTAGATGTTAAACTGTTTATTCTGTATTTTGGCTATTGTGAAAAGTGCTGCAAACAGAATTGCGAATGTTTCTTCATTCTGATTTTATTTGTTTTGTATATATATCCAGTACTGCAATTGCTGTTATGACATGGTAGTTTAAGTTTTTTGAGAAATCTCTATTTTGTTTTTCATAATGGCTGTCTTCATTTACATTCCAAACCAACAGTGCACAAGCCTTCCCTTTTCTTCACATCTTTACCAACGCTTTTTCTTTTTAATAAGAGTCATTCTATCAGGAATGAGTTGATATCTCCTAGTTTTGTTTTTTCTTTTTTGGCTTGCCTTTTTGTGATAATTGACATTGAGCATTTTTAAATATATCAGTTGGCCATTATGTATGTATTTTCTTGAAAAATATTTCAGCTACTTATTTTTAATAGTTACTTATTTTTGTTGTATTGTCATTTGAGTTTTTTATATATTTTTGATATTAACCCGTTGTCACATGTATAATTTGCAAATATTTTCTCCCTTTTTTTAGTTGTCACATTCTGTTCATTGTATCAGATTCTGTGCAGCAGCTTTTTAATTTGAAGTGATCTGACTGACTTGTTCTTCCTTTTGTGTCCTGGGATATTTAGGTTAAATCAAAAAACTTGCTGCCCAGACCAATGTTATGGGGCTTTCACTCTATTTTTTGGTAGTAGTAGTTTAAGAGTTTTAGGCCTTACATTTAAGTGGCTAATTTATTTTGAGTTTGTTTTTACATATGGTGTGAGATGAGGGTCTCACTTTTTTTTCTCTGCATGTGGATATAAAGTTTTCTAAACATCATTTATTGAAGATACTGTTATTTCCCTTAAAAAAAAAAAAGTCACCTGTATTTAAAATCAGCTGTAAATACACAGATGTATTTCTGCTCTTTTTTCTTCTGCTCCATTGTCCTATATCTCTGTTTTTATTCAAGTGCCATACTGTTTTGGTTACCATAGTTTTGTAGTGTATTTCAAAGTCAGGGTGATACCTTAACTTCTTTTGCCTTGATTGCTTTGGCTATTCAGGGTGTTTTGTGGTACCATATGAATTTTAGATATGCTTTTTAAAAAAGCATTTGGATATTTGGTATTTGGATAGAGGTTGCATTATATCTACAGATCATTTTGTGTAATACAAATATTTAACTATTAATAATGCCAGTTAATGAGTAATATTATTCCATTTATGTATTACTTAATTTGTACAATGTTCTTTAGAGTAGAATATAAGGTGTTTCAACTTTTTGGTTAAATTTATTTCAAACTGTAGTTAGGTAGATGGAATTTTTTTGAATTTCATTTTGAGATTGTTACTAATGTATAGAAATGCTATGACTTTTTGATGATGCTTTTGTATTTTGAAAGTTTAATAAATTTTGTTTGTTCGTTTTTTGTTGTTGTTGTTGTTTCAAATGGAGTCTCAGTCTATCACCCAGGCTGGAGTGCAGTGGTGCATTTTACTTTGCAAGCTGTTACACCATCTCACTGGAGTCAGTTTGTTGTTGTTTTTGTTGCTTGTCTTTTGGGATACTGTAGCAGGATTGATAAGAAATCAGAGAGACCGATGGGGTTAAGGAAGATATTTATTATTTAGGTGCACTGGCCCAGTCGGATTAACGTCAAAAGGACTGAGCCGTGAACAAAGAGTTAAGTTACCTTTTAAGCATTTTGTGGGGCAGCAGGGGGAGATCTGTGCAGGGGAAGCATATTACAGAAGCAAGAAACAAAGACAGTTATTCAATTAACTGAGATATGCGTTACATAATTTTTTACTTTCCAAGGAAAAACATGTTTTACAACTTGAGTTTATCTGTCTAGTGACCTTGCGGCTGCACAGCTAGAGAAACAGGGCTTTCAAAATGCCTGGGAAAGGAGGAGAGATAAGGCTCACTAGCCACAGAAAAACAGGCAGTTAATTTTTAAAGGACTCCAGCTGTTTCTCTTCTCAGGGGGAATTAGGTTTTCTTACATACAACTGAGTTTCTGCTTACGTATTCTTTAATTTCATTTAATTTCTGTTCCATTTCCCCCCTTTGGTGCTTTTTATAACAAAGGTGTTAATAGAAAACATCACTATTTGCCACCTCTTCATGGAGCTGAGCTTTTTCTTCTACTGGCAGCAGCTGATATTTGGTTAATGCCATCAACTGCGCGGTAGTGTGTCGGGTTATTATTGCCTCCATAGTTGATTGAATATTCCTAATAAACGGGATAATAGGCAAGGGAGGATGAGGCAGATGCCAAGAATAAGCAAGAACTCACCAATGAGGGTTTTGAATCTTCCGAAGTTTGAGAACCATCCTCCAAAAAAGGAATCCAGGGACCACCTGGACCATGACTGAACTGGAACATGGGCCAACTTGTGCATTCTAGCTGTGATTTCCATGACAGCTCAGCCATTATTATCAATTTTTAGACAACAGTTGGTTAAATTAAATTTTCCACATACTCCCCCTTCTGAGGCTAAGAGGTAATCTAAAACCAATCTATTTTGATATATAGCACTTCTTATTTGTGTTGCTTGTATTGCCAATAAATCTAGTGCCTTTGATGTTTCATTGGTTATAATTTCAAGGACTGCCTGCAACCTTATGATGCAGTTGAGCATATAGATTGGGGTGCGGCATCTCCATGACCTGTCTTGCCCCAAGGTAGCTGGCCTGTAATATTTAATGACTCTTTCAGGAGGTCATTCATTATCTTTTTAGTTTCCTATGTCTACATCCTTTTTGATATTTGTGTCTATTTTTGTGATTATGCTTCTTCTAGTTCATTTATTTTCATCATAAACTGGATATCCTAAGAGTTCCACTTGCTTTAGAGGAATTAGAAAGAAAGATGGCTTGATTGTTCTTAACACACATGCCCCTGTCCATTTAGCTCACAGTTGTTGATATGCCTGTGCTCCACAGATCCAATATAGGCCAGAGGGTGCCTTTCAAGCATTTGGAGCCTCTAGCTAAAGCCAAGTGTGGCTTAGAGTACAGAATCAAGAGAAAGGGTTTGGATCTAGTAAGTAGGAGTCATTCTCAGTGTTTCTCCATAGAGTTTTGTTTTTAGTCTCATCATAATACTGTTGCCCTAGGCAGGTTGTTTCTCCCACTGCCTCTGTGAAAGCCTTTCGCCATCGGGTGATACAGTACTTTCCACTTATGGAGGTTTTTAACAACCAAACACTGGCTGAGGCTGTTGGTTCACTGGCAGGGTTAAGCGAAATGAAGTTATCTTGTGGCATTAATTTCTTTGCCTTCCATGGCCACTGGTCCCCCATATTAGTTCCTCCACATACATAGAATGAGGAAATTCCTAAGCTGCCAGCTATGTTTTCAGCTAGTTGAGCAAATAAGTTTTCAGTTGATGGGGGAAGCTCAGGCACTGTCTGATGAAAATGCTTATAGAATGACTTATGGACGCAGAATTGTGGGGTTGAACGCATTTGAGTCCTTCTAGTCTTTCTGACAATGAGTAGTGGAACTCTAAGGCCTGCTCCTTGTCTATCAACTCATAATAGTGCTGTCTGTCCTGTAGACCAAAAAGGTAGCTCTGGCTTTAAGACAGTAAAATTTAAAGGATTGCATGTCCTTGTCTTATAATCTGGTTTTTGGGATTATGAACATAAGTGGCATGGCAGGCATCATAGTACAAGGAAATAGGCCCTTTATAGGAGGGAGTGGCTTTTTTGGTTCAAGCTATAAGCTCTCCTTTTTTTTTTTCTCTGATTTAATATGTACTTTAAACCAGAATTCATAGGGTAAGAGCGTGGGGTCATGACACACATATAGCTGATTGTTTCTTGGGTCACAGACTAAATAGGTGGTCTGATTGTATGTGCAGGTTCCTAACTTGGTTTCTGTACATTTATAGTCGGTGTGGTCCAGTAGAGTTGTAACTATGGTATTCCTTACCCAGGTAGTGTCTACACTGTGTGGGCATTTTTTTTTTTAGAGATTTCTCCCCTTTTAGTATAGGCAAAAATGGTACGAACACAAGTGTATGTAATATAAACATGCTTACACTACACATGGGCACAGCAAACCTTCCTGTGGGCATAGACATTTGAAGCATTTGCAGTAATAACAGAGCAATCAGTATTGATAGAATTATAACTAGGCTTATTAATTGTATCTACGTTTACTTATCTGGAGATGGTCCTCTTAGCTTCAGCTGTGCATAGACTAGTCAGCTTCCAGGATGTGACTACAATAGAGCTTGCAGGATCCTCTAGCTTCAGCCATGCGTAGACTGACCAGCCTCCGGTGTGGTCAGAGCAGGGCAGTTGTCCTTCTTACTGGTGGTTGGGTTTTGCTGTAGGACTATTCGGGTGGGGTAATCTGGGTCTTGTTGGTTAATCCACTGGTCATCATCGGGAGTCACTGCTGCCACTGGTTTCAGCTGACTATGGTGAATCCAAGGTGTGACACCTGCAACTTTAACAGCAGTGGAAGTAGACATGATTACAATATGGGGCCTATCCTCTATGGGTCCTAGAGTGGTTGGATTCCATTTTTTTTTTTAACATAAACAAAGTCCTTAGGTTTGAAAGGGTGTATTGGGTCTGTTAGATTTATAGGCTTTTTTTTTTTTATACCTAGCCATGCATCTTTTGCATGGCCATATTTAAACCCTGCATTTGCCTTCTCAAAGTTAGTTTTCCTAGTTTATAGAGATTACCTTTAATCTGACTTATGATGGGGGGTGGTCGGCTGAACAAAATCTTATAGGGCTAATACCCAGTTTGTTTGGTGGGAGTGCACCTGACTCAGAGGAGAACCATGGGCAACACCTGATCCTACCTTTGATGAGTTTCTTGACAAAATTTCCTCAGCAGCTGTTTGAGTGTCTGGTTTATGCACTCCACTTTACCTGAGCTCTGTGGCCTGTAGGCTGTATGTAATTTCCACTTTATTTTTAATAGTCGAGTTAAGTCCTGAACAATTTCAGCCACAAGTGTTTGTCCATTGTCTGATCTTAGAGGCAGTCCAAATCTGGGAATAATGTCTTTTAACAACACTTCGGTCACCTCTAGTGCCTTCTCTGTCTGGGTGAGGAAGGACTTGACTTATCTTGAAAAGGTGCAAAGGAACACCAACATGTACTGATAGCCCTCCCTCTCAGGGCAATTAGGTGAAGTCCATAAGCAGTTTTTCACAGGGCATGGCTCCTGTTTCCTGAACTCCTGGGGGCCAAGTAGGTCCTTGTTTTGGATTATTCCAGGCACAAGATAGACATTGTTCACAAACAGCATGGGTGGTGGCAGAGAGCCATGGCACATAGAAATGTCAACCTACCAAAGTCTCTAGGGCCATCCTTCTAATGTGTGTTCCTTGATGGATCTGCTTCACAAACCTTGGGTTATTGTCTCTGGGGCGGCTAGCCTCCCATCAGAGAATAGCCACCATGCATCTTTAATATATACTCCTGTTTTCTGACCAAACCAAGCGTTTTCATTTGGAGCGTAACTTGGGATCTCCGGGAGGGGAATCTCTGGGAGGAGAGGCATAGCTAAGACTTCCTCTTTAGAAAGTGGAGTTGTCATTGCAGCCTGCTTTGCCTCTTTGTCTGCCTTTTTACTTTTTTCTTTAGCCTTTGGTGTTCTTGCTTTTTGGTGCCCCTTGCAGTGCATCACTGCCACCTCTTTTGGGGCCCATACAACATTTAAGAGCTGTAGAATTTCGTCCTTGTATTTTATTTACTTCCAGCAGTTAAAAGTGTTTTTTCTTTGTAAATAGCATCATGAACATGCAAAGTGGCAGAAGCATATTTGGAATCTGTGTAAATATTTGTCTTTTGGTCTTTTGCTAGCCAGAGAGCTCTTGTCAGAGCTATCAGCTCTGCTTTCTAAGCAGAGTTTTCTGTAGGCAAAGACTGCAACTGTATTACTGAGTCCAAAGTCACCACTGCATACCCAGCTCAGTGGACTCCTTTTAGTATGAAACTGCTTCCATCAGTAAAATATTCAATGTCTGGGTCCCCAAGGGGCCAATCTGTTAAATCTCTCTGGCTTGAGAACACTTAATCTACCATGTCCACACAGCAAAGAAGGGGGCCCCCTGGCACTGACTCAGTGAGGAGCAAGGTAGCCAGGTTTAGGATATTCACAGTCTCTAAAGTCAATTTATTAGTTTTTTTGCACCAGTAGGGCAGTGGCAGCTAGTGCTTTAAAACAAGGAGGCCATCCAAGTGCCACAGAGTCTAATTGCCTGGATAAGTATGTTGCTGGTCGATGCCATGACCGTATGGCTTGAGTTAGAACGCTTATGTCCTCCCTTTCACTTGTGGACATATAAGAAGAAAAGCTTAGTTAGTTAGATCTGGCAGTCCTAAAGCTGGGGTCTGAGTTAAGGCATCTTTGATTTCTTTAAAAGCATTCTCTTGATTGGCCTCCTAGAGGAGGGTCTTTTTCTTTCCTCCCCTTTGTGGCTTCATATAATGGCTTAGTGATGAGCAAGAAATTTGGGATCTAAATGCTGCAGAACCTTGCTGCCCTTAGGAACTCTATTATTTGACGCAGGGTGGTTGGAGTAGGAAGTGAACAAACAGCCTGTTGTGTTCACTACTAAGCCATCTTTCCTCTTGGCTTACATAAAAGCTTAAATACTGGACACTTTTAGAGGAGATTTGAGCTTTTTTTCTTGACACTTTATATTCTGCCTTCCACAGCAGGTGCAGGGGGTCTTGGGTTTCTCCTGGGTGCAGTAACCCTTGGCCAGTGGTTTTTTTATACCATGGCCTTGACCATTTTCTTTATTCTTCTGACCTTCATCCTTCCAGTGTCCTTTCCTTTTGCACTGTGAACATTAAGAATGGTGGTTTCATTCACACACTTTCACACACCTCCCCTGCCCCAAGACTCCTCATTGGATGAAATGAGCCTCTTTCTTGTCCTGGGTGAGCCTACTTAGGCTCCCACATTCATACACATACACACACCACTCATACCCCAGGACTCCTCATCAGATGAAACGAGACTCTCTCATGTCCCAGGTAGGTTCACACACACCCACACATTCCCAATTCCTGTCTCCAGATCCAGCGAACCACTTTCACTTTGTTAGTGGGGACATGAGGTTCATCCAAATTGGCAGGCCACTCCTGCCACCCCCAGCCACTCTGGGTTGGATTAGTTGTCAGTCTCCAGGAGGTGATCATGCTCCTCTTCATCTCTATGGGATGGGCATTCCTACCTTGGGCCCTTACTCCTTACCATGGTTCCTGAAGTGCTGGTATTGTCCTGCAGACCCATCCCCAGTTTCATTGTGCTGCCAGGCAGGGTGCTGGGATGCGGGGAGAGCCGGTCTTTATCCAGGTGAAGCTCCCCTGGGGCATGCCGTGGATGCTGGGTCTCCCCCAGCCCCAGGGCTCTAGTACCACAGGCAAAAGAGACAGTAAATCTGTCATCTCCAATCCCAGACAAGCCCCCAGAAATGTAGTGGAATTGATAAGAAATCAGAGAGACCGATGGGGTTGAGGAGGATATTTATTATTTAGGTGCACTGGCCTAGTCAGATTAACATCAAAGGACTGAGCCCTGAACAAAGATTTAAGTTACCTTTTAAGCATTTTGTGGGGTGGCAGGGTGAGATCTGTGCAGGGAGAATATTACAGAAGTGAAAAACAAAGACAGTTATTCAATTAGTTGATACATGCATTACATAATTTTTTACTTTCCAAGGAAAAACATGTTTTACAACTTGAGTTTATCTATCTAGTGACCTTGCAGCTGCACAGCTAGAGAAACAGGGTCTTCAAAATGCCTGGGAAAGGAGGAGAGATATGGCTTGCTAGCCACAGAAAAACAGGCGGTTAATTTTTAAAGGACTCCAGCTCTTTCTCTTTCTCAGGAGGAATTGGGTTTTCTTACATACAATTGAGTTTCTGCTTACACATTCTTTAATTTCTTTTAATTTCTGTTCCAATACTATTTTTTTGGTCACAAATTTTTCACTTTTTTTTTTTCTTTGAGATGGAGTCTTGCTCTGTCACCCAGGCTGGAGTGCAGTGGCGTGACCTTGGCTCACTGCAAGCTCTGCCTCCCAGATTCACACCATTCTCCTCCCTCAGCCTCCTGAGTAGCTGGGACTGCAGTTGTCCGCCACCACACCTGGCTAATTTTTTGTATCTTTAGTAGAGACCGGGTTTCACTGTGTTAGCCAGGATTGTCTCAATCTCCTGACCTCATGCTCTGCCTGCCTTGGCCTCCCAAAGTGCCAGGATTACAGGCATGAGCCACCGCTCTTTTTCTTGTACTATATTTATTTCACTATTCTTCTGCCCCCTTACAGAATCCAGGGGGCAGAAATTATGTCTGTGTTTTCCCCTCATTATCAGCATCTGATTGGCTGACCAGCAATTTGTCTCCAAGAAATGAAAGCTGAGTTGGGTGAAGGCAATTTTAACACCTTTTCAAAGTTAGAGTACACCAGAAGATTCCTCTTAGCCCCAGGGTATCCACTTGCTCCCTTGAAAGGATACACTCCATACTTCAGGTCATCCTAAGGGAGAAAATAAACCAGAAGCTAATATCTACTGGACACTCAAGCTGACATAAGCATGGCAGATATCTCAGTTTATCCCCAGATAGTACTAAACCCAGGACCAGCAAAAAACTAAAGGGTGGCTGAGGACACATCACCCCATAAATTTTCCAAAGCAGAACTTTAACTCAAAAAGATTCTGATAAGACCTCTGTGCCTAGAGAAAATAAAACGAAAAGAGACACAGAGATTTTCTACCATACAGCATCAGGGGATTATTATTTGCTTTCTCCTCAGGGGAAATATTTACAAACAGTTAATACAACTTCTTAAAAGCACCATTTAATGCTTTGCCAAAAAATAATTAATTAAAATATGGTATTAAAAAGTACACTAAAAGACAAAGAAGTGATAATGTGAATTAGGGAGAAAAAGCTGGCATTTGGGAATGCCAGAAGAACCTGGAAATTTAGTATCTTACTGCAAGCCAGAGTGAGGCTGGAGATATGGGGCATGGGGGTTTAGACTTAAGACCCTGCTTGGGACACCGGTGAAAAATGCAGCAGAAAATCAGTTCCCCATGTTGTGTGAAAATAATTAAGTGGCAGGCAATTAGACTAAGGTGTCTCTAGTCCCTGGGTTCATACTTAAAAAAAAACTAACTCAGGTGCATTATTTTTAATTACTACATTCAGAGAAACAAAATTCAGGCTTCACCAACTATAAACTGCCAATTAACCTCTGATTACATAACCAGGAAATTTTCACCTTTAATTTATTGAAGTAGGAACTTAAGAAAATAACAGAATAATAGCATAAGTAATAATAGTAAAGATTATAGCAATAGTAAGAGAAATAACAATAGCTCATAGAATGAATTGCTGTATTAACCAAGGCTAAAAAGAATTTAAGGAGCCCCCTGAAGTTAAAGTTAGAAGAGAATATTAACTGTCTGTCCCAAGAAACATTAACCACATCTACCTTCCATATATTTTGTAGGCTCTGTAAACTCTTGTTTCTTTCTTCCTTGCACAGCTGCAAAGTCACAAGACAGATAAGCATAAGCGGCAAACCAAGTTTTCCCAGAGATGTAAGACATGTTGCAAAAGTGTCACAGCAGCCTTTGTTCTCATTTCTGTAAGCCTGCTTCCTGCTTCACACAGTGCCCACCTCAAAATGCTTAAAGGGGACACATTTTCTTTGTTCTGGGCTGTTTCAGGTCACGTGTCTGCTGTGCCAGTGTACACCTTAAATAAACACTTCCCTGCACTCCATTTGGTCTCCCTAGTTCCTTACTTTCCCGCAACAGTACAAATAAAGAAACCACATAATTGTACCTAACCAATTACTAAATTTGGTTTTCTTCATTATGCATTTTACAAAATGTCAAGCGCATCCATGTGAAGAGACCACCAAACAGGATTTCTGTGAGCAACAAGGCTGTTTATTCACTTGGGTGTAAGTGGGCTGAGTCCAAAAAGAGAGTCAGCAAAGGGGGATAGAAGAGGGGCAGCTTTATCAGGAACAAGTCATAATGGTAGAATGGCATAAGGTGGGTTAATTAGTTAAGGCAGGAACTGGCTGTTTCATTTCTTTGTGGTTTTTTAGCTGCTCCAGACTTCTTGGCTCCTGCAGGCCATCTGGACGTATATGTGCAGGTCACAGGGGTTATAATGGCTGAGTTTCAGCTGAGGCCTGACATTCCTGTCTTTATTTTTAAAATAGAAAGTTATAAGAAAAGATAAAGAAAATATAACTTTTTAGTGATGGTCATTGGGGTAGGGTGATATTTCTCAGGACTGCTTCAAGCATGACCGGGGACTGCGTGGACACCTTAAAGAAAATTTTATAATGAGTTAGTCCAGTAAGTTTCAGGTCTAGGGTGCATTATTTATGTGGCTAAAAAGGTGCCAGTCAGCATATTTTTGAGCTTGGAACTGCCCTAATAAAATAAGTTCTCTAAAAACAGTAATCAGGCATATTAGCTTTAATGTAGGTGGCGATGAGTTTTTAGACCAAGGAAGGAATAATGTTTTATGTACCAAAGCTTTTTTCCCCATTTTCCATCATATGAATAGGATTCCCTGTTGTTAAGCCAATGACCTATTATATTACCCTTTTTCCATAGGTGTGGGTGGTGATGTGAATGGAGAAGTTCAGTAGTTGTGATTGCAGATCCTATGCAGGAGAGATAATAAGTAAAATAATCTTTGTTTCCTGGATAAAGCTGAGGAAGAATAAATTTTTCATGATCTAAGAGCCACTTGCCCTGAGTGGGAAAAGACTAGCAGAGCAGGTTTTCAGAAGAGGAGTAGGTGGGGGTGATAGAGGAGAAAAAAATATTGGCCTTTTGGAGTGAGGGCTGGAATATATGTGGGTGTGGAGGCATTTGCTATTTCTTTTGCTGTCCTGTCAGCATAGGCATTTCCTTTAGCAATAAGATCAGTTGGTTTCTGGTGTCCTTTACAATGAATGACCCCAGCCTTGGCTGGCAGGAGAGCAGCCTTAAGGAGAGCCTTTATTAGAGAGGCATTGATAATTTGAAGAGCCTTGTGATGGTGAGGAACCCTCTTTCAGCCCACATAACAGCATGATGGTGCAGGATATGGAAGGCATATTTAGAGCCAGTATAAATATTGACATGCAGTACCTTTGCAAGAGGGAGGGCCTGAGTTAAGGCAATGAGTTTGGTTCGCTGAGAGGTAGTGGAGTGGTGCAGAGCAATAGCCTCAATGAAAGATGTGGAAGAGACTATCACATAGCCTGCCTTTGCTGGTGAGTAGCAATTAGGCCTGGTGGAACTGCCATCAATAAACCAAGTGTGATCAGGGTGAGGAATAGGAAAGATGGAAACATGGGGAAATTGAGTGAATGCCAGGTGGATCAGAGACATACAGTCATGGGGGTCAGGTATGGTATCAGGAATAATGTGGAAGGCTGGATTGAAGTCCAGGCCAGGAACAATGGTAATTATGGGAGACTCAAAAGAGAGCGAGTATAGCTGAAGGAGCTGGGGGCAGAAAGTATATGCCTCAGGCGTGAGGAAGAAAATAGATTTTGAACGTTATGAGAATTGTAGAGAGTGAGTTGAGCATAGTTTGTGATTTTGAGGACGTCTTGAGCATAGTTTGTGATTTTGAGGACCTCTAAAAGTATTAGAGTGGTGGCAGTCACCGCACACAGACATGAGGGCCAGGCTAAAACAGTAAGGTCAAATTGTTTGGACAAAAAGGCTACAGGGCATGGTCCCAGTCCTTGTGTAAGAATTCCAACCGCACAGCCCTGCACTTTGGCTGTGTATAATGAAAAGGGTTGGGATGAGTCAGGGAGAGCTGGTGTGGGAGCAGTTTTTAGAGCTGTTTTTAAGGAATGGAAAGAGGAGTGGGGAGAGGATTTGGGATCAATGGGGTCAGCTGTGTTTTCCTTTGTGAGTTTATATAACGGTTTTGTTAGGATGGCAAACCCAGGTATCCAAAGGTGAAAGTATCCAACCATGCCTACAAAGGAAAGGAGTTGTTGTTTTGGTGGTGGGGATAGGGGTCTGTGAGATTAACTGAACACAGTCTGTAGGAAGAGTGCATGTATGTTGACAGAGGACTATGCTGAGATATGTAACACTAGGGGAAGAAATTTGAGCCTTAGAGGGAGATAGTTGGTACCCCTTTGAGTAGAGATGTTAAAGAAGTAGGATACTGTCCTGATGGGACGATTGGTAAGAGGAGTTGCAAAGAAGAAGGTCATCAACATATTGAATAAGGTGAGAAGCAGAGAGATGGAAAGAAAGTAAATCATGAGAAAAGGCTTGGCTGAAGTAATGAGGGCTGTCCCTGAAGCCTTATGGCAGTACAGCCCAGGTAAGCTGCTGGGACTGATGGGTGTCAGGGTCAGTCCATGTAAAAGCAAAGAGAGGCTGGGATGAGGGGTGCAAGGGAATAGTGAAAAGGGCATCTTTAAGATCAAGAATGGAATAGTGAGTTGTGGAGGAAGGTTTTGAGGACAAAAGAGTGTACGGGTTGGGCACCACAGGGTGGACAGGCAAAACAATTTGGTTGATAAGGTGCAGATCCTGAACTAACCTGTAAGACTTGTCCGGTTTTTGGACAGGTAAAATGGGTGAATTTTAAGGAGAGTTTGTAGGCTTTAGAAGCCCATGCTGTAGCAGGCGAGTGATAACAGGCTTCAGTCCCTTTAAAGCCTGCTGTGGGATGGGATACTGGCATTGAGTGGGATAAGGGTGATTAGGTTTTAATGGAATGGTAAGGGGTGCATGGTCAGTTGCCAAAGAGGGAGTAGAGGTATCCCATACTTGCGGATTAAGGTGGAGAGATACAAAGGGAGGATGCAAAACGGGCTTTGGGTTGGGAAGAAGGGCGGCAATGAGATGTGGTTGTAGTGCAGGAATAGTCAGGGTAGTGGATAATTTAGTTAAAATGTCTTGGCCTAATAAGGGAACTGGGCAGGTGGGGATAACTAAAAAAGAGTACATAAAAGAATGTTGTCCAAGTTGGTACCAGAGTGGGGGAGTTTAAAGAGGTTTAGAAGCCTGGCCGTCAATACCCACAACAGTTATGGAGGCAAGGGAAACAGGCCCTTGAAAAGAAGGTAATGTGGAGTGGGTAGCCTCCATATTGACTAAGAAGGGGACGGACTTACCCTCCACTGTAAGAGTTACCCGAAGCTTGGCATCTATGATGGTCCAGGGGGCTTCCGAGGCGATCGAGCAGCATCAGTCTTGCCAAGGAGATCTGGGAAGGAGTCAGCCAGAGAGCTTTGAGCCAGAGCTCCAGGGGCCCTAGAAGTGGCTGCAATATTAGCTGGACAGTTTGATTTCCAGTGGGGTCCTGCTCAGATGGGACACAGCTTAGGAGGAATCCTGGGCTGTGAGCAGTCCTTGGCCCAGTGGCCAGTTTTGTGGCACTTGAAGCAAGGTCCATGAGGAGGTTTTAAAGGAGTGCCCAGAGGCTGCGGTTTGGTTGTTCTGCAGTTTTTGTGTGCCAAAGGCATGGCTGGAGTTTGTCTTACAGTGGAGGCAAGCAGTTGCAGCTCTGAAAGATGTTGCCACTTGGTTGCCTCTTGTATATTGTTGAACACCTTGAAGGTGAGATTGATTAATTCTTGTTGTGGGGTTTGAGGGCCAGATTCCAATTTTTGAAGCTTTTCTTAATGTCAGGAGCTGACTGGGTGATAAAATGCATATTGAGAATAAGATGGCCTTCTGGCCCTTCACGATTTAGGGGCTGTAAAGTGTCTAAGGGTGGCCGCCAAATGGGCCATGAACTGGGCTGGGTTTTTATATTTGATGAAAAAGAGCCTAAATGCTAACTGATTTGAGAGAGATTGGATAAAGAAAAAAGGATAATTAACCTTGACTATGCCTCCAGCTCCAGCCATCTCTCTATGAGGAAATTGTTGGGCAGGTTGGGGAGGGCTAGTCACAGAATGAAACTGTAAGGGGGGAGGTGATAGAAGGATTATAGGGTGGGGGAGTGGAGGCTGAGGAAGAATTGCTTGGCATGGGGAGGAGCAGCCTGGGAGGAGGGAAAAGTTCAGATGGGTCCGTAGAAAAGGAGGATTTAAAGGATCCAGAGCTTGGGTTGGAGGCTGAAGGTACAGACAGGAGAGAAAGAAGAAAGATTTGAGATGAGTCACATTGGGAGCAGAGACTAGGGAGGGACCAATGTGTAAAGAATGCCTGGACATCAGGCACTTCAGACCATTTGCCCATTTTTTGACAAAACTTACCTAGGTCTTGTAGGGTGGAGAAATCAAAAGTGCCATTTTCTGGCCATTTAGAGCCATTATCAAGTTTGTATTGGGGCCAAGCGGTGCTGCAGAAGAAAATAAGATGCTTAGGTTTTAGATCAGGTGAAAGTTGAAGAGGTTTTGAGGTTTTTAGAACACAGGTTAAGAGGGAAGAAGGAGGAATGGAGGGCGGAAGGTTGCCCATAGTAAAAAGGTAAGTTTAGAGAAAAGAGAGGGTAAAGACACAGAGAGAGAGGGGTGGTACTTGCCACCCACAGGAGGTGGTACTTGCTACCAAGGTGAAGGATCAAGGCAGGTTTCATCCCCGCGGTGATCAAACACATCTAGAATGTGGGTGAATAATCGGGCAGGCATCCCTGCAGTGATTAGACACCAAGGGAAGACTGTCTTCCCGAGTCTGCGACCAGTGCTGGAGTTTTGGGTCCATGGATAAAACGCGTCTTCTCTGTCTCTACCAGAAAGGGAAAGGAAATTAAAGGAAAGGAGAGATTGAAGGGTGGTGCCAAAACTGAAAGGAGAAAGAGGTTGAGAGATAACAAGAGAGGTTGGAGAAGAGAATAAAAAGATGGTGCTTACCCGATTTAAAATTGGTGAGATGTTTTTTGGGCCAGTCTGAGGACCCGAGGTTGTAGGTGGATTTTCTCATGGAGCAAAAGGCAGGAGGACAGGGGATTCACCTCCCAAGGGAGGTCCCCCAATCCGAGTCACGGCACCAAATGTCAAGCACATCCAGGTGAAGAGACCACCAAACAAGCTTTGTGTGAGCAACAAGGCTGTTTATTCACTGGGGTGCAAGTGGGCTGAGTCCGAAAAGAGAGTCAGCAAAGGGAGATAGGAGAGGGGCAGCTCTATAGGGCTTGGGTAGACAGTGGAAAATTACAGTTAAAGGTAGCTATCTATTGTTAGCAGGGGAGGGGGTCCCAAGGTGCATTGTGGAGGGATCATGGGACTCATTGTCCAGAAGAATGTCACAGGGTCGATTGATCAGTTAAGATGGGGCAGGGAAAAGTCACAATGGTGGAATGTTGTAATGTTGGTTAATCAGTTAAGGCAGGAACTGGCTGTTTCACTTTCTTTGTGGTTTTTTGGCTGCTTCAGACTTCTTGGCTCCTGCAGGCCATTTGGACATATATATGCAGGTTACAGGGGTTATAATTGCTGAGCTTCAGCTCAGATGCCTGACACAAAACACTTTCCTTCAAGCCTCTCCCATAGACCACAAACTACAAACCATAGCTGGGTGCTCTACAATTCTAAAACCACTCTTTAATTGAATTCTTAAATATTTTGGAGTGACTCCCATGAAGTTTTAATAGGCAAAAATAGGAGCTGGGAACCCCACAGAACAAAGTTCTTCCCATTCCTGGCACTCTCATCATTTCAAGGCTTCCAGGGGGTCCCAGTGTCTTAGCTGTGGATCTATAGGGGAAGAAGACACAGAGCAATGAAGATGAGACCTGGAACTCAAGCTGCAGTGAGAGACAAAAGCCCCACCAAACCTGGAAGCCACCCTGTTGGCTCCAGCTGCATGCCTGATTGGACAGTTCCCAGCCCAGAGTCACTGATTGGATAACATTTTTTTTTTTTTTTTTTTTGAGACGGAATCTCGCTCTGTCATTCAGGCTAAAGTGCAGTGGCATGATGGCTCACTGCAACCTCCACCTCTCAGGTTCAAGCAATTCTTCTCCCTCGGCCTCCTGAGTAGCTGGGACTACAAGCACGAGCCATGGCACCCAGCCTGTATAATGTTTAAAACCCCACCCTCTCTGGCCCTGAGTGACAGAAGATATGATTAAATGATGGGCTGCAGCCCTCTCAGGCAGGGCTTCCTCCCTGAGGTGAGCTAGACCCACCCCAGAAGATATTTGCATTCAACCTTGCATATAAGGTCATACACATTTGTAAATAATATATCATATGGCGGCCAGGCACGGTGGCTCATGCCTGTAATCCCAGCACTTTGGGAGGTCGAGGTGGGTGGATCACGAGGTCAGGAGTTCAAGACCAGCCTGGCCAACATGGTGAAACCCCAACTCTACTAAAAATACAAAAATTAGCCTGGCATGGTGGGCGGCACCTGTGGCGCAGGTGGCACATGTGGGTGGCAGGAGCCAATCTGCTACTCTGGAGGCTGAGGTAGAGAATTGCCTGAACCCGGGAGGCGGAGGTTGCAGTGAGCCAAAATCATGCCACTGCACTCCAGCCTGGGCGACAGAGTGAGACTCCATTTCAAAAAAATTTGTATGGCTATACACAAATGAAAATAATATAATAACACGTTTTAAAATTTCAGCTTTTTTTGGCCAAGCGCGGTGGCTCATGCTTGTAATCCAAACACTTTGGGAGGCTGAGGCAGGAGGATCGTGAGGTCAGGAGTTCAAGACCAGTCTGACCAACATGGAGAAACCTCATCTCTATTAAAAATACAAAATTAGCTGGGTGTGGTGGTGCATGCCTGTAATCCCAGCTACTCGGGAGGCTGAGGCAGGAGAATTGCTTGAACCCCCGGGAGGTGGAGGTTGCAGTGAGTTGAGATTGTGCCATTGTACTACAGCCTGGGCAACAAGAGCAAAACTCCATCTCAAAAAAAAATTAGCCAGGTGTGGTTACGTGCACCTGTAATCCTAGCCACTCAGGAGGCTGAGCCAGGAGAATCACTTATACCTGGGAGGCAGAGGTTACAGTGAGCTGAGATCATGCCACTGCACTCCAGCTTGGGTGACAAAGTGAGACTCCGTCTCAATGAAAAAAATAAAAAAAAAAATTCAGCTTTTTTACCTTCCTGGTTTACAGTCCTTTGAGTAGGCAGCCTGAGATTTTAAAAAGGAGGTAATCCTCTGAAGTAGAATGTGAGACACACGTGAATTTTGAATTTTCTAGTAGCCAAACTTTAAAAAGAAACAAAGAACAGGTTGAATTGATTGTAAGAATGTAATTAACCCAATATATCCAAAATATCATTTTAATGTGTGAGGAATATGTAATTATTAATGAAGTATATAAATATTTGCAACTAAATTTTTGAAAATAACTCCATATTTTACCTTCCTAGCACATTGCAGTTCAGACTAGGCATATTCCAGGCAGCCAGGAGCCACACATGGCAGCTCTGATGTCAGCAGTGTGAAGGGCCAGAGGTGAAGGAAGGGCCTCTCCCTACTAACATCTGTCTTCAGTTCTGAGGGTGGAACAGATAGTGGCCATAGAAAGAGCTGAGGCCAGCAGTAATAAAATAACCACAGGTAAACCACTGCTGGCCACCTGTTGCCCACCTTTGTTTTAGAGATCAGGCAGTGAACAAAGGATGATGGGGCCACAGGAGAAAAAAACTCTGTCTTCAGTTCTGTCCACACTCTTGAACTCCAATGTTTAGATATGGAGAAAATAGATTAAAGGCATTTATTTTGCTATTTGGCCTTGGCCCTAATTGTCTGGCTGTGGTTATCGGTTTTCTCGAGTGGTGACTGCACTCCTGTGCACTCCTGGAGTGACTGCACAGAACTTCAGGCGATCTGCCTGCCTCGGCCTCCTGAAGTGCTGGGATTACAGGTGTGAGCCACCACACCCAGCCAAAATCTTCTACATATAAGTATATATGCCATGAGTGCACACAAGAGATCTTTTTTGATTTCTGTCATTTGTAGAGCCATAAGAAAAAAACAGTGAACAAAGAGTGTATGATAGCAGAGATGTCTTGATTTTTGATCTTGTAAAAAAAAAAAAAAAAAGTCTATCTGGGCCAGGTACGGTGGCTCACGCTTGTAATCCCAGCACTTTGGGAGGCCGAGGTGGGTGGATCACAAGGTCAGGAGTTCGAGACCAGCCTGGCCATTATGGTGAAACCCCGACTCTACTAAAAATACAAAAACTAGCTGGGCATGGTGGCACACACTTGTAGTCCCAGCTACTTGTGAGGCTGAGGCAGAAGAATCGCTTGAACCCAGGAGGCAGAGGTTGCAGTGAGCCACCACCACACCACTGCACTCCAGCCTGGATGAGAGAGCAAGGCTCTGTCTCAAAAAAAAAAAAAAGCTATCTATATCAATATTGCCATCTGCTCTTGAGAAGAAACTTTACTGGTTAGCTTTACCTTAAGATCTCCAATGGATATACAATTGCAAATGTTTGGAGGGGCCCTTCTGAGTCATTAGATTATCAACCCAAGGTTCAAGGTCCTGAAGTCTTGCTGCAGTGTGGATGGCAAGCAGACTCGATCTCTGGGTTATAGATTATAAAGAGTTTTACTGTCCTCAGTCAGTAGACCATTAAAAGCATTCTTTACCTGGTGAAAATATGCCTTGCCATAATGCACTGAAGTTTTGCTGCATTTAATCATATTAGACTTCAGTAGCAGACGATACATGAGGTTCTGTTATCTGGTGCATAAGCCATCCAATGACTATTTGATAATAGTCAACACATTTTTTTCACTCTCAGTGAATCTGATTGTCATCAGTCTCAATTACAAAAGCAATCCAGTCCGTGTAGTTAGCTTTGCTTAACACTATTTTATCAGGGCTGGGTGCAGTGGCTCACTCCTGTAATCTCAGCACTTTGGGAGGCTGAGGCAAGTGGATAACCTGAGGTCAGGAATTCAAGACCAGCCTGGTCAACATGGTGAAACCTCGTCTCTACTAAAAATACAAAAATTAGCCAGGCATGGTGGCAGGTGCCTGTAATCCCAGCTACTCGGGAGGCTGAGGCAGGATAATGGCTTGAATCCGAGAGGCGGAGGTTGTAGTGAGTTGAGATGGCACCACTGTACTACAGCCTGGGCAACTGAGTGAGACTCAGTCTCAAAAAAAAAAACAACCAACTACTCTATCTGTAATACTGTATTTAACAGTTTATAACTTGTCTAGTGAAATAAGTACCTTTAGTATTGGAGACTTTTTCAGAAATGTCCCATGAGCAAAACATATTTCTTAATATCCTTTTAGCTACTGTTATAACATCAGACTTTTCGCTTGAGAAAGCTTTTTTTTTTTTTTTTTGAGACGGAGTTTCACTCTTGTTGCCCAGGCTGGAGTGCAATGGCATGATCTTGGCTCACCGCAACCTCTCCCTTCTGGGTTCAAGCGATTCTCCTGCCTCAGCATCCCGAGTGAGTAGCTGGGATTACAGGCATGAGCCACTGCACCCACCCTGTTGCTTTATATTTCTGAGTACTTTTCTGTTGTGTGGATGCTCTAGAATGTGTGAATTTATTTTCCTATTGATAGATATTTGGGCTGTTTCTTGCTTTGAGCTATTCTGATTAAAACCTCCATGAGTGCTTTTACACATATATTTTTAAATATTTAACTTAATTCTTTATCAGCATGTAAGTGTCATATCTTTGCATTATTTTAGTTGTTACTCAAGAGATTACAATATGTGTCCTTTTTAAAATTTCAAATTTTTTTATAAATACAGAGGTTACATTTCAAGGTTTGTTACATGAGAATACTGCACCCAGGTAGTGAGCATAGTACCCACTATGTAGTTTTACAACCCTTGCCCCCCTCCTTTCCATCCCCCTCTAGTAGTCCTCTTTAGAGGACAATGTACATCTTTAACATAACATATTATGCTGTATAACATAACACAGTACTGCATGGTTTTCATAAATGTAAAATATTAAAACCTTATGACAGAACAATTCTGTTTTCTTCTTTGATCTTTTGTGCTGCTGTTACAATTTTACATCTACATATTATAAATCCAATAATAGTCATAATTGTTGCTTTTAATAGTCATAGGTTGCTTTAAAAATGAAGGAAACAATTTAGTCAGATACTTTGGTGCTATGCGAATACCCTGCTTATTTTTAAGTGTTCATTACAATTTTACACTCCTCAGTTAACCTTTGATACAATAATAACTGTGGTGGTTTTGTGATGATTTCTTTAGCATTTTATCTATGTTGATTAGTATTTGGAATTCTGTAAAATCTACTTGCCCTATCCTTTTTTTTCATTTTTATTTATTTAAAGATTTTTATATCAGTGTGAATGCATGGGTATTTATTTGATTTGACTTGATTTATTTTATAGGTCAGTGTTTTAATTATTCATTTGAATGCTTTTATTGTTCCAGGTTGAACCATTGGGAGTTCTTTCAGGCTGGCTCCCTTTGATATGTTCCCATCATTTTTTTAAAGAGCTTAAAAAAACAAAACAAAACAAAAACATTTTGAGGCTGAGCTCGGTGGCTCACGTCTGTAATCCTAGCACTTTGGGAGGCCAAGGCAGGTGGATCACCCGAGGTCAGGAGTTCAAGACAAGCCTGGCCAACATGGTGAAACCCCGTCTCTACTAAAAATACAAAAAAATTAGCTAGGCGTGGTGGCACCTGTAATCCAGGCTACTCAGGAGGCTGGGAGAGGAGAATTGCTTGAACCTGGGAGATGGAGGTTGCAGTGAGCCAAGATCGCACCACTGCACTCCAGCCTCCAGCCTGGGCAACAAGAGCAAAACTGTCTCCCCCCCAAGAAAAAAAAAAGAGCATTTTGGCTCTACAAGATACTCTACATAACCTCTGAATTATCTGATAAGAACAAAAACTGAAAACAATGAAAACTGGGAGATGCACTAAGACCCTGAGTTTTGGTCACACTGTGACCTATGTGAGACTCTAACCAAAATGCGAGAGTTTTTAAGACAAAATTGGAGGCCATCATTCTGGACTGATCTTGTGCACTAGGCCCAAACAGACTAAGCAAAACCAAAATGGAGTCACTCATGCTAAATGTGACATAATCAAACTGAAAATTTAAGAAAATAGGTAAATCCTAAAGCAGCCCAATTTTTTTTTAAAAGCAGATTCAACACAAGTTGGACTCCTTTACTGTAACCCTTAAAAAGTAATAACAACCAGAAGTCCTTGTTTCCACTTTACAAAATCCATAGTTCTGTTATTTAACAGTGGGATTTGAGACTAAATAAGTACATTTTGGAGGGTGACAGCGTAATATCAATGTATAAAGTTTTGGTCTATCTTTCAAAATTGAGAAGATGACCAAAAAGAGAAATTGTTAAATTAATTATAGTCTAAAGCTGTCCCCTTTCCTGTTCAATTTTGCTCAATAGGTTTTTTTTGTACATAGTAAACTGAAACCTAACTGGATACATAAATAGATTGTAACTTATTATTGTACCAACCACTGTGTTTTTACCAATAAAATAACATCAAGTGTTCAAGCCATGTTCAAATAAGGCAAATCCCAAGCTGTAGTCAATCTGGCTGTTTCTACACCTCATGTCTATTTTCTGTATGTCCCTTTGCTTTTTCTGTCCATAAATCTGTTTTCATTATGTGGCTGTGCTGGAGTCTCTCTGACCCTGTTCTGGATTCACAGGCTGCCCAATTTGCAAATTATTCTATGTTCAAATAAACTCTGTTAAATATAATTTCTCTAAAGTTTTTTTCTTTTAGGCTGGGCGTGGTGGCTCACACCTGTAATCCCAGCACTTTGGGAGGCCAAGGCAGGTGGATCACGAGATCAGGAGTTCAAGACCAGCCTGGCCAACATGGTGAAACCCCGTCTTTACCAAAAATACAAAAAAAATTAGCTAGGCATAGTGATGTGCACCTGTAATCCCAGCTACTCGGGAGCCTGAAGCAGGAGAATCGCTGAACCCAGGAGGCAGAGGTTGCAGTGAGCAGAGATCAGGCCACTGCACTCCAGGATAGGCAAAAGAGCAAGATTTGGTCTCAAAAAAAAAAAAAGTCTTTCTCTTTTAAAAGTTTTGAAAATTTTTTATATGATGAAAAATAAATAATGTGTTGTTGGGCCTCGATTTCCTAAACTCATCCCTCAGCTATTTCCTTAAATTATTCTATGTCTTTTCAAAATGCTTCTTGAATTTCTTTTCTTTTTTTGAGACAGGGTCTCACTCTATCACCCAGTCTTGATTGCAGTGGTGTAACCAATCATGGCTCACTTCAGCCTTCACCTTCCAGGCTCAAGCAATCCTCCTGCCTCTGCCACCTAAGTAGCTGGGACTACAGGCATGCACCACCATGGCTGGCTAAATTTTATTTTATTTTATTTTTCGTGGAAACAGCATTTTATTATGTTGCCCAGGCTGCACTGGAACTCCTGAGCTCACCTAATTCTCCCATCTCAGGCTACCAAAGTGCTAACAATACGTGTGAGCCAGCTAGTGCTTCTGCAATTTCTTGAGATGATTATTCCCAATGATAAACAGTACTGAGCACAAATCTGAAAGGAATCTGGCTTCTTCTGTAGAAGTCTCACTCTCCAGGATTTCAAGGGTCTAGGGCAGGGCAGCTACTTTAGTAGTGTTATCTACGGAGGTGCATGGGTTTTGGAGTCAGACAGAGTTCATCCTGAGTCTCAGCCCAGCCACTTAGTATCTGTGGGTCTTTGGACAATTTTCTTGATGTGAAAGAGTTCTATGAACCACATATGGAAAAGAGGTAGACTGGTACTAATTGCAAAATGGTGGCAATTTTTTATCTCTTCTGTATCCATGCCCATTGGCAGGTGCTTTTACAACTGTTTCCATCAAGATCCAGAATCTGTTTTCCAAACCCTAGATCTGGCTGGCCTTATTGGCTCAGAGTGGTAGAAACTTGTGAACATGACAGTGGGCTAGTTTGGGGCCCAGGCTCAAATGGTCTTGAATGCTTCTGTTTTTCTTTCAGAATGCTGCCATCTCCATGAATACAGCCATGTTAGCCAGCTGGAAAATAAGATACCATGGGGAGGTGAAGCAAGGTGCCCTGTTGACAACCCCAGAACTAGAAGCTCACCCCCAGAAGCACAGCTGGCTAGTCAACAAGCAGCTGATGATACATGTCTGAAAGAGCTCAGCTGAGACCGGAAGAACGGCCCCACTCAGCCTAGCCTAAATGGCTGACCATCTCAATTATGAACTAATAAGTTTTGGATGATTTGTTATGCTACAATAGCTAACTAATACATGCACCCAGTGCAGACAGGACACCAGGATTCAATGACAGGTTGATTACTAGTTATCTTTTAACAGTGGGCACCCTATAGGTACTGATTTTTTCCCCTGATTTAAAGTTGGATGTCTTGTAACAGAATGTTGAGTAATGCAGAAATACAGGTAGACATGTATGCATGTGATTGGTGCTTATACCCACACAGTCCCACACACCACAGGAGAAAACAGATAACTACGGCCTGACCATTAGGGCCAAGGCCAATAGCAAAATAAGTTTTGCCTTTAATCTGTTTTCTCCATATCCAAACATTTGAGGTCAAGAGTGTGGACAGATCTGAAGACACGGAGTTTTATTATCGTTTCGCCCCAACATTCTTTGTTCACTGATCTCTGGAAGAAAATGGGCAACAGGTGCCTATCAGTGGTCTCCTTGTGGTTATTTTGTTCTTGCTGCCCTCTGCTCTTTCTATGGCCACTATCTGTTCCACCCTCAGAACTGAAGGGAGATGTTGGTAGGGAGAGGCTTTTCCTTCACCTCTGGCAGAAAAGGTTTGCTGGGGCCCTTCACCTGCCGACATCAGAGCTGCACTTCAATGCGGAAGCTTTGGTCATGGTGGCTCCTGGGTGCCTGGAATGTTCCTGGTGTGAACTGCGATGTACTAGAAAGGTAAAATACAGAGTTAGTTTCAAAGATTTAGTTTCAAATATTTATATACTTTATTAATAATCACATATTTCTCACACATTAAAATGAAAATTTTTTGATATATTGGGTTAATTAAATTGTTACAATCAATTCAACCTGTTCTTTTTTTTTTTTTTAAGTTTGGTTACTAGAAAATTTAAAATTTACATATGGCTCACATTTTATTTCAGAAAATTACCTCCGTTCTAAAATTTCAGCCGGCCTGCTCAAAGACCAGAAGCCGGGAAGGTCATAAAATCCGAAATTTTAAAATAATTGTTATTATATTCTTTTCATTTGTGAATAGGCATACAGTATGTTATTTATAAATGCATGTGACTTTACACACAAGGTTAAATGCAAATTCCCTCTGGGGTGGGCCTGGCTAAGCTCTGGGAGGAAGCCCTGCCTGAAAAGACTGCAGCCTAAGCTGTCACTCTTTCTTCACTCAGCCCAGCATCTGTTCGCATCTTCTGTCACTCAGGGCCTGAGAAGGTGGGGTTTTAAACGTTATCCAATCAGCGACGCTAGGCTGGGAACCGTCCAATCAGGCACGCACCTGGAGCAGACAGGACGGCTTCCGGGATGTGGCGGGGCCTTTGTCTCTGGCTGCCGCCTGAGCTCCAGGTCTCCCCTTCACTGCTCTGTGTCCTCTGCTCCTGGAGGCCCAACCTCTGTGGCCCTGTGACCTGCAGGTATTGGGAGACCCACAGCTAAGACACCGGGACCCCCTGAAAGCTTAGAAATGGTGAGAGTGCCGGGTCGGACATCCCGAGAGAGGGGAAGGGCTGGTTGTAACCGGTGGGAAGTGGCTGTGGCGGGACTCAGGCCTCCCTGCAGTCAGCTCCACAGTCTGCGCCCCGAGTTCTCTTTGCCCAGCTCGGCCTCAGTCCCCCTCCAGCCATAAGATGGCGGCTGCGCTGACAGTCGGGACCCCAGGCGTCCTGTCTCTTCACTACACAGTGACTGTGCCCTGGCCTGGAGCCCTCTCTGAGCAGCTCTGCACCCGCAGCGCCGCGTCTTTCCCAGATTGTGCAGGGACCACGGGAGGGTCTTCAGGGGACAGTTCGGACTCGGGGTGCGGGTTCATGAATGGGAAGAGCTTTGTTCCGTGGAGTTCCCAGTTCGTCTTGTCTTCTGTTAAAAATATGTGGGAGTCACTACAAAAACATTAAATAGTTTAATCAAAGAGTGATTCAAAAATTGTGGAGCACCCAGCTGTGGTTTGTAATTTGTGCTTCATGGGCGGGGCTTGAAGAAAAGACTTTTATAAAAAGCATGATGAAGAAAACCAAATTCAGTAATTGGTTAGGTAGACTTACATAGTTTCTTAATGTGTACAATAAAGATGAAAATTTCCTGATTATGTAATCAGAGGTTAATTGGCAGTTTATAGTTCGTTAGGGCTGAGTTTTGTTTCTCTCAATGTAGTAATTTACTAAAAAATGCACTTCAGTTAGATTTTTTTAAAGTAGGAACCCAGGGACTAGAGACATCTCCGTCTAATTGTCTGCCTTTTAATTATTTTCACAGTCCATGGAGAGCTGATTTTCCGCTGCATTTTTCACCTGTGTCCCAAGCAGGGTCTTAAGTCTAACCCCCATTCCTCATTTCTCCAGCCTCCCTCTGGCTTGCAGTAAGATACTAAATTTCCAGTTCCTTCTGGTGTTTCCAAATGCCAGCTTTTCCTCCCTAATTCACGTTATCGCCTATTTGTCTTTTAGTGTACTTTTCTATACCGTATTTTAATTAATTTTTAACACAGCATTAAATGACCCTTTTTAAAAAGTTTGTTATCTGTAAATATTTCCTATGAGAAGAAAGCAAAGAATAATCCCCTGACACTGTATTGTTAAAACTTTCTGTGCCTTTTCTCCTTGTGTCTTCTCTAGGCACAGAGATCTTGTCAGAATGTTTTTCGGTCAAGATTTTCCTTTGGAAACTTTATGGGGTGATGTGTCCTCAGCCACCTTTTAGTTTTTTTCTGGTCGTGGGTTTCAGTACTGTCTGGGGATAAACCAAGATATCCACCGTGGTTATGTCAGCTAAAGTGCCTAGTGAATATCAGCTTCTGGTTTATTTTCTTCCATAGGATGACCTGAAATATGGAGTGTATCCTCTTGAGGAAGCAAGTGGATGCCCTGGGGCTGAGAGGAATCTTCTAGTGTACTCTTATTTTGAAAAGGTAACCTCTTGAGACATTAAAATTGTCTACACCCAATCCAGCTTTCATTACTTGGGGACACATTGCTGGTCAGCCAGTCAGATGCTGGCGCTGAGGGGAAAACACAGAAATAATGTATGCCCCCTGGATTGTCTTAGGGGGCAAAAAGATAATGAAATAAATATAGTAGAAGAAAAATAGTGTTAAAAAGCGAAAAACTTGTGACAGATAAAATAGTATCCCAAAAGACCAGAAAACAAAAACAAAAACAAAAAAACCTGACTCTAGTGAGATGGTGTAAGAACTTGCAAAGTAAAATGCACCTGGGGCAGTCACCGAGAAATACTGCAGTGTCTCCTGTATGGGCCGTTCATGAGCACATAAGTGAGCAGGAGTGGGTGGAAGAATCTCTCAAGTGATTGATGGCCTGACTTGAAACATGAGTCAGATACACATTTGTTTTTTAATCAACACTGCCACTCCCTGGGTTTGTCACCTTGAAAATATTTATTTACTTATTTTGACCTCACTTTTTTAGCTGTAAATTGCTTTATATTAGTAGGGGTTGAAAGGTAGGAATTTTTTTTTTTGTTTGAAACAAGTTTCGCTCTTGCTGCCCAGGCTGCAGAGGGCTTGATCTCGGCTCACTACAACCTCCATCTCCCAGGTTCAAGCAATTCTTCTACCTCAGCCTCCTAAGTAGCTGAGATTACAGGCACACACCACCACACCCAGCTAATTTTTTGTATTTTTTTAGTAGAGATGGGGTTTCACCATGTTGGCCAGGCTGGTCTCGAACTCCTGACCTCAGATGATCTGCCTGCCTCAGCCTCCTAAAGTGCTGGGATTACAGGCATGAGCCACTGTGCCTGGCAGGTAGGAAAATATTTACAAAGGGCATAAAAGAGGTGGGTTTTAGAAAAAAAAATTAATATCTAATTATATATCCCATTTGTTAAAAATTCTCATTTACCTTTTTCTTTCCCAGAGTGAGTTTACAAGCTTTCTTGGGTGTGGTTTTTTTATGGCTGGGTGCATTCAAACAGAATTCCAAGGCTTAAGCTTTTAGAATGCTAGTTACCAAGGAAAAGGATAGGGAAAAATCTCTATTCTATTTTGGCTGTAGAGAATGAATACATTTCCATGAGATAATGTGGTAGATAATTGGTGAGTTACATACATTTGTGAAAATATCAGTTGCTCTTTTTGCAGGGTAAATTTGTGACTAAATATCTCTGTTCAAATCCTGTTATCTTGATTTCTGAGTTTCATGCTAAATTTTATGAGATGAAACTTGGTATCACCTGGAAGTGTTACCATATAACTAATTGTTTACTACATGGTTTTTAATGAAAACAATAAAATAATAGATATGTTGTCTGAAAGGAATGGATACTTTTGCTTTTCTTATTTAGGTACAAAATGTAAGTACCTTAACATTTCCTTCCCTTATATGAACACTGTGTTTGAGTAATTTTGCTGGATTTTTCAAACACATAGTTTCAAAAACCAAGTGAGTAACTCTAACATGGAAATTAAAGCTTGAGCCCAGTGACTAAGAGCTAAGGCTAATATTGAGCCTACAAAAGGAGGTTATTAAAGGCCCACCTATGCGGTGGCTCACGCCTGTAATCCCAGCACTTTGGGAGGCCGAGGCGGGTGGACCACGAGGTCAGGAGATCGAGACCATCCTGGCTAACACGGTGAAAGCCCATCCCTACTAAAAATACAAAAAAACTAGCCGAGCGTAGCAGTGGGTGCCTGTAGTCCCAGCTACTCGGGAGGCTGAGGTAGGAGAATGGCGTGAACCTGGGAGGCAGAGCTTACAGTGAGCCGAGATCAGGCCACTGCACTGCAGCCTGGGCGACAGAGCGAGACTCCATCTCAAAAAGAAACAAACAAACAAATAAAGGCCCAGCTAGTTTTTTCTGGGTAGCCTCCCCTGCAGATGTCCCAGGCTGCTCAACCCAGCCATGGAAGAAGCCTTTTTGCTGACACAGCCCTGGAAAGCTGGGGACCCACAGGCAAATGCAGTTAGGATTAAGATGAAAGGGGACTGAGAGGATCTTACTGATGATGTTGTTATTGTTTTGAGGCAGTTCCTAGGCTTTGGAATATCAAAGTTAGATTTATGTAAAAAAAAAATTCCAAAAGAGTATTGCAACAGGAAGAAGTACCAATTATAAAAACTTTAAGTATTGGAAAGTTTAGGCTGACAAGGGCTTTCTTTCCTAGGGAGGAGCAAACAAGATTAGAGAGAAGGTGGGAGGGGAATGGCAAATGAAGGGTGAAAAATCAGATTTTAGATCAGAGAATGTTTTACCGTGAAGTCAGCATGTTCTTAGAAGAGACATAAAATAAGGTTGTATGTTGACTCAGACTGAGGATAGTTCAAAGTTCTGGAGCCTGTGAGAAATTTTATTTAGACCACTGAAGACAAATTCAGCTGATTCTTTTAATTGGAAAAATAAGAAAATGTGCAGAGTTCTTACTGGAAAGAGGTCCCAATCCAAGCCCCACAAGAGGGTTCTTGGATTTTGCTCAAGAAAAAATTCAGGGTGAGTCCATACAGTAAAGTAAAAGGAAGTATTAAGAAAATATCATAAGGTCAGGAGTTTGAGACCAGCCTGATCAACATGGTGAAACCCCGTCTCTACTAAAAATATAAAAATTAGCCAAGCTTGGTGGTGCACACCTGTAATGCCAGCTACTCAGGAGACTGAGGAAAAGAATCACTTGAAAGCGGGAGGCAGAGGTTGCAGTGAGCCGAGACCGTGCCACTGCACTCCAGCCTGGGTGACAGAGCAAGACTCTGTCTCAAAAAAAAAAAAAAAAAAGAAGAAGAAAGTAAAGGAATAAAAGAATGGCATACTCCATAGGCAGAGCAGCGCAAGGGTTGCTGTTTGCACATTTTTATGGTTATTTCTTGATTATATGCTAAACAAGGGATGGATTATTTATGCCTCCCAATTTTAGACAATATAGGATAGCTTCCTAATGTTTCCATGATATTTGTAAGCTGTCATGACACTTGTGGGAGTGTAGCAGTGAGGGCAATCAGAGGTCACTCTCGTCACATCTTGGTTTTGGTGGGTTTTATTTGACTTCTTTACTGCAACCTGTTTTATCCACAAGGTCTTTATGACTTGTATCTTGTGCTGACCTTCTATCCTACCCTCTTACTTAGAATGCCTAACCATCCAGGAATGCATCCCAGTCAGTCTCAGTCCTATTTTACCCAGCCCCTATTCAAAATAGATTTGCTCTGGTTCCTCTGACATCTCCCCCTTCTTTTTAACAAGGGCACACTTAATCCTAAGGGTTGTAGAGGGATGAAGATCCATTTTCTGTAACTACTTCATGCTGAATAGGGGTGATGATATTTTTGCCTATTCAGAGTTTTCTTCACCCTGAAAAACAAAACAAAGGATCAGTGACATTTTATGCGAAGTCAAAAAATTTTACTTTCATCTTCCATTAGTTCAGTCCCTTCAGTTAATTCCTGTTCTGTTTGATAGTCATGAACATTCCAGTTCTCCATGAATACCGAACTTTTTTCTCTATTCTAATGCTACAATTTCTAAAGTTACCACAAACTTGCATTTAAGAACATCTGTTGCTGGGCGCAGTGGCTCCTGCCCGTAATCTCAGCACTTTGGGAGGCCAAGGTGGGTGGATTATCTGAGGTCAGGAGTTCAAGACCAACCTGACCAACATGGTGAAACCCTGTCTCTACTAAAAATACAAAAAAAATAGCTGGACATGGTGGTGGACGCCTGTAATCCCAGCCTAGTTGGGAGGCTGAGGCAAGAGAATTACTCGAACCTGGGAGGCAGAGGTTGCAGTGAGCTGAGATTGCATCATTACACTCCAGCCTGGGCAACAGAGTAAGACTCCATCTCAACAGAAAAAAAAAAATAAAACATCTGTCAGAGTTAACCATAAATCATCTTTTGAAGAGTACCAACACAAGATGATTGTCTGGATGGCGAAGTCTTAGGGCAGTCACAGTGAAAAAAAAAAAACATGATTGACAAGGAAATTTGGTTAGCTCTGTGTCATATAATAATTTTATGTAATGATTGTGATTATTAATGATGTTTTACCATGAAGTCAGCATGTTCTTAGAAGAGACATAAAATAAGGTTGCATGCTGACTCAGACTGAGGATAGTTATATTATCATATTAGTTATATTAGTCATATTAGAATTACAGGAGTTTCCCTTAATTTTGGAACACATACCGATAACATATTTACACAAACATAGTCCAAAAATAGTCAAACATGATTTCACAGTTGACAGTCTTTTCTGTGTGATTTTTATACTAAATGAGCCAAATTTTAACTATTTTATATTTGTGTATTATTTATGTCAAACCCAATTCTTAATGAATTTCTTTTCACTTTCTCTGAATTCCTTGCATGTAAAACTGTTTTTTAGTAGTCAAAATTAGATGTTACAATGTTAACTCTTAGCAACTTTTACTTTTGATGAAAACCTTGGTAAGTAAGGAATTTTAATTACATACTAGGCGTGAAGTCTAGGACACAGACACAAGTGTATATAAGGTCTGACTCCAGTGTATTAATAGCTAGGGGGTGTGGCTAACTTGATGTGTCCCAGGCCTTACTTAGCTATAAAACAGGCAAGTTGTACAATGAACAGTCATAGTGGCATTCTGAGAAGTCTTAATTTAAGAGGCCTAATGACCTTTAAATTGTACAACATTTCTTGCATAAATTTCCTTCAGTGAATTATTTCATGACTTATACAGACCATCTACAATATGTTTGGGCTTTCTGATTTGTCCTAAACATCCATCTTTTTAAATAATCAGTCATTTTACTTTAGGATAAGAATTTACTATACAACATCTTTTCTTATATAAAATCTCTTTTCTTTATAACCTTTGTATATTTAGGGGAAATGGCTAATTCCATATGTCTCAAGGCCTTATTTAGAATCTACTGGCTTCAAGATAGGTAAATTGAACAATTTTTAAAAGTCAAAGAGCCAATTTATGACCTTAAAGTATTTGGTAAATCTAATATGTGACCTATATAATTTAGATCAAATGTTTATGTTTTGAAGACTTTTTATTTTCCCAATGATCTTTAAAACTGTTTTTATTTCCAAAAGATTACTTGTCACATGAACTAAAAGGCATTACACTTTTAACTCTTTTGACAAAATATTTGATTTAAGCTCTTACTATTTTTTTTTTTTTTTTTTTTTTTTTTTTTTTGACAGCCCACGTATTTTGTTTTTATTTTCTTTTTGGAAAGAAAATACCTATGATTTTAAAAAATTCAAATAGTGCAGAAAGAACAATGAAAAGTCTCCTTTCCACCCTTGGCTTCAGTAATCCTCCCCACAGTCCTGCGGTCACCATTTCCTTGTGGATCCAGAGATGTTCTATGCAAATACAAACAGAAGCGAGCTTTTCTACACAAATAAATATTGGAATACCATTCATCTTGCTTTGCACTTTGCTTTCTTGTCTTTCTCACTTAATATATTTTGGACACCATCCCACAACAGCACATATGGTTTTAACATGGACTTTCTTTTTAATAGTTAATAGTATATATTGTGTAGGTGTACCATAATGTATTATCCAGTGCTTGCTTTTGTTTCTATAGACTATGTTGCAAGCAGCAGTCTTGCCCTTTAGGCACATGTGTGAGTAGTCTCTGTAGGATAAATTCCTAGCACTGAAATTTTGCTAGGTCAGCAAATGCATTTTAAAATGTACGTTTTATTTTGGAAGACACTATCAGATTGCCTTCAAACTCTACCCAATAATGTATAAAAGTGCCTGTTTCTCCATACCAATAGAGGGTAAACAATATCTTTGATCTTTGACAAACTGAAAGGTAAAAATGGTATTCCCATTTTGTTTTAATATAAGTTTTTCTTATAGGAAAGGCTGAATAGGCTGGGCACGGTGGCTCACGCCTGTAATCCCAGCACTTTGGGAGGCCGAGGTGGGTGGATCATGATGTCAGGAGTTCAAGACCAGCCTGGACAACATGGCAAAACCCCGTCTCTACTAAAAATACAAAAATTAGCCAGGCAGCTCTTACTATTTTTAAACCAATTAATCAGAGTTCTTTCATATCACACACACAACACATATAAATACAAAGACAGAAGATTCAGTAGTTGTAAGGTTTTTCTTTGTCAATTTCTTTTCTTTTTTTTTGAAGGAAAGTTTGTATTATTTTAATTATTTTTATGTATAGAAAACTCAACAGTGTACATTTAACCCAGTTTAGTGGCAAGTTCTTTAGTCTTTGCCTTTTTGAGCTTGGCGATCTGAGCCACAGACTTGAGACCCAGGGCCTTCCCTCCCTAGTGATGGCGGATCTCATCCTATCTGTCATTGTAATTGGTCCTGATAGCTTCCCCCAGCTTAGCCAAAGCACCTTTGTCTTCTGAGTTAACCTGCGTGAAGACGACAGTGGTGCAGGTCTTCCTGTGGACTAGACATCCCAGTCTTACCTTCCCCTTGATAATGCAGTAAGGGACTCCCCTTTAACGACACAAGGCAGGCAAGAAGAAAACCAGCTTGATGGGATCCACATCATGTGCAATCACCACCAGCTGAGCTTTCTTTTTCTCCACCAAGGTGGTGACAGTGTTAACTCCTGCTCGAAGGACACGTGGTCTCTTAATGGGGATGTCCCCTTTGCCAGAAGCTTTCTTCTCGGCCTGGGCCAACAGCCTCTGCTTCTCCTCTTGCTTTGTCTCTGGTCTGTACTTGTAGGCCAGCTTAAGCAGCTGAGTAGCTGTTTGGTGGTCCAAGCCCTGGGTGAACTGGTTAATTGCAGAAAAACACTTTCAGCCGCTTATAGAAGATGGCTCTTTGCTGCTGCAACCTGATATAGCAGGGCCATTTTGGGTGAGGTCCCTTTTGGGCTGGATGTCCTGCCCAGTGCCACATTCTTAGGCCTTTTCTCAAACAGGAAATTCACCACTTTCTTGGCCTCCTGCTTCTTCACAACAGCAGGGGCTGGAACCACCTTCTTCCCCTAGGCCTTCTTTCCTTTTGGCATCTTGGGTCGGGTGAGGAGAGCTTCTTTGTCAGTTTCTTAATTGGATTACTAGTTTCAGGGTGTAGCCCAGGGCCAGGAAAGCATGTCGTTTTTATGGCCTAATAAGTAGACAGAGCTGGAAAACAAAACAGATCCCCCTAAATTACGGGTAACATTTTTACATCAGATCTTGGATCTAAAAAGGAGAGCATTAGTTAATCCCAAGAGAAGTCTTATTTCTCAGTAGGGGTTGGGGATACCTCCATATTTCCTAGGTGGTCAAGAGTATGTTTCTCTGATCCAAATATGAAGAATTGAGTATTTCCCCATAATTGCCATTAACCATTCCAAAAGTATATTTCTCACCTAGTTATTACATGCCAAGGTTCTTTTATAATGTGAAGTAATTTCTGATACCCCCCAAAGTCAAAAACATCAGATAACACAATGCAAAACGAACAGAACCTTATATTTTGAGAAGGCTCTATCCACCTTCAATTTTTGGAGTTTCATGAGGAAAAAGGAGTGTTTCTCAAAACAGGGCCTGTGGCACCTCTTCTGTTTTTCCCAAGGTGTCCCAGGCTGTTAGAGCTTGAATATCTGCTTTACTTAAGTTGACTTTTAACCACAGTGCCTTTTTTTTTTTTTTTTTTTTTTTTTTTTTTGGAACGGAGTCTCACTCTGTTGCCCAGGCTGGAATGCAGTGGCTCCATCTTGGCTCACTGTAATATCTGCCTCCCGGGTTCAAGTGATTCTCCTGCCTCAGCCTCCTGAGTAGCTGGGACTACAGGCAAATACCACCACACCAGGCTAATTTTTTGTATTTTTAGTACAGATGGGGTTTCACCATGTTAACCGGAATGGTTCGATCTCCTGACCTCGTGATCAGCCCACCTTGGACTCCCAAAGTGCTGGGATTACAGGTGTGAGCCAATGACCACAGTGATCAGTGCTCTTTTAAAAAGTCCTCTTAAATTTCTTATTACCAGACTTTAGTCAGGTCAAACAGCCAATATCTCTGGCTTTTGAATTTTACCAAAAGTAACATCACAGGTGTTCTGGAAAGAAAATTCAAGATGGTTCCTGGAGGAGAAGAGAATCAACAAATGGTAAAGCTCACCCAAATATCAAACAAGAAAGTACTCATTCCCTAAGCTGAGAATGGAACCCTGAACCTGGGCCACCACTGTGATGGTGGAGACCAGGAGAAAGTACTGTCATGTGGTCACAAGGTCGAGCTTCCAAGGACATGACTGAGCACTTTTCTGGGCCATCTTGAACAGCAGCCTTAAAGGGTCC
This sequence comes from Pongo pygmaeus, assembly GCF_028885625.2. Taxonomy (NCBI): domain Eukaryota; kingdom Metazoa; phylum Chordata; class Mammalia; order Primates; family Hominidae; genus Pongo; species Pongo pygmaeus. Next base: position 21,799,921 of record NC_072393.2, read on the forward strand.
TAGGCCTGCATTCTATCCTAAGGTACCCCTCTTAATGACAGAACCATACAGAAAGACATTTATAGCTCAAAGTACAACAGATTTGTTACAGCTTAAGACTAACCTCACAAATGCATTCCCATATTAATTAGAACTTTACATAGAAGATAAACAGTATTTTTTTCACCATTCATTCAATCAGTTTGCATAGAGAGGCTAGAAGTCTGGTCAGAAATTTGTACACTTTTGCCAGCATGCCAGGCTTCTGGGTTCCATTTCCTTGAGTGGCCCTAGTGACGTGGCTGGCTGCACCACAGCCCTGTGAGCCAAGCTGCAACAAAAAGAAAAATTATCTTTTTCTGGCCAGGTCAAAATATATGTGACAACATAGACATTAGCCACTCTTCTTAGCAACCAATATGAAACTGGCAAGACTTAAACTTGGCCACAATTGGGCCCTGTCATTGTTAATTCAACTTAATAATCAGGAGTTTTATCTTGTGGTCTCTAGGCCAGATGATTACTCTGAGTAATAGAAAATAAGAAAGAGAAAAGAGAGAGAAAGCATTGTCTGTGACATGGTGGGAAGGCAAAGAGCTAAGGGGGGCCGGAGAAAGACCTACCCATTGCAGCGATAATAAAAAGTTCAGGTGGCCACTTCTTGGTAGGAAAGAGATTTTTTTCCAACAGTCCCATTAGCACTTAAGTTTTCCCTTTTGGACAGGAAAAAGATCCCCATGTCCCATGGTCCTGTAGATGCCTAATTCTGTCACCCATAGCCATCAACAAAGAGTGCAAGACAGATTAATCCAAAAAGAATATCAATGAATGTCCCATGGTGTCAAACCAGTTCTTAGCTGAGATGGATTTTACTGAGAGGGGTCTCTAACTTTCTAAATCTTAGGAAGGAACATAACCTTTCTAAGCTCGGCCTCAAATCCAAGTTCAGTCAAGCATCCTCGTCTTTTATTTAAGAGGAGCCTTTAACCCACTGTGTCTTAGGAGAGACTCTAATTCTCCTAAGTCGTGCCTCTAACCCAATCCCATCCTTTACTCAGGTATATGCACACCACTCACCCAAAGTCAGCCAATTGGTGCATGCAGATGATTTTCCTTTGGGTCAGAGGTCTCTTAAGTATAGTCCCTTTGTGGTTACCAGAAAGATGTTACCGGAAAGAAGTTCTGATCCAGACCCCAAGAGAGGGTTCTTAGATCTCGCTCAAAAGAATTGAGGGCGAGTCCATAGAGTAAAGTGATAGCAAGTTAATGAAGAAAGTAAATAAATAAAAGAATGGCTTTCTCCATAGGTAGAGCAGCGGCACATTTTTATGGTTATTTCTTGATTATATGCTAAACAAGGGGTGGAATATTTATGCCTCTCCTTTTTAAACTATTTTAAGATAACTTCCTGATGTTGCCATGGCATTTATAAACTATCATAGCACTGGTGGGAGTGTAGCAGAGAGGACAATCACAGGTCCCTCTCATTGCCATGTTAATTTTGGTGGGTTTTATCCAGCTTCTATACTGCAACCTGTGTTATCAGCCAGGTCTTTATGACCTGTATCTTGTGCTGACCTCCTGTCTCATCTTGTGAGTTAGAATGCCTAACAATCTGGGAATTCAGCCCAGTGGGTCTCAGCCTTATTTTACTCAGCCTCTATTCAAAATGGAGCTGCTCTGGTTCAATACACCTCTGACAGAGTCTGTGTCTGGCTATGTGATAAATAAGAAAAGAGAGCACCATCTAAGTCATAATGGGAAGGGTGTTTCTTTCCATAAACTATTTCTAGAAAACACAAAGGATGAAGAATTTTATTAACCACAGCTATTTACCCAGATTATATTTGTGATTCATCGTTCCCCACCTCTTTGTCATACACATTTCTTCCATTTGACTTTTCCTGGGTTGTACTTTTTATAATAAACTAGTAAACATAACTACAGTGTTTTGCTGAGTTCTGTGAGTAGCTTGATCTAATTGAACTTGAGGAAGGCTGTGGGAGTCCCCAATTTTTTTCTTTTTTGAGATGAAGTTTCGCTCTTGTTGTCCAGGTTGGAGTGCAGTGCCGTGATCTTGGCTCACCGCAACCTCTGCCTTCCGGGTTCAAGTGATTCTCCTGCCTCAGCCTCCCTAGTAGCTGGGATTACAGGCGCCCACCACCATGCTTGTCTAATTTTGTATTTTTAGTAGAGACAGGGTTTCTTCATGTTGGTCAGGCTGGTCTCAAACTCCCAACCTCAGTTGAGCCACCTGCCTTGGCCTCCCAAAGTACTGGGATTATAGGCATGAACCGCCGCGCCCGTTGGGAGTCCCCAATTTTTTTTTTTTATTATACTTTAAGTTTTATGGTACACGTGCACAATGTGCAGGTTAGTTATATATGTATACATGTGCCATGTTGGTGTGCTGCACCCATTAACTTGTCATTTAACATTAGGTATATCTCCTAATGCTATCCCTCCCTGCTCCACCCCACAACAGGCCCCGGTGTGTGATGTTCCCCTTCCTGTGTCCATGTGTTCTCATTGTTCAGTTCCCACCTATGAGTGAGAACATGCGGTGTTTGGTTTTTTGTCCTTGCGATAGTTTGCTGAGAATGATGGTTTCCAGCTTCATCCATGTCCCTACAAAGGACACGAACTCATCATTTTTTATGGCTGCATAGTATTCTATGGTGTATATGTGCCACATTTTCTTAATCCAGTCTATTGTCATTGGACATTTGGCTTGGTTCCAAGTCTTCACTATTGTGAATAGTGTCGCAGTAAACATACGTGTGCATGTGTCTTTATAGCATCATGATTTATAATCCTTTGGGTATATACCCAGTAATGGGATTGCTGGGTCAAATGGTATTTCTAGTTCTAGATCCCTGAGGAATCGCCACACTGACTTCCACAATGGTTGAACTAGTTTACAGTCCCACCACCAGTGTAAAAGTGTTCCTATTTCTCCACATCCTCTCCAGCACCTGTTGTTTCCTGACTTTTTAATGATTGCCATTCTAACTGGTATGAGATGGTATCTCATTGTGGTTTTGATTTGCATTTCTCTGATGGCCAGTGATGATGAGCATTTTTTCATGTGTCTGTTGGCTGCATAAATGTCTTCTTTTGAGAAGTGTCTGTTCATATCCTTTGCCCACTTGTTGATGGGGTTGTTTGTTTTTTTCTTATAAATTTGTTTGAGTTCATTGTAGATTCTGGATATTAGCCCTTTGTCAGATGAGTAGATTGCAAAAATTTTCTCCCATTCTGTAGGTTGCCTGTTCACTCTGATGGTAGTTTCTTTTGCTGTGCAGAAGCTCTTTAGTTTAATTAGGTCCCATTTGTCAATTTTGGCTTTTGTTGCCTTTGCTTTTGGTGTTTTAGACATGAAGTCCTTGCCCATGCCTATGTCCTGAATGGTATTGCCTAGATTTTCTTCTAGGGTTTTTATGGTTTTAGGTCTAACATGTAAGTCTTTAATCCATCTTGAATTAATTTTTGTATAAGGTGTAAGGAAAGGATCCAGTTTCAGCTTTCTACATATGGCTAGCCAGTTTTCCCAGCACCATTTGTTAAATAGGGAATCGTTTCCCCATTTCTTGTTTTTGTCAGATTTGTCAAAGATCAGATGGTTGTAGATATGCAGCATTATTTCTGAGGACTCTGTTCTGTTCCATTGGTCTAGGTCTCTGTTTTGGTACCAGTACCATGCTGTTTTGTTTACTGCAGCCTTGTAGTATAGTTTGAAGTCAGGTAGCGTGATGCCTCCAGCTTTTTTTTTTTTTTTCCTTAGGATTGACTTGGCATTGTGGGCTCTTTTTTGGTTCCATATGAACTTTAAAGTAGTTTTTTCCAATTCTGTGAAGAAAGTCATTGGTAGCTTGATGGGGATGGCATTGAATCTATAAATTACCTTGCAGAGTCCCCAATTTTTAAACAGTAGCTCAGAAGCATAGATGAGCCTATGGGGTTTGTCACTGGCGTCTGGAATGAGGACAATGTTGTGGGACTGAGATCTGAATCAGGGTCTATGCTGACTCTGGGTGGTGTCAGAATTCAAATGTTAGACATTGAGTTGCTGTTGGACAATTGCTTGGTGTTCAGCAAACTACAGATTTGGTGGCAGAAGAAAGATACCACAGAGCCCTGTCCTGGTATAAAACTGAGTGTCTGCAAACGGGAGGCTCTTCTGTCCTGCACACAGGCTTTCACACTGCCCATTGTCTTGGGATCCCAGGGCTCCTGCCAGGATTGAAGAGGATGAAAACTTCAAGAAAGGAGCTCTGATGACAGACCCCCTTTTCGCAAAGCTGCCACCACAGGATTCCCACCCACTCCCAAATATGCCCACTAGACATTGATGTATCCACACCTCTCCCAGCACTAGGCACCACCCTCAGGAATTTCACCATAGCATTGTTGGTTTTAGTGTTTCTTGACAAAAACCCACAAAAGTGTCTACAAGTCTCCTGGCATATCCCCACACCCAGACACTGAATCTGCCGCAGCAACCTGTTTTCCCCACCAACCTAGGGTTCTGGGCCACCTGTTCATAATATCATCTGCCTGCATGCATACAGAAATAAATCAGAGTCCAGCCCCACCTGGGCCACCATCTGTAGAACAAACAACTCCTTGTACCTACATTGCACTCTTCCCCATGCATGGATTTTTTTTTCTTTTAACTTTTATTTTTGGTTAAGGGGTCCATGTGCAGCTTTGTTATATAGATAAAATTGTGTCATGGGGGTTTGGTGTAGATTGTTTTGTCACTGAGGTACTAAGCATAACACCGAACAGGTATTTTTTTCTGATCCTTTTTGTCCTTTCATTCTGCATTCTCAACTAGGCCTCAGTGTGTGTCGTTCCCTTCTTTGTGTCCATGTGTTATTATTATTTAGCTCTTATAAATGACAGCATGCATTTGATTTTGTTTCACTTTAGCTTTCTAAGGATAATGGTCTCCAGCATCATCTATGTTGCTGCAAATAAACTTAGTCTTGTTTTTTTTTTTTAATGGCCACACAATCTTCCATAATGTTTACGTACCATACTTTTTTTTTTTATTATATCTTCTATTTTATTTAATTAATTTATTTGGAGACAGTGTTTCACTTTGTCACACAGGCTGAAGTGCAGTGGTGCAATCTTGACTCACTTCAGCCTCAACCTTCCAGGCTCAAGGCACCCTCTTATTTCAGCCCCCAAAGTAGCTGGGACTACAACCATGCACCACCATGCCCAGCTAACTTCTTTTTCTGTCTTTTGTAGAGATGAGTTTTGCCATGTTGCCCAGGCTGGTCTTGAATGCTTGAGCTAAGGCAGTCCACCTGCCTTGGCCTCCCAAAGTGCTGAGATTACAAGTGTGAACCACCTCACCCAACCATACCATATTATTTTAATCTAGTCTACCGTTAATAGGCAATTAGGTTTGTTTTATGTCTTTGTTTGTTTGTTTGAGATGGAGTGTTACTCTGTCACCTAGACTAGAGTGCAGTGGGACCATCTCACCTCACTGCAACCTCTGCTTCCTGGGTTCAAGCAATTCTCCTGCCTCAGCCTCCCATGTAGCTGGGACTACAGGCATGTGCCATCACGCCCGGCTAATTTTTGTATTTTTAGTAGAGACAGAGTTTTGCCATGGGATTACTGTAAGCAGCCTATTATTGACTTTCTAACAACAGCCATTCTGATTGGTGTGAGGTGGTATCTCATTGTGGTCTTTTTTTGCTTGTTTGTTTTTTGCATTTCTCTAGTGATTAGTGGTGAGCATTTGTTGCACATGCTTGTTAGCCATGTTTGTCTTCTTTTAAAAAGCATCTGTTCATGTTTTTTGCCTACCTTTTTTTTTTTAGACAGTCTTGCTCTGTCCCAGGCTGGAGTGTAGTGGTGGGACCTTGGCTCACTGCAACCTCCGCCTCCTAGGTTCAAGCTATTATTCTCCTGCCTCAGCCTCCTGAGTAGCTGGGATTACAGGTGTGCGCCACCACGCCTGGCTAATTTTTTTGTATTTTTTTAGTAAGAGACGGGGTTTCACCATGTTGGCCAGGCTGGTTTCGAACCCCTGACCCCGTTGACCCCATGATCCACCCGCCTCGGCCTCCCAAAGTGTTGGGATTACAGGCGTGAGCCACCACACCGGGCCATTTGTCTACTTTTTAATGAAGTTTTTTTTTTTTTTTTTGCTCTGTATTCTGTTGCCTTGTTCTGTGAGTCTGTTTTTGTACCAATACTGTGCTGCTTTCATTACCGTAGCCCTCTGGTGAGTGTGGTTTGAAGTGGGGTAATGTAATGCCTCCAGCTTTGTTCTTTTTGCTTAAAATTGCCTTGGCAATTCAGGCTCATTTTGGTTCCATATAAATTTTAAAATAGTTATTTTTTAGTTAACAATGTTTTGGTAGTTTGATACAAATAGCATTAAATTGGTAAATGTCTTTGGGCAGTTTGGCCATTTTAATAATATTGATCTTTTCTATCTGTGAGCATAACATGTTTTTTTAATTTGTTTGTGTCATCTCTGATGTCTTTTGTTGTTGTTGAGATGGAGTCTTGCTCTGTCACCCAGGCTGGAGTGCAATGGTGCAATCTCAGCTCACTGCAACCTTTGCCTCCCTGGTTCAAGCTATTCTCCTGCCTCAGCTTCCCAAGTAGCTGGGATTACAGTCACGTGCCACCATGCCTGGCTAATTTTTTTGTATTTTTAGTAGAGACACGGTTTCACCATGTTGGTCAGGCTGGTCTCGAACTCCTGGCCTCATGATCTGCCCACCTCGGCCTCCCAAAGTGCTGGGATTACAGGCGTGAGCTACTGGGCCTGGCCATCTCTGACTTCTTTAAGCAGTATTTTGTCATTCTTGTTATAGAGATCTTTCACCTCCCTGCTTAGCTGTATCCCTAGATATTCCATTCTTTTTGTGGCAGTTGTGAATGGGATTATGTTTTTGATTTGGCTTTTGGCTTGGATGTTGTTGATGTAAAGGGATGCTATTGATTTAGTACCCTGAAACTTTGCTGGAGTTGTTTATCAGTTTAAACAGCTTTTTGCTGAGACTGTACGGTTTTGAAGATATAGAATCTTGTCATCCAAACATAAGGATAGTTTGACTTCCTCTCTTCTCTTTTGGATGTCTTTTATTTTAATCTTTTTCCTGATTGCTATGGCCAGGACTTCCAATTCTGTGTTGAATAGGAGTTTTGAGGGAAGGCATTCTTGTCTTGTGCCAGTTTTCAAGGAGGAATGCGTCCAGCTTGTGTCCATTCAGTATGTTGGCTGTAAGTTTGTCATAGGTGACTCATTATTTTGAAGTATGTACCTTCAGTGCCTAGTTTGTTGAGGGTTTTAAACATGAAGGATGTTAAATTATATTGAAAGTGTTTTTAGCATCTATTGAGATAATCTTGTGGGTTTTGTCTTTAGTTCTGTTTATGTGATGAATAATATTCATTAATTGTTGTTATGTTGAAAAAACCTTGCATATCAGAGATACAGCCTACTTGATCACACTGGATTCAATTGATGTTCTCCTGGATTTGGTTTGCCAGTATTTTGTTGAGAATGTTTTCTTCAGTGTTCATCAAGGATATTGGCCTGAAGTTTTCTATTTTTTGTTTTGTCTCTGCCAGATTTTGGTATCAGAATGATGCTATTCTTTTTGTTGTTGTTGTTGTTGGAGGCGGAGTCTCACTCTGTTGCCAGGCTGGAGTGCAGTGGCTCAATCTCGGCTTACCGCAACCTCTGCCTCCCGAGCTCAAGTGATTCTCCTGCCTCAGCCTCATGAGTAGCTGGGACTACAGGCCTGGGCCACCATACCCAGGTAATTTTTGTATTTTTCATAAAGACGGGGTTTCACCATGTTGGCCAGGATCGTCTCGATCCCTTGACCTCATGATCTGCCCGCCTCGGCCTTTCAAAGTGCTGGGATTACAGGCATGAGCCACCGCACCTGGCTGATGCTATTCTTATATAATGAGTTGAAAAGGAGTGCCTTTTACTCAGCATTTTAAAATAATTTTGGTAGAATTGATACCAGCTCTTTGTACATTGGGTAGAATTCAGCTGCAAATTTGTCTGGTCCTGTTGTATTTTTGGTTATTAGGCTATTTATTACTAATTCAATTTTGGAACTTGTTGGCCTATTCAGGGATTCCGTTTTGTTGCTCTTGTTATTGTTCAGTCTTTGGAGGATGTATCTTTACTCCAAGGTTACAGTCCTAAACTTGGCCCAAATGAACTCTCTACTTATATTCATGTTGCCTCAGCCTTTTTTTTTTTTTTTTTTTTTTTTTTTAGGTAGACATATTACTTAAAGAGTATGCTAGAACAGCCTCTATGGGAGATTTTTCCTTTGATTGTACTCTACTTGATGTAACACCCAAGGATGCAAGCCAGGTTGATCCCACCTAGAATCTGAACATAACATCATGCTTCTGCCTGGGATTCATAAGACAGGGCCAGATTTTGGATTGAGAATATACAGAAAACCAATAGGAGGCATTTTCTGCATTGTGAGATGTCAACATAGACATCTGAAACCCCCCTTTGAGAGTCTGGCTTTTTAAGCTTTTTAGATCTTGTTCAATGACCTGTTACAGTTATGTAAGAGGCTCCAGGTGTAAATAGAGTCTGATGACAGAATCTTTAAGTTTAAACAAGCATCTTAAGAGTGAGAGATCAAGGCCACAAAATATCCAGAGCCATGACAACCACAACTATACCTACCTGTAAAATGTCATGCTGGAGCAGAGTATCCTTGTCCTTCCTCTTACCCAAAAGTGAATGAATCAGGATAGGTGATCCAGGTTCTGGAGCTCCACCAGAGCAGTTCCATTTTCTATTTAGAATCAGCCTGAGTCTCTCCATCCTGGCTTATCAGTGGGCCCTCAGCCCTGGATCACTAAGAACCCTCTCACAATCACCTAGGCATCTTTGAGACATTTGAGGATGTCCAGGGCAGAACTGTGTCAGGCTGACAAGAGTGATTAATTCTGCTTCTCCCAGTATAAGAGAAAGAAGTAATCCTGTGTTTTTTACTCCCCTCATACAAGAGGTCACTTTAGTTGGTACCAAGATGAGAGCTTCTCCAGTTTCCTGGTACTTAGGTGAAAGACAAAGAGGAGGTCTGGTGACTCAAACAAATAAACTAATTGCTTCCATTTCATATGGTCATTGAAAACATAGATGAACCAGGTGCGGTGGATCATGCCTGTAATCCCAGCACTTTGGGAGGCCAAGGTGGGTGGATCATGAGGTCAAAATATCAAGACCATCCTGGCCAACGTGGTGAAACCCCATCTCTGCTAAAAATACAAAAATTAGCTGGGCTTGATGGCACGTGCCTGTAGTCCCAGCTACTCAGGAGGCTGAGGCAGGAGAATCTCTTGAACCTGGGAGGTGGAGGTTGCAGTGAGCTGAGATCATTCCACTGAACTCCAGCCTGGTGACGGAGCAAAGTTCCATCTCTAAATAAATAAATAAATAAATAAATAAATAAATAAAGCAGTCATGATCCCTACCATCCAGGAACTTTTAGTGTAGACTAGCAACTGGGTACATAGTTGGATTAAGCATCGTATGGTTAGCACAATGAATAGATGTGTACAAAAAAACTTGAGCTTTATTTGGGCCACTTTTTTTTATATTGTTGTGACTTCTGATATCATCTGAAGGGATATTTATGGACAGGAGAATTGTTATTATTATTTGTGTTTCTTTTACCTTGCTAAGAATACATATATATCATCTGATAAAATTATCCTAGAAAACCTTGAGAGATTTGTTTAAGTTGCTTATTATTATATGTTATAACATTGAAAGGGCAGATTAAAGTTACATAAACTCTGGGATTTTAGTTTCATTTAGGTAAGCTTAGGAAAAACTGAACTGGAAATACCCCAATGGCATAGAGAACAGAATTCTATAGAGGGTCCACTGCCTAACCCAGTGGTTAGGCAGTGCCTAACCCAGTGGTTAGTGTTTGTTTGTTTGTTTATTTAAAATGGAGTTTTGCTCTTGTTGCCGAGGCTGGAGTGCAATGGCACAATCTAGGTTCACTGCAACCTCCACCTCCCTGGTTCAAGTGATTCTCCCACCTCATCCTCCCGAGTAGCTGGGATTACAGGCTTGCGCCACCACGCCCGGCTAAGTTTTGTATTTTTAGTAGAGATAAGTTTTCTCCATGTTGGTAAGACTGATCTCGAACTCCCGACCTCAGGTGATTTTCCCGCCTAGGCCTCCCAAAGTGTTGGGATTACAGGCGTGAGTCACTGCACCAAGCCTTCACCCCTTGTTTTTTTGTTTTTTGTTTTTTTTCAGTTGGAGCCTTGCTCTTGTTTCCCAGGCTGAAGTGTAGTGGTGTAACCTCGGCTCACTGCAACCTCCGCCTCCCAGGTTCAAGCAATTCTTGTGCCTCAGCCTCCTAAGTAACTGGGATTACAGGTGCCCGCCACCACATCCAGCTAATTGTGTGAGTGAGTGTGTGTGTGTGTGTTTGTGTGTGTTTTCTTGAGATGGAGTCTCGCTCTGTTGCTCAGGCTGGAATGCAGTGGCATGATCTTGGCACACTGCAACCTCCACCTACGGGGGTCAAGCAATTCTCCTGCCGCAGCCTCCTGAGTAGCTGGGATTACAGGCGCCTGCCACCATGCCCATCTAATTTTTGTATATTTAGTAGAAGACAGCGTTTCACCATGTTGGACAGGCTGGTTTTGAACTCCTGACCTCAGGTGATCCACTTGGCTCACCCTCCCAAAGTGCTGGGATTACAGGCATGAACCACTGTACCCGGCAATTTTTGTATTTTTAATGGAGACAGGGTTTCACCATTTTGGCCAGGCTGGTCTTGAACTCCTGACCTCAGGCGACCCACTCACCTCAGCCTCCCAAAGTGCTGGGATTACAGGCATGACCACCACACCCGACCAGATTCACCCTTTTTGGAGCCCTTATTTAGGTCTGGCCCCACCCTGGAGTCTTGCCTCACAAAACTAATTTGAAAAGATGAGAGTTTTTGCTGGTGAATCCTGCTGCCTTTCTAGAGCTGGTGCTCAAAATTTGAGAAACCCAAAAGCAGGTAAATGAGAAAAATAAACTGTATATTTTGGGATCCTAATTTTTAAATTTTGTGTTAAAACCAGTGCTTACAGAAATATTCCATTTAGCAACTTGTTTTCTATTCCTGCAGATCCAGTAGTTGCTCCACAAGTAACAAAAAAGTAAATATAAACACAATAAAAATTTCTCTAAACTACATTAAATTCTCTCATTCTGTATCCCTCCTGTCTAGCTTTTATTCTATACATTTTATTTTTAAAAATGACAGAGAAACAGATGAAGAAATAAAAATGCTGAACCCTTTATCTAAATCCTGGGAATTATGGAACACTTAGAGTCAACTTCCAGGGTGTTGTGAGGATTAAGTCACATAATGTGTTATTCCCCACACAGTGCTTTGTAACATACTCTTGAGCAGATAGTACCTGCTTAATAAACATTGCATTATTACATGTTTACATGTTGTTTTTCAAATGCAGAATTATTCTGAAAATGCTGCTTTCTGTTTCCTCTGTAAACTTTAAAGAGCCAGCAAAGAATACGAAACATTTGGATGGAGATTGGTTGTCTCCATTTGTACCAGAAAGATTTGTGTTGTGACAACAGAGCTGAGTGTAAGGGACTCTGTGCTGTGCCTGCTTTCTCTGACTACTGCTAATAATGAACCCGGGGTAGCAACATCAGCATTGGCAGGGAACTTGTTTGAAACACCCATTCATGGACTTTTTCCAAACCTGCAGATTCACATTACATAGATTGGGACCAAAATTCCCAAGTAATTTTGGTTTTTTTTTTTGAGACAGAGTCTCGCTCTGTCACCCAGGCTGAAGTGCAATGGCACGATCTCGTCTCACTGCAACCTCTGCCCCTCGGGTTTAAGCAATTCTCCTGCCTCAGCCTCCTGAGTAGCTGGGATTACAGGCATGCACCACCACGCCAGCTACTTTTTTATTTTTAGTAGAGATGAGGTTTCTCCCTGTTTGTCAGGCTGGTCTTGAACTCCAGACCTCAGGTGATTCGCCCCCCTCCGCGTCCCAAAGTGCTGGGATTACAGGCGTGAGTCACTGCTCCTGATCCTATTACCAAGTAATTTTTAAGCTCTTTAAAGCTTGAGAGGCAGTGCTTATCAGCCCACTCCTCTCATTAGGATTACATGGTGAAATCCTGACTCTACTAAAAATCCAAAAATTAGCTGGGTGTGGTGGTGTGTGCCTGTAATCCCAGCTACTCGGGAGGCTGAGGCAGGAGAATCACTTGAACTTGGGAGGCGGATGTTGCAGTGAGCTGAGATTGCACCATTACACTCGAGCCTGGTAAGAGAGTGAAACTCCGTCTCAAAAAAAAAAAAAAATTGCAGAAATCTCTTTACTTGTGCCCTTTCCACAGTTTCTATTTATTGTTCTAGGTGGAAGCATCCATGTTGTTTTAATGAAGGGCCTCATGTGACTCTAAGCTGAGGCCAGAATCAAGTATGAGGGTTTCAAAATACATTCATGAGAGTGAAGTGCCACCTTTGCACTAAAGGGTGGTCACAGGGCCTGTTCAGTTTGGGTTTGGTAGGGACAGGGCAGTGTGGTGCATATTTCCATTACTGTAGCAGAATTTGCTGGTGTCTGTGGCGGGGAGGGCACCTGTGGACAGGAAAAGAGGAACATATATTTTTATTTCCGTGGAGCAGCTCATTTTTTCCTGAATCTCTTCTGTTATAAAGGAGAGAAATGTATGGACTTTTTGGTCTTGGTCCTTCTGTCTGTGGGTGTGACACTAGTAGGTAAGCAGGTGGTGCTGATGCCTTTAAGAGAATTTTCTCAAGATGCAGGTGTTACTTGTCCAGAGAATTTTATCTGAAAAGGATTTCCAGAGAAGGAGGAGAAAGAGGAATAATGGCTTCTTTTCAGCTAAACATGTCTCAGATCAAGAGCTGTGTCCACTCTGCCTCCTGGAGTGCCATGCGTTTAGTACTTGCAAACCTTCTCTGCTTGTGTTTTTCCTCCCCAATGAGTTTGTTTCAGGTACTTTAAAAAATTCTTGTGATAGTCAAGGGTCTCTAAAAAATATTTGTTTCCGGCCGGGCGTGGTGGCTCATGCCTTTAATCCCAGGATTTTGGGAGGCCGAGGCAGGTGGATCACTTGAGGTTGGGCGTTCAAGACCAGCCTGACCAAGATGGATAAACCCCGTCTCCACTAAAAATACAAAATTAGACAGGTGTGGTAGCACATGCCTGTCATCCTAGCTACTAGGAGGCTGAGGCAGGAGAATCACTTGAACCTGGGAGACGGAGGTTGTGGTGAGCCGAGATCACACCATTGCACTTCAGCCTGGGCAACAACAGTGAAACTGTCTCAAAAAAAAAGAAAAATTGTTTCCTATGTACCAGAGCCTTCTCTACATCATGGCTTCTTATATGCAATGCGGAATTCCTACCATGAATTTATGATCTGCCATATTAAAAGTGTTCCTTTTGTGGCTGCTGAACATGGGAAGATGTGGATACTCAAGATTCCTACTGAGGGAAAGCTGGGGTCCTTAGTAAAGATGGAGAACATATAATGTTGTGGTTTCATCTAAACCCAGGAAGTTGTGAAAAAATTATTAAGAGATACCTGCTCTCTAGAGTGCCAAAGAAAGACTACTTAAAATCATTATTAAAATTATAGAATGCGGGAGATATCTTGACCTCTGCATAAAACTGATTTTTTTAATGGTTAAATTCAGTCTATAATTGACTTTTTAAGGGGCAATATCTCAGCAGTGATGCTACGTTCTTCTGTGTGCAGCAGCACATCATAAAAATTTGTTCTAGTGTAGTTGATGTTAATAATTTACTTGGTTAAAGAGCTCTCTGACTTTTTTTCACTATAGAGTTAATTATTTTTATCTTTATTATTAAGTATCTTTATACAGCTAATGTGCATAAACCATCACAATTAATCTGGTGCCTGCACTTTTTTCTTAGATTTTTTTGTGTTTGTTTTTTTTTTTGCATGTATCTGTCTTTGGAAAATGAAGACACTTAACTTTGTTTACAAGCCAGAAACATTGGGAAAAACACAGTCTCTTTCACTTGCCTAATGTTTGATAAAATAGTCTTCCTGGGATAAAAATATTGGCATTACTAGTGACCTTGTTAGAATTTTAAAAACTCAGACTTTATTCCAGATCTTCTGAAAAATATAAAAAAATCTTCACGACAGGATCTCCAGTTTATTGTACACATTTAAATTTGAGAGGTACCTTCTGACTCAACATGTTTTTCTTTGTCTGAAAAATATAGACAACTCATTATGATGTAAGTATAGCACTCAATAATGTATACGTTTGTGTTTGTGTCCTTAATTGTATACTTTATCATCCAGAGAAGTATCATATATGCACTGGTGTTGTGGATCTTAGGCCATTCTCTGCCCTCAGAGTAAGAGAATACATTAGAAAATATTTCTGTGTTAAAAATTATTGGATAATTTCAGTTATTCTTATAAGTCAGAATCAGTTCTCTTTACTTTCTCATTTCACCTTAATTCAAATAATAAATTCTGCCCATGGCCACTTGGTAAATATATGTGTGTCTCTGTGCTTGTGTTTTTCAGGAGACATTGACATTTAGGGATGTGGCCATAGAATTCTCTCTGGAGGAGTGGGAATGCCTGAACCCTGCTCAGCAGAATTTATATATGAATGTGATGTTAGAGAACTACAAAAACCTGGTCTTCTTGGGTGAGAATAACTTTAATACACAATTCTTAATATTCCCTAAACGTTTTATGTCTCTTTTTTTGTAGAATTTTTTTTGGTAATTTATGCTTTGTATAAATGAGTTTCTGATCCCAGTTTTCAAGAAAATCTTGAAGATTTGTCTGTGTAGAAAAGAATTTCTTCAACATGTTTCATCTTGATCTGAACTTTCCACATTCTTGAGCTGATGTGTATCCTTCACTCTAGATTAGTGATAATTCCAGAAATTTAGTGGCATAAAATATCATTGCCCATATCTTAAAATCTGTTTGCCATCACCAGTTTTTGATTCAGGTAGTAAAATTAAGGACCTACAAATTTAAAATATTTTCTAAATAGTTAGAGATGTGTCTCATTAATTAGTATTTTCGGATTAATTTTATTTTATTTATTTATTTTTTTGAGATGGAATCTCACCTTGTCACCCAGGCTGGAGTGCAGTGGTGCCATCTTGGCTCACTGCAACCTCCACCCCGGGTTCAAGCGATTCTTCTGCCTCAGCCTCCTAAGTAGCTGGGATTACAGGTGCACACCTCCACGCCCAGCAAATTTTTGTATTTTTAGTAGATACGGTGTTTCACCATGTTGGCCAGGCTGGTCTCAAACTCCTGACCTCAGGAGATCCGCCTGCCTTGCCCTTCCAAAGTGCTGGGATTACAGGCGTGAGCCACTGCGCCTGGCTAAAACACCTTTTTTTTTTTTTTTTTTTGAGATGGAAGTTTGCTCTTGTTGCCTAGGCTGGAGTGCAATGGCACTATCTTGGCTCACTGCCACCTCTGCCTCCGGGGTACAAGCAATTCTCCTCTTCAACCTCTGGAGTAGCAGGACTACAGGCACCTGCCACCATGCCCAGCTAATTTTGTATTTTTAGTAGAGATGGGGTTTCACCATGTTGGACAGGTTGGTCTCAAACTCCTGACCTCAGGTGATCTGTCCGTCTCGGCCTCCCAAAGTGCTGAGATTACAGGCGTGAGCAACTGCGCCCAGCCTTTGGATTAATTTTCTAGAATATTCTATCACATCCTTTTTACTGAGCACAGTACTAGGTTAGTATTTAGAGAATATAGGCAAGATTCATGTTATTTATTTTTAATAAAGCAGGTATTGCTGTCTCTAAGCAAGACCCAGTCACCTGTCTGGAGCAAGAAAAAGAGCCCTGGAATATGAAGAGACATGAGATGGTGGATGAACCCTCAGGTAGGTGAGAGTGAAAAAAAACAGATGACACAGATGAGAGGTCCAAAGTTTAAAAAAAAAAAAGGTGCCAGTCCTTACAACGTGATTTGGGAAGCTGTGTTATAAAGCATGTAGTTTCTGGGAGGCCTGAATATTTTCTTAAAATTTTTTCTTATATAGGGACATCTTCTGTCTTATGCTTTTAAATTCTCTAAGAATTCTACTTTTCCTTAGGGGATCTTCCTTCAAGTCTGCAATGAAAGCCAAAGTTCTTGTCATAGCATATAAAAGACTGTCATAGCATATAATCTGACTGCTTTTTCATTGTTTTGGGGGACACACAAATATCTGTATAATTTTGAAAAATTCTTTGTTAAATTATTTTTTAGTTCTCTTTTTGAATCCTGTCTGAAATATGTGAGAGTAGTGATTTCTGTTCCATTAGGGGTTTCTTGTTAATTTTTTTGCATATTCCATCCTGTTTGTATTACTATAGTCTTAAAATATAGTTTGAAATTATAAATTATGATGTCCGTCTGCTTTGTTCTTTTTTCTCAAGAATGCTTTGGCTATTTGAAGTTTATTACAATTTCTTGTAAATTTTAGAATTGTATTTTCTATCGTGAAAAAAATACCACTGGAATTATCATGGGGAGTTTATTAAATGTATAGATTACTTTAGATAATATGGCATTTTAACAATATTTATTCTTTCAATCCAAGACATGAAATTTTTTTTTTTTTTTTTTTTTTTTTGGGGAGACAGAATCTCACTCTGTCATCAGGCTGGAGTGCAGTGGCACAGTCTTGGCTCACTGCAACCTCCACCTCCTGTGTTCAAATGATTCTCCTGCTTCAGCTTCCTGAGTAGCTGGGACTACAGGCATGTGCCACCACACATAGCTAATTTTTTGTATTTTTAATAGAGATGGGGTTTCACCGTGCTGTTCAGACTGGTCTCAAACTCCTGACCTTGTGATCTACCCACCTCAGCCTCCCAAAGGGCTGGGATTACAGGCGTGAGCCACTGCGCCCAGCCAACATGAAATATTTTAAAATTTATTTTTGTCTTCTCTAATTTTTTTCATTGATATATATTTCGTTGTAAAGATTTTTTACCTTCTTCGTTATATTGTTCTCAGAAATTTATTTTAATGCTATTATTAATAAGATTGTTTCCTTCCTCTATTGTATCAGATAGTTTTAAGTGTATGGAACCATAACTTTATGTTAATTTTATATTTTGTTAAGTTACTGACTGTATTTATTAGTTTAGACAAATTTTAATGTACTGTTTATGTTTTTTTATATATAAGATCATATGATCCACAAACAGCAACTTTTTACTTGTTTCTCTTTAATTCCAATGGCTTTTAAAAAATGTTCTTGACTAATTCTTGTGCCACACACTTTCAGTGCTACATTAAAATAGAAGCATTGACAATGGGCACAATATAGTTTTATATTGGTATCTGTGAATTTGAAGGAGCAAACAACTCCTTAGCTTTTATAAACAGGTTTCAGGAGGTAAAGATCTTTTTCTGTTGTAGCCCTAGGGTGATGGAATGCCCTCTGGGTTTGTAGTGAAGAGGGGTTGTAGCTTTGTCACAAGGCTGCTGGGTCTGCACTAGAGTCCACCTTTAGATGGCTTGTCACAGGGGCTTGGGTAATTGTAATTCCCATTTTATTTTTGGACAGATTGTATATATTCTTTAAGACTTTGATTTGTAGGGCAGATATTAGGGCAGATTTCTGCAGTTGGCTCCATATATAATGGCCCTTATATCAGGATGTGAATGGGTACGGCTTTCACTGAGTACCAGAGAGGATTTCTTCAGGTCACTGTGTGGGTTTCTATTTAGGAAAAACTGATCATGATCTGTGGCTCAGAGAGCTGGAACTGAGTCATTAAACTACTTCAGGGACCACAGTAAAAACCAAGGTCTGTATTGCAAATGGGTGTCTTCCTCCAGGTCTCTGGAAGGGCAGGACCTTTCCTAGACTGTAACTGGGAGGAGTTTGGGATGGTTACAGAGTTAACTTCAGAATTCTCTGTTGGACCAAGTTGGGGGGGCCATTTCTTGATCTGTAGCCAAAACCAAGGGTCCTGTAATTTCCCACATGAATAAGTGCCTGTCCTCTGAAAAAACACTCCTCAATCTTGGGCTTTAGCAGAGTTTCACAACTCCCTCCCTGCATCTCAAAGCTCTCTTAAAGGCACTTACTTTGGAGATGGGATCTTGTTTATCATCCGGGCTGGTCTTGAAATCCAGGCCTGCAGCAATTCTCCAACCTCAGTGTACCATGTAGCTGCCATTAAAGATGTGAGCCATGATGCCTGGCTCTCTCATGAAGGCATTTTTTGTCAGAGATAACTGAATAATTTTTTTGTTGTGGTGAGGATAATCAAATAGAGCACCTTCTATTTTTTTATGTCACTGATGTTACTCTTTCTATACATTTTTACTTTCTATTTTCCATTTCAAACTTCTCTGTCATTTTAGATTCAGACATTTAGTACAATATGCTACAGTTTACATGTTATGCCTAAAGTAAATTAGATAATTGGTAGGCACTCCATATTACTAAAATGGTTACTTATAAATTTAAGTTTGCTGCAGGTAAAAAGGAATTATAGGATTTTCACCCACTTTCTTCAGTATATATCTAAATGATAACATAATTTCTTTTCTTTTCTTTCTTTATGAGATGGAGTCTCAATCTGTCACCCAGGCTGGAGTGCAGTGGCATGATCTCGGCTCACTGCAACCTCCACCTCCCAGGTTATAGCTATTCTCCTGCCTCAGCCTCCTGAACAGCTGAGACTACAGGCATGTGCCACCACACCTAGCTAATTTTTTGTATTTTTAGTGGAGATAGGGTTTCACCATATTGGCCAGGCTGGTCTCGAACTCCTGACCTTGTGATCCACCCGCCTTGGCCTCCCAAAGTGCTGGGATTACAGGCGTGAGCCATTGTGCCCGGCCCAACATAATTTATTTCTAAATATTTGTTTTACATATCAGAGGCTGTAACCCTATTTTGCAAAATATATGTTTAAATTTAGCAATGTAATGCTATTCTTTGCTTCTAAAGTTGAATTACAGTGGTTTCAATTTTGTGTAAGAATAGCATATATTTAAAACATAAAATTTATCATATGTTTTACATGCTTATTTAAAAAGTTTCTTATTAGACTATTCTATTTATAATTATACTGCATATTCTGTGAAATTTTACTGCCACATAGTGCATGCCAGTGATTCAAAATACCTGCCTTCCCTGAGTACACAGTCAACTATTGTAGTTATCTAGACAGTTCTTTTTTAATGATACATTAATGTTGCATACCAGATTTTATGAGTAAACATGTCTCTTATTACGCAGTTTCTTATTAGTGTTTTTTCAGTGTAGGTTTCTTAACATCAGCTTGTTGTATTTTTTAGTTTTTCTTATATAATTTTAGCCAATTTGCAATTCTTTTTGTATACTTTAAGTCAATGTGAGGTGTAATTAAGAGATAAGTCAGCCATACATCTATCACGATCAGATTATATATGTGTGTGTTTATCTATAAATATGACCCCAGTATTGGTTATGACTTATATATATTCTTTCTTAGCTGATTTTCAGTGGCTGTTTTATCTTGTCTAAGTGAGTAGTCATGAAAATATTTTCATTATGTCTTATTTTGACCGTGTTTCTAATGATGAATGTATATATATATATGTATATATATATATATATATTTTTTTTTTTTTTTAGACAGAGTCTCGCCCTTTCGCCCAGACTGGTGTGCAGTGGCACAATCTTGGCTCACGGCAACCTCCACCTACTGGGTTCAAGTGATTCTCCTGCCTCAGCCTCCTGAGTTGCTGGGGCTACAGGCATCTGCCACCATGCCTGGCTAATTTTTTGTATTTTTAGTAGAGACGGGATTTCACCATGTTAGCCAGGGTGGTCTCAATCTCCTGACCTCGTGATCCACCTGCCTTGGCCTCCCAAAGTTCTGGGATTACAGACGTGAGCCACCGCACCTGGCCTGAATATATATTTTCTTTGTGTGAGGAAAACATTTTTGTGATTTGAAGGATATTTTGAGAAGATTTATAATTCTGTATTTTTTTCTGTTTTTCCTTTAGAAAAATTAATTGTTGTAAAAACACGTAACAGGCCAGTCGCGGTGGCTCATGCCTGTAATCCCAGCACTTTGGGAGGCCAAGGCTCACGAGGTCAGGAGCTCCAGACCAGCCTGGCCAAAATGGTGAAACCCTGTCTGTACTAAAAATACAAAATTAGCCAGACATGGTGGTGTATACCTGTAATTTGAGCTACACAGGAGACTGAGGCAGGAGAGTCACTTAAACCCAGGAGACAGAGGTTGCAGTGAGCCGAGATCATGCCACCACACTCCAGCCTGGGTGAGAGAGCGAGACTCCATCTCAAAAAAAAAAAAAAAGAGAAGAAAAAACAATAAAAACACATAACATAAAATTTAGCATCTTAAGTCTATTTAAGTGCACATTTCAGGGCCAGACATGGTGGTGGCTCACGTCTGTAATCCCTGGATTTTGGGAAGCCAACACAGGAGTATCATTTGAGCCCCAAAGTTTGAGACTAGCCTGGGCAGCATATGGAGATTTCCTTTCTACAAAAATTTTTTAAAATATCTAGGCATAGTCTTGTGCACCTGTGGACCCCGCTATATGGGAGATTTAGGGAGGATTACTTGAGCCTAGGAGTTTGAGGCTGAAGTAAGACATAATTGTGCCACTGCACTTTAGCTTGGGTGACAAAGTGGACCCTGTCTTAAAAAGAAGCTATACATTTCAGGGATGTTAAATATATTCACATTGTTATGCAAAAGACTTCTAGAAATTTTACATGTTGTGAAACTAAAACCCAATATCCATTTAAGTAACAAGATCCCATTTTACCCTCTCCCCAGCGCTTGACAAACACCCTTCGACTTTGTTTTTGAGTGTGACTACTTAAGCTATTTCATATAAGTAGAATTATATAGTAGTCATCATTTTGTTTCTGGCTTATTTCAAGTGACATAATATTTTCAAAGTTTATCTTAAAATGTGACAAGATTTCTTTGATAATATTTGATTTAATTATGAAAACATTTGATCTTTGATTTCTGTGATATTTCGTTGAATGTATATGTTTTTGTTGTGTTTATGAATCAAGAGACACCTGGGTTGCTTCTGCCTTTTGGCTTTTGTGAGTACGAGTACAATAAACATGGATGTTCAAATATGTCTTCTAGGTCCTGTGTTGGATATTTTGGATATAGCTTCGTAAGAGTGGGATTGCTGTATTTGATAATTCCATTGTTAATTATTTAAGAAGCATTTATAACATTTTTAAATAATGGCTGCTTCCTTCTTTTCTACCAACAATCAATATAGGCTTTATTTTCATTGTATCATCAACAGATTTTGTGTTTTAAAAAACATGTAGTATATTTTTAAACATATAGTGGCCATTGTAATGAGATTTTATTTATTTATTATTTTTTATTTTTTGAGATGGAGTCTTGCTGTTGTCATCCAGGCCTGCTGTTGTCACCCAGGCAATGGCACAATGGCTCACTGCAACCTCCGCCTCCTGGGTTCCATAAATTCTCCTGCCTCAGCCTCCTGAGTAGCTGAGGTTACAGGTGCCTGCCACCATGCCAGGCTAATTTTTATATTTTTAGTAGAGATGGGGCTTTCACAATGTTGGCCAGGCTGGTCTTGAACTCCTGACCTCGGGTTATCCATCCACCTCGACCTGCCAAGGTGCTGGGATTACATGTGTGAGCCACCACGCCTGGCCTCATTTTTATTTTTATGAGTTTCTCTACAAATCATTAATTTTGCTTTTCTTTTCAAATGTTTTTTCCCATTTGAATATCTTTTTTGTCTTTTTTGATGAAAATTTAGTTCAATTATTTTTCCTTTCTTTTTCTTTTTCTTTTTTTTTTGGGGGGGGGGAGTCTCACTCTCTCACCCAGGCTGGAGTGCAATGGCGCAATCTCGGCTCACTGCAACCTCTGCCTCCTGGGTTCAAGCGATTCTCCTGCCTCAGCCTCCTGAGTAGCTGGGATTACAGGCACCAAAGTTACTCTTTGTCTTCCAACATGATTGTAAGTTTCCTGAGACCCTCACCGGAAGCAGATGCTGTTACATCCTTCTTGTACAGTCTGCTGAACTGTGAGCCAAATAAACCTTCTTTCTTTATAAGTTACACACTCAGGTATTCCTCTATATGCAAAATAGTTAATACAGTCTATAATGTCTGTTTTCTGCTATGTATTTCTTCTTTCACCTTGTCAAAGTTTGCTCTATATATTTTGGAGCCCTTATGTCATATATACGTATACATATAAATAGATATGATAGTTACAGATTCCTGGTAAATTGACTCATTTGACCATTATATAATATCGTGTTTGTCCTATGCTGTTATGTACAAGCATATGTCCTATGCTATTATATACAAGCATATTATATACAATATAATTATTACCACCTCACCCAATTGTGGTTATTATTTGCATGGAATGTAGATTTTTTCAATTCTGTTACTTTCAACCTATTTGACTCAATGCTAAAATGCCTCTCTTATAGACAGCAAATTGTATACTTTTTAACTTAAGCTACTAAGGCATCTTATTTATTTTTCTTTTTATGAATGTATTTATGTATGTATTTTTATTTTTATTTTTTTGAGATGGCATCTCGCTCTGTCACCCAGGCTGGAGAGCAATGGTATCAGTCTCTGCTCACTGCAATCTCCACCTCCTGGATTCAAGCGATATTCCTTCCTCAGCCTCCCGAGTAGCTGGGAGTACAGGCGTGGTGGCTAATTTTTATATTTTTAGTAGAGACGGCGTTTCACCATGTTGGTCAGGCTGGTCCCAATCTGACCTCGTGATCTGCCCGCCTCGGCCCCCCAAAGTGCTGGGATTACAGGCATGAGCCACTGTGCCTGGCCAATGTATTTATTTTTGAGATAAAGTCTCACTCTGTCATCCAGGCTGGTTTGCAGTGGCATGATCACGACTCACTGCAGCCTCAACCTCCCAAACTCAGATGATCTCATTTCAGTTTCTTGAGTAACTGGGTTGCAAATGTTTGCCATCCCAAACCGAGATCGTTTTTTGTACTTTTTTCTGTAGAGACAGTTTTTTGCCCTGTTGTCTAGGTTGGTCTCAAATTCCTGAGTTAAAGTGATCAGCTCCCTCAGCCTCCCGAAGTTCTGAGACTACATTATTTTTGTTAAGTAATTTAACTAACTTATTTTTAAAATGACTGCTTAAAGATATAAAGTTACTATTACCAGTTTTATTGTTGTTCTTTTTTTGAGTTTAATTTAATTTTATGTTCCAGGATACATGTGCAGGATGTGCAGGTTTGTTACATAAGTAAACGTGTGCTGCGGTGGTTTGCTGCACCTATTAACCCCTCACCTCAGTGTTAAGCCCTGCATGCATTAGCTATTTACCCTGATTCTCTCCCTCCCCGTGACAGACCCCAGTGTGTGTTGTTTCCCTCCATGTGTCCATGTGTTCTTATTGTTCAACTCCCACTTACAAGTGAGAACATGTGGTGTTTGGTTTTCTGTTCCTGTGTTAGTTTGCTGAAAATAATGGCTTCCAGCTCCATCTCTGTCTTTGCAAAGTACATAATCTTGTTCCTTTTTATGGCTGCATAGTAGTCTATGGTGCATATGTACCACATTTTCTTTATCCAGTCTGTCATAGATGGGCATTTGGGTTGATGCCATGTCTTTGCTATTGTGAATGTTGCTGCAATGAAGATACACATCCATGTATCTTCATAATAGAATGATTTATATTCCTTTGGGTATATACCCAGTAATGGGATTGTTGGGTCCAGTAGTATATGTGGTTCTAGGTCTTTGAGGAATCACCATACTGGCTTTCACAATGGTTGAACTAATTTACATTCCCACCAAAAGTGTAACAGTATTTCTATTTCTTCATAGCCTCCCCACCATCTGTTGTTTCTTGATTTTTTAATAATCACCTTTGTGACTGGTGTGAGATGGTACCTCATTGTGGTTTTGATTTCCATTTCTTTAATGATCACTGATGTTGAGCTCCACATAAATGTCTTCTTTTGAGAAGTGTTTCTTCTTGTTCTTTGCTCACTTCCTTTTTTTTTTTTTTTTTTTGAAACTGAGTTTTGCTCTTGTTGCCCAGGCTGGAATGCAGTGGTGCAAACTCAGCTCACTGCTACCTCCGCCTCCCAGGATCAAGCGATTCTTCTGCCTCAGCCTCCTGAGTAGCTGGCATTACAGGCATGTGCCGCCATTCCTGACTAATTTTTTGTATTTTTAGTAGAGGTGGGGTTTCTCCATGTTGGTCAGGGCTGGTCTCAAACTCCCAGTCTCAGGTGATCCTCCCACCTCGGCCTCCCAAAGTGCTGGGATTATAGCCGTGAGCCACTGTGCCCGGCCTTTGTTCACTTTTTAATGGGGTTGTTTAATTCTTGTAAATTTGTTTAAGTTCTTTGTAGACTCTGGATATTAACCTTAGTCAGATGGGTAGATTGCAAAAATGTTCTCCCATTCTGTAGATTGTCTGTTCACTCTGATGATAATTTATTTTATTTATTTATTTTTTTTCAGACAGAGTCCTGCTCTGTCACCCAGGCTGGAGTGCAGTGGCACGGTCTTGGCTCACTGCAACCTCCACCTCCCGGGTTCAAGCAATTCTCTGCCTCAGCTTCCAGAGTAGCTGGGATTACAGGCGCCTGCCACCATGCCTAGCTAATTTTTGTATTTTTAGTAGAGATGGGGTTTCACCATCTTGGCCAGGCTGGTCTTGAACTCCTGACCCCATCCTCATCTACCCCCCTCGGCCTCCCAAAGCGCTGTGATTACAGGCGTGAGCTACCACACCTGGTGATAATTTCTTTTGCTGTGCAGTAACTCTTAATTTAATTAGATCCCATTTGTCAATGTTTGCTTTTGTTGCAATTGCTTTTGATGTTTTCATCATGAAATCTTTGCCTATGCCTATGTCCTGAATGGTATTGCCTAGATTTTCTTCAGGGATTCTTGTAGTTTTGGGTTTCACATTTAAGTCTTTAATTCATCTTGAGTTAATTTTTGTATAGGCATAAGAAAGGGGTCCAATTTCAATTTTCTGCATATGGCTAGCCAGTTCTCCCAGCACCATTTATTAAAAGGGAATCCTTTTCCATTGCGTGTTTTTGTCAGGGTTTTCAAAGATCAGATGGTTGTAGATATGCAATCTTATTTCTGAGTTCTCTATTCTATTCCATTGGTCTGTATGTATGTTTTTATAACAGTACCAGACAGCTTTGTTTACTACAGCTTTGTAGTATAGTTGGATATCATGATGCCTCCAGCTTTGTCCTTTTTGCTTAGAATTCTCTTGACTAGGCCAGGCGCAGTGGCTCATGCCTGTAATCTCAGCATTTTGGGAGGCCGAGGCGGGTGGATCACTTGAGGTCAGGAGTTCGAGAAAAGCCTGGCCAACATAGTGAAACCCTGTCTCTACTAAAAATACAAAAAATTAGCCGGGCATGGTGGCACGTTCCTGTAATCCCAGCTACTTGGGAGGCTAAGGCAGGAGAATCGCTTGAACCCGGGAGGCGGAGGTTGCAGTGAGCTGAGATCATCCCATTGCACTCCTGCCTGGGTGACAGAGCGAGACTCTGTCTCAAAAAACAAAAAGAATTATCTTGGCTAGATGGGGTCTTTTGGGTTTTCATATGGGTTTTAAATTTTTTTTTTTCTAATTCTCTGAAGAATATTAGTGGTAGTTTAGTCAGAATAGCATGGAGTCTATAAATTACTTTGAGCAGTATGGCCATTTTTACAATATTCTTTCTATCTTTTTTATTTGTTTGTGTCCTCTCTGATTTTCTTGGGCAGTGGTTTGTAGTTCTCCTTGAAGAGGTCCTTCACTTCCCTTGTTAGATTTATTCCTTGGTACTTTGTTCTCTTTGTAGCAGTTGTGAATGGGAGTTTATTCATGATTTCATTCTCTGTTTGTTTATTGTTGGTGTATTGAAATGCTTGTGATTTTGGCACATTGATTTCATGTCCTGAGACTTTGCTAAAGTTGCTTATTAGATGAAGAAGCTTTTGGGCTGAGACAATGGGGCTTTCTAGATCTAGGATCATGTCATCTACAAACAGAGACAGTTTGACTTCCCATTTGAATATCACTGATTTATTTCTCTTGCCTGATTTCCCTGGCCAGAACTTCCAATACTATGTTAAATAGGAGTGGTGGGAGAGGGCATCCTTGTCTAGTGCCAGTTTCCAAGGGAAATGCTTCCAGGTTTTACCCTTTTATATTGGCTACGGGTTTGTCATAGATAGTTCTTATTATTTTGATGTATGTTTCATGAATGCCTTGTTTATTGAGTGTTTTTAACATGAAGGGATGTTGAATTTGATCGAAGGCCTTTTCTGCATTTTTGAGATAATGATGTAGTTGTTGTCTTTAGATCTGTTTATGTGATGAATTAGATCGATTTTTGTATGTTGAACCAGCCTTCTATCCTGGGAATAAACCTGACTTGAATTATGTCAATTTTGTATATCGAATCAGCCTTGCATCCCAGGAATAAAGCTTTTTGATGTGCTGCTGGATTCAGTTTGCCAGCATTTTATTGAAAATTTTTACATTGATGTTTATCAGGAATATTGGCTTGAAGGTTTGTGTGTGTGTGTGTGTATGTGTGTTGTTGTTTTATTTTGTTATATCTCTGCCAGGTCTTGATATCAGGATGATGCTGGCCTCATAGAATGAGTTAAGGAGAGGCCCCTCCTTTTCCATCATTTGAAATAGTTTCAGAAGAAATGGTACCAGATCCTCTTTGTGCCTCTGGTAGAATTCAGCTATAAATTTATCTGATCCTGGACTTTTTTTGTTGGTAGGCTATTTGTTACCGCCTCAATTTCAGAACTTGTTATTGGTCTATGCAGGGATTCAACTTCTTCCTGGTTCAGTCTTGAAAGGATGGATGTGTCCAGGAATTTATCCATTTCTTCTAGATTTTCCAGTTTATGTGCACAGCGGTGTTTATAGTATTTTCTGAACATTGTTTTTATTTCTGTGGAGTCAGTGATGATAGCCCCTTTATCATTTTTTATTGTTTATTGCATTTTTCTCTCTTTTTTTATTAGTCTAGCTAGCAGTCTATTTTATTAATTTTGTCAAAAAAGCTCCTGGATTCATTGAGTTTTTTGAAGGGTTTTTTGGGTCTTTATGTTGTTCACTTCCACTCTGAATCTGGTTATTTCTTGTCTTCTGCTAGCTTGAAGTTTTGTTTGCTCTTGGTTTTCTCGTTCTTTTAGTTATGATGTTAGGGTGTCCATTTAAGATCTTTCTAGCTTTTTGATGTGAGTACTTAGTGCTATAAATTTCCCTCTTAACACTGCTTTAGCTGTGTTCCAGAGATTCTGGTACATTGTCTCTTTTTTTTTTTTTTTGAGATGGAGTCTCGCTCTGACTCCCAGGCTGGAGTGTAGTGGCGTGATCTCGGCTCACTGCAACCTCCGCCTCCCAGGTTCAAGCAATTCTCCTGCCTCAGCCTCCCATGTAGCTGGGACTACAGGTTCCGGCCACCAAGCAAGGCTAATTTTTGTATTTTTAGTAGAGACGCGGTTTCACCATATTGGTCAGGCTGGTCTCGAACTCCCGACCTCAGGTGATCTGTCTGCCTCAGCCTCCCAAAGTGCTGGGATTACAGGTGTGAGCCACCACACCCGGCTACATTGTCTCTTCATTCTCATTGGTTTCAAATAATTTTTTGATTTCTGATTCAGTTGTATTATTTACCCAGAAATAAAGAGGAGCAAGTTGTTCATTCAGGAAATTCATTCAGGAGTAGGTTGTTCAGTTTCGTTGTAGTTGTGGGATTTTGAGTAGCTGGGATTACAGGCGCCCGCCGCCACACCCAGCTAATTTTTTGTATTTTTAGTAGAAATGGGGTTTCACTGTGTTGGTCAGGCTGGTCCCAAACTGTGTCATGACTCTTCCAGCTTGCCCTTCTGTGTCTTTCAGTTGAGGTATTCAGCCTATTACATTTAAGGTTAGTATTTTTATGTGTGATTTTGATTCTGTCCAAGTGGTGCTAGCTGCTTATTTTGCAGAGTTGTTGATGTAGTTGTTTTATAGCATAATTGATCTTTGTACTTCAGTGTGTTTTTGCAATGGCTGGTAATGGTTTTTTCTTCTTAACCTTAGTGCTTCTTTCAGGAGCTCTAGCAAGGCAGGCCTGGTGGTGATGTGTTCCCTCAGCATTTGCTTGTCTGAAAAGAATTTTATTTTTCTCCACTTATGCAGACTTACTATTGTTATTTTATTGTTTTATTTGCTTCTTGTATCTTTGTTCCTCGTTTTCTCTTTTTCTGTCTTTGTGTCTTTGTTATACTTATCTTGATATGCTTTTACTTCTTTCTCATTTGTTTTGTGTACATATGCAAATATATTCATGGGGTTACCTTGGGGATTATGTAAAACCTCTAAAAGATACAACAATGTATTTTAATCTGGTAAAAAATTAACTTGAGGCCAGGTGTGGTGGCTCTCACCTATATTCCCAGCACTTTGGGAGGCCAAGGTGGGCAGATCACAAGGTCAAGAGATCGAGACCATCCTAGCCAATATGGTGAAACCCTATCTCTACTAAAAATACAAAAATTAGCTGGGCATGGTGGTGCACACCTGTAATCCCAGCTACTCGGGAGGCTGAGGCAAGAGAATCACTTGAACCCAGGAGGCGGAGGTTGCCGTGAGCTAAGATTGCACCATCCATCCTGGCGACAGAGTGAGACTTCATATCAAAAGAAAGAAAAAAAAAAAGAACTTCAGTTGCATTCAAAAATTTTTTCTCATTATATCTGCCTTCAAATTTGTCATTGATGTCGCTGATTGTATATTTTATGTTGTATATTCATTAACAAATGTTTATAATGCTTTCTATTTTGTACCTTTCAAATTTTAGAGAATAATTAATATTTTTTGCACTATTATTATAATGCTAAGAAATTCCATTTTTGTGTATGTGCATTTTTTTCCCAGAGAATAATGTATTTTATATGATGTGTTGTTTTGTTGAATCATGTTATTTTCAGTAGCAGCAATGGCTTTCAGCACCTTTTATATGTAAGGCATATGAAAAGCCAATGTACTTTTTCAGTATTTGGTCATTTTTGAAGGTTTTTTTCTTTTTACTTGGAAGGACAGATATGCTGATGGTATTATTCTCACTTGATAGCTACTTTTTTCAGGACTTTGACTATATCACACAGTTTCCTTCTGGCCTGCAAAGTTTTTGTTGACAGTTTACCGGCTATCTCATAAGACTGTGCTTGTAAATGACATGTCATTTTTATCTTGCAGCTCCGTTCTCTTCTTGTCTGTGACTTTCGAAATTGTGCTTATATATGTGTTTGTTATAAATATCTTTGTGTGTATCCTAGTGTGTTTGTTGAGCTTCTTCATTTTGACTTTTTTTTCTTTCAGAATTTTTTAGTTATATTTTCCTTTACAATTTCTGTTTTTTGAATATTTTAAATATTTTTGTTATTCTCATTTTTTCTGATTTTCTATAGTTCTCTGTGTCCTTATTTTACTCATTGAGTATTCAATTTATTTTCCATTTTTAAAATTAACGTATACATCTTTTTTATGGTTTCTTTCTGAAAATCTTATAATTTTGGTGGAATGATTTTGCCCTATTTTGTATTCATTATAATCTTTGATTAATATTTGGACATTAAATGTAGCTACCTGTCACATTGTTTATAATGTAGCTTTGTCCTGGCATAGTCTGAAAACAATTATCTTGATTTGAGATCCTGTGAGACTCTCAAACATGTTCTTTGAATGTGTCTTGTCTAAAATTTTGTGTTTTTTTTTTAGTTAAAGGAGTTTGTGTTTCATTTTAATCAGCAATCATTTGCTATATCTGTTCCCTGTCTGTGGTACTGTAGTCTCTCTGTTGCTGTAACATTTACCTTTGGTCTCAGCAGAACTAAACTGTAATTCCAAAATATACCACCATTTCTTTCAGCACTGTATGTTATGGGAAACCAGTTTCTGGAAAGGCCCCTAGAAGCAAGTAATATAGATGTATGTGCCAGTGTTTTACTTGTTTATTAAAAAAGAAACAAAAAGTTAGCAATTTACTTTGAAAGGCACTATGTTATATTGTTGAGTAGGAAGAACTGTGTTGGGTAAATGTAACAGACTTTTCTGTTTCTTCTGTGTCTTTGCATTCCTGTGTACTCACCTGTGTACTCACCTGGGGAACTTTACACACTTATTTATAAGTTGTCCTCAAATGTATTTTGGTCAGTATATTTTTGTACATTTATATGTCTATGAAGGATTTAGGGCCTATGGTATTTTATTATGGCATCTTGCTTATGTAGTTTGTATAATATAGGTTAGATTTGTAAAGTATGTTTATCAGAGTCTAGTAAGTTGAATAATTTGTTGTTTTTATTTCTTTCAGCTATGTGTTCTTATTTTACCAAAGACCTTTGGCCAGAGCAAGACATAAAAGATTCTTTTCAACAAGTAATACTGAGAAGATACGGAAAATGTGAACATGAGAATTTACAGTTAAGAAAAGGCTCCGCAAGTGTAGATGAGTATAAGGTGCACAAAGAAAGTTACAATGAACTAAACCAGTGTTTGACAACTACCCAGAGTAAAATATTTCCATGTGATAAATATGTGAAAGTCTTTCATAAATTTTTAAATGCAAATAGACATAAGACAAGACATACTGGAAAGAAACCTTTCAAATGTAAAAAATGTGGCAAATCATTTTGCATGCTTTTACACCTAAGTCAACATAAAAGAATTCATATTAGAGAGAATTCTTACCAATGTGAAGAATGTGGCAAAGCTTTTAAATGGTTCTCAACCCTTACTAGACACAAGAGAATTCATACCGGAGAGAAACCCTTCAAATGTGAAGAATGTGGCAAAGCTTTTAAGCAGTCCTCAACCCTTACTACACATAAGATAATTCATACTGGGGAGAAACCATACAGATGTGAAGAATGTGGCAAATCCTTCAACCGGTCCTCACACCTTACTACACATAAGATAATTCATACTGGAGAGAAACCCTACAAATGTGAAGAATGTGGCAAAGCTTTTAACCAGTCTTCAACCCTTACTACACATAAGTTCATTCATGCTGGAGAGAAACCCTACAAATGTGAGGAATGTGACAAAGCTTTTAACCGATTCTCATACCTTACTAAACATAAGATAATTCATACTGGAGAAAAATCTTACAAATGTGAAGAATGTGGCAAAGGCTTTAATTGGTCCTCAACCCTTACTAAACATAAAAGAATTCATACTGGAGAGAAACCCTACAAATGTGAAGTGTGTGGCAAAGCCTTTAATGAGTCCTCAAACCTTACTACACATAAGATGATTCATACTGGAGAGAAACCCTACAAATGTGAAGAATGTGGCAAAGCTTTTAACCGGTCCCCACAACTTACTGCACATAAGATAATTCATACTGGAGAGAAACCTTACAAATGTGAAGAATGTGGCAAAGCTTTTAGCCAATCATCAATCCTGACTACACATAAGAGAATTCACACTGGAGAGAAACCCTACAAATGTGAAGAATGTGGCAAAGCTTTTAACCGATCCTCAAATCTTACTAAACATAGGATAATTCATACAGGAGAGAAATCTTACAAATGTGAAGAATGTGGTAAAGCCTTTAACCAATCCTCAACTCTTACTAAACATAGGAAAATTCATACTAGACAGAAACCCTACAACTGTGAAGAATGTGACAATACATTTAACCAGTCCTCAAACCTTATTAAACAAAATAATTCATACTGGAGAGAAACTCTACAAATATCAAGAATGTGGGAAAGCCTTTAAGCAGTCCTCAACACTTACTAGGCATTAAATATTGGCCGGGTGCAGTGGCTTATGCTGTAATCCCAGCATTTTGGGAGGCTGAGGCGGGTGGATCACGAGGTCAAGAGATCGAGACCATCCTGACCAACATGATGAAACCCTGTCTCTACTAAAAATACAAAAATTATCTGGGTGTGGGGGCACGTGCCTGTATTCCCATCTACTCGGGAGGCTTAGGCAGGATAATCACTTGAACCTGGGAAGCGGAGGTTGCAGTGAGCCAAGGAAGATTGCACCGCTGCACTCCAGTTTGGCAACAGAGTGAGACTCTGTCTTAAAAAAAATTTATACTGGACAAAAACCCTACAAGTGAAAAACATGGCAAAGCCTTTAAGAAGCCCTCAATTCTTAACAGACATAAGATAATTTATACCGGAGAGAAACTCTACAAATCAGAAAGATGTGACTACTTTTGACAACGCCTCAAACTTTTCTAACCATAAAAGTAATTATACTGGTGAGAAATCCTAGAAATCTGAAGAGTGAGATAAAGCCTTTAAATGGTTGTCACACTTGATTGTAGGTAAGATAATTCATACTGGAGAAAACGCCTACATGTGTGAACAATATGGCAAAACTTTTAATGCTCACACTTTATTGCTAGGAAAGCATTTATACTTGAGATAAATTATACAAATATAAAGATTGTGAAAAAGCCATTATTATCTGCTCACATTTTACTCAACACCGGAGAGTTCATGCTTAATAAAAGCATTATAAGTGCAATTACTGTCAAAAGATCTTTCAGAAAATATAAGCTTTTTTAGTGAAGAGTATTTATTTTGAAGTTGAACATTACAAATATAAAGAGGGTTGTAGTGCCTTTACTTGTATCACAGATCTTATTGTAGACATTTTCTTCTAGAGGAAAACTCTGAAGCAGTTGATCAAACTTTGTTCAACATCAGGGAATTTATATTGAAAAATTGTGCAAATATAAATTTGGAAAAACAATTTTTCAGAAACTGCAGCTTAGAAATCAACAGAGTTATACTAGAATATATTTTTTCCAGATGCAGTAAAAGTAAAATATTTAATCCATAATTAAGTCTATGCAAATATCAGAGAATTTGTGGTAGAAATATATAAGGTACTGACACTTCAGATATACTAAATCAGAGTGCTGAGTTTAGAAAATCTAAAACTAAAGTTGGTAGAAAAGTTATTTGTATAGAACTTTAAGAGGATCAGAAGGTTTTTTGCAGAGTTATAATTACATTTAAAGTATACTTTATTTCTTGAAAAATATTACAGATTTTTTGAAAATTGAATAATGTCATCAACTCTGAAATTATTTCCTGTTGTTTCTTCATTCCTATTGGATTCACATGTGAAAGCATGGGATTAATTGTTGCTGCATCAAAGATAAGGGAAATTCTTTTGTTTGTTTGTTTTTTGAGACTGAGTTTCACTCTTTCACCCAGGCTGGAGTGTATTGGCACGATCTCAGCTCACTACAACCTCTGCCTTCTGGTTTCAAGCGACTCTCCTGCCTCAGCATCCCAAGTAGCTGGGATAACAGGTGCCCGCCAACACGCCCAGCTAATTTTTGTATTTTTAGTAGAGATGGGGTTTCACCGTGTTGGCCAAGGTGGTCTTGAACTCCTGACCTCACGTGATCCGCCCACCTCGGCCTCCCAAAGTGCTGGGATTACAGGCTTGAGCCACCATGCCCAGCCTATAGAATATTTTAATAGAGGAATACAATATATAATAATAACAGGGTTAAGTGAGGCATCCATCATCTGTAGCATTTCTCCTTTGTTTTACAAAAAATCCAATTCTACACTTTTTAAAAAAATTTTAAAATGTACAATTAAATTTTTATTTACCACTGTTATTTTTATGGTCATAATAAAAATTATATACAAGTATAAATGAAATTCATTTCTAAATTCTTAATAAATATTTTCTCATGCCAGGTGTGTTGGCTCACGTCTGTAATCTCAGCACTTTGACAGGCTGAGCAAGGGAGTGGATTTTGAGGTCAGGAGTTCGAGACCAGCATGGCCAATATGGAGAAATCATGTCTCTACTAAAAATACAAAAATTATCCAGGAGTGGTGGCATGTGCCTGTAATCCCAGCTACTCAGGAGGCTGAGGCAGGAGAATCGCTTGAACCTGGGAGGTAGAGGTTGCAATGAGCCAAGATCACCCCACTGCACTCCAGCCTGGGCAACAGAGCGAGACTCCATCTCAAAAAGTAAAATATTTTTTCAAATTTTCTATATATTTTTCTTTGAACATGTGGCGTGTCTGCCTGCAAACATATACAGACTTTTAGTTTTGATTCACATAGAGTTAAATACATGTTAGTCTAAACACAAATCTTAGGTGTAAGAAAATTATGGAGTCAAGTGTGTGTGTGTGAGTATCAGTTTGTACATATTTTCAGAAGGAAAGAACAATATGGGAACAAATCATTTTAATATGGTGACTACTATAAAACTAAAAACCTAAAAAATGCTGAAAGCAAATGTATACTTTTTAGTTTGTATTGAATTGATTACTGTACAGTCTATGACTTAGAGTTCTGAATCTTCCCAAGCAAATTCTCTTTATATACTTGCCTGGTACTCATGCTAGACCCATACTTTTTTTGTTTCTCACATTTTTTTTTGTTTTCTATTTTATGAAGTATTCATTATGTGAGCTGGTCTGCGATTATAAGAATTTTTATGAAATTTAGTGCACATAAAATAATTTTTAGATGTAATTCCAAAAGTAGTGTATTAAGTTACATTTTATTTAGTTAGAGCACTCCATTTTGTTCTTTTAAGAGGAGAACAATATATAGGTTTTCTTTAGTGATTGTTCCTTTCACTTTTTATAATTGACATAAGTATATTTATTGAGTCAATTTGTTCAGCTAAGTACTAGGGAGGCTTCATAAGTCATGAGGATGTTTTTATATATAAATGTAGCAAACATATATTACAATTTTCACTGTGTAATAGATTATCCATAATAATTCATACATATTCCTGCTGAAGTTAGTTTGTAACTTCAAGTCAAAGATGAAAAATATCAGTGGTGAAGATTGATTCTCATATGGAGAGGACATTTTTTTTCCAGACTGTAAAACTGAATCTTGCTGAATTTAAAGAGAAATTCTGGCTGAGGCAGATGAATCACCTGAGGTCAGGAGTTTGAGACCAGCCTGATGAATATGGTGAAACCCAGTCTCTACTAAAACTACAAAAATAGCCAGGCATGGTGGTGGGTGCCTGTAATCCCACTCGGGAGGCTGAGGCAGGAGAATTGCTTGAACCCGGGAGGTGAAGATTGGAGTAAGCCAAGATTGTGCCATTGCACTACAGCCTGGGCGACAGAGCGAGACTCCATATCAAGAAAAAAAAAAAAGAAAACAGCCGGGCGTGGTGGCTCATGCCTGTAATCCCAGCACTTCGGGAGGCCAAGGTGGGCGAATCACTTGAGGTCGGGAGTTTGAGACCAAGTGACCAACATGGAGAAACTCCATCTCTACTAAAAAATATAAAATTAGCCAGGCGTGGTGGCGCATGCCTGTAATCCCAGCTACTCAGGAGACTGAGGCAGGAGAATCGCTTGAACACAAGAGGTGGAGGTTGCAGTGTGGCGAGATTGCACCATTGCACTCCAGTCTGGGCCACAAGAGGGAAAACTCCATCTGAAAAAAAAAAAAAAATTTTTTTTATTTTCTACTTCTCTTCAGATTTGTTTGTCTTACGCATTTTCCAACTATGTATGCATCACAGCCCTTCTTTTTCTGAGTTATAGCTACAGTTTTCTTACTGTTGTCTTCATGCCGTTTCATTTCGCATGGTACTTTGTAGATTTTCATGAGGAAGTTGGTATTTTTAATGCACACAAAAATTGGTTTTAACTGGAGAGTTTGCTTATCAGTATAACTTTCAGAACAGTTAAGATAAAAGGCAGCCAGGTGTGGCTCATGCCTGTAATCCCAGCACTTAGGTAGGCCGAGGCAGGTGGATCACTTGAGGTCAGGAGTTCGAGACCAGCCTGACCAACATGGTGAAATGCTGTGTCTACTAAAAGTACGAATTTAGCCACGCATGGTGACGCACGCCTGTAATCCCAGCTACTCGGAAGGCTGAGGGAGCAGAATCGCTTGAACCTGGGAGGTAGAGGTTGCGGTGAGCCGAGATTGGGCCACTGCACTTCAGCCTGGGCAACAAGAGTGAAACTGTCTTAAAAAAAAAAAAAAAAAAAAAGATAAAAGGTGCAATACTGTCCACAGGTAAGATAATTAAATTAGCTTTGTTTTTAAAAGAAAAATCTTACTAGATTCTTATACAAAGTGTAGCAAATATAAAACTTGCTTGAAAATATAGAAATTAAATTTTTAAGAGAGTTAATGGTAAGTAAACAATTTTAAATTTAATTTTCTATGATATACTTACAGCACAAGTTACATTTCCATGCAGAATCTTTTATTTTTAAGTGTGAGTGTTAAAGGTTACAAAATAATGAAATGACTTGAGTGGATTTAAAATTTAGAAAAATAATGTCTTTTCTATATTGATTTTACAATTTGGAGAAATTTTTCACTCATTTTTTATATTTTTTTTAGTGGGAGGGGTTTAGTCTACAGTTCTTATTTTTAGTCACCAAACTGTAGCCAACTCTTGGGTCATTTTCTCTGAAAAACATTTGGAGATCATGACAGCTTTTGGATTAAAACATTTCTGTTACTTTGCTTGCAAACTAGTTTACTGTGTTCACAGAGTGGCCAGTCATGGGACCTAAGCAACACCTGCTCTTTGAGTGTCTTTCATAACATTACCATCAGCACCAGAAACTCCAGGTGCCCCAAGCTTAAAGTAAAAATCCTAAAGTACGTTGGCTCCTCCCATGCAATGTGCTGGGTCCAAACCATGCTGTTAAATATCAGAAGTTTCTATGGTTATGATTAAAAAATTAAATGACAATAATAGCCCCAAAACAATATATTTTTGATACTATTTAACCAAGATTATCACAAAGACACAGACAGTATTTGACACATTTTTATTCTTCTATAATGTTTTATAAATATTTTAACATGACAGATAAAATATGTACTTTTTCTGTAGAACATAATATTTTGAAGTATATATATAGTTAAATTATTATTTCTAGGTAATTCATAATTTATATCACATTGGTCGGACGTGGTGGCTCATGCTTGCAACCCCAGCAATTTGGGAGGCCGAGGCAGGCAGATCACATGCGGTCAGGAGTTCAGGACCAGCCTGGCGACCATGGGGAAACCCTGTCTCTACTAAAAATACAAAATAAGCAGCGTGTGGTGACACAT
Source organism: Pongo pygmaeus (assembly GCF_028885625.2). NCBI lineage: Eukaryota > Metazoa > Chordata > Mammalia > Primates > Hominidae > Pongo > Pongo pygmaeus. The sequence goes on from NC_072393.2 coordinate 21,837,123, forward strand.
GCCTGTAATCCAGCTACCCAGGAGGCTGAGGCAGGAAAATGGCTCAAATCTGGGAGGTGGTTGTTGCAGTGAACCGAGATTGCACCACTGCACTCCAGACTCGGGGACAGAGTGAGACTATCAAAAAAAACTTTACCTCATATAGTGAACTTTACCTCATATTGTTTTAAGACCTCATGACACCACTGTCATCATTTTTCAAAAATCCAAATACATTATTATGAACTATAGTCACCATGTTGTACAATAAATCTCTTGAACTTACTTCTTCCATTCGACTATAATTATGTATTATTTCACAAACATGTTTCCAGCCCTCCATTTCTTGCATCTGATGGTCACCATTTTACTCTCTACATCAATGGGATTAAGTTTTTTGGAATCCATATGTAAGTGAAATTATGAGACATTAATCTTTCTGTGCCTTGCTTATCCCAACTAATATAATGTCCTCCAACTTCATCCATGTGATTTAGAATAATAGTTTTTTTTTTTTTAAGGCCAGGAGTGGTGGCTCACGCCTGTAATCCCAGCTCTGGGAGGCCAAGGCCAGTGGATTGCTTGAGCCCAGGAGTTTGAGACCAGCCTGGGCAACATGGAAAAACCCTACCTCTACTAAAAATACAAAAACAAACAAAAAACACCTCACCTGGGTGTTGTGGTGCACGCCTGTAATCTCAGCTACTCCAGTGGCTGAGGCATGAGAATCCCTTGAACCACGGATGCAGAGGTTGCAGTGAACTGAGATCGTGCCACTGCACTCCATCCTGGGCAACAGAGAGACTCGGTCTCGAGGAAAAATAAGGCATTTTTCTAATTTAAATAATAGTATTCCATTATGTGTATCAACCACATTGTCTTCATTTACTCATTAGATGTCAAACTGTGTATTCTGTATTTTGGCTATTGTGAAACAAGTGCTGCAAACAACAGAAGTGCAAATGTTTCTTCATTCTTGTTTTGCATATATACCCAGTAGTGCATTTGCTGTATTACATGGTAGTTTTTTTGATAAATCTGTATTTTGTTTTTCGTAATGGCTATCCTCATTTACGTTCACACCAACAGTGTGCAAGTATTCCCTTTTCTTCACATCTTTACCAACACTTTTTTCTTTTTCTTTTAATAAGAGTCATTCTAATAGGAATGAGTTGATATAGGGATTTTTTTTCTCTTGTCTTTTTGTGATAATAGTTAATATTGAGCATTTTAAAATATATCCATTGGCCATATGTATGACTTTTCTTGAAAAATATTTATTTCAGCTATTTCCCTTTTTTTTTTCTTTTTGAGATCGAGTTTTGTTCTTGTTGCCCAGGCTGGAGTGCAATGGCACAATCTCAGCTCACTGCAACCCTTGCCTCCCGGATTAAGTGATTCTCCTGCCTCAGCCTCCCAAGTAGCTGGGATTACAGGCAAATGCCACCGCGCCCAGCTAATTTTGTATTTTTAGTAGAGATGGAGTTTTTCTATATTGGTCAGGCTGGTCTCGAACTTCTGACCTCTGGTGCCCATCTCAGCCTCCCAAAGTGCTGAGATTACAGGCATGAGCCACCGCGCCTGGCCTATTTCCTTGTTTTTAATAATTATTTTGTATTGTCATTTTAAAATATATTTTTGATATTAACCCCTTGTTACATGTGTAATTTGCAAATTTTTCTCCCATGTTTTAGTTGTCACATTCTGTTGATTGTATCAGATTTTGTCCAGCAGCTTTTTAATTTGATCTGACTTATTCTTCCTTTTGTGTCCTGAGATATTTAGGTTAAATCAAAAAACTTGCGGCCAGGCGCAGTGATTCACACCTGTAATCCCAGCACTTTGGGAGGCTGAGGCAGGTGGATCACGAGGTCAGAAGTTCGAGACCAGCCTGACCAACATGGTGAAATCCCGTCTCTACTAAAAATACAAATATTAGCCAGGCGTGGTCACGTGTGTCTATAATCTCAGCTACTCAGGAGGCTGAGGCAGGAGAATGGCTTGAACCCAGAGGCGGAGGTTGTAGTGAGCCAAGGTCATGCCACTGCACTCAAGCCTTGGCAACAGAATGAAACTCTGTCTCAAAAAAAAAAAAAGAAAAATTTGCTGCCCAGAACAGTGTTATAGGGCTTTTGCTTTATTTTTTGGCAGTATTAGTTTCAGAGTGTCAGGCCTTACATTTACGTACTAATTTATTTTGAGTTTATTTTTACATATGATGTGAGATGAGACTCTCAATTTTTATCTCTGCATGTGGATATAAGGTTTTCTTAAAATCATTTATTGAAGATTCTGTTCTTTCTCTTTAAAGTCACCTGTATTTAAAATCAACTGTAAATACATGGATATATTTCTTCTCTTTTCTTCTGCTCCATTGACGTATGTCTCTGTTTTTATTCAAGTACCATACTGTTGGTTACCATAGCTATGTAGTGTATTTCAAAGTTAGTCACTTCTTTTGTCTTGATTGCTTTGGCTATTCAGGGTCTTTTGTGATACCATATGAATTTTAGATATACTTTTAAAACTTTTCTATGAAGTATGTCACTGGTATTTTGATAGAGGCTGCATTATACCTGTAGATCATTTTGTGTAATACAAATATTTATTAATGTCAGTTCATGAATAATAGTCCATTTATGTATTAATTTCTGTTGTTCTTTAGAGTAGAATGTAAGGTGTTTCAACTTTTTGGTTAAATTTATTTCAAACTATAGTTATTGTAGATGTAATTGTTTTTGAATTTCATTTTGGGATAGTTATTAATGTAGAGAAATGCAATGATTTTTTGATGGTGCTTTTGTAGTTTGAAAGTTTAATAAATTTTGTTTATTTATTTATTTTGAGATGGAGTCTTGGTCTGTCATGCAGGCTCGGGTGCAGTGACACAATCTCGGCTCACTGCAACCTCTGCCTCCCTGGCTGAAGCAATTCTCCTGCCTCAGCCTCCTAAGTAGTTGAAACTACAGGCACCTCCCACTACACCCAGCTAATTTTTTTATTTTTATAGAGATGGGGTTTCCCTACATTGGCCAGGCTGGTCTTGAACTCCTGACCTTGTGATCCGTCACCTCGGCCTCCCAAAGTGCTGGGATTACAGGCAGGAGTCACTGCACCTTGCCTGTTTATAATTTTTAAGATTTACTGAAGTCTTAGGCTTTTTTATACTTCAGATTATGTATAGGGATAAAAGAAAATTATACAGGAATAATTTAACTTCCTTTTCTTCAATTTGGATGCCTTTGATTTTATTCTCTAATTTCTTTGTCTTGGATATTTAGTACCATGTTTAGTAAGACTGACTAGAGTGGGCATCCTTGCCTTGTTCTAGCTCTTAGAGTAAAAGCTTACCACATATCCCTGTTTAGTATGTTGTTAGCAGTTTTTTGGTTATATATGGCATTTATTGGCTGAAGTGCATTTGTTCTATACCTAATTTTTTCAGAGATTTATCATAAGGGAATGTCAAATTCTGTCAAACTTCTATTGTGCATCCATTTTTTTCTCTTTGCACTCTGCATATATTTAAGTTTTAGAGATGTGAAATCACAACTAATTCTACATACATACAAAAAAGTCAGAGACTACTATGAACATCTCTATGCCTGCAAAATAGAAAATTTGGAGAAAATAAATAAACTCCTGGAAACATACAACTTTCCAGGATTAAACCAAGAAGGAACAGAACTCTTGAAGAGGGCAAAAATGTATAAAATATATAATGAAATTGAATTAATAATAAAAAAACCCTACCAACTATAAGGAGCCCTGGATTATATAAAATCACAGCCGAATTTTAACACATATACAGAGATGAGCTGGTATTACTTCTACTGAATGTATTACTGAATGTATTCCAAAAAATCCAGGTGGAATTGCACCCTAACTCATTATATAAAATCTGTATCGCTGCACGAGGTGCCTCATGCCTGTAATCCCAGCACTTTGGAAGGCCGAGGTGGACGGGTCACCTGAGGTCGGGAGTTCGAGACCAGCCTGCCCAACGTGGTGAAACCCCATCTCTACTAAAAATACAAAATTAGCCAGGCGTGGTGGCACATGTCTGTAATCCCAGCTACTCGGGAGGCTGAGGCAGGAAAATTGCTTGAACCCGGGAGGTGGAGGTTGCAGTGAGCCGAGATCGCGCCATTGCACTCCAGCCTAGGCAATGAGTGAAACTCCATCTCAAATTAATAAATTAATAAAATAAAAATCTGTATCATCTTGATACCAAACTCTAGTGAAGACAACAACAAAACTATAGGCCAATATTCTGGGTGAGCATTGAAACAAAAATCCTCCATGAAATAATAGCAAGCTGAGTTCACAGGCAAATCAAAAAGTTATTTTGCCACACTCGTGAACTTTATATCACATGTGCAAGGATGTTTCATCATACAAGTCAATAAGTGTGTTTCACCATACAATTAAAAGCAAAAATTTATATGATTAACACAATAGATGCAGAAAAAGCATTGAAGAAAATCCAATATTTTATGAAAATATTCTCAAACTAAGCAATGATGAAACATACCTCACAATAATAAGAGCCATCTATGACAAATCCTCAGCTAACATACTGAACAGACAAAAGGGGCATGCATTTCTCATTAGAAAAAAAATAAGACTATTCACTCTAAACAATTATATTTAACATAGTTCTGGAAGTGCTAGATAAATCTAAGAAAATGAAAAAATAAATGGCATTCAAATAGGAAAAGAAGTGAAGTTACCTTCACTCATGATATAATTCTCTACCTAGAAAACTAAGGATTTTACCAAAAGACTCCTAAGGTTAAAAATGACTTCAGCAAAGTCTCAGGATACAAAATTGATATACACAAATGAATAGCATTGCCTTACACCAATAACATTCAAGCTGAGAACAAAATCAAGAACAGTTTTCTTTACAATAGCCATAAACAAAAAATAATATACTTAGAAATACATCAAACCAGGGATGTAAAATATCTACAAGAAGAACTACAAAACATTACTAAAAGTAGTCAGAGACAATTCAAATAAAAAAGCTTTCTATGCTCATGGATTTGAAGAATGAATATAAGATGTCTATGCTGCCTAGAGCAGCCTACAAAATAAGTTTTTTTTAATCAAAACGTCAATTACTTTTTTTTTTTTTTTTTTTGAGACTATGTTGCTCTGTGGCCTAGGCTGGAGTGCAGTGGTGCGATCTTGGCTCACTGTAACCTCCACCTCCTGGGTTCAAGTGAGTCGCCTACCTCAGCCTGCCAAGTAGCTGGGATTACAGGCGCCCACCAGCACACCTGACTAATTTTTATATTTTTAGTAGAGATCGAGTTTTGCTGTGTTGGCCAGGCTGGTCTCAAACTCCTGGCCTCCCAAAGTGCTGGGATTACAGGTGCAACCCACCATGCCTGGCCCAACCGCATATTATTTCTGGTAACAAAGCACAGTAACATGATTTCTCGAATTTTGCCAGGATTTTAATTCACAAAAGAAAGGTGAATGCCATTAAAAGGTGTTTAATACACTCCCACCAGAAACAAGAGGCAAGGCAGGCCCTGGGGGGCCTCACAAAGGCGGTCTTATGCAAGAGTGAGAAAGCAGAGTTATCAGGGAAGTGGGACTATTGCTTTATGAACGTGATGATTGGAAGCAAAAACGTGGGGCTTTTTCCTATTGAATACAAAGTAAAATAATGAATGTTGGTGTCAGTGGTTGGGAATAACAACATTTGCAGGCTCATAAGAGCTGCCTGAAAAAAGCATGTAAACAACAGTGATTGCTCCTGTGGCCCTGTGATTCAGCAGGTTTATGGAGCAGTTAAGAATCGCAGATGTCAAATGGCCAACACAGAATCTAACGACATGCTTAATACAAATTATTATTAGTAGAAATGCTGAATTGCTTCATTTCTGCAATTTCTGCTGCTGCTTAAGATGCTTTTAATGAATAAAATCTGCCTTAAAATTTGATGCCTGGTAACTTCTCTCTGTGAGTTTTGAATTGGCTGATGTAACCAAAATGCCAGCTCTTGCCATCTAACTACCATTAAAAGGAACTTCTAAGGCTCCGAAGTGGTCAACAGTTTCACTTCCAACTTTTTTGAAAGATACTTAATTTTCTAAAAAATTTTTCTTTATGGCCGATTGAATAGTTGGGCTTTGGCTAATTACTCATTAGCAATAGAATTATGTATATTTTGCAAACTCTAATACAGAACACTTAATGTATAAGACAACCATGATTATGATGTATATACCTGGTATAAACAATCTTTTTTGCATATTGAATTCTGCATTTTTTTCTTCCTTGATATGTATGAGATTCACCAGTACCAGTTTTTCTCTTGTGGTGGCATAAGTTGATTGTCATTTGCATTATCTATTAAAAACCTGTGGCAGCTCATGGTATTATTGACCATATGTTCTAGTGTCTTGCAGATTTAAATATTTTATTGCAGTGTAAAGTTTAATATTTAGATGTGTGATACATCTTTGGATAATCTGTAATTAAATTGATCTTTTGTAATGGTGATGGTCATTAGCACACACTGAAAATTCAGCAAAGCAATTATTTTTCTCTTTTTAACAGGAAATCATATTTGTAAGTTGTAGATATTATCATCAGTGTATTCATGATTCGATTTATATTTTGTGTATCTGGTTATAAATTTTATATAGCATTCAATTTGACAAAATATAAATCTATTTGATTTGAATTTAATGGTGTGTGTGTGTGAGTGTGTGTGTGTACTTCCTTGAACTTTAGGAAATTAATTCTACAAATCTTATACAGATATAACTATCAGGCTTATATTTTTTGCAAGGCTATATATACGTTTCTTCTGTTTATTAAAATACTGGAATTGGTATTATGTAGATATAGTTGTAGATATCAGAATAAAAATGGAATGTTGTGAAAATTACAACTTAATAAATATTTATGGCAAATAAATACAAGATAAAAATTATACATCTTTACAAGGTAGTTATTTACAATTGCTTAGAGCTTACCTGGCCAGCCGAGGCCTATCTTCTTCAAGACTGTGCTGAGGCCTGGCACGCTGGCTAATGCCTGTAATCCCAGCACTTTGGGAGACGAAGGCAGGTGGATCACCTGAGGTCAGGAGTTCCAGATCAGCCTGGCCAACATGGCGAAACCCAGTCTCTACTAAAAATACAAAAAAAAAAAAAAATTAGCCAGGCATGGTGGTGTGTGCCTGTAATCCCAGCTACCCAGAAGGCTGAGGCAGGAGAATCACTGGAACCCAGAGGACAGAGGCTGCAGTGAGCCAAGATTGCGCCACTGCACTTTAGCCTGGGTGACAGAGCAAGACTGTGTCTCAAAAACAACAACAAAAAGACTGTGCTGAAATTGCACCTGCTTGGTTACAGTCTCTACTGGGGAGAAATAACCCTGACTGAGAATGATCAAACAAAGAATAAATTTTTGGCAGAAAAATTCTTTGTGTAAAAAAACAGAGTTGTGTAAAAGAAAATTATGTTCAGAGAAAAACAAATTGACCAATTTTACCACAGTTATTTTTAAGAAAATAAATGCTTCAAAGTCAAATTAAATTTATTTATTTATTTAAAAATTGCAAATATAGTGGTGAATGAAATTAAAGGTCTTGGTCTTCACAGAGTTTACATTGTAAGGTTTGAAAAATAAAGACAATTTGAGAATAAATAATTCTTCATATAATGCTGGTGGCATAGGTAAGTTGGTACTACATCCTGGAAGAGGGCTCCCCAATGCCTATACAAGCTGAAGATACAAATACACTTTAGTTATATTTGTGGTTAAATATCTACATAGTTACACAAATTTTTCTTTTAAAAATGCACAAGACTGTTTATAGAAGCACTGACCAGTCTGGAAAATCACCAAAATGTTCATAAAAAGTGGAATAAAGAAATTGTAGTGTATTTATATAATGGAACATTGTAGATCAATGAATATAGAAAGCACAACTTTCAATATTCACAACTTTCAAAGCAAAGCACAACTACAGGCAGCAACAGAGATCTATCTCACAATGTTGAGCAGAATACACTGGCCAAAAATGAGAATTTACTGTATTAATCCATTTATTTAAAGTTCAAAAACAGGCAAACCTCATTTATTGTATAAATAGCTAGAATATAAGTTACTCTTAGAGGAACAGTGATTGAAAAGGAGAATAAAGTGTAGCGGGATTTTTAAGGAATCAGAGAGACTGATGGGGTACAGGAGGATATTTATTAATTATTTAGGTGCACCAGCCCAGTTGGATTAACATCCAATGGACTGAGCCCTAAACAAAGAGTTAAGTTACCTTTTAAGCATTTTGTGGGGTGGGGGGAGATCTGTGCATGGAGAAGCATACTACAGAAGCAAGAAACAAAGACAGTTATTCAATTGAGACATGCATTACATCATTTCTTACTTTTCAAGGAGAAACATGTTTTGTGACTTGAGTTTATCTGTCTAGTGACCTTGCAGCTGCACAGCTACGGAAACATGGTCTTCATAATGCTTGGGAAAGGAGGAGAGATAAGGCTCACTGGCCACAGAAAAACAGGCAGTTAATTCTTAAAGGACTCCAGCTCTTTCTCTTTCTCTGAGGGAAATGGGTTTTGTTACATACAACTGAGTTTCTGCTTATACACTCTAATTTCTTTTAATTCCTGTTCCATTCCCCACTTTGGTGCCTTTTATAACAGAGATGTTAATAGAAAGCACCACTATTTGCCACCTTCTCACAGAGCTGAGCTGCTCCTTCTGGTTGAGCAGCTGATATTTTGTTAATACCATCAACTGCATGGCAGTGTGTCGGGTTACTATTGCCTCTATAGTTGACTGAATACTCATAATAAAAAGGGGTAAAAGGCCAGGGAGGATGATGCAGATGCCAAGAATAAGCAAGAACCCACCAGTGAGGATTTTGAATCCTCCAAAGGTTGAGAACCATCCTCCAAACAAGGAACCTGGGGAGCATCCAGACCAAGTCTGAACTGGAACATGGGCCAACCTGCACATTCTAGCTATGATTTCCATGACAGCTTGGTCATTATCATCAATTTCTAGGCAACAGTTGGTTCAATTAAATTTTCCACATACTCTTTCCGGGGCTAAGAGGTAATCTAAAGCCAATCTATTTTGATATATAGCATTTCTCATTTGTTTTGCTTGTATTGCCAATAAATCTAGTGCCCTTGATGTTTCATTGGTTATAATTTCTAGGACTGCCTGCAACCTTATGATGAGGTTGAGCATATAGATTGGGGTGTGGTACCCCTATGACCCATCTTGCGCCCAGGTAGCTGGCCCATAATATTTCATGATTCAGGCCATTCATTATGTTTCCAGTTTCCTATGTCCACATCATTTTTGATATTTGTGTCTATTTTTGTGATTATGCTTCTTCTAGTTCTTCTTTTATTTTCATCATAAACTGGATATCCTAAGAGTTCCCATTGCTTTAGAGGAATTAGAAAGAATGATGGCTTGACTGTTCCTAACACACATGCCCCTGTCCATTTAGCTAGCAGTTGCCGATATGCCTGTGCTCCACAGATCCAATATAGGCCAGAGGGTGCCCTTCAAGCATTTGGAGCCTCTAGCTGATGCCAAGAGTGGCTTATAGTAGACAATCAAGAGAAAGGGTTTGGATCTGGTAAGTAGGAGTCATTCTGGGTGTTTCTCCATAGTTTTGTTTTTAGTCTCATCATAATACTGTTGCCCTAGGCAGGTTGTTTCTCCTACTGCCTCTGTGAAAGCCTTTCCCCATTGAGCGATACAATACTTTCCAATTATGGAGGTTTTTAACAACCAGACACTGGCTAAGGCTGTTGGTTCACTGGCAGGGTTAAGCAAAGTGAAGTTATCTTACGGTATTAATTATTTTGCCTCCCATGGCCACTAGTTCCCCATATTATTTCCTCCACATACATAGCATGAGGAAGTTCCTAAGCTGCCAGCTATGTTTTCAGCTAGTTGAACAAATAAGTTTTTTGTTGATGGGGGAAGCTCAGGCACTGTCTGATCAAAATGCTTATAGAATGACTTATGGACCTGGAATTGTGGGGTTGGATGCATTTGAGTCCATCTAGTCTTTTTGACAATTAGTAGTGGAACTCCAAGGCCTGCTCCTTTTCTATGAACTCATAATAGTGCTGTCTGTCCTGTAGAACAAAAAGGTAGCTCTGGCTTTAAGACAGTAAAATTTAAAGGATTGCATGTTCTTGTCTTACAATCTGGTTTGTTTGATATACCACTTAGCAGAGCAGTCCTTCCTGAATAAAGGTGTCAGAGCTGTATTTGTGTAGACCACGGAATGTTACAGTCTGAGCATCTGATTTGCGGTTCTCCATACAGATGTTTAGGACTGCTGCTAAGCCTCTCTTGTGTCAAACCACTGCAGACTGCTTCTGTTTTTTTTTAGGATTTGAACATATGCAGCATGGCAGGCATCAAAGTACAAGGAAACAGGCCCTTTATAGGAGGGAGGGGCTTCTTTGGTTCAAGCTATAAGCTCTCTTTCTTTTTCCCCCTCTGATTTAATATGTACCTCAAACCAGAATTCATAGGGTAAGAGCTTAGGGTCATAACATAAATATAGCTGATTATTTCCTGGGTCACAGACTAAATAGTTGGTCTGGTTGTATGTGCAGGTTCCTAACTTGGTTCCTGTACATTCATAGTAGGTATGGTACAGTAGAGTTTTAACTATGGTATTCCTTACCCAGGTAGTATGTATACAGTGTGGGCATCCTTCTAGAGATTTCTCCCCTTTTAGTATAGGCAGAAATGGTAACAACATCAGTGTATGTAATAGAAACATGCTTATACTACACATGTGCATGGCAAACTTTCCTCTGGGCATAGACATTTGCTGTAGTAACATGACAACAGAACAATCAGTATCAACAGAATTATAACTAGGCTTATAAATTGTATCCACATTTACTTAATCTGGAGGTGGTCCTCTTAGCTTCAGCTGTGCATAGACTAGTCAGCTTCCGGGATGTGACTAGAGTAGAGCTTGCAGGATCCTCAAGCTTCAGCCACGCGTAGACTGACCATCTTCCAGTGTGATCAGAGCAGGGCAGTTATCCTTCTTACTGGTGATTGCGTTTCATCGTAGGACTATTCGGGGGGGGCAATCTATGTCTTGTTGGCTAATTCACTGGTCGTCGTCGGGAGTCACTGCTGCCACTGGTTTCAGCTGGCTATGGTGAATCGAAGGTGTGACACCTGCGACTTTAACAGCAGTGGGAGTAGACATAATTACAATATGGGGCCCATTCCATAAGGGCCCCAGGGTTGTTGGATTCCACCTTTTAACCCAGACAGAGTCTCCTGGCTTATGTGGATGCGCTACATCTCTTAGACTTATAAGTATCCTTTCCCTTACCCAGCCTTGTACCTCCTGCATTGCCACTCCTCAAGCCTGCATCTGTGTTCTAAGGGTTAGCTCTCCTAACTCCTTTAAATGCCCTCTAATTTGATTAATGATTGGGGGTGGCCTTCCGAACAATATTTCATAGGGCAAATACCCAGTTTATTTTGTAGGTGTACACCTCACCTGGAGGAGGACCATGGGCAAGACCTGATCCCCTCATAAGTGAGTTTCCTGGCAAAATTTTTTAGTAGCTGTTTGAGTGTCTGATTCATCCATTCCACCTTCTCTGAACTCTTTGGTCAGTAGGCTATGTGCAATTTCCATTTGATCTTTAAAAGTTGAGTCAACTGTTGTACTACTTCTGCCACAAATGCTGGACCATTGTCTGATCCTAGGGTTAAAGGCAACCCAAACCTTGATATGATGTCTTTTAGTAGCATCTTTGTTACCTCTCATGCCTTTTCAGTTCTGGTGGGGAAGGCCTCAACTCACCCCAAGAAGGTGAAACAAACACTAGCATATACCAGTAGCCTCCTGCTCAAGGCAACTCAGTAAGGTCTACAAGCAGGTTCTCACAAGGCACAGCTCCCATTTCCTGAATTCCTGGGGGTCGAGTAGGTCCTTGTTTTGGATTAGATATTGTTCGCAGGATAGACATTGTTCGCAAGCAGCACGGGTGATGGCAGAGAGCTGTGGCACATAGAAGTGTTGACCTATCAAAATCTCTAGGGCTGTACTTCCAATGTGTGTCCCTTGATGGATCTGCTTCACAAACCTTGGGGCTATTGTCTCTGGGACAGCTAGCCTCCCATCAGAGAACAGCCACCATCCACCTTTAATATATTTTCCTGTTTCCTGGCCAAACCAAGCTTTTTCAATTGAAGAGTAATTGGGTACCTCTGGCAAAGGGGGCTCTATAAGGAGAGGCATTGCTAGAGTTATTTCTTCAGGTAAAACCTTGCTCATTGCTGCCCACCTAACTTCTTGGTCTGCCCTCCTGTTGCCCTGCACCTCATAGCTTTTCCTAATTTGGTGTCCTTTGCAATGAATGACAGCCACCTTCTCTGGAGCCCATATGGCTTCTAATAATTGCAAAATTTCCTCTTTATTTTGTATTTCTTTTCCTTCAGTAGTCAAAAGTCCTCTCTATTGTATATTGCCCCATGGGTGTGCAGGGTTGCAAAAGCAGAGTTTGAGTCAGTATATATGTTTACTTTCTTCCCCTTGGCCAATAACAGTGCTCTGGATAATGCTATTTATTCAGCCTTTTGAGCAGAAGTCCCAGAAGGTAAGCCTTGAGCCTCAACCACTGAGTGTTGGGTCACTACTGTATATCCTGCATATCACACCCCATTTGTTATGAAACTGCTACCATCAGTGAAGTATTCAACATCTAGGCTCTCCAAGGGGGTATCCCTTAGGTCTTCCTAGCTCGAGAACACTTTGTCCACTGAATACAGTGCAACAGTGGGGAAGGTCCTGCCAGCAGTGAGGCAACTCACCATCCTTCAAAGTGGGCTCCTCCACAGGCAGCAGGGTAGCTGGGTTCAAGAAATTTACAGTCTGTAGTGTTATCTGGAAATTTTACACAGAAGATTTTGACACTTTAGCATTCTAGAGTTGGACAGGCAACGATGTCCTCTTTGGTCCATTAAGGTGACTACAGCATGTGGCACCCCAGTTTTTAACTTCTGACCTAGGGCTAGCTTGTTGGCATCTTCTATGAGGATTGCAGTAGCTGCCAATGCCCTGAGGCAGTGGTGCCAACCTAAGGCCACCTAGTCCAGTCTTTTGGATAAGTATGCTACCAGCTGATGTGATGAGCCCAACAACTGAGTTAAGACTCTGACTGCCATTCCCTTTCATTCATCCACATACAAAAGAAGGGCTTTTCTTACATCTGGCAACCCACATACTGAGGCCTGGATGAGAGCTTCCTTTATATCCTTGAAGGTCTTTTCTTTTTCCTTTTCCCATAGGAGGGGCTCTCTTTCCCTACCTTTGGTAGCCTCATGTAAGGGCCTTGCTATAAGGGAGAAGTTTGAGATCCAGATTTGGCAAAATCTCACCACCTCTAGAAATTCCCTGACCTGCCACCTTGTAACTGGGATGGGCAATGCACATACAGCCTCCTTGCGTGCACTTCCAAGCCTGCATTGGCGTTGGGATACTATGAATCCTAGATATGCAACCTCCCAAAAACAGACTTCTGCCTTGTCCTTGAACACTTTATAACCAGCTTCACACAGCAGGTGAGGAAGCCTCTCTGTTCCTTGGAGGCATTCCTCCCTCTTACAGGCAGCTAATAGCAAATCATCAATGTATTGTAATAGCACAGAATTGTCACTAGATGGTGCAATAGCCTCAAGGTCGGTAGCCAAAGCCTCCTTGAAGATAGTGGGAGAATTCTTAAACTCTTGTGTCAGACTTCTCTGGGTATACTGCGATTGCCCCCACTGGAAGGCAAATATAGGCTGACTTTGGGGAGCAAGCCTCAAGCAAAAGAAAGCGTCCTTTAAGTCCAGACATGTGAACCCCACGGCCTCAGCAGGAATATGTCACAACATTGTGTATGGGTTGGGTACTGTGGCATGGATAGTGGCAGTGGTTTTTTTTACCACCTGGAGGTCCTGCACTGGCCTGTATTCACCATTTGGCTTGAGCACGGGCGGCAGAGGAGTATTCCAAGAGGACTTGCATTTCACTATAATCTCATGTTCATAGAGCTGATTTACATGTTTTGTTATGCCTTCAATTGCCTCTCTGGGTAATGGGTATTAACGGACTCATACCAGGGCAGCATGAGGGTTAAGCTCTACTACCACCGGGGGTCTGTTTAGAACAAGTCCAGGGGGGTTGTCCTCAGCCCGTACACCTGGTACCTTGAAAAGCATTCCCCACGTATTGTGTAGGTCCAGCTCCAGCAGCCTCCTGGTACACAGTTCATAGAGCCGCCATTCCTCAGCTATTAGGAGAGCTAGAGTCAACACCATTGCCTTTGGCTTCCCTATCTCCAGGGTCATATTCCCATTAGGTGTAAAGGAAATTTGTGCCTGCATAGTTTCTGGAGTAAGTCTCTCCCCAATAAGGGCACTGGACAATTTGGCATATATAGAAACTCATGCTGCACTTCTTGTCCTCCAATAACACATCTCCTGGATTTGCAAAAAGGTCCCTTTTCTTTGGCCCCAGTAGCCCTTACAATAGTAGCACAGTTCTTTGTTGGGGGGCTAATCGGGTGAGTTACCACAGAGAAATCAGCTCTAGTGTCGACCAAAAAATCCATTGATCAGCCCCCTATTTCCATAGAAACCATAGCCACCCCCCAACCCCGGGGCCTAAAAAGATGGAACCCGGTCTCTCTCAGTCCTCAAAATTATTGGCCTCTGCTAAGCCAATCAGATCAGGATCTGCCTTTGAGGCACCATGACTAGCAACAGAACGCCGCACTCGGGTGTTAGACCATTGACCATCATCTCCATCCTTTGCCTTTTTGGGACACTCATCTTTCCAGTGGCCCATTTGCCTGCACTTTGCACATTGGTTCCTGTCCAAAGGGGACAGGCTTTCCTCTCCCAGGCATGTCTGCCCTCTTCCTCAGCCTCTGCCTTGGCCACGCCCTCTAGCAAATCCAGGGTTACTTTCTGCTAGTGAAGCAGCTATAAATTGAACTGTGTCTTTATTTCTGTTTCTGGTTTTTCTTTCTTCCTTTCTCTCTGCCTCTTCTTCCCAGTTTATGTATACTTTGTTTGCTATTTCCAGGAGTTCACTAACATTTTTCCCTGCAAAGCCTTCCAGCTTCTGAAGCTTTTGTCTTATGTCTCCCTGTGCTTGCCTGACAAAGGTCATATTTATCATGTGTTGGTTTTCAGGAGCCTTTGGAAAAATTGGAGTGTACAGCCTATATGCCTCACAAAGCCTTTCAAAGAATGCAGTTGGGCTTTCATCAGGCTTTTGGTGCACTTCTGACATTTTACTCATATTCATTGCCTGCCTTCCTCCTGCTTTTATCACATTCAGGAGTGCCTTTCTATATAGCTGCAGCCATTCCATGTCCCTTGCCTCATTTGGGTCCCAGTTAGGGTCCTCATTTGGGTATCACTCCAAGGCAAACTGGCATGGGTTGGGGTGGCCTCTGGGGCTTCCCCTTCTAACCAGGTGAGAGCTGCCTGATTAACTCTCCTACACTTCTCTGTATTAAATAAAGTTAGCAAAAGCTGTTGACAATCTGGCCAGGTCAGGTTATGTGTTATAATAAAAGCGTTCACCAAATCAATGAGAGCCTGAGGCTTTTCTGTATAGGAGGGGGTGTGCTGTTTCCAATTTAAGAGATCAGTAGTGGAGAAAGGCTGATAAACATAAAGCCTAGGGCTACCTTGTATCTGCCACTGGTCATCATAAACTTGTGTCCTTGTCTCTTGAATTGGCATCTGCAAAGCCCATGGTAGGCCTTAGTGGAGGCACCCAGCTGCCTCAACCTGCCCATCTTCCCTGTTTTTTTCTAATGGGGGCTTCTTTTTCTCTGGGTGGGGGAGACTGAGCCTCACTTTCCTCTGAATCTGACTCTCCAGATGCTTCTGACTCTGCCTCCTGCCTTATTCTGGCACATATGGGGGTGGACATTCCCTTTCCTTAGATGGGACCTGAAGAACTGGTTTCAGCTGAGGCTTTGGGGATTCCTTTTCCTAGGAGACACTAGGAGCTTTAGGTTACTCTGTTTACTTTGGTTGTGCTGCCTGAGCCACTAATGCCTTGCAATATCCCTCTAGGCAGGGCTGTCGCCACTTGGGGCAACTTTGCACCACATTGAGCGAAGAGTCTATATAGGGAAACTAGTCTGGGTATCCTGGTTGTCCTGCAACTCCAGTGACCACCTTAAACACATGGCCAATTAATTCGCTGTCTATTATACCTTTAGAGGGCCACCCCATATTGAAAGCAGGCCCATCTATCTCACAGTATGTCCTTAACTTTTGAGCAACAAGTTTCATCCCATAATCACCTCTAAATCCTTTTTTAAAATTCTTTATCACGCTCTCCAAAGGAGTTGGTTTCAATGCTTTCCCTCTCATTTCCTCCCTTGCAGTGCACTTTCACTCTCAGGTCCACCAGACCGGGTCCTATTACAAGAGTTTTGGATGCTGCTTAGTCAGGAACATGCCTTCCCCTGTCACAGCCTGCTGCAGCTGCAAAGCTGGTCCTTTCAGCCATATGTAGCATCCTAGGTCTGATGTCCCCTGCACTCATGTCAGAGCACACAGCCCATGCTAAGGGATCTCTGCCTCACCATGTCACTCCCCGCATTGGCCTCTCCTGAGACCATCTCTTTCACACACTTTCACACACCTCCCCTGCCCCAAGATTCCTCATTGGATGAAACTAGCCTCTCTCATGTCCTGGGTGAGCCTCTCTCATGTCCTGGGTATGTTCACATGCACCCTCACCTCTCCCGGTTGGGGTGGCAAGCCACTCTTGCCACCCTGCCAGCAAGCTTTACCTTGCTGCACTTGCTGCTCTATTGGCCCATTTCCTCATTTTTTTCCAGTTCTAATGTTAGTGGGGACTTGAGGTGCATCCAAATTGGCAAGCCACTCCTGATGCCCCCAGCCACTCTGGGTTGGATTAGTGTTCATTCTCCAGGAGGTGATCAAGCTCCCCTTCATCCTTATGGGACGGGCTTTGCTGCCTTGGACACTTGCTTTTTACTGCAGTTCCTGAATTGCTGGTATCATCCTGCAGCCCCATTCCTGGTTCCATTGCACTGCTGGGCAGGGTGCCAGGATGTGGGGAGAGCTGGTTTCTATCCAGTTGAAGCTCCCCTGTGGTGTGCCTTGGATGCTGGGTCTCTCCTAGCCCCAGAGCTCTAGTCTCACAGGCAAAGGAGACAGTAAATCTGTCATCTCCAATCCTAGGCAAGCCCCCCAACCCCAAGAAATGTAGTGGGATTTTTAGGAATCAGAGAGACCATTGGGGTTCAGGAGGATATTCATTAATTATTTAGGTGCACCAGCTCAGTCAGATTAACATCCAAAGCACTGAGCCCTGAACAAAGAGTTAAGTTACCTTTTAAGCATTTAGTAGGGTGGGGGGAGATCTCTGCAGAGGGAAGCATACTACAGAAGTGAGAAACAAAGCCAGTTATTCAATTGAGATATGCATTACATCATTTCTTACTTTTCAAGGAGAAACATGTTTTGCGACTTGAGTTTGTCTGTCTAGTGACCTTGCAGCTGCACAACAAGGGAATCAGGGTCTTCACAATGCTTGGAAAAGGAGGAGAGATAAGGCTCACTAACCACTGAAAAACAGGCAGTTAATTTTTAAAGGACTCCAGCTCTTTCTGTTTCTCAGGAGGAATTGGGTTTTCTTACATACAACTGAGTTTCTGCTTACACACTCTTTAATTTCTTTTAATTCCTGTTCCAAAAACAGGGGGAGTGCCCAGGTTGTTCACACTCTTCCATCACTGCATGCTGGGTTCCTGGTATATGCATTGTGTAAACATTCATCAAGCTGTTCTTTTATAATATATGTATATTTTGTGTGAAATTAAAAACATACCTTTTTGATTTTTTATTTATCCTTTTTTATTTCTTCTTCAGTCACTTTTTGACACATACTTTTCTGGAAAAATGATAATTTTATCTAAATTTTTAAATTTAATAACATAAAATTGTTTAAAACAATATCATGTTTAAATCTTTTTATTATTATTTTTTTGAGATGGAGTCTTGCTCTGTAACCCAGGCTGGAGTGCAGTGGCACAATCTCGGCTCACTGCTACCTCTGCTTCCTGGGTTCAAGCAATTCTCCTGCCTCAGCCTCCAAAGTAGCTGGGATTACAAGTGCATGCCACCACGCCCCACTAATTTTAGTAAAGACAGGGTTTTGCCATGTTGGCTAGGATGTTCTCAATCTCTTGACCTCGTGATCCACCTGCCTCATCCTCCCAAAGTGCTGGGATTGCAGGCATGAGCCACCGTGCCTTAATATAGAAGGTATCTAAAATAAACTACAGCAAATGTACATGATAAACTATTGAAAGATTGTCTTTTGATATCATAAACATTATAAGGATGCTACTGTCAAGATTTTTATTAAACATTGGATTTATGGTCCCAGCCAATGGATTAAAATGAGATCAGTTTTACAACTATACTTTAAAGTATAACAAGTCAATAAGCTAGTACCTAAACAATTGGTTCTACCTGGGTAGATTGGATTCCTACATAGCAACTGACACAACAATTTTTCACATAGATTGAGAATTTAAAACTTTTAGGAGAAAATACAAGATAACATTGTTGTTATAACTGTGGGTGTAAAACAATTTCTTAAACATGGCACAATATAAAAACTTGCATAAACATATTTATAAATTAGATGAAATTTTAAAAACTTTTGATTATCAAGAACTTAGAAAAACATGTTTGAATAAAGATGGTGGAAAGGCAAATCATAACTAAGAAAAAATATGTAAAAAACACATATTACAAAAATTAATATTTAGAAAATATGCACTACAGAATATGTATTAATATACAAAGAAATGAAATACATTAAAAATGGACAGATGGCACATCTTAAAACACAAATGACCAATTAACCTCTGAAAAATGTTTATTTAGTGACTATGGAAATGCTAATTAAAACTCTAAATGATATACTTTTCTCATTCTCCATTTTGTCAAAAAATATGTCTAGTAATTCCAAGAGTTGATAAAAATAAAGTAATTGGAATTCACAAATAACCACTGGCTGTAGAATTCATTTATAAATTGATGTCTGTTCACACTGCAGCAGTGAAAATGGACAACTATGGTATGCAAAGCAACATGGAAAAATAGAAACAATTGTAAATAAAAAAGCAAGTCACAGATGAAAACTTGTAGAATTGATCTAAAGTCAAAAAACAAGCAACACTGAAACGTATATTGTTTATAGATAAAATTGCATAAAGTAGTCCAGGTACCATGGCTCACACCTGTAATCCCAGCACTTTGGGAGGCCAAGGTGGGTGAATCACAAGGTCAAGAGATTGAGACCATCTGGCCAGCATGGTGAAACCCCATCTCTACTAAAATTACAAAAATTAGCTGGGCTTGGTGTTGCATGCCTGTAGTCCCAGCTACTCAGGAGGCTGAGGCAGGAAAATTGCTTGAACCCAGGAGGTGGAGGTTGCAGTGAGCCGAGATCATGCCACTGCACTACAGCCTGGCAACTGAGCAAGACTCTGTCAAAAAAAAAATTGCTTTAAATAAATGACAATATGAAATTCAGATACTGGTTACTTTTGGGTTAGGAGGTTGTTTTTTGTTTGTTTGTTTGTTTGTTTGTTTGAGATGGAGTTTCACTCTTGTTGCCCAGGCTCAAGTGCAATGGCACAATCTCAGCTCACTGCAACCTATGCCTCCTGGGTTCAAGTGATCCTCCTGCCTCAGCCTCCCGAGTAGCCGGTATTACAGGCATATGCCACCACGCCTGGCTAATTTTGTATTTTTAGTAGAGATGGGGTTTCTCCATGATCATCAGGCTGGTCTTGAACTCCTGACCTCAGGTGATCTGCCTGCCTCGGCCTCCCAAAGTACAGGGATTACAGGTGTGAGCCACTGTGCCCAGCCAGGTTAGGAGGTTTATAGGAAAATTCAGAGGTATCCACTTCTCAGGAATGCGTGATGGTTTTATGAAGTTACACTGAAAGTTTCATGAGAGTAGAGACCAATACTTTCTTTTCTATTGTGTTTTCTAAGGCTGCCAAAAGGATAGCATATCGTGTGTGGTCAACACACATTTATCAGTTAAAAGAATGAATACATATTCTTTGTAAAATGTGAAACTATGCAAATCAAGATTTTATTATTTTTATTTCCTATAGTTAACAGAATCAAATAGAAAATAATAAAGTATAAAATTCAGAAAGCACTATTGAAAGTTTAATGTTAACCTAGCACTTGCAGGTAAAAATATAGCAAAATTTTTAGTTTCCACATTTGTGACCATTATAATTACATCAAAATTGCACCATGAGGAAGGAACATGAAATCTGACTTCAGTAGAGCACAATTTAAGAGGAAAAGGCTGAAATAAAAAGAAAAAGAAAAGTATAAAAATTTGATTGGGTCAAATCTCTAAGTTATTCTCCATACTTTTTTTTTTAAAATAATTTTTACCTCTGCTGGTGCAGAGTGAGGCTGGCTGGTGGAGCCTAGGCCCCTCTGTTCCCCTCAGGTGGCAGTGGCTGATCTCTGGTCAGGCATGAGGGGTGCCTCCATGTGTGAGTTCAGTCAGGGTGTGGAAAAAATTATAGAGAAAGATGCAAACCTTCTTGGAAGGTCAGGAGGTTTTTGCAAAGCTTCAGGAAGGAATGAGCCAATGGTGGCTGTTCTTTCCCAGAGGTAATTAGGCAGATGTAGATACACAGGAATGTAGGGGAGCTTATCTAAAGACCTTGTTTACTCTTGTTGTCCTAAGACGAACCTTTGATCATTTGTGGGCAGAACTGCTCTCTACTGGGGGGTTGGCAATGTTAATTACCCACTAATGGTGTTTACTCGAGACTTTTGTCATGTAATCTGTAATAAATAAATGCAAACTTTGCCAGGTTATGGAGGTGGGTGC
This sequence comes from Pongo pygmaeus, assembly GCF_028885625.2. NCBI lineage: Eukaryota > Metazoa > Chordata > Mammalia > Primates > Hominidae > Pongo > Pongo pygmaeus. The sequence goes on from NC_072393.2 coordinate 21,858,091, forward strand.
TGCTCATTCTGTTAGCACAGCCCCTTAGCTGCAGTGACAGGCAAAATATCTGTGTCAGTGTACATCTTTCATCCATACTGTGTCAGGGTCTGTGGGTCAGAGCTGGCACTGCCATGCACTGGGCCTGAGGCTGCCCAGCCCAGCTGCTCCTCACTCCCCTGGACTCTTCCATGGTATCTCCAAGCCCCTGCATCATCCTGTCTGTCTCTCTGATGAAACAGGAGGTGGCAGCATAAAGATGATGGGGAAACTGCCCCACATGCTGAGGAAAGCTTGCCCAGCTGCATGAAATGCTCTGGTTGATGGATTTCTGCCCACCAAACTGGGCCATGACCAAGTGTTAGAGTGGAGGTGTACCAGGGTGTGGGTGCTTTGGCTGCCGCAGGAGCTGCCCTGCTGGCAGGAGGCGGCAATAGCCATGGTCACTGAAAACAAGGCTCTGCTGATAAATCTCAGACATCAGGATCAGAAGAAACCGGAGAAACTGCTGGAGAGCTTAAGCCAAATGGACGGACTGTTGGAGCAGCTGAGGGTGAAGCAGGATGAACATCCCCAAGGATAGAAATGGAAATGATGAAGCAGTCTGGGAAATAAATGACAGAAGATAAAATACAGCCATGAACATGGTAAGGTGATGATGATTCTGGTCCATTGGATCCCACCATCTCCAAGACAGTAAATCTCATCACAGTCACCACCCAGCAAGTTGCCACCACAGCATTTCCTGTTTGTTCCTAAATAAATAAAGGTGATTCTCATCACAAGGGCAAATACGAATAGTAGTCCATTATGTTTTTAACTAAACTGTAGGGGTTTCTTTTACTTTTTCTAAATTCTCATAATTTTGAAAATGCAGTTGACACATGTATGGCTTAAGAAGTTTTTGATAGTCTAACGTTACTTGAATTGTTCAAAAACCACTATATTTTAAATTAAGAAGAATAAACAATGTATTTGTTTTATATATTTAAAGCTTAGAGTCACAAATAATGCTCCTGTTTATGATTTGAAAACTTTAAAGTTTAGTTTTCCATCTGCACGTACAGAAAACATTGTATCACACCAAAACATTTGTTTTTTAAAGTGGCAGTCATAATTCCTGTCTCTCTGGATATATTTTGGACTTTTCTATGTTAAGCATAACATAAGAAAGAAATTTCATTAGCCGGGCATGGAGGCTCATGCCTGTAATCTCAGCACTTTGGGAGGCAGGTGCATTGCCTGAGGTCAGGAGTTTGAGACCAGCCTGACCATCATAATGAAACCCCAACTCTACTAAAAATACAAAAAATTAGCTTGACATGGTGGCAGCACCTGTAATCCCAGCTACTAAGGAAGGTGAGTCAGGAGAATCGCTTGAACCCAGGAGGCGTAAGTTGCAGTGAGCCAAGATCGTGCCATTGAGCTCGAACCTGGGCAACAAGAACAAAACTCCATCTCAAAAAAGAAAAAGAAAAAAGAAAAGAAAAGAAAAAAGAATTTCATTTTGTTTTAGGTAATCTAAGATTGTTGTACACAAAAAACTTGATATATTATGGTAGGGTTCGGGAAACTATGTATATAACCTAACATTAATATCACTATTTTCTGATGTCTAAATTTTTTTAGAATTTTTTTATTTTTAAAAATGTCTCCACAAATTCTGGGATATTTTATAAAATAGCAGAATACTAAAGAAATGGGTGGTTTGCCATACTATATGAATACTGGTATTCAAATAAAATAACAATATTTTCATCAAAATTTAGACAGTAGATTTAAATTTCTTGATTTTTCACTACAGTGATAAACATTCACAAATATTTCAGAAATCAAAGCTGTATTAGGTTTTACTTAGTAGTAATATGTATAAAAAATCAAGGATCTGTTCAAAATAGATATTTCTCATCAATAATTTGATGCTTCCAAATACCCAGAAGTTTTGTTTTAATCAGATGAAGTCTGAGGATAGTTTACTAGTTTTATTTTTTGTGTGATGTGTTCACAATTTTCTAATTTAACCTAATATTGATGATGGTACACAAATCAACTTTTTTTTCAAATCTCATAAGTCTATTATGTTGCTGAAGATATCTTTAGTTAACATTCTGTCTTTCAGTATTTTTTACAGGAATTTATGTCTAGTCAAATTTGCTCAACCTGTTAATCAGTGTCAGCTGCCAGATTCCAATTCATTTTTAGTGTGCCTGTACTTTTCTTTCTATAACCTCTGAACTAAATTTATATTACTTAATTAAATGTTATATAATACAACTCACATATTTAAAACAAAACCACCAGGTAAAATGAATTCTGGCTTAGCATAAAGAAGCTGTTACCAAATTAGTGTCACATATACAGATGGATGTGGCTCAACAAAATTTTACACAAAAATATTTGGATTGAATTACATGCGTTGCCATGACTTAGCCTCTAATGACCTTATAAATAAACATAAATTTATACACATTTATTCATTTTCTTTCATTATGTCTAAAGGTAGCATGTCAAGAAATCTCATGCTACTGTCTGAAAAAACACATTCTACTGTTACCTAAGAAATCAACTGGATGGCATTTCTATAACCTTGCACCACATAAGGAAAAACTGCAATGTAGTCTGATAAATGCAGACTCCATCATGTGGAAAAGGATAATCTGGAATGCCACTTTCAATATTTAAGTATTTAACCTTTTGGCTGAAAAATGTAGTAAAATAGAGCTCTTGGTAAGTTTTGTGTAGCTTAACATCAGCATAAATTAGGAAAAAATATCTTTTAAAATGTAAACAAACAAAAACCTACACCAAAAACAAAAACATTCACCAATGCATACATATTGACTGACGCTCCAGGGACGTAAAATAATTTTTCCTGGGTACACAGCTAGTGACCCAAATCAAGCTCAAATGTGTGATTTTAAAAATTTCATTTTCCCACTTTTGACAATACTGACATAACAGCTAAATCTTACTCTCAGAGTTGATAGCTGAAAATAAACTAAGACAAGTACTATTGAGGGAGGCTAGGTAGCCAAGAAAGTCACCATGTCCTCAGGACATGCAGCAGGCATGGCGATTGCATGGTGACAGCATATTGGCAACACAATAAGCCGCAACATTTGCATTGTATTTCAGCTCACTGAAGCACAGCTCTCTTCAGTAGGGAAACTCCCCTGTAAAGAACACGCACATTTTGATTTTACTTGTCCTCTGACCTTTTACTCATTATAATAGTAAAAAACACACACATGAGTGGAGATTTAAGATGCTAATGAGATACGTGACACATAAGCATGTACAGCCACTGTGTATGTGCACCAACAAGACCACTCAGAACATGCTTACTAATAACACCACTTTCCACCTCTTTGTAAATAATTATCTAAGACTCCCATAAATGGAGTCTCTCTAGTTCCAGTCTTTGCTGTCTCATTCTTATAAGCAGCCCACCCTAAATCCCTTCTCTCTTGGGGCTGTTTTACACCTAATTTTAAAAATAGTATTTCAACTTTGCAATAAATCCCTCTATGTTGCATCTTCATTGTTTTGTGTCTCTTGTTTAAATTTTTGAAACTAAGAACCAAGGTCTCACAACAGTCATCAACACTATCGTACTTTGTTTTGTATTCTTCATTCACATTATTTTTGGTGATATGTCAATATCTACATTTTAAACACAGCCCAAACAGCTAAATTAAAAATTTAAATGATTGTAAAAGCATGTATATTTTTCAAGTTTCAGCTTTATTACACTTTATGTATTCAAATTTTTAAAAAATTCTGCCAGGCACAGTGGCTCATGCCTGTAATCCCAGCACTTTGGGAGGCAGAGGCAGGCAGATCACCTGAGGTGATGAGTTCAAGATCAGCCTGGGCAACACGGTGAAACCCCATCTCTACTAAAAATACAAAATTAGCTGGGCGTGGTGGCACATGCCTGTAATTCCAACTACTCCGGGGGCTGAGGCAGGAGAATCGCTTGAACCTAGGAGGCGGAGGATGCGGTGAACCGAGATCGCACTCCAGCCTGGGCAACAAGAGTAAATCTCCATCTCACCAAAAAAAATAAAAAAAAATAAAAAAGATTGTGACACAAATATATCTGTCAAATTTAATATCTTACATAATAATTTGAATTCACTTCCAAAATGATTTATATTCATTTATTGTTATACATACTTTTGACCAAATTTAGCTTTCCAAACTAAATAAAAACTAAAGCATGTTTTCAAAGTTTCAAGGAACTAAAGTTTACTGGCATCAAATTCTCTGTAGTAAAATGAACAAATAAAACCATCTTTTTATCAATAATATTTTATATCTGAGCACTTAAGCATCAAGGACAGGACTTTGGATAATGTTGAGTGAACATTTAAATTAATGAAGTAGAAAATAATTATCAGAATAGAATAAGTGATGGATACAGAAACAGAGTACTTGACAAATTCAGGGTATGTTTGACAAACAAGAAGATTTCATAGGACCTGCACTGCACTGCACTACTAATGTAAAGCGTTCTCTGTAACTTTAGTCTTTATTCTCAACCTTACAACCACCAGATACACATATACACAGAATAAATAAGATTAACTCCTTTTCCTGGAAGGCAGTGATTCCTCTTTTATTCTATTACATCTGTTCCATATTGCTGTGATAATGCTGTTGAAGTGCACCCTCTTACACCAGAAGATCACCTGTGTGAATGTGAATAGACTGACACTGGAGAGGACCAGCTCAGCAAACTCATTTGAACTGCCTCTTTGCATTTCAGGCAGTTAAAAATGCCTTTGAAGAGTGAAAATAAAGTTACTGCTGATTAAGCAGAGAGTTTAACATGGAAAAAGGTTTTTCAATTGCTTAAAAATTACATTGCATGGACTACAACTTTTAAAATGTAAATTGCATCACATAATACTGCAAAAAAAATAGAATAGAAATGATAGGGTTGGCCACAAAGGACAGCCAAAGCTCTATTATAGCAATATAGAAAAATACATATCTACTGCCAGAGGAAGGTAACTTGAAGTATTTGAGAAATGTACTCTAAAAATCTAAAATTGTTTTTAGTATTAGTTTCTATAAAAAATGTTCCTTAAGCATTTTTAATTTTTGAAAAAGTTAAATCCATGCTTTGGCCGTTTAGCATTTCTGAATAATTTAAATAGAATAGAATAAAATAATATATATCAAAAGATCAACTTTTCTGGTAATGGATAACTTTCAGACTAAAAGAGTTAAATTTTACAAAATTGTATGCTGATAAATTTGATAAGAATCTTCTTTCTTGGAACTGGAAGAGATGACACAAAAATGGTGCTTTCATGTTGGGTGGGAGAGAAATGGTTACCAGGGGCTACATCATAGCAGTTTCACTAATCAACATTGATTTTCATTGCTATTTTGTCTAAAATTATAGTAACAATTAATGGCCTTGATCTAAAAAATTTTCTTAAAACTTCAGTTGTCAATCAGCCATAATATTAACCAAAAAATGCATTAAAATGAAGGTATTTAAGTTATAATTTATATTTTAAAATTAAAATACTTCTGGAAATCTTTAAGGTTTTCTAGGTAGAGCATTATATTATCAGTGAAGATAATTTAATTTCCTTTTTTTCTATTTAGATGATTTTAATTTATTTTCTTGGATTGTTCTAACTAGGACATCTAAAATTATGTTGAATAGGAGTGTTAGAATGGATATTTTTGTCTTATTTTTATTCTAATGGAGAATGCATGCAGCTATTGCCTTTTCAGTATAATGTTGGCTGAGGATTTTTAATACATGGCTCTTGCTATTTTGAGGTATGTTTTGTCAATGGTTTCTTTGTTGAGAATATTTTCATGAATGAATATTGGATTCCCTTGAGTGCATTTTCTGTGTCTATTGTGTTAATTGTATAATTTTTTAATTATCTGTACATGGTGAATTGCATTTATTGACTTGCGTATGATGAAATATCTTTGCATATGTGGAATTAAGCTCACGTGATTGTGGCAAAATGTTTTGATTTGCTTATGAACTCAGTTTGCTAGAATTTCATGGAGGATATTTGTTTCAATGTTTACCAAAAATATTGGCCTGTAGTTTCCTTTTTTTGTTGTGCCTTCACTAGATTTTGGTATCAAGATAATATAGATTTTATAAAATGAGTTAGGGTGGAATTCCATCTTGATTTTTTGGAGTACATTCAGTAGTAGTATGAGCTCATCTTTGTATATGAGGTAAAATTTTGTTGTGATTTTATATAATCCAGGGCTTTTATGGTTGGTAGGTTTTTTATTACTAATTCAATTTCATCATATATATTTTATAGATTTTTGCCCTGTTCAAGACTTCTGTTTCTTCCTGGTCCAATCTTGGAAAGTTGTGTGTATCCAGGAGTTTATTTATCATCTTAAAATTTTCTAGTTTGCAGGCATAGAGATGTGCATAGTAGTCTCTGATGATTTTATATATATATATATATAGAATTAATTGTGATTTCACATCTCTAACATTTAAATAGATGCAGAGTACAAAAGAATAGATGTGCACAATGGAAGTTTGGTAAAATTTGACATTCCTTTATGATAAATCTCTGAAAAAATTTGTTATAGATCAAATTATTGGCACCTCAGCCAATAAGTGCCACATACAACCAAAAAATGCACAGCTAACAACATACTAAACAGGGATATGTTGCAAGATTTTACTCAAGAGCTAGAACAAGACAAGGATGCCCACTCATCCTTGCTAAAGTCAGTCTCACTAAACATAGAATGAATCCAAGGCAAAGAAATTAGAGAATAAAATCAAAGGCATCCAGATTGGACAAAAGGAAGTTAATTATTCCTGTATAATTATCTTTTATCCTTATACCTACTCTGAAGTGTAGAAAACCCTAAGACTGGCTGGGTGCAGTGGTTCATGCCTGTAATCCCAATACTTTGGAGGCCGAGGCGGGCAGATCACCTGAGGTCAGGAGGATCGAGACCAGTCTTGCCAACATGGTGAAACCCAATCTCAACTAAAAATACGAAAAAAAAAAAAAAAAATTAGCCAGGCCTGGTGGCACAATACCTGTAATCCCAGCTACTCTGGAGGCTAACGCAGGAGAATTGCTTGAACCTGGGAGGTAGAGGTTGCAGTGAGCCGAGATCGTGCCACTGCACTCCAGCCTGGGTGACCAACGTGAGACTCCATCTCAAAAAGAAAAGAAAAGAAGAGCATAAGAGTTTACTAAAAACTATTAAAAATAAATTTATTAAGCTTTCAAAATACAAAAGTAACATCAAATTCAGTAGCATTCCTACGCATTAACTATCTCAAAATGAAAATTAAAAAACAGTTTCATATACAATAACTATAGTAATAAATTCAATACAAAGCAGAGAGTATACATTTGCTTTCAGCATTTTTGAGGCTTTTAGTTTTATACTAGTTACCTTGTTAAAATAATTTTTCCAATATTTGTTATGAAAATAAGTACAAACTTATACTAACACAGACTTACTTACTCCATCATTTCCTTACACCTAAAGTTTATCTCTACAGTAATGTATATTTAACCCTCTGTATATCAAACCTAAAAGTCTGTATGTGTTTGCAGGCAGACAGGACACATGTTCAAATATATATATGTTTAAAATTTAAAAAATGTACTCAGAACTCAGAAATTTATCTTATTTATACTTGCATATGATTTCTATAATAACCGTAAAAATATCCCAGTAGTAAATAATAATTTAATCGTACTTTATTTTTTATTTATTTATTTTTCTGCTTGAGATGGAGTCTTGCAGTGTCCCCTGGGTTGGAGTGGAATGGTTCAATCTCAGCTCACTGCAACCTCCACTTCCCAGGTTCCTGGCCATCTCAAACTCCTAATCTCAGGTGAGCCTTCCGCCAGGGCCTCCCAGAAGTGCTGGGATTACAGGCGTGAGCCACCATACCCGACCATAATTGTACATTTTAAGATAAGTAAAAGTGTACAATTGGATTGTTTGTAATACAAAGGATAAATGCTAGAGGTGATGGATACCACATGTATCTCAATGTGAGTATTATGTATTGTATTTGTGTATCAAAATATGCCATATATGGCATAAGTATATGTACTCATGTACCCACAAAAATTAAGAAAAACAAATTTAAATGATTAAAATAAGAATAAAAATTTAACCTACAGGAACAATATTCTTTAACTTATTTGCAGTTTAAAGCCACTGGCAAAAGAGATGACTAAAGATGTTAGTCCATTATGTTACCAAATAGTATATTGTTAAAATCTTTTACCTATAATTTTGGGCAAAGTGGAAAAGGTTAATCTTTGTGGCACAACAACACTTCATTGAATGCACAATAGTATTTAACATGTTAAAAATGTTGAAACTATTAACTTCACACATAACCTAAAATTTTTTAAATGTACTGCATTTTATTATATAAAAGTACAATTAGTACAATATATGAATAATATACTACTAGTTTTCTCATAATGCAAAAGAATATTACTATTAACACCTACCTCGTGCATCACTCAATAGTATAAGTTAACCACAAAGAACCTCTCCACTTAGATTTTCATCATGCATCTTACATTCTAATGTCTTTACTTGTCCATAGAAAAGATCATAAATAATGCCCACCTAATGGAAAAGAATCTGTAATACCTTTGATGCAGCAACAAATGATCACATGCTTTCACAAGTGAATAAGAATGAAGAAACAGCAGAAAATAATGAGAGTTGAATTACATCATTTGCTTTAAAAAAATCTGTAATTTTTTCAAGAAATAAAGTATACTTTGAATGTAGTTATTACTCTGCAAAAAACTTTTACTCCTCTTAAAGTTATATACAAATAATTTTTATAACAACTTTAGTTTTAGATTATTTTCTATACTCAGAACTCTGATTTAGTATAATATCTGAAGTGTCAGTTCCTTATATATTTCTACTATAAATTCTCTGATATTTATGTAGACTTAAATTTGAATTAAATTTTTTTTTCATTTTTACTGCCTTTTCAAAAATATATTGTAGTATAAACTCTGGTGTTTTCTAACACCAGTTTTTGAAAATTTGTTTTCCCAAATTTATTACATTTGCAAGACAATTCTTCAATTTAAATTCCCTGATGTTGAACAAAGTTTGAGCAACTCCTTCAGAGTTTTCCTCTAGTACAAAATGTGGACAATAAGATCTGATACAAGTAAAGGTACTACAACCCTCTTTACATGTGTAATGTTCATCTTCAATATAAATCCTCTTCTTCACTTTAAAGAATAAGATTTTTTGAAAGGTCTTTTGATGGTAATTGCACTTATCATGCTTTTATTAAGTATTAAGTCTCTGGTGTTGAGTAAGATGTGAGCAGATATTAATGTCTTTTTCACAGTCTATATTTGTACAATTTTTCTCAAATATGAATGCTTTTCTGTGCAATAAGGTGTGAGTGTTAGTTAAAAATTTTGCCACATTGTTCTCACTTGTAGGAATTTTTTCCACTATGAATTATATTACCTATAATCAAGTATGACAACCATTTAAAGACTTTGTCACATTCTTCATATTTCTAGGATTTCTCACCAATATGATTTCTTTTATGGTTAGAAAAGTTTGAGGTATTGTCAAAAGCATTATCACATCTTTCTGGTTTGTAGAGTTTCTCTCCAGTATGAATTATCTTATGTGTTTTAAGAACTGAGGACTAGCTAAAGCCGTTGCCATATTTTTCACACTCATAGGGTTTCTCTCCAATATGAATTTTCTTATTGTTATTAAAAATTGAGGACTGGTTAAAAGTTTTGTCACATTCTTCACATTTGTAGGGTTTCTCTCCTGAATGAATTATTTTGTTCAATAAGGTTTGAGGACTGATTAAAAGCTTTGCCACATTCTTCACAGTTGTAAGCTTTCTCTCCAGTATGAATTATGTTATGTTTAGTAGGAGTTGAAGACTGGATAAAGGCTTTACCACATTCTTCACATTTGTAAGATTTTTCTCCAGTATGAGTTATGTTTAGTAAGTTTTGAGGATTGGTTAAAAGCTTTGCCACATTCTTCATATTTGTAGGGTTTCTCTCCAGCATGAATTATCATATGTGTAGTAAGGGTTGATGACTGGTTAAAATGTTTGCCACATTTTTCACATTTGTAGGGCTTCTCTCCAGTATAAATTATCTTATGTGCAGTAAGTTGGGGGGACGGATTAAAGGCTTTGCCACATTCCTCACATTTGTAGGTTTTCTCTCCAGTACGAATTATCTTATGTTTAGTAATGGATGAAGATTTGTTAAAAGCTTTGTAAGATTCTTCATATTTGTATAATTTCTCTCCCTTATGAATTATTTTATGTTTAGTAAGGTATGAGAATCAGTAAAAAGCTTTGAGACATTCTTCATATTTGTAGGATTTCCAGCATGAATTATTTTATGTGTAGGCAGGATTGAGAAGTGGTTAAAAGCTTTGTCACATTCTTCACATTTGTAGGATTTCTGTATGGTATGAATTCTCTTATGTTTAGTAAGGGTCGAGGACCAATTAAAGCCTTTGCCACATTCTTCACATTTGTAGAATTTCTCTTCAGTATGAATTCCAATATGAATTACCTTATGTCTACTAAGGTGTGAGGACCACTTAAAAGCTTTGCCACATTTGGTTGAGTGCAGTGGCTCACACCTGTAATCCCAGCACTTTGGGAGGCCAAGGCAGGCAGATCACAAGGTCAGAAGATCGAGACCATCCTAGCTAACATGGTGAAACTGCTTCTTTACTAAAAATACAAAAAATTAGCTGGGCGTGGTGGTGGCGGCCTGTAGTCCCAGCTACTCAAGAGGCTGAGGCAGGAGAATGGCACGAACCCAGGAGGCAGAGCTGGCAGTGAGCCAAGATTGCACCACTGTACTCCAGCCTGGGTGACAGCGAGACTCCATCTCAAAAAAAAAAAAAAAAAAGCTTTGCCACATTCTTCACATTTGTAGGGTTTCTCTCCAGTGTGAATTAGCTTATGTGTAATAAGGTTCAGGGACTGGTTAAAAGCTTTACCACATTCTTCACATTTGTAGGATTTTTCTCCAGTATAAATTATCTTATATATAGTAAGGGTTGGAAGGTTGGTTAAAAGCTTTGCCACATTCTTCACATTTGTAGGGTTTCTCTTCAGTATGAATTATCTTATGTTTAGTAACGGTTGAGAATATACTAAAGGCTTTGTAATGTTCTTCACATTTGTAGGGTTTCTGTCCAGTATGAATACTCTTATGTGTGGTAGTGTGTGGGGACTGCTTAAAAGCTTTGCCACATTCTTCTCATTTGTAGAGTTTTTCTCCAGTATGAATTATTTTATGTATTGTAACGGTTGAAGACTTGTTAAAAGCTTTGCCACATCCTTCACATTTGCACGGTTTCTCTCCCGTATGAATTAGCTTATGCCTAGTAAGGCATGAGAATCTGTAGAAAGCTTTGCCACATTCTTCACATTTGTAGTGTTTCTCTTCAGTATGAATTATTTTATGTTTAGTAAGGGTTGAGAATACACCAAAGGCTTTGCCACATTCTTCACACTTGCAGGGTTTTTCTCCAGTGTGAATTATCTTATGTATAGTAAGGGTTGAAAATCAGTTAAAAGCTTTGCCACATTATTCACATTTGTAGGGTCTCTCTCCAGTATGAATTAGCTTATGCCTAGTAAGGTATGAGAATCGGTAGAAAGCTTTACTACATTCTTCACATTTGTAGGGCTTTTGTCCAGTATGAGTTCTCTTATGTGTAGTAAGGTTTGGGTCCTGATTAAAAGCTTTGCCACATTCTTCATATTTGTAGGGTTTCTCTCCAGTATGAACTCTTCTGTGTCTAGTAAGGGTTGAGAACCATTTAAAGGCTTTGCCACATTCTTCACATTGGTAAGAATTCTCTCTAATATGAATTCTTTTATGATGTTGACTTAGGTGTAAAAGCATGCAAAATGACTTGCCACATTTTTTACATTTGAAATGTCTCTTTCCAGTATGCCTGATCATATTTCTTTTTGAATTTAAAAATTTATGAGACTTTCATATATTTATCACATTGAAATATTTTGCTCTGGGTAGTGGTAAAACACTGGTTTAGTTCATTATAACCTTCTTTGGGCACATTACACTCATTCACACTGTCACAGCCTTTTCTTAAGTGTAAATCCTTATGTCCACATTTTCCACATTCTCTCAGTATCACTTTTTGAAAAGAATCTTTAATGCTCAGCCGTGGCCAAAGGTCTTGGGCAAAATGAGAACATACAACTGAAAGAAATAAAAATAATGAATTACTCCACTTACTAGACTCAGATAAATATAGAATACAATTCTAACCTATAATATTATACAAACTACATAAACAAGATAGCATAGCAAAATACCAAAGGCCCTAATTTTTTTACAGTCATGTATATGTAACAAAAACCTACTAACCAAAATACATCTGAGAAAAAATTATAAATGAGTTAAGTGTTTGAAGTGCCCCAGGTGAGCACAAAGCTACATAGAAGAGAAAAACAAAAGTTTGTTACATTTACCCAATATGGCTATTCCTACTCCCCAGTATAACATAATGCCTTTAGAAGCAGATTACCAGCTGGGCATGGTGGCTCAACCTGCAATCTCAGCTACTCGGGAGGCTGAGGTAACAGTGAGCCAAGATCGTGCCATTGCAATCCAGCCTGGGGAACAGAGCAAGACTACATCTCAAAAAAAAAAAAAAAAAAAAAAAAAGAAGTAAATTGCCGTCTTTTAATTTTTTTAAAAAAAAAGAGAAGTAAAATACTGGCTCATAAATCTTTATTACTTTCTTGTAGGGGCCTTTCTAGACACTGGTTTCTGTCTCTCATGACATATAGTGCTGAAAGAAATGGTAGTGTACTTTGGAATGACAGTTTGCTGAGACCAAAGGTAAATGTTAACGCAGTAAAGAGACTGCAGTGCCCCTGAAAGAAAACAGGTGTAGCAAGTGATTACTGAGTATTAAGAAAAAAGACGAATACGGGTCAGACACGGTGGCTCACGCATGTAATCCCAGCACCTTGGGAAACCGAGGCGGGTGGATCACGAGTCAAGAGATCGAGATTATCCTGGCCAACATGGTGAAACCCCGTCTCTACTAAAAATACAAAAATTAGCTGGACATGGTGGCACATATCTGTAGTCCCAGCTACCTGGGAGGCTGAGGTAGGAGAATCGTTTGAACTGGGGAAGCGGAGGTTGCAGTGAGCTGAGATCGTGCCACTGCATTCCAGCCTGGTGACAGACTGAGACTCCATCTAAAAAAAAAAAAAAAGTGACCGGGCATGGTGGCTCACGCCTGTAATCCCAGCATTTTGGGAGGCTGAGGCAGGCAGATCACGAGGTTAGGAGATCGAGACCATCCTGGCTAACATGGTGAAACCCCGTCTCTACTAAAAATACAAAAAAAAAAAAAAAAAAAAAAAAAAAAAGCCTGGCATGATGGCAGGTGCCTGTAGTCCCAGCTACTTGAGAGGCTGAGGCAGGAGAATGGCATGAACCTGGGAGTGGAGGTTGCAGTGAGCCGAGATCACGCCACTGCACTCCAACCTGGGGGACACAGCAAGACTCTGTCTCAAAAAAAAAAGAAGAAAGAAAGAAAAAAAGATGAATTATTTCCTTTAACTGAAAAATAAACACAAAATTTCAGAAAAGACACATTTGAAGAACATGTTTAAGAGACTCTCAGGATCTCTAACTCAGACAATTTTTCAAGGTATGCCAGGAGAAAGCCACATTATAAAGTTTGGGAAAGGTAAGTTTTTTTAATGTTCAAATTTGAATAAAAGATTATGATGTGGCCAGGCGCAGTGGCTCACACCTGTAATTCCAGCACTTTCAGAGACCAAAGCAGACAGATCACCTGAGGTCAGGATTTCAAGACCAGCTTGTTCAACAGGGAGAAAACTGTCTCTACTAAAAATACAAACTTAGCCAGGCATAGTGGCACATGCCTGTAATATCAGCTACTCGGGAAGCTGAGGTAGGAGAATCACTTGAACCAAAGCGGCAGAAGTTGCAGTGAGCTGAGATCTCAAAATTGCAATCAGCCTGGGCAAACAAGAGCAAAACTCCATCTCAAAAAAAAAAAAAAAAAAAAGATGTGTTATATGCAAAAATACTCTTATGGAATATCCAGTGGATTCTCAACAAAAATTTTGCAGGCCAGAAGGAAACTGCATGATATATTTAAGGTTCAAAAAAAAAAATCAAGTGAGTATAATACCATCACCAAATCTGTCCTGCCAAATAAAAAGAAAGAAAACCTCAAAAATAACTAAATTCTAAAAAATTATATTGGCACTGCCTTATATATACAATGTGCTGAAAGCAGTTGCTTCCAATGAAAATAACATGATTCAACAAAACAACATATAATCATATTAAAATACATTATTTTCTGGGAAAGATATGCACATACACAAAAATAAATTTCTTAGCACAAAGAATACATCTAGATAGATACACAAAACAAAATAAGAAGAAAAAGCATATCAAAATCAAAATAAAAAAGACACAAAGAGACAGAAAGAGAGAAAATGTGGGACACAGGTACAAGGATCAAATAGAAAAATAAACAAACATTAGTCTCTTTGTTTAAGAAAACTTTCCAATCAACAGATATACTTTCAATAAAGAAATTTATTTACAATTATTAAAAACCAAGATCCAATTTGCCTTTCTACAAGGGTCAGCTGACATCTAATGATAAAAAAACACTGAAGGTGACAAGATGGATTTAGACATTGCATGCAAATACTAACCAAATGGGAGCAGAAGAGGTCAAAATAGTATTACAAAAGCTACATCTTAAGTCAAAAACTGTTATATTTTATATAAAGTACTTTAAGTCAAAACAGCAAAGAGACAAAGGACATTAAGCAATAATAGATATATTTACTGGGAACCTATTGCAAATTTGTGTGTGTGTGTGTGTCTGTATTTCACACTAAGTTTCCAAATATATAAAGCAAATATTGACAGACAGGAAGAAACACCTAAACAGCAATATAATTATAGCAGGAAATTTCAATACCCTACTTTCTGTATTAAAAACAAAACAAGACAGAATATTAGTAAGTGAAGAGAGGAATTGAAGGCAATATAATACAATTATTTTTAACAGAGGAATAGAGAAGAGCCCTCAACAATATCAGGAAACACATTCTTATCAATAGCTTATACAACATTCTTTTTGATAGACCACCTGTTAGGCCAAAAAAAGGAGTCTTGAAAATTTGTTAAAATTGACATTTTGTGGATTACTTTCTATAACCAAAGTGGAATGTAAGTATAAAATAGAAAAAAAATTTAAAATGTACAAATATATAGATATTTAACAACACACACTTCAGCATGCTCTCGTTCAAAAGTTGAAATATTTTGAAGATTTCCATAATGCTCAACGTAATCTACAGATTTACTGCAATGGTTTCTTTTGTTTTGTTCTGTTTTGTTTTGTTTTGTTTTGTTTCGAGATGGAGTCTTGCTCTGTCACCCAGGCTGGAGTGCAGTGGCGCTATCTCAGCTCACTGCAACCTCCGCCTCCCAGGTTCAAGCGATTCTCCTGCCTCATCCTCCTGAGTACTGGGATTACATGCACATACCACCATACCTGGCTAATTTTTGTATTTTTAGTAGAGACGAGGTTTCATCATATGGGCCAGGCTGTGTTTGAACTCCTGACCTCATGATCCACCTGCCTAAGCCTCCCAAAGTGCTGGGATTACAGGCATGAGCCACTGCACCATGCAATAAAACGTTTTTAAAAATTTCTCATTCCATTTTTGAGGAAATAGAAATAGCAATCTCAAAAGTATATGGAATATCAAGAGACAATGAAGTACCCAACAGTCTTCAAAAGAAGAAACAATGTTAAAGGCATTACAATTTCTGATTTGAAAACACATTACAAAGCTACAGAGTTAAAACAATTTGGGGGCTGAGCACAGTGGCTCATGCCTGTAATCCCAGAACATTGGGAGGTCAAGGTGGCAGGATCACAATGAGGTCAGGAGTTTTAAACCAGTCTGGCCAACATGGTGAAACCCAGTCTCTACCAAATATGCAAAAATTAGCTGAGTGTGGTGGCAAGCACCTGTAATCCCAGCTACTCAGGAGTCTGAGGCAGGAGAATCACTTGAACCCAGGAGGTGAGGTTGCAGTGAGCCATGATCATGCCATTGCAACCCAGCCTGGGTGACAAGAGTGAAACTCTGTCTCAAAAAAAAAATAATAATAATAATAAAGAAAAAGAAAGAAAATAGACTTTAAAAAAATTTGTATGAGCATAGTCATTAAAAAGTGAACTAATAGGCAGCACTTATATAAACTTTCATATATATGATCATATGAAGAGTTATTTGCATACCCATAATTATTGCAGCATTGTTACTGAAAGCCAATAGGTAGAAGCAATTCAAATTTCTGTCACAGAATTATTCAGTAGATGTAATTTGAAATATAAAAATGCCATATTGTCATTCAGAATTTTATAAGCAGGAAATACTCTAATACTCTTTATAGATAAATTTTGACATTATGCAAAATGAAATCAGTCAGCCACAAAAAGATAGAAATTATAAGAAGTATATGAAGCAGTTACACCTTAGAAAAAGAAAACAGAATGGTGTTTGGAAAATTCAGAAAACCAGAAAAATTAGTTGTTGTTTAATGTATATTGAGATTTAGTTTTGAAAGATAAAAACATTTTAGAGATATGTTGCATAACATTGTCAATATAATATGACTAAACAGAATATTCAAAAATATTTGACATAAGTTTTGTTACGTGTTTTTGACAAGTAAAACTAACACCTAAAAATATAGAGTTATGAGAGTTTTAATATTATCTTCAAATCCCAAAGTGTTCCTCACACACAAAAATAATATAGATTCACAGTAGACATTAAAATTAGGAGAATTTTTATGACTGCTCACCTAGACAAGATTGAACAACCATTTACAACAAACCTACATAACAAATATACAAGTTATTTTAAAAACAGCAATAATATTTATAGAGGGAAACAAACATAGAGGTAATGATATTGGAAGTACACATATGGCTGATTCGTAGTTGATTTTGCTCAACACTGTCTTAAATTGTACAGAGTTAAACATTATCATACACAATTATAATATAAATCAAAACAACAAAACACAATTAACTCATTTGAGGTGGCATACCCTGAAATACATAACACAAAAATATAATATTGCCAAAGAAAATTAAAATATAGAATGTAAAAATTATTGGACACCATCAAGTAGATCAACATATTCATGAAAGGAATCTTAAAACCATATATAAAATAAAGCACGCTATTAAATATAAATATAAAGACACACATAGAATGTTTTACTGTCATAATGATGGTACATAAAACCTTTAAAGTTCTTCTATAGATATAAAAAAATATATAAATCTGCAGAAATCTGTTAATAGATACAAAATAAGATAACATAATTTGTAATACCTATAACAAACTGGAAAATACAGAAGTATAGGTTTTGTATTTAATTAACATCATTATAAGTTTAAAATATATTGTTTTAACTTTAAGGTGTT
Organism: Pongo pygmaeus; assembly: GCF_028885625.2. Lineage (NCBI taxonomy): Eukaryota > Metazoa > Chordata > Mammalia > Primates > Hominidae > Pongo > Pongo pygmaeus. The sequence continues at coordinate 21,875,662 of NC_072393.2, forward strand.
TTATATATTCTCCATTTTTCAAGATGGTTACAGTATACTTCAAGATGATTACATTATATTATAGAAAGTATGCAAAACAAAATTTTAAAAATCACAGCATGTCACAACAAAGTTAAACAAAAATTATGATAGTAAAACAGATAATGAGAAAAAACATGTCTGTGAGAAACACATAAAACAATAACAATGAGGTGGTTTCTGTAGATCAGTAGACTTAGTCTTTCCCTCTGCTGGCTCTGAGGAATCTGGGCAGTACAGATGTATGGAATTTCCCCCTGTGCAGCACACCCCCTACACAAAGGAGCAGCCAGAGTGCTTTGTTAAGTGGTTCCTGGATCTTGTGCATCCTGACTTGGTGAGAAACCCCCCTCAAAAGGTGGTGTCAGACAACTTATAAAGGAGTGTTCCCATTGTCACCAGGTTGGTGTCCTTCTGGGAACAGGCCTTAAAGAAACTGGCCATAAACGGGATTTCTGCAGCAATGTGACATGCTCATGATGGCTATAATGCACACTGCTAGAAGCTGTTGGTTTCCTGGAGCAGGCAAGGAAAATCTGGCCTGCCCAGAGTGGAAAACTGCTCAAACCATGAACAATAGCAGGAGCAGCCTGTGCCTTAACAACATGTTTTTACTACAGATAATCAGCCAGAGCCTGTTTCTCTACTCTTTGATAAGAATGCTTTGTTTCCCATAAGGAATGCTTTTAGCTAATCTATAACCTATAGAAACAATGCTTATCACTGGCTTGTTGTCAGTAAATATGTGGGTCAAACTCAGTTAGTGGCTCTCAGCTCTAAATGATGTTGCCCCCCGATTCCCACTCTGCACTCTATTTCTGTGTCTTTGTCTTAATTCTCCTAGCACTGCTGGGTTAGGGTCTCCATGACCGAGCTGGTCTCAGTAGTGCCCCTCTGGGATTAAGATCTCAGAGAAAGGACCAAACAGTCATCTCTGCTGTTCTGCAGCCTCCACTGGTGACACCTCCAGGTGTAAGAGAAACCCAGACAAATAGAGTCTGAAGCAGATTCCAAGCAAATGACAGCAGCCCTACAGAAGAAAAGCCTGACTGTTAAAAGTAAAACAAAAAGACAGAAAGCAACAACAACAACAGCACCAACAAAAAAGTCCCCACAAAAACCCTATCCAAAGGTCAGCAGCCTCAAAGATCAAAGCTAGATAAACTCATGAAGATGAGAAGAATCAACAAACAAATGCTGAAAACTCAAAAAGCCAGAGCCCCTCTTCTCCAAATGATCACAGCATATCTCCAACAAGGGCACAGAGCTGGGTGAAGGCTGAAATGGATAAATTGACAGAAGTAGTCTTCAGAAAATGGGTAATAATAAACTTTGCTGAGCTAACAAATCATGTTCTAAGCCCATGCAAAGAAGCAAAGAATCATAAAAAACTACTTTAGAGAGAAAGAGAAATGACCTGAGGGAAATGAAAAACACAACATGAGAACTTCATAATGCAACCAGAAGTATCAATAACTGAGTAGACCAAGCAGAGGAAAGAATTTCAGAGCATGAAGACTAGCTTGCTGAAATAAGACAGGCAGACAAGATTAAAAAAGAATAAAAAGGAATGAACAAAATCTCTGATAATTATAGGATTATGTAAAATGACCAAAACTATAAATGTTTGGGGTACCTTAAAGAGATGAAGAGAATGGAACCAAGTTGGAAAACATACTTCAGTATATCATCCAGAAGAACTTTTCCAACCTAACACAACAGGCCAAAATTCAAATTCAGAAAATCCAAAGAACCTCAGTAAGATGTTTCATGAGAAAATCAACACCAACACATGTAATCATCAGGTTCTTCAAGATTGAAATGCAGGAAAAAATGATATGAACAGTGAGAAAGAAGGGCCAGGTCACCTACAAAGGGAAGCTCATCAGACTAACAGTTGAACTCTAAGCAGAAATGTTGTGGGAAGTCAGGGACCCCGAACGGAGGGACTGGCTGAAGCCATGGCAGAAAAACATAAATTGTGAAGATTTCATGGACATTTATCACTTCCCCAATCAATACTCCTGTGATTTCCTATGCCTGTCTTTACTTTAATCTCTTAATCCCATCATCTTCATAAGCTGAGGATGTACATGGCCTCAGGACCCTGTGATGATTGCGTTAACTGCACAAATTGTTCATGAAGCATGTGTGTTTAAACAATATGAAATCTGGGCACCTTGAAAAAAGAACAAGATAACAGCAATGTTCAGGGAACAAGGGAGATAACCCTCAGGTCTGACTGCCTGATAGCCGAGTGGGAACAAACCATATTTCTCTTCTTACAAAAGTGAATAGGAGAAATATCACTGAATTCTTTTTCTCAGCAAGAAACAGCCATGAGAAAGAGAATGCACTCATAGTGGGAGGTCTCTGAAATGGCCGCTCTGGGAATGTCAGTCTTATACAGTTGCAGATAAGGGATGAAATAAGCCCCAGTCTCCCATAGCACTCCCAGGCCTATTAGGATGAGGAAATTCCCACCTAGTAAATTTTAGTCAGACTGGTTGTCTGCCCTCAAACCCTGTCTCCTGATAAGACGTTATCAATGACAATGTGTGCCTGAAACTTCATTAGCAATTTTAATTTTGCCCTGGTGCTCTGCCCCTATTTGCCTTGTGATATTCTATTGCCTTGTGAAGCACGTGACCTCTGTGACCCACACCCTATTCGTACACTCCCTCCCCTATTCAAAATCACTAATCAAAACTTGCTGGTTTTGCAGCTTGGGGAGCATCACGGAACTTGCCAACATGTGATGTCTCCCGCAGACACCCAGCTTTAAAATTTCTCTCTTTTGTACACTTTCCCTTTATTTCTCAGACTGGAAGACACTTAGGGAAATAGAAAAGAACCTATGTGAAATATTGGGGGTGGTTCCCCCGATACAGAAACCTTACAAACCATAAAGATTGGGGGCCAATATTCAACATTCTTAAAGAAAAAAATTTCCAACCAAGTATTTCATATTCTGCAAAATTACACTTTATAAGTTAAGGAGAAATAAAATCCTTGTCAGACAAACAAATGCTGAAGAAATTTGTCACCACCAGACCTGCCTTGAAAGAGCTCCTGAAAGAAGGACTAAATATGGAGAAGAAAAAGAATTACCAGTCACTGCAAAAATACACCGAAGTACAAAGACTAATGACACTGTGAAACATCAACAAGTCTGCAAAATAACCAGCTAGAATGATGAAATGATCAAATTCACACAAAACTATATTAACCTTAAATGTAAATGAGTTAAATACACCAAGAAAAGACACAGAATGGCAAGCTAAATAAAGAGTAAAGACTCATTGGTGTGCTATATTCAAGAGACCCATCTCACATGCAAAGACACAAATAGGCTCAAAATAAAAAAAAGGAGGAAAATTTACTAAGCAAATAAAAGCAGAAAAAAAGCAGAGGTTGCAATCATAGTTTCTGACAAAACAGAATTTAAACCAACGAAGATCAAAAGAGACAAAGAAAAGCATTACATAATGCTAAAATAATCAGTTCACCCAGATTAAACAAGCACATTCTTAGACACCCACAAAAAGACTTAGATTGCCACACAACAATAGTGGGAGACTTTAACACCTCACTGCCAATATTAGACAGATAATTGAGAAAGGAAAGTAACATGGATATTCAGAACTTGAACTCAGCTCTGGGTCAAGTGAACCTGATAGATATCTACAGAACTCTCCAGCCAAAAACAACACAATACACATTCTTATAAGTGCCATCTTTTAGATGGCATCTTACCTTGTTGCCCAGGTGAAAATGGCTGGAATGCAATGGTGCGATCTGAGCTCACTGCAACCTCCACCTCCAGGTTTCAAATGATTCTCCTGCCTCAGTCTCCCGAGCAGCTGGGATTACAGGTGCATGTGACCACACCCAGCTAATTTCTTTTCTTTCTTTTTTTTTTTTTCCTGCATCTTCTTACCTTTTATTATTGCTGCAGAGATGTCTGGACCAGCCCTGGTCATCCATACATTACTAGCACTAATAGATACAGACCTCTGGTACTGTGGTAGTACAAACCCGATGAACAAAACCCACCATCAATAGTTGGTATTTACACCACAATTAGACTGTGCATCTCATAAGAGCACTCAGAAGGCATTCAAAAGGGCTATCATCTCTTTCCTGTGTAAGCTATTAGTCTCACAAATCTTTGATCAGGAGACCCTCAAAGCTTAGCTGTACTGTTACATTGCTTTCTCATGCTGAAATAAGCCATTTTGCTTCCCTAAGTGCTTCTCTCTGAAAAAAATAATGGATTTTTTAAAGCTAAGTGAGACTTCTGGGTTCTGTTGGATTTTCATGAGCGATCATGTAGGGGCTGGCCATTTGTTATCCTCAAGTGCACTTTTGGCTGTCTCCTTCACTCCCTATATGCAGTCACAGGTATCTGCTACATGTGGTAACAGCCTTTCACCAAGCTCTCTTTCAGATACTCAGTGCTAGTCAGAGTTCCTAGCCTCATCTGTATGGCTCTGGGCTTTTCTCTGCAGCTGCCACCTCTTAGTAGCTGTTCCTCAATTGCAAACACCACAGCAGAGGGGAGAGAATCAGACAGAAAGAAAAGGCTCACATGGCCATTCACCAATTAACAAAGTCTTTCTCCAATAAAACTAACAATAATTAGCCGAAATCCCTAACATCCCAGTGATCATCACAAATAAATCTCTTTACTCATTGAGACAACATAGAGTGAGCCATATATGTCAAAAACATCTAGGCTAAAGGATGTACAAAACAAAGTTGTGACAAGGTCTGTCTGGCCATTGGCTTATTTGCTCCCAGCTCCATTTATTGTCTTTCCCTGTCTGTTCCATGTTCCAGGGGCTATCCTCTGCAAACTACAATTCCCAGTTTATTAATTTTTTATTGCTGTATAACAAATTACTGCAAACTTTGCAGCTAAAAATAACTCCCATTTACTATCTCATAGGTCTGTACTTCAGAAATCCGGGTTAATTTGGCTGGTTCTCTGCTTAGAAAGCCCAAGTCAAGGTGTGAGCTGGACTCTTATTTTGAGACTCTGGGGAAGAATCCACTTTCTTTTTTTTTTTTTTTTTCCAGCCAAATAACATTTTATTTTTGTAGTTTCTTTTCTTTTTTTTTCTTTTTTTTTTTTTTTATGGATCTTTGAGCGAAAAAATTCACTCTTTTTTTTTTTTTAACCCAAATGTGTTTTTAATTATAGCATTAACAAAGATAAAGCAAAATCAGGGAAGTACAAAATAATTACATGCGAGTCTAACAAAATAAACATCATTTGTTCTTAGATTCTATGTACTTCCTCTAAACCTGCTGTTTTTCCAAATATTGGACCTTTTCCTCTTTACTAATTTTCTTTTCTTTTTTTTATGAAGTATTTATTGATGATTCTTGGGTGTTTCTCGGAGAGGGGGATATGGCAGGGTCATAGGATAATAGTGGAGAGAAGGTCAGCAGATAAACACATGAACAAAGGTCTCTGGTTTTCTAGGCAGAGGTCCCTGCGACTTTCTGCAGTGTTTGTGCCCCTGGGTACTTGAGATTAGGGAGTGGTGATGACTCTTAAAGAGCATGCTGCCTTCAAGCATCTGTTTAACAAAGCACATCTTGCACCGCCCTTAATCCATTTAACCCTGAGTTGACACAGCACATGTTTCAGAGAGCAGGGGGCTGGGGGAAAGGCCATAGATCAACAGCATCCCAAGGCAGAAGAATTTCTCCTAGTCAGAACAAAATGGAGTCTCCTATGCCCACCTCTTTCTACACAGACACAGCAACCATCTATCTCTCCTTCCTTTCCCCACACTTCCCCCCCTTCTTTTCAACAAAACCGCCATCGTCCTCATGGCCTGCTCCCGATGGTCACTGTCTCTTCGGAGCTGTTGGATACACCTCCCAGACAGGGCAGCTGGGCAGAGGTGCTCCTCACCTCCCAGACAGACCGGCTGGGCAGAGACACTCCTCACTTCCCAGATGGGGCCCCCGGGCAGAGGCGCTCCTCACATCCCAGATGATGGTCGGCCAGGTAGAGGCGCTCCTCACATCCCAGACAGGGCGGCCGGGCAGAGGCACTCCTCACTTCTCAGAGGGGGCGGCCGGGCAGAGGTGCTCCTCACCTCCCAGATGGGGCAGCCAGGCAGAGGCGCTCCTCACTTCCCAGACGTTGGGCCGCCGGGCAGAGGCACTCCTCATCTCCCAGACGAGGCGGCCAGGCAGAGGCGCTCCTCACTTCCCAGACGGGGCTGCCGGGCAGAGCCGCTCCTCACTTCCTCCCAGACGGGGTGGCGGCCAGGCAGAGGCGCTCCTCACCTCCCAGATGGGGTGGCCGGGCAGAGACGCTCCTCACTTCCTCCCAGACGGGGTGGCGGCCAGGCAGAGGCGCTCCTCACCTCCCAGATGGGGTGGCCGGGCAGAGACGCCCCTCATCTCCCAGACGGGGCGGCCAGGCAGAGGTGCTCCTCACCTCCCAGATGGAGCGACCCAGCGGAGGCGCTCCTCACTTCCCAGACGGGGCGGCTGGGCAGAGGGGCTCCTCACATCCCAGACGATGGGCGGCCAGGCAAAGACGCTCCTCACTTCCTAGACGGGGTGGCGGCGGGGCAGAGGCTGTAATCTTAGCACTTTAGGAGGCCAAGGCAGGCGGTTCGGAGGTGGAGGTTGTAGTGAGCCGAGATCACGCCACTGCACTCCAGCCTGAGCAAGATTGAACACTGAGTGAGCGAGACTCCGTCTGCAATCCCAGCACCTTGGGAAGCCGAGGCAGGCAGATCACTCGAGGCCAGGAGCTGGAGACCAGCCCAGTCAACAGGGCAAAACCCCGTCTCCACCAAAAATACAAAAACCAGTCAGGCGTGGCGGCGTGCACCTGCAATCCCAGGCACTCAGCAGGCCGAGGCAGGAGAATCACAGGAGCCTGAGGCAGGGAGGTTGCAGCGAGCCGAGATCACGGCAGCACAGTCCAGCTTAGGCAACAGAGGGAGACCGAAAAAAGGAGAGGGAGACTGAAGGAGGGAGAGGGGAGAGGGGAGAGGGGAGAGGGGAGAGGGGAGAGGGGAGAGGGGAGGGGGAGAGGGGAGAGGGGAGAGGAGAGAGGGGAGAGGGAGAGGGAGGAGACTTGGAGGTTGAGGATGAAGTGAGCCAAGATTGCACCACTGCACTCCAGCCTCTGTGACAGAGTGAGACACTCTCCAAAAAATAAAATAAAGATTTAGTAAAAACAAAATATGGTGCACAAAAATCATGGAAGACTACGTGACCATATAAAAACGACACAAAGCCAGGAACCATGGCATATGCCTCTAATCCCAGCACTTTGGGAGGCTGAGGTGGGTGGATAACTTGAGATCAGAAGTTCAAGGCCAGGCTGGTCAACATGCTAAAACCCTGTCTCTACTAAAAATACAAAAAGTTAGCTGGGCATCATGGCAGGTGCCTGTAATCCCACCTACTCAGGAGGCTGAGGCAGGAGAATTGCTTGAACTTGGGAGGTGGAGGTTGCAGTGAGCCAAGATCGTGCCACTGCACTCCAGCCTGAGCGACAGAGTAAGAATTCATCTTAAAAAACGAACAAGCAAACAAACAAAAAACACCAAGATTAAGTCCTTTGCAGCAACATAGATGGAGCTGGAGACCATTATTGTTAGAAAACTGATGCAAACACAGAAAACCAAATGCATGTCATTATTTATAAGTAAGAGCTAAATAATAACACATGGACACAAGGAAGGAACAGTCACTGAGGCCTAGTTGGGGATGAAGGATAAAAGGACAAAGACAATCAGAAAAAATACCTGTTTGGTGCTATGCTTAGGACCTCAGTGACAAAATAATCTACAACAAACCCCCATGAAACAATTTTACCTATATAACAAAACCTGCACGTGTACATCTGAACCAAAAAGAAAAGTTAAGAAAAGAAAAACCCATGAGTGCAGAAGAGCGCAGTGTAACTGGAAAGAATTGTTTGTTCTACAGATAGTGGTCCCGGTGGTGCTGTACTCTGATTTATTTTTGTGTCCATGCAGGTAGATGAGATTATGAACAGGTGCTCCATAATGCTAGGTAGATGGAGAAAACAGATTGCTGTGCAGATTCAGTGTCTGTGGGTGGGGATATGCCAGGAGACTTGCAGACATTTTTGTGGCTTTTTGGCAAGAAACACTAGGATCAAAAATGCTGTGGTAAAGTTCCTGATGATGGTGCCTAGTCCTGGGAGGACTGTGAACACATTAATGTCTAGTAGGTGTGTTTGTGAGTGGGTGGGAATCCTGGGGTGACAGCTGTGAGACAAGGGGGTCTGTCATTAGAGCTCCTTTCCTCTGAGTTTTCATTTTCTCTCACCCTGGGAGGAGACCTGGAATCACAGAACAATGGGTAGTGTGACAGCCTTTGTACAGGAGAGCAGAGCCTCCCATTTCCAGACACCCAGAGTTCCATTTGAGGTCAGGCCTCTGTGATATCTTTCTTCTGGCACCAAATCTGTGGAGTTTGCTGAACACCAAGCAATTCTCTAACACCAACTCAATGTCTAACATTTGAATTCTGACACCACCCAGAATCAGCACAGACCCTGATTCAGGGCTCAGTCTCACAACCTTGTCCTCATTGCAGACGCCAGTCACAAACCCCATAGGCCCATCTATGTGTCTGAGATACTGTTTAAAAACTGGGGACTCCTGAGCCCTTTCTCAGGTTCAATTATCTGATCAACCTACTCACAGAACTCAGAAAAACACTGTAGTTACGTTTACCAGTTTACTATAAAACATATAACTGAGGAAAAGTCCAATGGAAGACATGTATAGGACAAAAAAAGAGGTGGAAAACTGAAACGCATGCATAACCCTGGTAAATAGCTGTGATTAATAAAATTCCTCATCCTTTGTGTTCTCCAGGACAGTTTATAGAAAGAAACACTCTTCCTATTATGACTTAAGATGGTGCTCTTTTTTCTTATTTATTACAGAGCCAGACACAGACTCTGCCAGAGGTACACAGCCTCCATTTTGAATAGGGGCTGAGTAAAATAAGGCTGAGACCTACTGAGCTGCATTCCCAGATGGTTAGGCATTCTAAGTCAAAGATGAGATAGGAGGTCAGCACAAGATACAGGTCACAAAGATCTGGCTGATAAAATAGCTTGCAGTAAAGAAGCGGGATAAAAGCCACCAAAACCAAGATGGTGATGAGAGTGACCTCTGGTCATCCTCACTGCTACACTCCCACCAGTCCCATGATAGTTTACAAATGCCATGGCAACATCAGGAAGTAACACCATAAAGATCTAAAAAGGAGCGGCATAATCCACCTTTTATTTAACATATAATTAAAAACCATAAAAATGTGCAACCAGCCTAAGGAGAAAGCCATTTCTTTTATTTCTTTACTTTCTTAATAAATTTGCTTTCACCTTACTCTACGACTCGCCCTGAATTCTTTCTTGAGCAAGATCCAAGAAGAAACTGGAAATTTAGTGTCTTATTGCAAGCTAGATTGAGGCTGGAGAAATGGGGGATGGGTCCCAAGACCCTGCTTGGGACACAGATGAAAAATGCAGCAGAAAATCAGTTCCCTGTGGAGTGTGAAAATAATTAAGCGGCAGGAAATTAGAGTGAGGTGTCTCTAGTCCCTGGGTTCCTACTTTAAAAAAAAAAACACAAAAATCTAACTCAGGTGCACTATTTTTAATTACCACATTCAGAGAAACAAAATTCAGGCTTCAGCAACTATAAACTGCCAATTAAGTTCTGATTACGTAATCAGGAATTTTTCGCCTTTAATGTACAAATTAAGACACCACGTAAAAAAAAAAGACACCACGTGGCTAGGTGCGGTGGCTCACGCCTGTAATCCCAGCACTTTGGGAGGCCGAGGCGGGTGGATCATGAGGTCAAGAGATCATGACGATCCTGGCCAACATGGTGAAACCCCATTTCTACTAAAAATTACAAAAATTAGCTGGGCGTGGTGGCGTGCGCCTGTAGTCCCAGCTACTTGGGGGCTGAGGCAGGAGAATCTCTTGATCCTGGGAGGCAGAGGTTGCAGTGAGCTGAAATCGCACCACTGCAGGCTAGCCTGGGTGACGGAGCAAGACTCCATCAAAAAAGAAAAAAGAAAAGAAAAGGAAAAAGCCTGGGCACAGTGCAACTGTACCATGTAACTGTACCTAACCAATTACTAAACTTGGTTTTCTTCATCATGCATTTTATAAAAGACTTTCCTTCAAGCCTCTCCCATAGACCACAAACTACAAACCATAGCTGGGTGCTCTACAATTCTAGAACCACTCTTTGATTAAGTTATTTAATATTTTTGCAGTAACTCCCATAAATTTTTAATAGGAGAAAATAGGAACTGGGACCCCCACGGACCAAAGTTCTTCCCATTTATGAACCACACCCCAAGTCAGGATTCTCCCCTGACGACCCTCCCATGGTCCCTGCACAATCCGAGAGAGACGCAGCGCTGCCCGTGCAGAGCTGCCCAGAGAGGGCACCAGGCCAGGGCATAGTCACTGCACAGGGAAGAGACAGGACACCCGGGGGGCCGGCTGTCGGCGCGGCCACCATATTATGGCTGAAGGGGACTGAGGCTGAGATGGGCCAGGAGAACTCGGGTGCAGATTGTCGAGCTGACTGCTGGGAGGCCTAAGTCCGACCACGGCCACTTCCCACTGGTTCCAACCAGCCCCTTCCTCTCTCTCAGGACGTTGGACCCGGCACTCTCACCATTTCTAGGCTTCCAGGGCGTCCCGTTTTAGCTGTGGATCTCCCAATACCTGCAGGTCACAGGGCTACAGAGGCTGGGCCTCTAGGAGCAGAAGACAGAGAGCAGTGAAAACGAGACCTGGAGCTCCAGCTGCAGCAAGAGACAAAGGACCCGCCACATCCTAGAAGCCGTCCTCTCTGCTCCAGCTGCGTGCCTGATTGGACAGTTCCCAGCCCAGTGTTGCTGATTGGATAATGTTTAAAACCCCACCTTCTCAGGCCCTTACTGACAGAAGATGTGATTAGATGCTGGGTTGAATGAAGAAAGAGTGACAGCCTAGGCTGCAGCCTTTTCTGGCAGGGCTTACTCTCAGAGTTGAGCTAGGCCCACCTTAGAGGGTATTTGCATTCAACCATGTGTATAAGGTCATATGCTTTTGTAAATAATATATCATAAATCCTCTGAAATAAAATTTTGAATTTTCTAGTAGCCAAACTCTAAAAAGAAACAAGGGGCTGGGCATGGTGGCTCCTGCCTGTAATCCCAACGTTTTGGGAGGGCAAAGCGGGCAAATCATGAGGTCAAGAGATTGAGACCATCCTGGCCAACATGGTGAAACCCCGTCTCTACCAAAAAAAATACAAAAATTAGCTGGGTGTGGTGGTGCGCCCCTGTAGTCCCAGATACTTGGGAGGCTGAGGCAGGAGAATCGCTGGAACTTGGGTGGCAGAGGTTGCAGTGAGCCAAGATCGCACCACTGCATGCCAGCCTAGGCAACAAGAGCGAAACCTCATCTCAAAAAAAAAAAAAAAGACAATTGAATAAAACTTTTGTTTTATTTACATAGCCCATCAGGTATCAGAAATGTACATAAAGTTTTGATTGTCTTCTCAGGATTATATGTTTGACAAAAAAAAGGTCCTAACCCATTTTAGTAATCTATAATAGTAACCAAACACACAGACACAAACACCCACACACACACTTATTAACTTAGATTATTTTTTATCTCTTCTGTGATGAGTAATTAAATGCAGTGTTTTTCATAAAAGAAGTTTGTTTTTTTTTTCCTTTCTGATCTTGGTTATTTCTTTACTTCTGCTGGGTTTGGGTTTGGTTTGTTTTTGTTTCTTGAGTTCCTTGAGATGTGACCTTAGTCTATTTGTGCTCTTTCAGATTTTTTGATGTAGGCATTTAAGGCTATGTACTCTCCACTTAGCATCACCTTTGCCATATCCCAGATGTTTTGATAGGTTGTGTCACTATTATTGTTCAGTTCAAATAATTTTTAAATTTCCATCTTGATTTTATTGTTGATCCAATGATCATTCAGGAGCAGGTTATTCAATTTTCATGTATTTGTATGGTTTTGAAGGTTCCTTTTGGAGTTGATTTTCAATTTTATCCCCCTGTAGTTTGAGAGACTACTTGATATAATTTTGATTTTCTTAAATTTATTAAGACTTGTTTTGTGGCCTATCATATGGTCTATCTTAGAGAAAGTTTCACATGCTGATTTGGGAGCTTCAGTGTTAGGTGCTTATATATTTAGAATTGTAATATTTTTCTGTTTGACAGGGTTTTTATCATTATATAATATCCCACTTTGTCTTTTCTTAACTGCTGTTGCTTTAAAGTGTGTTTGTCTGATATATGAATAGCTACTTCTGCTCACTTTTGGTATCCATTTGCATGGATTTTTTTTTTTCACATTTTTACCTTAACCCTAGTGTGTTAGGTGAGTTTCTTGAAGGCAGCAGATACTTGGTTGGTGAATTCTTATCTATTCTGCAATTCTATATCTTTCAAGTGGAACATTTAGGCCGTTTACATTCAATGTTACTATTGAGATGTGAGGTACTATTTTATTTATCATGCTGTTTGTTGCTTGAATACCTTGTTTTTATAAAACATTTTGTTGTATTCATATTTTATAGGCCCTGTGAGATTTATGCTTTAAAGAGGTCCAGTTTTGATATTTTTCCAGGACTTCTTAGAGTCCCTTTTAGCAGTTTTTGTAGTGCTGGCTTGGTAGTGGTGAATTCTCTCAGCATTTGTTTGTATGGAAAACTTTTTTCCTTCAATTATGAAGCTTAGTTTTCCTGGATACAAAGTTCTTCACTGGTAGTTGGTTTGCTTAAGGAGGCTGAAAGTAGGGCCCCAATCCCTTCTTACATGTAGGGTTTTTGCTGTTAATCTGATATGTTTTTATTTTATATATTTTTAGGTTACCTGGTGCTTTTGCCTCACAGCTCTTAACATTCTTTCCTTTGCCTTGACTTTAGCTAACCTGATAACAATTTGTCTAGGCAATCGTCATTTTGTAATGAATGTCCCAGGTGTTTTTGAGCTTCTTGTATTTGAATGTCTAGGTCTGTAGCCAAGAAAGAAAAGTTTACCTCAATTACTTTCCCAAATATGTTTTCTGAACTTTTAGATTTCCCTTCTTCCTCAGGAATGCAAATTATTTTTAGGTTTGGTAAATTAACATAATTCCAAACTTCCTGGAGGCTGTGTTGATTTTTTTGTTCTTTTTTGTTTGCCTTTGTTCAATTGGGTTAATTGAAAAACCTTGTTTTTGAGCTCAGAATTTCTTTCTTCTAGTTGTTCAACTCTATTACTGAGACTTTTCAGTACATTTTGCATTTCTCTAAGTGTGTTTTTATTTCTTGAAGTTGTGATTGTTTTTTATTTATTCTATTTTTTTCACTGAAGATTTCTTCCCTCATATCTTGTATTATTGATTGATTTCCATAAATTAGACTTTACATTTCTATGGTACCTACTTGATTAGTTTAATAATTGACTTTCTAAATTTTTTTTTAGGCACTACGTGGATTTCTTCTTGGTTTGTATTCATTGCTGGTAAACTTGTATGATTTTTGGGTGGTGCTAAAGAACATTGTGTTTTCATATTACCAGAATTGTTTTTCTGGTTCCTTCTCATTTGGGTAGACTATGTGAGAGGGGAGATCTGGGGGCTTAAGGCTGCTGTATAGATTCTTTTGTCCCACAGGGTGCTCCCTTAATGTAATACCCTAACCCTTTTTCTAGGGATGTGGCTTCCTAAGAGCTGAACTACAGTGATTGTTATTTCTCTTCTGGAGCTAGCCACACAGCAGGGCTATTAGTCTCTGGGCTGGTACTTGAGGGTGTCTGCACAGAGTCCTGGGATGTGAATCATCTTCAGGTCTCTCAGCCATGGACACCAGCAACTGCTGTGGTGGAGGTTGCAGAGGAGTGAAATTGACTCTGTGGGCATCCTTAATTGTAATTGTTTAATGCACTAGTTTTCTGCTGGCTGGCCTCCTGCCAGGAGGTGGCACCTTCAAGAGAGCATCAGCTGTGGTAGTATAGGGAGGATCAGGTACCGGACAGGGCCCTAGAACTTTCAAGAGAATATGAATTTTGTCTTTGGCTACCAGGGTGGGTAGGGAAGGATCATCAGTTGGGGGCAGGGTTAGGCAAGTCTGAGCTGAGACTCTCCTTTGGAGGGGCTTGCAGTGGCTGCTGTGGTGGGATGAGGTGTGGTTCCCAGGTCAATGGAGTTATATTCTCAGGAAGATTATGGCTGCCTCTGCTGGTGATGCACGTTGTCAGGAAAGTGGGAAAAAGCAGACAGTCACAGGCCTCACCCAGCTCCCACACAACCCAAAAGGCCAGTCTAGCTCCCACGATGCCTCTCCCCCAACAGCACCAGGTTAGTTTTCAGGGAGTGGGTGAGCAGGGCTGAGAACTTGCCCCAGGCTACCAGCCTCCCAGCAAAGGGAGCAAGCAGGACTTTTACACCTTTCCACCTGTCAAGTCTGCACATTGGATTCACGCCCTCCTCTGAGTTCTGGCAAGAAAACTTCACATTTGGTTGGAATTGTTACAAAGTTAAGCTGGAGGTAAAACCATTTTGTATTTTTAATAAAATATTTTTTTCAAACTTTCTGCTAACTTACAGATCTAAATATATTTAGCTTTTCTATATCATATAAAAATAAGATTCTAGTCAGGCATGGTGGCTCATGCTTGTAATCCTAGCATTTTGGGAGGCCAAGAAACAAAGACTGTTTAAACCCAGAAATTTGATACCAACATGGCAAAAGCCCATGTCTACACAATATACAAAAATTAGCGGTCGGACACGGTGGCTCAAGTGTGTAATCCCAGCCCTTTGGGAGGCCAAGACAGGTGGATCATAAAGTCAGGAGATTGAGATCATCTTAGCTAACACGATGAAATCCTGTTTCTACTAAAAATACGAAAAGTTAGCTGGGCGTGGTGGTGGGCACCTGTAGTCGCAGCTACTCAGGAGGCTGAGGCAGGAGAATCACTTGAACCCGGGAGGCGGAGCTTGCAGTGAGTCGAGATCACTCCACTGCACTCCAGCCTGGGCGACAGAGACTCCTTCTCAAAAAAAAAAAGAAAAATTAGAAAAATTAGCTGGGCTTGGTGGCCAGCACCTGCATTACCTGCTATTCAGGAAGCTGAGGTAGGAGGATGGCCTGAGCCCAGGAGCTTGAGGCTGCAGTGAGCCATGATCAATCTACCGCTCTCCATCCTGGGTGAAAGAGTGAAAACTTTTCTAAAAAAATGCCAAAGCATATAAACGTAAACTGTGGGTTTTTAAAAATTGTTGTTATTATTATTCTAAGAGTTTTTGAGGTAAAGGTGTTCTTTGGCTACATAGATAAGTTCTTTAGCAGTAATGCCTGAGATTTAGGTGCACCCAGCAACTGAGCAGTGTATACTGTACCCAACGTGTAGTCTTTTAGCTCTCACCCTCCTCCTGCTCTTCCCCTCAAGTCCTCGGAGTTCATCGTATAATTCTCATGCTTTGGAATCCCCATAGCTTAGCTCCCACTTGTAAATGAGAACATACGATGTTGACTTTTTTATTCCTGAGTTACTTCACTTAGAATAATGATCTTCTAATCCATTCAAGTTGCTGTGAATGCCATTACTCCATTTTTTAATGGCTGAGTATTACATGGTATATACATACCACATTTTCTTCATCCACTTGGTGGTTGATGGGCATTTAGGGTGCGTCCATATTTCTGCAATTGGAAATTGTTTTGCTGTAACCATGCCTGTGCAAGTGTCTTTTTTATATAATGACTTTTTTTTTTTTTTTTGCATGTAAATACTCAGTAGTGGGATTGCTGGATCAAATGGTAGTTCTACTTTTAGTTCTTTAAAAAAATCTCCTGGCTAGGTGTGCTGGCTCAAGCTTGTAATCCCAACACTTTGGGAGGCCAAGGTGGGTAAATCACCTGAAATCAGGAATTTGAGACAGTCTGGCCAACATGGTGAAAACCTATCTCTACTAAAAGTACAAACAAATTAGCCAGTCATGGTGGCATGTGCCTGTAGTCCAAGCTACTGAGGAGGCTGAGGCACAAAAATCACTTGAACTTGGGAGGCAGAGGCTGCAGTGAGCTGACATCATGCCACTGCACTTAGCCTGGGTGACAGAGTGAGACTCCATCTCAAAAAATAATAATAAAAAAAAAATTCCCAGCTGTTTTCCATAGTTATTGTACTAGTTTACATTTCCACCAGTAGTGTTAAAGTGCTCCATTTTCATCACATCCATGGCAATATCTAGTTTTTTGATGTTTTAATTGTGGCCATTCTTGCAGGAGTAAGGTGGTATCACATTGGGATTTTAATCTGCATTTTCCTGATAATTAGTGATGTTGAGCATTTTTTTCAGTATTCACATTTTTTATTTCAAGGTGTAAAATATATGTGTCCAACATTGTTACTTTCATCTGCAGATGGAATAATTGGGAAGTATAAAAACCTGTACTTGACTTTTTTTTTTTTTGAGACAGAGTCTCACTTTGTCATCCAGGATGGAGTGCAGTGGCACGATCTCAGTTCACTGTAAACCCCGCCTCCTGGGTTCAAGCGATTTTTCTGCCTCAGCCTCTCAAGTAGCTGGGAATACAGGCATGTGCCACCATGCCCGGCTAATTTTTGTATTTTTAGTAGAGATGGGGTGTCAACATATTGGCCAGGCTGGTCTTGAACTCCTGACCTCATGATCCTCCTGCCTCAGCCTCCCAAAGTGCTGGGATTACAGGCATGAGCCACTGTGCCCAGCCTTGTACTTGACATTTTATCAAGATTATCTGCCAACAAGTTACCCATATTCAGGTTTCAATGAACCTGGAATCTTCTTTCCTCTTGATAGGGGTATGTATTAGGAAATCCAGTTGATGACATTTTTATTTAAAAAATCAAAAAGAATCAGCACAGTCAAGTTGTCTTAGTCTTAAGGATTTCTGGATTTCTTTCTTGGAGGAGGTCAGGATCTTTCCAAGGCTTGGGTCCTTGGATATTCTTCCAGTCATCAAAAGTGGAGTCTCTTATTTTCTCATATTCTGACTCTAATGATACTATTTGCTTTCAGTTTTTTTCCAACTCAGGATCAATTTTAATCTTCACAGTATCATGTCAGAATTGTAAAAACTCATGAAGACCAAAAGAAACTCCAACAATTAGCAACAACATGGGGACTTCATAGCGGAGAGTCTTATTCTTGAGCAAAACACGCATCACTGCGGGTGCAAACATGACTGAACTCTTCCATCCATTTAGAACTCCAAGCAGGCCCAACTCAGATTCTCAAATCTCAGCAGCCCAAGCTCTCATCAAGATGAGTACATCCTTGACTCACCAACTTTCCTTGGTTGTTTGGTGCCTGGTCCTTACTGATAGGTTTCCAAGCATTTTTAAAATATGTTTGTTGGCCATTTGTATATCTTCTTTTGAGAATTGTCTATTCGTGTCCTTCGCCCACATTTTCATGGGACTATTTGTTTGTTTGTTTGTTTTTTCTTGCTGATTTGTTCAAGTTCCTTGTAGATTCTGGGTAACAGTCCTTTGTTGAATGCATTGGTTATAAATATTTTCTACTCTGTGGGTTTTCTCTTTACTCTGCTGATTACTTCTTTTGCTGTGCAGAAGATTTTCAGTTTAAGTAAGTCCCGTTTATTTATGATTTTTTTTTTTTTTTTTTTGGCATTTGCTTTAGGGTTCTTGGTTACAAACTCTTTGCCTAAGCAAATGTCTAGAAGTGTTCTTCTGATGTTATCTTCTAGAATTTTTATAGTTTCAGGTCTTAGATTTCTGTCTTTGATCCATGTTGAGTTGATTTTTGTATAGGATGAGAGATGAAGATCCAATTTTCTTATTCTACACGTGGCTTACCAATTATCTCAGCACCATTTTTTAACAGGCTGTCTTTTTTTTTTTTTTAATGTAGTTTTGCTCTTGTTGTCCAGGCTGGAGTACAATGGCACAAACTTGGCTCACTGTAACTCTGCCTCCTGGGTTCAAGTGATGCTCCTGCTTCAGCCTCCTGAGTAGCTGGGATTACAGGCACGTGCCACCATCCCTGGCTAATTTTTTTGTATTATTAGTAGAAACTGGGTTTTGCCATGTTGGTCAGGCTGGTCTTGAACTCCTGACCTCAAGTGATCCACCTGTCTCGGTCTCCCAAAGGGCTGGGATTACAGGCATGAGCCACTGTGCCTGGCTAATTTTTGTAGTTTTACTAAAGATGAGGTTTCACCATGTTGGCCATGCTGGTCTCAAACTCCTGACCTCAGGTGATCCACCTGCCTTGGCCTCCCAAAGTGCTGGGATTACAGGCATGAGCAAACGTGCCCGGCCTTAGGGTGTCCTTTTTATACTTTATGTTTTTGTTAACAGTGTCAAAAATTAGTTGGCTTTAAGTATTTGGGTTCATTTCTGGGTTTGCCATTCTGTTCCATTGGTCTACATGCCTATTTTTATATCAGTACCATACTGTTTTGATAACTATCACCTTTTGGTATAGTTTGAAGTCGGTAATGTAATACCTTCAGATTTGTTCTTATTACTTAGTCTTGTTTTGGCTATGTGGGCTTTTTTTGGTTCCATATGAATTTTATAATTGTCTTTTTTTGTTTTAGTTCTGCGAAGAATGATGGTGTTATCTTTATGGGAATTGCATGGAATTTGTAGATTGTTTTTGGCATCATGGTCATGTTCACAATAGTCACTCTACTTATTCATGAGCATGAAATGTGTTTCCATTTGTTTGTGTCATCTATAATTTATTTCAAGTGTTTTGTTATTTACCTTGTAGAGATTGTTTGCCTCCTTGGCTAAGTATATTCCTAATTGTTATTATTATTATTATTATCATTTTTCAGCTGTTGTAAGAGGGGTTGAGTTCTTGATTTGATTCCTAGTTTGGGTTGCTGTTTGTATATAGCAGTGCTACTGAATTTTGTACATTGATTTTGTATCCTGAAACTTCACTGAATTCATTTAACAGATCTAGGGGCTTTTTGGATGAGTCTTTAGTGTTTTTTAGGTATACAATCACATCATCAGTGAACAGTCACAGTTTGACTTCCTCTTTTCCAATTTGGATGCCCTTTATTTCTTTCTCTTGTTTGAATGCTCTGGCTAAGACTTCCAGTACTATGTCGAACAGAAGTGGTGAAAGTGGACATCCTTGTCTTGTTCTAGCTCTCAGGGGTAATGCTTTCAACTTTTTCCCATTCAGTATAACGTGGGCTGTGGGTTTGTCATAAATGGCTTTTGTTACCTTAAGCTATGTCCTCTCTGTGCCAATTTTGCTAAGGGTTTTAATGCTGAAGTGATGCTGGATTTTGTCAGATTTTTTTCTGAGCCTATTGAGATAATCATGTGATGTTTGTTTTTAATTCTGTTTATGTGGTATATCACATTTATTTACTTGCATATGTTAAACCATCCCTTCATTTCTGGTATAAAATGCACTTGATCTTGGTGTATTATCTTTTTGATATGTATTTGGTTAGCTAGGAATTTGCTGATAATTTTATCATCTATGTTCATCAGAAATATTTACTTTTTTTGTTTTTTTTGTCATGCCTTTTTCTGGTTTGAGGATTAGGGTGGTATTGGCTTGATGGAATGATTTAGAGAAGATTCCCTTTTTATCTTTTGGAATAGTTTCAGTAAGATTGGTATCAATTCTTCTTTGAATGTCTGATGATAAAATATATCTGTGAATTCATGTGCTCCTGGACTTATTTGGTTGGCAATTTTTTATTACTATTTCAATCTCACTACCTCTTATTGGTCTGTTCAGAGTTTCTATTTCTACCAGGTTTAATCTAAAAGGATTGTGTATTTCCAGGAATTTATGCATCTTCTCTAGGTTTTCTAATTTGTACATGTAAATATATTCATGGTAGCAAAATCTTTTGTATTTCTGTGGTATTGTCTGTAAATCTTCCATTTTGCTTGTAATTGAGCTTGTTTAGATCTTCTCTCTGCTTTTTTTGGTTAATCTTGCTAATAATGGTCTATCAATTTTGTTCATCTTTGTAAACAACCAGCTTTTTGTTTCATTTATCTCCTTGTATTTTTTTGTTTCAATTTCAGTTAGTTTTCCTCTTTGTTATTTTTTCTGTGCCGCTGCATTTGGATTTGATTTGTTTTTGCTTCTCTAGATTTTTGAGGTGTAACCTTATGTAGTCTATTTTTGCTATTTTAGACTTTTTGATGCAGGCATTTATTGCTATCAACTTTCTTTTAGCACGACTTTTGCTGTATCCAAGAGGTATTCATAAGTTGTGTCATTATTGTCATTCAAATCAAAGTGTTTTTAAATTTCCATCTTAATTTTGTTGTTGATTCAAAGCTCATTCAGGAGGCTGGGCATGGTGACTCACTCCTATAATTCCAGCACTTTGGTGGGCAGATCACTTGAGGTCAGGAGTTTGAGACAATCCTTGCCAAAATAGTGAAACCCCATCTCTACTAAAAATACAAAAATTAGGCATGTATTAAAAATACAAAAATACAGGCATGGTGGCTTGTTCCTGTAATCCTACCTACTCGGAGGCTGAATTGCTTGAACCTAAGAGGTGGATGTTGCAGTGAGCCAAGATCATGCCACTGCACTCCAGCCTGGGCAATAGAGTGGGACTCTGTTTAAAAAAAAAAAAAAAAAAAATCATTCAGGAGTAGGCTATTTGGGTTTATTTCTGGGTTCTGTATTCTGTTCTACTGATCTATGTGCCTGTTTTTTGTTTTTTTGTTTTTTTTTTTGAGACGGAGTCTCGCTGTGTCTCCCAGGCTGGAGTGCAGTGGCGCGATCTCGGCTCACTGCAAGCTCCGCCTCCCGGGTTCGCGCCATTGTCCTGCCTCAGCTTCCCGAGTAGCTGGGACTATAGGCGCCTGCCACAGCGCCCGGCTAATTTTTTGTATTTTTAGTAGAGACGGGGTTTCACCGTTTTAGCCAGGATGGTCTTGATCTCCTGACCTCGTGATCCGCCAGCCTCGGCCTCCCAAAGTGCTGGGATTACAGACGTGAGCCACCGCGCCCAGCCTATGTACCTGTTTTTATACCAGTATCCTGCTGTTTTGGGGACTATGGCCTTATAAAATATATTATGCCTTGAAGTCAGGTAACACTATGCCTCCAGATTTGTTCTTTGTGCTTAGTCTTTCTTTGGCTATGTGAGCTCTTTTTTGGTTCCACATGGATTTTATCAGTGTTTTTTCTACTTCTGTAAAGAATATTGGTGGTATTTTGATGGAAATTGCATTGAATTTGTAGATTGCTACTGATTTGTGTACATTGATTTTGTATCCTGAAACTTTGCTGAATTCATTTATCAGTTACAGAAGCTTTTCAGAGGAGTCTTTAATGTTTTCTAGGTATACTATTATATTATTATCAAACAGCAACAGTTTGATTTCCACCTTACCAATTAAAAAAAATTTTTTTTTTGAGACAGAGTCTCCCTCTGTCACCAGGATGGAGTGCAGTGGCACGATCTTGGCTCACTGCAACATCTGCCTTGGGGGTCAAGCGATTCTCCTGCCTCAGCCTCCTGAGTAGCTGGGACTATAGGTGTGTGCCACCACAGCCGGCTAATTTTTGTGTTTTTAGTAGAGACAGGGTTTCACTATTTTAGCCAGGCTGGTCTCGAACTCCTGAGCTCATAATCCACCCGCCTCAGCTTCCCAAACTGCTGGGATTATAGGCATGAGCCACCATGCCCGGCCTAACAATCATATCTGTCTCATCACTTAAAAGAGCCACTAATTTTTTTTTTTTGAGATGGAGTCTTGCTCTGTTGCCCAGGCTGGAGTGCAATGGCATGATCTCAGCTCACTGCAACCTCCACCTCCTGGGGTCAAGTCATTCTCTCATCTCAGCCTCTTGAGTAGCTGGGATTACAGGCACGCACCACCATGCCTGGCTAATTTTTGTATTTTTAGTAGAGACAGGGTTTCACCATGTTGGTCAGGCTGGTCCTGAACTCCTGACCTCGTGATCCGCCCGCCTTGGCCTCCCAAAGTGTTGGGATTACAGGTGTGAGCCACTGTGCCCAGAAAGAGCCGCTAATTTTACTTTGGAAATATAGTGAATATTTATATTAAAAGCTAAGATAAGCTTACTATTATGTAGAAAATTTGTGATTTGCATGTGCATTATTACCCATTAAGTGGTCTACAGTTTCTGAAAGTTGCAGAAACACCAATATAAAAATACTATTTCTGATTGAATAAAGGATATCCTGTTATTTTAGTTACTAAATGAAACAGATTGGAATTACTAGTCACAATGTGGTTTTAAATGTTATGTAATGAAAACATGTGAAGTTTCTGTTCAACTCATGTTAACTATTTCTATTGTTTTTTCACTTCTATTAGAAAAAATATTAAAATTTAAATTGCTACAAATGTATGAATGTATTCAAATTTAAACACAGTGCCAATCTTAAAAGATCTGTATGCGTAGGATTATAGAACACCTATTCTCTATTTACATTTAGAAGATAAATAACTGCTTTTCAGTAAACCCAATGGGGCAATTGTGACTCACAATCATAAGCTACTAAAATATTAATACTACCATCTAGAAAATATTTATTAATTCATTTTTCTTACTTATGAAATACAATCATACTTTCTAGTTGACATAACACTAGATTTGAGGTGCTGTGGCTGTAATAACTAGAAATGTCATGGTTGACTCTGCTTTACCTTCTGCTTATTTCTCACAAACACAGCAAAACAAGGAAGGCCAGAAATCCTGCACCTTGATTGCAAACACACCAGTACCCTTCTAGGGAGAATATATGTTTGAACATATTAACTTGAAATTCCTGGCATCTTTTCTTGAAGAACAGACTTTTTTTTTTTTTTTTGAGGTGGAGTTTTTCTCTTGTTGCCCAGGCTGGAGTGCAACGGTGCAGTGCTGGCTGAGCGCAACATCTGCCTCCTAGATACAAGTGATTCTCCTGCCTCAGCCTTCTGAGTGGCTGGGATTACAAGCACCTGCCACCATGCCTGGCTAATTTTCTTTGTATTTTTAGTAGAGACAGGGTTTCATCATGTTGGCCAGGCTGGTCTCGAATTCCTGACCTCAGGTGATCCACCTGCCTTGACCTTCCAAAGTGCTGAAATTACAGGCATGAGCCATGACACCTGGCCTGAGGAACAGAGTTCTATATGGCAAATAATAAAGGCAAATAAAAATTAACGCTAAAATGGAATGAGGAAAGTATTCTTTCTTCACCAGAATGGTTGTGACAGAATGGTTGCAGCAGAGTGGTCTTAAATAACCCTCACTCTATTTTGTTATTCTTGAGCTATGGTCATAAGACATTTATGCTTATTTGAGAGAAATCTTTTTTTCCTAATTCAGAAATTTAGCATGATTTTCACAATCTCACATTTTCAAAAATGGTTCATTATAAAAAAGAAAGATGATTAAACCAACTTCCATTTTTTCCCCAAAGAGTAACAAATTAAATCTGTAGTCTAAAGTACAGCTAATAAATAAAAAATAAAGATTAGTCACTTATTCTAGCTGCATAATTGGGAATAAAACACTTCTTGGGCTATAGGCCAAGAGCTTTCAGAGACGTTAGCTTACAGAATGTCGAGCGACCTGGTACAGAGACTTTCACCCCTCTTTCAAAAGGGAACATAACACTGAGTCTTTCACCCCTAATTCCAACTATTAAGCCAGAATGGGAGAAGTGTAACATGTCATTATCCACAAAGCATTTTATTATTACAGATTGAGGGTACGTGTGCAGATTTGTAACACAGGTATACTGCATGATATTGAGGTTTGGGCACTTAATAATCCCATTACCCAAGTGGCATACATCATACCTGTTAAGTAGTTTTTCACTGCTTCTCTCCCTTCTTTCTTCTTTTTGGAATCCCCAGTGTTTATTGTTTTCATCTTTGTTTCCATATGCACCCAATGTTTAGCTCCAACATGTAAGTAAGAACATGTAATAGTTTTCTGTTAATTTGCTTAGAATAATGGCCATCTTCTGCAGCCATGTTGCTACAAAGGACATCACTGTCTTCTGTGGCTGCATAGTATTGCATGGTGTACAAGTATCTAAGTTTTTTTTTTTATCCAATTTAAGATTCATGGCACCTAGTTTAATTCTATGTTGCTACTGTGAATAGTGCTGCAATAAACACGTGAGTGCAAGGAGTCTTTTGGGTAAAATAATTTATTCTCAGGCTGGGCACAGTGGCTCATGCCTGTAATCCCAGCACTTTGGGAAGCCCAGGTGGGTGGATCACGAGGTCAAGAGTTGGAGACCAGCCTAGCCACCAGGATGAAACCCCGTCTCTACTAAAAATACAAAAAATTAGCTGGGCATGGTGACACATGCCTGTAGCCCCAGCTACTCAAGAGGATGAGGCAGGAGAATGGCTGGAACCCAGCGGGCAGAGACTGAAGTGAGTCCAGATCACGCCACTGCACTCTAGCCGGGGAGACAGAGCAAGACTCCATCTCAAAAATAAACAAATAAACAAATAAATAAATAAATAATTTATTCTCCTTTTGGTGTACACCCAGTAATGAGACTGATGGGTCAAATGGCAATTCTATTTTCAGTTAAGAAATCTCCAAACTGCATTTCACAAAGGCTGCATTAAATTGCATTTCAACCAACAGTATATAAACATTCTCTTTTCTCCACAACTTCAACATCTGCAATATTTTTACTTTTCAATAACAGCCATTCTAACTGCTGTGAAATGGCATCACATTGTCATTTTGATTTACATGTCTCTGATGATTAGGGATGTTGAGCAATTTTTTGCATGTTTATTGGCAACTCTCATGTCTTTTTTTGAGAAGTGTCTAGTCAGATTTGTGTATTTCCTTATTAAATTTTTATAGTATTCTAACCATTAAATTAATTTATATATTATATAAATACATAACATATATGAAATAATAAATATTAACTTTCTCTTATATGAAGTTTGAAAATAGTTTATTCCATACTCTAGGTTGTCTGCATATTTGTCAACAGTTTCTTTTGGTGTGCAGAAGCTTTTTAGTTTAATTAGGTGTTAATTTTTCACTTTTATTTTTGTTGCATTCACTTTTATGGTGTTAGTCATAAATCCTTTCCAGAGGCCAGTGACTAGAAGACTACTTTTTTGGCATTCTATGATTTTTATAGCTTTAAGTTTCACAGTTAAGTTTTTAATCTATTTTGAATTATATTTTTTATATGGTGAGAGGTACAGTTTCAATTTTCTCCTTCTACATATGATTAACCAGTTTTCCCAGTACCATTTGTTGGATAGAGAGTTTTTCCTTGTTTACTTCTGTTGACTTTGTCAGAAAAAAGGTGGGTGTAGAAATGTAAACTTATTTCAGGGCTTTCTCTTCTTTCTATTGGTCTACATGTGTATTTTTGTAGCAAGCCATGTAATACAGATTACTGTAGCTTGTAGTACAAGCCAGGTAATGTGAGGCCTCCAGGATTGCTTTGTTGTTAATGTTGCTTTGGCTAAATGGGCTGTTTTATTCTTCCATATGACTTTTAGAATAGTTTTCTTTTTCTAATTCCATAAAAAGTTGCATTTATAGTTTGATAGAAATAGCACTTAATCTGTAAGTTGCTTTAGGCAGCACGAACATTTTAATTATATTGATTTTTAAATTCATGAGCATGGAGTGCCTTTTTACTTATTTGTGTTGTCTCTAATTTTTTTCAGCAGTTTTGTAGTTCTTGTTGTACAGATATCTTACCTTCTTGATTTAATGTATTACTAGGTACATATTTTCTTGTTTTTAGCTATTGTAAATAGAACCATGTTCTTTTTTTCTCAGCTTGAATATTATTGGTGCACAGAAATGCTACTCATTTGTGTATGTTGATTTTGTATGGTGAGACTTTGCTGAAGTCATTCTTTAGGCTTAGAAATCTTTTGGTGAAGTTTCCCAGGTAGAGAATTATATCACCAGTGAAGATAATTTGACTTCCTCTTTTTCTATTTGAACACATTTTATTTCTTTATCTTGTTAAATTGCTGTGGCTACAACTTTCAGGACTATGTTGAATAGAAGTGTTTAGAGTGGATACTCTTGTCTTTTTTTTTTGAGATGGAGTCTCACTCTTGTTGCCCAGGCTGGATTGCAATGGCTTGATCTCAGTTCACTGCAACCTCCGCCTCCCACATTCAAGTGATTCTCCTGCCTCAGCCTCCTGAGTAGCTGGGATTACACATGCCTGCCAGCATGACCGGCTAATTTTTTGTATTTTTAGTACAGACAGAGTTTCACCCTGTTGGCCAGGCTGGTCTTGAACTCCTGACCTCAGGTGATTCACCCGCCTCAGCCTCCCAAAGAGCCGGGATTACAGGCGTGAGCAACCACACCCGGCCTTCTTATTTTTATTCTGATGGAGACCTCATCCAGATTTTGCCCGCTCAGTATGATGCTGGCTGAGGATTTGTCATGGATGGCTCTTATTATTTTCAGGCATATTTCTCCAATGCTTAGTTTGTTGAGAATGTTTTTATGAATGAATATTAGATTTTCTTGAATGCCTTTTCTGCATGTGATAATCGTTTTTTAAAAATTATCTTTACATGGTGAATCACACTTATTTACTTGTATATGATGAAACATCTTTGCATTCATACAATAAAATTTACATGATTGTGGCAAAATACCTTTCTGCTTTGCTTATGAACACAACTTGCTAGTACTTCATGAATTTTTGTTTCAAGTTTCACCAAGAATAGTGACCTGTAATTTTCCTTTTTTGTTGTGTCTTCACTAGGTTTTACTATCAAGATAATAATGTTTTCAAATAATAATTTAGGAAAGACTTCCACCTTGATTTTTGGAATACACTCGGTAGAATTAGTACCAGGTTATCTTTGTATATGTGATAAAATGTGGCTGTGAACTCATCTTATCCAGGGCTTTCTACGGTTGGTAGCTTGTTTTATTACTAATTCAATCTTATTATATACTTTATACATTGTTGCTCTGTTCAAGACTTCTGTTTCTTTCTGGTTCAATACTGAGAAGCTGGATGTAGCCAGGAGTTTATCTATTTTCTCTAAATTTTTTCGTTTCCATGCATAGAGATGTACATAGTAGTCTCTGAGGATGTTTACTATTTATGTGAAATTAGTTGTGATATCACAACTCTAACATTTAAATAGATGCAGAATAAAAGCTTGACAAAATTTGGCTGGGCACAGTGGCTCACACCTGTAATCCCAGCACTTTGGGAGGTCGAGGCAGGCAGGTCACCTGAGGTCAGGAGTTTGAGACCAGCCTGGCCAATGTGGTGAAACCCCGTCTCTACTAAAAATACAAAAATTAGCCAGGCGTGGTGGCTCACGCTTGTAATCCCAGCTACTCGGGAGGCTGAGGCAGGAGAATCGCTTGAACCTGGGAGGCAGAGGTTGCAGTGAGCCGAGATCGTGCCAGTGCACTCCAGCCTGGATGACAAGAGTGAAACTCCACTCAAAAAAAAAAAAAAAAGTTTGACAAAATTCAACATTCCCTCATGATAATCTCTAAAAAATAGTTAGTATAGGACAAATGCATCTCAAGCCAATAAATGCCATGTATAGAAAAAAATGCCCAGCTAACAACATATTAAACAGTGAAATGTAAGCTCTTACTCTAAGACCTAGAACAAGACAGGGATGCCCTCTTTCTTCCTTTTCCTTTCTTCCTTCCTTCCTTCCTTTCTCTCCTTTTCTTTCTTCTCTTTCTTCCTTTCCTTCTCTCCTTTTCTTTCTTCTTTCTCTCTCTCCTTCCTTCCTTTTCTTCCTCTCTTTCTTGTTCTTTCTTCTCTCTTTTTCTTTTGACAGAGTCTCACTCTTGTCACCCAGACTGGAGTGCAATGGCACAATCACAGCTCACTGCAACCTCTGCCTCCCAGGTTCAAGCGATTCACCTCCCTCCACCTCCCAAGTAGCTGGGATTACACGTACCTGCCACCATATCCAGTTAATTTTTGTATTTTTAGTAAGACTGGGTTTCACCATGTTGGCCAAGCTGGTCTCAAACTCCTGACCTCAGGTGATCCACCTGCCTTGGCTTCCCAAAGTGCTGGGATTACAGGCATGAACCACCACTCCTGAGCAGATGCCCACTTTCTACATTCTTAACTAAACATAATACTAAATGTCCAAAAAGAGAAATTATAAGATAAAAGCAAAGATAGACAGATTGGAAGAAAGGGAATTAAATTATTTGTTTGCAGATGATATAATCTTAAGTACAGAAAAGCCTAAGACTTTACTAGAACTACTAGAACTAATACACAAATTGATTAAATTTGCAGAATACAAATCAACATATGAAAGTCAGTAGAATTTCTATACACTAACAATTAACTATCTCAAAATGAAATTTAAAAAGAATCCCAGCTACAATAACTTTAGTAACTATACTTTGAAATAAATTTAAAAGGCAAAACACCTTATGTTAGAATCTAAAGAACATTAAAGTAAAAAATTAAGTAATACACAAATGGAAAATATTACTCATTCCTTAATTGGTACTATTAATATTGTTAAATACGTGTGTTAAACAAAATAATCTACAGATACAATGTAACCTGTATCAAAATACCAGTGACTTCATAAAATTTTTAAAAATGTATTTAAAATTAATATGGTACCACAAAAGACCCCAAATACCCAGAGCAATCAAGCAAAAAAGAAAGGCTGAAGGTATCACACAACCTCACTTTGAAATATACTACAAAGCTATAGTAACCAAAGCAGTATATTGGAATAAAAATGAACACAAAGAAACCAGAAATATATCCATGTATTTACAGCTATCTAATTTTAAATATAGGTGACAATTTCTCAGAGAAAGGACAGTATCTTCGATAAATGGTGTTGAGAAACTTTACAGCAACATGCAAAGCAATGAGACCCTCATTTGACACCATATATAAAAATCAACTCAAAATAAATTAGAAACTTACATGTAATGCTTGAAACTGCAATGAAACTCAAAAGTAGAGTAAAAGCCCCACAACATTGGTCTAGGCAGTAACTTTTTTTTTTTTTTGAGATGGAGTCTCCTTCTTTTGCACAGGCTGGAGTGCATTGGTGCAACCTCAGCTCACTGCAACCTCCATCTCCTGGGTTCAAGCCTCAGCCTCCCAAGTAGCTGGGACTACAGCTGTGTGCCATCAAGTCTGGCTAATTTTTTTATTTTTAGTAGAGACAGGGTTTCACCATGTTGGCCAGGCTGGTCTCAAACTGGCCTCAAGTGATCCACCTGCCTCGGCCTCCCAAAATGCTGGGATTGCAAGCATGAATCACCGCACCCGGCTGGCAGTGACTTTATGATTTAAACTCAAACCCCAGGAAAGCAAAGGAAAAATAGATGACTCAGATTACTTCAAATTAAAAAGCTGCTGCACAGAATCTGATGAAATCAACAGGATGTGACAACTAAGAAATGAGAGAAAATATGTGCAAATCATACATGTGACAAGGGGTTAATATCAAAAATATATAAAAATTCAAATGACTATATCACAAAAAACAAACAACTATTAAAAATGAGTAAAATGCTTATTTTTCAAAAGACATACATAGAGCCAACAGATACATAAAAATTCTCAATGTCAATTATTATTATTGAAAGCCAAGCCAAAATAACTGTGAGATATATACTCACTTTTGATACAATGACTCTTAGTAGAAAGAAATAAGTGTTGATAAAGATGTGAAGAAAAGGGAATGCTTGTACACTATTGGTATGAGTATAAATGACGACAGCCATTTTGGAAAACAAAAAAAGAGATTTTTCAAAAAAATTTAAAATCAAACTACCATATAATACAGCAATTGCACTACTAAATATACATCCAAAATGAATAAAATCACAACGAAGGAAAGTTTGCACTTCTATGTTGTTTGCAACACTCAACACCTAAAAGTAAATAAAGACAATGTGGTAGATATATCTAGTGGAATACTCTTCACCTCTAAAAAAAATTCTATTATTTTCAACCACATGGATTAACCTAGAGGATATTAGTTGAAATAAGCCAGGCACAGAAAGATTAGTATTTCACGATTTCACCTACACTTAAAGTATAAATAACAAATCTCATTGAAGTAGAGAGTAAAATGGTGACCACAAGATGCCAAGATATTTAGAAAAAAGAATGGTTTGGAAAGATGTCTATCAATGAATACATAGTTATAGTTAAGTTGGAGGAATAAGTTCAAGATGTTATTTGTACAACACTGACTATAGTTCATAATGGAGTATTGTATTTTTGAAAAATGGTAAGAGAATATTACAGGCTCTCACCACAAAAATGTTAACTATGTGAGGTAAAGCATTAATTACCTAGAATTTAGCATTTGACAATGTATATATACTTCAAATCATCACGTTTTACAGAACACACATTTCATCTGTCCAGTTAAGAAATGTATTTTTAAAACATTATAGAAGGATAACAATGTTTCAAATAGTGTGTCTTTGTCATTAACTTGGCTGAATAGTATGCAAAATATATAGTTTTTGTGCTGTTTTTTTCGCATTATTTTTCAGCCACAACACAACCATAGGTACTCTGATATTTAACAGCATGTTCTGGACACAGCACAGTGTATGAGAGGAGCCAATATAGTTTAGGGCTTCTAAGCTTGGGGCACCTGGAGTTTCTGGTGCTGATGGTAATGGTATCATAGACAGTAAATGGGCAGGTGATGTTTATTGTCCCATGACTGTGAACACAGTAAACAAACAAGCTTGCATGCAAAATAATAGGAAATGTTTTAATCCACAAGTTGCCCAAATTTCCAAAATTCTTCAGAGAAAACGACCAAGGAGTTGGCTATACTTAGATGATTCAGAATAAAAACTGTAGATTGGGCCAGGTGCTACTTAGATGATTCAGAATAAAAACTGTAGATTGGGCCAGGTGCGGTGGCTCACGCCTGTTATCTGAGCATTTTGGGAAGCTGAGGTGGGTGGATCATGAGGTCAGCAGTTCGAGACCAGCCTGCCCAATATGGTGAAACCCTGGTCTCTACTAAAAACACAAAAATTAGCTGGGTGTGGTGGCGCACGCCTGTACTCCTAGTCACTTGGAAGGCTGAGGCAGGAGAATCGCTTGAACCTGGGAGGCAGAGGTTGCAGTGAGCCAAGGTTGGGCCACTGCACTCCAGCCCGGGCAACAGAGCAAAACTCTGTCTCAAAAACTGTAGACTGAAAAACTGTAGACTGAACTTCACCCAGTGAAAAAAAATTATATGAACTGGAAATTTCTTCAAATTGTAATATCAGTATGGAAAAGAAATATTATCTCAAATTTCAAATTCACAGAGGTCACTTTATTATTTTGCCATGTTTAACATTCACACTTAAAGTAGAAGATTGTGCATAGAAATGTAAGTTACAGTACATTATAGAAAAGTAAATTTAAATTTCTTTACTTACCATTAGAACTCCTAAAATTTTAATTTCTAAAATATATTTTCTAGCAAATTTTGTATTTGCTACACTTTGTATAAAAATCTAGCTGCCACCCCGTCTGGGAGGAAGTGAGGAGCGTCTCTGCCCGGCCGCCCCGTCGGGGAAGTGAGGAGCGCCTCTGCCCAGCCGCCCGGTCTGGGAAGTGAGGAGTGCCTCTGCTCGGCCGCCCCCTCTGGGAAGTGAGGAGCGCCTCTGCCCGGCCGCCCCGTCTGGGAGGTGAGGAGTGCCTCTGCCTGGCTGCCACCCTGTCTGGGAGGAAGTGAGGAGCGCCTCTGCCCGGCCGCCCCACCTGGGAGATGAGGAGTGTCTCTGCCCGGCCGCCCCGTCTGGGAAGTGAGGAGCGCCTCTGCCCGGCCGCCCTGTCTGGGAGGTGAGGAGCGCCTCTGCCCGGCCGCCCTGTCTGGGAGGTGAGGAGCACCTCTGCCCAGCTGCCCTGTCTGGGAGGTGTATCCAACAGCTCCGAAGAGACGGCGACCATCGGGAGCAGGCCATGAGGACGATGGCAGTTTTGTTGAAAAGAAGGGGGGGAAGTGTGGGGAAAGGAAGGAGAGATCAGATTGTTGCTGTGTCTGTGTAGAAAGAGGTGGGCATAGGAGACTCCATTTTGTTCTGACTAGGAGAAGTTCTTCTGCCTTGGAATTCTGTTGATCTATGGCCTTTCCCCCAGCCCCGTGCTCTCTGAAACATGTGCTGTGTCAACTCAGGGTTAAATGGATTAAGGGCTGTGCAAGATGTGCTTTGTTAAACAGATGCTTGAAGGTAGCATGCTCTTTAAGAGTCATTGCCACTCCCTAATCTCAAGTACCCAGGGGCACAAACACTGCAGAAGGCCGCAGGGACCTCTGCCTAGAAAACCAGAGACCTTTGTTCATGTGTTTATCTCCTGACCTTCTCTCCACTATTATCCTATGACCCTCCCATATCCCCCTCTCCGAGAAACACCCAAGAATCATCAATAAATACTTCATTAAAAAAAAAAAATCTAGGCCAGGCGCAGTGGCTCATGCCTGTAATCCCAAAACTTTGGGAGGCCAAGATGGGCGGATCACGAGGTCAGGAGATCGAGACCCTCCTGGCTAACACGGTGAAACCCCATCTCTACTAAAAATACAAAAAATTAGCTGGGCGTGTTGGCGGGTGCCTGTAGTCCCATCTACTCGGGAGGCTGAGGCGGGAGAATGGCGTGAATGCGGGAGGCGGAGCTTGCAGTGAGCCAAGATCGCGCCACTGCACTCCAGCCTGGGGGACACAGCGAGACTGTCTCAAAAAAAAAAAAAAAAAAAAAAATTAAACAGATTTAAACAAGAAAAAAGAATAAAAATTTAACCTACAGAAACAATATATTTTTTAACTTATTTGCAGTTGAAAGCCACTGGCAAAGAAGATTACCAGAGATGTTAGTTGATTATGTTACCAAATAGTATATTCTTACTATCATTTACCTACACCTTTGAGTAAATGGGATAGGTTTCAGTTAGTGGCATATAATAATGTTTCATTGAATGCACAATAGTATTAACATGTTAAAAAAGTATAGTTAAACAATTAAGTTCACATATAAACTGAAAATTTAAAAATGTACTGCATTTTATTACATGAAAGTACAAGTAGTAAAATCATGTACTACTAATTTTTTAATTTTAACAAAACTTAAATGTTCTTACTATAATGCAAAAGTATATTACTCTAAACACCTACCTCATGCACCACTCAATATCATAAGTTAACCACAAATATCGTCTCCACTTAGATTTTCATCATGCATGTTACATTTTAATGTCCTTACTCTTCCAAAGAAAAGGTCATAAATAATGCCCACCTAAAAAAAAAGAAACTCTCCTATCTTTGATGACGTGACAACTGATCACATGCTTTCACATGTCAATACAATAGAAGAAATAGCATCAAGTAATTTGAGAGCTGGATTACAGCATTATTAGCTTTTTAAAAAATCTGTACTTCTTTTCAAGGAAAAAAGTCCACTTTGGGCTGGGCGCAGTGGCTTAAGCCTGTAATCACAGCACTTTGGGAAGCCAAGCTGGGCAGATCATGAGGTCAGGAGTTCAAGACTAGCCTGACCAATATGGTGAAACCCCGTCCCTACTAAAAATATAAAAGTCAGCCGGATGTGGTGGTGTGCACCTGTAATCTCAGCTACTCAGTAGGCTGAGGCAGGAGAATTGCTTGAACCCAGGAGGCAGAGGTTGCAGTGAGCTGAGATTGTGCTACTGCACTCCAGCCTGGATGACAGAGAGAGACTCTGCCTCAAGGAAAACAAACAAACAAAAAGTATACTTTGAATGTAATTAAAAACTTCCAAAAAATCTTCTACTCCTTTTAAAGTTATGTACAAACAAATTTATCTACCATTAGTTTGGGATCATTTTTCAGTCAGCACTTTGATATAGTGTAATGTCTGAAGTGTCCGTGCCTTAGTTTGTTTGTTCTTGAGATGGAGTCTCACCCTGTGGCCAGGCTGGAGTGCAGCGGTGCAATCTCGGCTCTCTACAACCTCTGGCTCCTGGATTCAAGTGATTCTCCTGCCTCAGCCTCCCAAGTAGCTGAGACTACAGGCACGTTCCACCACGCCCAGCTAATTTTTGTATTTTTAGTAGAGACAGGGTTTTATCATGTTGACCAGGATGGTCTCAATCTGTTGACCTCGTGATCTGCCCGCCTCAGCCTCCCAAAGTGCTGGCATTACAGGTGTGAGCCACCATGCCTGGCCCTACCTTAGATATTTCTACTGTGAATTCTCTGATATTTACATAGACTTAATTTTGAATTAAATGTTTTAAATATATACTGCATCTGCAAAAATATATCTCAGTATGAACCCTCTGGTGTTGTCTAAGTTGTAGTTTTGGAAAATTTTTTTTTTCAAATTTATTATATTTGCAGGGTTTTTCTCCAATCTGAATTCCCTGATGTTGAACAAAGTTGAAGCAACTGCTTCAGGGTTTTCTCTAGTACAAAATGTGTACAATAAGATCTGTGATACAAGTAAAGGTACTACAACCCTCTTTTATTTGTAATGTTTGTCTTCAAAATAAATACTGTATTTTAAAAGCTTATATTTTCTGAAAGATTTTTTGACAGTAATTAAATTTATAATACTTTTATTAAGTACTCTCTGATGTTGAGTAAGATGTGAGCAGACATTAATGGCTTTTTCACAGTCTTTATATTGGTACAATTTTTCTCAAGTATAAATGCTTTCCTGGCAATAAGGTGTGAGTATTCATTAAAAATTTTGCCACATTCTTCACACTTGTAAGAGTTTTTCTAGTAAGAATTATCTTACCTACAATCAAGTGTGACAATCATTTAAAGGTTTTGTCACACTTTTCGCATTTTTGAAGTTCCTCACCAGTATGATTTATGTTTAGAAAAGTTTGAGGTGTTGTCAAAATTACTGTGATGTCTTCCAGCTTTGTAGTTTCTCTCCAGTGTAAGTTTTTTTATGTTTAGTAGATTTAGGGACCAGTTAAATGCTTTGCCACATTCCTTACATTTGTAGGGTTTCTCTCTGGTATGAATTATCTTTTGTTTCATAAGGATTAAGAGCCAGTTAAAGGCTTTGCCACATTTATCACATTTGTAGGATTTCTCTCCAGTATGAATTATCTTGTGTTTTAATAAAAGGTGAAAATACACTAAAGGGTTTGACACATTATTTACATTTGTAGGGTTTCTCTTTGGTATGAATTCTCTTATGTTTAGTAAGGTTTGGGGATTGGTTAAAGGCTTTGCCACATTCTTCACATTTGTAGGGTTTCTCTCCAGTATGAATTATCTTATGTTTCATAAGGGTTGAGGACTGGTTAAAAGCTTTGCCACATTCTTTACATTTGTAGGGTTTCTCTCCAGTATGAATTATCTTATGTGTAGTAAGATGAGAGGAGAGAATAAAGCTTTTGCCACATTCATCACATTTATAGGGTTTCTCTCCAGTATGAATTTTTTTATGATTAGTAAAATTTGAGGAGTAGTTAAAAGTTTTGCCACATTCGTCACATTTGTAGGGTTTCTCTTCTGTGTGAATTACTTTATGTTTAGTAAGGATTGAGAAGATACTAAAGGCTTTACCACATTCTTCACATTTGTAGGGTTTCTTTCCAGTATGAATTACCTTATGATAAGTAAGAGTTGAGGACTTGGTAAAGGCTTTACCACATTCTTCACATTTGTAGGGTTTCTCTCCAGTATGAATTACCTTATGATTAGTAAGGTGTGAGGACCGGTTAAAAGCTTTGCCACATTCTTCACATTTGTAGGGTTTCTCTTCAGTATGAATTATCTTATGTTTAGTAAGGGTTGAGAATACACTAAAAGCTTTGCCACATTCTTCACATTTGTAGGGTTTCTCACCAGTATGAATTCTCTTATGTGTAGTAAGGTGTGAAGATAGGGTAAAGGCTTTGCCACATTCTCCACATTTGTAGGGTTTCTCTCCAGTATGAATTTTCTTGTGATTAGTAAGGTTTGAGGACTGTTTAAAAGCTTTGCCACATTCTTCACATTTGTAGGGTTTCTCTCCAGTATGAACTATCTTATGTTTAGTAAGGTTTGAGGACCGGTTAAAAGCTTTTCCACATTCTTCGCATTTGTAGAGTTTCTCTCCAGTATGAATTATCTTATGTCTAGTAAGAGTTGAGGACTGGTTAAAAGCTTTTCCACATTCTTCACATTTGT
Source organism: Pongo pygmaeus (assembly GCF_028885625.2). Classification (NCBI taxonomy): domain Eukaryota; kingdom Metazoa; phylum Chordata; class Mammalia; order Primates; family Hominidae; genus Pongo; species Pongo pygmaeus. The sequence continues at coordinate 21,911,897 of NC_072393.2, forward strand.
AGGGTTTCTCTCCAGTATGAATTATCTTATGATTAGTAAGGTTTGAGGACTTTTTAAAAGCTTTGCCACATTCTTTACATTTGTAGGGTTTTTCTCCAGTATGAATTATCTCATGTTGAGTTAGTTGTGAAAGCATGCAAAATGACTTGCCACATTCTTTACATTTGAAAGGATTTTTTCCAGTATGTCTTATCTTATGTCTCTTTGAATTTGAATATTTATGAAAGACTTTCACATATTTATCATACTGAACTATTTTGCTCTGGGTAGTTGTCACACACTGGTTAAGTCCCTTATGACCTCCTTTGTGCAACTTATGCTCATCCACACTTTTACAGCCTTTCTGATATCCACATTTTCCATATCTTCTCAGTATGACTTTTTGGAAAGAATTTTTTATATATTGCTCTGGCCTAAGGTCTTTGGCAAAATGAGAACACATAGCTGAAAGAAATAAAAATAACAAATTATTCCATTTACTCAACTCAGATTAATATCATTTACAAATCTAACTTATACCAACTATATAAGCAAGATGGCATAGCAAAATACCACAGATCCTAAATCCTTTATAGACATATAAATGTAACAAAAACATTCTGACCAAAATACGTTTGTAAAAAATTTATAAATAAGTAAAGTGTGTGCAGTGCCCCAGGTGATGACAATGCATAGAGCCAAATAGGAGAAAAATGAAAAGTCTGTTACATTTACCCAACACACTTTTTCTGCTGCCCAATATAACATAGTGCCTTCAGAAGTAAATTGCCAACTCCTGGTTTCTTTTTTAAAAGACTAAAAAAAATAGTGTCACATACATGTTTATTTCTGGCTCTAAGAGGCCTTTTCAGACACTGGTTTCCATCTCCCATGACATAAAGTGCTAAAAGAAACGGTGGTATACTTTGGAATGACAGTTTGAGTCTGCTGAGACCAAAGTTAAGTGTTACAGCAGCAGAGACTGCAGTACCACATACAGGAAACAGGTTTAGCAAGTGATTACTGACTATTTAGAAAAAATGCTAACATACTTCTTTAACTTAAAAAGCCCACAAAATTTCAGACAAGACACAATCTAAGAAAATGTTTGAGGGACTCCCAAAATCTCTAGCCAAGACAACTGGTTTCAGACTATACCAGGCCTAAGCTACATTATAAAGATTGTGACAGGGCCGGGCTCAGTAGCTCACAGCTGTAATCCCAGCACTTTGGGAGGCCAAGGCGGACAGATCACCTGAGGTCAGGAGTTCAAGACCAGCCTGACCAAGATGGAGAAACTCTGTCTCTACTAAAATTACAAAATTAGCTGGGCATGGTGGCACATGCCTGTAATCCCAGCTACTCGGGAGGCTGAGGCAGGAGAATCGCTTGAACTCGGGAGGCAGAGGTTGTGATGAGCTGATATTATGCCATTGCACTCCAGCCTGGGCAACAAGAGCAAAACTCCATCTCAAAAAAAAAAAAAAAAAAAAGATTGTGACAGGTAGCTTGTTTTTAATGTCTAAATCTCAATCAAAAATTAATATACACAAAATATTAGGGCAGGATGACCCCATCAAAAACATTACTAAACTTTCAGAAGCAACCATAGGAATATAAAGATGTATAAATTTTTTAAATTTAAAATAAATTAAATACTACACAGTGAATGAAACAGGAACACAGACAACAACTGAAGTTCAGAAAAATGAGGATGACAATAAAAATATTAAACAAATCAAAAAACATAAATTAGGAAGATAAAAATGTCACAGACAAGAAAAGAATCTTAGGAGCTGCAAGATAGAGTAATGTATTATTTATAAAAATGTCTTATGAGATAACCAGTAAATTTTCAAAAAAAATTGGAAGGCCTGAAGAGAACTGGGTGATATAGTCAAAGTCCTGGGGAAAAAAAACAGCTGTCAAGTGAAAATAATACAACTAAAAAGAACTGGCCGGGCACAGTGGCTCATGCCTGTAATCCCAGCACTTTGGAAGGCCGAGGCGGGTGGATCACCTGAGGTCAGAAGTTCGAGACCAGTCTAGCTAACATGGTGAAACCCCGTTTCTATTAAAAATACAAAAAATTAGCCAGGCGTGGTCACATGCCCCTGTAATCCCAGCTACTCAAGAGGCTGAGGCAGGAGATTCGGTTGGACCTGGGAGGCGGAGATTGCAGTGAGCCAAAATCACGCCATTGCACTCAAGCTTGGGCAACAAGAGCGAAACTCCTTCTCAATAAATAAATAAATAAATAAATAAATAAATAAATAAAAAAGAACTGTCCAACTGAATAAAAAGAAAGACCTTCCAAAATAACCCAATCCTGAAAAAGTATATTGGCACTGCATATGCCCTACATGCCAAAGATACTGAAAGGAGCTCATCCCACTGAAAATGACATGATGCAGGAAAACACATAATCATACAAAAATACATAACTTTCTGGGAAAGATATTTACATACACAAAAACAGAATTCCTTAGCATTTTAATAATCATGCAGAAAGCATTATTATTCTCTAAAATTTAAATATAAAAGCATAGAAATGATTATAAACATCTGTTAATGTAACATAAAAATAAATAATTAGTGGCCAGGCACGGTGGCTCATGCCTGTAATCCCAGCAGTTTGGGAGGCTGAGGAGGGTGGATCAGCTGAGGTCAGGAGTTCAGGACCAGCCTGGCCAACATGGTGAAACCCCATCTCAACTAAATATATAAAAATTAGCTGGGTGTGGTGGTGGGCAACTGTAATCCCAGCTACTTGGGAGGCTGAGGCAGGAGAATCGCTTTAACTTGAAAGTTGGAGGTTGCAGTGAGCCGAGATTGCACCATTGTAATCCAGCCTGGGTGACAGAGTGAGACTCTCAAAAAAATGAATAAATAAAAATTTAAAAAATATATATGTATATAATTAGCAACATCAGTAACAAAGTAGAGAGCAGATGTAATGAGATTTTTTTGTATGCAAATAAGGTTTATATATATATATATATATATATATATATATTTTTCAGATGGAGTCTCACTCTGTCGCCCAGGCTGGCATGATCTCGGCTCACTGCAACCTACGTTTCCTGGATTCAAGCAATTGTGGTGCAAATAAGGTTAATTTTTACTACATTAAAATTGTTTTATTTTTTAAAGTTTTTATGTAATTCCCAAGGTACCACAAAGAAAATATCTGTATAGATACACAAAAGAAAATAAGAGAGTAGTGAAAGCATATTAATACAAAAACCAAAGGACACAAAAGAAGACAGAAAGAGGGAAAATGAGGGACAAAGATACAAGAATTAAACAATAGAATTAATAAAATTACATTAGTTACTCTTTCAGAAAATTATTTAAATATATATAAAATTAACTTTTCAATTTAGAGACATAATTTTCAATAAAATGATTTATTAAAATCTTTCAAATACCAAGATTCATTTGCCTTTTTACAAGAGTCAGTTGAAATCTAACAATAAAAAAAAGACTGAAAGTAGCAAGATGAAAGTAGAAATTTTATGTAAATATTAACCAAATGAGAGAAGAAGAGGTCAAAATAATATTACACAAGCTACATCTTAAGTCAAAAAGTGTCATATTTAATAACATGTACTTTAAGTCAAAACTCTGAAAAGAGAAAAAAGGACACTGAACAATAGTAGATTCATTTACTGGGAACGAATGACTAGTGTGTGTGTGTGTGTACGCATGCACATCTCACATGAGGGTTTCAAATATATAAAACAAATATTGACTGAATCGAAGAAACACACAGAGAGCAATATAATTATAGTAGAATATATCAAGACCCCATTTTCTTAATAAAAATAAAACAAGATGGAATATTAGTAAGGGAATAGAAAACTTGAAATCAGTATGGAACAATTATTTCTAACAGAGGTATAGAGAGCTGAACATCAGGATACACACCCTTCCCAATAGCTCATACAACATTCTCCTTGAAAGGACTATCTGTTAGGCCAAAAAAAATTCTTAACAAATTTTTTAAAACTGAAATTTTATGAATTACTTTCTGTGACCAAAACAGAATGAGATTATAAAACAATAATTTAAAAAACGGAAACATTCACAAATATATAGAAATTGAACAACACATTTTTGAGTGTGCTGTTGTTGAAAGGTTGAAAAAATTAATATTGTGTAGATGTCCATGCTGCTCAATGTAATCCAGAGATTTAATGTAATGTCTTTCAAATTTCTTATTGCACTTCTGAAGAAATAGAAACAGCAACCCCAAAAGTATATGGAATCTCAAGAGACTATACCCAACAATCTTCAAAAAAAGGAACAATGTTAGAGGTATCACAGTTCTTTACTTCAAAATACATGACAAATCTACATAATAAAAACAATTTTGTATTAATATAAAGATAAGAAAGTAGACTAATAAAATAGAATCCAGCACATGAACTTTCACATATATGGTCATATAAAGAGTCATTTGCATACCCATAATTATTGCAGCACTGTTACTGAAAGCCAATAGGTAAAAGCAATGCAAATTTCTGTTACAAAATCATTTAGTAAATATAATTTGAAATCTAAAAACACTGGAATATCACTCAGTTTGCAAAAAGCAGAAAATATTATAACAACTATAAAGATAAATCTTAACATTATGCAAAATGAAATGAGCCAGTCACAAAAAGACAGAGATTGTATGATATGTCTAACAGTTACACTCTGAAACAGAACAAGAATGGTATTTGAAAAGTGAGATGAAATGGGAATAATTGGTAGTTGTTTAATGTATATTAAGATTTAGCTTTACGGCTGTGAGGAAAAGCAAGAGAGATCAGATTGTTAATATGTCTGTATAGAAAGAAGTAGACATAAGAGACTCCATTTTGTTCTGTATTAAGAAAAATTCTTCCGCCTTGAGATGCTGTTAATCTGTGACCTTACCCCCAACCCCGTGCTCTCTAAAACATGTGCTGTGTCAAACTCAAGGTTAAATGGATTCAGGGTTGTGCAAGATGTGCTTTGTTAAACAAATGCTTGAAGGCAGCATGCTCCTTAAGAGTCATCACCACTCCCTAATCTCAAGTACCCAGGGACACAAAAACTGTGGAAGGCTGCAGGGACCTCTGCCTAGGAAAGCCAGGTATTGTCCAAGGTTTCTCCCCATGTGATAGTCTGAAATACGGCCTCGTGGGAAGGGAAAGACCTGACCGTCCCCTAGCCTGACACCCGTAAAGGGTCTGTGCTGAGGAGGATTAGTGTAAGAGGAAGGCATACCTCTTGCAGTTGAGACAAGACAAAGGCATCTGTCTCCTGCCTGTCCCTGGGCAATGGATGTCTCGGTATAAAACCTGATTGTACATTCCATCTACTGAGATAGGGAAAAACTGCCTTAGGGCTGGAGGTGAGACATGTGGGCGGCAATACTGCTTAACAAAGCATTGAAATGTTTATGTCTATGCATATCTAAAGCACAGCACTTGATTCTTTACCTTGTCTATGATGCAAAGGCCTTTGTTCACGTGTTTGTCTGCTGACCCTCTCCCCACTATTGTCTTGCGACCATGACACATCCCCCTCTCTAAAAAACATCGATAAGTAATCAATAAATACTAAGGGAACTCAGAAGCCAGTGGGATCCTCCATCTGCTGAACGCTGGTCCCCTGGGTCCCCTTATTTCTTTCTCTTCACTTTGTGTCTTTTCCTTTTCCAAGTCTCTCATTCCACCCAATGAGAAACACCCACAGCTGTGAAGGGGCGACCCACCCCCTTCATCTGGTGCTCAACGTGGAGGCCTTTTCTCTAGGGTGAAGGTACGCTCGAGCATGGTCATTGAGGACAAGTCAATGAGAGATCCCGAGTAAGTCTAGTCAGCCTTATGGTAAGCTTGCACACTCGGAAGAAAGCTAGGGTGATAATGGGGCAAACTAAAAGTAAAACTAAAAGCAAATATGCCTCTTATCTCAGCTTTATTAAAATTCTTTTAAAAAGAGGGGGAGTTAAAATATCTACAAAAAATCTAATCAAGCTATTTCAAATAATAGAACAATTTTGCCCATGGTTCCCAGAACAAGGAACTTTAGATCTAAAAGATTGGAAAAAATTGGTAAGGAACTAAAACAAGCAGGTAGGAAGGGTAATATCATTCCACTTATGGTATGGAATGATTGGGCCATTATTAAAGCAGCTTTAGAACCATTTCAAACAGAAGAAGATAGTGTTTCAGTTTCTGATGCCCCTCAAAGCTGTGTAATAGATTGTAAAGAAAATACAGGGAGAAAGTCCCAAAAGGAAATGGAAAGTTTACATTGCGAATATGTAGCAGAGTCAGTAATGGCTCAGTCAACGCAAAATGTTGACTATAATCAATTACAGGAGGTGATATATCCTAAAACATTAAAATTAGAAGAAAAAGGTCCAGAATCAGTGGGGCCATTAGAGTCTAAACCACGAGGGCCAAGTCCTCTAGGTCAGATGCCCGTAGCATTACAACCTCAAACGCAGGTTAGAGAAAGTAAGACCCAACCGCCAGTAGCTTATCAATACTGGCCACCGGCCGAACTTCAGTATCAGCCACCCCCAGAAAGTCAGTATGTATGTCCAGGAATGCCCCCAGCACCACAGGGCAGGGCGCCTTACCCTCAGCCACCCACTAGGAGACTTAATCCTACAGCACCACCTAGTAGACAGGGTAGTGAATTACATGAAATTATTGATAAATCAAGAAAGGAAGGAGATACTGAGGCATGGCAATTCCCAGTAATGTTAGAGCCGATGCCACCTGGAGAAGGAGCCCAAGAGGGAGAGCCTCTCACAGTTGAGGCCAGATACAAGTCTTTTTCAATAAAAATGCTAAAAGATATGAAAGAGGGAGTAAAACAGTATGGACCCCACTCCCCTTATATGAGGACACTATTAGATTCCATTGCTCATGGACACAGACTCATTCCTTATGATTGAGAGATTCTGGCAAAATCGTCTCTCTCACCCTCTCAATTTTTACAATTTAAGACTTGGTGGATTGATGGGGCACAAGAACAGGTCCGAAGAAATAGGGCTGCCAATCCTCCAGTTAACATAGATGCAGATCAACTATTGGGAACAGGTCAAAATTGGAGCACCATTAGTCAACAAGCATTAATGCAAAATGAGGCCATTGAGCAAGTTAGAGCTATCTGTCTTAGAGCCTGGGAAAAAATCCAAGACCCAGGAACTGCCTGCCCCTCATTTAATACAGTAAGACAAGGTTCGAAAGAGCCCTACCCTGATTTTGTGGCAAGGCTCCAAGATGCTGCTCAAAAGTCAATTACCGATGAAAAAGCCCGTAAAGTCATAGTGGAGTTGATGGCATATGAAAACGCCAATCCTGAGTCTCAATCAGCCATTAAGCCATTAAAAGGAAAGATTCCTGCAGGATCAGATGTAATCTCAGAGTATGTAAAAGCCTGTGATGGAATTGGAGGAGCTATGCATAAAGCTACGCTTATGGCTCAAGCAATAGCGGGAGTCCTTTTAGGAGGACAAATTAGAACATTTAAAGGGAAATGTTATAATTGTGGTCAAATTGGTCATTTAAAAAAGAATTGTCCAGTCTCAAATAAACAGAATATAACTATTCAAGCGACTACAACTACAGGTAGAGAGCCACCTGACTTATGTCCAAGATGTAAAAAAGGAAAACATTGGGCTAGTCAATGTCGTTCTAAATTTGATAAAAAGGGGCAACCATTGTCAGGAAACGAGCAAAGGGGCCAGCCTCAGGCCCCACAACAAACTGGGGCATTCCCAATTCAGCCCTTTGTTCCTCAAGGTTTTCAGAGACAACAACCCCCACTGTCCCAAGAGTTTCAGGGAATAAGCCAGTTACCACAATACAACAATTGTCCCCCGCCACAAGTGGCAGTGCAACAGCAGATTTATGTACTATACAAGCAGTCTCTCTGCTTCCAGGGGAGCCCCCACAAAAAATCCCCACAGGGGTATATGGCCCGCTGCCTGAGGGGACTGTAGGACTAATCTTGGGGAGATCAAGTCTAAATCTAAAGGGAGTTCAAATTCATATTGGTGTAGTTGATTCAGACTATAAAGGAGAAATTCAGTTGGTTATTAGCTCTTCAATTCCTTGGAGTGCCAGTCCAGGAGACAAGATTGCTCAATTATTACTCCTGCCATATATTAAGGTTGAAAATAGTGAGATTAAAAAACCAGGAAGGTTTGGAAGCACTGATCTGACAGGAAAGGCTGCATATTGGGCAAGTCAGGTCTCAGAGAACAGGCCTGTGTGTAAGGCCATTATTCAAGGAAAACAGTTTGAAGGGTTAGTAGACACTGGAGCGGATGTCTCTATCATTGCTTTAAATCAGTGGCCAAAAAATTGGCCTAAACTAAAGGCTGTCACAGGACTTATCAGCATAGGCACAGCCTCAGAAGTGTATCAAAGTACTAAGATTTTACATTGTTTAGGGCCAGATAATCAAGAAAGTACTGTTCAGCCAATGATTACTTCAATTCCTCTTAATCTGTGGGGTCGAGATTTATTACAACAATGGTGTACGGAAATCACTATGCCCGCTCCATTATATAGCCCCACGAGTGAAAAAATCATGACCAAGATGGGATATATACCAGAAAAGGGACTGGGAAAAAATGGAGATGGCATTAAAGTTCCAATTGAGACTAAAATAAATCAAGAAAGAAAAGGAATAGGGTATCCTTTTTAGGGGCGGCCACTGTAGAGCCTCCAAAACCCATACCATTAACTTGGAAGACAGAAAAACCAGTATGGGTAAATCAGTGGCTGCTACCAAAACAAAAACTGGAGGCTTTACATTTATTAGCAAATGAACAGTTAAAAAAAGGACATATTGAGCCTTCATTCTCGCCTTGGAATTCTCCTGTGTTTGTAATTCAGAAGAAATCCGGCAAATGGCGTATGTTAACTGACTTAAGGGCCGTAAACGCTGTAATTCAACCCATTGGGCCTCTCCAACCCGGGTTGCCCTCTCCGGCCATGATCCCAAAAGACTGGCCTTTAATTATAATTGATCTAAAGGATTGCTTTTTTACCATCCCTCTGGCGGAGCAAGATTGTGAAAAATTTGCCTTTACTATACCAGCCATAAATAATAAAGAACCAGCCACCAGGTTTCAGTGTAAAGTGTTACCTCAAGGAATGCTTAATAGTCCAACTATTTGTCAGACTTTTGTAGGTCGAGCTCTTCAACCAGTTAGAAACAAGTTTTCAGACTGTTATATTATTCATTATACTGATGATATTTTATGTGCTGCAGAAACGAGAGATAAATTAATTGACTGTTATACATTTCTGCAAGCAGAGGTTGCCAACGCAGGACTAACAATAGCATCTGATAAGATCCAAACCTCTACTCCTTTTCATTATTTAGGAATGCAAATAGAAAATAGAAAAATTAAGCCACAAAAAATAGAAATAAGAAAAGACACATTAAAAACACTAAATGATTTTCAAAAATTGCTGGGAGATATTAATTGGATTCGGCCAACTCTGGGCATTCCTACTTATGCCATGTCAAATTTGTTCTCTATCTTAAGAGGAGACTCAGACTTAAATAGTAAGAGAATGTTAACCCCAGAGGCAACAAAAGAAATTAAATTAGTGGAAGAGAAAATTCAGTCAGCACAAATAAATAGAATAGATCCCTTAGCCCCACTCCAACTTTTGATTTTTGCCACTGCACATTCTCCAACAGGCATCATTATTCAAAATACTGGTCTTGTATAGTGGTCATTCCTTCCTCACAGTACAGTTAAGACTTTTACATTGTACTTAGATCAAATAGCCACATTAATTGGTCAGACAAGATTATGAATAATAAAATTATGTGGAAATGACCCAGACAAAATAGTTGTCCCTTTAACCAAGGAACAAATTAGACAAGCCTTTATCAATTCTAATACATGGCAGATTGGTCTTGCTAATTTTGTGGGAATTATTGATAATCATTACCCAAAAACAAAAATCTTCCAGTTTTTAAAATTGACTACTTGGATTCTACCCAAAATTACCAGATGGAAACCTTTAGAAAATGCTCTAACAGTATTTACTGATGGTTCCAGCAATGGAAAAGCGGCTTACACAGGGCCAAAAGAACGAGTAATCAAAACTCCATATCAATTGGCTCAAAGAGCAGAGTTGGTTGCAGTCATTACAGCGTTACAAGATTTTGACCAACCTATCAATATTATATCAGATTCTGCATACGTAGTACAGGCTACAAGGGATGTTGAGACAGCTCTAATCAAATATAGCATGGATGACCAATTAAACCAGCTATTCAATTTATTACAACAAACTGTAAGAAAAAGAAATTTCCCATTTTATATTACTCATATTCGAGCACACAGTAATTTACCAGGGCCTTTGACTAAAGCAAATGAACAAGCTGACTTACTGGTATCATCTGCATTTATAAAAGCACAAGAACTTCATGCTTTGACTCATGTAAATGCAGCAGGATTAAAAAACAAATTTGATGTCACATGGAAACAGGCAAAAGATATTGTACAACATTGCACCCAGTGTCAAGTCTTACACCTGCCCACTCAAGAGGCAGGAGTTCATCCCAGAGGTCTGTGTCCTAATGCATTATGGCAAATGGATGTCACGCATGTACCTTCATTTGGAAGATTATCATATGTTCATGTAACAGTTGATACTTATTCACATTTCATATGGGCAACTTGCCAAACAGGAGAAAGTACTTCCCATGTTAAAAAACATTTATTGTCTTGTTTTGCTGTAATGGGAGTTCCAGAAAAAATCAAAACTGACAATGGACCTGGATATTGTAGTAAAGCTTTCCAAAAATTCTTAAATCAGTGGAAAATTTCACATACAACAGGAATTCCTTATAATTCCCAAGGACAGGCCATAGTTGAAAGAACTAATAGAACACTCAAAACTCAATTAGTTAAACAAAGAGAAGGGGGAGACAGTAAGGAGTGTACCACTCCTCAGATGCAACTTAATCTAGCACTCTATACTTTAAATTTTTTAAACATTTATAGAAATCAGACTACTACTTCTGCAGAACAACATCTTACTGGTAAAAAGAACAGCCCACATGAAGGAAAATTGATTTGGTGGAAAGATAATAAAAATAAGACATGGGAAATAGGGAAGGTGATAACGTGGGGGAGAGGTTTTGCTTGTGTTTCACCAGGAGAAAATCAGCTTCCTGTTTGGATACCCACTAGACATTTGAAGTTCTACAATGAACCCATCGGAGATGCAAAGAAAAGCACCTCCGTGGAGATGGAGACGCCACAATCGAGCACCATCGACTCACAAGATGAACAAAATAGTGATATCAGAAGAACAGATGAAGTTGCCATCCACCAAGAAGGCAGAGCTGCCGACTTGGGCACAACTAAAGAAGCTGACACAGTTAGCTACAAAATTTCTAGAGAACACAAAGGTGACACAAACTCCAGAGGGTATGCTGCTTGCAGCCTTGATGATTGTATCAACGGTGGTAAGTCTCCCTATGCCTGCAGGAGCAGCTGCAGCTAATTATACCTACTGGGCCTATGTGCCTTTCCCGCCCTTAATTCGGGCAGTCATATGGATGGATAATCCTATAGAAGTATATGCTAATGATAGTGTATGGGTACCTGGCCCCACAGATGATCGCTGCCCTGCCAAACCTGAAGAAGAAGGGATGATGATAAATATCTCCATTGGGTATCATTATCCTCCTATTTGCCTAGGGAGAGCACCAGGATGCTTAATGCCTGCAGTCCAAAATTGGTTGGTAGAAGTACCTACTGTCAGTCCTAACAGTAGATTCACTTATCACATGGTAAGCGGGATGTCACTCAGGCCACGGGTAAATTATTTACAAGACTTTTCTTACCAAAGATCATTAAAATTTAGACCTAAAGGGAAACTTTGCCCCAAGGAAATTTCCAAAGGATCTAAAAATACAGAAGCCTTAGTTTGGGAAGAATGTGTGGCCAATAGTGCGGTTATATTACAAAACGATGAATTCGGAACTATTATAGATTGGGCACCTCAAGGTCAATTCAACCACAATTGCTCAGGACAAACTCAGTTGTGTCCAAGTGCACAAGTGAGTCCAGCTGTTGATAGCGACTTAACAGAAAGTCTAGACAAATATAAACATAAAAAATTACAGTCTTTCTACCCTTGGGAATGGGGAGAAAAAGGAATCTCTACCCCAAGACCAAAAATAATAAGTCCTGTCTCTGGTCCTGAACATCCAGAATTGTGGAGGCTTACTGTGGCCTCACACCGCATTAGGATTTGGTCTGGAAATCAAACTTTAGAAATGAGAGACCGTAAGCCATTTTATACTATCGACCTAAATTCCAGTCTAACGGTTCCTTTACAAAGTTGCATAAAGCCCCCTTATATGCTAGTTGTAGGAAATATAGTTATTAAACCAGACTCACAAACTATAACCTGTGAAAATTGCAGATTGTTTACTTGCATTGATTCAACTTTTAATTGGCAGCACCGTATTCTGCTGGTGAGAGCAAGAGAAGGTGTGTGGATCCCTGTGTCCATGGACCGACCGTGGGAGGCCTGGCCATCCATCCATATTTTGACTGAAGTATTAAAAGGCATTTTAAATAGATCCAAAAGATTCATTTTTACTTTCATTGCAGTGATTATGGGATTAATTGCAGTCACAGCTACGGCTGCTGTGGCAGGAGTTGCGTTGCACTCTTCTGTTCAGTCAGTAAACTTTGTTAATGATTGGCAAAAAAATTCTACAAGACTGTGGAATTCACAATCTGGTATTGATCAAAAATTGGCATATCAAATTAATGATCTTAGACAAACTGTCATTTGGATGGGAGACAGACTCATGAGCTTAGAACATCGTTTCCAGTTACAATGTGACTAGAATACATCAGATTTTTGTATTACACCCCAAATTTATAATGAGTCTGAGCATCACTGGGATATGGTTAGACACCATCTACAAGGAAGAGAAGATAATCTCACTTTAGACATTTCCAAATTAAAAGAACAAATTTTTGAAGCATCAAAAGCCCATTTAAATGTGGTGCCAGGAACTAAGGCAATTACAGGAGTTGCTGATGGCCTCGCAAATCTTAACCCTGTCACTTGGGTTAAGACCATTGGAAGTACTACAATTATAAATTTCATATTAATCCTTGTGTGCCTGTTTTGTCTGTTGTTAGTCTGCAGGTACACCCAACAGCTCCGAAGAGACAGTGACCATCGAGAATGGGCCATGATGACGATGGCAGTTTTGTGGAAAAGAAAAGGAGGAAATGTGGGGAAAAGCAAGAGAGATCAGATTGTTAATATGTCTGTATAGAAAGAAGTAGACATGAGACTCCATTTTGTTTTGTATTAAGAAAAATTCTTCCGCCTTGAGATGCTGTTAATCTGTGACCTTACCCCCAACCCCGTGCTCTCTAAAACATGTGCTGTGTCAAACTCAAGGTTAAATGGATTCAGGGTTGTGCAAGATGTGCTTTGTTAAACAAATGCTTGAAGGCAGCATGCTCCTTAAGAGTCATCACCACTCCCTAATCTCAAGTACCCAGGGACACAAAAACTGTGGAAGGCCGCAGGGACCTCTGCCTAGGAAAGCCAGGTATTGTCCAAGGTTTCTCCCCATGTGATAGTCTGAAATATGGCCTCATGGGAAGGGAAAGACCTGACCGTCCCCCAGCCTGACACCCATAAAAGGTCTGTGCTGAGGAGGATTAGTGTAAGAGGAAGGCATACCTCTTGCAGTTGAGACAAGACAAAGGCATCTGTCTCCTGCCTGTCCCTGGGCAATGGAATGTCTCGGTATAAAACCCGATTGTACGTTCCATCTACTGAGATAGGGAAAAACTGCCTTAGGGCTGGAGGTGAGACATGTGGGCGGCAATACTGCTTAACAAAGCATTGAAATGTTTATGTCTATGCATATCTAAAGCACAGCACTTGATTCTTTACCTTGTCTATGATGCAAAGGCCTTTGTTCACGTGTTTGTCTGCTGACCCTCTCCCCACTATTGTCTTGTGACCATGACACATCCCCCTCTCTAAAAAACACCGATAAGTAATCAATAAATACTAAGGGAACTCAGAAGCCAGTGGGATCCTCCATCTGCTGAACGCTGGTCCCCTGGGTCCCCTTATTTCTTTCTCTTCACTTTGTGTCTTTTCCTTTTCCAAGTCTCTCATTCCACCCAACGAGAAACACCCACAGCTGTGAAGGGGCGACCCACCCCCTTCAACGGCCAGGCAGTGCTGTACTCCCAGAACTTTAGGGGGCTGAGGGGGGTGGATCACAAGGTCAGGAGTTCAAGGCCAGCCTGGCCAAGATGGTGAAACCCTGTCTCTACTAAAAATACAAAAATTAGCCAGGCATGGTGGCGGGTGCCTGTAATCCCAGCTACTTGGGAGGCAGAGGTTGCAGTGAGGCGAGATTGCACCACTGCACTCCAGCCTGGGTGACAGAGTGAGACTCTGTCTCCTACACACACACACAAAAACAGATTTAGCTCTGCAAGATAAAAACATTTTAGCATATGTTGCATACTAATATAAATATAATTAATTAATTAATATAATTAATATAAATATAATTAATATGAATAAACTAAATATTTAAAAATCTTGTAGGTGAGGTGCAGTGGTTCATGCCTGTAATCCCAGCACTTGGAGAGGCTGAGACAGATGGGTCACTTGAAATCAGGAGTTCAAGACCAGCCTGGCCAACATGGTGAAACCCCATCTCTACTAAAACAACAACAACAACAATAACAACAATAAAAAATTAGCTAGGTGTGGTGATGCACACCTGTAATCCCAGCTACTCAGAAGGCTGAGTCAAAATAATTCCTTGAACCCAGGAGGTGGAGGTTGCAGTGAGCCATGATCACACCACTGCACTCCAGCACAGGAGACAGAGTGAGACTCCATCTCAAAAAAAAAAAAAAAAAAAGTTGTTTTTTTAATTCTAAATTTTGCTGTGTGTTTTTGACAAATAAAAGTAAACAATAATACTTAAAAGAGATAGTTATCATAGTTTTAAAAATATCTTTAAATCCAAAAATAATAGAGATTCACAAATAAATTTAATGTTAATATTAGAAGAATTTCTATCACTATTCACTTAGGATTAAACAAGCATTCACAACACACCTACACAACAAATACACAAGTTATAAAAAAAAATACATGGATAGGCTGGGTGCAGTGGCTTATGTCTGTAATCCAAGCACTTTGGGAGGGAGGCAGATCACAAGGTCAGGAGTTCGAGACCAGCCTGACCAACACGGAGAAACCCCATCTCTACTAAAAATACAAAATTAGCCAGGCGTTGTGCCACTGAACTCCAGCCTGGACAACAGAGCAAGACTCCGTCTCAAAAAAAAAAAAAAAGGCCAGGCACGGTGGCTCATGCCTGTAATCCCAGCACTTTGGGAGGCTGAGGCGGGCAGATCACATGAGGTCAGGAGTTTGAGACCAGCCTCAACATGGAGAAACCCCGTCTCTACTAAAAATACAAAATTAGCCAGGTGTGGTAATGCATGCCGTAATCCCAGCTACTCAGGAGGCTGAGGCAAGAGAATTGCTTGAACCTGGGAGGCGGAGGTTGCGGTGAGCTGAGATTGCACCATTGCACTCCAGCCTGGACAACAAGAGCGAAACTCTGTCTTAAAAAAAGAAAAAAAAAAAAATACAGGGATAATATTTACACAAGCAAACAAACAGAGATAATTATATTGGCAGTAGACATATGGCTGATTCATATTTAATTTTGCTCGACATTGTCTTAAATTGCATTGAGTTAATCATTGTCATATACAATTTATTATTATTATTTATTATTATTTTTTGAGACAGAGTCTCGCTCTGTCTCCCAGGCTGGAGTGCAGTGGCACCATCTCAGCTCACTGCATGCTCCACCTCCCAGGTTCATGCTATTCTCCTGCCTCAGCCTCCCAAATAGCTAGGACTACAGGCGCCCACCACCAGGCCCAGGTAATTTTTTGTATTTTTAGTAGAAACAAGGTTTCACTGTGTTAGCCAGGATGGTCTCGAACTCCTGACCTCATGATCCACCTGCCTCGGCCTCCCAAAGTGTTGGATTACAAGCATAAGCCACCATGCCCGGCCTGTCATACACAATTATAATATAAACTAAAATATCAAAACACAATTAATTGGTGTGAGGTGGCATAACCTAAAAAATATAACTCAAAAATATAAAATTGCAAAACAAAATTAAAATATGAAATGTAAAACTTATTAGACACCATCAAATAGATTAATATATTCATGAAAGAAATCCTAGAAAAAGAATACAGAGAAAAAGTAATATGAGGACATTTCAAGATAAAAACAACCTGAGAGCCAGGCACAGTGGCTCACCCCTGTAATCCCAGCACTTTGGGAGGCCAAGGTGGGCATATCACTTGAGGTCAGGAGTTCAAGACCAGCCCGGCCAACATAGTGAATCCCGATCTCTACTAAAAAAATACAAAAATTAGACAGGGTGCAGTGGCTCATGCCTGTAATCCCAGCACTTAGGGAGGCCGAGGCAGGTGTTTCACGAGGTCTGGAGTTCGAGACCAGCCTGGCCAGATGGTGAAACCCCATCTCTACTAAAAATACAAAAAAAAATTAGCTGGGAGCAGTGGCAGTCACCTGTAATCCCAGCTTCTCCAGAGGCTGAGACAGGAGAATTGCTTGAACCCGGGAGGTTGAGGTTGCAGTGAGCCAAGATCAAGCCACTGCATTCTAGCCTGGGTGACACAGCTAGACTCCATCTCAAAAATAAAACAAACAAACAAACAAACAAAAAATTAGCTGGGCATGGTGGCACGTGCCTGTAATCCCAGCTACTCAGGAAGCTGAGGCAGGAGAATCACTTGAACTCGGGAGGCGGAGATTGCAGTTAGCCAAGATCACAGCACTGCACTCCAACCTGGGCAACAGAGTGAGACTTTGTCTCAAAAAAGAAAAGAAAAACCTAAGAACTTTCCAAATTTTGATGTAATAAAAAAAATTTCTAACCAATAATACTTGACCCAAAATCATTTTACTTTAAAAACAAGATAAAAATAAAGACTCCAAAATAAAAGGTGTGAGTGTTCATCACTACTAGCAGAGTCCTATGAAAAGTACTACATGGTGTCCAGGCACAGTGGTTCGGGCCTATGAATCCTACAGTTTTAGCAGGCCAAGGCAGCCAGATCACTTGAGAACAGGAGTTCAAGATCAGCCTGAGCAACATAGTGAGACTCTGCATATAAACAAAGAGAAATACTAAAATGAGTCCATTATTTTGAAAATTAAAATGATGCTGGCCAGCATCATAAAACCATATATAAAATAAAGCTCTCTATTAAATGTAAATATACAGACACATGTAGAATTATTTACTATCATAATGATGGTACACAAAATCCTTAAACTACTTCTACAGAATATGAAATATAAAATATAAATCTGTTAGTAGATGCATAGTATAAAATAATCTTTAATATCAATAACTACTGAAAAATATAAAGGTATAGCTTTTGTATTAAATTGAAGTTGTTACGAGATTAAAATATATCATTTTAGTTTTGGCTGGGTGCTGTGGCTCACATCTGTAATCCCAGTACTTTGAGAGGCTGAGGCGGGTGTATCACCTGAGTTCAGGAGTTTGAGACCAGCCTGCCCAACATGGCAAAAACCCATCTCTACTAAAAATACAAAAAATTAGCTAGGTGTGGTGGCAGGTACCTGTAAACCCAGCTACTTGGGAGGCTGAGGCAGGAGAATTGCTTGAACCTGGGAGGTGGAGGTTGCAGTGAGCTGAGATCATGCCTCTGCACTCCAGCCTGGGTGACAGAGCGAGACTCTGTCTCAAAAAAATAAAATAAAATAGAATATATTATTTTCATATTAAAATGTTTTATGTAATCTCCATTTCTCAAGACAATTACAAAGATAATATTTATGGAATGTATAAATAAGGAAATGGAAAAATAACCAAAGCATGTCACTACACAGAATAAACAAAAATAAAGGCAGTAAAACAAGAAATGAGAAAAAAAATCTACAAGAAACACATAACAATAACAGTAAAACTGGTAATAGTAACACTATTTTAAAGCAATCATTTTAAATACAAATTAATTAAACTATTTAATAGAAAGAAACATAATCCCAGCATGTTTTGAGGTCAAAGTGGGCTGATCACTTGATCCCAGGAGTTTGAGATCAGCCTGAGCAATATCTCAAAACCCTGTCTCTACAAAAAAAAATGCAACAAAACTTGCCGGGTGTGATGGCAAATATTTGTAACACAGCTATTTGAGAGGCTGAAAGGAGAGGATCATCAGAGTTTGGAAAGTTGAGGTTCAGTGAGCCATGATCATGCCACTGAAAACCAGCCTGATTGACAGAGTGAAACCCTATTTCAAAATTGAATGAATAAATAGGCCAGGCATGGTGGCTCATGCCTGTAATCCCAGCACTTTGGGAGGCCCAGGAGGGTGGATCACTTGAGGCCAGGAGTTTGACACTACCCTGGCCAACACAGTGAAACCCCATCTCTACTGAAAATAGAAAAAATTAGATGGGTGTGGTGGCACATGCCTGTAATCCCAGCTACTTGGGAGGCTGAGGCATGAGAATCACTTGAATCCAGGAGGTGGAGGTTACAGTGAGCCAAGATCACGCTATAGCACTCCAGCCTGGGCAATAGAGTGAGATCCTTTCTCAAAAAAAAAAAAATTAAAATAAATGAATAAATAAATAAAATTATAAAAAAGAAAAAGAAAAAATATCTGAGTAACTGGAAAAAAGCATACAATATGCTGCCTACAAGAGACTGGTTTTAGCATTGCGTTGAATAGACTGAAAGTAACATAATAGAAAAAATTTATTTTTCATGCATATACTAACCACAATTGGGTGAGGTAGTTATAATTATATTAGACATAATATGCTTTTAGTCAAGTACTAGCATGAGAACAAAATTGATATTATATAATGATAAAATAGGGCAATTTACCAGGAATCTGTAACTATTACATCTCTCTCTGTATATGTATGTATGTATAAAACATCAGAGCTGCAAAATATATAAAGCAAATACTGACAAAAGTAAAGAAATACTTAGCAACATAATAACTGTAAACATCAACACCCCATTTGCAATAATAAATAAGAAAATAAAAAACTCAGACATTATAGACTGTATTATTTTACATACAGAGGAATAGCTGAGAGTAGATAATTTATAAAGAAAAAAGGTTTATTTGGCTCACAGTTCAGCAGACTGTACAGTAAGTGTGTGCCAGCATCTGTTTCTGGTGAGTAAGGGTCTTAGTAATCTTATAATCATTGTGGAAGGCAAAGTATAACTGGACACATCACACAGTAAGAGACAGAGTAAGTGTGAGGTGAAGAAGCCAGGTTTTTTTTTTTTTTTTTAACCAACCAGCTCTCATTTGAATCAATAGAGTGTAACCTTTTTGATTATCAAAAGGATGGTGCCAAGCCATTTATGAGGAATTTGCTCCCCCATGACCCAAACACCTCCCACCAGGTCCCACATCAAACAGGAGGATTATATTGCAGCATGCGGTTTAGAGAAAATGGACATCCTCTAACCTTAGGCCAACCATATCACGTCACCAACTAGGCTTAACAGACATGTACAAAACTTTCCAGGCAAAAGCAAGAGAATACACACAATATTCTTACTTGTTCCTGGTGTGTTCTGTTACAACACATACCAAGTCTTATTAAATTTATGAATACCGGCTGAGTGCAGAGGCTCATATCTATAATCTCAACATTTTGGGAGAATCACATGGCGCAAAAAGTTTGGGACCAGCTTACACAACATAGTGAGACCCTGTCGCTACTAATAATTCAAAAAATTAACCAGGGGGAGTAGTGCATTTCTGTAGTCCCAGCTCAAAAATTTGAGGTAAAAGGATCACTTGAGCCCAGCAGGCTGAGGTTGCAGTGAGCCAAAATCATGTCACTGCACTACAGCCTGGGCAACAGAGTAAGATCCTGTCTCAAAATAACAACAAATACATTTAAGAAGACCAAAAGTATACACTATGTTTTCTGACCAAAACTGAAAGAAACTAGGAATTAAAAGCCAAAGTAAAACTGTGAAATCCAAAAATATAGGAAATTAAAACACACTCTTCAACAGATTCTTTTTTTTTTTTTTTTTTGAGATGGTGTCTCGCTCTTTTGCCAGGCTGGAGTGCAATAGTGTGATCTCGGCTCACTACAAACTCTGCCTCCAGGGTTCAAGCAATTCTCCTGTCTCAGCCTCCTGAGCAGCTAGGACTACATGTGCGTGCCACCATGCCCAGCTAATTTTTGTATTTTTAGTAGAGACAGGGTTCCACCAGCTTGGCCAAGATGGTCTCGATCTCTTGACCTTGCGATTCGCTCGCCTCAGCCTCCCAAAGTGCTGGGATTACAGGCATGAGCCACTGCACCCAGCTACTTTTCAACATATTCTTGCTCCAGGGTCAAAAAATTTAATATTTCAAAGACATTACTATGACCTACAGTGGTGAATGAATTTAATATAATCTCTATAAAAACCCTAATCACACAGTTTTTTACAGAAATATAGTTTTTTTTATTTATTTTTTTTTAGATGGAGCCTCACTCTATTGTCAGGCTGGAGTGCAGTGGCTGCAGTGACATGATCTCGGCTCACTGCAACCTCTGCTTCCCGGATTCAAGCAATTCTCCTGCCTCAGCCTCCTGAGTAGCTGGGAATACAGGCACCCGCCACCACGCCCAGCTAATTTTCATATTTTTTTTTAGTAGAGACAGGGTTTCACCATGTTCGCCAGGATGGTCTCGAACTCCTGACCTCATGATCTGCCCGCCTTGGCCTCCCAAAGTGCTAGGATTACAAGTGTAAGCCACTGGGCCTGGCTTAAAATTTTTAAATTTGATTATAAACTATAGATAAACGCCCTTGAAAAAGAACAAAGAGGCATTATACTTTCTGATTTCAAAACATATTAAAAGCTACAAAAACAAAACAATGTGGTGCTGACACAAAGATAAACAGATGAAAGAACAGAATAGAGAGCCCAGAAATGAACTCTTCTGTATAAGATAAAATAATCTTCCACAAAGTTGCCATGAGCGTACAATAGAGAAAAGATATTCTCTTCAAATATTGTTGAAAACCGGAAATTGACACTGATGAAATAAAGTTGGATCATTTCCTTGAACAAAATACAAAAAAAAAATGGTTTAACTAAATACTTAAACATGAAAAGATAAATAACACCTCTTAGAAAAAATATAGGAAAAAGTCATGTCATTGGTCTTGGCACTGTTTTTTCAGATATGACACAAAATGCATGAGCAACTACAACAAGAATAACCATTAAGATTTAACTGCATTATACTTCAAAATTTCTGCACATCAAAACAAAAATTCAATAGACAATGCCTCCTAGAAAATGGGTGAAAATATTTGCAAATCACAAGAGATGTGTGATGAGTTAATATTCAAAATATATAAACAACTATTAAAACTGAACAATAAAGCTGAATAACTTGATTTATTAATGAAAAAATAATTGAACTGAATTTTCATTAAAAAAGATACCCAAATGTGAACAAGTATTTGAAAAGAAAAGCAAAATTAATAATTTGTAGAGAAACACATAAAAAAGAAAAATGAAATCACCTCACACCCATTACAATGGCCACTGTAAATTCATGAAATACACCAAATCTGTTGATAATGCAATGAAAATAAAACCCCTGTTGATTGTTGGTAGAAAACAAAGAGCAGCCATTGTTTTAAAATGTTATAAATATTGGCCGGGCATGGAGGCTCAGGCCTGTAATCCCAGCACTTTGCGAGACCAAGGCAGGCAGATCACAAGGTCAGGAATTCAAGACCAGCTTGACCAACATGGTGAAACCCCATCTCTACTAAAAATACAAAAATTAACCAGGTGTGGTGGTGCACACCTGTAATCCCAGCTACTCGGAAGGCTGAGGCAGGAGAAATCACTTGAACCCGGGAGGCAGAGGTTTCAGTTAGCCGAGATCAGGCCACTGCACTCCAGCCTGAGCAATAAGAACAAAACTCCATCTCAAAAGAAAAATAAAATAAAATAAAACAGAATAAAATAAAATAGGAAATACAACTATCCAAGCCTCTTGTAACCAGCCAACTAAAGGTGGACCCTAGTACAGAAACTGCAGGCTTGAGACCAAGCTACTACCCTTCTCCACAAACCCAGAGGGCATCCCAGAATGCTGGCAGCCCAAAAAAGAAGACCTTGGCTGGGTGAAGTGACTCATGCCTGTAATCCCAGCACTTTGGGAAGCTGAGGTGGGTGGATCACAAGGTCAGGAGTTCAAGACCAGCCTTACCAACATGGTGAAACCCCGTCTACTAAAAATATAAAAATTAGCTGGGCATGGTAGCACACACCTGTAATCCCAGCTACTCGGGAGGCTGAAGCACCAGAATCACTTGAACCCGGGAGGCAGAGGTTGCAGTAAGCCGAGATGACATGACTGCACTACAGCCTGGGTGACAGAGCGAGACTCAGTTTCAGAAAAAAAAAAAAAAATCTTTACCTTCTGAAATCAGTTTATCAGTTTATAAAAACTTGAAGAGGCATTTGCATTTTCAAATTTACAGACACCAATGCCAAACTACATTGTGCCCACTTGTCAATGCTTCTCTTTTAACATAACACTGAAAATATGTGGCAGAAGAATTAGTCAAAAAATAAAAAACCCATTGAAATTGAAGGCAAGTAAAACGTTTCTGTTTGTAGATCATAAAATCTTACATATAAAAATACATAAACAGTACATTAAAACCTATCTAAATTAATAAATACACTCAGTAAATTACCAAATATAAAATCAACATACAAGTTATGGTTCCATAAACCTAAATTGTCTAATAACATAAAGGAAGAAAACAATATTATTTACAATAGCATTAAAATAATATATTTCTGAGAACAAATTCACCCAAGAAAGTGAAAAAAATCTTTACAATAAAAGATATAAGATTTCAATGATGAAATTAGAGAAAACACAAGTTTTAAAATATTTAATATCTATGGATTTAAAGAATAAATATTGTTAAAATACCATATTATCCAAAGTGATCTATAGATTCAAGAAACTGCCTATGAAAATTCTAGTGGCATTTTTTTCATAGTAATAGAAAATACAATCCCTAAATTTACATGAAACTACAATAAATTTTTTTTTTTTTTTGAGATGGAGTTTTACTCCTATTGCCAATGCTGGAGTGCAGTGGCACAATCTCAGCTCACAGCAACCTCTGCCTCCCAGGTTCAAGCAATTCTCCTGCCTCAGCCTCCGGAGTAGCTGGGATTACAGGCATGCGCCACCACACCCAGCTAATTTTGTATTTTTAGTAGAGACGGGGTTTCACCATGTTGGTCAGGCTGGTCTTGAACTCCTGACCTCAGGTGATCCACCCACCTCGGCCTCCCAAAGTGCTGGGTTACAGGCGTGCACCACCGTGCCCAGCCCAGTAAATCTTTTTAAGAGACAGGGTCTCCTTATGTTGCCCAGGTTGGTATCCAACTCCTAGGCTTAAGGGATCCTTCTGCCTCGGCCTTCCAAAGTGATAGGATTCCAGCTGTGAGCCACTGCCCCCAGCCAAAACTACAAGAAACTTTGAATAGTCAAAGCAATCACGAGAAATAAGAACACAGCAGAACATCATACTTTTTAATTTCAAACTATATTTCAAGCCTGTAGTAATACAAATAGGATGAAATGTTCAGAAAAATATAAAAACCAATGGAACAGAAACCACAACTCTTACCACATTTCAGACATGATGCAAAAAGAGAACTTACAAAATAGTTTAACACAGAGTTTCTCAAAATTATGCAGATATTTCTGAGTCTCCAAAAACAATGGAAAAAAAAAGTCAGATTGTGCAGTCTCTTATATGCCACGAAGAGGACTTCAGCTCACTGTAAACTTGAAGGAAGATCACTGAAGGGAAAGTAGAATTTTTAAAGAATTTAAAAGCATAAGACAGAAGATGCCCCCATGTTGAAGTTAAAAAAACAAAACAAAACAAAACAGCTGCCTAGAAACTATTTCCTTTGGAACACAGATTTCTAAGTCAAATTTTAAGGACTGGCTTTCTCTTTTACCTTTGGACCTCTCATCTGTGTCATCTGTTGTATTCACTCTCACCTACCTGGAGGTTTGGCTACCATCTCATGTCTCTTCATATTCCAGGGCTCTTTTCCTTGCTCCAGACAGGTGATCAGGTCTAAATTAGACACAGCAATACCTGTTTTATTAAAAATAAATAACATGAATCTTGCTCATATTCTCCAATTACCAACCTAGTAATTTTCTCAGTAAAGAGAATGTAGGCCAGGCACAGTAGCTCATGCTGGTAATCCCAGCACTCTGAGAGCCCGAGGTGGGTAGATCACCTGAGGTCAGGAGTTCGAGACCAGACTGGTCAACATGGCAAAACCCTGTCTCTACTGAAAATACAGAAATTAGCTGGATGTGGTGGTGCACACCTGTAGTCCTAGCTTCTCGGGAGGCTGAGGCAGGAGAATCACTAGAACCCAGGAGGCAAAGGCTGCAGTGAGCTAAGATTGCACCACTGCATCCAGCCTGAGTGACAGAGCAACACTCCGTCTCAGAAAAAAATATTTTAAAAAGAGAATGTAATAGAATATTCTAGTAAATTAATCACAAAATATATTCTACTAAATTAATCACAAAATACTAACATAACAAAATTTCTAAATATTAAGAAAATATTTTCAATTTGTATATTCTTAATTTTACTACTCAGTGCTACTGAATCAAAAATTGGTGGTGGCAATTAGATTTTAAGGTGTGGGCAACAGTATTTTATGCCACTAAATTTCTGGAATTACCACTAATCTAGAATGAAGGATACAGATCAGCTCAGAAAGGAGGAAAGTTCAGGTCAGGGTGAAACATCTACACAGATAAATCCCACATTTTCTTAAAAACAGGTAGCTGAAACTCATTTATGTAAAGCATAAATTGCCAAAAAACACGCAACAAAAAAGAGAAATGAAACCTTTAGAGTATATTAGGAATTGTGTATTAAAGTTATCCTCACCCGCCGGGCAAGGTGGCTCACGCCTGTAATCCCAGCACTTTGGGGGGCTGAGGTGGGCAGATCCTGAGGTCAGGAGTTCAAGATCAGCCTGATCAACATGGTAAAACCCCGTCTCTACTAAAAACACAAAAATTAGCCGGGCATGGTGGCACACGCCTGTAATCCCAGTTACTCAGGAGGCTGAGGCAGGAGAATCGCTTGAACCCTGGAGGCAAAGGTTGCAATGAGCCAAGATCATGCCACTGCACTCCAGCCTGGGCAACAGAGTGAAACTCTGTCTCAAAAAAATAAATAATAAATAATAAAAATTAAAAAAAAAAAACTTATCCTCACCCAGGAATACCAGGTTTCTGTAGTTCTCTAACATGACATTCCTATATAAATTCTGCTGTGCAGTGTCCAGGCATTGCCACTCCTCCAGAGAGAATTCTATGGCCACATCCATAAATGTCAATGGTCCCTGAAAAACACATACACACACATATTTACCAAGTGGTTATGGACAGAATTTTTAATTTGACTCAAGGCGAAATGAGAGAGTAAAAAGAACTTGTTCTGACTTATAGGAGTGACTGAAATTATACAATAAAATAATTTTCAACACAGAAATATTCTCTAATGTATTCTCTAACTCTGAAAAAAGAGAGTAGTATAAGATCCACAAAATCAGCGTATATATGTTACTTTTCTGAATGATAAAGTATAAACTTAAGGGCATGAACACAAACATGTACATTTTTTATTGCTATATATACATCACACAGAATGACTTGTGTATATTTTTCACATGGAAAAGACATGTTGAGTTAGAAAGTGCTTCTCAAATTTTAGTCTGTAAAATAAACTGGAGATCTTGTTAGTGGAGATTATTTTTTCAGAAGATCTGGAATAAAGTCTCGGTTTTTGAATTTCTAACAAGCTCACCAAAAATGCCAGTGTTTTTGGCCCAAAAACAATATTTTGTCAAACATCCAGTAAGTAGAAGGGCCTGTGTTTTTTTCCATTTTACTTACCTGTAAACAAAGATAAGAGCTTTCATTTTCCAAAGACATATGTATACAAGGAAAACCTCAGAAAAAGTCAGCTCCCAGATAAAATATGATGATTTATGCACATTAGCTGCATAAAGATACTTAATAATTAATAGAAAAATAATTAACTCTATGGTGAAAATATGTTTTAGAGAGCTCTTTAACCAAAAGAATTATTTTGTCTTTTTTTTTTTTTAACCAAAAGAAATATTAACATCAACTGCACTAGGACAAATTTTTATGATGTGCTAATGCATAACACAGAAGGACACAGCACCACTGCTGCAATATTCCCCCCAAAACTGAATTATAGTCTGAATTTAACCATAAAGAAAACATCAGTTCTGTGCAAAGTTCAAGATAAACATATCTTTCACGTTTTAATTTTTAATAACGATTTTAGGTAGACGTCTTAAGAACACGCCTTTAAAGGTGTCAGCACCACCTGTTTACCTGATGCCACCACACCCACAAGCAAAAAGATGAAGACTTGCAGAAAAAATCCACTCATTTCTGTCCTTTGTAACAGAAGAGAAGCAGGAAAAACATGCTGCACCATGGAAATAAAGATATAAGTTTCATTTTTCCTGTCCTCAGGTGCCCTTTCCTTACATGGACACCAACAATTTCTGCTACAGTAATAAAAATATGGACCACACTGCCCTCTCCCTACCAAACCCAAACAGAAACAGCCCTGTGGCCACCCTTTTAGTGCAAAGGTGAAACTGAACTCTCATGAATGTATCTGAACCCCTCATACTCAATTCTAGCCTCACATTAAAATCACATGAGGCACTTAATTAAAACAACATGGGGCCAGGTGTGGTGGCTCAAGCCTGTAATCCCAGCACTTTGGAGGGCCAAGGCGGGTGGATCTCCTGAAGTCAGAAATTCGAAACCAGCCTGGCCAACATGGTGAAACTCTGTCTCCACTAAAAACACAAAAACTAGCTGGGTGTGGTGGAACGCGCCTGTAGTCACAGCTACTCAAGAGGGTGAGGCAGGACAATCACTTGAATCTGGGAGGCAGAGGTTGCAGTGAGCTGAGATCATGCCACTGCACTCCAGCCTGGTGACAGAGTGACACTCCATCTCAAAAAAAATACAAAAATTAGTCAGGGATGGTGGCATGCACGTGTAATCCCAGCTACTTGGGAGGCTGACTCAAGGAAAACCATTTGAACCTGGCAGGCAGAGTTTGCAGTGAACCGAGATCAAGCCACTACACTCCATCCTGGGAGACAGAGTGAGACTCCATCTCAAAACAAACAAACACAATATGGATGTGTCCACCCGGAACAATAAACAGAGCCTATGGGGAGGGGACAAGTACAGAGACTTCTGCAAACTGGCTGTGTAATCCTAATGAGAAGCCTAGGCTGATAACCACTTAGCTAAGCCTTGCCTCTCAAGCTTTAATGAGCTTAAAATTCACTTGGTAATTTTGGACCCACTCTATGTAATGGGATTCTGCAGGTTTGGAAAGGATCCATGGATAAATGTTTTAAACAAGTCCCCTGTCAATGCTAATGTTGCTCCCCCGGGCTCATTATTAGCAGTAGTTAGAGAAAGCAGGCACAGCACAGAGTCCCTTACACTCGGCACTCTTGTCACAACACAAGTATTTCTGGTACAAATAAAGACAACCCATCTTAATCCTAAAGTTTCATATTATTTGCTGGCTCTTTAAAGTTTACAAAGGAAACAGAAGTCAGCAATGTCTGAATAAGTCCGCATTTGGAAAACAACATGTACTAATTCAAGGTGTATTAAGCAGGTGCTATGTGCTCTCAAGGGTATGTTACAGGCCCGGTGCAGTGGCTCATGCCTGTAATCCTAGGAGGCAGGTGGATCACCTGAGATCAGAAGTTCAAGGTCAACCTGGACAACATGGTGAAACCTCATCTCTACTAAAAATACAAAAAAAAATTAGCCAGGTGTGGTGACATGTGCCCAGCTACTCAGGAGGCTGAAGTGGGAGAATCGCTTGAACCTGGGAAGAGGAAGTTGTAGTGAGCTGAGATTGTGTCACTGCACTCTGGCCTGGGTGACAGAGCAAGACCCTTTCTCAAAAAAAAAAAAAAAAAAAAGTATGTTACAGAGCACTGTGCTGGGAATAACATATTTTATGACTTAATTCTCATAACATCATGGGAGTTGGTACTAAGTGTTTAATAATTACCAGGATTTAGAAAAAGAGCCCAGCATTTTTATCTCTTCTACTGTTTCTCTGTCACTGTTTTTTTAAAAAATGTGTAGAAAAGCCGGGCGCAGTGGTTCATGCCTGTAATCCCAGCACTTTGGGAGGCCGAGGCAGGCAGATCACAAGGTCAGGAGTTTGAGACCAGCCTGGCCAACATGATGAAGCCCCGTCTCTACTAAAAATACAAAAATTAGCTAGTCATGGTGGTGGGTGCCTGTAATCCCAGATACTCAGGAGGCTGAGGCAGGAGAATTGTCTGAACCCGGGAGGCGGAGGTTGCAGTGAGCCAAGATCATGCCATTGCACTCCACCCTGGGCAACAGTGCGAGACTGTGTCTCAAAAAAGAAAAATGTGTAGAATAAAAGCCTAATATAGACAGATGAGAGGATTACAGAAAGAGTTTAATGTAGTTTCGAGGAATTTTTACTGGGTTTATATTTACTTTTTTGTGACTCATGGAACAACTACTGAATCTGCAGGAATAGAAAACAAGTTGCTAAATGGAATGTTTCTGCAACCTTGGTTTTAATAAAAAATTAAGAAATTAAGACCCTAAAATACATACTTTATTCTTCCCATTTATCTGCTTTTGGATTTCAGGAAATTGGGAGCACCAGCTCTAGAGAGACAGCAGAATTCAACAATCAAAACTCTGATCTCTTCTGATCAGTTCTGTGAGGCAAGACTCCAGGGCTGGGTGAGATCTAAACAAGGCCCTCAAAAAGGGTGAATCTGAACAGAACTGGGGAAGGGGAGACCCTCTGTAGAATTCTGTTCTCTATGCCACTGGGGTATTTCAAGTTCTGTTTTTCCTAAGCTTACCTAAGAGAAACTTAAATCCCAGCGTTTGTGTAATTTTAATCTTTTCTAGCCACTGCCCTGTCAATTTTATAACATATACTAATAAGCAATTTAAACAAATCTCTTAAGGTTTTCTAGGGTAATATTATTAGAAGATAAATATGTATTCTTGGCGAAGTAAAAGAAATCAAAAAGTAATAATGCTTCTGTCCATAAATATCCCTTCAAGTGATGACATCAGAAGCCACAACAATATAAAGAAAGTGGGCTGGGCACGGTGGCTCACGCTTGTAATCCCAGCACTTCGAGAGGCATAGGCAGGCGGATCACGAGGTCAGGAGATCGATACCACGGTGAAACCCCATCTCTACTAAAAATATAAAAAATTAGTCGGGCATGGTGGCGGGCGCCTGTAGTCCCTACTCGGAGAGGCTGAGGCAGGAGAATGGCATGAACCCAGGAGGCGGAGCTTGCAGTGAGCTGAGATTGCGCCACTGCACTCCAGCCTGGGCAACAGAGCGAGACTCCGTCTCAAAAAAAAAAAAAAAAAGAAAGTGGCCCAAATAAAGCTCACGATTTTTTCACACATCTATTTGCTGTACCAACCATATGATACTTAATTCAACCATTTATTCAGTTGCTAGTCTAGACTAAGTGTTCCTGGATTGTAGAAACCGTGACTGCTTCATCTATTTTTCTTATGGCCATATAAAATTACAGCAATCAGTTTATCTGCTTGAGTCTCCAGATCTCCTCTTTGTTTTTACCCAAGTACCAGAAAACTGGAGAAACTCTCATCTGGGTACCAACCAAAAACATCCCTTGTATAAGGGAAGGAACAAACACAGGATGACTCATTTCTCTTACACTGAGACAAAAGCAGAATTAACCACTCTTGTCAGCCTGATACAATTCTGCTCTGGACATCCTCAAATGTCTCAAAAATGCCTATGTAATTGTGAGAGAATTCCCAGTGACCCTGGGCTGATGGTCCAATAATAAGCCAGGCTAGAGAGAGTCATGCTGATTCTAAATAGAAAATGGAACTGCCCTGGTTGAGCTCCAGAATTACTTGTTCTGATTAACTAGCTTTTGGGTAGGAGGAAGGACAAGAATATTGTACATAACATTTTACAGGCAGGTATACTTGTAGTCATGGCTCTGGATACTTTGTGGTCTTGATCTCTCACTCCTAAGATGTTTATTTATATTTACAGAATTTGCCATCAGATTCTATTTACATCTGGAGCCTCTCACATAACTGTGGCAGACCTGCTACAAGATCTTACTGGATGAAATCTGAGAAGCTTAAAGAGCCACAGTCTCAAAGGGAGCTGTAGGATGTCTATGTTGACAACTCACAGTGCAGAAAATGCCTTCTATTGGTTTTCAGTACATTCCCAATTCAAAGTCTGGCCCTGTCTTGTAATCCCAGGCAGAAGCCAGATCTTATGTGCAGATTCTAAGTGGGATCAATCTGACTCTGCACCCTTAGGTGTTACAGAAAGCAAAGTACAATCAAAGGAGAGATCCCCTCAGAGGCTGCTCTGGCACGTTCCAAATGATGTTTACCTAAAAGGAAATAGCTGAGGAAACATGAATATAAGTATACAATTTATTTGGGCCAAACTTGAGGATTGTAACCTGGGAGCAAATATTCAAGTTGCCTGGAATATATAGTTTGATTAGCAGCAGTTACAATTGGATTTGTAAAGGCAAAAACAGAGGCGCATAGAGTGGGTTGATACAAAGTTGTCTGTCAAAATTTTTTTTATTTACAAAAATAAATTGATTATTGATTGGATATACATTGTTAGGCTATAGGGTGTGGGTTATAGTGTCCAGTGTGGCATTATTAGTTCAATTTATAGCTACTTGCGGCAATAGGAAGCAGTTTCAAGAGGTAACTACATAGCTCAAAGAAAAAAGAAAGACATAATTGTGGTCTCATTTTAATGTCTCTCTGAGACTTATAAAGAAAAGGATTATTAGCCAGGCATGGTGGTGCAGCCCCGTAATCCCAGCTACTGAGAGGCTGAGGCAGGAGAATCGCCTGAACCTGGGAGGAGGAGATTGCAGTGAGCCGAGTTCGCGCCACTGTACTCCAGCCTGGACAACAAGAGCGAAACACTGTCTCAAAAAAAAAAAAAAACAAAAAAAAAACCCTTTTATATAGGAAATGCAAATCCTTTTCTTTTCTTTTCTTTTCTTTTTTTTTTGAGACAGGGTTTCGCTCTTGTTTTGTTGCCCATGCTGAAGTGCAGTGGTGCAATCTCAGCTCACCGCAACTTCCTCCTCCCGAGTTAAGGCGATTCTCCTGCCTTAGTCTCCCAAGTAGCTTGGATTACAGGCATGCGCCACCATGCCTGGCTAATTTTTTGTATTTTTAGTAGAAACAGGGTTTCTCCATGCTGGTAAGGCTGGTCTTGAACTCCCGACCTCAGGTGACCCACCCGCCTTGGCCTCCCAAAGTGCTGAGATTACAGGACTAAGCCACTGGGCTGGGCAAAGTTTTTATTTTTTCCCAGCCTCAAGATCTAGATTCAGAAATTGGAGCTACAGATTTAGATTCTGGATGGGTGGAGTAGCAGCAGGTATTACTTGCACATTTGTGGACATTTTAGCAAGAGGAGAAAAAAGGAATTAAAAATTCTCATGTCTACATATCTACTCAATGCACACACGTTACTCTGATAGGGTTTTTGGGCCCCATGGTCTCTGAGTCAGCTTCTGGTCTGATGATAGGAGTCCCTGAGGCTGGGCACGGTGGCTCACACCTGTAATCCCAACACTTTGGGAAGCTGAGATGGTTGGATCACGAGGTCAGGAGTTTGAGACCAGCCTGGCCAATATGGTGAAATCCCATCTCTTTTTTTTTTTGGAAATGAAGTTTCGCTCTTGTTGCCCAGGCTGGAGTGCAATAGCACAATCTTGGCTCACTGCAACCTCTGCCTCCCAGGTTCAAGTGATTCTCCTGACTCAGCCTCCCCAGTAGCTGGCATTACAGGCGTGTGCCACCACCCTCAGCTAATTTTTGTATTTTTAGTAAAGACAGGGTTTCTCCATGTTGGTCAGGCTGGTCTCGAACTCCTAACCTCAGGTGATCTGCCTGCCTAGGCCTCCCGAAGTGCTGGGATTACTGGTGTGAGCCACCGTGCTCAGCCTTTGGTGAAACCCCATCTCTACTACAAATACAAAAAAAAATTAGCCAAGCATGGTGGTGAGTGAGCATCTGTAATCCCAGCTACTTGGGAGGCTGAAGCAGGAAAATCGCTTGAACCCAGGAGACCGAGGTTGCAGTGAGCTGAGATCATGCCACTGCACTCCAGCCTGGGCAATGCAGCGAGACTCCATCTCAACAACAAAAAAGTCACTGAAAGAGGTAAAATGGTTGATTGCTGCCCTGTAAGGTTTGTAGAAATCTGATCTAGCCTCTCTGGAAGTGACTGTAGAGGACAATAGATACCAAATAGGCAGAGATGCAATTCTTCCTGCATATTTAGGGAAGAGCGTGCACTTTGCAGCACAATTGTGAGTTGACTGGAATCCTGAGAGGGAAAAGCCCTTCTAGAGTAAAGCTTGGTTGACACCTTATATGTTTATATCATGTCTGGTAATTCTAGACTGTGTTTGGAAAATATAACAAGAGAAATTATCTCCAGCCCCAGAAAAACTTCACAATGATGGAACAGAAAGAAAACTTTTATTATACAATTAAACCAGAATGTGACATGCATCATAATCAATCTGCTTAAGAGACTGCAAAGACAGAAAGACAGTCACCGTAATTAGTCCACAAGTCGAAGAATTTACAGCACCATGTCATACAGAGCTCATCCTAAATTCATCTGGTCATTGGGGATGCCACCTATGTATGCTAATTGGTTATAATCAATGACAAAATTTTCACATCTTCACAACAGGAGGTAGTTTTGCAACTTGAAGCCAGGTGCCTGCTGAAGGTAGACTCTCAGTCTCCTACTACAGTGGTTGAATAGGGTCCTATCTTTTTGGTTATTTACACTTTAAAGCAATGGCTCTCTATGTTCTGAGCACTCAGCTACAGCACTCCTGCTTGCCCTCTACTTACGGCTAGTGTCCTCTCTTGACCCCTACCATCTGCCAGTGAGGCACAGCCCAAAGCACAGAGCTCACAGCTGGCAGCTTACATCTTAAGTGAACCCCAATTGCCACAGCAGCACTCCAGTACCTCATCAGATACTGAAGACTGTAGTACAGGAGAGCCTACAGGATTTGGGGGTAGAATTGCACCTTCATAATAATGGGAATGGGAGTGGTGTTTCAGCCTCAGTTTCAATTTATTATGGTGACTTGAAAAAAATACTGCTGGATTTCCAGCATGATTCCAGCTAGAGATAGGATGGTTCTCCCTGTGAAAACCCACCTCTTTGTCAACACCAAGGGATAGCATTAGGGCTTCTAAAACAGACATCTGAAGCACTGAAGAGAAAAACAGCTCTCAGTCTGATTCTATTGCAAAACTATATTGAGAGAAAAAAGAAGTTAAATGTATCTTGAGAAAAAACTCAGATTAGATATGATTGATCAAGTCAGCTAGAAAATAGTCCCCTAAAAGGAATTTCTTTCAAAATACCCCTAATGCACAGCTACTCTTGGCATGAGAAACATGAGCATTATGAAGAAAAAAAGCATATTCTCAGCAGAATTTTATAAGGTTTCTCTTCCATCTCTGCTGCTCTCATCTCCTAGCCATTGAATGGGGGTTCCATATTGAAATACAACTGACAATTCACCAGCACTTTTTAAATTAGGAACTGGAATCTGATTTTGTTCATATAGTAGAATATATGTGAGCTTGCCGCATAACTAACTGAAGGGCTATTATGGTTTTTGGGTGACCACATCACCTGTCTATTTGTCCTGGAATGGCAGCATTCCAATTTAGTAAAATGAAAGATACTAAAATTATGCTTACCTATAACTATCCCTATTGGATAAAGCAATATGTATGTCAGACACATAGCTACTGTAACAATTTGGTAGTATTTTTTGATATTAGCTATATAAATAAATATAAATAATTTTAATGTACTAGTCATAATGTATATAGGATTTTTAAAAATTGCCTATAACCATAATTCAGTTTAAACACTTTATATTTCAGAAGTATAAATAACAATATTAAAATGACTGCTTAGGAGATTCAAAGTAAATATTTTGATCTTATATTCATACTATTGTAGAAAATACTTTTTAATTTATATCAATGTATGTTGTCTAAAAACACTTCAGATAACTATGCTAATTGTTCTTAAGTAATAAATAGAAACCAAAGTACAACTACAGGCTCCACTTTTCAGTTTATACACTGAACTGTTCTTGTTTTTGCAGCGTAAGTACTTCAGCCTGCAAATATTAGATAATTACCTTGGATAATTAGTTTTCTATAAAAGGAACCTAGTATGTTTTAGTCCTTATTATTCTGTATTGCTAAATTTACTCCTATCTTTGTGTTCAACTTGTGTGTGTGCTCCTAATATGAGGTTTTTTGTTTTTTTTTTTTTTTTTTGAGATGGAGTTTTGCTCTTGTTGCCCAGGCTGGAGTGCAATGGTGTGATCTTGGCTCACTGCAACCTCTGCCTTCCGGGTTCGAGGGATTCTTCCACCTTAGCCTCCAGAGTAGCTGGGATTACAGGCATGTGCTACCACACCCAGCTAATTTTATATTTTTAGTAGAGACAGCCACGCGTGGCTGAACAGATGCTTTCCAAAACAAGACATACATGTGGCTAACAAGCATATTTTAAAAACGCTCATCACTAATTATTAGAGAAATGTAAAAAAACACCCAATGAGATACCATCTCACACCAGTCAGAATGGCTACTGTTAAAAAGTCAGCAATAGATGCTGGCAAAGTTGCAGAGGAAAGGAAATGCTTATACACTGCTGGTGGGAGTGTAAATTAGTTCAACCATTGTAAAAAGCAGTGTGGCCGCCGGGCTTAGTGGCTCAAGCCTGTAATCCCAGCACTTTGGGAGGCCTAGGCAGGCAGATGACCTGAGGTCAGGAGTTCAAGACCAACCTGGCCAACACGGTGAAACCCCGTCTCTACTAAAAATACAAAA
Source organism: Pongo pygmaeus (assembly GCF_028885625.2). Lineage (NCBI taxonomy): Eukaryota > Metazoa > Chordata > Mammalia > Primates > Hominidae > Pongo > Pongo pygmaeus. Next base: position 21,947,173 of record NC_072393.2, read on the forward strand.
ATTAGCTGGGTGTGGTGGTGGGTGCCTGTAATCCCAGCTATTCAGGAGGTTGAGGCAGGAGAATCGCTTGAACCCAGAAGGTAGAGGTTGAAGTAGGCCAAGATCATGCCATTGCACTCCAGCCTGGGTGCAAGAGCAAGAGTCAGTCAAAAAAAAAAAAAAAAAAAAAAGCAGTGTAGCAATTCCTCACAGAACTACAAAACTAAAAGCAGAATTACCATTAGACCCAGCAACCTCATAACTTGGTATATACCCAAAGAAATATAAATTAGTCTCTCAAAAAGACACACACATGCACATGCATATTTATTGCAGCACCATTCACAATAGCAAAGACATGGAATGAATCTAAATGCCTATCAATAATAGACTGAATAAAGAACATATGGTATGGTCAGACAGGTGGCTCACACCTGTAATCCCAGCACTTTGGGAGGCTGAGGCAAGTTGATTGCCTGAGCTCAGGAGTTTGAGACCAGCCTGGGCAACATGGCAAAACCCCATCTCTACAAAAAAACACAAAAAGAAACATTAGACAGGCATGGTAGTGCATGCCTGTAGTCCCAGCTAATTGGGAAGCTGAGGTAGGAGGACTGCTCAAGCCCAGGAGATTGAGGCTGCAATGAGCAGACATCACACCACTGCACTCCAGCCTGAGTGACAGAGTGAGACCCTGTCTCCAAAGAAAAATAAAATAAAAGATCTAATAAAAACAAAATATGGCACATAAACATCATGAAATATTCTGTGGCCATAAAAAAAAAAAAAAGAACAACATTATATCCTGTGCAGCAACATGGATGGAGCTGGAGACCATTATTCTTAGAAAAGTAATGCCGAAGGCCAGGCGTGGTGGCTCACACCTGTAATCCCAGCACTTTGGGAGGCCTAGGCGGGTGGATCACGAGGTCAGGAGATCAAGACCATCCCAGCTAACGTGGTGAAACCCCGTCTTTACTAAAAATACAAAAAATGAGCTGGGCATGGTGGCGGGTGCCTGTAGTCCCAGCTACTGAGGTGGCTGAGGCAGGAGAATGGTGTGAATCCAGGAGACGGAGCTTGCAGTGAGCAGAGATTGTGCCACTGCACTCCAGCCTGGGAGACAGAGTGAGACTCATCTCAAAAAAAAAAAAAAAAAGAAAAGTAATGCAGAAACAGAAAACCAAATCCATGTTCTCATTTATAAGTAAGAGTTAAATAATAAGAACACATGGACACAAAGAGGGGAACAACAGTAACTGAGGCCTACTTGAGAGTGGAAGATGGAAAAACAAAGAGGGTGTGGGTATTGTGGCTCACGCCTGTATACCACCACACTGGGAGACCAAGACAGGTGAATCACTTGAGATCAGGAATTCGAGACCCATCTGGCCAACCTGGTGAAACCCCATCTCAACTAAAAATACAGAAATTAGCCTGGCATGGTGACGCACGGCTGTAATCCAAGCCAGTCAGGAGGCAGGAGAATCGTTTGAACCTGGGAGGCAGAAGTTGCAATGGGCCAAGATCATGCCACTGCACTCCAGCCAGGGTGACAGAGCAAGGCTCGATACAAAAAAAGGGAAGGGAAGGGAAGGAAGAGGACAGGGATGGGAGGGGAGGGGGAAGGAGGGAGGGAGGTGAGAGAGAGAGAGAGAAGAAAAAAGAAGGAAAGAAAGGAAAGAAAGAAAGAAAGAAAAGGAAAAGGAAAAGAGAGACAACTAGAAAAAATACCTATTTGGTGCTATGCTTAGTACTTCAGTGAAAAAATAATTTACACACCAAAGACTCATGACATGATTTTACCTATATTACAAACCTGCACATGTACAAATGAATCAAAAATAGAAGTTAAAAGGAAAAAACTCCATGGGTAAGGGAGAGTGCAATGTAGATGGAAGGACTGGTTTGTGCCTGGGTGGGGCTGTACTCTAATTTATTTCCCTGTTCATGCAGGCAGGTGAGATTATGAACAGGTTGTCCAGAACCCTAGGTTGGTGGAGAAAACAGGTTGCTGGTGCAGATTCAGTGTCTGGGGCTGGGGATATGCCAGGAGACTTGTAGACATGTTTGTGAGTTTGTAGCAAGAAACACTAGGATCAAAAATGCTGTGGTAAAATTCCTGAGGGTGGTGCCTAGTCCTGGGAATAAGTGTGGACACATCAATGTCTAATGGGTATGTTTGTGAGTGGCTGGGAATCCCGTGGTGGCAGCTGTGGGAAAAGGGGGTCTGTCATCAGAGCCCATATTCTTTTTTTTTCTTTTGAGACAGAGTCTAATTCTGTCACCCAGGCTGGAGTGCAATGGTGCAATCTTGGCTCATTGCAACCTCTGCCTCCCGGGTTCAAGTGATTCTCCTTCCTCAGCCTCCCGAATAGGTGAGATTACAAGAACGCACCACCATGCCCAGCTTATTTTTTCTACTTGTAGTAGGGACGGGGTTTTGCCATGTTGCCCAGGCTAGTCTTGAACTCCTGAGCTCAGGCAATCCACCCGCCTCGGCCTCCCACAGTGCTAGGATTACGAGCGTGAGCCACTGCACCTGGCCAGAGCTCCTATTCTCTAATTTTTCAGTCCTCTCTCACCCTGGGATAACTGAAATCACAGGACAATGGGCAGTGTGACAGCCTGTGTACAGGAGAGTAGAGCGTCCCATTCCCAGACATCCAGAGTTTTATTCCAGGCCAGGCCCCCATATCTTTTTTCTGGCACCAAATCTGCAGTTTGCTGAAAACCAAGCAATTCTCTAACATGAACTCATTATCTAACATTTTATTTCTGACACCGCCCAGTGTCAGCACAGGCCCTGACTCAGTCCCACAACACTGTCCTTACTGCAGATGCCAGGTACAAACTCCATGGGCCCATTTACATTTCTGAGCTACTGTTTAAAAATTGGGGACTCTCATAACCTTTTTCAAGTTCAATAACTTGATAAAGCTACTCATAGAACTCAGTAAATACTGTAGGTATATTTACCAGTTTATTATAAAAGATACAACCCAGGAAAAGTCAAATGACAGACATGTATAGAACAAAGAAAGGTGGGGAAAGATGACACACATAGACAATCCAGATAAATAGCTGTGACTAATAAAATTCTTCATCATTTTTGTTCCCCAGGAACAGTTTATGGAAAGAAACACCCTTCCCATTATGACTTAGATGGTGCTCTCTTTTCTTATGTATCACACAGTAGACACCAACTCTGCACATTTTTTTTCTTTTTCTCATTGAGCAATCAGTTGAATTTGACTTCAGTGGTGAAAATAAAATACTTCTTAAGGAAACTTTACTTAAGTTTGTCTTTTTCCCAAAGGCTTCTGAATTTTACAATCCCATTTTATGTAACTCCAAAGAACAGGCTGACTTCAGTGTAAAACATTCTCTGAACCAAAATCTGATTTTTTCACCCTGCATTTGCCATTCCCCTTCGACCTCCTTTCTAATCTTGTTTGTTCCTCCCTAGGAAAGAAAGCCTTTGTCTGCCTAAACTTTGCAATTCTTAAAGATCTTGTAGTTGGTACTTCTGTTGCAATATCTCTTTGGAAGTCAAAATTTTTATGTAAATTTAACTTTATTTTCAAAGTCTATAAACTGCCTCAAAACAAGAACAACTTCATCTTCAGTAAGACCCTCCCAATCCCCTTTCTTTTTTTTTTTTTTGAGACGGAGTCCCGCTGTGACCCCCAGGCAGGAGTGCAGTAGCGCAAATTTGGCTCACTGCAAGCTCCGCCTCCCGGGTTCACGCCAGTCTCCTGCCTCAGCCTCCCGAGTAGCTGGGACTACAGGCACCCACCACTACGCCCGGCTAATTTTTTGTATTTTTAGTAGAGAAGGGGTTTCACCGCATTAGCCAGGATGGTCTCGATCTCCTGACCCCGTGATCCGCCCGCCTCGGCCTCCCAAAGTGCTGGGATTACAGGCGCGAGCCACCGCGCCCAGCCCCAATCCCCTTTCATTTTAACATTAACTGCATCCGCCTGTGGGTCCCCAGTTTTCCAGGGCTCTGTAGCTTCTCTCAGGATAAAGAATTCTATGGCTGGGGTGAGCAGGCTGGGATATCTACAGAGGAGACTCCCCAGAAAAAACTAACTGGGCCTTTAAGAAAATTTTTTTGCAGGCTCAATATTAGACCTAGCTCTGAGTCAATGGGCTAAAGCTTTAATTTGCATGTCAAGGTTATTCACTTGATTTTGAAACTTAAGTGTTTAGCTGGGCGCGGTGGCTCACGCCTGTAATCCCAACACTTTGGGGAGCCGAGGCGGGCGGATCACAAGGTCAGGAGATCGAGACCATCCTGGCTAACATGGTGAAACCCTGTCTGTACTAAAAATACAAAAAAAAAAATTAGTCGAGCGTGGTGGCGGGGGCTTGTAGTCCCAGCTACTGGAGAGGCTGAGGCAGGAGAATGGCGTGAACCTGGGAGGCGGAGCTTGCAGTGAGCCAAGATCGCGCCACTGCACTCCAGCCTGGCGACAGAGTAAGCGTCCGTCTCAAAAAAAAAAAAAAAGAAACTTAAGTGTTTAAAAAATCCAGCAGTTTCTTGGCTGGGCGCAGTGGCTCACGCCTGTAATCCCAGCACTTTGGGAGGCCAAGGCGGGTGGATCACCTGAGGTCAGGAGTTTGCCACCAGCCTGACCAACATGCAGAAACCCCGTCTCTACTAAAAATACAAAATTAACCAGGTGTGGTGGTGCATGCCTGTAATCCCAGCTACTCAGGAGACTGAGGTAGGAGAATAGTTTGAACCTGGGAGGCGGAGGCTGCAGTAAGCCAAGATCGTGCCATTGCACTCCAGCCTGGGCAACAAGAGAGAAATTCCATCTCAAAAAATAAAAAAATAAATCCAGCAGTTTCTCAAACACAGTGTTGACATAAGAGAAGAAAATTTTAGGGTGCTTATATTTCATATCTCAATAAGAAAAGCAAAAGTGTCTATTCCTTTCAAACAATAAATGCATTATTTTATTTTTCCATTAAAAGTCATATAGTATACAATTAGTCATATGGAAATATGTCTAGGAGGTACCAAGTTTCAAATAAAATTTAGCATAAAACTCAGAAATCAAGATAACAGGATTTGAACAGAGATATTCACTGTCACAAATTTACCCTGCAAAAAGAGGAACTGATGCTTTCATGAATCTATGTAACTCACCAATTATCTACCACATTTTCTTGTGAAAATGTATTCATTTTCTACAGCCAAAATGGGAAAGACATTTCCCCTATTTTTTTCTTGGTAGCATTCTTAAACAGCCTTGAAATTTTATTGGGAATTACCAAGCCATAAAAAATACACCTGACACTGCTGAAAGAAATCATAGATGGCACAAACAAATGGAAACAAATCCCATGCTCATGGATGAGTAGAATCAGTATTGTGAAAATGACCACACTGCCAAAGGCAATCTACAAATTCAGTGCAATCCTTATCAAAATACCACCATCATTCTTCACAGAATTTTAAAAATTCTAAAATTCATATGGAACAAAAAAGAGCCTGCATAGCCAAAAAAAAAGGCTAAGCAAAAAGAACAAATCTGGAGGCATAACATTACCTGATTTCAAACTATACTATAAGGCCATAGTCACCAAAACAGCGTGTTACTGGTTTAAAAATAGGCACATAGACCAATGGAACAGAATAGAGAACCCAGAAATAAACCCAAATACTTACAGCCAACTGATCTTCAGCAAAGCAAACAAAAACATAAAGTGGGGAAAGGACACCCTTTTCAACAAATGGTACTGGGATAATTGGCTAGCCATATGTAGGAGAATGAAACTGGATCCTCATCTCTCATCTTATACAAAAATCAACTCAAGATGGATTAAAGACTTAAACCTAAGATTGGAAACTATAAAAATTATAAAACATAACATTGGAAAAACCCTTCCAGACATTGGCTTAGGCAAGGATTTCATGACCAAGAACTCAAAAGCAAATGCAATAAAAACAAAGATAAATATCAGGGACCTAATTAAGTTAAATAGTTTTTACAAGGCAAAAAGAACAGTCAGCAGAGTAAACAGACAACCCACAGAGTGAGAAAAAATCTTCAAAATCTATACATCTGACACAGGACTAATATCTGGAGTCTACAACAAACCCAAACAAATCAGTACAAAATAAACAATCCCATCAAAAAGTGGACTAAGGATATGAATAAACAATTCTCAAAAGAAGGTGTACAAATGGCCAACAAACATATGAAAAAATCCTCAACATCACTAATGATCAGGGAAACGCAAATCAAAAACACAATGCGATACCACCTTATTCCTGCAAGAATGGCCATGATCAAAAAATCAAGAAACAGTAGATGTTGGCATGGATGTGGCGAACAGGGAACACTTCTACATTGCTGGCGGGAATGTAAACTAGAAAAGCCACTATGGAAAACAATGTGGAGATTCCTTAAAGAACTAAAGGTAGAATTACCATTTGATTCAGCAATCCCACAATTGGGTATCTACCCAGAGGAAAAGAAGTCATTACTCGAAAAAGATACTTGCACACGCATGTTCATAGTGGCACATTTCACAATAGCAAAATCATGGAACCAACCCAAATGCCCATCAATCAATGAGTGGATAAAGAAACTGTGGTATATATATACAATGGAATACTACACAGCCATAAAAAATGAATTAACAGCATTTGCAGTAACCTGGATGAGACTAGAGACTATTATTCTAAGTGAAGTATCTCAGGAGTTGAAAACCAAACATCATATGTTCTGATATGTGGGAGCTAAGCTATGAGGATGCAAAGGCATAAGAATGATACAATGGACTTTGGGGACTTGAGGGGAAGAGTGGAAGGGGGACGAGGGATAAAAGACTACAAATATGGTGCAGTGTATAATGCTCTGGTGATGGGTGCACCAAAATCTCATATATATATATATATAAAAAATAGGCTGGGCACGGTGGCTCATGCCTATAATCTCAACACTTTGGGAGGCCATGGCGGGTGGAACACTTGAGATCAGGAATTTGAGACCAACCTGGCCAACATGGAGAAACCCCGTTGTCTACAAAAATACAAAAATTAGCTGGGCATGGTGGCACGCCCACCTGTAATTCTAGCTACTCGGGAGGCTGAGGCAGAAGAATCGCTTGAACCCGGGAGGCAGAGGTTGCAGTGAGCCGAGATTGTGCCATTGCACTCCAGCCTGGGCAACAAGAGCAAGAGTCCATATTAAATATAAATATAAATATATATATATTTGTTTACATATATATTCACAAAAAATACATCTGAGAAAATTTCTAAACTTACTCTAAGAAAGGAAAACTTAAATGAGAATTTCTCACAAATAAAATACATGATTAATATTAATTTTTTTCTGAAATCACCTCTTTTATGCCCTTTGTTAATATTTTCTTACCTTCCAAGTCCTACTAATAAAATGCAATTTACAGTTAAATAATGGAAGTCAACATAAGTACACAAATCTTTTCAAGGTGACAAACCCAGGGAGTGGTAGTGCTAATTAGAAAACAGATGTGTCTAGACTGGGCGTGGTGGCTCACACCTGTATTCCCAGCACTTTGGGAGGCCAAGGAGGGCGGATCACCTGAGGTCTAGAGTTCCAACGTGGAGAAACCCTGTCTCTACTAAAAATACAAAAAAATTAGCTGGGTGTGGTGGCGCATGCCTGTAATCCCAGCTACTCGGGTGGCTGAAGCAGGACAGTCGCTTGAACCCGGGAGGTGGAGGTTGCGGTGACCCGAGATCACGCAATTGCACTCCAGCCTGGGCAACAAGAGTGAAACTCCATCTCAAAAAAAAAAAAAGAGAAAAGAAAGAAAACAGATGTGTCTGACTGATACCCACCCCATTCTGCTCACCTTAAGTGCTCAGTAACCATCCTCTCAGGAGACATTACACTATGTCCCAGGTGCATTTTACTTTGTAAGTTCTTGCACCATCTCACTTGGGTCAGGTTTTTCTTTGTCTTTTGGGATACTTTTTTTTCCACAAAATTTAGAGAATTCAGAGGGCAGAAATTATTTCTGTGTTTTCTCCTCAATACCAGCATTTCATTGGCTGACCAGCATTGTGTCTCCAAGAAATGAAAGCTGGGTTGGGTGAAGACAATCTTAATGTCTCAAGGGGTTAGCTTTTCAAAGGAAGAGTAGCTTTTCAGCCCCAGGGCATCCACCTGCTCCCTTGAGAAGCTACACTCCATACCTCAGGTTGTCCTCAGGGAGAAAATGACCCAGGAGCTGATATTCACTAGACACTCTAGCAGAAAAAGTCATGATATGTATCTTGGTTTACTCGAGACAGTACTGAAACCCAGGACCAGGAAAAAACTGAAGCCTGGCTGAAGACACATCACTCCATGAAGTTTCCAAAGAAAAATCTTCACCCGAAAACAAATATTCTGATAAGATTTCTGTGCCTAAGGAAGATTAAAAAAAAAAAAGAAAAAAAGCATAGAAATTTCATAAAATACAGCGTCAGGGAATTATTTTTTGCTTTCTTCTCATGAGAAATATTTTCAAACAGAAAACAATTTTAAGTGCCATCCAATGCTTTGTCAAAAAATGATTAACTAAAATACAGTATCAAAAATGTACACTAAAGGAAAAACAGTTGAGAATGTGAATTAGGAAAGGGAAGTTGGCACTTGGAAATGTCAGAAGGAACTGGAAATTTAGCTGCAGGCCAGAGTTAGGCTGGAGGAATGGGGCTGGGAGGTACACTTGAGACCCTGCTTGGAATGCATGTGAAAAATGCAGGGGAAAATCAGTCCCCTGTGGAGTGTGAGAATAATTAAGTGGCAGGCAATTACACTGAGAATGCTCTAGTCCCCGGGTTTCTACTTAACAGCAACTGCTACGTAAATGTACCTAACCAATTATTAAATATAGTTTTCTTCATCATGCACCTTATAAAAAGTCTTTCCTTCAAGCTCCTCCTGTGAATCACAAACTACAAAACATAGTTTTGTGCTCTATTATTATTGAATCACTCTTTCATTAAATTCTTTAATATTTTTTGCAATGACTGCCACAAATTTTTAATAGGAGAAAATAGGAACTGGGAACCCCACGGACCAAAGCTCTTCCCATTCATGAACCCGACCCCAAGTCAGGATTCTCCCCTGACGACCCTCCCATGGTCCCTGCACAATCTGGGAGAGGCGCGGCGCTGCCCGTGCAGAGCTGCCCAGAGAGTGCTGCAGGCCAGGGCACAGTCACTGCGCAGGGAAGAGACAGACGCCCGGGGGCCCGGCTGTCGGCGCAGCCGCCATCTTATGGCTGAAGGGGACTGAGGCCGAGCTAGGCAAGGAGAACTCGGAGCGCAGATTGTGGAGATGACTGCGGGGAGGCCTGAGTCCCGCCACAGCCACTCCCCACAGGTTTCAACCTGCCCTTCCCCTCTCTGGGGATGTCGGTCGGCACTCTCACCATTTCTAGGCTTCCAGAGGGTCCTGGCGTCTTAGCTGTGGATCTCCCAATACCTGCTGGTCACAGAGCCACAGAGTCTGGGCCTCTAGGAGCAGAGGACAAACAGCAGTGAAGACAAGACCCCGAGCTCCAGCTGCAGCAAGAGACAAAGGCCGCGCCAAACCCGGAAGCCGACCTGTCCGGTCCAGCTGCGTGTCTGAGTGAACTGTCCCCAGCTCAGAGTCCCTGATTGGATAATGTTAAAACCCGCCCCTTCAGGCCCTGAGTGAGGGAAGATGTGATCAGATGCTGGGCGGAATGAAGTGTGACAGCCTATGCTGCAGCCTTTTCAGGCAAGGCTTCCTCCCTGAGCTGAGCTAGGCCCACCCGAGAGGGTATTTGCCTTTAATCTTGTGTATAAGGTCATATGCCCTTATAAATAATATGCTATATGGCTATTCACAAATGAAAAGAATATAATAACAATTGTTCTAAAAAAAAAATTTTTTTTTTGAGATTGAGTTTCACTCTTGTTGCCCAGGCTGGAGTGCAATGGCGCGATCTTGGCTCATCACAATCTCCACCTCCCGGGTTCAAGCGATCCTCCTGCCTCAGCCTCCCGAGTAGCTGAGATCACAGGCAGGCGCCACCATGCCCTGCTAATTTTTTTGTATCTTTAGTAGAGACGGAGTTTCTCCATGTTAGTCAGGCTGGTCTCGAACTCCAGACCTCAGGTGATCCGCCCGCCTCGGCCTCCCAAAGTGCTGGGATTACGGGCGTGAGCCACCGCGCCCGGCCCAATTGTTCTAAAATTTTATATTTTGTGACCTTCCTGGCTTCTGGTCCTTTGAGCAGACAGCCTGAGATTTTAAAAAGGAGGCAATTCTCTGAAATAAAATGTGAGCCACAAGTTGGGCGCTGTACCTCACGCCTGTAATCCCAGTACTTTGGGAGGCTGAGGAGGGTGGATTATCTGAGGTCCGGAGTTCGAGACCAGTCTGGCCAATATGGTGAAACCCCGTCTCTAAAACAATACAAAAAAATTAGCTGGGCATGGTGGCAGGCGCCTGTAATCCCAGCTACTTGGGAGGCTAGGGCAGGAGAATCACTTGATCCTGGAAGGTGGAGGTTGCAGTGAGACGAGATCATACCGCTGCACTCCAGTCTGGGCAACAAGAGTGAAACTCTGTCTCAAAAAAATAAAAAATAAATAAAATAAAATAATAAAATGCGAGCCACATGTAAATTTTAAATTTTCTAGTAGCCAAACTTTATTTTTAATTTTTATTTTTTTTAGACGGAGTCTCGCACTGTTGCCTGGGCTGGAGTGAAATGGCGCGATCTCCGCTCACTGCAACCTCTGCCTCCGGGGTTCAAGCGATTCTCCTGCCTCAGCCTCCCAAGTAGCTGAGATTACAGGCGCTGGCCACCACGCCCGGCTAATTCGTAGCCAAATTTAAAAAGAGTTTAGCTCTGTTTTTTAAAAAGAAACAAAGAACAAGTGAAATTGATTTTAACAATTTAACCCAATATATCCAAAATATTGTCATTTCAATATGTGAGAAATACATAATTATTAATGAAGTGTGTCTATGTATATGGAACTAAACATTTGAAACTAACTCGTATTTTACCTTTCTAGCACATCGCAGTTCAGACCAGGCACATTCCAGGCACCCAGTAGCAACACAGGGCCAATAGCTGCTACATTGAAATGCAGCTCTGACATCAGGAGGGTGAACGACCTGAACATCCCTTTTCTGCCAGAGGTGAGGAGAGAGCCTCTCCCTACCAACATCTCTCTTCAGTTCTGGGGATAGAACAGATCGTGGCCATAGACAGAGCAGAGGGCAGGCCGGGCGCAGTGGCTCAGGCCTGTAATCCCAGCACTTTGGGAGGCGGAGGTGGGCGGCTCACAAGGTCAGGAGTTCGAGACTAGCCTAACATGGTGAAACCCCGTCTCTACTAAAAATACAAAAATTAGCTGGGCCTGGTGGCGCATGCCTGTAATTCCAGCTACTAGGGAGGGAGAAGAATCACTTGAACCTGGGAGGCAGAGGTTGCAGTGAGCTGAGATCGTGTTACTGCACTCCAGCCTGGGTGGCAGAGTGAGATTCCGTCTCAACAACAACAACAACAACAACAAAAAAAAGCAGAGGGCAACAGGAATAAAATAACCACAGGTAGACCACTGCTGGCCACCTGTTGCCCTCCTTCCTTCTAGAGATCAGACAGTGAACAAAGGATGATGGGACCGCAGGAGAAGAGAACCCTGTGTCTTCAGGCCTGTCCACACTCTTGACCTCCAATTTTTAGATATGAAAAAAAATAGATTAAAGGCAAGCTTATCTTGCTGTTTGGCCTTGGCCCTTATGGTCAGGCTGTGGTTGTCTATTTTCTCCTGTGGTATGAGGTACTGTGTGGGTATAGGCACCAATCACATGCATAGAATGTCTATATGTATTTCTGCATTACTCAATATTACCTTACAAGACATCCAACTCTAAATCAGAGGAAAAAAATAGTACCTTTAGGGTGTCCACTGTGAGAAGGTAAGTAGTACTGAATCTGTCATTAAATCCTGGCATCCTGTCTGCACTGGGTGTATGTATTAGTTAGCTATTGCAGCATAACAAACCATCCAAAACTTATTAGCTCATAATTGAAATGGTCAGCCATTTGGGCTGGGCTCAGTGGGGCCCATTTCTCTAGTCTCAGCTGAGCATTTTTAGACATGTGTCATCAGCTGCTTGTTGACTAAGCAGCTATGTTTCTGGGATTGAGTTTCTGCTTCTGGAGCTGTCAACAGGGGCAACTTTTTTCTCCTTTCCATGGTATCTTATTCTCTGACTGGTCAACATGGGTTTTTCCCATGGAGGTGGCAGCATTCTGAAATAAAAACAGAAGCATTCAAGACCATTTGAGCCTGGGCCCCAAACTAGCCCACTGTCACGTCCACAGGTTTCTACTGCCCTGAGCAAGTACGACCCGCCAGATCTAGTGTTCAGAAAACAGATTCTGGATCTCAATGGAACAACTTTAAAAGCACCTGGCAATGGGCAAGAATACAGGAGGATGAAAAATTGCTACCATTTTGGTAATCATTATTATTCTGCCCTTTTTAATATATGTGGTTTATAGAACTCTTCCACAGAAAGAAACTTGTCCAAAGACTAATGGCTACTAAGTGGCTGAGCTGAGATTCAGAATAAATTCTGTCTGACTTCAAAGCCCACGCACCACCATAGATAATAATATTACAGAATCTGCCCTAGTCCTTTGAAATCCTGGAAAGTGGAACTTCTACAATAGAGGACAGATATTCTTTAGATTCATGCCCGTATGGTACTGTTTATTATTGAGAATAATTCTCTCAAGAAATTCCAGAAGCAGAGAGTGGCTTAAACCTGTAATCGTAGTACTTTAGGAGGCTGAAATGGGAGAATCACATGAGCTCAGGAGTTCAAGTGCAACTTTGGCAACATGGCAAAATCTTGTCTCCATGAAAAAAAAATATTTTAAATTAGCCAGGCATAATGGTGCATGTCTGTAGTCCCAGCTACTCAGTTAGCTGGGGCAGGAAGATTGCTGGAGCCTGGAAGGTTGAGGCTGCAGTGAGCCATGATTGGTTACACCATTACACTTCAGCCTGGGTAATAGAGTGAGACCCTGTCTCAAAATAAATAAATAAATACAATAAATTGCAGAAGCAATTTGAAAGGACATAAAATAATTTGGAAAAATAGCTAATGACTGAGTTTATGAAATCAAAGCTGGCAGGGCATCATGGCTTATGCCTGTAATCCCAGCACTTGGAGATGCCAAGGCGGGTGGATCACCTGAGGTGAGGAGTTCGAGACCATCCTGGCCAATCATGGAGAAACCCCATCTCTACTAGAAATACAAAATTATCTGGACATGGTGGTGCTCACCTGTATACCCAGCTATTTGGGAGGCTGAAGAAGGAGAATCATTTGAACCCAGGAGGCGGAGGTTGCAGTGAGTGGAGATCCTGCCATTGAAGTCTAATATGGGTGGCAAGAGCAAAGTTCCATCTCCAAAAAAAAAAAAAAATCAAAGCCCAGCAGCACATTATATATTTTTCATCATAGAAAAAATTTGGGCCAGGCACAGTGGCTCACACCTGTAATCCCAGCACTTTGGGTGGCTGAGGTGGGTGGATCACCTGAGGTCAGGAGTTTGAGACCAGCCTGGCTAACATGGTGAAACCTCGTTTCTACTAAAAATACAAAAAATCACCCAGGCTTGGTGGCAAGTGCCTGTAACCCAGCTACTTGGGAGGCTGAGGCAGGAGAATTACTTGAACCCAGGAGGTTGAGGTTGCAGTGAACCAAGATCCTGCCATTGCACTCCAGCTTGGGCAACAAGAGTGAAACTCCATCTCAAAAAAAAAGCCGAACAACATATTATATATTTTTCATCATAGAAAAAATTGGAAAACTTTTAAAAGAAAAAAAATTTCAGAGAAATAAAATTAAATTTAACAAAGTTTAATTGAGCAATGAATAATTTGCAAATCAGGCAGACTGTGGATCAACAGTAGGCTCAATGAGACTCCAGCACAGCCACATGGTGGAAAAATATTTATGAACAGAAAAAGCAAAGTGACATTCAGTTAATTAATGAAAGTGAGGTACAGAAACAGCAAGATTGATTAAAGCAAGGAATTTGCCTTATTTGAACATGGTTTGAACAGTTGATGTCCTCTTATTGGCAACAACACAGCAGTTGGTACAAAAATGGGTTACAGTCTATTTACATATCCAGTCAGGTTTCCATTTACTATATATTTAAAAAACCCATTAACCAAAATTAAACACAATAGGAAACAGCTTTAGGCTATAATTTATTAATTTTTCCCTTTTGGACATCTTCTTAATGTTGAGAAATAGACCAGAACTTTAGATAATGATATCAGTCTGTCACCATAAAAAAATGTACTTATTTAGGCTGGGTGTGGTAGCTCATGCCTGTAATCCCAGCACTTTGGGAGGCTAAGGCAGGCGGATAACCTGAGGTCAGGAGTTTGAGACCAGGCTGGCCAACATGGTGAAACCCCATCTCTACTGAAAATACAAAAATTAGCTGGGCATGGTGGTGGGTGCCTCTAATCCCAGCTACTCAGGAGACTGAGGCAGGAGAATCCCTTGAACCCAGGAGGCAGAGGTTGCAGTGAGCTGAGATCATGTCATTGCACTCCAGCCTGAGTGATAAGAGTGAAACTCCATGTCAAAAACAACAACTACAACAAAAAGTACTTAGTTAGTCTCAAATTCCACTTTAAAATAGCAGAAATGTGGATTTTGAAAAGTGGAAACAAAGACTTCAGGTTGTTAGTTTTTTAAAGTATTACAGTAGAGGGGACCTCCTTGTGTTCAAATCTGCTGTTTACAAAAGAAAAACAAAACCTGGCCTGTAGATCCTAAAGATCTTCCTATTTCCTTAAATTTTCAGTTTGATTATGTCACATTTACCATGAGTGACTCCATTTGGTTTGGTTTGGTCTGTTTGGACCTAGTGCACAAGCTCGGTCCAGAATGATGGCCTTCAATAATTTTGTTTAAAACATTTTCTCCTTTAGGTTAAGTTCTCACATAGGTCAAAGTGCGACCAAAACTCAGGGGTCTTATTGCCACTCTCAGTTTTTATTATTTTGGGTTTTTGTCCTTATAATGTCATTCATAGGTTATGGTGTCCCCATGTTCACATATGTCTTTGAGTTTTTTTTAATACCAGTTAAAGAGAGACCATTTGGGCTGGGTGTGGTGGCTCATGCCTGTAATCCCAGCACTTTGGGAGTCTGAGGTGGGTGAATCCCAAGGTCAGGAGTTCAAGATCAAGCCACTGCACTCCAGTCTGGGTGGCAGAACAAGACTGTGTCTCAAAAAAAAAAAAAAGAGAGAGAGAGAGAGAGACCATTTGACATTCTAGAGATGGCTACATGCAAACATTTATAAATTTTGAGAGAATACACTGCAAAAGGGAGACACTATTTTGACTATCACAGCACCACACCCAGCTAATTTTGTATTTTTAGTAAAGATGGGGTTTCTCCATGGTGGTTTGACTGGCGAGAGCACACCTGAACAAAGGAGGGAAGCATTTTTTCTCAGAAGAATAATACCACAACTTTTAAGTATGCTTTTTGGCCAGGGTTCCCATGAACAACCAACTGAAATTAAATAGATCAAATAGTTAACTAGACAAATGGCCTGCTCATTTCAACCAGGCAGACTGTTCATTAATCCCCTACAACTGAATCTCTGTAATACTCAATGTATTTCTCCACATGCAACTACAAGTATTAGCAACTGCACAGATACTTCTCTGTTTATCCAGTAAGTAACCTAGAGAAATTCTATTATTTAGAACAAACTTAGGAGGAAAATTTAAAGTCTATAGATGTTATAAGTAAAATGTTTATTTAGAAACAGAATGCTTGTTCCTTGGTACCACAAGGAAAAATTAACATTCAGACAAAAAATTGTCTCAGCAAGGCAATTTTACTTTCTGCAGAATGGGTGCTCCCCAAATGGAACAATGGCAAGAGCACACCTGAACAAAGGAGGGAAACAATTTTTATCCCTTATGCAGCTTGTCCCTGCTACTGCATCCTGTCTCCATTAGATGGAGCTGGACCACACAATCTAAGCTAACCCAACTGACTAATCATTTAAAACTTTCCTAAATAGGTAAAGGCAAGGGAGAACAAAGGAAAGGAAGAAGTTGTTTATGCCAAATAGGGAAGGGGCATAGGCTGTGAGCTGGAATGTGCCTGTGAACGTGTCCAGCACAAATATCTTGGTTAGGGTACAAGGACATAGAATGTACTATGTGCCTGTGAGCATGTCTAGCAGCTACATAGGATAGGGCTTAACAAAGAGTTATTAGCACAAAGCAAGGAGGCTTGAAGGAAGTTAGTCTTTAAAAGAAACTATTACTTTTAATACTTACAAATTATTCTTTAACAAGAAGGGAAACTTTGAAGAGGAAACTTTTTACTTTCTACAATAGTGTATCCATAATTCTTAGACTAGAATCTGCTATAGAGCCCTATTATGGGGGATAAATTTCTAACCATTGTCTCATTTACTCTAAACCATGGAAAAAAATAACCTACCAAATGTGCTCATTCAGAAGAGTAATGGCCTCCTGGCAATGCTCTTTATCCTATTCTGAATAAGTTCTCTTTAACTTATGAAGTAAGTTAAGAGCAATGGACCAATATTCTGTTTCTGATGTTATGAGCAACAAATGTCCCATTAAAATGTCTCACCCATATTGGCCCTTCACCTTTAATCTATCAAGGCATAAGTTTGTTCATAGATAAGGTTGACTGCAAAATCCTCTACATATAAAAATAAAACCCATGAGTGCACACAAGAGATCCCTTTTTTCTTTTTCTTTTTCTTTTCTTTTTTTTTTTTTGAGACATAGTTTCACTCTTGTTGCCCAGGCTGAAGTGCAATGGCACGATCTCAGCTCACTGCAACCTCTGCCTCCTGGGTTCAAGTAATTCTCCTGCCTCAGGCTCCTGAGTAGCTGGGATTACAGGCACATGCCACCACACCCAGCTGATTTTGTATTTTTAATAGAGATGGGGTTTCTCCATGTTGGTCAGGCTAGTCTTGAACTTCTGACCTAAGGTGATCCACCTGCCTCAGCCTCCCAAAGTGCTGGAATTACAGGCATGAGCCACCATGCCAGTCTTTTATTTCTTTTATTTGCAGAGGCAAAAAAAAAAAAAAAAAAAAAAAACCCAAAAAACAAAGAGACAGACAAAAAACAGTGAACAAAGAGTGTCATGATAGCAGAAATGTCTTGATTTTTGATTTTGTGAAAATAGCGATCTACATCAAGGATGACATCTCCTTTTGAGGAGAAACATTCCTAGTTAGCTTTACCTTAAGATCTCCAATGGGTATAAAATTGTAAGTGTTTGGAGGTCTGCTTCTGAGTTGTGAGATTATGAACCCAAGTTTCAAGGTCCTGAAGTCTTACTGCAGTGTAGATGGCAAGCAGATTTAATCTCTGGGTTGTAGATTATAAAGACTTACTGTCCTCAGTCAGTAGACTGTTAAAAGGGCTTTCTTTACCTGGTGAAAATATGCTTCATCATAATGCATTAAAGTCTTGCTGCATTTAGTCATACTAGACTTCAGTAACAGAAGATACATTAGGATCTATTTTTAGTTGCATAGGCCTTCCAGTGACTATTTTATGAGGGTCAACACATTTTTTTCACTCTAAGTGTATGTGATTGTCATCAATCTGCAATTATAAAAGCAATCCAGTCAATTTAGTTAGCTTTTCTCATACTATTGTATCCATTACACCTTATTTAACATTTTGAAAACTTGTCTAGTGAAATAAGTATCTCTATCATTGCAGACTTTTTCAGAAATGTCCCATGAGAGAAACATTTCCTTATATCCTTTTAGCTACTGGTATAACAGCAGATTTCTTACATCAGAAAGCTTTTCTACTTTAAGAAAACATATGTTATAAGGGACAATTCAATAAAATTTCTGTGTAAATGTTTAAATGGCCCATGGGATAGCAGAAAACATGCAGTTTTGATTGTTTTCTCATGTTTATATGTTTGACGAAGGAAAGATGTCATAACCTATTTTAATAATTTAGAATAGTCACCACCCCAACACACGCAAACACAAACACTTATTTTTTATTTATGTTTGTTTGTTTATTTATTTATTTATTTTGAGATGGAGTGTTGCTCATTGCCCAGGCTGAAGTGCAGTGGCATGATCTCAGCTCACTGCAACCTCCAACCACCAGGTTCAAGCGATTCTCCTGCCTCAGTCTCCTGAGTAGCTGGGTTACAGGCTCCTGCCACCACATCCAGCTAATTTTTTGTAATTTCAGTAGAGATGAGGTTTCATCATGTTGGCCATGCTGGTCTCGAACTCCTGACCTCAGTTGATCCACCTGCCTTTGCCAAGACCAGCTCGGTTGGGGAAACCCTAACCCAGCAGTGCTAGAGGAATTAAAGACACACACACAGAAATATAGAGGTGTGAAGTGGGAAATCAGGGGTCTCACAGCCTTCAGAGCTGAGAGCCCCGAACAGAGATTTATCCACATATTTAATAACAGCAAACCAGTCATTAGCATTGTTTCTATAGATGTTAAATTAACTAAAAGTATCCCTTATGGGAAATGAAGGAATGGGCCAAATTAAAGGAACAGGTTGGGCTAGTTAACTGCAGCAGGAACATGTCCTTAAGGCACAGATTGCTCGTGCTATTGTTTGTGGCTTAAGAATGCCTTTAAGCAGTTTTCCACCCTGGGCAGGCCAGGTGTTCCTTGCCCTCATTCTCGTAAATCCACAACCTTCCAGCATGGGCATTAGGGCCATTATGAACATGTTACAGTGCTGCAGAGATTTTGTTTATGACCAGTTTTGGGGCCAGTATATGGCCAGATTTTGGGAGGCCTGCTCCCAACATGTCCCCCTTCTCTGATTTGCAAATTGATAAAAGCAAAGGCAGCTTTGTCACAGTGAGCTACTTCTCACAGGAGTCAGGATCCACATCTGCAGACTATACAAAGACAAACAACACAGATTAAAAGCACAATCATCATTGAAGTTACAGAGTTTCCACGTGTTTTTATCCATTTTCAGCGCCTTTAAGCACTCTAGTTCCTGGCATTAAGGTCAGGTGTGCCTGGGATGCTTTAAGTATTTGTTCTTTTAATTTTAAATCCTTATGTTAAGCTCCTTGAGTGGGCCATATCATTTGAGGTTGAGGGGCCACTATACTGCCATGGTTCCAGATAATAGGAACTCTTGCCATACTTCTTATTATATCTACCATCTGACCATTTTGTTCAGACCAGCTGAACATAGTGTGGGTGTGGCATGCAGACTGAGAGGTGCAATTCAAGCTAAATATCCCCTTAGGGGACCAATTAATAATGATTCCATAGGAATCATTGTGCAGCATCTCTGCCTGTCCTGCAATGCAATCTTCCTAAACTAGTAGGTTCATTTTTTCTAACTGGGTCCAATCCTGTTTACAAATAGGTTTTTGAGGGTGGTATGCCTCAATTATAGGAGCAGATTTATTATGGTAAATACTGAGATCAGAAAGCATGTGTAACTGTGTCATAAAGTGATTGCATCCAGGCATTATTGCCAGCCAAGATTGATAAATATACCCAATAAGTATAATTGTTCTCTGTGTCAGCCCTTATTGAAGGAATACTCACAGCAGTGGTGATAATCACTATCAAAGCTACCATTAAATTATTCGTTGTGACTGGTTGTCTCACTTTCCTCAGGTTTTCTTCTGCCATCTGTGACAGCTTCTTGATTTGTCCCCAGGTGCGTAGTTGTGTTCAATGGGTGTTGCTCATGAGAGTTGGGGTCCTCCTCAGTGTCACTCTCAACATGGCTGCAACCAGGGGTCCTCAGGATCCTCCCAGAGTCTTTTCCTTGGCATCTGGCTCATGATAAGGTTTCAGATGTCTTGATGGTATCCAAATTGGCTGTTGATTCAGTCCTGGAGAAACACAAGCATAACCTCTACCCCAAGTTATTATTTTACCTATTTCCCAACTTTTTGTTATTGGATCTCTCCACCAAATCAGTTGTTCTGCTTCTGTCTTTGCAACTGGTTTCCATAGATGCTGTTCAGCTGCTGAAAACATCTGGCCTTTGGGCAGGCTCAAAAAATTTAAAGTTAATAATGCTAGATTCAATTGCATCTGTGGGGTTCCATATTCTCTGTCTCCCTGTTTCTGCTTTTGCAACTCCTGTTTTAGGGAGAGATTCATTCTTTCCACTGTGGCTTGTCCTTGAGAATTGTATGGGATACCAGTAATGTGTTTAATATTCCACATAGAGAAAAATGTAGCTAGAGCTTGGCTAGTATAGCCTGGGGTATTATCTGTTTTAATAGAAACTGGAATGCCCATCACCGCAAAACACTGCAGAAGATGATGTTTAACATAGGCAGAAGACTCTCCTATTTGGCATGTAGCCCAGACAAAGGGAGAAAAGTGTCTACACATACATGCACGTAAGCTAGTCTCCCAAATGAGGGAACATGTGTCACATCCATTTGCCAAAGAGCTATAGGTTCCAATCCTCAAGGATTAACTCCTCCTGTAAAAGATGAGGAATGTACCATTTGGCAAGTTGGGCATCACTGGATAATAGTTTTAGCTTCTTTCCAGGTAATGCTGTATCTGTGTTTGAGACCAGAGGCATTAACATGGGTTAAATTGTGAAAATGTCTAGCATTAGATATTGCATTAGCAACTAGGCAATCAGCCATTTGATTCCCTTTAATCAAAAGTCCTGGAAGAGCTGTATGAGCCCTAATGTGAGTGATGTAAAAAGGGTGCATTCTACTCCTAACCGCTGTTTGCAGTTGTGTAAATAATCAGTTGTTCATCTGTATGAAATCGTAACTGAGCATTTTCAATAAACTGTGTGGAGTGAACCACGTGTGAAGAATCAGAAATCACATTAATAGGCATATCAAAAGCAGTCAATACCTCAATTACAGCTACAAGCTCTGCTTTTGAGCCGAAGTACGGGGCATCTGGAAAACTTTACTTTTCAAGCCAGAATAAGGAGATTTACAATTACTAGACCTATCTGTAAAAACATTCTCAGCATCTTCAATTGGTTTAAATTTAGTTATTTTATGGAGAATCCAATTAGTTAATTTCAAAAACTGAAATAGCTTCATTTTAGGAAAATGATTATCAAGAATACCCACAAAGTCAGCTAAATGAGTTTGCCAAGTAAGACTATTTATAAAAGCTTGCTGTATTTGTGCCTTCATGAGAAGGACATAATTTTTCCAGGATCATATCCATGTAATTTAACAATCCGAGTTCTCCCAATTCCTATCATAGTAGCAATTTGATCTAAATAAGAAGTTAGAGTCCATGAATTAGTATGTGGAAGAAAAAGCCACTCTACTAAGTCCTGTTTTTGGACAATAACACCAGTAGGTGAATGCTGAGTTGAAAAAATTAGCAAATCTAGAGTCTTCTCTGGATCTATTCTATTTATTTGAGCTTTATGGACTTGCTTCTCAATTAGTTGTAACTCTGCCTCAGCCTGCTTTGTTAATTGCCAAGGGCTATTAAGACTAGGATTTCCTCTAAGGATAGAAAACAGATTACTTATGGCATAGGTAGGAATGTCTAGAGCAAGTCGTATCCAATTAATGTCCCCTAGTAATTTTTGAAAGTCATTTAATGTTTTTAGTTGATCCCTATGTATGGTTACTTTCTGTGGCACAATAGTAGTGTCGTTTACTAAGGTCCCCAAGTAGGAGTAAGGAGTAGTAGTCTGAATTTTGTCAGGAGTGATAATTAAACCAGCATGAGGAATCAAATTTTGCAAGTGATCTTAACATTGGAATAATATTTCTCAAGTGGGGGCAACACAAAGTATATTATCCATATAGTGAATAATGTAACACTGTGAAAAATATTTTATAAGTAGTTTCAATTGCTTACCCCACGTATGTCTGGCAAATTGTGGGACTGTTTAACATGCCCTGTGGCAACACTTTCCAATGATAGTGCTTAGCAGGCTGCAGGTTGTTTATTGCAGGAATTGTAAAAGCAAACCATTCACAGTCTTGCTCAGCTAAAGGGATAGTAAAGAAACAGCCTTTTAAATCTATGACTACTAAAGGCCAAGTTTTTGGAATTATAGCAGGAGAAGGCAATCCTGGCTGTAATGCTCCCATAGGTTGTATAACTGAATTGATGATTCTTAAGTCAGTTAACATTCTCCATTTACCTGATTTTTTTCCTAATTACAAAAACTGGAGAATTCCAAGGAGAAAATGTTGGAGCTATGAGCCCATTTTCTAATTGTTCAGTAACTAATTTCTCTAAAGCCTCCAGTTTCTCTTTATTTAGTGGCCATTGTTCTATCCAAATTGGCTTATCTGTTAACCATTTTAAAGGTATAGGTTCTGGAGGCTTAACAATGGCTGCCATCAAAAATGATATCCTAATCTTCGGCGGGAATTTTGTCTTCCACTTGAAGTGGTTCTTTCAAACCTTGTAAATTTTTTTCTAGTCCCATGCCAGGGACATACCCCATTTCATGCATTGTATGTTGACTTTGAAGGCTATATAATTTTTCTGGAATTAGAACTTGTGCTGCCCATTGTGGTAATAAATCTCTTCCCCATAAAATTATAGGTATAGAAGTAATAATTGGTTGAATAGTCGCAGGTTGTCCATCGGGCCCTTCACAGTGCAAAATATAACTACTTTGGTATACTTCAGGGGCTTTACCAACTCCAACTATGTTAAATTGAGTGGGTTGAATTGGCCACATGGATGGCCAGTGCTGTAGAGAAATGATTGAAACGTCTGCTTCTGTATCTATCAAACCTTTAAATTTCTTTCCCTGCATAGTTATTTCACAGGTAGGACATTTATCAGTAATTTGATTTACCCAATATGCTGCTTTGCCTTGTTTATTTGTGCTTCCAAATCCTCTTGTTCATTTAATTTCACTTTTTCCCATTCCCACATACGACACAATCAGGAGCTGTGCTATGGGCTCTCCTGGCTCTGTTTTCCAGGGAACAGAAGTAGATACAACAATTTGAATTTCCTCATTGTAATCTGAATCAATGACTCCTGTATGTATTTGTATGCCTTTTAAACTTAAACTAGACCTTCCTAAAAGTGATCCTATTGTCCCCACTGGCAAGGGTCCACAGACTGCTGTTGGGACCTTTTGCAGGGGTTGCCCAGGCAGAAGGCTTACAGGTTTCATGCAGCATAAATCTACCGTGGCACTACTGGCTATGGCAGGGGACAGACATTGTATGGGGGTGACGGAATGGCCTGAGCTGGAAATACCCCGGTTTAGAACGGGGCCCGGGAAGGGCCCCTCATGGCGTTTCTTGAAATTGGGTTCCCTTCTTTATCAAACATAGAGTGACACTGATTAGCCCAATGTTTTCCTTTTTTACATTTTGGACATATTTCAGGATCAGCAATTTTCTTTCTTCCCTTATCTGGCAGCCTGACTTCTATATTCCTTTCTAGTATGACCATGCTTCCCACAGTTAAAACAAGCTCCAGAAAATGAAGTATTTCCTTTATCCACTCTCAGTCCTGCCATTGCCTGTTCTACCAGAGTAGCTTTATGCAGATTACCTCTGATACCATCACTGGCCTTGATATAATCAACTAAATGTGCTTTCCCTCTGATAGGTCTCACAGCAGCCTGGCAATTGGGATTAGCATTGTCAAAAGCTAATAACTGCAACACTACATCCTGAGCAGCCAAATCTGCAATCATTTTTTTAAGAGACTCCTGTAATCAAGCTATAAAATCAACATATGGTTTTCTTGGTCCCTGTTTTATAGCACTAAAGGAAGGGTATTTTTCCCCACTTGAAGTGATTTTTCCCCAAGCTCTAATGCACACTCCACTAAGCTGTTCTATGACATCATCCTGCATGACCAGTTGTGCATCTAAACCAGCCCAGCCGCCAACCCCCAAAAGTTGGTCTGAGTTATATTAATTTGAGGATGGGCCTGGGTATTGCAAGCAGCCTGAATGGAAGCTTCATCTGCCCACCAAGTTTTAAACTGTTAGAACTGAGCAGGAGGTAGACAAGCTCAAGTAAGAGTGTCCCAGTCAGTAGGAATCATCTGACTGGAAACAGCAACATCCTTTAACAGTTCCATTACAAAAGGAGAACCTGGTCCATACTGATTAATAGCTTGTTTAAATTATTTGAGTAATTTAAAAGGAAAAGGCTCAAATGTAGCTGCAATATTTCCCTGTTGATCTGGGGGGGGGGGCATATTCTAACAGGGAACTGCCAAGCCTCTAAATCACCCTCTCATCTAGCTTGCTGAATTCCTGCCTGAATAGAACTAAGAGTGGTCACTCGAGGCACTGCTTGAGCAGTCACTGGGGCAACTACTTTTCACCCAGTGTCCTCTGGAAAAGAAAGATCTGGAGGGTCTTTTTCTTCAAAATAATAAGGAGGGTGTGCAGAAGGGTAGGGATGAACCTCTCCTTCCTTTGCCTCTTTCTCTTTAGCTGGTAAATAAACATGCTCTGTAACCTCTTCTGTTACTTTGGTATACTCTCGTTCCTCCTCATCATTAGTGTGAAAAAGTTCCAAGGTGAAACGAACCAGACCCCACACCTGTCCTATTTTTACCCTGATGCTTCTGAGCTCCCCCTCTTACTCACCATGGAGATTGCTTTAAGAGTACTCAGGTGTCCTCCAGTTAGTTTTCCATTCCAAACGTGGCTCCAGTGACCCTTCGACCTGGATTTGAGCCCCTATGATGGATGCCACTTGCTGAGACCAGCTGGGTGGGGGAGACCCTAAACCAGTGGTGCTAGAGGAATTAAAGACACATGCACAGAAATAGAGGTATGAAGTGGGAAATCAGGGATCTCACAGCCTTCAGAGCTGAGAGCCCCAAACAGAGATTTACCACATATTTATTAACAGCAAACCAGTCATTAGCATTGTTTCTATAGATATTAAATTAACTAAAAGTATCCCTTATGGGAAACGAAGAGATGGGCCAAATTAAAGGAACAGGTTGGGCTAGTTAACTGCAGCAGGAGTATATCCTTAAGGCATAGATCACTCATGCTATTGTTTGTGTCTTAAGAATGCCTTTAAGCAGCTTTCCACCCTGGGTGGGCCAGGTGTTCCTTGCCCTCATTCCCGCAAACCCACAACCTTCCAGCGTGGGCATTACGGCCATTATGAACATGTTATTTTGCTGCAGATATTTTGTTTATGGCCAGTTTTGGGGCCAGCATATGGCCAGATTTTGGGAGGCCTGCTCCCAACATGCCTTGGCCTCCCAAAGTGCTGGGATTACAGGTGTGAGCCACTGCACTCGGCCCTATATTTATTTATTTATGTTTTCTTTTTGAGATGGAGTTTCACTCTTGTCACCCAGGCTGGAGTGCAATGGTGTGATCTCAGCTCACTGCAACTTCCACCTCCCAGGTTCAAGTGATTCTCCTGCCTCAGCATCCTGAGTAGCTGGGATTATAGGTGCCCACCACCATGCCTGGCTAACTTTTGTATTTTTAGTAGAGATGGGGTTTCATCATGTTTGCCAGGCTGGTTTCAAACTCCTAACCTCAGGTGATCTGCCCACCTTGGCCTTGCAAAGTGCTGGGATTACAGGTGTGAGCCACCATGCCCAGCCTAATTTATATTTAATTTAGGTTATTTTATCTCATCTGTGATATGTAATGGAATACAGTATTTTCAATAATGGAAGTTATAAGAACTCAGGAATACACAAGGGGCTGTTGGCTTTCTAGGTTTTCCATGAGTCCACACTTAACATAAAATTTATTTCCTCTTAAATACTGGGCTTTGTTTCTCCAATTTGGGTGCATTGCACTGACAACTGTCATAGGTAATTGACTTAAACCACAGGGTTTATTCAAATGATATATCTGAAAAATTCAGTACTAGCTGATTTACCATAAATATGAGACAGAATATTTTCAAAATATTTAATTAATATTTATTTTGCCTGGGTTATAAATTTTATGAGTCAGTCTCTTCTTTAGAACTCATATAATCCTTACCCAGTCCAAACAATATGATCCTCAAATTCTCAGAAACCTGTACTCAATTTGTCTGGGCCATTTTTCTCTTTTCATAAACCTCCTTAAAGACATGACACTCTAGAATTTTGTAGGCTTTTGAAGTTTTTAGAAACTATATCAGAATTAACCTGTTAACTGTAGAAATGACTTGAAATGGTTATAAAGGAACAAATGAAAAGAAGTTCATTATATCTGCGGCCTACAATAATTTATCATAATAGCCATAATTATGACTAATAGCATATACTCAGATATATTAGATTTTTAGAAATTGTAGGCCAGGTGTGGTGGCTCATGCCTGTAATCCCAGCACTTTGGGAGGTCGAGGTGGGTGGATCATGAGGTCAGGAGATCGAGACCATCCTGGCTAACATGGTGAAACCACATCTCTACCAAAAATACAAAAAAAAAATAGGTAGGCATGGTGACATGTACCTGTACTCTCAGCTACTTGGGAGGCTGAGGCAGGGGAATCACCTGAACCCAGGAGGCAGAGGTTACAGTGAGCCAAGATTGCACCATTTCACTCCAGCCTGGGTGACAGGGCAAGACAAAAAAAGAAAGAAAGAAAGAAAGAGAGAAAGAGAGAAAGGGAGTAGAGAGGGGAGGGAGGGAGGAAGGATGTATACAATTTTGGAATACTTTTTTTGTTTGTTTGTTTGTTTTGTTTTGTTTTTTGAGACAGAGTTTGGCTCTGCCACCCAGGCTAGAGTGCAGTGGTGCAATCTCGGCTCACTGCAAGCTCTGCCTCCCAGGTTCATGCCATTCTCCTGCCTCAGCCTCCCGAGTAGCTGGGACTACAGGTTCCCACCACTGCACCCAGCTAATATTTTGTATTTTTGGTAGAGATGGGGTTTCACCATGTTAGCCAGGATGTTCTCAATCTCCTGACCTCGTGATCCACCCACCTCAGCCTCCCAAAGTGATGGGATTACAGGTGTGAGCCACCGCACCTGGCCTTTTGTTTTTTTTTTTGAGACAGAGTTTCACTCTGTCACCAGGCTGGAGTGCAGTGGCTCACTGCGATCTACACTTCCTGGGTTCCAATGATTCTTCTGCCTCAGCCCCCCAAGTAGCAGGGACTACAGGCATGCATCACCATGCTCAGCTAATTTTTTGTGTTTTAGTAGAGACGGGGTTTCACCATGTTGGCCAGAATGGTCTCGATCTCTTGACCTCATGATCCACCTGCCTCAGCCTCCCAAAGTACTGGGATTACAGGCTTGAGCCACCACACCCAGCCTTTGGACTAAATATTAATAACATTTATTAAAATAAAAGTTTGATCAAACATTTTTAATTTAACAATGTTTTCCATGTAATTTACCATATCAAATAATACTGTTCTTCACTCTTTGGGATGCTGCATTGGCCCTCTGTAACATCCAAAACTTTGGGATAAAAAAAAGCCAATTTTTTAGCTGAAATGTGATTTTGTGAAGCTTGTCAAATATGTCAAAGGGTTGCCAGGCATGGTGACTCATGCCTGTAATCCCAGCAGTTTGGGAGGCTGAGTCTGGTGGATCACGATGTCAGGAGTTCAAGACCAGCATGGCCAAGATGGTGAAACACCATCTCTACTAAAAATACAAAACTTAGCCGGGCATGGTGACAGGCACCTGTAATCCCAGCTACTCAGGAGGCTGAGGCAGGGGAATTGCTTGAATCCAGGAGGCAGAGGTTGCAGTGACCTGAGATCATGCCACTGCATTCCAGCCTGGGTGACAGAGCGAGACTCAGTCTCAAAAAAAAAAAAAAAAATGTCAAAGGGTTAAAATGCTTTACCAAAATAGGATCACATGTCACCATAAAATAATAGTCATTCACTTAAAAAAGTGATAATAAAAGGATTTTAAAAAATGAAACCATTACCACTTGATATAAGAGATTGAGTTTTCCAATTAAAACACCTGAGAAAGACAGCATGAAAAAAATTCTATCTCTACCCTCTTTGTTTTCAAATTTGTTCAAAAAGAGAACAAAAATATTTTACTTTGTCATATTATTAATACATAAAACTTTTGTTCCAGAGAAAATCAATTTCTAGTTTTGTATTAGTGTATTATCTATACTAAAACTCATTTTAATAAAACTTTATAAATAAATCCACCAAATTTGTCACTTTTGACCACTCTAGATTTCCGTACATGTTTTACAATCTTTTATAGTTAATTCTTTAGTTTTATATACTGTTTTGTTTCTATTCTTTTTATTTTTTCATTTTTCAACAATCTCTAATTTCAAACTTATTGGAGGAACCAGCCCCCAATATTTCCACATATGTTCTTTTCTATTTTCCTTAAGTGTCAGCCAGTCTGAGAAATAAAGAGAAAGAGTACAAGGAGAGAAATTTTACAGCTGGGCCTCTAGGGGTGTCATCACATATTACTAGGACTGTGATGGCGACCTTGAGCTGCAAAACCAGCAAGTTTTTATTAGGGATTTTAAAAGGGGAGGGGATGTACAAACAGGGAGTAGGCCACAAGGATCACATGCTTCAAAGGGCAATAAAGATCACAAGGCAAGGCAAATTAGAATTACCGATGAAGGCCTATGCCCTGCTGTGCACACATTGTCTTGATAAACATCTTAACAGGAAACAGGGTTCAAGAGCAGAGAACTGGTCTGACTAGAATTTACCAGGCTGGAATTTCCCAATCCTAGTAAGCCTGAGGGTACTGCAGGAGAACGGGGCATATTTCAGTCCTTATCTCAACCGCATAAGACAGACACTCCCAGAGTGGCCATCTATAGACCTACCCCCAGGAAGGCATTCCTTCCCCAGGGTTATTAATTATTAATATTACTTGCTGGGAAAAGAATTCAGTGATACTTCTCCTACTCACATATCTGTCTATAGGCTCTCTGCAAGAAGAAAAATATGACTCTATTCTGCCCAACCCCACAGGCAGTCAGACCTTATGTTTATCTTCCCTTGTTCCCTGAAAATTGTTGTTATTCTGTTCTTTTTCAGGGTGCACTGATTTCATATTGTTCAAACCCATGTATTTTACAATCAATTTGTACAATAGTGGTCCTGAAGTGATGTACATTCTCAGCTTATGAAGATAACAGGATTAAAAGATTAAAGTAAAGACAGGCATAAGAAATTATAAGAGCATTATTAGGGAAGTGATAAATGTCCATGAAATCTTCACAATTTATGTTCAGAGATTGCAGTAAAGACAGGCATAAGAAATTATAAAAATATTAATTTTGGGAACTGATAAATGTCCATGAAATCTTAACAATTTATGTTCTTCTGCCTCAGTTCCAGATGGTCCCTCTGTTCGGGCTCTCTGACTTCCTGCAACACAAACTAGAGGAAACGTTCTCAATTTTTTTATCAAAAAGTATTTTTTACTTGTCTATACATTCTATGCAGAGTTGTTTTTCTTACATCTAGTAGTTTTAATTACATACGTTAATTACATTAACTCTGAACAACCAAATTTTTAGTGAAATCTCAAGGAAGTAATTTAGAACAGTTTCATATCAGTATTTGTGACAAAAACAATTTTATATTTTTTAAAAAGGATGGTTTTCTCAAATTTTCTGTTAACTAACAGATCTAAATCTATTTAGTTTTTCAAACATCATATAAAAATAAGATTCCAGTAAATCTTGGTGTCTCACACTTGTAATCCCAGCACTGTGGGAGGTCAAGACATGGAGACTGTTTAAGCCCAGAAATTTGAGACCAACCTGGGCAACATAGTGAAACCCACATCTACAAAAGATACAAAAATTAGTTGGGCATAGTGCCCTCCACCTGGAGTACAAGCTATTCAGGAGGCTAAGGTAGGAGGATTGCCTGAGCCTAGGAGGTTGAGGCTACAGCGAACCATGATGGAGCCACTGCACTCTATCCAAAGTCACAGAGTGAGACACTTTATTAAACAAAAAAAATGCTAATGTATATAAACTAAACTTATGGGTTTCTTTGCTCTTATTATTTTAATAGTTATTGGAGTACAGGTGGTGTTTGCTGGTGATTTCTGAAATTTTGGTGCACCCATCACCTGAGCAGTGTACATTGTATTCAATGTGTAGTCTTTTATTCGTCAACCTCTCCCATCCTTCTCCTCAAGTCTCTAGAGTCCATTATATAATTCATATGTCTTTACAGCCTCATAGCTTAGCTCTCACTTATCAGTGAGAACATACAATGTTTGGTTTTCCATTCCTGAGTTACTTCACTTGGAATAATGGTCTCCAACTCCATCCATGTTGCTGCAAATGCCATTATGCTGTTTCTTTCTATGGCTGAGTAGTATTATGTATACCATATTTTCATTGTTTACTCATTGGTTGATGGGCATTTAGGCTGGTTCCATATCTTTGCAATTGCCAATTGTGCTGCTATAAATATGTGTGTTATAAGTTTCATTTTTTTGTTGTTTTTTTTGGGATACAGTTTTGCTCTTATTGCTCAGGCTGGAGTGCAATGGCGCGATCTTGGCTTACTGCAACCTCCGCCTCACGAGCTCAAGCAATTCTCCTGCCTCAGCCTCCCGAGTACCTAGGATTACAGGCATGTGCCACCATGCCTGTCTAATTTTTTATTTTTAATAGAGACGGGGTTCCTCCATGTTGGTCAGGCTGGTCTCTAACTCCCAACTTCAGGTGACTCACCCACCTTGGCCTCCCAAAGTGCTGTGGTTACAGGCGTGAGCCACCGTGCCTGGCCCACAAGTTTCATTTTTATGTGACTTCTTTTTCTGTGTATAGATACTCAGTAGTTGGACTGCTGAATAAAATATTAGTTCTATGTTTAGTTCTTTTAAGAATCTCCATACTGTTTTTTATAGTGGTTGCACCGGTTTACATTCACACCAAAAGTGTAAAAGTGTTTTTTTTAACCACATCCATGCCAATGTCTATATTTTTGTTTTGTTTTAATTATGGCCATTCTTGGCAGGGCACAATGGCTCATGCTTGTAATCCCAGCACTTTGGGAGGCTGAGGTAGGTGGATCAATTGAGGTCAGGAGTTCAAGACCAGCCTGGCCAACATGGTGAAACTCCATCTCTAAAAAAATATGAAAATTAGCCAGGCTTGGTGGTAGGTGCCTGTAATCCCAGCTATTCAGGAGGCTGAGGCATGAGAATTGCTTGAACCTGGGAGGCGGAGATTGCAGCGAGCCAAGATCGTACTGCACTCCAGCCTGAGCAATAGAGCAAGACTCAAGTCTCAAAAAAAAAAAAAAGAAAAAGAAAAGGCTGGGCATGGTGCCTCACGCCTGTAATCTCAGCACTTTGGAAGGCTGAGGTGGGCAGATCACAAGATCAGATCAAGACCATCCTGGCTAACACGGTGAAACCCTGTCTCTACTAAAACTACACACACACACACAAAAATTAGCCAGGCGTTGTGGTGGGTGCCTGTAGTCCCAGCTACTCAGGAGACTGAGGCAGGAGGATAGTATGAACCCGGTAGACAGAGCTTGCAATGAACCGAGATCGCACCACTGCACTCCAGCCTGGGTGACAGAGTGAGACTCCATCTCAAAAAATAAAAAATTATGGCCATTCTTTTTTTTGAGATGAAGTTTCATTCTTGTTGCCCTGGAGGGCAATGGCATAATCTGGCCACTCTTACAGGAGTAGGGTGGTATTGCATCGTGCTTTTGATTTTCATTACAAATCAAAGTCCCATTTATTTATCTTCACCTAATTGTATTTGCTTTTGGGTTCTTGGTCATGAAGTCTTTGCCTAAGCCAATGCCTACAAAAGTTTTTCTGATGTTGTCTTCTAGAATTGTTAGTTTCAGGTCTTAGATTTAAGTCTTTAATTCATCTTGAGTTGATTTTTCTATGAGAGATGAAGATCCAGTTTTATTCTTCTACATGTACCTTGCCAATTATCCCAGCATTATTTGTTGAGTAGGGCATTCATTCCCCACTTTGTGCTTTTGTTTACTTTGTCAAAGATCAGTTGGCTATTAGTATTTGGCTTTATTTCTGGGTTTTTCTGTTCCATTGCTCTATGTGCCTATTTTTATAACAGTACCATGATGTTTTGGTAGCTATAGCCTTGTAGTACAGTTTTAAGTTGGGTATTGTGATGCTTCTAGATTTGTTTTTTTTTTGTTTTGTTTTGTTTTTTGTTTTTTTTTTTTTGCTTAGTTTAACTTTGGCTATGCGTGCTTTTCTTTGGTTCCATCAGAATTTTATAATTGTTTTTTCAAATTCTGTGAAGAATGGTGTTATTCTGATGGGAATTGCCTTGAATGTGTAGATTGCTTTTAGTAGGTTGGTCATTTTTACAGTATTTACTCTACCCATCCATGAAAGTCAGATGTTTTTCCATTTGTTTGTGTCATCTGTGATTTCTTTCAGTAGTGTTTTGTAGATTTTCTTTTAGAGATTTTTCACTTCCTTGGTTAGGTATATTTATTTATTTATTATTATTATTATTTTTTTGAGATGGAGTTTCGCTCTCGTTGCCCAGGCTGGAGTGCAATGGCATGATCTCCGGTCACCCCGATCTCTGCCTCCCGGGTTCAAGTGACTCTCCTGCCTCAGCCTCCGGAGTAGCTGAGATTACAGGTATGTGCCACCATGCCCAGCTAATTTTGTATTTTTAATAGAGATGGGGTTTCTCCATCTTGGTCTGGCTGGTCTTGAACTCCCAACCTCAGGTGATCTGCCCGCCTAGGCCTCCCATAGTGCTGGGATTACAGGCGTGAGCCACCGTGCCCGGCCATGGTTAGGTATATTTCTGATTATTATATTTTTTGCAGCTGTTGTTAAAGACTTTGTGTTCTTGATTTGATTCTCAGCTTGGTGGCTGTTGGTGTATAGCAGTACTACTGATTTGTGTACATTGATTTTGTATCCTGAAACTTTACTGAATTTATTTGTCACATCTAAAAGCTTTTCGGGTGAGTCTTTAGGGTTTTCTATGTATATGATCTCATCATCAGTGAACAGTAACAGCTTCACTTCCTCTTTACCAATTTGGATGTCCTTTATTTCTTTCTCTTATCTGAATGTTCTGGCTAGGACTTCCTGTACTATGTTGGATAGAAGTGGTGAAAGTGGCCATCCTTTTCTTGTTTCAGTTCTCAGGGGGAATGCTTTCAGCTTTTCCTTGTTCAATATATGGCTGGCTGTGGGTTTGTCATAGATGACTTTTATTACTTTAAGGTATGTCTCCTCTATGCTGATTTTGCTGAGAGTTTTAATCATAAAGCGATGCTGAATTTTGTCAAAAGCTTTTTCTGTATCTATTGAGATGGTCATATAATTTTTGTTTTTAATTCAGTTTATGTGGTGTATCACATTTATTGACTTATGTACATTAAACCATTCATCCATCTCTGGTAGGAGATGCACTCTATCATTGCGTATTATCTTTTTAATATGCTATTGTATTTTGTTGGCTAGTATTTTGTTAAGAATTTTTGCATCTATGATCATCAGGAATATTGGTGTGTAGTTTTCTTTTCTTGTTATGTTTTTTCCTGGTTTTGGTATTAGGGTGATATTGGCTTCATGGAATGATTTAGAAATAATTCCTTCCTACTCTATTTTTTTGAATAGTTTAAGTAGAATTGATACCAATTCTTGTTTAAATGGCAGGTAAAATTCAGCTGTGAATCCATTTGGTCCCAGAGTATTTTTTGCTGGCAATTATTTATTACTGTTTCAATCTTGCTACTTGTTATTGATCTGCTCAGAGTTTCTATTTCTTCCTGGTTTGCTGTAGGATAATTGTATATTTCCAGAAATTTATTCACCTCTTCTAGGTTTTCTAGTTTGTGAATTTCATAATGTTCATAGCAGCTTTAAATAATCTTTTGTGTTTCTGTGGGATTGCTTCTAATATATCCTGTTTTGTTTCAAATTGAGTTTATTTGAATCTTCTCTCCTTTTCTTGGTTAATCTCTCTAATGGCCTATCAATTTCATTTATATTATCAAAGAATGAAAATTTTCATTTATCTTTTGAAATTTTTGTTTCAATTTCATTTAGTTCTGCACTGATCTTTGTTATTTATTTTTCTGCTGGGTTTGCATTTGGTTTGTTTTTGTTTCTCTAGATTCTAGAGGTATGAGCTTAGATTTTTAAATTTGAGCTCTTTCAGACTTTTTGATGTAGGCATTGTTATGAACATTCCTCTTAGCACTGCTTTTGCTGTATTCCAGAAGTTTTGATAAGTTTTGTCACCTTATCTTTCAGCTCAAAGAGCTTTTATATTTCCATCTTGATTTCATTGTTGAGCAAATGATTATTCAGGAAAAGATTATTTAATTTCCATGTATTTGTATAGTTTTGAGGGTTCCTTTCATAGTTGATTTCCAGTTTTATTCCACTGTGATCTGAGAGAGTACTTGATATAGTTTCAATTTTCCTAAATTTATTGAGACTTGTTTTGTGGCCTATCACATGGTCTATCTTGGAGAATGGTTCATGTGCTGATAAAAAATACACGTTCTTCAGTTGTTGGGTAGAATGTTCTGTAAATATGTGTTAAGTCCATTTGTTCTAGGGTATAGTTTAAGTTTATTCTTTCTTTGTTGACTTTCCGTCCTGATTATCTGTCTAGTGCTGTCAGTGGAGTATTGAAGTCCCCTACTATAAATGTGTTGCTGTCTATCTTATTGCATTTTTTTCTTTTTTTTTTTTTTTTTTTTGAGATGGAGTCTCACTCTTGTTGCTGAGGCTGGAGGGCAATGACACGATCTCGGCTCACTACAACCTCTGCCTCCCAGGTTCAAGCAATTCTCCTGCCTCAGCCTCCTGAGCAGTTGGGATTTCAGGCACCCGCCACCACACCCAGCTAATTTTTTTCTTTTTTTCCTTAAGATGGAGTCTCGCTCTTGTTGCCCAGGCTGGAGTGCAATGGCATGATCTTGGCCCACTGCAACCTCTGCCTCCTGGGTTCAAGCGATTCTCCTGCCTCAGCCTCCCGAGTAGCTGGGATTACAGGCACCTACCACCATGCCTGGCTAATTTTTTGTATTTTTAGTAGAGATGGGGTTTCACCATGTTGGACAGGCTGGTCTTGAACTCCTGACCTCAAGTGATCTACCTGCCTCGGCCTCCCAAAGTGTTGGGATTACAGGTGTCAGCCACTACACCCAGCCATCTAATTTGTATTTTTAGTAGAGACGGGCTTTTACCATGTTGGCCAGGCTGGTCTCCAACTCCTGACATCAGATCATCCACCCGCCTTGGCCTACCAAAGTGCTGAGATTACAGGCGTGAGCCACCTCTCCCGGCCTAAAGTTTTTTTTCTTTAAAAGTCTTCAAATATTTTCTATGATGAAAAATAAATAATGTGCTGTTCAGCTTTGATTTTCTTTTCTTTTCTTTTTTCTTTTTTTTTTTTTGAGAGAGAGTCTTGCCCTGTTGCCAGGCTGGAGTGTAGTGGCACGATCTTGGCTCACTTCAACCTCTGCCTCCTGGGTTCAAGTGATTCTCCTGCCTCAGCCTCCTGAGTAGCTGGGATTACAGGCACGTGCCACCACACCCAGCTAATTTTTGTATTTTTCGTAGAGGTGGGCTTTCACCAGGTTGGCCAGGATGATCTGGATCTCTTGACCTCATGATCCACCCACCTCAGCCTCCCAAAGCGCTGCAATTCCAGGTGTGAACCATGGCGCCCAGACTCAGCTTTGATTTTCTAAACTCATCCTTCATCTTTTTCCCCAAATTATTCCATGTCTTTTCAAAATGCTTCTCCAAATTTTTTTTTTTTTCTTGAAACAGGGTCTCACTCTATCACTCAGTTTTGGTTGCAGTGGTGTAACCAATCATGCCTCACTGCAGCCTGGACCTTCCAGGCTCAAGCAATCCTCCTGCCTCTGCCACCTAACTAGCTGCAACTACAGGCATGCACCACCATGGCTGGCTAATTTCGTCATTTTTGTCATGAAAACAAAATCTTATTATGTTACTTAGGTTGCACTGGAACTCCTGAGCTCACATAATTCTCCCATCTCAGCCTCCCAAAGTGCTAAAAATATAGGTGTGAGCCACTGTGTTCTGCAATTTTTTTTTTTTTTTTTTTGATACAGAGTCTGGCTCTGTTGCCTAGGCTGGAGTGCAGTGGCACCATCTCAGCTCACTGCAACCTCTGCCTCCCCGGTTCAAGTAATTCTTCTGCCTCAGCCTCCTGAGTAGCTGGGATTGCAGGTGCACGCCACCACGTCTGGCTAATTTTTGTATTTTTAGTAGAGACAGGGTTTCACCATGTTGGTCAGACTGCCCTTGAACTCCTGACCTCATGATCCACCCACCTTGGCCTCCCAAAGTGCAGGGATTACAGGCATGAGCCACTGTGCCTGGCCTCTTCTGCAATTTCTTAAGAGGATTATTTCCAGTGATAAACAGTAGTATATGAACACAAACCTAAAAGGAATCTGACTTATTCTGTAGAAGTGTCACTCTCCAGGATTTCAAGGGTCTAGGGCAGGGCAGCTACTTTAGTAGTATGATCTACAGAGGTGCATGGGCTTTGGCATCAGATAAAGTTGATCCTGAGTCTTAGCCCAGTCACTTAGTACTCGTGGGTCTTTGGACATGTTTGTTGACGTGGAGAAGTACTATATACCACATATGCAAAAAAGGTAGAGTGATACTGATTGCAAACTGGCAGCAATTTTTCTTCCCTCTTGCATCTATGCCTGTTGTCAGCTGCTTTACAGCCGTTTCCATCAAGATCCCGAATCTGTCTTCCAAACCCTAGATCTGGCTGGCCTTATTTGCTCAGGGCAGTAGAAACTTGTGAACATGACAGTGGGCTAGTTTGGGGCCCAGGCTCAAATAGTCTTGAATGCTTCTGTTTTTTGTTCAGAATGCTGCAATCTCCATGAATAAAGCCCATGTTAGCAAGCTTAAAAATAAGATACCATGGGGAGGAGAAGGAAGGTGCCCCTGTTGACAGCCCCAGAAGCAGAAGATCACCCCCAGAAGTACAGCTGGCTAGTCAACAAGCAGCTGATGATACAAGTCTGAAAGAGCACAGCTGATAACAGAAGAATGGCCCCACTCAGCCCAGCCTAAATGGCTGATCATCTTAATTATAAACTAGTAAGTTTTGGATGGTTTGTTATGCTGCAAAAGCTAACTAATACATGCACCAGTGCAGATAGGATGCCAGGATTCGGTGACAGGTTGATTACTTGTTGCCTTCTAACAGTGGGCACCCTCTAGGTACTGATTTCTTCCCCTAATTTAAAGTTGGATGTCTTGAAAGAGAATGTTGGCTAATGCAGAAATACAGGGAGACATGTATGCATGTGATTGGTGTTTATATTCACACAGTCCCCAAACCACAGGAGAAAACAGATAACCACAGCCTCGCAATTAGGGTCAAGGCCAAATAGCAAAATAAGTTTGCCTTTAACCTATTTTCTCCATATCTAAACATCAGAGTTCAAGAGTGTGGGCAGAACTGAAGACACAGAGGATTTTTTCTCCTAAACTCCATCATCCTATGTTCACAGCCTAATCTCTAAAAGAAAGGTGGGTGACAGGTGGTAAGCAGTGGTTTACCTGTGGTTATTTTATTTCTGCTGCCCTCAGCTCTTTCTATGGCCACTATCTGTTCCAACCTCAGAACTGAAGACAGATGTGAGTAGGGAGAGGCCCTTCCTTCGCCTCTGGCCTTTCACACAATCGACATCAGAGCTACCATGTGTGGCTCCTGGGTGCCTGGAATGTGCCTGGTCTGAACAGCGATATGCTAGAAAGGTAAAACACAGAGTTATTTTCAAAAATTTAGTTGCAAATATTTATAGACTTCATTAATAATTACATATTCCTCACACATTAAAATGATAATATTTTGTATATATTAGGTTAATTACATTGTTACAATCAATTCAACCTGTTCCTTGTTGTTGTTGTCATTGTTGCTGTTGTTTTTTGAGACAGAGTCTCACTCTGTCACTAGGCTGGAGCACAGTGGCACGATCTTGGCTAACTGCAACCTCTGCCTCCTGGGTTCAAGCGATTCTCCTGCCTCAGCCTCCCCAGTAGCTGGGATTACAGGCATGGGCCACCATGCCCAGCTACTTTTTGTATTTTTTTTTAGTAGAGACAGGGTTTAGCCATGTTGGCCAGGAGGGTCTCAATCTCTTCATTTCGTGATCCACCAGCCTTGGCCTCTCAAAGTGCTGGGATTACAGGCGTGAGCCACCGCGCCTGGCCTTTTATTTCTTTTCTTTATATTTTTCACCCCCCGACACAGAGTCTTGCTCTGTCCAACCAGGCTGGAGTGCAGTGGCGCAATCTCTGCTCACTGCAACCTCCTCCGCCTCCCGGGTTCAAGCAATTCTCCTGCCTCAGCCTCATGAGTAGCTGGGATTACAGATGCCTGCCACCGCGCTAGGCTAATCTTTGTATTTTTAGTAGAGACACGGTTTCACCATGTTAGCCAGGCTGGTCTCAAACTCCTGACCTCTTAATCTGCCCGCCTTGTACTTCCAAAGTGCTAGGATTACAGGCGTGAGACACCGTGCTGTCCCCTGGTTTCTTTTTAATTTTCTAGTTTGGCTACTAGAAAATTCAAAATTCACATGTGGCTCACATTTTATTTCAGAGGATTACCTTCTTTTTAAAATCTCAGGCTGCCTGCTCAAAGGACCATAAATGCCAGGAAGGTAAAAAACCTGAAATTTTAAAACATTTGTTATTATATCCTTTTCATTTATGTATAGCCATATGATATATTATTTACAAGTGCATATGACCTTATACACAAGGTTGAATGCAAATACCCTTGGGAAGAAGCCCTGCCTGAAAAGGCCGCAGCCTAGGCGGTCACTCATTCTTCATTCAGCCCAGCATCTAATTACATCTTCTATCAGTCAGGGCCTGAGAGGGTGGGGTTTTAAACGTTATCCAATCAGCGACGCCGGGCTGGGAACTGTCCAATCAGGCACGCAGCTTGAGCGGAGAGGACGGCTTCCGGGATGTGGCGGGATTTGTCCCGTTCTTTGTCTCTCGCTGCAGCTGGAGCTCCAGGTCTCGTCTTCGCTGCTCTGTGTTCTCCGCTCCTAGAGGCCCAGCCTCTGTGGTCCTGTGACCTGCAGGTATTGGGAATCCACAGCTAAGACGCCGGGACCCCCTGGAAGCCTAGAAATGGTGAGAGTGCGGGGTCCGACGTTCGGAGTGAGGGGTAGGGCTGGCTGAAACCGGTGGGAAGTGGCTGTGGCGGGACTCAGGCCTCCCCACAGTCAGCTCCACAAACTGCACCCCGAGTTCTCTTTGCCCAGCTCAGCCTCAGTCGCCTTCAGCCGTAAGATGGCGGTTGCGCCGACAGCCGGGCCCCGAGCGTCCTGTCTCTTCCCTGCATAGTGATTGCCTGGAGCCCTCTCTGGGGATCTCTGCACCCGCAGCGCCGCTTCTCCACCGGATTGTGCAGGGACCGTGGGAGGGTCGTCAGGGGAGAATCCTGACTTGAGGTGCGGGTTCATGAATGGGAAGAGGTTTGTTCCGTGGGGTTCCCATTTACTATTATCTCCTATTAAAAGTTAATGGTAGTCGCTGCAAAAATATTAAAAGAATTTAATCAAAGAGTGGTTCTAGGCCGGG
The DNA here is from genome assembly GCF_028885625.2 of Pongo pygmaeus. Classification (NCBI taxonomy): domain Eukaryota; kingdom Metazoa; phylum Chordata; class Mammalia; order Primates; family Hominidae; genus Pongo; species Pongo pygmaeus. The sequence goes on from NC_072393.2 coordinate 21,986,761, forward strand.
CGCGGTGGCTCACGCCTGTAATCCCAGCACTTTGGAAGGCCGAGGTGGGCGGATCAGAGGTCAGGATATCGAGACCATCCTGGCTAACACGGTGAAACCCCGTCTCTACTAAAAATACAAAAAATGAGCTGGGCGTGGTGGCGGGCGACTGTAGTCCCAGCTACTCAGGAGGCTGAGGCAGGAGAATGGCGTGAACCCAGGAGGCAGAGCTTGCAGTGAGCCGAGATCGTGCCACTGCACTCCAGCCTGGGCGACAGAGCGAGACTCTTGTCTCAAAAAAAAATTAACTGATTAAATAATTTAATCAAAAAGTGGTTCTAGAATTGTAGAGCACCAAGCTGTGGTTTGTAGTTTGTGGTCTATGGGAGAGACTTGAAAGAAAGTCTTTTGTAAAATGCATGATGAAGAAAACCAAATTTAGTAATTGGTTAGGTACAGTTACGTGGTTTCTTAATTTGTACATTAAAGGTGAAAATTTCCGGGTTATGTAATCGGAGCTCAATTGGCAGTTTACAGTAGGTGAAGCCTGAATTTTGTTTCTCTGAATGTAGTAATTAAAAATAATGTGCCTGAGTTAGATTTTTTTTAATTAAAGTAGGAACCCAGAGACTAGAGACACCTCAGTCTAATTGACTGCCACTTAATTATTTTCACACTCCACAGGGAACTGATTTTCTGCTGCACTTTTCACCTGGGTCCCAAGCAGGGTCTTAAGTCTAACCCCCGTCCCCCATTTCTCCAGCCTCACTCTGGCTTGCAGTAAGATACTAAATTTCCAATTTCTTCTGGGGTTCCCAAATGCCAGCTTTTCCTCCCTAATTCACATTATCACGTATTTGTGGGTTTTTTTGTTTGTTATGTTTTGTTTTTGAGATGGAGTCTCGCTCTGTCTCCCAGGCTGGAGTGCAATGGCGCGATCTCGGCTCACCACAACTTCCGCCTCCCGGATTTAAACAATTCTCCCGCCTCAGCCTCCCTAGTAGATGGGATCACAGTGCGCGCCATTATACCTGGCTAATTTTTGTGTTTTTGGAAAGACGGGGTTTCACCATGCTGGCCAGGCTGGTCTCGAACTCCTGACCTCAGGTGATCCGCCCGTATCAGCTTCCCAAAGTGCTGGGATTACAGGCGTGAGCCACTGGGCCTGTCCACTTATTTTGTAGTGTACTTTTTTATACCATATTTTAATTATTTTTTGGCAAAGCATTAAATGGTGCTTTTTTCTTTTTCTTTTTTTTTTGAGACGGAGTTTTGCTCTTGTTGCAAAGGCACATTCTCGGCTCACCAAAACCTCCGCCTCCGGGTTCAAGAGGTTCTCATGCCTCAGCCTCCTGAGTAGCTGGGATTACAGGCATTCACCACCACGCCTGGCTGATTTTGTATTTTTAGAAGAGATAGGGTTTCTCCATGTTGGTCAGGCTGGTCACGAACTCCCGACCTCAGGTGATCCGCCCGCCTCGGCCTCCCAAAGTGCTGGGATTACAGGCGTGAGCCACTGCGCCCTGCATAAATGGTGTTTTGGGGGTTTTTTGGTTTGTTTTTTGTTTTGAGACGGAGTTTCACTCTTGTTGCCCAGGCTGGAGTGCAGTGGCGTGGTCTCGGCTCACTGCAACCTCTGCCTCCCGGGTTCAGGCGATTCTCCTGCCTCAGCCTCCGCGTAGCTGGGATTACAGTCATGTGCCAGGCACCACGCTCGGCTAATTTATTTTTAGTAGAGACAGGGTTTCTCTATGTTGGTCAGGCTGGTCTCCAACTCCAGACCTCAGGTGATCCGCCCACCTCTGCCTCCCAAAGTGTGGGGATTACAGGCGTGAGCCACCACACCAAGACAAATGGTGCTTTTAAGAAGGTTTGTTATCTGTTTGTAAATATTTTCCATGAAAAGAAAGCAAATAATAATCCCTTGACACTGTGTTGCAGAAAATCTCTGTCTTTTCCTTTTATCTTTCTAGGCACAGAGTTGTTATCGGAATTTTTTTGGGTCAGAGTTCTGCTTTGGAAAATTTATGGGGTGATGTGTCCTCAGCCACCGTTTAGTTTTTTCCTGGTCCTGGGTTTCAGTATTATCTGGGGATAAACCGAGATATCTGCCATGGTTATGTCAGCTAGAGTGTCTAGTGGATATCAGCTTCTGGTTTATTTTCTCCCATAGGACGGCCTGAGGTATGGAGTGTATCCTGTCAAGGGGGCAAGTGGATACCCTGGGGCTGAGAGGAATCTTCTGGAGTACTCTTATTTTGAAAAGTTAACCCCTTGATATGTTAAAATTGTCTTTGGGACCAGCTTGACAAACACGGAGAAACGCCGTCTCTACTAAAAATACAAAAAACTTAGCCAAGCGTGGTGGTACATGCCTGAATTTCCAGCTACTCGGGGTTGCTGAGGCAGGACAATCACTTGAACCCGGGAGGCAGAGGTTGTGGTGAGCAGAGATCCTGCCATTGCACTCTAGCCTGGGCAACAAGAGCGAAACTCCGTCTAATAATAATAATAATAATAATAATAATAATAATAATGAATAAATTGTCTTCTACCAACCCAGCTTCCATTTCATGGAGACATTGTTTATCAGCCAATCAGATGCTGGTAATCAGGGGCAAACACAAATAACTTCCGCCCCCTGGATTCCATAAGGGAGCAGAAGAATAATGAAATAAATATAGTAAAAAAAAAAGAGTAAAAAAACAGTGAAAAATATGTGACCAAAAAAATAATATCCTGAAAGACAAACAACAAAAGCAACAACAAACTGACTCCAGTGAGATGGTGTAAGAGCTTGCAAAGTAAAATGCACCTGGGGCAGTCACCGAAAAATAGTGCAGTGTCTCCTGAATGGGTGGTTCTTGAGCACATAAGTGAGCAGGAGTGGGTGGAAGGATCTCTTAAGTGATTGAATGGCCTGACTTGAAACATGAGTCAGACACATCTGTTATTTAACCAGCACTGCCATTCCTGGATTTGTCACCTTGAAGAGATTTGTTCACTTATTTTCACCTGTTTTTTAGCTGTAAGTTACATTATATTAGTAGGGCTTGAAAGGTAGAAAAATATTTACAAACGGCATAAAAGATGTGGGATTCAAAAAAATTCATCATATATTTCATTTGTTAAAAATTTTCATTTAGCTTTTTCTTTCCCAGAGTGAGTTCACAAATTTTCTCAGGTGTGGTTTTTTATGGCTGGGTGATTTCAAACAGAATTTCAAGCTTAGCTTTTAGAATGCTACCAAGAGAAAGAAGAAGAAAAATCTCTATTCCATTTTTGTGTAGAAAATGAATACATTTCCACAAGAAAATGTGGTAGATAATTGGTGAGTTACATAGATTCATAAAAACATCAGTTCCTTTTTTTCGCAGGGTAAATTTTTGACAGTGAATATCTCTGTTCAAATTCTGTTATCTTGATTTCCGAGTTTTATGCTAAATTTTATGAGATGAAACTTGGTACTGCCTGGAAGTGTTTCCATATGACTAAATGTTTGCTGCATGATTTTTAATGGAATTAATAAAATAAAACATTTATTTTCTGAAAGAAATACTTTTGCTTTTCTTATTAAGGTATAAAATGTAAGCACCTTAAAATTTTCTTTCCTTATATAAACACTGTGTTTGACTAATTTTTTTGGATTTTTCAAACAGTTAGTTTCAAAAACCAAGTGAGGAACAGTAACATGGAAATTAAAGCTTGAGCCCAGTGACTCAGAGCTAAGGCTTATATTGAGACTGCAAAAGTAGGTTATTAAAAGTCCAGTTAGTTTTTTCTGGAAAGCCTCTCCTGCAGATCTTCTAGCCTGCTCACTGCAGTCATGGAAGAAGCCTTTCTGCTGAGAGAAGCTACAGAGTCCTGGAAAGCTACAGGCAGATGAGTTAAGGTTAAGACAAAAGGGGACTGGGAGGGTCTTACTGACCATGTAGTTGTTTTAAGGCAATTTCTAGACTTTGTAATATGTTACAAAGTTAGATTTCTGTTAAAAAATTTGAATTCCAGACCCAGGTGCAGTGGCTCATGCCTGTAATCCCTGCACTTTGGGAGGCCAAGGTGGGCGGATCACCTGAGGTCAGGAGTTTGAGACCAGCCTGACCAATATGTTGAAACCCCATCTCTACTAAAAATACAAAAATTAACTGGGCGTGGTGGTGGGTGCCTGTAATCCCAGCTATTCTGGAGGCTGAGACAGGAAAAATGGTTCAACCCAGGAGTCGGAGGTTGCAGTGAGCCAATGCGGTGCCACTGCACTCCAGACTGGGTGACAGAGTGAGACTCCATTTCAAAAAAAAAAAAAAATTGAATTCTAAAGCCGGGCATAGTGGCTTATGTCTGTAATCCCAGCACTTTGTGAGGTTGAGGCGGGCATACCACCTGATGTCAGGAGTTCGAGACGAGCCTGACCAATATGGTGAAACCCCATCTCTACTAAAAATACAAAAATTATCCAGGCGTGGAGATGTGCACCTGTAGTCCCAGCTACTTAGGAGCCTAAGACAGGAGAAATGCTTGAACCTAGGAGATGGAGGTTGCAGTGAGCCAAGATCATGCCACTGCACTCCAGCCTGGGCAACAGAACAAGAATCCATCTCAAGAAAAAAAAAAAAATTCAAACACAGGATTGCAACAGGAGGAATGCCAATTATAAAAACTTTAAGGAACGCAATTTTAGGTAGACAACGGCTTTTTTTCATAGAGTGGAACCTACAAGATTAGAAAGAATGGAGGGGAATGGCAAATGGGGGTTAAAAAATCAGATTTCAGATCAGAGAATGTTTTATCCTGAAGTCAGCATGTTCTTAGGAGGGATATAGAATGAAATTGTATAATGGCTCAGATTGAGAGTAGCTCAAAGTTCAGTAGCCTGTGAAAAATTTTATTTAGACCACTGAAGACAAATACAGCTGACTCTTTTAATGAGAAAAAGAAGAAAAGGTGCCAAGTTTTTACCAAAAAAGGGTCCCAATCCAAACCCCAAGAGAGAGTCCTTGGATTTCACTCTAGAAAAGATTCTGGGTGAGTTCGTAGAGTAAAATTAAAGCAAGTTTATTAAGAAAGTAAAGAAATAAAAGAATTGCTTACTCCACAGGCAGAGCAGTCCGGAGGCCTACTGGTTGCCCATTTTATGGTTCTTTCTTTTTTTTTTGAGACGGAGTCTCACTCTGTTGTGAGGCTAGAGTGCAGTGGCATGATTTCAACTCATGGCAACTTCTGCCTTCTGGGTTCAAGCGATTCTCCTGCCTCAGCCTCCTGAGTGACTGGGACTACAGGCGTCCACCACCACACTGAGCTAATTTTTTTCTCCACTACACCTAGCTAATTTTTTTTTTATTATTATTTTTAGTAGAGACAGGGTTTCACCATGATGGCCAGGATGGTCTCCATCTCTTGACCTCATGATCCGCCCACCATGGCCTCCCAAAGTGCTGGGATTACAGGTGTGAGCCACTGCACCCGGCCAGTTATTTTCTGGATTGTTTGCTAAACAAGGGGTGGATTATTTATCCCCATTTTAGACCATATAGGGTAACTTCCTGATGTTTTCATGGCATTTGTAAACTGTCATGGCACTGGTGGGAGTGTAGCAGTGAGGATGACCAGAGGTCACACTCATTACCATCTTGGTTTTGTTCGGTTTTATCCTGCTCTTTACTGCAAGCTGTTTTGCCAGCCAGGTCTTTATAACTTGTATCCTGTGCTGACCTCCTATCTTATTCTGTGACTTAGAATGCCTAACCATCTGGGAATTCAGCCCAGTAGGTTTCAGCCCTATTTTACCCACCCCCTATTCAAAACGGATTTGCCCTGGTTCAATACACCTCTGACATTTCCCCCCTCTTTTGTACAAAAAAAAACCCCTTAATCATAAGGGTTACAGAGGAATGAAAATTCATCTTCTGTACCTACTTCATGCTGTATAGGGGTGATGATATTCTTGCTTAGCTATTAGAGTCTTTTGTATCTGAGATAGAGAGGAGCTCAGTCAAAACTCATCAGTATGGTGAGGGCCATTCATAACTCTGAGTTTCAAAAAAGGGGTTATCTCAAAGATCAATAAGTGTTTAATTTAAGAAAACTTCTAGGCTGGGCATGGTAGCTCATGCCTGTAATCCCAGCACTTTGAGAGGCTGAGGTGGGTGGGTTGCTTGAGGAAAGGAGTTCAAGACCAGCCTGGCCAACATGACGAAACCCTGTCTCTAGCAAAAATACAAAAAATTAGCCAGGCATGGTAGGCCACGCCTATAATCCCAGGTACTTAGGAGGCTGAGGCAGGAGAATCGCTTGAACCCAGGAGGCAGAGGTTGCAGTGAGCCAAGATTGCGCCACTGCACTCTAGTCTGGGTGACAGAGGGAGACTCCATCTCAAAAAAAAAAAAAAAAGAAAAGAAAACATCCAGAAAGTTTATCCTGCATTTCTACACACAGAGTACAACTGCAATATATTTTACAAGTTCAGGCAGCCGCTTCTTGGTAGCAAAAGGATCATTTCCAGATGTCCTATCAGCTCTCAAGTTTCCCCTTTTGGAGGGGAAAAAGCTCCCCATGTCCCATGGTCCTATAGATGCCTAATTCTGTCACTCATAGACACCAGCAAACAGTGCAAGACAGATTAATCCAAAAAGAATAGCAATTAACATCCAGTGGTGTGAAACCAGTTCTTAGTTGAGAGAGACTTTACTGAGAGCAGTCTCTAACCTTCTAAATCTTAGGAAAGACTATAACCTTCCTAAGTTGGGCCTTGAGTCCAAGTACAGTCGAGCATCCTTGCCTTATTTTAGAGGCTGCTTTAACCCACGCTGTCATAGGAGAGACTCTGACTTTCCTAAGTTGTGCCTCCAACCTAATCTCATCCTTTACCCAGGTATATGGACTCAAAGTCAGCCAATTGGTATCCACAGATAATTCTTCTGGGGGAGGGACAGAGGTCTCTTCGGTATAGTCCTTTTGTGGTTGCCAGGAAAATGTTAGTAGAAAGAAGTCTTGATCCATACCCCAAGAGAGGGTTCTTGTATCTTGCTCAAGAAAGAATTCAGGGCAAGTCATAAAGTGAAAGCAAATTTATTAAGAAAGTAAAGAAATAAAAGAAATGGCTTTCTCCATAGGCTGGTTACGCATTTTTATGGTTATTTTTTAATTATATGCTAAATAAAAGGTGGATTATTTATATATCTCCTTTGTAGACCTTTATGATGTAACATCCTGATGTTGCCATGGCATTTGTAACCTCTCATGGCACTGGTGGGAGGGTAGCAGGGAGAATGACCAGAGTTCACTCTCATCACCATCTTGGTTTTGGTGGCTTTTATCCCACTTCTTTACTGCAAGCTATTTTATCAGCCAGATCTTTGTGACCTGTATCTTGTGCTGACCTCCTATCTCATCTTGTGACTTAGAATATCTAACCATCTGGAAATGTAGCACGGTAGGTCTCATCCTTATTTTACTCAGCCCCTATTCAAAATGGAGGCTGTGTACCTCTGACAGATTCTGTGTCTGGCTATGTAATAAATAAGGAAAGAGAGCACCATCTAAGTCATAATGGGAAGGGTATTTCTTTCTATAAACTGTTCCTGGAGAACACAAAGAATGAAGAATTTTATTAATCACAGCTATTTACTAAGGTTATGTATGTGTTTCATCTTTCTACATCTTTTTTTGTCCTATACATTTCCTCTATTTGAGTTTTCCTGAGCTGTATATTTTATAATAAACTGGTAAACATAACTACAGTGTTTTTCTGAGTTCTGTGAGTAGCTCGATCAGATAATTGAACTTGAGAAAGGGCTCAGGAGTCCCCAGTTTTTAAACAGTAGCTCAGACACATAGATGGGCCTATGGGGTTTGTGACTGGCATCTGCAGTGAGGACAATGTTGTGAGACAGCCCTGAATCAGGGTCTGTGCTGACTCTGGGTGGTGTCAGAATTCAAATGTTAGACATTGAGTTGGTGTTAGAGAATTGCTTGGTGTTCAGCAAATGCTACAGATTTGGTGCCAGAAGAAAGATATCACAGAGGCCTGGCCTGCAGTGGAACTCCACGTGTCTGAAAATGGAAGGCTCTGCTCTCCTGTACACAGACTGTCATACTGCCCGTTGTCCTGTGATTGCAGGTCTCCTTATGGTGAGAGAATGAAAACTCAGAGGAAAGGAGATCTAATGACAGACCCTCTGTCTCACAGCTGCCACCACTGGATTCCCACCCACTCATAAACACACCCACTAGACATTGATGTGTCCACACTCCTCCCAGGACTAGGCATCACCTTCAGGAACTTTACCACAGCATATTTGATCCTAGGGTTTCTTGCCAAAAAGACACAAAAGTGTCTACAAGTCTTCTGGCATATCTCCACCCCCAGACACTGAATCTGCAGCAGTAACCTGTTTTCTCCATCTACCTAGCATTATGGAGCACCTGTTCATAATCTCATCTGCCTGCAAGGACACAGAAATAAATCAGAGTACAGCCCCACCGGGACCACTATCTGTAGAACAAATAGTTCTTTCCAGTTATATTGCACTCTTCTGCATGCCTGGGTTTTTCTTTTCTTAACTTTTCTTTTTGGTTCAGGCATACACGTGCAGGTTTGTTATATAGGTAAAATTGTTTCATGGGGATTTGTTGTAGATTATTTTGTCAGTGAGTTCCTAAACATAGCACCAAAGAGGTATTTTTTTCTGATCCTCTTTGTCCTTTTATCCTTCATCCTCAACTAGGCCTTCCATGACTGTTCCTTCTTTATATCCATGTGTTGTTATTATTTAGCTCTTCCTTACAAATGGTAATATGCATTTGGTTTTCTGTTTTGCATTAATTTTCTAAGAATGGTCTCCAGCTCCATCCATGTTGCTGCAAAGGACTTAATCTTGGTATTTTTTGTTTGTTTGCTTGTTTGTTTTTTGAGACGAATTCTTTTTTTTTTTTTTTTTGAGACGTAGTTTTGCTCTTGTTGTTCAGGCTGGAGTGCAATGGTGCGATCTCGGCTCACTGCAACCTCAGCCTCCCAGGTTCAAGCAATTCTGCCTCAGCTTCCCGAGTAGCTGGGACTACAGGTGCATGCCATCAAGCCCCGCTAATTTTTGTATTTTTAGTAGAGATGGGATTTCACCATGTTGCTCAGGATGGTCTCAATTTCCTGACCTTGTGATCTGCCCACATCGGCCTGTTTTGGAATTACAGACATAAGCCAACGTGCCCAGCCAGACAAATTCTTACTCTGTTGCTCAGGCTGGAGTGCAGTGGTGTGATTTCTGCTCACTGCAACCTCCACCTCCCAAGTTCAAGTGATTCTCCTGCCTCAGCCTCCCAAGTAGCTGGGATTACAGATACTTGCCACAATGCCCAGCTAATTTTTTGTATTTTTAGTAGAGACGGGGTTTTAGTATATTGGCCAGGCTGGTCTCAAACTCCTGATCTTAAGTAATCCACCTGTGTTGGCCTCCCAAAGTGCTGGGATTACAGGCATGAGCCACAGCACCCAGCTTTGTGTTTTTATATGGCCACATAGTCTTCCATGATTTTAAGTACCATATTTTATTTTGATTAAATCTTTATTATTTTTTTTTGTTGTAGAGTGTCTCACTCTGTCACGTAGGATGGAGTGCAGTGGTGCGATCTTGGCTCACTTCAGCCTCAACCTCCAAGGCTCAAGGCTTAAGGAATCCTCCTACCTCAGCCTCTTAAGTAACTGGAACTATAGGCTTACACCATCACGCCTAATTTTTCTTTTTTATTTTTTGTAGAGATACGGCTTTGCCATGTTGCCCAGGCTAGTCCTTAACTCGAGCTAAGGCATTACACCTGCCTTAATCTCCTAAAGTGCTGGCATTACAAGCATGAGCCACCTCATGCTATCATATTATATTTTTTCAATCTAGTCTACCATCAATAGGCAGTTAGGTTTATTCCATATCTTTGTAATTGTGGACAGTGGTGAAATGAACATGCATGTTTTAAGTTTTGCATTTAAGTCTTCAATTCAGGTTGAGTTGATTTTTATATATAGTGTAAGGAAGGGGACCAGTTTCAATCTTCTACATAGTGCTAGCTAGTTATTCCAGCACTGTTTATTAAATACAGAATTCTTTTCACATTCCTGTTAGGTTTGTCAAAGATCAGATGGTTGGAGGTGTGTGGCATTATTTCTGGGCTCTCTATTCTGTTGCATTGTTCTATGAGTCTGTTTTTGTGTCAGTATAATGCTGCTTTGGTTACTGTAATGTAGTTTGAAGAGGGGCAATGTAATTGCTTCCAGCTTCATTCTTTTTTTTTTTTTTTTTTGAGACATAGTCTCTCACTGTCTCCCAGCCTGGAGTGCTGTGGTGTGATCTCAGCTTACTGCAACCTCCACCTCCTGGATTCAAGCGATTCTCCTGCCTCGCCCTCCTGAGTGGCTGGGATTACAAGTGCATGCCACCATGCCTGGCTAATTTTTGTATTTTTAGTAGAGATTGGGTTTTACCATGTTGGTCAGACTGGTCTTGAACTCCTGACCTCATGATCCGCCCACCTCAGCCTCCCAAAGTGCTGGGATTACAGGCTAGAGCCACCATGCCTGGACTATTGAAAGCTTTTTAAACACCTATTGAAATAACTTTGTGGTTTTTATCTTTAGTTGTGTTTATATGATGAGTAACATTTATTAATTGTATGTTGAACCAACCTTTTATTTCAGAGATACAGCCAAGTTGATCATAGTGCCTTAGCTTTTTGATGTTCTCCTGGATTCGGTTTGCCAGTATTTTGTTGAGGATATTTTCATCAATGTTCATTAAAAATATTGGCCTCAAGTTTTCTATTTTTTGTTTTATATTTGCCAGATTTTGGTATCAGAATAATGCTATTTTTATAGGATAAGTTGGAAAGAAGTCCCCTTTTCTCAATCTTTTGAAATAATATTAGTAGAAGTGGTACCAACTCTTATTTTTACATCTGGTGGAATTCAGCTGTAAATTTTTCTGATTCTTTGTTGCTTTTGGTGGGTAGGCTATTTCTTACTAATTCAATTTTGGAGCTTGTTATTGGTCTATTCAGAGATTCAGTTTCTTATTTGCTCAGTCTTTGGAGGATGTATCTTTGCTCCAAGGTTACAATCCTCAAACTTGGCCCAGATGAATTCTCTACTTATATTCACGTTGCCTCAGTTTTTTTCTTTTAGGTAGACATATTACTTAGAATGTGCTAGAGCAGCCTCTATGAAGGGATCTCTTCTTTGATTGTACTCTGCTTGCTGTACACCCAAGGATGCAGAGTCAGGTTGATCCCACCTAGAATCTGCACTTAAGTTCTAGCCTCTGTCTGGGATTTACAAGACAGGGCCAGACTTTGGATTGAGAATGTACTGAAAACCAACAGAAGGCATTTTTCTGTATTGTGAGATGTCAGTGTAGAAATCTTAAATCCCCCATTTGAGAGTGTGGCTCTTTAAGCTTTTCAATCTTGTTCAGTGACCTGCTACAGTTTGTGAGAGGATCCCGGTGTAAATAGAATCTGATGATAGAATCTGTAAGTGTAAACAAGCATCTGAAGAATGAGAGATCAAGGCCACAAAGTATCCAGAGCCATAACCACAACTATACCTACCGATAATTGTGATATTGGAGTAAAGTATTATCGTCCTTCTTCTTACCCAAAAGCTAGCAAAAATCAGGATAGGTGATCCAGGTTTTAGAATCAGCCTGAGTTTCTCCAGCCTGGCTTATCACTGGGCCATCAGCCCTGGGTCACTGGGAATCCTCTCCTAATCACCTGGGTGTCCTTAAGACATTTGAGGATGTCAAGGGTAGAATTATGTCGGGCTAACAAGAACGATTAGTTCTGTTTCTGTCTCGTTATAAGAGAAAGGAGACATCCTGTGTTTTTTTCCCCCTCATACAAGAGATAACTTTGGTTGTTACCAAGATGAGAGCTTCTCAAGTTTTCTGGTACTAGGGTGAAAGACAAAGAGGAGGTCTGGTGACTCAAACAAACTAATTACTTCCATTTCATATGGTCATTCAAAAAATAGATGAAGCAGTCAAGGTCCCTACCATCCAGGAAATTTTAGTCTAGACTAGCAACTGGATACATGGTTGAATTAAGCATTATATGGTTGGTACAGTGAATAGAAGTGTGCAAAAAAAAACTTGGTCCACTTCTTTTTAATATTGTTGTGACTTCTGAAGTTATCACCTGAAGGTATATTTATGGACTGAATAATTGTTATTATTATTTGTGTTTCTTTTACTTTTCTAAGAATACATATTTATCTTCTAATAAAATTATCCTAGAAAACTTTAAAAGATATGTTTAAATTGCTTATTAGTATACGTTACAAAATTGACAGCAGTGGCAAAAATAGATTAGTGTTACATAAACTCTGGGATTTAACTTTTTTTTTCTTTTTTCTTTTTTTCTTTTTTAGGTGGAGTTTCGCTCTTGTTGCCCAGGCTGGAGTGCAATGGCGCGATCTCAGCTCACCTCAACCTCCGCCTCCTGGGTTCAAGCGATTCTCCTGCCTCTGCCCCCTGAGTAGCTGGGATTACAGGCATGCACCACCACCCCAGCTAATTTTGTATTTTTAGTAGAGATGGGGTTTCTCCATGTTGGTCAGGCTGGTCTTGAACTCCCGACCTCAGGTGATCCACCCACCTCGACCTCCCAGAATGCTGGGATTACAGGCATGAGCCACTGTGCCAGGCTGGGATTTAAGTTTTTCTTAGGTAAGCTTAGGCAAAACAGAACTGGAAATACTCCAGTGATGTAGAAAACAAATTCTACCTAGGTTCTTTTCCCTGCCCCAGTTCTGATCAGATTCACCATTTTTGGAGGCCTTATTTAGGTCTGGCCCCACTCTGGAGTCTTTCCTTACAAAACTGATTTATAAAGATTCAAGTTTTTGGGGGTAAATCCTGCTGACTTTCTAGAGCTGCTGCTCACAATATCCTGAAAGCCAAAAGCAGATACGTAAGAAAAATAAACTATCCATTTTAAGATCTTAATTTTTAAATTTTGTAGTAAAACCAGTGCTTACAGAAACATTCCATTTAGCAAATTTTCTATTCCTGCAGATCCAGTAGCTGCTCTACAAGTCATAAACAAGTAAATATAAACACAAAAAAATTTCTCTAAACTACATTCTAAATCCTGAGAATTATTGAACACTTAGTATGAACTTTCAAGGTGTTAGTAGGACATAATAACAAATAATAACACATAATGTGTTATTCCCAGCACAGTGCTCTGTAACATACTATTGAGCACATAGTATCTGCTTAATAAACAGTGCATTAGTTCATGTGTACATGTTGTTTTTTAAATGCAGACTTATTCAGACATTGCTGCCTTCTGTGTCCTCTGTAAACTTTAGAGAGCCAACAAAGAATATGAAACTTTCCATTTTTTGTCTTTATTTGGGTGTCAGAAATATTGTATTGTGACAAGAGTGTGGCATGTAAGGGACTCTGTGCTGTGCCTGCTTTCTCTAACTAATGCTAATAATGAGCCCAGGGGGAGCAACATCAACATTAACAGGGGACTTGTTTGAAACACCCATCCATGGACCCTTTCCAAACCTACAGAATCACATTACATAAAGTGGGACCAACATTACCAAGTGATTTTTGAGCTCATTAAAGCTTGAGAGGCAATGCTTAGCTAAGTGGTTATCAGCCTAGACTTCTCATTAGCATTACATGGCCAATTTGCAGAAATATCTTTACTTGTACCCTTTCCACAAGTTCTGTTTATTGTTCTAGGTGAAAGTATTCATGTTGTTTTAATTGTTTCTCATGTGATTCTAAGGTGAGGCCAGAATCAACTGTGTGGGGTTCAAGATACACTCATGAGAGTCAAGTCCCACCTTTGCACTAAAAGTTAGTCACAGGGACTGTTCTGTTTGGTTTTCATAGGGAGAGGTCAGTGTCACCCATATTTCCATTACTGTAGCAGAAATTGCTGGTGTTTGTGGCAAAAGCAGGCACCTGAAGACAGAAATAGAGAAACATATTTTTATATTCATCGAGCAGTTCATTGTTCCTGAATCTCTGCTGTTATAAAGGACAGAAATGGGTGGCCTTTTTCTGCAGGTCTTAGTTCTTTTTTCTGTGGGTGTGAGGCTAGCAGGTAAACGGGTGGTGCTGATACCTTTTAAGGAATTTTCTCAAGATGCAGGTGTAACTTCTCCAGAGAATGTCATCTGAAAAGCATTTCCAAGGACGTCGAAAGAGGAAAAATGACTTTTTTCTTTTTTTTTTTTTTTTTTTTTTAGCTAAACATGTCTCAGATGAAGAGCTGTGTCCACTCTGCCTCCTGGAGTGCGATGCATTTAGTCCTTGCAAACCTTTACTTCTCTACTTGTATTTCTTTCCCCTAATGAGTTTAACTGCTTTAAAAAATTCTTGTGATAGTCAATGGTCTCTGCAAAATATTTCACGCCTGTATCCCAGAGCCTTCTCTACACTTTCTAAATCATGACTTCTTATATGCCATGCAGAATTCTTACCATGAATTTTTGATCTGCAATATTAAAAATGTTTCTCTTGTTGCTGTTGAACATGGGAAGATATGGATACTCAAGATTCCTACTGGGGGAACGTCCTTAGTAAAGATGGAGAACATGTAATGTTGAGGTTTCATATGTGTTCTTCATTAGCTCTATTCAGAACAGGATTAAGAAAATGCTTATTTAAACTGGATGGCATTTATTACCCTGAAAGTTCTGAAAAAAATAATTATTGTGAGATACCCACTTTCTAGGGTGCTAAAGAAAGACTACTTTAAATTGTTATTAAAAATTACAGAACATAGAAGATATCTGCATCTTGAACTCTGCATAAAACTGATTTTTCTGTGTGGTTAAATTGAGACTATACTTTTTGGGGGGCAATATCTCAGTAACGAGGCTGTGTTCTTCGGTGTGCATCAACGCATCACAAAAATTTGTCCCCATGCAGTTGATTTTAAATATACTTCAAGAGCTCTCAGAAATATTCATTTCACTATAGAGTTAATTATTTTTCTCCTCATTATTAAGTATTTTTTTAATGTAGCTAAAGAAGCGCTGTGCACAAATCACCACATTTAATCTGGCAGCTGCTTTTCTTAGGTTTTCTTTGCATATGTCTATCTTTGGAAAATGAAGACTCTTTGTTTACAGGTGACAAAAATGGGGTAAAACACAGGCTCTTCCACTTACTGGGTGTTTGACAAAATATTCTTTTTGGGCCAAACACATTGGCATTACTAGTGAGCTTGTTAGAAATTCAGAATCTCAGACTTTTATTTCACATCTTCTGAAAAAAAATCTGCATAAGATCTCCAGTTTATTGTACACATTAAAACTTGAGAGGTGCCGTCTAACTGAACGTGTCATTTTTGCCTGAAAAATATGTACTACTCATTCTTTGTGATGCAAATATAACACTAAAAAATGTACATGTTTGTGTTTATGCCTTTGGTTTTTATACTTTATTGTTCATAAAATTATCATATATAGAGCGGTATTGTGGATCTTATACCATTCTCTTCTCTCAGAGAATACATTAGAGAATATTTCTGTGTTTAAAATTGTTGGATGATTTCAGTCATTCCTGTAAGTCAGAACCAATTTTCTTTACTCTCTCATTTAACCTTAATTCAAATGATAAATTCTGCCCATGGACACTTGTAAATGTGTGTGTGTGTGTGTGTGTGTGTGTGTGTGTGTGTTTCAGGGGCCATTGACATTTAGGGATGTGGTCATAGAATTCTCTCAGGAGGAGTGGCAATGCCTGGACACTGCTCAGCAAGATTTGTATAGGAAAGTGATGTTAGAGAACTTCAGAAACCTGGTGTTCTTGGGTGAGAATAACTTTAATACACAATTCCTTATATACACTAAAAGTTTCATTTCTCCATTTTTGTAGAATAATTGTTGGTAGTTTATGCTTTGCATAAATGCGTTTCTGATGCCTGTTTTCAAAAAATCATGAGGAATTATCCATGTAGAAAAAAATTTCCTCAAGATGTTTTATCTTAACCTGAACTTTTTGCATTCCTGAGCTGGTCTGTACCCTTCACTCTAGAGTAGTGGTAATCTCAGAAATTTAGTAGTATAAAATATTGTTGCCCATATGTTAAAATCTATTTGCCACCAGTAATTTTTGATTCATAAGCACTGAGTAGCAAAATTAAGGACCTACAAATTTAAAATATTTTCTAAATGCTAAGAACTTCCTGTCATTAAATAGTATTTTGGGATGAATTTTCTAGAATATTCTATTACCTCCTCTTTACTAAGCACAGTAATAGGTAGGTAATTAGAGAATATGAGCAAGATTCATGTTATTTATTTTTAATAAAGCAGGTATTGATGTCTCTAAGCCAGATCTGATCACCTGTCTGGAGCAAGGAAAAGATCCCTGGAATATGAAGAGACACAGTATGGTAGCCACACCCCCAGGTAGGTGAGAGTGAATGAAACAGTTGACATAGATGAAAGGTTAGAAGATTACAGAAAAAAAAAAAAGCAAGTCCCTATAATGTGATTTGGGAAGCTGTGTTCCAAAGCAAATAGATTCTGGGAAGCCTGAGGTGTGTGTTTTGTTTTTTTGTTTTCTTTTTTGTTGTTACTGTCACATAGGGCCATCTTCTGTCTTAGGCTTTTAAATTCTCTAAGGATTCTACTTTCCCTTCATTGATTTTCCTTCAAGTTTACAGTGAGAGCCAGAGTCCTCTTCATGGCATATAAGAGACTACACAATCTGACTGCATTTCCATTGTTTTGGGGGACACACGAATATCTGCATGATTTTGAGAAACTTTATGTTAAACTATTTTTTTAGTTCTCTTTTGCATCACATCTAAAATGTGTGAGAGTAGTAGTCACTGTTCTATTGGTTTTTATGTTAATTTTCTGCACATTCCATCCTTTTTTTATTAGTATATTCTTGAAATATAGTCTGAAATTATAAAATATGATGTCTTTCTGCTTTGTTCTTTTCCCTCAAGATTGCTTTGGCTATTCAAAGTTTATTGTAGTTTTTTTGTTTTGTTTTGTTTTTTGTTTTGAGATGGAGTTTCACTCTTGTTGCCGAGGTTGGAGTGCAAAGGCTCCATCTTGGCTCATCGTAACCTCTGCCTCCAGCGATTCTCCTGCCTCAGCCTCCCGAGTAGCTGAGACTACAGGCATGCACCACCATGAGAGTTTTTAGTAAAAACTCTCATGTTTTTATAAAAAGTTTTATAAAAATTTTGTATTTTTAGTATACCTGCCTCAGCCTCCCAAAGTGTTGGGATTACAGGCGTGAGCCACTACACCCAGCCTTTTTTTCCATTTTATACTTTCATTCCATTTTGGTCATAGAATGTAATTCATAAAATGTCAAATTTAACAAATTTTTAAGACTCCGTTTTTGGTCTAACAGGTGGTCTATCAAAGAGAATGTTGCATAAGCTATTGAGAAGGATATGTTTCCTCATATTCTTGAGGACTCTTCTCTATTTCTCTGTTAAAAATAATTGTACGGGCTGGGCGCGGTGGCTCATGCCTGTAATCCCAACAATTTGGGAGGCCGAGGCAAGTGGATCATCTGAGTTTGGGAGTTTGAGACCAGCCTGACCAACATGGAGAAACCCCGTCTCTACTAAAAATACAAAATTAGCCAGGCATGGTGGCGCATGCCTGTAGTCCTAGCTACTCAGGAGGCTGAGGCAGGAGAATCGCTTGAACCCAGGAGGTGGAGGTTGTGGTGAGCCGAGATCGTGCCATTGCACTCCAGCCTGGGCAACAAGAGCCAACTACATCTCAAAAAAAAAAATTGCATTATACTGCCTTCAATTCCTCTCTTCACTTACTAATATTCTGTCTTGTTTTATTTTTATTACAGAAAGTGGGGTATTGAAATTTCCTACTATAATTATATTGCTGTCTAGGTGTTTCTTCCAGTCTGTCAATATTTGCTTTATATATTTGGAACCTTAGTGTGACATACACACAGACACACACACACATATACACACACACAAATTTGTCATAGGTTCCCAGTTAATAAACCTATTATTGTTTAATGTCCTTCTTTGTCTCTTTGCAGTTTTGACTTAAAGTAATTTATGTAAGATATGACAGTTTTTGACTTAAGATGTAGCTTTTGTAACACTATTTTGACCTCTTCTACTCTCATTTGATTAGTATTTGCATGCAATGTCTAAATCTATCGTGCCACCTTCAGTATGTTTTTATCATTAGATGTCAGCTGACCCTTGTAGAAAGGCAAATTGGATCTTGGTTTTTAATAATTTTAAATAAATTTCTTTATTGAAAGTATGTCTATTGATTGGAAAGTTTTCTGAAACAAAGAGACTTACTAATTTTTTCTGTTGTTCTATTTGATTCTTGCATCTTTGTCCCACATTTTCTCTCTTTCTGTTTCTCTCTGTGGCTGTTTTATTTTTACTTTGATATGCTTTTACTTTTTTATTTTGTTTTCTGTATCTATATAGGCATATTCTTTGTGGTACATGGGGGATAACATAAAACCTCTAAAAGATACAATGTATTTCAGTCTGGTTAAAAATGAACTTTAGTTGCATGCAAAAATTTTTTCTCATTACATATGTTCTCAGATTTGTCCTAGATGTTGCTAATTATATTTTTATTTGTATATTTATTAACAGATGTTTATAATGATTTCTATGCCTTTATCTTTCAAATTTTGGAGAATAATTAAAAATTTCTTCTGTGCCATTATGATAATGCTAAGAAATTTATTTTTGTGTATGTGCATATCTTTCCCAGAAAATAATGTGTTTTAATATGACTTTGTGTTGCTTTGTTGAATCATCTTATTTTCATTGGAAGCAACGCTTTCAACACCTTTTATATGTAAGGAAGTGCCAATGTACTTTATAAAATTTGGTTATTTTTGAAGTTTGTTTTCTTTTTATTTAGCAGGACAGATTTGGTGATGATATTATACTCACTTGATAACTGTTTTCTTCAGATTTGACTATATCACACAGTTTCCTTCTGTCCTGAAAAAGTTTTGTTGAGAATCCACTGGCTATCTAATCTCATAAGAGTATTCTTGCAAATAATATAACTTTTTTTTTTTTTTTTTTGAGATGGAGTTTCACTCTTGTTCCCTAGGCCAGAGTGAAATGGTGAGATTTCACCTCACTGCATCCCGGGTTCAAGCAGTTCTCCTACCTCAGCCTCCTGAGTAGCTGGGATTATGGGCATATGCCACCACAACTACACCCTGGCCAACCCCCTAAACACCACACTCCACATTAAACCCGAATGATACTTCCTGTTCCCCTACACAGTTCTACGATCTATCCCCAACAAACTAGGAGGCGTTCTAGCCCTCTTACTATCTTACTCATCCTAGCAGCAATTCCTGCACTCCATATATCCAAACAACAAAGCATAATATTCCGTCCACTAAGCCAATCCCTATATTGATTCCACCCAGCTAAGTTTGTATTTTTAGTAGAGACGGGGTTTCTCCATGTTGGTCAGGCTGGTCTCAATCTGCCGACCTCAGGTGATTCACCCACCTCAGCTTCCCAAAGTGCTGGGATTACAGGCTTGAGCTACTGCGCCCAGCCAACACATCACTTTTATCTTGCAGCTCCCAAGATTCTCTTTTCTGTGACTTTTAAAATTGTGCTTACATATGTGTTTGATATAAATATCTTTGTATTCTAGTTTGTTTGTTGAGCTGCTTCATTTTTACATCATTTTTAAAAGATTTCTCAGTTATTTTTTATATTTTTTACCTCCATAATTTGTTTTTCTAATATTTTAAATATTTCTGTTCTTATTTCCAGTTTTCTGATTTTCTGTGGTTCTCTGTGTTCATATTTTACTCATTGAGTATTCAATTTATTTTCAATTTTTAGAATTAATGTATACATTTTTTATTTCTTTCTGAAAAAATTTATAATAATTTTGTTGGAACTACATTGCCCTGTTGTATATATATTCTAATCTTTTATTAAAATTTGCACATTAAAAAAAGTTACCTGTCCCAGTCTTTATAATGTGGCTTTTTCCTGGCATACTTTGAACAATTGTCTGGGTTAGAGATTCTGAGAGTCTCTCAGACATATTCTTACAATGTGTCTTGCCTGAAATTTTGTGTTTATTTTTTAGTTAAGGAAATTATTCATCTTCTTTGTTAATAGTCAGTAATCACTCGCTGCACCTGTTTTCTTTCTGCGGTCCTGCAGTCTCCT
This sequence comes from Pongo pygmaeus, assembly GCF_028885625.2. Classification (NCBI taxonomy): domain Eukaryota; kingdom Metazoa; phylum Chordata; class Mammalia; order Primates; family Hominidae; genus Pongo; species Pongo pygmaeus. The sequence continues at coordinate 22,006,945 of NC_072393.2, forward strand.
CACTGCTGTAACATTTACCTTTGATCTCAGCAGACTCAAACTGTCATTCCAAATTATACCACCATCTCTTTCAGCACTATATGTCATGGGTAACAGAAACCAGTGTCTTCAAAGGCCCCTACAAGCAAGTAATAAAGATATATGAGCCAGTATTTTACTTGTGTTTTTTTATTTTTTTATTTTTTTTTAAGGCCACATTTTTTTAATTGACAACTCAATCTCTACATACATACAGTATTGCATGAATTATAAGCAGATCAACAATTATATTATTGATGCAAACTCATGAGCATTTACATAAAACTACCGCTCTAGGTTTTGGTATGTTTTGTGCCAGCTACTTTAGTGAATAAAAGAAACATAAAGGAACTCAACTACTTGAATTCATGAGAATCAGCTTTCAATAAAAGCCTATGTGTCATCTCATAGAGTACTTAATATGTCAAACCCAGGAAAATCAGTAATTAAGTAACAAAAGGAACACTTATTAAGAAAATTTGGGGATAAAAATGTTAGGCTAAAATATTAAGAACTTTAGCAACTGGACTGAAGTACCAGAAAGTATATGCACACCGGGAATTTTAAGAAAAGATCCCCATATTCTCCTGCACAATGAGGACCACATTCCAAAAACATAATTCTGGGTTGTTACAGTGTCTTCTCTGCTACAAACCATAGTTTCAAAGATGAAAGAAACAAGATGGTAATTCACATAAAAGGGTTTTAAAATTCTTCCCACTCAAAATAAAATAAAAATAATATGATCTCCATCAAATTATAAAGAAATTCTATTAAAATGGTGACCAAATAAAGAAGTCAGACCATTTGCCTTCACTGACTGCCTCAGAGGGCAGAGAATGTGTCATCTACAAGGAAGAGGAGATGGGGGTAGAGTCCCCACTCTCCCCTGGCCTGTGGTGTGGGGGTGGACAGGAGTCCTTTGGCCCCCCTGGGGTTTTGCTTCCACACATAGGGAATTGAGGGAGGTGGGCTAGATGGCTTTAAGAGACCCCTCAACTAAAAGAATCAAAGTCAGCTTGAGATCCTATCTCTGAGCAGGCACATAAGGTGGCAAAAGAAATGAATTAAAAAACAGATGGATGATGTCTTTCTCACCTTTTAATACCATCACTGAGAACTAATCTGTACTATAGTTGAAGAAAATCTTAGCCCGGTACTATTAAAGGGTACACAATGAGGCATCTGACAATTAAATTTTTCATAAAAATGTATAAAAAGGCTATATTAAGTTTGGGTGGGAAAACAATGCACTACCATGTTACTACCAGCAGTCAGGACATCCTGTCTCAGATTTTAGGAGTCGCCGATCTGGTTGGGAGAAATGCTGAGGGGGATGCATGTTCAAGCCATTAAGTAGAGAGCTAAGGAGTGCACACTGTTCAGGAAATGGATAAACAGGTGCCCAGGAAGGCAACTTTAATGAAACTCGTTCTAAAACAAAGGATGTAAGAGACCTAAATGATCCAAAGAGAGTGATGGCTTCTCATTTTCTGTCCCCTAATGAGAATACAAATATTTCTTCTGGGATCTAACACACTAGCTTCATTTTCAAGATGCATCACTTTATTTTCCTTACAAGGCAGCAGCACACTAAGGACGTGACAGTCACATGATTTCTGCAGTGAGCACCAAGGCTTCCAGGAGTTTTCTTGGAACCTACAGCCAGAAGAGTCCTGAGATTTCAAATATTAAAGCTTTCTCTACAGCCACAAGTCCCTTTGATGTTTGGGTTATTGAACACAAACTCACTGGATAATTTGTCTTCAACACAGTCCATTTCTGTTCCTAAAACTGTTAGCTTTGCTTTCTTTTTGATGAATACTCTGACTCCATCTTGAATAACTTCTTCATCAGAATCTCTTTTTGTCTTTGTATATTCTAGAGTATAAGAAAGGCCATTACAGCCACTGGTTTGGACACCAACTTTTACACCTACAAGCTCAGGATTACCTTTTTCTTTCTTTTTTTTTTTTTTTTTGAGATGGAGTCTCGTTCTGTCACACTGGCTGCAGTGCAGTGGCGTGATCTCAGCTCACTGCAAGCTCCACCTCCCGAGTTCACACCATTCTCCTGCCTCAGCATCCTGAGTAGCTGGGACTACAGGCACCTGCCACCATGCCTGGCTGACTTTTTGTATTTTTAGTAGAGATGGGGTTTCACTGTGTTAGCCAGGATGGTCTGGATCTCCTGACCTCAGGATCCGCCCACCTCAGCCTCCCAAAGTGTTGGGATTACAGGCGTGAGCCACCATGCCTGGCTAGGCTTATGTTTAAGAAGTTGTTTTACCTTGTTTACTGCTGAAGGTGTCAGGGTGAGGGTGGCCTGGGTGGGCTGCAGCTTCCTCTTGCTCACAGCCTGGACAGTTGCCCGGACTAAGGAAGCTGACATCTTCACCATCCCAATGCCCCAGTGCCTCAGGCCAGAGCTCGGCTGCCTCAGCCTCTCTCCATGGACATGGCAGTTGCATTCTACTTGTGTTTTTTAAAAAATACATATATATAAAATGTTGGCAATTTACTTCTTTTTTTCTTTTTTCTTTCTTTTTTTTTTTTTTTTGAGATGTAGTCTCGCTCTGTTGCCCAGGCTGGAGTGCAATGGTGTGATTTTGACTCACTGCTACCTCTGCCTCCTGGATTCAAGCAATTCTCCTGCCTCAGCCTCTTGAGTAGCTGGGATTACAGGTTGAGTCACCATGCCCAGCTGGAAATTTACTTCTTTTTGTTTTTTTGAGATGGAGTCTTGCACTGTCACCCAGGCTGGAGTGCAATGGTGTGATTTCGGCTCACTGCAACCTCTGTCTCTTGGGTTCAAAGAATTCTGCCTCAGCCTTCTGAGTATCTGGCACTACATGCACACACCACCATGCCCAGCTAATTTTTATATTTGTAGTAGAGACGGGGTTTCACAATGTTGGCCAGGATGGTCTCAATCTCCTGACCTCGTGATCCAAATGCTTCAGCCTCTCAAAGTGCTGGGATTACAGGTGTGAGCCACCACATCTGGGGCAATTTACTTCTAAAGGCATTATGTTATATTGGGGAGAAGGAACAGCTGTGTTGGGTAAATGTAACAAACTTTTTTTCTTCTGTGTGACTTTTTGCATTGTGCTCACTTGGGGTACTTTAAACATTTAACTCATTTATAATTTTCTCTCAGATGTATTTTGGTTAGTATGTTTTTGTTATGTATGTCTATAAAAAATTAGGGCCTTTGGTATTTTGCTGTATCATCTTGTATATGTAGTTTGTATAATGTTATAGTTTAGATTTGTAATCTATATTTATCTGAGTCTAGTAAGTGGAGTAATTTGATATTTTTATTTCTTTCAGTTAAATATTCTCATTTTGCCGAGGACCTTTGGCCACAGCCAGGCATAAAAGATTCTTTCCAAAAAGTGATACTGAGAGAATATGGAAAATATGTACATAAAGATTTACAGCTAAGAAAAGGCTGTAAAAGTGTGAATGAGTGTAATGTACAAAAAGAAGGTTATAATGAACTAAACCAGTGTTTGACAACTACCCAGAGCAAAATATTTCAATGTGATAAATATGTGAAAGTCTTTCATAAATTTTTAAATTCAAATACACATAAGACAAGACATACTGGAAAGAAACCTTTCAAATGTAAAAAATGTGGTGAATCATTTTGCATGCTTTTACACCTAAGTCAACATAAAAGAATTCATATTAGAGAGAATTCTTACCAATGTGAAGAATGTGGCAAAGCCTTTAAATGGTTCTCAACCCTTACTAGACACAGGAGAGTTCATACTGGAGACAAATCCTACAAACATGAAGAACGTGGAAAAGGTTTTAACCAGTCCTCAACTCTTACTAGACATAAGGTAATTCATGCTGGAGAGAAACACTACAAAAGTGAAAAGTGTGGCAAAGATTTTAAACAGTCCTCAGACCTTACTAAACATAAGATAATTCATGCTGGAGAGAAACCCTACAAATGTGAGGGATGTGGCAAAGCTTTCTGCCAGTTCTCATACCTTACTAAACATAAGATGATTCATACTGGAGAGAAACCCTATAAATGTGAGGAATGTGGCAAAGCTTTTAACTGGTACTCACACCTTACCAGACATAAGATAATTCATACTGGAGAGAAACCCTACAAATGTGAAGAATGTGGCAAAGCCTTTAATGTATTCGCAACCCTTACTAGACATAAGATAATTCATACTGAAGAGAAACCCTACAAATGTGAGGAATGTGGCAAAGCTTTTAAACAGTCCTCAAACCTTACTACTCATATGAAAATTCATTCTGGAGAGAAACCCTACAAATGTGAAGAATGTGGCAAAGCTTTCTTCCGATTCTCATACCTTACTACACATAAGATAATTCATACTGGAGAGAAACCCTACAAATGTGAGGAATGTGGCAAAGCTTTTAACTGTTACTCCTACCTTACTGCACATAAGATGATTCATACTGGAGAGAAACCCTACAAATGTGAAGAATGTGGCAAAGCTTTCTACCGATTCATTTACCTTACTACACATAAGAGAATTCACACTGGAGAGAAACCCTACAAATGTGAAAAGTGTGGCAAAGCTTTCTACCGATTATCTTATCTTACTACACATAAGATGATTCATACTGTAGAGAAACGCTACAAATGTGAGGACTGTGGCAAAGCTTTTAACTGGTACTCACGCCTTACTACACATAAGAGAATTCATACTGGTGAGAAACCTTACAAATGTGAAGAATGTGGCAAAGCCTTTAGTGTATTCTCAACCCTTACTAAACATAAGATAATTCATACTGGAGAGAAACCCTACAAGTGTGAAGAATGTGGCAAAGCCTTTAATGTATTCTCAACCCTTACTAAACATAAGAGAATTCATAATGGAGAGAAACCCTACAAATGTTTAGAATGTGGCAAAGATTTCTACCAATTCTCATACCTTACTACACATAAGATGATTCATACTGGAGAGAGACCCTACAAACATGAAGAAAGTGGCAAAGTTTTTAACTGTTCCTCACAAATTACTAGACATAAGATAATTCATACTGGAGAGAAACCCTACAAATGTGAAGAATGTGGCAAAGCTTTTAAAAAATCCTCAAACCTTACTAATCATAAGATAATTCATACTGGAGAGAAACCCTACAAATGTGAAGAATGTGGAAAAGCTTTTAACCAGTCCTCAACTCTTACTAGACATAAGAGAGTTCATACTGGAAGGAAGCCCTACAAATGTGAAGCATGTGGCAAAACTTATAACTGGTCCTCAAACCTTACTAAACATAAGAAAATTCATACTGGAGAGACACCCTACAAATGTGAAGAATGTGGCAAAGCTTTTAACCAATCTTCAACCCTTACTATACATAAGATAATTCATATTGGAGAATAACACTACAAATGTGAAAAATGTGGCAAACCTTATAACCAGTACTCATACTTTACTACACATAGGAGAATTCATATGGAAGAGAAATTCTAAAATGTGAAGAATGTGGCAAAGGCTTTGACTGGTCCTCTACCCTTCCTAAAGATAAAAGAGTTTGACTGGGTGTGGTGGTTCATGCCTGTAATCCCAGCACTTTGGGAGGCTGAGGCAGGCAGATCACCTGGTCAAGAGTTCAAGACCAGCCTGGCCAATATGGTGAAACCCCATCTCTACTAAAAATATAAAAAATTATCCAGGTGTAGTGGTGCACACCTGTAATCCCAGCTACTCTGGAGGCCTAGGTGGAAGAATCACTTGAACTCAGGAGGTGGAGGTTGCAGTGAGCTGAGATTGCTCCACTGCACTCCAGCCTGGATGACAGAGAGAGACTCTATCACAGAAAAAAAAAAAAAAAAGATAAGAGAGTTCATGCTAGAGAGAAACCCTGCAAATGTGAAGAATGTGAGAAAGCTCTAACCAGTCCTCACACCTTACTACACATAAGAGAAATCACACTGGAAGGAAACCCTACAAATGTGAAGAATGCAAGAAAGCTTTTAACTGGTACTCATGCCTTACTACACATAAGATAATTCATACTGGAAAGAAACTCTACAAATGTCAAGAATGTGGTAAAGCTTTTAACCAGTACTCAACTCTTACTACACATAAGATAATTCATACTGGAAAGAAACTCTACAAATGTCAAGAATGTGGTAAAGCTTTTAACCAGTACTCAACTCTTACTACACATAAGGTAATTCATGCTGGAGAGATACCCTACAAATGTGAAGAATGTGGCAAAGGTTTTTATTGATTCTCATAGTTTACTAAACATAAGATAATTCATTCTGGACAGAAATTCTACAAATGTGAAGAATGTGGCAAAGCCTTTAATTGGTCCTCAACACTTACTAAACAGAATTCATAGCAGAGAGAAATCCTACAAATGTGAAGAATGTCACAAACTTTTAACCACTTCTCAACCCTGATGACACATAAGGTAATTCGTGCTGGACAGAAACCCTACAAATATGAAGAATATCTCAAAACTTTTTATAGATTCTCATACCTTATTAAACATAAAATCCTACAGGAGAGAAATTATACAAATGTGAAGAACGTGGCAAAGCTTTTAAGAAATCCTCATCCATTACTAAACAAGATAATTTGTACTGGAGAGAAAACCTACAAATGTGAGGAATGTGGCAAAGCCTTTAATGGTCCCCTCAACTTTCTGCACATAAGATAATTTATACTGTAGAGAACCCTTACAAATGTGAAAAATGTAGCAAACCTTTTAACTAATCCTCAACCGTTACTACACATAAGATAATTAATGCTGGAGGGAAATCCCACCCATGTGGCAAAGCTTTTAACCAGTCCTCAAACCTACTAGACATAAGATAACTCATACTGGAGAAAAATCTTAGAAATGTGAAGGATGTGGTAAAGCCATTATGCAGTCCTCAACTCCCACTAAACATAACATAATTCATACTGGAGAGAAACCTCACAACTGTGAAGAATGTGGCAAAGCTTTTAACCAGTCCTACAAACCTTTTTGAACAAAATAATTTATACAGGAGAGAAACCCTACAAATGTGAGGAATGTGACAAAGCCTTTAACCAGTCCTCAATTCTTACCAAACATAAGAAAATTCATACTGGAGATTAACCTTATGAGTGTGAAAAATATGGCAAAAACTTTAACTAGTTCTCAGTTATTATTAGTATTTTTAGAGATGAAGTTTCACTCTTGTTTCCAAGGCTGCAATACAGTGGCATGATTTCAGCTCACTGCAACCTCCGTCTCCCAGGTTTAAGCAATTCTCCTGTCTCAGCCTCCCAAGTAGCTGGGATTACAGGCATACACCACCATACCTGTCTAATTTTGTATATTTACTAGAGATGGGTTTCTCCATGTTGATCAGGCTGGTCTTGAACTCCTGACCTTGTAATCTGCCTGCCTCAGCCTCCCACAGTGCTGGGATTACAGGCATGAGCCACCACACCCAGCCACTAGTCCTCAGATCTTAACACACATAAGATCATTCATACTGGAGAGAAACTCCACAAACCAGAAAGATGTGATAATGCTTTTGACAACACCTCAAATTTTCTAACCATAAAAGCAATCATATTGGTGAGAAATCCTAGAAATGTGAAGAATGTGACAAAGTCTTTAAATGGTTGTCATACTTGACTTTTTTCTTCTGTTTTTGAAGAAAAAAAAGATGAAGTCTCACTCTTGTCCCCCAGGCTGGTGTGCAATGGCATGATGTCGGCTCACTGCAACCTCCGCCTCCCAGGTTCAAGTGATTCTCCTACTTCAGCCTCCCAAGTAGCTGGGATTACAGGCACCTGCCACCACACCTGGCTAATTTTTGTACTTTTAGTAGAGATGGGGTATGACCATCTTGGCCAGGCTGGTCTCGAACTCCTGACCTTAGGTGATCCACCCACCTCGGGCCTCCCAAAGTGCTGGGATTACAGGCATGAGCCACCACTCCCTGCCTTACTTGATTACATGTAATGTAACTCATACTGGAAAAAATTCCTACAAGTGAGAACAATGTGGCAAAACTTTTAACCACCTTATTGCACAGAAAAGCATTTATATTTGAGAAAAATTATACAAATACAGACTGTGAAAAAGACATTAATATCTGCTTACATCTTAACACCAGAGAGTTCATACTTAATAAAAACAAGATAAAGACAATTACTGTCAAAAGGTCTTTCAGAAAAATATAAGCCTTTAAAGTGAAGAAGAGAATTTATATTGAAGATGGACATTACAAACATAGAGGGTTGTAGTACCTTTACTTGAATCAGATTTTATTGTACACATTTTGTACTAGAGGAAAACTCTGAAGCAGTTGCTCAAGCTTTGTTCAACATCAGGGCACTTATATTGGAAAAGTGTCTTGCAAATGTAATAAATGTGGAAAAACACTTTTTCAAAAACTACATCTTAGAAAACACCACAGTTTATACTGAAGAATATTTTTGAAGATGCAGTAAAAATGAAAAAATATTTAATCCAAATTAGGGCTATGTAAATATCAGAATTTATAATAGAAATATATAAGGAACTGACACTTCAGATATACTAAGTCAAGAGTTCTGAGTATAGAAAATAATCTAAAACTAAAGTTGATAGAAAAAGTATTTGTATATAACTTTAAGAGGAGTAAAAGATTTTTTGCAGTGTAATAACTACATTCAAAGTATACTTTATTTCTGGAAAAAATTACAGACTTTGAAAGCAAATGATGTAATTCAACACTCATTTTCCGGTGTTTCTGCATTCTTATTCACTTGTGAAAGCATGTGATCAATTGTTGCTGCATCAAAGATATGAGGGATTCTTTTCCATTAGATGGGCATTATTTTTTATCTTTTCTATGGACAAGTAAGGACATTAGAATATAAGATGCATGATGAAAAAGTGGAGAGGTTCTTTGTGGTTAACTTATACTCTTGAGTGGTGTATGAGGTAGGTGTTAAGAGTATTATTCTTTTGCATTATGAGAAAACTAGTAGTGTATTATTAGTATATTATTGTACTAATTGTACTTTTATATAATAAAATGCAGCACATTTTTAAAATTTTACATTATGTGTGAAGTTGATGTGTTTCAACATTTTTAACATGTTAAAAATGTTAAAGCCAGTGGCTTTAAAGTATAGATAAAGTATCCAAAGTTCCTGTTGGATAAATATTTATTCTTATTTTAATCAATTAAATGTATTTTTCTTAATTTTTGTGGGTATATGAGTATATATACTTATGCTATATATGGCATATTTTGATACACAAATACAATACATAATCATGTGATAAATGTGGTATCCATCACCTCTAGCATTTATCCTTTGTATTACTGACAATCGAATTCTACACTTTTACTTATTTTAAAATGTACAATTATGGCCAGGCACAGTGGCTCACACCTGTAATCACAGCACTTTGGGAAGCTGAGGTGGGTGGATCACCAGGTCAGGAGTTCAAGACCAGCCTGGCCAACATGGTAAAACCCTGTCTCTACCAAAAATACAAAAATTAGCTGGGCATGGTGGCAGGGACCTGTAATCCCAGCTACTTGGGAGGCTGAGGCAGGAGGATCACTTGAACTCAGGAGGTGGAGATTGCAGTGAGCTGAGATCGTGCCACTGCACTCCAGCCTGGGTGAGAGAGCAAGACTTCATCAAAAAAAAGAGAGAGAGAGAGAGGAAGGAAGGAAAGAAATAAAGAATTGGTCTCTATTCTCATGAAACTTTCAGTATAACTTCATAAAATCCTTATGCATTCCTGAGAAGTGGATACATCTGAAGTTTCCTAAAGCCCTACTAACCCAAAGTAACCAGTATCTGAATTTTGTATTATCATTTACTTTATGCAATTTTATCTATAAACAATATACGTTTCAGTGTTGCCTGTTTTTTGGCTCTAGATAAATTCTACAATTTTTCATCTGTGACTTGCTTTTTTATTTACAATTGTTTCCTTCTATTTTTCCATGTTGCTTTGCATAGCTACGGTTGTCCATTTTCACTGCTGCATAGGGTGAATATATATCAATTTTTAAACCAATTCTATAGCCAGTGGTTATTTGTGAATTCCAATTACTCTATATTTTACCAACTCTTGGAATTACTAGACATATTGAGGGGTGAAGCCAGCTGGAATTCCTGGGTCAAATGGGGACTTGGAGAACTTTTCTGTATAGCTAAAGGATTGTAAATGCACCAATCAGCACTCTGTAAAAACGCACCAATCAGCACTCTGTGACTAGCTAAAGGATTGCAAACACACCAATCAGCACTCTGTAAAAAGGCACCCATCAGCACTCTGTGTCTAGCTAAAGGATTGTAAATGCACCAATCAGCACTCTGTAAAAACCCACCAATCAGCACTCTGTGTCTAGCTAAAGGATTGTAAATGCACCAATCAGCACGCTGTAAAAACCCACCAATCAGCACTCTGTGTCTAGCTAAAGGATTATAAATGAACCAATCAGCACTCTGTAAAATGGACCAATCAGTGCTCTGTAAAATGGCCCAATCAGCAGGACGTGGGCAGGGCCAAATAAGGGAATAAAAGCTGGCCACCCAGAGCCAGCAGCAGCAACCTGCTTGGGTCCCCTTCCATGCTGTGGAAGCTTTGTTCTTTCACTCCTCACTGTAAATCTTGCTGATGCTCACTCTTTGGGTCTGCACCACCTTAAAGAGCTGTGACACTCACCACAAAGGTCCACAGCTTCATTCTTGAAGTCACCTAGACCACAAACCCACCAGAAGGAAGAAACTCTGGACACATTGGAAGGAACAAACTCCAGACACACCATCTTTAACAGCTGTAACACTCACCATGAAGGTCTGCAGCTTCATTCTTGAAGTCAGCAAGACCAAGAATCCACCAGATGGAATAAATTCTGGACACAATATTTTTTGGCAAAGTGGAGAATCAGACTGGGATATCATTTATGCTTTTAATTAGCATTTCTGTAGTTACTAATGAAGTTAGCATTTTTCAGAAGTTAATTGGTCAGTTGTGTTTTAAGATGTGCCATCTATTTTTAATGTATTTCATTTCTTTGTGTATTCATATTCTGTAAGGTATATTGTCTAAATACTAATTTTTTGTAATATGTGTTTTTGTAGATTTTTGTCCTAGTTATGATTTGCCTTTCCACCATCTTTATTTAAACATGTTTTTGTAAGTTCTTAATCAAAAGTTCTTAAAATTTGGTCTAATTTATAATATATTGTGCCATGTTTAAGAAACTGTTTTACCTCACTGTTATAACAACAATAATATCCTGTATTTTCTCCTAAAATTTTAAATTCTCATTCTATGTGAAAAATTGTTGCATCAGTTGCTGTGCAGGAATCCAATCTACCCAGGTAGAACCAATTGTTTAGGTATTAGCTTATTGACTTGTTCTACTTTGCCGGTATTATTGTAATACTGAGCTCTCATTTTAATCTATTGGCTGCGACCATAGATGCAATATTTAATAAAAATGTTGATAGCAGCATCCTTATAATGTTTATGACATCAAAAGACAAGTTTTCAATGGTTTATCATGTACATTTGCTATAGTATATTTTAGATACCTTCCATATTTAGAAAATAAAATTTCCTTTTATTTTTAGTTTGCTAAAAGGTTTTTACCAAGCTCTTTTTCTGTGCCTATTGTATATACACATATAGATTTTACAAAGTTTAACTTATCTTGTACTCTCGAGATAAACTTATTCATGGTTTTACTTTTTTTTTTTTTTTGAGATGGAGTCTCGCTCTGTCATCCAGGCAGGAGTGAAGTGGTGCAATCTTGTCTCACTGCAACCTCTGCCTCCTGGGTTCAAGTGATTCTCCTGCCTCGGCCTCCCAAGTAGCTGGGACTACAGGTGCATGCCACCATGCCCGGTTAATTTTTGCATTTTTAGTAGAGACGGGATTTCACCATATTGGCCAGACTGGTCTTGAACTCCTGACCTCATGATCCACCCAACTCGGCCTCCCAAAGTACTGGGATTATAGGCATGAGCCACCACTCCCAGCCGTGTTTACTTATTTTATACAGAGCAAGATTCAGTTTGTTAGCAAATGCTTTAAAACTTTAAAATCTGTCTTTATGAATGATACTTTTATAGTTATTCATGTTTTGTCTCTGTCAATCTTTGGTATTAACTCTCAGAAACTGAGTTGTGCAGTGTTTTTACTTCTTCTGTTTTTTGAAAGATTAAATAATATCAACAGTACGCTTTTCATTTTTAAACTTTAAATGTCTGAAAGACTTACCTGTAGAGTTTTCTGACACTGACATTTGTTGCATATGTGTTAATTTCATCTGCTCTCTCATCTAGTTTACTAGTTCTGTCTAGTGCACCTAAGTTCAAATGTGGTTAGTGAGTTCTTTTAGTTATTGTATTATTCATTCCACAACTTAGTTACTTTTTAAATTATTTTAGAGTTCCTAATGTCCTGTAGATACTTTCATTTGTCTTATTTAAATATGGTAAGCCTAGTTGTTTTTAATATTTTTGCCAATAAATCTAATATTGGATGTCATTGCAGGTTTGTTTCTGTTATTCCTTCTTCTGGTGTCTTTCACACTGTCTTCTTTATTGTGAGTTTTGTCATCTTTGGTTGCTTGCTAGTCACTGTTCATAGAAAATTACTTGCAAGTTTCATCAAGGACTGGATGAGATGTTACCTTCTTTAAGAAAGTTTGCTTTTGCTTCTTTCAGTTTTCTGAAAATTTTACAATGTGGAACAATCATTTGGACAACTTTAAGTAATGTGGTTCATTCAAAATTTATATAACTGATGGAGAAATATATGTAAGATCAATGTGTGGTGACAAGATTGTAGAAATTTCTTTCTTTTTAAAAATTTTTCTTTATCACCTGCCCTCAACCTCAGCACAGTCTTGTATGCCATTCCTCAGTGTTGGGAAGAAAGGGACTGTTTGGGTCATACATAGCCTTTGAACTCCCAGGTTAATTTTGAGAAGGTTTTTATAATAATTCCCAAGTGCTAAACATCCAAAAGTACATAATAAATGTTAGGTAACATCATTATACTAGTAATTCTGAACACAATATTTTAAGTGTTCAGCTGCACTATTGTGTTCTATGAAAAGAAGGTTTTTGTTTAGAATATTTTCCAATGGATTGATTACGTGTTATAAATTGCAAATATGTTTGTAGTTTGTATAAGGCAAAGAATGAGATGTTTGGATTCAAAGATGCATAAGATCAAACACTAAGACAATTTTCTATGTAGTTGAGGAGAAAGAGTGGATGTTGAAAAAACCAATGCAGCTCATGGATTGCAAGTTTCTGCCTCCTGTTCCCACCTAATCTGGCTGTGCCTGGCTGCCAGCAGCCAAGATTTGCTTTACAATACTGAAGAAAAAGTATTAAGAAAGCGAACCCCATAGTCTGTTTATATATACAAATATAAAGCAATGTTCTTCTCTAATGTGAGGAATATGTTCAGGAAAGCTAAAATGATTTCAAAGTAAGAAAGTAAAAAGTTGGCTGCATGAGCACATCTAGCTCTACAGGCTGAGTTTCTTTTGGAGTGAGGCGCTAACATGAAAGGCAAGAGAAAGATTAGAAAATAATAATTTTGCCTTTGAGTACTTTATATTTTTTATATTTCCATGAATTCCATTAATAACAAAATTGTATGAATGCATTTTTTTCTGTAAACATTATTTTGGATATAGTGTCTGACTCTGATGCCCCAGATTGAGTGCAGTGGTGAGTTTACAGCTCACTGCAGCCTCGATATACAATGCTCAAGTGGGTCTTTCACCTCAGCCTCTCAAGTAGCTGGGACTACAGGTGGGTACCACCATGTACAGCTAATTTATTTGATTTTTAGTTTTGATAAGATCTCAATATGTTGCCAACACTTGTCTTAAACTCCTGAACTCAAACAATCATTCCCCCTCATCTTTCCAAAACAGGATTACAAACATAAACAAGCACACTTTACCCATATAAGTATTTTTAAATATTACAGACAGCACTTTGGGAGGCTAAGACAGGAAGATTGCTTGAACAAAAGAGTGTAACATCTGCCTGGGCAATGTAGCAATACCTCATCCCTACAAAATGAAACAACAACAAAGAGAATGCTGGTATCATGTGAAAATCACTACATTCTTAACCTCAGTGCCCTTTTGCGGACAAACTCTGTATAAGTTTGTTTTATCTTTACAAAGATTTGGATGTATATGTGTGATTTCACGTACCCTTTGAAGTAGTATTGCATGTGTGTTTCCTTGGGTGAGATAGTGTGTTCGATGGTTATAAGAGCAGGCTCAAAGTACCTGTAAAACCTTGGGCAAGTTGTTTTTTGTTTGTTTGTTTTCGTTTTTGAAATGGAATCTCGCTGTGTTGCCCAGGCTGGAGTGCAATGTTGCGATCTCGATTCACTGCAACCTCCGCCTCCTGGGTTCAAGCAATTCTCCTGCCTCAGCTTCCCAAGTAGCTGGGATTACAGGTGCCTTCCACCATGCCCAGCTAATTTTTGTATTTTTAGTAGAGATGGCGTTTCACCATGTTGGCCAGGCTGGTCTCGAACTCCCGACCTCAGGTGATCTGCCCTCCTCGGCCTCCCAAAGTCCTGGGATTACAGGCCTGAGCCACCTCGCCTGGCCAGGCAAATTTCTTAACCTCTCTGTCTCATCTATCACTTGGGAATAATAACATGGCCAGTAAAATCAGTGTTGTTCTTTGAACATATTAATAAAGTAGAAAAAGTTATTTTAAGAGCAATAAAAATATTAAACCCAAAAGAGGATATTTATAGATAAAGTCAAGATTTTAAAATGATATTGTAGGGAGCTGAGGCACGAGAATGGCGTGAACCCGGGAGGCGGAGATTGCAGTGAGCTGAGATCACACCACTGCACTCCAGCCTGGGCACAGAGTGAGACTCCGTCTCAAAAAAAAAAAAAAAGTTTGCCTTTAATCTATTTTCTTCATGTCTAAACATTAAAAGTCAAGACTGTGGACAGATTTGAAGACGTGGAGTTTTTTTCTCATGTAGCCCTATCATTCTTTTGTTTTGTTTCCTTTTAAGACAGAGTCTTGCTCTGTTGCTTAGGCTGGAGTGTAGTGGCGCGATCTCGGCTCACTGCAACCTCCGCCTCCCAGATTCTAGCGATTCTCCTGCCTCGGCCTCCTGAGTAGGTTGGGATTAAAGTCACCCACCACCATGCACAGCTAATTTTTGTATTTTTAGTAGAGATGGGGTTTCACCATATTGGCCAGGCTGGTCTCGAACTCCTGACCTTGTGGTCTGCCCATCTCAGCCTCCCAAAGTGCTGGGATTACAGGCGTGAGCTACCATGCCCAGCCTTTTTTTTTTTTTTTTTTTTTTTTTGAGACAGAGTCCCACTCTGTCACCCAGGCTAGAGTGCAGTGGCAAGATCTGGGCTCACTGCAAATTCTGCCTCCCAGATTCTAGCGATTCTCCTGCCTCAGCCTCCTGAGTAGCTTGGGATTAAAGTCACCCACCACCAGGCACGGCTAATTTTGGTATTTTTAGTAAAGACGGGGTTTCACCATATTGTCCAGGCTGGTCTTGAACTCCTGATCTTGTGATCCACTCACCTCAGCCTCCCAAAGTGCTGGGATTACAGGCGAGAGCTACCGTGCCCAGGCTTTTTTTTTTTTTTTTTTTTTTTTTGAGACAGAGTCCCGCTCTGTCGCTCAGGCTGGAGTGCAGTGGAAAGCTCTGGGATCACTGCAAATTCTGCCTCCCAGGTTTAAGTGATTCTCCTGCCTCGGCCTCCTGAGTAGCTGGGATTACAGGCATACGCCACCACGCCCAGCCAATGTATATATTTTTAGTAGAGACGGGGTTTCATCATGTTGGCCATGCTGGTCTCAAACTCCTGACCTCAAGTGATCTGCCCATCTTGGTCTCCCAAAGTGCTGGGATTATAGGCGTGAGCCACCGCGCCTGGTGGCCCTATCATTCTTTGTTCACTGTATGATCTTTAGAAGAAAGGTGGGCAAAATGTGGCCAGCAATGGTCTACCTGTGGTGATTTTATTCTTGATACCTTCTGATCTTTCCATGGCCACTATCTGTTCCACCCTCGGGACAGCACAGAGACGTTGATAGAGAGAGGCTGTCCCCTCACCACTGGCAGAATATGGACGTTCAAACCCTTCACCTTCCTGACGTCAGAGCTGACACATTCAATACAACAGCTATTGGCCATGTGTGGGCCTGCTACTGGGTGCCTGGAATGTCGCTGCAATTTGCTAGAAACTAAATTGCAATTTGCTAGAAAGGTAAAATACAGAGTTAGTTTCAAAGATATAGTTCCAAATAAATATATATTCATTAATCATTACATATAGCTCACATATTACAATGATAATATTTTGGATATATTGGGTTAATTACATTGTTACAACGAATTTCACCTGTTTCTTCTCCTTCTTTTTTAAATTTTTTTATTTTTAAGACTGAGTCTTGCTCTGTCGCCCAGACTGGAGTGCAATGGCGTGATCTTGGCTCACCTCAACCTCTGCCTCCTGGGTTTAAGTGATTCTCCTGCCTCAGCCTCTCTAGTAGCTGGGATTACAGGCACCTGCCATCATACCCAGCTAATTTTTGTATTTTTGTAGAGACGGGGTTTCACCATGTTGGCTGGTCTTGCATTCCTGACCTCGGGTGATCCGCCTGCCTTGGCCTCCCAAAGTGCTGAGATAACAGGCATGAGACACTGCACCCGGCTTTCTTTTCTTTCACTTTTATTTTCTTTCTTCTCTTCTCTTCACTTTTCTTTCTTCTTTTTCCTTCCTTCTCTCTTTCCTTCTCTCTTTCTCTCTCTCTTTCACTTTTTTTTCTCTCTCTTTCTCTCTTCTTTTTTTTTCTTGAGATGGAGTTTCACTCTTGTTGACCAGGCTGGAGTGTGCAGTGGGGCGATCTCGGCTCAGTGCAACCTCCGTCTCCCTCCACCTCCCGGGTTCAAGCGATTCTTTTGCCTCAGCCTCTTGAGTAGCTGGGATAACAGGCGCCCACCACCACGCCTGGTTAATTTTTTTTATTTTTAGTAGGGACGGGGTTTCATCATGTTGGCCAGGCTGGTCTCAAACTCCTGACCTCAGGTGATCCACCCGCCTCGGCCTCCCAAAGTGCTGGGATTACAGGCGTGAGCCACTGCGCCCGGCCCTTCTTTATTTTTAAAGTCTGGCTACTAGAAAATTTAAAATTCACATGTGGCTCACATCTTATTTCAGAAGATTGGCTCCTTTTAAAAATCTCAGGTGCTAGTTCAAAGGACTAGGAGCCAGGAAGGTCACAAAAGCTGAAATTTTAAAATAATTATTTTTTTAAATTTGTGAATAGCCATATATTATTTATAAGTTCTTATGACCTTATACACAAGGTTAAGGGAAAATACCCTCTAAGGTGTACCTAGCTCAGCTCAGAGAGGAAGCCCTGCCTGAAAAGGCTGCAGCCTAGGCTGTCACTCTTTCTTCACTCCGCCCAGCATTTGGTCATATCTTCTGTCACTCAGGGCCTGAAGAGGCGGGCCCTTAAACCTTATCCAATCAGGGACGCAGAACTCGGAACCGTCCAATTAGGCACACAGCTGGAGCGGCGAGGACGGCTTCCGGGATGTGGCTGGGCCATTGTTTCTCGCTGCTGCGGGAGCTCCAGGTCTCCCCTTTACTGCTCTGTGTCCTCAGCGTGTGTGGCTTCGTGACCTGAAGGTATTGGGAAATCCATAGCTAAGACGCCAGGACCCCCTGAAAGCCTAGAAATGGTGAGAGTGCTGGGTCCGAGAGAGGGGAAGGGGTTGCTTGGAACTGGTGGGAAGTGGCTGTGGCGGGACTCAGGCCTCCCCGCAGTCAGCTCCCCAATCTGCTCCCTGAGTTCTCCTTGCCCAGCTCGGCCTCAGTCTCCTTCAGCCATAAGTTGGCGGCTGCGCCGACAGCCGGGGCCCTGGGCGTCCTGTCTCTTCCCTGCACTGTGACTGTGCCCTGCCTGGAGCCCTCTGGCAGTTCTGCACCCGCAGCGCCGCGTCTCTCTCAGATTGTGCGGGGACCACGAGAGGGTCATCAGGGGAGAATCCTGACTTGGGGTGCGGGTTCATGAATGGGAAGTGCTTTGGTCCGTGGGGTTCCCAGTTGCTATTTTCTCCTATTAAAAATTTATGGGCGTCACTGCAAAAATATTAAAGAATGTAATCAAAGAGTGGCTCTAGAATTGTAGAGCACCCAGCTATGGTTTGTAGTTTGTGGTCTGTGGGAGAGGCTTGAAGAAAAGTCTTATAAAATGCATGATGAAGAAACCAAATTTAGTAATTGGTTAGGTACAGTTACATGGTTTCTTAATTTGTGCGTTAAAGGTGAAAAATTTCCTAGTTATGTAATCAGAGCTTAATTGGCAGTTTACAGTTGCTGAAGCCTGAATTTTGTTTCTCTGAATGTAGTAATTAAAAATAATGCACCTGAGTTAGATTTTTTTTTTTTTAAGTAAGAATCCAGGGACTAGAAATACCTCAGTCTAATTGCCTGCCACTTAATTATTTTCACACTCCACAGGGAACTGATTTTCTGCTGTATTTTTCACCTGTGTCCCGATCAGAGTCTTGGAACCCATCCCCCATTTCTCCAGCCTCACTCTGGCTTGCAGTAAGATAATTTCCAGTTTCCTCTGACGTTCCCAAATGCCAGCTTTTCCTCCCTAATTCACATTATCGCCTATTTGTCTTTTACTGTACTTTTTTATACCATATTTTAATTAATTATTTTTTTGGCAAAGCGTTAAATGGTGCATTTAAGGAGATTTGTTATCTGTTTGTAAATATTTCCCATGAAAAGAAGGCAAATAATAATACCGTGACACTGCATTGTAGTAAATCTCTGTCTCTTTTGCTTTTATCTTGTCTAGGCACAGAGATGTTACCAGAATGTTTTTGGGTCAAAGTTCTCCTTTGGAAAATCTATGGGGTGATGTGTCCTCAGCCACCCTTTGGTTTTTTCCTGGTCATGGGTTTCAGTACTATCTGGGGATAAACCAAGATAACTGCCATGGTTATGTTAGCTAGAGTGTCCATTGGATCTCAGCTTCTGGTTTATTTTCTCCCATAAGATGACCTGAGGTATGGAGTGTATCGTCTCAAGGGAGCAAGTGGATATTCTGGGGCTGAGGGGAATCTTCTGGTGTACTCTTATTTTGAAACGGTAACCCTTTGAAATGTTAAAATTGCCTTCCCTCAACCAGGCTTTCATTTCTTGGAGACAAATTGCTGGTCAGCCAATCAGATGCTGGTAATTAGGGGAAAACACAGAAATAATTTCTGCCCCCTGGATTCTCTGAAGCGGCAGAAAAATAGTGAAATAAATATAGTAAAAGAAAAAGAGTAAAAAAAAAATGAAAAATTTGTGGCCAAAAAAATAGTATCCCAAAAGACAAACAACAAGAACAAAAACAAAACTGACTCCAGTGAGATGTTGTAAGAGCTTGCAAAGTAAAACGCAACTGGGACAGTCACCGAGAAATACTGCAGTGTCTCCTGAGTGGGTGGTTCTTGAGCACACAAGTGAGCAGGAGTGGGTGGAAGAATCTCTCAAGTGATTGAATGGCCTGACTTGAAACATGAGTCAGACACATCTGTTATTTATTTTTTATTTTTTATTTTTTTATTTTTGTTTTTTTGTCTCACTCGGTCACCCAGGCTGGAGTGATGTGGCCTGATCTTGGCTCACTGAAAGCTCTGCCTCCTGGGTTCAGGCCATTCTCCTGCCTCAGCCTCCCAAGTAGCTGGGACTACAGGTGCCCGACACCATGCCCGGCTAATTTTTTGTATTTTTAGTAGAGACAGGGTTTCACCGTGTTAGCCAGGCTGGTCTCAATCTCCTGACCTCGTGATCCATCCGCCTCGGCCTC
Source organism: Pongo pygmaeus (assembly GCF_028885625.2). Taxonomy (NCBI): domain Eukaryota; kingdom Metazoa; phylum Chordata; class Mammalia; order Primates; family Hominidae; genus Pongo; species Pongo pygmaeus. Next base: position 22,026,830 of record NC_072393.2, read on the forward strand.
CCAAAGTGCTGGGGTTACAGGCGTGAGCCACCGCGCCTGGCCCACATCTGTTATTTAACCAGCACTGCCACTCATGGATTTGTCACCTTGAAGAGATTTGTTCACTTATTTTGACCTCAGTTTTTTAGCTGTAAATTGCATTATATTAGCAGGGCTTGAAAAGGTAGAAAAATATTTACAAAGGGCATAAAAGATGTGGGTTTCAAAAAATTAATATCTAATCATATATGTCATTTGTTAAAAATTCTCACATACCTTTTTCTTTCCCAGAGTGAGTTTATAAATTTTCTCAGGTGTGTTTTTTTATAGCTGGGTGATTTCAAACAGAATTTTAAGGCTTAGCTTTTAGAGTGATGCCAAGAAAAAGAAGAGGAAAAATCTCTATTTCATTTTTGCTGTAGAAAATGAATATATTTCCATGAGAAAATGTGGTAGATAACTGGTGAGTTACATAGATTCATAAAAACATAAGTTCCTTTTTTTGCAAGGTAAATTTTTGACAGTGAATATCTCTGTTCAAATCCTGCTATCTTGATTTGTGAGTTTCATGCTAAATATTATGAGATGAAACTTGGTACTGCCTAGAAGTGTTTTCATATGACTCATTGTTTACTGCATGATTTTTAGTGGAATTAATAGAATAAGACATTTATTTTCTAAAAGAAATAGATACTTTTGCTTTTCTTGTTAAGGTATACAATATAAGCACCTTGGCCGGGCACGGTGGCTCATGCCTGTAATCCCAGCACTTTGGGAGTCCGAGGCGGATGGATCACGAGGTCAAGAGATCAAGACCATCCTGACCAACATGGTGAAACCCCGTCTCTACTAAAAATAGAAAAATTAGCTGGGCACGGTGGCATGCACCTGTAGTCCCAGCTACTCGGGAGGCTGAGGCAGGATAATGGCTTAAACCTAAGAGGTTGAGGTTATAGTGAGCCAAGATTGTACCACTGCACTCCGGCCTGGTGACAGAGAGAGACTCCGTCTCAAAAAAAAAAATGTAAGCACCTTAAATTTTTGTTCTCGTATGTGAACACTGTGTTTCAGTAATTTTGCTGAATTTTTTAAATACTTAATTTCAAAACCAAGTGAGTAACTCTAACATGAAAATTAAAGGTTAAGCCCAGTGACTCAGAGCTAAGGCTAATACTGAGCCTGCAAAAGGAGTTTATTAAAGGCCTAGTTAGTTTTTTTTTCTGGAGAGCCTCCCCTGCAGATGTTCCAGCCTGCTCACTCCAGCCATGGAAGAAGCCTTTCTGCTGACAGAAGCTACAGAGTCCTGGAAAGCTACAGGCAGATGCAGTTAAGGTTAAGATAAAAGGGGACAGGGAGGGTCATACTGACCATGTAGTTGTTATTGTACATCAGGGATGCTACTGATTTAGTATCCTGAAACTTTGCTGAAGTTGTTTATTAGTTTAAAGAGCTTTTCTGCTGAGACTGTAGGGTTTTGAAGATACAGAATCTTGTCATCTGCACACAGGAATAGTTTGACTTCCTCTCTTCCTGTCTGCATGCCTTTTATTTCTATCTCTTCCCTGATTGTTCTGGCCAAGACTTTCAATTCTATGTTGAACAAGAGTTTTGAGAAAAAGCATTCTTTTCTTGTGCCAGTTCTCATGAAGGAATGCTTCCAGCTTGTGTTCATTTTGTATGTTGGTTGTAAGTTTGTCATACTTAGATGACTCATTATTTTGATGTAAGTACCTCCAATGCCTAGTTTTTTGAAAGTTTTAGACATGAAGGATGGTAAATTTTATTGCAAGCTTTTTTAACATCTACTGAAATAACCCTATGGTTTTTGTCTTTAGTTCTGTTTACTTGAGGAGTAACATTTATTAATTGTATGTTGAACCAACCTTTTATTTCAGAGATACAGCCAAGTTGATCATAGTGGATTAGCTTTTTGATGTTCTCCTGGATTTGGTTTTCCAGTATTTTGTTGAGGATATTTTCATCAATGTTCATTAAAAATATTGGCCTCAAGTTTTCTATTTTTTTGTTTTATATTTGCCAAATTTTCGTATCAGAATAATGCTATTTTTATATAATGGGTTGGAAAGAAGTCCCTTTTTCTCAGTATTTTGAAATAATCTTAGTAGAAGTGGTACCAGCTCTTATTTTACATCTGGTAGAATTCAGCTGTAAATTTGTCTGGTTCTTTGTTTTATTTTTGGTGGGCAGGCTATTTATTTATTTATTTTATTTTATTTTTTGAGACAGAGTCTCACTCTGTTGCCCAGGCTGGAGTAAAGTGGCACAATCTCAGCTCACTGCAACCTCCACCTCCTGAGTTCAAGCAATTCTCTGCTTCAGCCACCTGAGTAGCTGGAATTACAAGCATGCACCACCACACCCAGCTAATTTTTGTATTTTTAGTAGAAATGGGGTGTCACCATGTTGGCCAGGCTGTTCGCTGTTCTTGAACTTCTGACCTCATGATCCACTTGCCTCAGCCTCCCAAAGTGCTAGGATTACAGGAGTGAGCCACCATGCCTGGCCAGCTATTTATTTATTTATTTCATTTTATTTATTTATTTATTTATTTATTTATTTTTGAGACGGAGTCTCGCTCTGTCGCCCAGGCTGGAGTGCAGTGGCACAATCTCGGCTCACTGCAACCTCTGCCTCATGGGCTCATGCCATTCTCTTGCCTCAGCCTCCCAAGTAGCTGGGACTACAGGCACCCGCCATCACGACTGGCTAATTTTTTGTATTTTTAGTAGAGATGGGGTTTCACCATGTTAGCCAGGCTGGTCTTGATCTCCTGACCTTGTGATCTGCCCGCCTTGGCCTCCCAAAGTGCTGGGGTTACAGGTGTGAGCCACCATGCCTGGCCCTGGCCAGCTTTTTATTACTAATTCAACTTTGGAGCTTGTTATTGATCTATTTGGGGATTCAATTTCTTATTTGTTCAGTCTTTGGAGGATGTATCATTGCTCCAATGTTACAATCCTCAAGCTTATCCCCAACAAACTCTCTAATTATATTCATGTTTCCTCAGTTTTTTCCTTTTAGGTAGACATATTACTTAGAATGTGCTAGAGGAGCCTCTGTGAAGGGATCTCTCCTTTGATAGTACTCTGCTTGCTGTAACACCCAAGAATGCAGAGTCAGGCTAACCCCACCTAGAGTCTGCACATAGGGTCAGGCCTCTGCCTGGGATTTACAAGAAAGGGCCAGACTTTCAATTGTGAATATAATGAAAACCAACCAAATGCATTTTCTGCATTGTGAGACGTCAACATAGACATCTTAAAGCCCCCCTATGAGAGTGTGGCTTTTTAAGCTTTTCAGATCTTGTTTAGTGACCTGCTACAGTTATATGAGAGGCTCCAGGTATAAATAGAATCTGATGACAGAATCTATAAGTGTAAACAAGCATCTTCAGAGTGAGAGATCAAGGCCACAAAGTATCCAGGGCCATGACCACAACTATACCTACCTGTAAATTGTAATAATGGAGTAGCGTATTCTTGTGCTTCTTCTTACCCAAAAGCTAGTAAATCAGGATAGGTGATCCAGGTTCTGGAGCTCCACCAAAGCAGTTCCATTTTCTATTTAGAATCAGCCTGAGTTTCTCCAGCCTGGCTTGTCATTGGGCCATCAGCCTTGGGTCACTGAGAACCCTCTCACAATCACCTAGGTGTCTTTAAGACATTTGAGGATGTCAGGGACAGAATTGTGTCAGGATTACATGGCCAATTTGCAGAAATCTCTTTACTTGTGCTCTCTCCACAGGTTCTGTGTATTGTTCTAGGTGAAAGTATTCATGTTTTAATTGTGTCTCATGTGACTCTTAAGGCGAGAACAGAATCAAGTGTGTGGAGTTCAAGATAGATTCATGAGAGTTAAGTTTCACCTTTGCACTAAAAGGTGGTCACAGGAACTGTTCTGTTTGGTTTTGATAGGAAGAGGTCAGTGTGACCGTATTTTTATTACTGTAGCAGAAATTGCTGGTGTTTGTGGCAAGGGCAGGCACATGAATACAAATAGAAAAACATATTTTTATATTCATTGAGCAACTCATTGTTCCTGAATCTCTGCTGTTATAAAGGACAAAAATGGGTGGGCTTTTTCTGCAGTTCTTTGTTCTTTTTTCTGTGGTTGTGAGGCTAGCAGGTAAATAGGTGGTGCTGACTTCTTTACAATAATTTTCTCAAGATGCAGGTGTAACTTCTCCAGAGAATGTCATCTGAAAAGGATTTCCAAAGAAGGCAAAAGAGGAAAAATGGCTTTTTTTTTTTTTTCAGCTAAATATGTCTCAGATGAAGAGCTGTGTCCACTCTGCCTCTTGGAGTGCCATACATTTAGTCCTTGCAAACCTTTACTTCTCTACTTGTGTTTCTTTTCCTCTAATGAGTTTGTTTTAACTACTTTTAAAAATTCTTGTGATAGTCAGGGGTCTCTGCGAAATGTTTCTCTCCTATATCCCAGAACCTTTTCTACACTCTCTAAATCATGGCTTATACACCATGCAGAATTCTTAAAATGAATTTATAATCTGCACTACTTAAAATGTTCCCTTTGTTGCCGTTGAACATGGGAAAATGTAGATATTCAAGATTCCCATTGGCAGAAAGCTGGGGTCCTTAGTAAAGATAAATAACATGTAATGTTGTGGCTTCATCTGTTTTCTCCATTAACTCTATGTGGAACAGGATTAATAAAATGCTTATTTAAACAGGATGGTGTTTATTACCCTGAAAGTTCTGAGAAAAAGTTATTGAGAGATACCTGCTCTCTCAGATGCTAAAGAAAGATTACTTTAGAACGTTATTAAAAATTACAGAACATAGAAGATATCTGCATTTTGAACTCTGCATAAAACTGATTTTTCTGTATGGTTAACTTCAAACTGTAATTTACTTTTTGAGGGGCAATATCTCAGCAGTGATGATGTCTTCTTCTGTGTTCATCAGCACATCATGAACATTTGTCCTAATGCAGTTGATTTTAAAATTTACTTAAAGAGCTCTCTGAAACATTTATTTCACTATAGAGTTAATTATTTTTCTCTTCATTATTAAGTATCTATGTAGCTAAGGAAGAACTGTGCATAAACCATCACATTTAATCTGGCAGCTGCCTTTCTTTCTTGGGTTTTCCTTGCATATATCTATCTGTCTTTGGAAAATGAAGACTCTTGTCTTTGTTTACAGGGCAGAAAAATTGAGTAAAACACAGGTTCATCCACTTACTGGATATTTGACAAAATATTCTTTCTGGGACAAACACATTGGCATTACTAGTGAGCTTGTTAGAAATTCAGAAACTCAGAGTTTATTTCAGATCTTCTGGAAAAAAAAATCTGCACAAGATCTCCAGTTTATTGTTCACATTAAAATTTGAAAGGTGCCTTCTAACTCAACATATCTTTTTTGTCTGAAAAATATACACAACTCATTCTTTGTGTGGCAAATATAGCACTAAAATATGTACATGTTTGTGTTTATGCCTTTAGTTTTATACTTTACTATTCATAAAAGTATATATACACTGGTGTTGTACATCTTATACCATTCTCTTCTCTCAGAGTTAGAGAATACATTAGAGAATATTTCTGTGTTGAAAATTGTTGGATAATTTCAGTCATTCCTGTAAGTCAGAATGAATTTTCTTTACTCTCTCATTTAACCTTAATTCAAATGATAAATTTTGCCCACGTGTAAATGTGTGTGTGTGTGTGTGTGTGTGTGTGTGTTTCAGGGGCCGTTGACATTTAGGGATGTGGCCATAGAATTCTCTCAGGAGGAGTGGCAATGCCTGGACACTGCTCAGCAAGATTTGTATAGGAAAGTGATGTTAGAGAACTACAGAAACCTGGTCTTCTTGGGTGAGAATAACTTTAATACACAATCCCTTATATACCCTAAAGTTTTCATTTCTCTGTTTTTGTAGAATAATTTTTGGTAATTTATGCTTTGCATAAATGAGTTTCTGATGCCTGTTTTAAAAAAATCTTGAGGAATTGTCCATGTGGAAAAAAATTTCTTCAGGATGTTTTATCTTGGCCTGATCTTTTTACATTTCTGAGCCAGTCTGTATCCTTCACTCTAAAGTAGTGGTAATTTCAGAAATTTAGTGGTATAAAATATTGTTGTCCATATGTTAAAATCTACATGCCACCACTAATTTTTTATCCATGAGTACTGGGTGGTGAAATTAAGCACCTACAAACTTAAAATATTTTCTAAATGTTAAGAACTTTCTGTCATTAAATAGTATTTTGGGATAAATTTTCTAGAATATTCTATTACATCCTCTTTACTAAGCATGGTACTAGGTAGATAATTTGAGAATATGGGCCAGATTCATGTTATTTATTTTTAATAAAGCAGGTATTGCTGTCTCTAAGCCAGATCTGGTCACCTGTCTGGAGCAAGGAAAAGATCCCTGGAATATGAAGAGACACAGTATGGTAGTCAAACCCCCAGGTAGGTGAGAGTGAATGAAACAGTTGACGTAGATGAAAGGTTGAAAGATTAAAAAAAAAAAAGCCAGTCCTGGCTAGGAGCGGTGACTCACACCTGTAATCCCAGGACTTTGGGAGGCCAAGGCGGGTGGATCACCTGAGCTCAGGAGTTCGAGACCAGACTGGCCAACATGGTGTAAACTCTGTCTCTACTAAAAATACAAAAATTAGCTGGGCATGGTGGCAGGTGCGTGTAATCCCAGCTCCTCCGGAGGCTGAGGCAGGAGAATTGCTTAAAACTGGGAGGCAGAGGTTGCAGTGAGCCAAGATGGTGCCACTGCACTCCAGCCTGGGGGACGAGAGCGAGACTTCATCTCAAAAAAAAAAAAAAAAGGAAAAGAAAATAGTTATCAAGTGAATATAATACCATCACCAAATTTGTCCTGCTGATTTGGGAACCTATGTTCCAAAGCAAAGAGTGTCTCGGAAGCCTGAGGCATTTTTTTGATTTTTTTTTGTTGTTGTTCTTGTTCTCACATAGGGCCATCTTCTGTCTTATGCTTTTAAATTCTCTAAGGATTCTTCTTTCTCTTCATTGATATTCCTTCAAGTTTACAGTGAGAGCCAAATCATCTTCATGGCATATGAGACCGCACAATCTGACTGCTTTTCCGTTGTTTTGGAGGACACACAAATATCTGCATCTGCATGATTTTGAGAAACTTTATGTTAAACTATTTTATTAGTTCTCTTTTTGCATCATTTCTAAAATGTGTGAGGGTAGTGGTCTCTGTTCTATTGCTTTTTATGTTAATTTTCTGAACATTCTATCCTGTTTTTATTAGTATATTCCTGAAATATAGTTTGAAATTATAAAGTATGATGTCCCTCTGCTTTGTTTTTTTTTCTCATAATTAATTTGGCTGTTTGAAGTTTATTGTAGTTTTTTGTAAATTTTAGAATCATAGTTTTCATTACTATAAGAAAAAAATGCCACTGGAATTTTGATAGGAAGTTTGCTGAATCTATAGATTACTTTGGAGAATAGGGTACTTTAACAGTATTTATTTTTTCAATCCATAAATATGAAATATTTTTAAATTTATTTGCATCTTGCCTAATTTCTTTTATTGATTTATATCTTTCATTGCGGGTTAAATTTGTTCTCAGAAATTTATTATTTTAATTATATTTTTTAAAAGATTGCTTTCTTGGCCGCAGCCTGTAATCCCAGCACTTTGGGAAGCTAAGGCCAGTGGATCGCTTGAGTTCAGGAGTTCGAGACTAGTCTCGCCATTATGGTGAAACCCCGTCTCTACTGAAAATATAAATAATTAGTTGGGTGTGGCTGTGGGCACTTGTAATCCCAGCTACTCAGGAGGCTGAACCAGCAGAATCACTATTATTAATCTTAAAAAATTAATTTTTTTTTTTTTTTTGAGATAGTCTCACTCTGTCGCCCAGGCGGGAGTGCAGTGGTGCGATCTCTGCTCACTGCAAGCTCCGCCTCCCGGGTTCTTGCCATTCACCTGCCTTAGCCTCCTGAGTAGGTGGGACTACAGGTGCCCGCCACCATGCCTGGCTTATTTTTTTGTATTTTCAGTAGAGACGGGGTTTCACCGTTTTAGCCACGATGGTCTCTATCTCCTGACCTCGTAATCTGCCCGCCTCAGTCTCCCAAAGTGCTGGAATTACAGGCATGAGCCACGATGCCCGGCCTAATAAAAAATTTTTTATTTCTATTGTATCCAATTGCTTGTTTTAAGTGTGTAGAACAATAACTTACACTTTTATGTTAATTTTATATTTTCTTAATTTACTGACTGTATTTATTAGTTTAGACAAATTTCAATGTACTGTGGTTTTTTATGTGTAAGATTATATATTCCTCAAATAGCAACTTTTTACTTGTCTTCAGTTTCAATGGCTTAAAAAAATGTTTTTTTTTCATTATTCTGCCACATACTTACAGTGCTATGTTAAAATAGAAACATTGACAGTGGGCACAATAGAGTTTACTATTGGTGTCTGTGAATTTGAAATGGCAAACAACTTCTTAAGTTTTCATAAGCTGATTTCAGGAGGTAAAGATCTTCTTTTCTTGGGTCCCCAGTGTTCTGGGATGCCCTCTGGGTTTGTAGTGGAGTGGGGTTGTAACTTGGTTGCAAGGCTGCTGGGTCTGCATTAGGGTCCACATTTGGTTGTCTTGTTACAAGAGGCTTGAGTAGTTGTAATTCCCAATTTTTTTTTTTTTTTTTTTTTTGAGACAGGAGTCTCGCTCTGTCGCCTGGCTGGAGTGCAGTGGTGTGATCTTAGCTCATCAAAACCTTTGCCTCCCTAGTTCAAGCAATTCTCCTGCCTCAGCCTCCTGAGTAGCTGGGATTACAAGTGCCCACCAGCACACCCAGCTAATTTTTTGTGTGTTTTTAGTGGAGACGGGGTTTCACCATTTTGGGTAAGCTGGGTCTTGAACTCCTGACCTCAGGTGATCCACCTGCCTTGGCCTCCCAGGTGCTGGGATTACAGACGTGAGCCACCGCCCCCGGCCACTTGTTTCTTTTAAATGCTTATTAGAAGTTTCTCATCAGAATATTTTATTTATAATTATACTGCATATTCTCTGAAATTTTACTGCCAATTTTTCAAAATACCTGCCTTTGATGAGTACAGTTACAGTCAAATACTGTAGTTAGACAAATTCTTTTTTAATGGTACATTAATGTTGCATACCAAATTGTATGAGTAAACGTCTTTTCCTGTGCAGTTTCATATTAGTGGTGTTTTCAGTGTAGGTATCTTAATATCAGCTTATCATGGTTTTTGGTTGTGTATTATAGTCAATTTGCAATTCTGTCTGTATACTTTATGTCAATGTGAGGTTGAATTAAAAGATAAATCAGCCATATGTCTATCATACTCATATATATGTGTGTGTTTATCTATAAATATGACCCCAAAATTGGTTATGGCTTATCTTGTGTATATTCTTTCTTTCTTTTTTTTTTTTTTTTTTTTTTTTGAGGCAGAGTCTCACTCTGACACCCAGGCTGGAGTGCAGTGGAGCAATCTCAGCTCACTGCTGCAACCTCCTCCTCCCGGGTTCACATCATTCTCCTGCCTCAGCCTCCCGAGTAGCTGGGACTACAGGTGCCTGCAACCACGCCTGGTTAATTTTTTGTATTTTTAGTAGAGACGGGGTTTCATCATGTTAGCCAGGATGGTCTCCATCTCCTGACCTCATGATCTGCCTGCCTCAGCCTCTCAAAGTGCTGGGATCACAGGTGTGAGCCACCGCGCCCTGCCTCTTGTATATATTCTTTCTTAGCTGGTTTTCAATGGTTGTTTTATCTTGTGTAAGTGAGTAGTCATGTAAATATTTTCACCATTTTTTATTTTCATGATTTGTTTAATCATGAATATATATTTCCTTTGTGTAAGAGAAGCACTTCTGTGATTTGAAGGTAATTTTTTAAAAGATTTGTAATTCTTTATTTTTTTCAGTTTTTCAGTTAGAAAATTAGTTGTTGTAAAAACACATAAAATTTAGCATCCTAAATCTATTTAAGTGTACATTTCAGGGCCCAACATGTGGGGGGCTCACATCTGTAATTTCAGAAATTTGGGAGTCCAAAACAGGAAGATCACTTGAGCCCAAAAGTGTCAGACCAGCCTGGGCAACATATGAAGATTCTCTCTTTACAAAAATTTTTTAAAAATAGCCAGGCGTGGTGGTGTGCACCTGTGGTTCTAGCTACTTGGGAGACTGAGAGGGGAGGATGACTTGAGCCTGGAAGTTTGAGGCTGAAATGACCCTTAATTGTGCCACTTCATGTCAGCTTGGGTGACAGAGTGAGACCCTGTCTCAAAAAGAAGCTGTATATTTCAGGCATGTTAAGTATATTCACATTGTTATGCAAAAGACTTCTAAAAGTTTTACATCTTGTGAAACTAAAACCCAGTACCAATTAAGTAACAACAACGCATTTACCCTCTTCCCAGCCCTTGACAAACACCCTTCCAATTTCTGTTTTTATAAGTGTGACTACTTAAGATATATAAGCAGAATCATACAGTATCCATCATTTTGTTTCTGGCATATAGGTGACATAATATTTGCAAAGTTTCTCTTAAAATGTGACAATATTTTCTTCTTTAAGACTGAATAATATTTCATTGTATGTATATGTATATATATATATATGCAACATTTTTGATGTGTTTATAAATCAGGAGACATCTGAGTTGCTTCAGCCCTTTGGCTTTTGTGAATACGGGTACAAAAAACATGGATGTTCTAATAGGTCTTCCAGGTCTTGTGTTGCATATTTTGACTATAAATTCATAAATGGGATTGTTGTATTTGATGATAATTCCATTTTTAATTATTTGAGAAACATAACATTTTAAAATAATGACTGTATCTTTGTTTTCTGCTAACAATCAACATAGGTTTCATTTTTATTACATCATCAACAGATTTGGTGTGAGGCAATTTTTTTGTTGTTATTTTCATGTGTTTCTCTACAAAGTATTAATTTTCTGTGTCATTTCAAACGCTCTTTTTCTATGTGTGTATCTTTTCTGATGAAAATTGTGTTCAATTATTTGCTCATTTCTAAATCAATTTAGCTTTATTGTTCAGTTTTAAGAGTTGTTCATATATTGTGAATATTAACTACTATCACATGATTTTTGAATTTTTTTTAATGTGTGGAAATTTTCAAGTATAGTGTAGTTACATTTTTCTGTTTTTCTCTTTGTTGTTCATGCATTTAATATCATATGTAAGAAAATGGTGCCAAGGCTCATGTCATCTCTTTTTTCTAAGAGATTTGTTACTTTTTCATGTCTAAGTTTTTTGTTTTTGTTTTTGTTTTTTCAGACAGAGTTTCACTCATGTTGCCTAGGCTGGAGTGCAATGGCACGATCTTGGCTCACGGCAACTTCTGTCTTCCGAGTTCAAGCAATTCTCCTCCCTCAGCCTCCCAAGTAGCTAGGATTACAGGCATGCACCACCATACCCAGCTAATTTTGTATTTTTTGTAGAGACGGTTTCTCCATGTTGGTCAGGCTGGTCTGGAACTCCTGACCTCAGGTGATCACCCCCCTTGGCCTCCCAAAGTGCTGGGATTACAGGCGTGAGCCATTGCACCTGGCCACATGTCTACAGAATTTTTTTGTAAATTTTGTGAATATAGTTAAAAAACGATGTAACTTTATTTCATCAGTGTTGATGTTTTTAACATTATTTTTTGAGAAAATTATCTTTATCGTGTGCTCATGGCAACTTTGCAAAAGATCATGTAATCATATACAGAAGGCTTCATTTCTGGGCTCTCTGTTCTTTTCTTTCATCTTTTTATCTTTAAGTATCACACTTTTTGTTATTGCAGCTTTTAATGTGTTTTGAAATCAGAAAGTCTAATGTCTCTGTTCTTTTTTATGGGTGTTTTGCTAGTTATAGTTTATAATCAAATTATAAAATGTTAAGCAGGCTGGGTGCACTGTCTCACACCTGTAATCCCAACACTTTGGGAGGCTGAGGCGGGCAGATTGCCTGAGCTCAGGAGTTTGCAACCAGCCTGGGCAACAAAGTGAAACCCTGTCTCTACTAAAATACAAAAAATTAGCAGGGTGTGGTGGCATGTGCCTGTAGTCCCAGCTACTTGGGAGGCTGAGGTGGGAGAATTGCGTGAACACAGGAGGTGGAGGTTGCAGTGAGCTGAGATTGCTCCACTGCACTCCAGCCTGGGTGACACAGCGAGACTCCATCTCAAAAAAAAAAAAAAAAAAAAAAGTTAATGTTTTTGCAAGAAAACCATGCTATTGTAATTTTTTTTTTTTTTTTTTTTTTTTTTTTTTGAGATGGAGTTTCGCTCTTTTGCCCAGGTGACAGTGCAGTGGCTAAATCTCAGCTCACTGTATCCCCTGCCTTTTGGTTTCAAGCGATTCTCCTCCCTCAATCTCACATTGCATTAAATCTGTAGATTACATTGAGCGTTATGGACATCTTCAAAATATTTCAAATTTTGAACAGGAGCATGCTGAAGGTGTGTTGTTCAATTTCTATGTATTTGTACTTTTTTTTCCTCTATCTTCTACTGCCAACAACAGCTCAGTCGGGGAGACCCTAACCCAGCGGTGCTAGAGGAATTAAAGACACACACACAAAAATATAGAGGTGTGAAGTGGGAAATCAGAAAAGATTCAAAGCTGAGAGCCCCAAACAGAGATTTACCCATGTATTTATTAACAGCAAGCCAGTCATTAGCATTGTTTCTATAAAAGATTAACTAAAAGTATCCCTTATGGGAAATGGAGGGATGGGCCAAAATAAAGGGATGGGGATTGGGCTAGTTATCTGCAGCAGGAGCATGTCCTTAAGGCACAGATGGCTCATGCTATTGTTTGTGGTTTAAGAATGCCTTTATGTGGTTTTCCACCCTGGGTGGGCCAGGCGTTCCTTGCCCTCATTCCGGTAAACCCACAACCTCCCAGCAGGGGCATCATGGCCATCATGAACATGTCATAGTGCTGCAGAGATTTTCTTTACGGCCAGTTTTGGGGCCACTTTATGGCCAGATTTTGGGGGCCTGTTACCAACATGTAAGTTCAGTGCTTTGCTGAGTTTTCTGAGTAGTCTTTCAAATTATTCAAATTATTGAACTTGAGGAGGAAGATGTGGAAGACCTTGGCTTGTTAGCAGTAGTTCAGAAATAGATGGTTATCCAGAGCCATGTGACTGGCATCTGTAGTTGCGACAGTGTTGTGGGACTGAGCTCTGAACTTGTGGATTCTGTGTTGGCTCTGGGTGGTGTCAGAATGGAGTTGTTGAACAGCCAGTTGGTGTTGGATAATTGGTGTTCAGCAAACTACAACTTTTTTTGTCAGATGAGAGCTACCACAGGGGCCTTGTATTAGGGTTCTCTAGAGGGACAAAACTAATAGGATGGATATATATGTATATTTATTTAGTGTTTATATATGTATTTATATATGTATTTATATATTTATATATGTATTTATATATATATATTTATATATGTATTTATATATGTATTTATATATGTATATTTATTTAGTGTTAACTCACATGATCATAAGGTCGCACAATAGGCCGTCTGCAAGCTGAGGTGCAAAGAGAGCCAGTCTGAGTCCCAAAACTGAAGAATTTGGAGTCTGATATTTGAGGGAAGGAAGAATCCAGCATGAGAGAAAGATGAAGGCGAGGCCAATGTAACCCTTTCACGTTTTCCTGCCTGCTTTTTTATCCTGGTTGTGCTGGCAGCTGATTAGATGGTGCCCACCCAGATTAAGGGTGGGTCTGCCTTTTCCAGCCCACTGACTCAAATGTTAATCTCCTTTGGCAACACTCAAAGACACACCCAGGATCAATACTTTGCATCCTTGAATCAAGTTGACAGTCAGTATTAACCATCACAGGCCTCCAGCCCAGCTGGAGGGAGACTTCAGATGTCTGAGGGAAGTGAGGGTTTGTTCTGCACACAGGTTGTCACACTGTACATTGTCCTGTTATTCTGTGTCTCCTAGGGTGAGAGGGAAGAAAGAGTAAAAATGTTCTGAGAACTACATGATTCTGACCCACTCTTGACCATACCCACTAGAAATTGACATGGCCACTCCTCTCCCAGGACAAGGTTTTACCCTCAGGAATTATGCCCACAATAGCTTTGCCCCTAGAGTTTTCTGCCAAGAATATACACAGGTGCCTAGAAGACTTCTGGCTTATCTCAACCCCAGACACTGAATCTGTAGCAGGAACCTGTCTCCTTCACCAACACAGGCTTCTGGACCTCCTGATCATAATCTCTTTTGCTTGTACAGACACAAAGTTTTCTGAAACAAAGAGACTTACTAATGTTAATTTATTGTTCTATTTGATTCTTGTATCTTTGTCCCACATTTTCTCTCTGTCTCTTTGTGTCTTCTTTATTTTTATTTTATATGCTTTTACTTCTTTCTTATTTCATGTATCTATATAGATGTATTCTTTGTGCTAAGAAATTTATTTTTATGTATGTGCATCTCTTTCCTGGAAAATAATGTATTTTAATATGACTGTATGTTGTTTTGTTGAATCTTGTTATTTTCATTGGAAGCAACTGCTTTCAGCACCTTTTATATGTAAGGTAGTGACAATATACTACTTTAGAATTTGTTTAGTTTTGAAGTTTTTTTTTTCTATTTAGCAGGACAGATTTTGTGATGGTATTATACTCACTTGATAGCTATTTTTTTCAGAACTTTGACTATATTACACATTATCCTTCTGACCTGCAAAACTTTTGTGGAGAATCCACTTGCTATCTCATGAGTATTCTTGCAAATAACCCTTTTTTTTTTTTAGACAAAGTTGTGCTGTTGTTGCCCAGGCTAAGTGCAATGGTATGATCTCAGCTCACTGCAACCCCTGCCTCCTTTGTTCAGGCAATTCTCCTGCTTCAGCCTCCTGAGTGGCTGGGATTACAGGCAGGCACCATCACACCCAGCAAAGTTTGTATTTTTAGTATAGACGGGTTCCCTCCCATGTTGGTTAGGCTGGTCTTGAACTCCCGACCTCAGGTTGTTGGCATGCCTTGGCCTCCCAAAGTGCTGGGATTACAGGCATGAGCCACTGCACCCAGCCAACACAAGAGTTTTATGTTGCAGCTCCCAAGAGTCCCTTTTCTGTGACTTTTACAATTTTGCTTATGTATATGTGTTTGATATAAATATCTTTGCTTGTATCCTAGTTTGTTGAGCTTTTTTATTTTTACATCATTTTTCAAGATTTTTCAGGTTTTTTTAAAAATATTTTTTTACCTCCCTAATTTGTTTTACTAATATTTTAAATATTTTTGTTCTTATTTCCAGTTTTCTGATTTTCTGTAGTTGTCTGTGTTCATATTTCACTCATTGAGTGTTACTCAATTTATTTCATTTTTTATCGTTTCTTCCTCAAAATTTTATAATTTTTTTTTTTTTTTTTTTTTTTTTGAGACAGAGTTTTGCTCTTGTTGCCCAGGCTTGGGTGCAATGGCATGATTTCCACCCACTGCAACTTCCACCTCCCAGGTTCAAGCAGTTCTCCTGCCTCAGACTCCCAAGTAGATGGGATTACAGGTGCCTGCCACCATGCCAGATTAATTTTGTATTTTTAGTAGAGACAGGGTTTCTCCATGTTGATCAGGCTGGTGTCAAACTCCTGACCTCAGGTGATCCACCCACCTCAGCCTCCTAAAGTGAGGGATTACAGGTGTGAGCTACTGCACCTCGCCACATTGTAATCTTTTATTAAAATTTGAACATTAAAAAGTCACCTGTCACAATCTTTGTAATATGGCCTTTTCCTGGCATACTTTGAACAATTGTCTGAGTCAGAGATTCTGAGAGTCTCTCAAGCATGTTCTTTGAGTGTGTCTTGTCTGAAATTTTGTGTTTATTTTTTAGTTAAAGGAAACTATTCATCTTTTTTTTTGGAGATGGAGTCTCAGTCTGTCACCAGGCAGGAGTGCTGTGGCGCGATCTTGGTTCACTGCAACCTCCACCTCCCAGATTCAAGCAATTCTCCTGCCATAGCCTCCTGAATAGCTAGGACTACAGATACGTGCCACCATGCCCAGCTAAGTTTTGTATTTTTAGTAGAGATAGGATTTCACCATGTTGGCCAGCATAGTCTTAATCTGTTGAATGCGTGATCCACCCACCTAGGCCTCCCAAAGTGCCGGGATTACGTGCATGAGCCACCGCACCTTGCACCTAGTCATCTTTTTTCTTAATATTCAGTAATCACTTGCTACACTTGTTTTCTTTCTGTGGCACTGCAGTGTCTCTACTGCTGTAACATTTACCTTTGGTCTCAGCAGACTCAAACTGTCATTCCAAAGTATACCACCATTTATTTCTGCACTATATATCATAGAAGACAGAAACCAGTGTGTGGAAAGGCCTGGACAAGCAAATAATAAAGAAGTTTGAGCCGGTATTTCACTAGTCTTTTTTAAACAAAATCAAAAGTTGGCAAGTTATCTCTTATTTATTTATTTTTTTATTTTTATTATTTTTATTTTTATTTTTATTTTTTTTTGAGATGTATTCTCACTCTTTTCCCCAGGCTGTAGTGCAGTGGTGCAGTCTTGGTTCCTGGTACCTTAGCCTCCCAAGTAGCTGAGATTACAGGTTGAGCCACTGCACCTGGCTGGGAATTTACTTCTAAAGGCATTATGTTATATTGGGGAGCAGGAATAGCCATGTTGGGTAAACGTAACAAACTTTTGCTTTTCCCTTCTGTGTGACTTTGTGCTCACCTGGGGTACTTCAAACACTTAACTCATTTATAATTTTTTCTCAGATGTATTTTGGTTAGTATGTTTTTGTTACATATATATGTCTATAAAAAATTAGAGCCTTTGGTATTTTGCTATGCTATTTGGTTTATGCATTTTGTATAATATTATAGGTTAGATTTGTAATCTATATCTGAGTCTAGTAAGTGGAGTAATTTGATATTTTTATTTCTTTCAGTTATATGTTCTCATTTTGCTGAAGACTTTTGCCTAGGACCAGGCATTAAAGATTCTTTTCAAAAAGTGATACTGAGAGAATATGTAAAATGTGGACATAAGGATTTACAGTTAAGAAAAGGCTGTAAAAGTATGAATGAGTGTAATGTGCACAAAGAAGGTTATAATGAACTAAACCAGTGTTTGACAACTACCGAGAGCAAAATATTTCAACGTGATAAATATGTGAAAGTCTTTCATAAACTTTTAAATTCAAATAGACATAACACAAAACATACTGGAAAGAAACCTTTCAAATGTAAAAAATGTGGCAAATCATTTTGCATGCTTTTACACCTACATGAGCATAAAAGAATTCATATTAGAGAGAATTCTTACCGATGTGAAGAATGTGGCAAAGCCTTTATCTGGTTTTCAACCCTTACTAGACACAGGAGAGTTCATACTGAAGAGAAATCCTACAAATATGAAGAATGTGGCAAAGCTTTTAACCAGGACTCAAACCTTACTACACATAAGAGAATTCATACTGGACAGAAACCCTACAAATGTGAAGAATGTGGCACAGCTTTCTACCACTTCTCATACCTTACTAGGCATAAGCTAATTCATACTGGAGAAAAACCCTATAAATGTGAACAAAATGGCAAAACTTTCAACCAATCTTCAACCCTTACTAGACATAAGATAATTCATACTGGAGAAAAACCCTACAAATGTGAAGAATGTGGCAAAGCCTTTAGTATTTTCTCAACCCTTACTAAACATAAGATAATTCACACTGAAGAGAAATCCCATAGATGTGAAAAATATGGCAAAGCTTATAAGGAGTCCTCACACCTTACTACACATAAAAGAATTCATACTGGAGAGAAAACCTACAAATGTGAAGAATGTGGCAAAACCTTTAGTGTATTCTCAATCCTTACTAAACATAAAATAATTCATACAGAAGAGAAACCCTACAAATGTGAAGAATGTGGCAAAGCTTTTAAACGGTCTTCAACCCTTACTAAACATACGATAATTCATACTGAAGAGAAACCCTACAAATGTGAAGAATGTGGCAAAGCTTTTAACCAATCTTCAACCCTTACTATACATAAAATAATTCATACTGGAGAAAAACCCTACAAATGTGAAGAATGTGGCAAAGCTTTTAAACGATCTTCAACCCTTACTATACATAAAATGATTCATACTGGAGAAAAACCCTACAAATGTGAAGAATGTGGCAAAGCTTTTAATCGGTCCTCACACCTTACTACACATAAGAGAATTCATACTGGACAGAAACCCTACAAATGTAAAGAATGTGGCAAATCCTTTAGTGTGTTCTCAACCCTTACTAAACATAAGATAATTCATACTGATGAGAAACCGTACAAATGTGAAGAATGTGGCAAAGCTTTTAACCGATCTTCAATCCTTAGTATACATAAGAAAATTCATACTGGAGAAAAACCCTACAAATGTGAAGAATGTGGCAAAGCTTTTAAGCGGTCCTCACACCTCGCTGGGCATAAGCAAATTCATAGTGTACAAAAACCCTACAAATGTGAAGAATGTGGCAAAGCCTTTAGTATGTTCTCAACCCTTACTAAACATAAGATAATTCATACTGAAGAGAAACCCTACAAATGTGAAAAATGTGGCAAAACTTTCTACCGATTCTCAAACCTTAATACGCATAAGATAATTCATACTGGAGAGAAACCTTGCAAATGTGAAGAATGTGGCAAAGCTTTTAACCATTCCTCAAACCTTACTAAACATAAGCTAATTCATACTGGAGACAAACCCTACAAATGTGAAGAATGTGGCAAAGCTTTTAGGCGGTCTTCACATCTTAGTAGACATAAGATAATTCATATTGGAATTCATACTGAAGAGATTCTACAAAAGTGAAGAATATGGCAAAGGCCTTTACTGCTCCTATTCCCTTACTAAAGAATGTGGCAAAGCTTTTCATCAGTACTTTACCCTTACTACACATAAGATAATTCATGCTGGAGAGAAACCCTACAAATGTGAAGAATGTGGCAAAGATTTCTATTCATTCTCATACCTTATTAAATATAAGATAATTTATATTGGAGAGAAATTCTACAGATGTGAAGAATGTGGCAAAGGCTTTAATTAGTTCTCATCCCTTACTAAACAAGAAAATTCATACCATAGAGAAATCCTACAAATGTGAAGAATGTGACAAACTTTTAACCACTTCTCAACCCTGCCTACACGTAAGATAATTCATACTGGAAGGAAACCCTACAAATATGAAGAATGTCTCAAAGCTTTTTACTGATTCTTAGACCTTACTAAACATAAAATAATTCATAAAGGAGAGAAATTTACAAATGTGAAGAATGTGGCAAAGCTTTTAACAAATCCTCATCCATTAGTAAACACAAGATAATTCATACTGGAGAGAAAACCTACAAATGTGAGGAATGTGGCAAAGCCTTTAGCCTGTCCCTCCAACTTACTGCACATAAGATAATTTATACTGGAGAGAAGCCCTACAAATGTGAAAAATGTGGCAAACCTTTTACCAGTCCTCAACCCTCACTACACATTAGATAATTCATGCTGGAGAGAAACCCTACAAATGTGAAAAATGTGGCAAAGCTTTTAACCAATTTTCAAACCTTACTAAACATAAGGTAACTCATACTGGAGAAAAATCTTACAAATGTGAAGAATGTGGTAAAGCCTTTATCCAGGCCTCAACTCCTACTAAACATAATTAATGATGGAGGGAAGCTGTACAACTGTGAAGAATGTGGCAAAGCTTTTAACCAGTCCTCAAACCTCATTGAACAAAATAATTCATACAGGAGAGAAACCTTACAAATGTGAAGAATGTGACAAAGCCTTTAACCAGTCCTCAATTTTTACTAAACATAAGAAAATTCATACTGGAGAGAAACCCTATGATTGTGAAAAATATGGCAAAGGCTTTAACTAGTCCTCAATTCTTAACACACATATGATAATTCATACTGGAGAGAAACTCCACAAACCATTAAGATGTGACAGTGCTTCTGACAACAACTCAAACTTTTCTAATCATAAAAGAAATCATATTGGTGAGAAATCCTAGAAATGTGGAGAATGTAACAAAGTATTTAAATGGTTGTCACACTTGATTATAGGTAATATTCATACTGGAAAAATTTCCTACAAGTGAGAACAATGTGGCAAAATTTTTAACTAATACACCTTTTTGCACAGAAAATCATTTATATTTGAGAAAAATTGTAAAAATATAGACTGTGAAAAAGATGTCAGTATCTGCTCACATCTTACTAAACACCAGAGAGTTCATGCTTAATAAAAGCATGATAAGTGCAATTACTGTCAAGATCTTTCAGAAAATATTATCCTTTAAAGTGAAGAAGAGTATTTATATTAAAGATGAACATTACAAACATAAAGAGGGTTGAAGTACCTTTACTTGTATCAGATCTTATTGTCCACATTTTGTACTAGAGAAAAACTCTGAAGAGGTTTCTCAAACTTTGTTCAACATCAGGGAATTTATATTGGATAACTGTCTTGCAAATGTAATAAATTTGGGGAAACCCTTTTTCAAAAACTACAGCTTAGAAAACACCAGAGTTTATATGAAAATATATTTTCAAAGATGTAGTAAAAAAAAAAATCCAAATTTAAGTCTATGTAAATACCAGAATTTATAGTAGAAATATATGAGGAAAGTGACACTTTGAATATTCTATTAAATGAGAGTTGCGAGTATAGAAAATAATCTAAAAGTAAAGTTGGTAGAAAAATTATTTGTATATAACGTTAAGAGGAGTAAAATATTTTTGTAGAGTAATAACTATATCCAGATTATACTTTGTTTCTTAAAAAAATTACAGATTTTTTGAAAAGCAAATGACGTAACAACTCATTTTCTGCTGTTTCTTCATTCTTAATTCACTTGTGAAAGCATGTGATCATTTGTTGCTGCATCAGAGGTATGAGAGATTATTTTTCATTAGGTGGGCATTATTTATGATCTTTTCTGTGGATGAGTAAGAATATTAAAATGTAAGATGCATGATGAAAATCTAAGTGGAGAGGTTCTTTATGGTTAACTTATACTATTGAGTGATGCACGAGGTAGGTGTTAAGAATACTATTCTTTTGCATTATGAGAAAACTAGTATATTATGCATATATTATACTAATTGTACTTTTATATAATAAAATGCAGTACATGTTAAAAATTTTAAATTATGTGTGAAGGTAACTTTCAACATTTTTAACATGGTAAATATTATTGTGCATTCAATGAAGTGTTATTATGCCACAAAGATTAACCTTTTCCACCTTACCAAAAGTCATAGGTAAAAGATGGTAACAATATACTATTTGGTAACATAATGGACTAACATCTGTAGTCATCTCTTTTGCCAGTGGCTTCAAACTGCAAATAAGTTAAAGAATATTGTTCTTATAGGTTAAATTTTTATTTTTATTTTAATCATTTAAATTTATTTTTCTTAATTTTGTGGGCACATGAGTATATATACTTATGCCATGTTTGGCATATTTTGATACACAAATACAATATATAATAATCACATTGGGATACATGTGGTATCCATCACCTCTAGCACTTATTCCTTTGTATTACAAACAACCCAATTCTACACTTTTACTTATTTTAACATGTACAATTATGGCCAGGTGTGGTGGCTCATGCCTGTAATCCCAGCACTTTGGGAGGCTGAGGCAGGTGGATCACCAGGTCAGGAGTTCAAGACCAGCCTGGCCAACATAGTGAAACCCTGTGTCTGCTAAAAATACAAACAATTAGCTGGGTGTGGTGGCAGGCACCTGTAATCCAAGCTACTCCAGCCCAGGTGACAGTGTGAGGCTCTGTCTCAGGAAAAAAAAATATATATACAATTGTTATTGCCTACTGGGTTATTTTTATGGTTATAAAAATTATTTTAAAATATGCAATTATGGTTGGGTGCGGTGGCTCAAGCCTGTAATCCCAGAACTTTTGGGAGGCCCAGGCGAATGAATCACCTGAGCTTAGGAGTTCGAGATGGCCAGGAACCTGGGAGGTAGAAGTTGCAGTGATCTGAGATCGTGCCACTGCACTCCAGCCCAGGCAACACTACAAGACTTCATCCCAAGAAAAAAAAAAAAAAATGAACAGTTAAATTGTAATTGACTGACAGGTTATTTTTATGGTTATAATAGAAATCATATACAAGTATAAATAAAATACATTTCTGAGTCCTGAGTAGATATCTTAAAATTTTATACATATATATATTTGAACATGTGTCCTGTCTGCATGCAAACACATACAGACTTTAGTTTGGGTTAAATATACATTACTCTAAAAGATAAACTTCAGGTGTAAGGAAATTATAAAGTTTGTGTGAGTAGAAGTTTGTACTTATTTTCAGAAGAAATATTGGGGAAAAATTATTTTAACAAAGTGACTAGTATAAAACTAAAAGCCTCAAAAATGCTGAAAGCAAATGTATACTCTGCTTTGTGTTGAATTTATTACTGTAGTTATTGTATATGAAAGTGTTTCTTAATTTTCATTTTGAGATAGTTGTTAATGCATAGGAATGCTACTGACTTTGATGTTGCTTTTGTATTTTGAAAGTTTAATAAATTTGTTTAGTAAAATCTTACGCTTTTCTTTTCTTTTCTTTTTTTTTTTTTTGAGATTGAGTCTCACTCTTGTCACTCAGGCTGGAGTGCAGTGGCATGATCTTGGCTCATTGCAACCTCCACTTCTCAGGTTCAAGCAATCCTCCTGCCTCAGCCTCACGAGAAGCTGGGATTACAGGTACTGTGCCACCAGGCCTGCCTAATTTTTTACTTTTTTTATTGTTGTTGTTGTATTTTTAGTTGAGACTGGGTTTCACCATGTTGGCCAGGCTGGTCTTGATCTCCTGACCTCAGGTGATCCACCTGCTGCAACCACCCAAAGTAGTGGCATTACAGGCATGAGCCACTGCGCCCAGCCAGTCCTACTTAGGTTTTTCTATACTTCAGATTATGTATAGGGATAAAAGGTAATTATACGGGAATAATTAACTTCCATTTGTCCTATCTAGATGCTTTTGATTTTATTCTCTAATTCCTTTGTCTTGGATTTGTACTGTTTAGCAAGAGTGACTTTAGTAAGGATAAGTGGGAATCCTTGTCTTATACTAGCTCTTAGAGTAAAATCATGCAACGTATCCCTGTTTAATATGTTGTTAGCTGTGTATTTTTTGCTAATATGTGACATTTATTGGCTGAGGTGCCAATAATTTGATCTATAACTAGTTTTTCAGAGATTATCATAAGGGATGTCAAATTTTGTCAAACTTCCATTGTGCATCTATTCTTTTGTACTCTGCATCTATTTACATGTTAGAGATGTGAAATCACAACTAATTTTACGTATTTACAAAAAATCAACAGAGACTACTATGAACATCTCTATGCATGCAAACTAGAAAATATGGAGAAAATGAATAAATTCCTGGATATACAAAACTTTCCAAGATTGAACCAGGAAGAAACAGAAGTCTTGAACAGGGCAAAAATGTATAAAACATATGATGAAATTAAAGTAGTAATAAAAAACCTACCAACTGTAAAAGCCCTGGATTATGTAAAATCACAGCCAAATTTTGCCACATATACAAAGATGAGCTTGTACTACTACTGAAGATACTCCAAGAAATCCAGGTGGGATTCCACCCTAACTCATAACATCAATATTATCTTAATTCCGGAATATAGTGAAAGCACAACAAAAAAAGGAAACTACAGGCCAATATTTTTGGTAAACATTGAAACAAAAATCCTCCATGAAATACGAGCAATCTGAGTTCATAAGCAAATCAGAACGTTAGAATAAAAATAAGACAAGAATATCCAGTCTAACTCCTATTCGACATAATTCTAGAAGTCCTAGTCAGAGCTATCCAACAAAATAAAGAAATTAAAAGCATCTAAATGGAAAAAAAGGAAGTTAAATTATCTTCACTGATGATATAATGCTCTACCTAGGAAACCTTAAAAATTTCCAGAAATATTTTAGTTTTAAAATGTAAATTATGACTGTTAAATACCTTCATTTCTGTGCTTTTTTTTTGGTTAATATTATGGCTGATTGACATGTTTTAAGAAAACTTGGACCAAAGCCATTACTTTATTAACGTAATTTGAGACAAAATAGCAATGAAAGTCAACATTGATGAGTGAAACAGCTATGATCTAGTCCCTGGTAATCATTTTCCCTCACACCCAACATGCAAGCACCATCTTTGTGTCATCTCTCCCAGTTCTAAGTGTTGCAGGACGCAGAGGACTAGAGAGACCAGTATTGGTGAATACAGAAGCATAGTTGTTTTAAGGTAGGCACCAGCTCAGTGGATTCACATCCAAATTTAGAAAGCAAAGACTGAGCTCAAAGACTGAGCAAACTTATAGAAGCAAAACAAAGGCAGTTAACTATATAATGACAGGTCACATAATTTATAGTATAACCGATGACTTGGCATAACTTGTGGCCTGGCATAGCTGGTAGCCGTGGAGCTGCGTTGAAAGAAAAAAGAACTGGCTAATATAGACGTTTGTTTGTTTGTGTCCTTCACCCTTGCTTTGGAGGGTACTGTCTGGAGCCTATTTCTTGACGTGAGATTGCTAGGCAGAGGAAAACTTTTTAACCCTTGCCTTGCCACATTCTGGGCTTTGGCTTTTACTTTTCTTGGAGTTAATGAATGCAGTACTTATTATTTTAAATTTCTGCCTCAGTTTCTCCCCTTTGTTGCTTTTTATAAACAAAATTTTAATAGAAAGCATCACTATTACTTGATTCCTTATGAGCAGGTTTTCTTCTTTAGGAATGGGCTGATATTTATGCAGAGCATTAGGTGAGTGGTAGTTTGCCTAGCTACAATTGTCTCTATAGTTGATTGAATGCTCCTAATAAGGAAGGATTACAGGCAAGGAAGCATCAAACAACCTCCTAGTATGGTTAGAACTACTACTTTTTAGGTTTTGAATCCATCAAAGGAGGAAAAACAGCCTCCAAAGAGGGAATCAGGAGTCCACCCTTTCCAAGTCTGGACTGAAATATGGGCTAATTTTTTCTTGCAGTTATTTCTACAAAGCTTTCTCATTGTTATCAATTTTTAAGCAGGAATTAGTTAGATTAAACTTTTCACATATTCCTTCTTCCTGGGATAGGAGATAGTCTAAAGCCTGTCTATTTTGATAAATGGCCTTTCTCGTTTTTGTGGCCTGCTGAGCCAATAAGTCTAATGCATTTGTTGTTTCATTAGTGATAAATTCAAGGACTGCCTGCAACCTTATGATGCAGTTAAGCATGTAAATTGAGGTGCAGTACCCCCATGACCCATTTTGTGCCCAGGTAGCTAGCCCACATTATTGAATTATTCTTTCAGTGGCCAATCTGTGTCCTTCCAATCTATTTTTTTTTTTTTTTTTTTTTTTTGAGATGGAGTCTCGCTCTGTCACCTAGGTTGGAGGGCAGTGCTGTGAATCTTGGCTCACTGAAAGCTCCACCTCCTGGGTTCACGCAATTCTCCTGCCTCAGCCTCCTGAGTAGTTGGGACCACAGGTGCCCATCACCACGGCTGGTTAACCTTTTTGTATCTTTAGTAGAGACGGGGTTTCACTGTGTTAGCCAGCATGGTCTCGATCTGCTGACCTCGTGATCCATCTGCCTTGGCCTCCCAAAGTGCTGGGATTACAGGCATGAGCCACCATGCCTGGCCCCCAATCTCCTATTTGTATGTCTTTTTTTGTGTTTATATTTCTTTTGTTTCTTCTTTTAATTTCATCATAGACAGGATACCCTAAGATTTTTCCTTGTTGCAGTGGGAGTAAAAAGACATATGGCTTAATTGTCTTGAGTATACAAGCCTCTATCTATTTTGCTTGCAACTGTTGGTAGGCCCATGGCCCACAGATCCAATCAAGACCAGAGGGTGCTTGCTGGGTGGGTATTTGGAGCTTCAAGCGGATACCAGGTGTGATTTAGAGAACAGAAATGGGAGAAAGGATTTGGATGAGGTGATTTGGAGTCATTTCTGCCCAGCCACAAAGTTTTTCTTAGTGTTTCATTATAATATTGCTGTTCTAAGCAGGTTAGTTCTCTAACCTGCTTAGTGGGTTTGTAAAAGCCTTTACTGGGTTTGTAAAAGCCTTTCCCCAGTGAGCAACACAGTATCTTCCAATGATAGAAGTTTTTAGGAGCCAGACACTTGAACTTACAGGCATTGGTTCAGGGGAACAGTCAGTTAAATTAAAATTATCTTGTGGCATTAACATTTTTGCTTTTCAAGGCCACTGGTCTCCCATGTCAGTTCCTCTGTAAACATAACAAGAAGAAATGCCTAGGCTGCCAGCAATGTTTTGAGCCAGCTGAGCAAACAGGTTCTCAGCTAAAGGAAGAGGCTCTGGTAACTTCTAGTTTACATGCTTATAGAATGATTTAAAGACTTGGAATTGTTGCTGAGCCAGACAGGTCCAGGTTTCTTTTTTGATAACATATAGGTAGGTTGCTGGGTATGTATTTATGTAGACATGTATGGAGTAACCTGTAGTCCACATGGGTAAGTCTGTTAGAATGGTGAAGTTTACAGGATTACAGTTTTTTATTTTTTGGTCTTGTTTTACTGGCATTTTGGTAAGCATAATTGGCCTCTGTTGTATGCTAGGGTGCCATGATATGCAATACCAACAATCCTTTTTTGGGATCCCAGGGGAACAAGGAGGAGTTACTCTTGGCATGCATACATATTTGTAGTTACTTCTATAGTATTTAAGAGTAAGTTACCACAGACAGGTGAGTCTAGTATGCTGCCTGCATCCCAGTACAGAGAAACAGGCCCTTGGTAAAAGGGAGGGACCTTGGTTTGGTTTAAGAGGAAATTTTCCTTTGACCTTGAACGAATCTTACACCATTCACCAGGTGAAAATTTAGAGTCAGAGAATACATAAGGTTTGTTATTTTCTTATTTTCTGGGCCACAAATTGAGTAGGTGGTCTCATTATAAGTACAAGTTCCTAAGCCAGTCCCTGTACATTTATAACTATGGTACAATAGAGTTTTAGTTATACCAGTCCCTGACCAGGTAGTATGTGTACAGTGGGGACACCCTTCTATAGGTGCTTCTTCTAGCATGGTTAAGGGGGGTAACAACAGCAAAACAATATACAGCATATTTATATTCAGCAAGGACAGAAGAGGTCCTTATTTGGGGGAGGAGACTGAGCACAGTGACAGAACAATAGGAAAACAGTATTACAAGGAAAACTACTACTTTTAAGATTTTTAACCACATTTACTTGCTTGAGAAGTTCTTAAGTTTGGTCATGCGTAGACTAGTCAGATTCCTGTGTGTGACTAGAGTGGGGCTTGTTGTCTTCTTATGCTTCCGCCATTCATAGACTGGTCAGCTTCCGGAATGACCAGAGCAGTTTTCTTTAGCAGCAGCTTGGTCTCATCTCAGGATCAGCTGGGTTGGATGATCTGTGTCCAGCTGACTGGTCCACTTGTCTTGGGCTGCTGGTTTTAGCTGACTGTGGTGGATCCAAGGCACAACAACTGAAACTTTAACAGCAGTGGGAATGGACTAGATTACAGTATAGGACCCATCCTATATGGGTCCTACAGAAGTTGGATTCAACTTTTTAACCCAAACAGTCTCCAGGTTTAAAGGGGTGTACTGGGTCTGTAAGACTCACAGGTTTTTTTTTTTTTTTTTTTTTTTTATGTACCAAGTAATGGACACTTTGCATAGCTATCCGTAGAGCCTGCATTTGCTTTTTAAAGTTAATTCCCCTAGTTCCTGGAGATTAACTTTTATTTCGCTTATGATTGGGGGAGGCTGACCGAACAAAATTTCATAGGGCAAATACCCAGTTTGTTTGCTGGGGGTGCATCTGACTCAGAGGAGGACCATAGGCAAAACTTGATTCCATCTTAGATGAATTTCCTGATATTTTTTAAGTAGCTGCTTGAGTGTCCCATTCATACATTTCACTTTTTCTAAACTTCATGGCCAATAGGCTGTGTGTAACTTCCATTTTATTTTTAATAGTCTTGTTAAATCTTGCACTGTTTCAGCCACAAATGATGACTCATTGTTTGATCCTAAAGTTAAAGGCAGTCCAAACCTGGCAATAATGTCTTTTAAAAGTCCTTTTGTTACTTTTCATGCTTTTTCTGTCCTGGTGGGGAAAGCCTTAACCCATCCTGAAAAGGTGCAAACAAGCACTAGCACGAATGGGTAGCCCACAGCATGGACAGTTCTGTTATGTCTATAACCACATTTTTACAAGGCATGGCTTCTACTTCCTGAATTCCTGGGGGCCAAGTGGGCCCCTGTTGCAGGTTGTTTTGAGCACAGGTTAAGCATTGTTTACAAATGGCTCGAGTGATGGCAGAGAGCCGTGGCACATAGAAATGGCATTTTAGTACCATTTCTAGTGCCATTTTTTCCATGAGTTCCTTGACGAATTTGCTTTACAAACATACAAGCTTAAATCTTTGAAATGGCTAATCTCCCATCGAAGAATTTCCACCACTCTCCTTTAATATATTTTTCAGCCTCATGGGTAAACCAGGGTCTTTCATTTGGCATATAACTTAAGTTTCCTTGGAGAGGAGGTTCTGGGAGGAGAGCCATAGTTAAGGTTTCCTCAGTTAAAAAAAAAAAAAAATCAGCATAATTATTGCTATCTGTTTTGCCTCTCTGTCTGCCTTTTTGTTTCCTTTGCTTTCTGGTGTTCCTGCCTTTTGGTGCCCTCTGCAGTGTATTACAGCTACTTTTTCTGGAGCCCATACAGCCTTTAGGAGCTGTAGAATCTTTTTGTTGTACTTTTTTTTTTTTTCTCCAGCTGTTGAAAGGGTTTTTTGTTTGCTACATATATATATATATATATATATATATATATATATATATATATATATATATCTCCATGAATATGCAGTGTGGTAAAATCAAATTTAAAGCCAGTGTAAATATTGACCTTATCTTTTGCCAACAACAGTGCTCTTGTTAGGGCTATTAATTTTGCTTTTTGAGCTGATGTTTTGACATTCGGGTTTCTGAGGGGTTGGTTTATAAAATTTATCCAACTGGAGGATACGTCATCCATGGTTTTGATGCAGTTATGGAGGGGAGCTCCCAGTTTCACGGGGAGCAGAGTAGCCAGATTTAGGTGTTTACTCTTTCTTGAGACAGAATCACACTCTGTGGTCTCAGCTCACTGCAACATCCACCTCCTGCCTCAGCCTCCCAAGTAGCTGGGGCTACAGGTGCGTGCCACCACATCAAGCTAATTTATGCATTTTTAGTAGAGACGGGGTTTCACTATGTTGATCAGGCTGGTCTCGAACTCCTGACCTTGTGACTCTCCCTCCTCGACCTCCCAAAGCCCTGGAATTCCAGGCATGAGCCACCACACCCAGCCTGGATGTTTACTGTTTTTAAAATAATGTAAGTGTTTTTACATAGAAGCCCTTAGTACTGAGTCATTCTTGGGTTTGATAACCAATGATGCCCTCTTTGAGCCATTAAAGTTATAACTGTTCCTAGTGTGGCACCCGGACCGTTAGCTGCTGTCCCAGAGTTAATTTACTAGCCTCTTGTGTTAACAAGACAGTGGCAGCTAAGGCTTTAAAGCAAGGAGGCTATCTTAGCACCAAGAAGTCTAGTTGTTTGGATAAATATGCCACTGGGTGATGCTGTGATCCTATAACTTAGAGTCAGAACCCCTGCAGCAATTTCCTTTTGTTCATGAACATATAGAAAGAAAGGCTTACTTATATCTGGTAGTCCTAAGGCTGGGGCCTGAGTTAAAGCCTCTTTGATTTGTTTGAATGCTATTTCCTGATTAGTTTCTCAAAGGAGGGGTTCCCCGCCACCACCCCTTTGTGGCTTTGTATAATGGCTTAACCATCAGTGAAAAATTGGAATCCAGATGCAGCAGAATTTTGCCGCCCCTAAAATTTTTTTATTTGACATTGGGTGGTCGGGGTTGGAAGCGCACAAATGGATTGCTTTTGCTTATACCTAAGCTGGCATTCCTTGTGGCTTACTATGAAAACTAGATATTTAACCTCTTCATGACAAATTTAGGCTTTCTTTTTAAATACTCTGTAACCTGCTTTCAATAGGAGATGGAGGTGGTCTCGGGTTTTCTGATAACAGTCCTCTCGGGTTGGGACTGCCAAAAGAAGGTTGTCCATGTACTGTAGCAAGGTGCACTTATCATTTGACGGGGTTTAGGCCTTAAGGTCTGAGGCCAATGCTTCCCCAAAGATTGTGGGAGAGTTTTTAAACCCTTGCAGGAGCCTAGTCCAAGTGAGCTGTGTAGCTTCTTTGTCTCATTGAAATGCAAAGATAGGCTGACTAACTGGTGCCAAGCACATACAAAAGAAAGCATCCTTTAAGACTGTAAACCAGGCAGTACTTGCTGGAATGAGTTCCATTAAAGCATACAGGTTGGGTACCACTGGATGGATAGGTACCATGGCTTGGTTCATGGCATGCAAGTTCTGCACTGGTCTATACTTAGTAGACCCTGGTCCTGGCAGTGGTTTTTGGAAAAGGCAAAAGTGGAGTATTCCATGGCAACTGGCACTGGACTAAAATCCTATGTTTACAGAGCCACTCTAAGTGTTTATAAGTGCCCTGTACAGCCTTTGGGGGGAACTGGGTACTGATGAACCTGAACAGGAGTTGCTCCTGGTTTTAATTTTACTAATACTGCTGCATGATTTACAGCTAACACAGGTCAGTTGTCCTCAGCCCACATTCCAGGAATTTCTTTAACTAACTGAAATAATTTTTCTTTCTTTCGCATATGAGATTGCATTGCTGCCTGCAATTTCCTTTTATAAAGTCTCCACTCCTCAACCTGTGGGATGGTAAGGGTTAACACCATGGCCTTTGGGTGAGTCAGATTTAAAGTCATATCTCCCTGTGGGCCAAAAGTAATTTGTGCTTGCAGTTTTTGGAGTAGGTCTTTTTATAACAAGGGAACTGAACAATTTTGGAGGTACAGAAAATCATGCTGGACTTCTTTTCCTTCTATAACACACCTCTTTGACTGACAGAACAGCCTTTTCTTTGAGACTGTAGTAACCTCTACAATCGTTGCATAGTTCTTTGATAGTGGACCTATGGGTCAAGTTACTACAGAATATTCAGCCCCAGTATCTAACATAAAGTCCATTAATTGGCCTCCAACTTCTAATGTAACCATAGGCTCCTGAAGCCCCAATGAGAAGGAGCCTGGTTTATCCTAGTTGTCATATCTTTTAGCCCCTGCCAGCTCAATTAGATCAGTATTGCATTGCTTTAGGGTTTGGCAGCCTCTGGCCAATGGCCTCTTTGTCACATGGCCTTAGCCATTTCCCTCATTGCCTTCTGGACATTCACCTTTACAGTGTCCTTTCTTTTTGCATCACACACATTGATCCTTCTCTAACCTTGGTTGGCTCTCAAATCCCTGTCTAACTTGACCTCTTCCAGGTCCATGTCTGCATCCTCTCACATTACTACTTTCTCTCTCTATGAGGGCTGCTGCTTACAGATTGGGGTTTTTTTGTGTTTTTTTTTTTTTTTTTTGAGACAGAGTTTTGCTCTTGTTGCCCATGCTGGAGTGCAATGACATGATCTTGGCTCACTGCAACCTCCGCCTCTCAGGTTCAAGTGATTCTCCTGCCTCAGCCTCCCGGGTAGCTGGGATTACAGGCATGCGCCACAATGCCTGGCTAATTTTTGTTTTTTTTTTAGTAGAGATGGGGTTTCTCCATGTTAATCAGGCTGGTCTTGAACTCCCAAACTCAGGTGATCCACCCGCCTTGGCCTCCCAAAGTGCTGGGATTACAGGTGTGAGCCACCATGCCCGGCCTTGATTGGCTTTTTTTTAAAGCCTCTGTTCTACTTTCTTCTTTGCCTCCTGGTCATGGTTAACATACACCTTGGTGGCTACTTTTATAAGCTGGGTGGCATTCATGGCTGCAAAACCTCCCAGTGTCTGAAGTTTTTGCTTCATATTACTGTGGGCCTGTCCTACAAATGATGTATTTACCATATGCTGATTTTCAGCAGCCTCAGGGTTAAATGGGGTGAAAAGCCGGTATGCCTCACAGAGTCCATCATAAAACTGGCTAGGGATCTTACTTCCCTGAAGAACCTCTGAGATCTTTCTTATATTGATAGCCTTTTTTCCATCATCCCTTAGCCCTTGCATAAGTGCCTTTTGGTACCTCTGCAAATGCTGAAGCTGAGTCACATCTTCTGAGTCCCAGTTGGGATTTTGGTCTGGGAACTGGCCCTGAGCATATGCCTGAGCATTTTTTTTTTTTTTTTTTGAGATGGAGTTTCACTCTGTCATCCAGGCTAGAGTGCAGAGGCACCATCTCGTCTCACTGCAAGCTCTGCCTCCCAGGTTCACACCATTCTCCTTCCTCAGCCTCCCAAGTAGCTGGGACTACAGGTGCCCGCCACCATATCCGGCTAATTTTTTGTGTATTTTTAGTAGAGACAAGGTTTCACCATGTTAGCCAGGATGGTCTCAATCTCCTGACCTCGTGATCCACCTGTCTCGGCCTCCCAAAGTGCTTGGATTACAGGTATGAGCCACCGCGGCCAGCCTGCCTGAGTAGTTGCTGCATCTGCTGGCGCATGGGCTTCTAGCCGGCAGAGAGCTGCCTAGGTTACTCTCCTGTGCTCCTTAGTGTTACACAGCATGAGAAGCTTCTGCCTGCAGTCTGGTCAGGTTGGATTCTGTGTCAGAAAGATGGACTGCATCAGATCTATAAGAGCTTGGGTCTTCTCCATATAGGAGGGAGTATGGTGTTTCCAGTTTAAGAAATCGGTGGTTGAAAAAAGCTGACAGTTGAAAGTCCATTCCCACCCTTGGACCTGGCCTTGGTTATCTTAATAAATGGGTCCTCGTGTCTCCCTGAGAGGCATTTGCATATCTCAAGCACAGCCAGATCTGAGACGGCCTACTTGACTATCTTGACTTCTTTCCTTGGCCTCTCAAGGCTCCAGTCTTTCTCTTCAGGGTGAGAGTTGGGGTGTGCTAGCTCCTGAATCTGGTTCCTGGGGGCCTGCTGGCCTTGGTAAAGTGGGGTAGGCTGTGACATGTGGAGTAGGAATCTTTATTCCCTCTGGTGGCTCCTGCAAAACTGGCTTTTCTTGCTCCCTCTGGAACTTCTTATTTAACTCTGTATCTGCTGGCAAAGCTGCTCTTACTTTCATTTTTGGCTTGGCTCAGGCCACAAGTATTTTGCAATAAGCTGCTAAACAGGGCTGGATTCAGGCTGGTCTTGTCTGTGCTAGATTTAACCATGAGTCAATATAAGGAAACTGATCTGGATACTGAGGCTGTCCTCTGACCTGTCACCACCTTAAATACACAGCCAATTATTTTCCTATCTATAGTTCCTTCAGTCAGTCATCCAATACTAAAAGAAGGCAGTTCTAATTCACAGAGAGTTCTTAACCTCTGGGGGGTTAGCTTAACTCCATAATTCCCTGTAAAACCTTCTTTAAAGTTCTGTAACATGCGCGCCAATGGAGTGGACTTTGATGACTTTATTCCCATTTCCTCCCTTTACTATGCAGCACACCCACACTTCCTTTTGCCTCAGACTGACCAGACCATCCCCAATTATGGGAGTTTTCAAATGCCGCTTGGCTTTGGAGGGGTCCTTATTCCCACCACAACTCTGAGCTGTGAGGCAACTCCTATTGGATGTATACAGTTTGCCACTAGTCCAGGGCAGCCCCACACTTTGCTCAGAGCACACAGTTGATGCTAAGAGATCTGTGACTCCCCACATCACTCCTTGCATTGTTTTCTCCTGGAACCATCTCCTTCACACACTTTTATATACGTCCCTGTTCCCAGTTCCTGTTTTCTAATTGGGGTGGCAAGCCACTCTCACCACCTCCAGTTTCCTTTACCTAACCAACTAAGCAAGCCACTCTCGCATCCTGTGTTGGTTGAGGTGTGAGATTCATCTGAATTGGCAAGCCCCTCTCACTGCCCCAAGCCTCTCTGGGTCGGACTGTTACACCCCAGGAGGTGATCAGGCTCCCCTTCCATCCTTATGGGACGGGTCCTGCCTCGGACCCCAATAACTTACCGTGGTTCCTGAAGCGCACTGTTTCTGGAATCATCCTGTAGCCCTTCTCAGGCTCCATTGCACTGCTGGGTAGGGATGCCGGGTCATGGGAGAGCTGATTTCCCCTCCAGGCTGAAGTTCTCCCAGCAGTGCCTGGGTCCCAGGTTTCCCTTGAATCAGGGCTCCAGCCCCAATTTCAAGGCAAAGGAGACAGTAAATCTGCCATCTCTGCTCCTGGCTGGCGCGCCAAGAAATGCTGTGGGACACAGAGGACTAGAGAGACCAGTATGAGTGAATAAAGGGGGATATTTATTTTAAGGTGTGCTCTGGCTCAGTGGATTCACATCCAAAAAGCTGAGCCTTGAACAAAGACTGAGCAAGATTTTAATAAGCAAACTTACAGAAGCAAAACAAAGGCAGTTAATTATATAATGACAGGCTTATGTAATTTATAGCATAACTGAATTCTTGGCATAACTTGTGGCCTTTAATAGCTGGTGGCCTTGTAGCTGCATTGAAAGAAAAAACAAGAACTGGCTAAATACAGACATTTGTTTGTTTTTCTTTGTTTCCTTCACCCTTGCTTTGGAGGGGAGTGTCTGGAGCCTATTTCTTTGGTTTCAACTTCTCAAACAACATTATCTTACAACTGTCCTTGAAGTGAGCTTGCTAGGCAAAGAAAAACTTGTTCTTTTCAACCCTTGCCTTGCCACATTCTGGGCTCTGGCTTTTACTTTTCTTGAAATAAATAAATGCAGTAATTACCTCACTAAGAGAGAGGCTTCTGATCAAATTGATCAGCAAGTCAAACTCTCTGCTTAATCAGCAGTAACTTTATTTTCACTCTTCAAAGGCATTTTACCTGCCTGAAATGCAAAGGGGCAGTTCAAGTGACTGTGCTGAGCTGGTTGTCTCCAGGGTCAGTCTATTCACATTCACACAGGTGATCTTCTGGTGTAAGGGGGTGCACTTCAACAGCGTTATCACAGCAATGTGGAACAGATGTAACAGAATAAAAGATGAATCACTGCCTTCCAGGAAAAGGAGTTAATTGTATTCACTTTGTGTATGAGTATGTGGAGAATAAAGTTACAGAGAACGCTTTTCATTAGTAGTGCAGTGCAGATCCTATGCAATCTTCTTGTTTGTCAAACATACCCTGAATGGTTTTGTTAAGTACTATGTTTCTGTATCCATCCCTTATTTGATTCTGATACTTTCTACTTTATCAATTTAAATATTCACTCAACATCATTCAGATTTCTGTCCTTGATGCTTAGGTCCTCAGACATAAAATATTATTGATAAAAACATGAGCCTTTATTTGTTAATTTTACTACAGAGCATTTCTTTAGCTTGGGAAGCCAAATTTGGTCAAAATGAAATATAACAATGAATATAAATCATTTTGGAAGCGAATTTAAATTATTTAAGATATTAAATTTGATAGATATATATGTGTCAGAGTTTTTTAAAAATTTGAATACATAAAGCTGAAACTTGAAAAATATACATGCTTTTAAGACAAATCACTTTGTGATCATTTAAGTTTTTAATTTAGCAGTTTTGGCTATGCTGAAAATGTAAATATGAAATATCACATAAAATAATGTTAAGAAAACAAAACAAAGCACAATAGTCCTGATGGCTGTTTTGAGATCTTGGTTCTTAGTTTCAAAGATTTAAACAAGAGACACAAAAAAATGAGGATGCGGCATAGATGAATTTATTGCAAAGTAGAAATACTATTTTAAAAGTTAGGTGCAAAATACCCCCGAGAGAGAAGCGATTCAGGATGGGCTGCTTATAAGAATGAGACAGCAAAGACTGGAAATAGAGAGACTCCATTTATGGGAGTCTTACATAATTATTTACAAAGAGTTAGAAAGTGGTGGTATTAGTAGGCACGTTCTGGGTGGTCCTCTTGGTGCACATACACATGGCTGTACATGCTTGTTTATACGTCACATATCTCATTAGCATCTTAAAATTCCACTCACATGTGTTTTTTAGTATTACAATGTGTAAAAGGTCAGAGGAAAAGTAAAATCAAAATGCATGCTCTTTATGGGGGAATATCCCTACTGAAGAGAGCTTTGGTTGAATGAGCTGAAATGCAATTCAAATGTTGGGGTTTATTGTGTTGATAATATGCTGTCACCATGAAATCGCCATGGCTGCTGCATCCTGAGGACATGGTGAGCTTCTTGGCTACCTAGCCAGCCTCAATAGTACTTATCTTAGTTTGTTTTCAACTATCAATTCTGAGAATAAGGTTTAGCTGTTATGTCAGTATTGTCAAAAGTGAGAAAATGACAATTTTAAAATCAAACATATTTGAGCCTGATTTGGGTCACTAGCTGTGTACCCAGGAGAAATTATTTTACATCCCTGGAGCTTCAGTCAATATATATGCATTGGTGTATGTTTGTTTTTTTGATGTAGGTTTTTGTTCGTTTACATTTTTAAAGATATTTTTTCCTACTTTATGCTGACGTTAAGCTACACAAAACTTACCAAGAGCTCTATTTTACTACATTTTTCAACCAAAGGTTAAATACTTAAATACTGAAAGTGGCATTCCGGATTATCCTTTTCCATGCAGACTACATTGCAGTCTTTCGTTATGTGGTGCAAGGTTATAAAAATGCCATTCAGTTGATTTCTTAAGTAACAGTAGAATGTGTTTTCTCAGACAGTAGCATGAGAATTTTTGACATACTACCATTAGACATAGTGAAAGCAAATGAATAAATGTGTTGAAATTTGTCTTTATTCACAAGGTCATTAGAGGCTAAGTCATGGCAACACGTGTAGTTCAATCCAAAATTTTTTGTGTAAAATTTTGTTGAGCCACATCCATCTGCATATATAACACTAATTTGGTAACAGCTTCTTTATACTAAGCCAGAATTAGTTTGTCCTGATGGTTTTGTTCTAAATGTGTGAGTTGTATTATATCACATTTCAACAAGTAACATAGAGAATATAAATTTAGTTTACAGAAAGAAAAGTACAGGCACACTAAAAATGAATTAGAATCTCGCAGCTGACACTGATTAACAGGTTGAGCAAATTCGACTAGACCTAAATTTCTGTAAACAATTTTGAAAGAATTTTAACTAAAAACATCTTCAACAACATAATAAACCTATGAGATTTAAAAAAAGTTGATTTGTTTACCCATCATCAATCAATACTAGGTTAAATTAGAAAATTGTGAACACACCATACAAAAAATAAAATTACTAAACTATCCTCAGACTTCATCTGATTAAAACAAGACTTCTGGGTATTTGAAACCACCAAATTATTGATGAAAAATATCTATTCTGAACAGATCCTTGATCTTATATACATATTACTACTAAGTAAAACCTAATACAGCTTTGATTTCTGAAATATTTGTGAATGTCTATCACTGTACTCAAAAATCAAGAAATTATTTAATCTGTCTAAATTTTGAGGAAAATATTTGCTATTTTAACTGAATGCCAGTATTCATGTAGTATGGCAAACCACCCATTTCTTTAGTATTCTGCTATTTTTATAAAATAAGCCAGAATTTGTGGAGACATTTGTAAAAAACAAAAAATCTTTTCTAAGAAAAGTTAGACATCAGAAAATAGCGACATTAATGTTATATTATATACACAGTTTGCTAAACCCTACCATAATCTGTAAAGTTTTTTGTGTACAACAACATTAGATTATTGAAAACAAAATAAAGTTTTTCTTTTTTTTTTCTTAGAGTCTCACTCTGTCACCAGGCTGGAGTGCAATGGTGCAATTTCAGCTCACTTCAACCTCTGACTCCCAGGTTCAAGCAGTTCTCTTGCCTCAGCCTCCCTAGTAGCTGGGATTACAGGTGCCTGCCAACATGCCCAGCTAATTTTTTTGTATTTTTAGTAGAGACGAGGTTTCACTGTGTTGGCCAGGCTGATCTCAAACTCCTGACCTCAGGCAATCCACCCACCTCAGCCACCCAAGGTTCTGGGATTACAGGAGTGAGCCACCATGCCTGGCTAATGAAATTTCTTTCTTATGTTATGCTTTATATATATATATATCCAGACAGACAGGAACTATGACTGCCACTTTAAAAAACAAATGTTTCAGCACAATACAATGTTTTGTGTATGTACAGAAGGAAAACCAGACTTTGAAGTTTTCAAATCATAAACAGGAGCATTATTTGTGATTCTAAGCTTTAAATATATAAAACAAATATTTATTCTTCTTTTTATTATTATTATTATACTTTAAGTTCTGGGTTACATGTGAAGAACATCAGTTTTATTACATACGTATACGCATGCCATGGTGGTTTGCTGCACCCATCAACCTGTCACCTACATTAGGTATTTTTCCTAATGTTATCCTCCCTTAGCCCCCCCAGCACCTGACAGGCCCCATTGTGTGATGTTCACCTCCCTGTGTCCATGTGTTCTCACTGTTCAACTCCCACTTATGAGTGAGAACACGCAGTGTTTGGTTTTCTGATCTTGTGCTAGTTTGCTGAGAATGATGTTTCCAGCTTCATCCATGTCCCTGCAAAGGACATGAACTCATCCTTTTTTACACCTGCATAGTATTCCATGGTGCATATGTGCCACATTTTCTTTATCCAGTCTATCACTGATGGACATTTGGGTTGGTTTCAAGTCTTTGCTATTGTGAATAGTGCCACAATAAACAGACGTGTTCATGTGTCTTTATTGTAGAATGATTTATAATCGTTTAGGTATATATTCAGTAATGGAATTGCTTGGTCAAATGTTATTTCTAGTTCTAGATCCTTGAGGAATTGCCACACTGTTTTTCACAATGGTTGAACTAATTTACACTCCCACCAACAGTGTAAAAGCATTCCTATTTCTCCATATCCACTCCAGCATTGTTGTTTCCAGACTTTTTAATGATCGCCATTCTAACGGGTGTGACATGGTATCTCATTGTGGTTTTGATTTGCATTTCTCTAATGGCCAGTGATGAGCACTTTTTCATATGTCTGTTGGCTGCATAAATGTTTTCTTTTGAGAAGTGTCTGTCCATATCTTTGCCCATTTTTTGATGGGGCTGTTTGTTTGTTTCTTGTAAATCTGTTTAAATTTGTTGTAGATTCTGGATATTAGCCCTTTGTCAGATGGATAGATTGCAAAAATTTTCTCCCATTCTGTAGGTTGCCTGTTCACTCTGATGAGTTTCTTTTGCTGTACAGAAGCTATTTAATTTAATTAGATCCCATTTGTCAATTTTGGCTTTTGTTGCCACCGCTTTTGGTGTTTTGGATATGAAGTCTTTGCCCATGCCTATGTCCTGAATGGTACTGCCCAGGTTTTCTTCTAGGATTTTTATGGTCTTAGGTCTTACATTTAAGTCTTTGATACATCTTGAGTTGATTTTTGTAAAAGGGGTAAGAAAGGGGTCCAGTTTCAATTTTCTACATATGGCTAGCCAGTTTTCCCAATGCCATTTATTAAATAGGGAATCTTTTTCTCATTGCTTGTGTGTGTCAGGTTTGTCAAAGATCAGATTGTTGTAGCTGTGCGGTGTTATTTCTGAGGCCTCTGCTCTGGTTCCATTAGTCTATATCTCTGTTTTGAATTCTGCATTTCCACTTTACAAATCCCACAGTTCTGCTATTTCACAGTAGGATTTGACACTAAGTATTTTTTGATGGTGACAGAGTGATATCAATTTCTGAGGCCTCTGTTCTGTTCCATTGGTCTACATATCTGTTTGGTACCAGTACCATGCTGTTTTGGTTCCTGTAGCCTTGTAGTATAGTTTGAAGTCAGGTAGCCTGATGTTTCCAGCTTTGCTCTTCTTGCCCAGTATTGTCTTGGCTGTGCAGGCTCTTTTTTGGTTCCATATGAAGTTTAAAGTAGTTTTTTTCCAATTCTGTGAAGAAAATCAATGGTAGCTTGATGAGGATAGCATTGAATCTATAAAATTACTTTGGGCACCATGGCCATTTTCATGATATTGATTCTTCCTATCCATGAGCATGGAATGCTTTCCCATTTGTTTGTCTCTTCTCATTTCCTTAAGCAGTGGTTTGTAGTTCTCCTTAAAGAGGTCCTTCTTGTCCCTTGTAAGTTGTATTTTCCTAGGTATTTTATTCTCTTACTAGCAATTGTGAGTGGGAGTTCACTCATGATTTGGCTGTTTGTCTGTTATTAGTGTATAGGAATGCTTGTGATTTTTTGCACATTGATTTTGTATTCTGAGACTTTGCTGAAGTTGCTTATCAGCTTAAGGAGGTTTTGGGCTGAGAAAGATGGGGTTTTCTAAATATGCAATCATGTCATCTGCAAACAGAGACAATTTGACTTCCTCTTTTCCTATTTTGATATGCTTTATTGCTTTCCCTTGCCTGATTGCCCTAGCCAGAACTTCCAATACTATGTTGAATAGGAGTGGTGACAGAGGTCATCCTTGTCTTGTGCCAGTTTTCAAAGGACCGTTTATTCATCTTAATTTAAAATACAGTGGTTTTTGAACAATTCAAAGTAACATTAGACTATTAAAAACTTCATGAGCCATACAAGTATCAACTGCATTTTCAGAATTATGAGAACTTAGAAAAAGTAAACTAAATGCCTGAAGTTTAGTTAAAAACATACTAAACTACTTTATATTTGCCCTTGTGATGAGAATCATCTTTATTCATTTTGGTACAAACAGGAGATGCTGTGGTGGTAACTTGCTGAGTGGTGACTGTGATGATATTTACTGTCCTAGGGATGGTGGGATCCAGTGGACCAGAATCGTCAGGACCTTACTATGGTCACTGCTGTTTATTCTCTTCTGTCATTCATTTCCCAGACTCCTTCATCAATTTCATTTCTACCGTTGAGTGAATGATTTTGCACTGCTTTAGCATCTGCCTTTGATTTCTGCTAATTTTCTTTGTTCATTTTTCTTGTCCATCTCTGGTGGCTGCTTTGCTATTCAACTTTGAGGAGTTTGTGCTGCTTCACCCTCAGCTGTTCCAACAGTCCGTCCATTTTGCCTCAAGCTCTCTGGCAGGGTCTCCAGGTTCTTCTTCATCTGGTGTCTGAGATTTATCAGCAGGAGCTTGTTTTCAGTGACCACAGCTACCGCTGTCTCCTGTGAGTGGGGTGGCTTCTACAAGAACCGAAGTGCCCATGCCCGGGGACACCTTGGTTATAAACCTTGGTCATGGCGTTTGGTGCACAAAAACCCGATGTCAACCAGAGCATTTCGCACAGATGGGTGAGCTTTCCTTGGCACATGGGGCAGTTCCCCCATCATCTCTATGCTGCCTCCTCCCCTTACACAAAGGTTGGTGTAGGGGCCTGAAGACACCATGGAAGAGTCCAGGGAGTTAGGAGGGCCTGGGCCAGGGAGCCTCAGGCCCAGAGCATGGCAGTGCCCCTCACACCTGAGCAGACATCAGCCACTGCCACCTCGGGGAGGACAGAGGAGTCCAGGCTACCCCAGCCAGCCTCACTCTAAACCAGCAGAGGAAAAAATTCTTTCTTTCGTTTTTTTTTTTTAAAGTGAGATGGAGTCCTGCTCTGTCACCCAGGCTGGAGTGCACTGGCACAATCTAGGCTCACTGCAACCTCTGCTTCCCGGGTTCAAGTGATTCTCCTGCCTCAGCCTCCCAAGCAACTGGTACTACAGCTGCCCACCACCACGCCTGGCTAATTTTTGTACTTTTAGTAGAGATGGGGTTTCACCATATTGGCCAGGCTGGTCTCGAACTCCTGACCTTGTGATCACCCCACCTCAGCCTCCCAAACTGCTGGGATTACAGTCATGAGCTACCCCGCCTGGCTGAAAAAAAAATTATTTTCTAAAAAACAAAAAATAGTATAAAAAATAATATGCAGAAGAACTTGCATATCTAACCTAATCAAATTTTTATTCTTTTCTTTTTCTTTTTATTTCTGCCAGTTAAATTGTGCTCTCCTGAAGTGATGTTCCATCCTCATGTGGGAATTTGAAAGTAATTACAATGGTCACAAATTTAGAAACTAAAAAATTTTAATATATTTTTACCCACAAGTGCTGGTTTAACATTAAATTTTCAATAGTGCTTTCTGAATTCTACACTTTATTTTCTATTTGATTCTGTTAACTAAAATATAGGAAATAAAAATAAAATCTTGGTTTGCAGAGTTTCAGTTTACAAAGAATATGTATTCATTCTTTTAACATAAATGTGTGTTGAGCACACACGATATGCCAACCATTTGGTAGCCTTAGAAAATAGAGGACAGGCAGGGTGGCTTATGCCTGTAATCCCAGAACTTTGAGAGGCCAAGGCAGGAGGATCACCTGAGGTCAGGTGTTCAAGACCAGCCTGACCCACCTGGTGAAACCCCTTCTCTACTAAAAATACAAAAATTAGCTGGGTGTGGTGGTGGGCACCTGTAATCCCAGCTACTCGGGGGGCTGAGGCAGGAGTATCGCTTGAACCCAGGAGGTGGATGTTGTAGTGAGCCAAGATCATGCCATTGCACTCCAGCCTGGCAACAGAGCAATACTCCATCTCAAAAAAAAAAAAAAGATTTAAACCTAATATTGTTTTAAACAATTTTATGTCATTATATTTTAAAAATTTGATACAATTATTATTTTTCCAGAAAGGTATGTGGCAAAAAGTGACTGAAGAAGAAATAAAACAGAGCCCAGGTGTGGTGGCTCACACATGTAATCCCACAACTTTGGAAGGCCAAGGTGGGAAAATCACGAGGTCAGGAGTTCAAGACCAGCCTGGCCAACATAGTTAAACCCTGTCCCTACTAAAAATACAAAAATTAGCTAGGCATGGTGGTGGGCAACTGTAATCCTAGCTACTCAGGAGGCTGAGGCAGAGAATTGCTTGAACCCGGGAGGCAGAGTTTGCAGTAGGCCGAAATCATGCCACTGCACTTCAGCCTGGGTGACAGAGCAAGACTCCATCTCAAAAAAAAAAAAAAAAAAAAAAAGGTAAATAAGAAATCTAAAATTTGTTTTTTAATTTTACAAAAATAAAAAATACATCTATTATATGAGCTGGGCATGCTGGCTCATGCCTGTAATCCCAACACTTTGGGAGGCCAAGGCAGGTGGATCACAAAGTCAGGGGTTCGAGACCAGCCTGGCCAACATGGTGAAACCCCATCTCTACTAAAAATACAAAAATCAGCTGGGCATGGTGGTGGGCACCTGGGATTACAGGCATGAGCCACCACACCTGGCCGACATCTGCTATTCTTAACTGCTCCATAAGCCTGCTGAATCACAGGGCCATAGGAGCAATCACTGTTGTTTACATGCTTTTTGTCAGGCAGTTCTTATGAGCCTGCAAATGTTATATTATTCCCAACCACTGACACCAACATGCAATATTTTACTTTTTATTCAATAGGGAAAAGCCCCACGTTTTTGCTTCCAATCATCATGGTCATAAAGAAATAGTCCCAGTTCGCTGATAACTCTGCTTTCCCACCCCTACATGAGACACCCTTTGTGAGGCTCCCCCCCCCCATGGCCTGACTTGCTCTTGTTTCTGGTGCAAGTGTATTAAACACCTTTTAATGGCATTCAACTTTCTTTTATGAATTAAGATCCAAGCAAAATTCAAGAAATCGTGTTGCTGTGCTTTGTTATCAGAAATAATATGGGGTTGGGCCAGGCATGGTAGCTCATGCCTGTAACCCCAGCAAAGGGTGGTGGGAGGCTGAGGCGGGTGGATCACTTGAGGCCAGGGGTTCAAGACCAACCTGGTCAACACAGCAAAACCCCCTCTCTACTAAAAATATAAAAATTAGCCAGGTGTGCTGGTGGGCAACTGTAATCCCAGCTACATGGGAGGCTGAGGTACGAGAATCACTTGAACCTGGGGGGTGGAGGTTGCAGTGAGCCGAGATTGCACCACTGCACTCCCGCTTAGGCAACAGTGTGAGACTCTGTCCCATAAAAAGAAAGTAATTGACAGTTTCATAAAAATAATACTTAATTTGTAGGCTGCTCTAGGAAGCATGGATATTTTATATTCATTCCTCAAATCCATAAGCATACAATTTTTTTTATTTGCATTTTCTCTGATTACTTTCAGTAATGTTTTGTAGTTTTTTTTTTTTTTTTTTTTTTTGAGACAGAGTTTCACTCTTGCTGCCCAGGCTGGAGTGCAATGGCATAATCTCGGCTCACTGCAACCTCCGCCCCCACCTCCCATACTCAAGCAATTCTCCTGGCTCAGCCTCCTGAGTAGCTGGGATTACAGGCATATGCCACCACGAACGGCTAATTTTGTGTTTTTAGTAGAGACGGGGTTAATCCACGTTGGTCTGGCTGGTCTCAAACTCCTGACACACTTACTCCATAATTTTCTTCACCTAAGGTTTGTCTTTAGATTAATAAATATTTAACTCTATGTATATCAAAACTAAAAGTCTGTACGTGTTTGCAGGCAGATTGGCCACATGTTCAAAGAAAAATAGAAATTTGAAAAAATATTAAGAATTTAACAATGAATTTTATTTATACTCATATAATTTTTATTAGGACCATAAAAATAACCCTGTAGTAAATAACAATTTAATTGTACATTTTTAAATTTTTTTTAAAAAGTGTAGAATTGGATT
Source organism: Pongo pygmaeus (assembly GCF_028885625.2). Lineage (NCBI taxonomy): Eukaryota > Metazoa > Chordata > Mammalia > Primates > Hominidae > Pongo > Pongo pygmaeus. The sequence continues at coordinate 22,071,542 of NC_072393.2, forward strand.
GTAAAACAGGATAAATGCTACAGGCGAAGGATGCCTCACTTAATGCTGATATTATTATATATTGTATTCCTGTATTAAAATATGCCATATATTGCATAAATAGATACTCATGCAGCCACCAAAATTAAAATAAATTTAATGATTAAAAACAGAATAAAAATTTAACCTACAGAAACAATATTCTTTAACTTATTTGCAGTTGAAAGCCACTGGCAAAAAAAAAAAAATCACTAGAGATGTTAATCTATTATCTTACTAAACAGTATATTGTTACCATCTTTCACCTATACCCTTGAGTAAGGTGAAAGAGGTTAAAGTTTGTGGCATAATAACACTTCATTGAATGCACAATAGTATTTAACATGTTAAAAATGTTGAATTAAACTATTAACTTCACACATAATCTAAAATTTATTATTGCATTTTATTATATAAAAGTACAATCAGGCCAGGCTCAGTGGCTCAAGCCTGTAATCCCAGCACTTTGGGAGGCCAAAGTGGGCAGATCACCTGAGGTCAGCAGTTTGAGACCAGCCTTACCAACATGGAGAAACCCTGTTTCTACTAAAAATTCAAAATTAGCCAGGCGTGGTGGCTCATGCCTGTAATCCCAGCTACTCAGGAGGCTGAGGCAGGAGAATCACTTGAACCTGGGAGGCAGAGGTCATAGTGAGCCAGAGGTCGTGCCAATGCACTCCAGCCTGGGCACCAAGAGCAAAACTCCATCTCAAAAAAAAAAAAAAAAGTACAATTACTACAATAATATACTACTCATTTAATTTTAAATTTGGAAACAAATAGTTTCAAAATTCTAGAGAAATCAAGTAGAGAGAATTAAATATGCTTTAAATTTTGTTTAAATAAAATTAAACATGTTTTCTTCTCATGATAATGCAGATTACTTTGAACACCTACCTCATGCATCACTCAATATTATAGGTTATAAGAGCTTCTCCACTTAGATTTTTATTATGCATCTTACATTTTAATGTCTTTACTTTTCTATAGAAAAGCTAATAAACAATGCCCACCTAATAAAAAAGAATGCCTTGCCAGGCATGGTGGCTCACACCTGTAATCCCAACACTTTGGGAGACTGAAGCAGGCAGATCATGACATCAGGAGTTTGGCCAACATGGTGAAACCCCATCTCTATTAAAAATATAAAACATTAGCTGGGCATGGTGGTGCTCACCTGTAGTCCCAGCTACTTGGGAGGCCAAGGCAGGAGGACTGCCTGAACCCAGGAGGCAGAGGTTACAGTGAGCCAAGATTGTGCCACCACACTCTAGCCTGGCAACAGAGTGAGACTCTGTCTCAAAAAATAAATAAATAACAAAACAAACAAAAAACAGATTCCTATTGCACTTATGCAAATAAATGTATTGCCATAAGTTAAAAATACTCACAAATAGTTTCCAAATTCTAGAGAAATCAAGTAGAGAGAATTAAACATGCTTTAAATTTTGTTCACAGGAGTATACTAACTTGTTAAAAGCTGTAAATAGATCAAAAGGTAGGTTTCCTTGACTCAGAAAACAAAAGAAAGGATCAGCAACATTTTAAGTAAAAAGTCAAAAAGATCGGCTGGTCGTGGTGGCTCACACCTGTAATTCCAACACTTTGGGAGGCCGAGGCAGGCAGATCACGAGGTCAGGAGTTCAAGACCAGCCTGACCAACATGGTGAAACCCCGTCTCCACTAAAAATACAAAAATTAGCCAGGCTTGGTGGCGTGCATCTGTAATTCATCTGAGATCACACCACTGGACTCCAGCCTGGGGGACCGAGTGAGACCTCGACTCAAAAAAAGAAAAAAAGATTACTTCAGTCTTCTAATAGTTCAATGCATGCACTTAATCCTTGTTCTGTTTAATATTCATGAACATTTCAACTCTCCATGAGTTCTGAATTTTTTTCCTCTACTCTGATGTCACAATCTCCAAAGTTATCAGAAACTTGCACTCAAGACCACCTGTTAGAGTTTTATAGCTGATTATAAAACCACCTTCTAAAGAGGACCAAAACAATACACAATTGTCTGTGAATGACAAAAAGTTTTAAGGCAACCAAAGTCAAAGACACAATTGACAAGGAAATTTGTTACCTCTGTGGCAATAATTTAACATAACAATTATAATTACCGCTAATAATGTACACTAAGTCATATAAGAATTATAGGAGTTTCCCATAATTTTGGAACAAATACCAATAATATATTTATACAAACACAGCCCCAAAAAAAACCAAACACCATTTCATATTCAACAACGCTCTCTGTATAATTTTTATAAGAAATAAGCAAAATTATGTCATTTTTAAACTTTAGGGAACATAATATTTTAAAGGATTGGGTAAGAAAAATACATAATTTATAATTTGATTTTGGATAGTTTGATGGAACTTTGTTCCACAGAAAGAATGTCAGTCAAATATCAAAGGTTTAAAACACTTGATGTCACAGGTCATTGTAAAATAAGTCATTAATTTAACCAAATTAATAAAGATTTCAAAAACAAAAAAAGAAAAAAACCTTCATTCTTTGGGAGAGAAGACTTAATTTTCCAAACAATAATCTCCAATAAAACAGCATAAAGCCAATTAAATTTGTTTTTCAAAATGTTATGAATAATCTATAAAATTCTAATCTTGACCATAAGATATAACTTATATAAGCCTTTATTAAGGAGTCAGTTAATGCTTCAAGAAAACCTTGTTAATCTAACACTGGGGCCCCTATTCTGGTCTTGCATTAGTGTGCCTTTGACATTAATGATTAATTTATAGAAAAACTGAACTTATTTTATCTCTCAAAATCAGTTCTTACAATCTCACATGCCCACCTCTTTTGTGATAGTCTCTGGGCCTTGAGGAGGTGAAGAGCTTTAATTTCATCTCATCTGCTGAGAAGGTGGCTCATGGTTGGGCTATTTTCATCTAGAAGAGTATTCCAGGCCAGACCCTACTTAACCTAAAATAATTAAAAAGATCAGAATCTAATTTGAAAATAATTTATTTAAGTTCAGATATTAAGGATGGCCACCAAATAACAGATTTAAGTAGCCCTGAATATATATTCCAATTAGTAGCCATTACAAGCCAGTCTTTTATGAAACAGTGCTAAGGCAGTTTCTAAGTTGTTTACCAAGAACTGACATTAAAATTATTGGTAAATTGATTGTGTATTGATTGGCTATATATATTTGTTTTACATATTTTATGGAAAACGAAATAATGGTTGAGACAGCTAGTCAGAAACAAAATGTCTTTAAACAATTGCCCCTGTGCACAGATGTAGGGTAAGATTGAAGTCTCATACTCTCATCTCTCTGGGCTTGATAAATTGTGCAGAACTCAAAGAGCAGAGACTGCTCTGAGCTACTTTTCTCACCACCTTGCTCAGAACACATAAACCCCTTAGGCAGGCAGATCACCTAAGGTCAGGAGTTCGAGACCAGACTGGCAAAGATGGTAAAACCCTGTCTCTACTAAAAAATAAAAAAAGGCCGGGCACAGTGGCTCATGCCTGTAATCCCAACACTTTGAAAGGCTGATGCAGGTAGATCACAAGGTCAGGAGTTTGAGGCCAGCCTGGCCAAGATGGTAAAACCCTGTCTCTATTAAAAATACAAAAAATTAGCCGGGCATGGTGGCAGGCACCTGTAATGCCAGCTACTCAGGAGGCTGAGGCAGAGAATTGCTTGAACCCAGGAGGGGAAGGCTGCAGTGAGCTGAGATCGCGCCACTGCACTCCAGCCTGGGTGACAGAGTGAGACTCCATCTCAAAAAAAAAAAAAAAAAAAAAAAATTAGTCGGGCATGGTAGTGTGTGCCTGTAGTCCCAGCTACTTGGGAGGCCAAGGCAGGAGAATTGTTTGAATCTGGGAGGCAGAGGTTGCAATGAGCCAAGATTGTGCCACTGCACTCCAGCCTGGGTGACAGAGTGAGACTCTGTCTCAAAAAAAAAGAAAAAGAAAAGCAATAGTTGTGTTGTGGGATTCAGGAGAATGGAGAGACCAATGGGTGAGACAGGAGAATTTCATTAAAGTGGCCACTGGCTCTGTGGATTCGCATCCAAAAGGCTGAGCCCCAAACAAAGATGAGGCTTGGCTTTTTTTTTTTTTTTCTTTGAGATGGAGTCTTGCTCTGTTGCCCAGGCTGGAGTGCAGTGGCGCGATCTTGGCTCACCGCAACCTCCACCTCCTGGGTTCAAGCGATTCTCCTGTCTCAGCCTCCCAAGTAGCTAGGATTACAGGCGTGCGCCACCAAGCCTGGCTAATTTTTTTTATTATTTTTAGTAGAGATGGGGTTTCACCATGTTGGTCAGGCTGGTCTGGAACTCCCGACCTCATGATCCGCCCACCTCGGTCTCCCAAGGTGCTGGGATTACAGGCGTGAGCCACCACGCCTGGCTGAGGCTTGGCTCTTAAGCATGCAGTGGCATGAAACTCAGAGGGCGGGCTTAGCGTGCTTACAGAAGCAGAACGAAGGCAGTTAATAAAACAGTGAAAGGTATGTGACTCAAACATATCTAGTGACCTCTGCTGGGCTGATCATCAGACTCTCAGCAGATGGTCACTATCCTAAGTTTGCTCAGATATGTCTTGTGACCTTCGCAGTGTTGCACCGATGGAAAACAGGAACTTACAAAATCTTTACAAACTTACAGAAATAGTTAAAAAATAGTTATGGGAGCAGAGCAAAGAAATGCTGGTCTGGGAAGGAATCTCAAGAGAGGGAAGCTGATAAAAAGAACTTGTTATTCTCATCCCTGTTCCTGGAGTCCATTCCTTCTGGACTCTGCCTGGCTTTGCAGATAATATTATCTTAGTCCTAGCAGGCCCTTGGAGTGAGTCAACCCAGTACAGGGAGGAACTTAGGTTTTTCTCCTTTCAATTTCTGCTTTAGTTGAACACAGAATATTATTTTATAAATAACTACTTAGTAATTATATAGAAATCACTAATCACTTTACTAATATACTGCATATATTGGTGTTTTGTTTTGTTTTGTTTTGAGATGGAGCCGCACTCTGTTGCCCAGGCTGGAGTACAGTGGCGCGATCTCGGCTCACTGCAACCTCCACCTCCCGGGTTCAAGTGATCCTCCTGCCTCAGCCTCCAGAGTAGCTGAGATTACAGGTGCATGCCACCACATCAGGCTAATTTTTTATATTTTTGGTAGAAACAGGGTTTCATCATGTTGGCCAGGCTGGTCTTGAACTTCTGACCTCATGATCTGCCCACCTCAGCCTCCCAAAGTGCTGGGATTATAGGCGTGAGCCACCATGCCCAGCCTATACTGTATATATTGTAAGTCATATCCCAGAAAGAGATAATACAATTAGATAAAACACCATAGGTAAGAATTCTATTTTTTATTTTCTCCTCATAAGGTATCTAGATCACACACTTTAATTTATGCCACACACTCTCTAATGACTACCACATACTTCAAAAAAGTATATCTGCTGATTATCAAACTTTTTTCTCTCTGATGAAGCTATTCAGGTCACTGATGCTGAGTCTGGAGAAAGAACACCATCCCATCAACAGGGTGGAAAAATAAAATATAAGCCAGGCGTGGTGGCTCACACCTGTAATTCCAGCACTTTGGGAGGCCGAGGAGGGCAGATCATGAGGTCATGAGACCAAGGTCATCCTGGTTATTAACTCAGTGAAACCTTGTCTCTACTAAAAATACTAAAAATTGGCCGGGCGTGGTGGCACACACCTGTAGTCCCGGCTACTCGGGAGGCTGAGGCAGGAGAATCGCTTGAACCTGGGAGGCAGAAGTTGCAGTGAGCCAAGATCGTGCCACTGCACTCCAGCCTGGCCAACAGAGCAAGACTGTCTCAAAATAAATAAATAAATAAAAATAAAAATAAAATATAATACACTTGGTTCAATTTGAATTTCAGGTGAATTATAAATTGTCATTTGTATAAATATATTCCAATAATTGTTTACACATATTATACACCAATAGGTAAATATTGCATAGCTACACTAAAAAGTTATTTGCTGTTTATCCCAAATTTAAATGTAACCGTGCCTTCTGTATTTTCATTTGGTGAATCTGCCACATTCACCATAGAAACACTGTATAATTTGGAACATGTTACAAACATGGGAAAACAGAATAAAAAAATTAAAGGTCATATAGAGGTCAGGTACTGTGGCTCATGTCTGTAATTCATGCATTTTGGGAGGCAAAGGTGGGAGGATCACTTGAGGACAGGAGTTTGAGACCTGCCTGGGCAACATAATGAGATACCATCTCTACAAAAAAAATTTTTTAACTAGCCAGTGTGGTGGTGTGAACCTGCAGTCCCAGTTACTAAGGAGGCTGAGAGCTAAGAAATTTGAGGTTGGATTGAGCAACGATTGTGGCCAAGATGACAGAGCTGTCTAAAAATACATACACACACACGTACAAAATATAACACTTTTTTTTTTTTTTTTTTTTTTTAGATGCAGTCTTGCTCTGTTGCCCAGGCTGGAGTGCAGTGGTGCGATCTCGGCTCACTGCAACCTCCGCCTCCCAGGTTCAAGTGATTCTCCTGCCTCAGCCTCCTGAGTAACTGGGATTACAGGCGTGCACCATCACGCCTGGCTAATTTTTGTATTTTAAGTAGAGATGGGGTTTCTCCATGTTGGTCAGGCTGGTCTCAAACTCCTGACCTCGTGATCTGCCTGCCTGGGCCTCCCAAAGTGCTGGGATTACAGGCATGAGCCACTACACCAGGCCAACACCTTTTTTAAAGCTTGCAATTTCTTTTATATTCGTGTCTCTGTGCATCACTGTAACATATAGATTAGAAACAGAGTAACTGTGTCCAATATGGAATTTGAAAGAAAATAGAAATATATCATTTGTACTTCAGCTGTCCTGATAAGGATGGGGGAGGGCTCTGCCTTCTAACTTTCTCTCTCCTAAATGCATGAAAGGCAGAGTTTTTAACACAAGCGACATTCTCTAATATTCAGGCACATACACATTCTCTACTGATCATGTTTTTTGAGATTTTTATGCCCTGGTAGACTACAAGTAGATAATCTCTGTCAACATTATTTTGTTAATTTCCATTCTCAACTAATCCTGATTTCATGCTCTCTTGTCTTTTACTTTACAAAGACATAGATGCTAGAAAACACTATTTCTCCAAAACGCAGGAAAAGCAAATATAAATGTCAACATTTAAAAGTCACATTTATGAATATATATTTTAATTAGGGAATCACAATTTTAAACTTTCAAAGGAAAAGGACAAAATATAGAGACTAATTTTTACAATAAAAAATTAGTCTCTATATTTTGCAAGTTATTATTCTCTCATCACTAAACAATCTCACTTAAACTAATATACAACCAATTTTACAAGTTTAGAACTTAATTTTTTTTTTTTTTTGAGATGGAGTTTCGCTCATCTTGGCTTACTGTAACCTCCGCCTATGAGGTTCAAATGATTCTCCCAGTAGAGTTTCCGAGTAGCTGGGATTACAGGCACGCGCCACCACACCCAGCTAACTTTTTGTATTTTTAGTAGAAACATAGTTTCCCCATGTTAGCCAGGCTGGTCTCGAACTCCTGACCTCAGGTGATCCACCCGCCTCGGCCTCCCAAAGTGCTGGGATTATAGGCGTGAGCCACCGCGCCTGGCCAGAACTTTTTTTTTTTTTGAGATGGAGTTTCATTCTTGTCACCCAGGTTGGAGTGCAGTGGTGCAATCAGCGGCGCAATCTCAGCTCACTGCACCCTCCCCCGCCCAGGTTCAAGCAATTCTCCTGCCTAAGCCTCTGGAGTAGCTGGGATTACCGGCACCTGCCACCACACCCAGCTAATTTGTATTTTTAGTAGATGTTGGCCAGGCTAGTCTAGAACTCCTGACCTTAAGTGAGCCACCCGTCTCGGCCTCCCAAAGTGCTGGGATTACACGTGTGAGCCACCATGCCTGGCCAGTTTAGAACTTTTACAAAATGAAATAATGAAACTGAATTAATTTATTTTAAGACAATATGAACAAGTATAATAAATATTACAAGTCCCCATTCAGATAAAGTTTATTTTTTATTTTTATTTTTTGAGATGGAGTTTCACTCTGTGGCCCCGGCTGGAGTGCAGTGGTGCCATCTTGGCTCACTGCAACCTCCACCTCCCCGGCTCAGGTAATTCTCTTCTCTCAGCCTCCCAAGTAGCTGGAACTACAGGCACACGCCATCACGCCCAGCTAATTTTTGTATCTTTAGTAGAGATGGGGTTTTACCATATTGGCCAGGCTGGTCTCAAACTCCCAACCGCAGGTAATCCACCCGCCTCAGCCTCCCAAACTGCTGGGATTACAGGCGTGAGCCACATTGCCCGGCCCATTCAGATAAAGTTTTATTAACTCTATGAAGATTTGATAAATGGCAAATATGACATTTTCAAATAGTTTTGTGATGACCAGAAAAAATAAAATTATCTATTAGGAATTTTTATAACATACTAGTGATATTATTACAAAATATTTTCATTATTTCATGTAGTATATCATAAATTTAATCTTAAAATATTATAAATATGCTAGAGGTTCTCAAAACTAAAAAAAAAAAAAGCAAAATAACGAAATCATTCAAAATTGGCTCTTTTTTTTTGTTTCAAAAATAAAGTTTAAGGCTGGGCGCGGTGGCTCACACCTGTAATCCCAGCACTTTGGGAGGCCGAGGCGGGCGGATCACGAGGTCAGGAGATCGAGACCATCCTGGCTAACACAGTGAAACCCCGTATTTTTTGTATTTCTCTACTAAAAATACAAAAAAATTAGCCGAGCGTGGTGGCAGGCGACTGTAGTCCCAGCTACTCCGGAGGCTGAGGCAGGAGAATGGCGTGAGCTCGGGAGGCGGAGCTTGCAGTGAGCTGAGATCGTGCCACTGCACTCCAGCCTGGGCGACAGAGCGAGACTCCATCTCAAAAAAAAAAAAAAAGTTTAAGGCTAATCATATGGGTAATAAAACTAGACCCCTACCTGTATTAATACAATTACAATTTGACATGAGATTTGGGTGGGGATTCAGAGTCAAACCACATCATTCTGCTCCTGGCCTTCACAACAAACCTCATGTCCTGGTCACATTTCTTTTTTTTTTTTTAAGATGGAGTCTGACTCTGTTGCCCAGGCTGGAGTACAGCGGTACAATGTCTGCTCACTGCAACTTCCACCTCCCGAGTTCCAGCAATTCTCCGCCTCAGCCTTTCAAGTAGCTGGGATTACAGGCATGCGACACCATGCTTGGCTAATTTTTTGTATTTAGTAGAGACGGGGTTTGGCCATGTTGGTCAGACTGGTGACCTCAGGTGATCCACCCACCTCACCCTCACAAAGTCCTGGGATTACAGGTGTGAGCCACCATGCCCAGCCTCCTAGTCACATTTCAAAACACAATCATCCATTTTCAACAGTCCCCCAAAATCTTTTTTTTTTTTTTGAGACAGAGTCTCACTTTGTCACCCAAGCTGTAGTGCAATGGCGTGGTCTCGGCTCAACACAACCTCCGCTTCCCAGGTTCAAGCGATTCTCCTGCCTCAGCCTCCCGAGTAGCTGGGATTACAGGCACCCACCACCACGCCTGGCTAATTTTTGTATTTTTAGTAGAGACAGGGTTTCACCATGTTGGCCAGGCTGGTTGCAAACTGCCGACCTCAAGTGATCTGCCTGCCTCAGCCTCCCAAAATGCTGGGATTATAGGCATGAGCCACTGCGCCTGGCCTGCTCCCCCAAATTCTTAACTCATTTCAGCATAAACTTAAAAGTCCAGTCCAAATTCTCATCTAAGACAAGGCAATTCTCTTCCACCTATGAGCCTGTAAAATCAAAACCGACTTAGTCACTTCCAAGATACAATGAGTATGCAGGCATTGGGTAAATTCTCCTGTTCCAAAAGGGAGAAATTGGCCAAAGCAAATGAGCTCCAGGTCTTATGCAACTCCAAAACCCAGCAGGGCAGTCATTAAATGTTAAAGCTCCAAAATAATTTCCTTCAACTCCATGTCTCATATCTAGGCCACCATGATGCGAGGGGTGAGCTCCCAAGGCCTTAGGCAGCTCCACCCTGTAATCTGCAGAGTACAGCCCCTGCAGCTGCTTTCACAAGCTGGCATTGAGTGCCTATGGCTTTTCCATCCAACTCATATAAACTTACTTAACCTTAATCACTTTCTAAAATTGTTGTTTTCAAATAGAATCACATTGGAGGTTATGGCTTGCCATATGAATTTTGATAGAAAATTCAGTCTAAATCAGGGGGAAATAACCATATAGAGGTAATATTTTATATCTCATTGGAATTAATATAAATATGTTTTTATTTTTTATTTTTTGAAACGTAGTCTCACTCTGCTGCACAAGCTGGAGTGCAGCGGCGCAATCTCGGCTCACTGCAAACTCCACTAACTGCAAACTCCACCTCCCAGGTTCATGCCATTCTCCTCCTCAGCCTCCAGAGCAGCTGAGACTACAGGCACCTGCTACCATGTCTGGCTAATTTTTTGTATTTTTAGTAGAGACAGGGTTTCACTGTGCTAGCCAGGATGGTCTCGATCTCCTGACCTCGTGATCCGCCCGCCTCGGCCTCCCAAAGTGCTGGGATTACAGGCGTGAGCCACCGCAACCAGCCAAATTAATATAAATATGAAGCAGATTCTGGTAAGTTAAGATGTATATTATAAGGCCTAGAGAAATAAGGAAGTAACTTTAAAAACATGAACAATCACTATAGAAATCTAAATATTACGTGCAAAGTATCTAATATAAAAGAAAGCACTTAAGAAAGACTAGCCCGGGCCTGGTGGCTCACGCCTGTAATCCAGCCCTTTGGGAGGCTGAGGTGGGTGGATCACGAGGTCAGGAGTTCAAGACCATCTTGGCCAAGATGGTGAAACCTCATCTCTACTAAAAATACAAAAATTAGCCGGGCTTGGTGGCAGGTGCCTGTAATCCCAGCTACTTGGGAGGCTGAGGCAGAGAATTGCTTGAATCCAGGAAGTAGAAGTTGCGGTGAGCCAAGATTGCGTCACTGCACTCCAGCCTGGGTGACTGAGTGAGACTGCATCTCAAAAAAAAAAAAAAAAAAGACTAAAGACAATTCTAAAACTAGAAAAAGACTAGAGTGTGGCTGAGGACACATGGCCCAATAAAGTTTCCAAAGGAAAACCTCAATTCAAAGATGTCCTGGCAAGGCATTTGTGCCTGTGGAAGATAAAAGGAGAAAAAGCGGGAAAATTTTTGACAGTAGAATGTAAGGGGATTATTTTTTACCTTTCTCTCATGTAAAATATTTACAAATAGAAAACAAGTATTTTTAAAAGTGTCATCCAGTGCTCTGTGACAAAGTGATTAATTAAAACACTGTTTCTGAAATGTATAATAAAGGACAAAAATAGTTGATAATGTTGTGAATTGAAGGGGAGAAGTTGGCTTTGGGGAGTGTTGGAAAGAAACTGGGCATTTAAGATTTTACTGCAAGCCTGGCAAGGATTTTACTGGCAAGGCTGAACAGGACACAGTAGTGGATTTGAGACCCTGCTTGCCACACATGTGGAAAATACAGGGTGACACCTGTGCCTCTGATTAAAGTTAAAATAATTAAATAGCAATATTTGGACTGAAGTGGCTTTAGTGGTCTAGGTTCCTATGTAACAACAACAACAACAATAAAATCTAGCTCAAATGTATTTTTTGTAAGTTACTACCTTAAGAGAAAACAAAATTCAGGTTTAATCAACCACAAATCTCCAATTAATCTGATTACATAGCGAAAGAGTTTTCTCCTGGACACTGCAAATGAAGGGACTACCTAACTGTACCCAATCGATTAATTTGCTTTGCTTCATCACACACCTTATAGAAGCCTTTTCTTCAAGACCCTCTGGTAGCCCCAAAACCACAAACGTCAGGCGCGGTGGCTCACGCCTGTAATCCCAACACTTTGGGTGGTGCAGGCAGGCGGATGACCTGAGATTGGGAGTTGGAGACCACCCTGACCAACATGGAGAAACCCCCGTCTCTACTAAAAGTCAAAATTAGCTGAGCGTGGTGGCGCATGCCTGTAATCCCAGCTAAGTGGGAGGCTGAGGCAGGAGAATCGCTTGAACTCGGGAGGCGGAGGTTGTGGTGAGCTGAGATCTCGCCATTGCACTCCAGCCTGCACAACAACATCGAAACTCCATCTCAAAACAAAACGAAAGCCCCCACAAACCATGTCTGGGGACTGTCCCATTGATTAATCACTGTTTGTGCATAATAAGTCTTTTTTTTTTTTTTTTTTTTTTTTTGAGACGGAGTCTCACTCTGTTGCCCAGGCTGGAGCTCAGTGGAGCGATCTTGGCTCACTGCAGCCTCCGCCTCCTGGCTTCAAGTGATTCTCCTGCCTCAGCCTCCCGAGTAGCTGAGATTACAGGCATGCCATGCCTGGCTAATTTTTTTTGTACTTTTAGTAGAGAAGGGGTTTCTCCATGTTGGTCAGGCCGGTCAGGAACTCCCGACCTCAGGTAATCCTCCCGCCTCGGCCTCCCAAAGTGTTGGGATTACAGGCATGAGCCACTGCGCCTGGCCAATTTTTGTATTTTTAGAAGCAATGGGGTTTCACCATGTTGGTCAGGCTGGTCTTGAACTCCTGACCTTGTGATCCGTCCCCCTCGGCCAGTTTTTGCATATCTGATAAAGAATTCAAAATATTTGGCCGGGCACGGTGGCTCATGCCTGTAATCCCAGCACTTTGGGAGGCTAAGGCAGGTGGATCACGAGGTCAGGAGTTCAAGACCAGCCTGGCCAATGTGGTGAAACCTGGTCTCTACTAAAAATACAAAATAATAGGCCGGGTATGGTGGCTCACGCCTGTAATTCCAGCACTTTGGGAGGCCAAGGCGGGCAGATCACGAGGTCAGGAGATCGAGACCATCCTGGCTAACATGGTGAAACCCCGTCTCTACTGAAAAAAAATACAAAAAAATTAGCCGGGTGTGGTGGCAGGTGCCTGTAGTCCCAGCTACTTGGGGGCTAAGGCAGGAGAATGGCGTGAACCTGGGAGGCGGAGCTTGCAGTGAGCCCAGATCGCACCACTGCACTGCAGCCTGGGTGACAGAGCAAGACTCCATCTCAAAAAAAATAAATAAATAATCATCATCATCATCTTAGCATGCTCAATGAACAAAAATAAAAAACACAAATAGACAACTAAATTAGATTTAGAAATAATGAGTGAAATATCAAAGATATAAAAACTTTTTTAAATTTTTAATTAATTTATTTTTTTTAGATGGACTCTCGCTCTGTTGCCCAGGCTGGAGTGCAATGGCGCGATCTCAGCTCACTGCAACCTCCACTTCCCGGGTTCAAGCGATTCTCCTGCCTCAGCCTCCCGAGTAGCTGGGATTACAGGCACCTGCCACTGTGCCTGGCAATTTTTGTATTTTTAGTAGAGAAAGGTTTCACCATCTTGGCCAGGCTGGTCTTGAACTCCTGACCTTGTGATCCACCTGCCACGGCCTCCCAAAATGCTGGGATTACAGGCATGAGCCACCGTGCCCAGCCAGCAGGCAGGTTTTCTTGTAGACAGAATGAAAGCAAGGAAAGCTGGAATGAGCCCAGCCCTATCAGGCACCCTAAAGGCTGCCTGGGGTTGCCTGCAAGGCCATCTAGCCTTCTGCTTCCTGGCAGGCTGGCCAAGCACCTTTTTCTGGTCTCTTTGAGACTTTGATTTCCTGGAAGGAGAGGGCCCTCCTTTCCACTGGACTGAATGGCCAGGGCCATCCAGCTTCCCACCCTCCACTAACAACCATGGGGTGCCCTCCTGAGCACACAGTGCCCCATTATGGCCCTTCTTAGGCAGGAGCTCATTTGTCTTACACTTCCAGCCTGCTGGGGCTTACAAGTTATCAGTGCTGTTATTAAGATAGAGAAATGAGGGGGGAAAGTTGCTTTAAAAATCTTCCGTAATCTTACTATGGAAATCACCAGCGCAGGTGCCAGCACAGGTGGGGCTGCTGAGGATGCTGGGGGAGAGTTCCCAGCCTGTCCTGGCAGCCAGTCCTTGCCAGGGATGGCTCATGCCCCAGCTCCTGAGAGAAGCAGGTAGACATCTCTGCAAGGAGCTGCGGGCTGCAGCTCAGGACAGTCAAACCCCACTGGTGGTGGAGTGGGGCTACCTCCCATCAGGCTGTGTCTCTTCCACAGCAGACCCTTGGAGCCAGGAGGTGATTTACAGTGTGTGCAAGGTAGTAAGCTCCATCAGCTGCACGGCCTTCAACACTCACTTCAACATTCACTTCAACTCTGATATCTCACCACAGAAGCAGTGGGGACTGGCCTATGCGGAAGCCCTGCAAAGTGGGACAGAGCCTCATGTGGCAGGGGGGTGAGGGGGCAAGGGGGCATTCTGGGTCCTTGGTGGTGGTTGGCCTGTCTGCCCGTCTGAGCACTGCTCCCTGGGAGTGTGCTCTGCAGGCCTCCTAAAGGAGGGCTGTGAGCTCATCACTGAGGCCCTGAGCACCTCCTTGCTCCTCCCCACTACCTCACCGGTGGGCCTCGAGTACCCTCTGGGGTGTGTCATCAAAGGTCTTTGGGCCTGGCCTGGCACTGAGGGATGGCAAATGAGGAGTCTGGAGTTTCATTGTCGCCCTCTATGGTAGGAGGAAATGGGAGATTCCAGGCCTGCAGGACTGCAACCCTGTCGAGAGAGTTAAGAGGCTGTTCACTTCCCCTCCGGTCCCCATGTGGAGGAGTAGATGGAGTCTAGAGAGACCCTGGGGAGTCACTTGTTCTGTCTGGGCTTCCCTCAGTTCCACCCTTTGTTAACCATTTCCTTGGGAGAGCTCAGGAAACTCCTGTGCTGTAGTGAGGCGGGGCCTTCACTCACAGGGTATTGGTGAGGAGGCGTTCTGAGATTCTGTGAGTGAGAAGCTATCACAGTGCCCGACAAGTACCTGTGGGAGCTGTCATCCTCTGTAACCACCATGTGGCCTTGTAATGTTCAGGCTGCCTGTCCTGTCCTAAGGCTTGGTGGGGCTTTTGGGGGGTCAGCTGCTTTAGGGTCCCACTCTCTCCTCAATCAAAGTGGCTGTTTTTGTGTTTGTTTATGGATTTTAAAACACCTAATATTTCATTTATAGTAGTTTCAGGCTTGCATGTGTGTATTTGTATAGATTTTATTAGAAGGAAAAGGACTTAAGACAACATTTTAGAAGGTCTCCATGGCGCATAGACTTCCATGTCACAATAGCTGATGTTGACCTCCTTCTGTTGCCTTTGTGCAAAGTATAAATAGAAAGTGCAAGCCAGAGGTGCCGAGGCTCAGTGTCTAGAGCTGAGCCACTTGGGCTTGCTTGCTGGCCTGCAGCCACGTGGACTCTGGGTGTGAGGTGTTGCCCATCCTGGATCAAGAGCCCCCACCCCTCTCCCCGGGTCCTGAGTAACCAACACAAGGCAGTGCTAATGAGCAGGTGAGAGATGGACATCGAGCACCCCAGTAGCACCCAGGAAGATTTAAATGCCATTTGGGCTCAGGCTGTGTGGGGGTAGGGGCCGTGTGGGGGGTACGGGCTTGTCATGGTGCCACCGGCAGATGCCCTTGCCCTCTGCTGCTTCTCCAGCAGCCAGCTGTCCATGGCCCTGAGCCTGTCACACCATGCCTGCTACCTCACGCTGTTCATGTTTGATGAAAACCATCCCAAGATGGTGCTGCTGGATGTGAGTGCTGGAAAGGGGGCAGCACCATTGTCCTAAGAGATTATGAGCTGACCAGATCCCTCCTGACTGCCCCCCAGGACAAGCGGGGGCTGGTGCTGCATTGAATGATGCCCCCCCCGGGAGATGTGTTTGCACTGGCTCAATGAATACACAATGCAGAGGCATAAATGAAGACACATGAATGGTGTATGTGGACATCAGCTTGCAGCTGGGAGAAAGGTGCCTCTCAGGTCCCTCATTCTTCCCAGCAACTGTGGAATGTGTCCATGCCAATGAGTGTATAGATCTGTCCTTCTTAACTTGTACACAACTCCAGGTCAGTTCCGAGTGAATGACATGCAGATGGGATTTCTCAGGTTATTTGTATGCTTCATATTATGGCTGCTGCTTTTGTTGCCACTACCCCCAGCCCCAACCTGGTTTGAAGTTCAGGCTTTAAGTGAAAAATATGGAGGGCCTCCTTGTGTTCTGGGATGGAAATTCAGAGACCTGTGGTAGGGCTAGGGGTTTGGGTACACTTTAGTTTTGTGGCAGGATGAGAATTGCAATGATTATAATTGTGATTGGCCTGGCCTGGTTGTAACTCTGGGTGACAGGGAGGGAGTCAGCAGTGGTGGTCCCCCAGACATCCATGAGCCTAGGCCTGGCCTGCCTGCCCTCAGGACCAGCAAAAAGGCAACACCACAGGCTCTGACTTGCCTCCCTACTCCCTGCACCCCAGATGGGAATACCTTGGAGGCTATAGTCTGAATGTATTATTCTCCCTGTCTTAACCGGACCTCCCTAACACACACTGAGGGTAGAGTAGGTTTGGGGCCTGGGGAGAACCAGGGCTGAATCATGAATCCTGAGGGAATGCTAAAGATACAGGAGTGGTTGTCACTGCTCTCTTGAGCCCAGCTTCCTACCTGGTCCTGGCCACGCAGCCCCTTAGACAGAGACTAGCTCTGGGGGTAGTTAGGGATCCCTATAGGCCCAGGCTGCTCTCTGTCCCTACCTGCCTGTGCTACTTCTCTTGCCTGCTGTCAGAGCCCTAACATGGAGAAGGAGGTTGCCACCCTGTGAGCCTGGGGGAGCTGTGTCTGACTGCGGCTTCTGCCTGAGGTTTTGCAAAAAGATACCTATGAATATGGTCTGCCTATGCCTAGATATCTTGTGTTTTTTTTTTTTTTTTTTTTTTTTTTTGGAGACAGAGTCTTGCTCTGTGCCCGGGCTGGAGTGCAATGGTGTGATCTCGGCTCACTGCAAGCTCCACCTCCCGGGTTCACGCCATTCTCTTGCCTCAGCCTCCCCAGTAGCTGGGACTACAGGCGCCCACCACCACGCCCGGCTAATTTTTTTTTTTTTTGTATTTTTAGTAGAAATGGGGTTTCACCGTGTTAGCCAGGATGGTCTCGATCTCCTGACCTCGTGATCCGCCCTCCTCAGCCTCCCAAAGTGCTGGGATTACAGGTGTGAGCCACCGTGCCTGGCCAATATCTTGTTTTAAAGGGAGTGGCCATAAGCTAGCAAGTGGAGCATCCCCACAGCTGATTAATAACATTTTCTTGTTTTTAATCCATCATATTTTCATATCACATTAGAATAAAGTAAGTTTTTATAAACTGCTGCTCCAGCCTCACCCATGTGTTTTGTAACCCAGTCTGATTTGATTGTGAGGACTGTTGTCAGAAATGTTGCTAAGAGAGAAATACGTATAAATTAGATCATATTTAAGGTTATGCTTATAATGCCACTTGAGTGGGAAGTAACAGTGTGGAGTCACAGGGACTCAGCTGGGGTTTACCCACACCACTTACTAGGCTCATAAGAGTGTGGCACCCGTGAATGTCACCTGTCATTGGTGACAGAAGAAAAAAGGCTAAGGCTGTGCACGGTGCCTCACGCCTGTAATCCCAGCACTTTGGGAGGCCGTGGTGGGCTGATCACCTCGATTAGGAGCTCGAGACCAGCCTGGCCAACATAGTGAAACCCTGTCTCTACTAAAAATACAAAAGTTAGCTGGGCATGGTGGCGTGAGCCTGTAATCCCAGCTACTTGGGAGGCTGAGGCAGGAGAATCGCTTGAATCCCGGAGGTGGAGTTGTAGTGAGCCAACTGCACTCCAACCTGGGCAACAGAGCAAGCCTACATCTAAGAAAGAAAGAAAGAGAGAGAGAGAAAGGAAGGAAGGAAGGGAGGAAGGGAGGGAGGGAGGAAGGAAGGAGAGAGAAAGGAACGGAAAGGAAAGGAAAAGAAAAAGAAAAAAAAAGGCTGGAGGGAAGGCCAGGTGGAGGAGAGATGCCAGGCTGTGGGGCTAAGCCCTGGCATGCTGGACCTGTTAGGGCAGCACTCTCCAGAAGTCTCACTGTGCTGGGAGAAGGGAGGAGGGTCTACAACTTGCCATTCTAGGTTCTAGGATAGGTTTTAGAGCAAGCTGGGCTCTCTTGGAGAGCTAATGAGATGGGGGGAAGGCAATACCCCAGGTAGACCTGAGGGACAGAGCCTGTGAAGTAAGAGGGGGTGTGTGGAGGTGACCTGACCCTATAAGAGGGGAGTTCACAGCTATTATAGCTGGTGGCTGCTGCTCAGCCATCCCTCTCCAGAGCAGACACACACACACACACACCTCACTCTGTCACCCAGGCTGGAATGCAGTGGCTGAATCATGGGTTACTGGAGCCTCAACCTCTTAGGCTCAAGTGATCTTTCCACCTCAGCCTCTCAAGCAGCTGGGACTATAGTTATGCAACACCACACCTGGCCAATTAGCCTCATGTATAGCTAAATGCCCTTTGGAGTGTTTGGAGAGTCCTTCATGTCTTAGAAATTCTGAAAAAACAAACAAAAAAATTCCAATCCTAATGTCTGTTAGTTCCTCTGAGCCAAGTGGGAAAAGGGGTCCTTCACCTTGAAGTTTTAAGTGACACCCAAGGATAGCCACCAGTGTCTTGGCCATGGAAACCTCCTGCGTGCTTCCTGCCCCCAGTTTGATTTGCAGCCTCATGGTTGTGTTGTCCTAAACATGCTTTCCTCTGGCCTTGTCCAGTGAATATGGTTCACGTGGTGAACACCACTTCTTGAGGGCGACACCATGTAGAGCTGAGAATGGATTGGGTTTAGGTACATTGTAACTCCTTGTCACCTGAGAGGCCCATTTTTCCTGATTGATTCCTTAAGTGTATTAGTGCTGTCAGACACCTTTGGACAAATCAAATAACAAGGGGCTGTAGTTTTATAAAGGAAACAAAGGCTTTAAATGTCAAATCCTCTTTTTCTCCTCCATTTTTTTTTAGGTTAAATATTTCAATTTTTCTTTTCTTTTCTTTTTTTTTTGAGGCAGTTTTGCTCTTGTTGTCCAGGCTGGAGTGCAGTGGCATGATCTCGGCTCACTGCAACCTCCACCTCCTGGGTTTAAGTGATTCTCCTGCCTCAGCCTCCCGAGTAGCTGGGGTTAAGGGCACGTGCCACCACGCACGGCTAATTTTGTATTTTTAGTAGAGACAGGGTTTCACCATGTTGGCCAGGCTGGTCTCAAACTCCTGACCTCAGGTGATATGCCCACCTAGGCCTACGAAAGTGCTGGGATTATAGGCATGAGCCACTGTGCCCAGCCTCAATTTTTCTTTAAAAATGGGTAAATAGTGGTATGTCAGCAGGCTTAGTGTGAGAATTGGCATGTGGCTGGGAGCGGTGGTTCATGCCTGTAATCCCAGCACTATGGGAGGGTGAGGCAGGCAGATAACTTGAGGTCAGGAGTTCAAGACCAGACTGGCCAACATGGTGAAACCACGTCTCTACCATAAAATACAAAAAATAGCCAGTCATGATGGTGGGCACCTATAGTCCCAGCTACTTGGGAGGCTGAGGTGGGAGAATCGCTTGAACCCAGGAGGCAGAGGTTGCAGTGAGCCGAGACTGCGCCACTGCACTCCAGCCTGGGCTACACAGTCAGACCCTGTCTCAAAAAAAAAAAAAAAAAAAAAAAAAGAGAGAGAATTGGCATGAGCTAGGTTATGGTTCCTGTGTGGATGGGCAGTTTTCAAAATAGAAAACCAAGTCTCACTGAGTTGCAGAAGCCACCTTTCTTTTTTTTTTTTTTTTTTTTGAGACAGAGTTTCACTCTTGTCGCCCAGGTTGGCATGCAGTGTTGTGATCTCGGCTCACTGCAACCTCCGACTCCCGGTTTCAAGCGATTCTCCTGCCTCAGCCTCCCGAGTAGCTGAGATTACAGGTGCCCACCACCATGCCCAGCTAATTTTTGTATTTTTAGTAGAGACAAGGTTTCACATGTTGGCCAGGGTGGTCTCGAACTCCTGACCTGAGGCGCTTCCCACCCACCTCAGCCTCCCAAAGTGCTGGAATTACAGGTGTGAGCCACCACGCCCAGCCCACACTCAACTTTCTTCACATTCCCCCACCCCCATGGTCTTTCACTTTTTTCTGTGCTTGAAATTTTTTTAACATACATATTATTTTTTATAATAAATTATATAACACATACACACACACAGAGGTCTCACTCTGTCACCCAGGCTGGAGTGCAGTGGCTGAATCATGGGTTACTGCACCCTCAAACTCTTAGACTCAAGTGATTTTTCCACCTCAGCCTCTCAAGTAGCTGGGACTATAGGCATGCAACACCACACCTGGCCAATTTTAAAATTTTTTTGTAGAGACTGAGGCTTAAAATGTTGCCCAGACTGGTCTTAAACTCCTGGGCTTAAGTGATCATTTCACCTTCGCCTGCCTCCCAAAGTGATTGGATAACAGGTGTGAGCCATCAAGCCCAGGCCAAAAAAAAAATTTTTTTTTTTTTATACAGAGTCTCACTCTGTTGCTCAGGCTAGAGTGCAGTTGCACGATCTGGGCTCACCACAACCTCCGCCTCCCAGGTTCAAGCGATTCTCCTGTCTCAGCCTCCCAAGTAGCTGGGACTTACAGGTGTCTGCCACCATGCCCAGCTAATTTTTGTATTTTTAGTAGAGATGGGGTTTCATTATGTTGGCCAGGCTGGTCTCAAACTCCTGACCTCATGATCCGCCCACCTTGGCCTCCCAAAGTGCTGGGATTACAGGCGTGAGCCACCGTGCCCGGCCTCAAAAATATATTTTTTAAAATTTTTATTTTTTTTGAGACGAAGTTTTTTCCCTTGTTGCCCAGGCTGCAGTGCAATGGCATGATCTGGGCTCACTGCAACCTCCGCCTTCCAGTTTCAAGCGATTGTCCTGCCTCAGCCTCCTGAGTAGCTGGGTTTACAAGAATGTGCCACCATGCCCAGCTATTTTTTGTATTTGTAGTAGAGGTGGGGTTTCACCATGTTGCCCAGGGTGGTCTTGAACTCCTGACCTCAGGTGATCCACCCGCCTCGGCCTCCCAAAGCGTTGGGATTACAGGTGTGAGCCACTGCACCTGGCCCTCAAAAATATTTTTTAAAGAACTGTTACAACCAAATAATGAGCTATGATTGTGCCACTGCACTCCAGCCTGAGCAACTGGAGCAATACAGTAAGACTCTGTATCAAAAAAAAAATTTTTTTTTTTTGCCTGGGCTTGATGGCTCACACCTGTTATCCAAACACTTTGGTCTCACCAGAGTGAGACCTTGTCTCCAAAAACAAAACACAAAAACTTATAACAAAATTGTACTAATAAGGTTGTGTCATCTGTGTCCCCTCCCTACCCTCCAAGCTATCACTGTTAAATATAATGGGTATTGAGAAAACTGTTAGATGTTATTAAAGAATTCCTGGCCGGGCGCGGTGGCTCACTCCTGTAATCCCAGCACTTTGGGAGGCCGAGGCAGGTGGATCACGAGGTCAGGAGATCCTGGCTAACATGGTGAAACCCCGTCTCTACTAAAAATACAAAAAAAAAAATTAGCCGGGCATCGTGGCGGGCGTCTGTAGTCCTAGCTACTCGTGAGGCTGAGGCAGGAGAATGGCGTGAACTCGGGAGGCGGAGGTTGCAGTGAGCTGAGATCCTGCCACTGCACTCCAGCCTGGGCAACTGAGCAAGACTCCGTCTAAAAAAAAAAAAAAAAAAAATAGAATTCCTATATATCCTCCAGTTGAAAAGAAGGTGTTCTGATGTGGCTCAAGTGTTTTCTGACCCCTACACCTCCAGGGTCTAAACTAGCAAATCAAATCAGGACACCTACAGAGAACCGTTGGCCATTTTCTTTTTTTTCTTTTTTCTTTTTTTTTTGAGACGGATTTTCACTCTTATTGCCCAGGCTGGAGTGCAATGGCACGATCTCGGCTCACTGCAACCTCCGCCTCCCAGGTTCAAGCAATTCTCCTGCCTCAGCCTCCCGAGTAGCTGGGATTACAGGCATGCACCACCACGCCTGGCTAATTGTATTTTTAGTAGAGACGGGGTTTCTCCATGTTGAAGCTGGTCTCGAACTCCTGACCTCAGGTGATCCGCCCGCCTCGGCCTCCCAAAGTGCTGGGATTACAGGTGTGAGCCACAGCGCCTGGCCTAGCCATTTTCAAATAGAAAATGATGGCACATGTATACATATGTAACTAACCTGCACATTGTGCACATGTACCCTAAAACTTAAAGTATAATAATAATAAAAAAATGGAAAAAAAAAGACAT
This sequence comes from Pongo pygmaeus, assembly GCF_028885625.2. Lineage (NCBI taxonomy): Eukaryota > Metazoa > Chordata > Mammalia > Primates > Hominidae > Pongo > Pongo pygmaeus. The sequence goes on from NC_072393.2 coordinate 22,093,848, forward strand.
TTCACTATGATGTATGTTAACATCACTTTAGCAAAACTGCACTTATTACATTAAAAACAGATACTAAATTTTTTAAAGTTAATAAATGTTTCAATAAAAAAAAAAAAAAAGAAAATGAAACACACCCGTTAATGAAAGTAATCCAGTGATTTTCAAAAGGAGAAGTCAGACTGAGATGCAGCGCAGTCAGGGCACAATTACCACAAGGATAGCCGCTTCACACAAAATGCTTGAGGAGCCTTTCTAAGATGAGAACATTTGGCCAACATAATTTAAGCTTACCCATTCCTAGACCCCTCTGCCCCCTCCCCGCCCCCCACCAATTCCTAATGGCCATCCCACGATGTGGTCAGCAGTGTGGTACAGCATGGTGAGAGAGGGGCTCAGGGATGGGATAAGGGTTTTTCCTGCATTATCAAAATGATTAAAAAGTTGTTAAAAAGTGTCCACATTTTCTTTTTACCCTTTAGCTACTAAGATGCATTATACAAGCAGACGCAGGTAAGGGAAAAAGCAACTGCATTTCAAGCCTCAGCTCACTTCTTAATTAGCTGTAATTCCCTGGGCAGGTGACCCTGCCTACTTGAGCCTGTTTCCCTGCCCATAAAATGCACTAATGCTGGGGAAAGTGGGGCTGGGAGGTGGATCCTGAAGCTTTATCCAATCAGTGGTGCTGGCGCGGGAACTGCCCAATCAGGCGCGGAGTTGGAGAGGAGGCTTCCGGCATTTGGCGGGCCCTTTGTCTCTGGCTCCTGCCAGAGCTTGAGTTGCCGGTTTCTGCTGTTCTGTGTCTTCCACCTCGGGAGCCCCAGGTGACTTTGTCACAGCCAGTGGGTGTGCAGGGTTGAGCATCCCGAGATGGGAGAGCGGCCTGTGAAACCGGCTGGACCGGCCTCCCCACAGTCTGCTCCTGGGTTGTCGACCTGGGTCCCCGCTGGCACAGCTCTGCCCCAGGCCACTCTGGCCGCAAGATGGCGGCTGGACTCGCAGCCAGGACCCCAGCGTCCCGCCCGTTTCTGCGCGGCGCCAGTCCTGGGCTCTCTGGGCAGCTCTGCACCCGCAGTCCCGAGTATTTCCCAGGTTGTTCAGAGATGACAGGCGGGTCATCAGGGCAGAATCCCCACTCGGTGTGTGCGTTGGAGGGGCTGCTGCCCGTGGGGTCTTAAGTCTTTTCTGATTATTATTATTTTTTTGTGAGACGCAGTCTCGCTCTTGTCGCCAGGCTGGAGTGCAGTGGCATGATCTCGGCTCACTGCAACCTCCGCCTCCTGGGCTCAAGCGATTCTCGAGCCTCAGCCTCCCGAATATCTGGGATTACAGGCACCCGCCACCATGCCCGGCTAATTTTTTTTATTTTTAGTAGAGACGGGGTTTCACTATGTTGGCCAGGCTGGTCTTGAACTCCTGTCCTCAGATGGTCCGCCCGCCTCGGCCTCCGAAAGTGCTGGGATTACAGGCGTGAGCCACCGCGCCCGGCCACAAAGAAATTTTTCTGCCGTCCTTTTCGTATTTATTAAATTTTCTCATTAGAGCCTATTATTGATTGTAATGCATTTTTCTGTGAAATTTTGCTGCCATTCGTTGAATGCCAATGATTCAGAATGCCTGCTCTGCAAGAGTACCCACAGCTAAAAACTGTAGATGTCTAAATAATTATTTTTAATATCTATGTTGTATTCAGCATATTATGCGTTAAAATCTCTCTTGGCCGGGCGCGGTGGGTCACCCCTGTAATCCCAGCACTTTGGGTGGCCAAGGTGGGTGGATCACCTGAGGTCAGGAGACCAGTCTGGCCAACATGGTGAAACTCCGTCTCTACTAAAAGAAAAATACAAAAATTAGCCAGGCTTGGTTGTGGGTGCCTGTAATCCCAGCTACTCGGGAGGCTAAGGCAGGAGAATCGCTTGAACTCGGTAGGCTGAGGTTGCAGTGAGCCAAGATCACGCCACTGCACTCCAGTATGGGTTACAAGAGCGAGACTCCGTCTCAAAAAAATAAATAAATAAAATAAAATCTCTCTTATTTTTATTTCTACATTAGTGTTTCTTTTTGAGGGAGTATTTTTTTTAGATCAGTTAATTGTATTTTTGCTTTCAAAGCTTGATGTTATGAACTGAATGATAATTTTCAACTCTGTACAATTTTAGACAATGTGATGCTTAATTTATATATGAATTAGCCGTATGTCATCTATAGAAATATCTATGTGTTTTTCATCTGTGTTGCTACTACTTCGTTTATGACATACTCTTTCCATGGTTTTCGATGATTATTCTGTCTAGGCAGGAGAATAGTCAGGAAAATAATCTTAAATTCACAATCTACTTATATTTTGAATCTGTATAATTATGTGAGAAGAACACTTTATTTGAAGGTAATGTTTGAAAAATGTTGTAATGTCTCTTACGTAGTCTTTAATTTTTTTTTGAGACTGAGTCTCTTTCTGTCGCCCAGGCTGGAGTGCAGTGGCGCGATCTTGGCGAGACTCCATCTCAAAAAAAAAAAAAAATTAAAGAGCTTCTGCACAGCAAAAGAAACTATCAACAGTGAACAGATAACATACAGCATGGGAGAAAATTTTTGCAAACTATGCATCCGTCGAAGGTCTAATGTCTAGCATCTATAAGAACTTAAAACAAATTTACAATAGAAAAACAACAACCCCGGCTGTGTGTGGTGGCTCATGCCTGTAATTCTAGCACTTTGGGAGGTCGAGACGATTGGATCACTTGAGGTCAGGAGTTCAAGACCAGCCTGGCCAACATGGCGAAAACCTGTCTCTACTAAAAGTGCAAAAATTAGCCGGCCGTGGTGGCATATGCCTATAATCCCAGCTACTGGGGAGGCTGAGGCAGGAGAATCGCTTGAACCCAGGAGGCGGAGGTTGCAGTGAGCCAAGTTTGTGCCACTACACTCCAGCCTGTGTGAAAGAGTGAGACTCCATCTCAAAAAAAGAAAAGAAAAGAAAAACAACTCCATAAAAAAGTGGATGAAATAGGGCCAGGCTCAGTGACTCATGCCTGTAATTCCAGCACTTTGGGAGGCCAAGGCGGGTAGATCACTTGAGGTCAGGAGTTCAAGATCAGCCTAGCCAACATGGTAAAACCCCATCTCTATTAAAAATACAAAATATCGCTGGGCACAGTGGCTCACTCCTGTAATCTCGGCACTTTGGGAGGCCAAGGCGGGCGGACCACCTGAGGTTGGGAGTTGGAGACCAGCCTGACCAACATGGAGAAACCCTGTCTCTACTAAAAATACAATTAGCTGGGCGTGGTGGTGCATGTGTTTAATCCCAGCTACTCTAGAGGCTGAGGCAGGAGAATCGCTTGAACCCAGGAGGCAGAGGTTGTGGTAAGCCAAGAGTGCACCATTGCACTCCAGCCTGGGCAGCAAGAGCGAAACTCCATCTCATGGTGGTGGACACCTGTAATCCCAGCTACTAGGGAGGCTGAGGCAAGAGAATTCCTTGAACCCAGGAGGCGGAGGTTGCAGTGAGCTGGGATCCAGCCTGGGTAACAGAGCAAGACTGCCTCTCAAAAACAAAAAAAAAGAGTGGGGGAAGGACGTGAACAGACAGACGTGTATCAACAATCATATGAAAATAAGCTCAACACCACTGATTATTAAATAAATGCAAATCAAAACCACAATGAGATACCATCTCATGCCTGTTAGAAAGGCTGTTTTTAATAAGTTAAAGAAATAACAGATGCTGGCGAGGTTGTGGAGAAAAAGAAATGTTTATATACTGTTGGTGGGAGTGTAAATTACTTTAGCCATTGTTGAAGACACTGTTGATTTTTTTTTTTTTTTTTTCTGAGACAGAGTTTTGCTCTTGTTGCCCAACCTGGAGTGCAATCGCACGATCTCAGCTCACTACAACCTCCACCTCCCGGGTTTAAGCGATTCTCCTGCCTCAGACCCCTGAGCCACCACACCCGGCTAATTTTTGTATTTTTAGTAGAGACAGGGTTTCGCCTCATTGGCCAGGCTGGTCTCAAATTCCTGACCTCAGGTGATCTGCCTGCCTCGGCCTCCTAAAGTGTGGGGATTACAGGTGTGAACTTCCATGCCCGGCCTAGTGTGATGAGCAATCCTATTACTGGATATATACCCACAGGAATATAAATTATTCTGTTATAAGTAACACATGCACATGTATGTTCACTGCAGCACCATCCACCACAGCAAACACATGGACTCAACCTAAATTTCCATCATTGATACACTGGACAAAGAAAAATGTGGTACATATATACCATGAAATACTATGGAGTCATAAGAAAAATGAGATCGTGCCCTTTGCAGAGATCTGGATGGAGCTGGAGGCCATTATCCTTAGCAAACTAACACAGGAACAGAAAACCAAATACTTGTTCTCACTTATGAGTGAGAGGTAAAGAATGAGAACACACAGACACAGTGAGGGGAATGACACACCGGTGTCCTTCAAAAAGTGGAAGGTGGGAAGAGAAAGAGGATCAGGAGAAATAATGGTACTAAGCTTAACACCTGGGTTATTAAATAATCTATACAACCCTCACAACACAAGTTTACCTATGTAACAAACCTGCACTTGTACCTTAGAACTTAAAAGTTTTTAAAAACACCTATTTGTGGCCAGGCGCGGTGGCTCATGCCTGTAATCCCAGCACTTTGAGAGGCCGAGGTGGGCGGATCACAAGGTCAGGAGATCGAGACCATCGTGGCTAACATGGTGAAACCCCATCTCTACTAAAAATACAAAAAATTAGCCGGGCGTGGTGGCAGTGGGTGCCTGTAGTCCCAGCTACTCTGGAGGCTGAGGCAGGAGAATGGCGTGAACCCAGGAGGCGGAGCTTGCAGTGGGCTGAGACGGCGCCACTGCACTCCAGCCTGGGCAACGGAGCCAGACTCCATCACCAAAAAAAAAAAAAAAAAAAAAAGACCTATTTGTACTTTTTAAAGAGGAATCAGCCAGTAATTTCAAAGATGGTTTTGTTTATAAAACATAATCTTCCACTCGTCCAGTAGATGCTCTTCATTTATTTATTTATTGGAGACAGACACTCTGTCTCCCAGGCTGGAGTGCAGTGGTACAATCTCGGCTCACTGCAACCTTTGCCTCCCGGGTTCTAGCGATTCTCCTCCCTCAGCCTCCTGAGTAGCTGGGATTACAGGCCTATGCCACCACACCTGGCTAATTTTTTATTGTTATTAGAGACGAGAGTTCACCATGTTGGCCAGGGTGGTCTTGAACTCCTGACCTCAGGTCATCTGCCTCCCTCAGCTTCCCAAAGTGCTGGGATTACAGGCTTGGGCCACCACACCCAGCCAGAAGCTCTTTAACTTAATTAGATCCCATTTGTTAACTTTTGCTTTTGTTGCGATTGGTTTGGCATCTTTGCCATGAAGTCTTTGCCTGCGCCTGTGTCCTGAATGGTACTGCCTAGGTTGTCTTTCAGAGTTTTTATAGTTTGGGTTTTATGTTTAAGTCTTTAATCCATCCTGAGTTATTTTTTGTGTATGGTGTAAGGAAGGGGTCCAGGTTCAATTTCCTGCATATGACTAGCCAGTTCTCCCAGCACAATTTATTGCAAATTCTTTCCCCATTGCTTCCTTTTGTCAGCTTTGTCAAAGGTCAGATGGTTGTAGATGTGCAGCTTGATTTCTGGCCGTCTATTCTGTTCCATTGATCTATGTTTCTGTTCTTGTACTAGTACCATGCTGTTTGCTGTAGCCCTGTAGTATAGCTGAAAGTTGAGCAGCGTGATGCCTCCAGCTTTGTTATTTTTGCTTAGGATTGCCTTGGCTATTCAGGCTTTTTTTGGTTTCATATAAATTTTGAAATAATTCTTTTAAATTCTATGAGAATGTCAGTGGTTGTTTATTGGGAATAGCATTGAATATATAAATTGCTTTGGGCAGTATGGACATTTTAATGATATTGATTCTTTCTATTCATAAGCATGGAATGTGTTTTAATTTGTTTGTGTCATTTCTGATTTCTTTGAGCAGCAGTTTGTAGTTCTCCTAGAGATCTTTCACCTCCCTAGTTAGGTGTATTCCTAGATATTTTATTCTTTTTGTGGCAATTGTGAATGTGAGTTCGTTCATGATTTGGCTCTCGGCATGACTGTTGTTTGTGTACAGGAATGCTAGTAATTTTTGCACATTGATTTTGCATTCTGAGACTTTGCCAAAGTTGTTTATCAGCTTAAGTAGCTTTTGAGCTGAGACTATGGGGTTTTCTAGATATAGGATCATGTAATCTGCAAACAGGGATAGTTTGATTTCCTTTCTTTGTATTTGGATGCGCTTTCTTTCTTTCTCTTGCGTGATTACCCAGACCAGAACTTCCAGTACTATGTTGAATAGGAATGATGAGAGACGACATCCTTGTCTCATTCTGGTTTTCAAGGAGAATGCTTCCAGCTTTCGCCCATTCAGTATAATGTTGGCTGTGGGTATGTCATAGATGGCTCTTATCATTTTGAGGTGTTTTTTTTTTTTCTATACCTAGTTTATTGAAAGTTTTTAACATGAATAGATGTTGAACTGTAATGAAAGTCTTTTGTGCATCTATTGAAATAATCATGTGGTTTTTGCCCCTAGTTCTGTTTCTGTAATGAATCATATTTATTAATTTGGGTACGTTGAACCAAACTTGCATCCCAGAGATGAAGCCTACCTGACCATGGTGGGTAAGTTTTTTGATTTGCTGCTGAATTTGCTTTGCTAGTATTTTGTTGAAGATTTTTGCATCAATGTTCATCAAGGATGTTGACATGAAGCTTTCTTCTTTGTTGTATCTTTTTCAGGTTTTCATGTTAAGATGGTCCTGGCCTCATAGAATGAGTTTAGGGAGAGTCCCTTCTCCTCAATTTTTTGGAATAGTTTCAGTAGGAACAGTACCAGCTCTTCTTTGTGCATCTGGGAGAATTCAGCTGTGAGTCCATCTGGTCCTGGACTTTTATTGATTGGTAGGCTATTTATTACTGCCTCAATTTCAGAACTCATTATTGTTCTGTTCAGGGATTCAGTTTCTTCCTGGTTCAGTCTTGATAGGGTATATGCTTCCAGGAATTTTTCCATTTCTTCTAGATTTTCTAGTTTATGTGCATCGAGTTGCTCATAATATTCTCTGATGGTTGTCTTCTCTGAGGTCAGTGGTAATATCCCCCTTATTGTTTCTGATTGTGTTTATTTGAATCTTCTCTCTTTTCTTCTTTATTAGTCTAGCTAGTGGTCTTTTTAGTTATTTTTTCCAAAAAAACACTTCCTGGATTTGTTGGTCTTTTGAATGTGTTTTCATGTCACTGTCTTGTTCAGTGCAGCTCTGATTTTGATTATTTCTTGTTTTCTTCTAGCTTTGGGATTTGTTTGCTCTTGGTTCTCTAGTTCTTTTATTTATTTATTTATTTTATTTTATTTATTTATTTTTTGAGCTGGAGTCTCGCTGTGTTGCCCAGGCTGGAGTGCAGTGGTGCAATCTCGGCTCACTACAACCTCCACCTCCTGGGTTCAAGCGATTCTCCTGCCTCAGTTTCCCGAGTAGCTGGGATGGACTACAGGGATGTGCCACCACACCAGGCTAATTTTTTGTATTTTTAGTAGAGATGGGGTTTCACCATGTTAGCCAGGATAGTCTCGATCTCCTGACCTTGTGATTCGCCCGCCTCGGCCTCTCAAAGTGCTGGGTTTACAGGCGTGAGCCACCGCTCCTGGCCTTGTTCTCTAGTTCTTTTAGTTGTGATGTTACGTTGTTAACTTGAGATCTTCCTAACTTTTTGATGTGAGGCTTTAGTGCCGGAATGTAGTGAGATCAGATGTATTAAGTAAGGCCAGGTGTGGTGGCTGATTCCTGCAATCCCTACACTTTTGGAGGCCAACACGGGAGAATCACTTGAGCCCAGGAGTTTGAGACCAGACTGGGAAACATGTGGAAAACTTCTCTGTACCGAAAATACAAAAATTAGCCTGGTGTGCCAGCACACACCTGTGATTTCAGCTATTTGGGAGGCTGAGGTGGGAGGATCATCTAAGTCTGGGGAGGTTGAGGCTGCAGTAAGCCATGATGGTGCCACTGCACTCCAGCCTGGGTGACAGAGTGAGATCCTGTAAAAAACAAACAAGCAAGCAACAGATATTTTATGCCCTTCTCTGGGTAGGAAGCAAAATGAACAGAACTCAGCATTTTAAAATTTAAATTTAATTTTTGAATTTTAATCTATTTATTTATGTATTTTGAGATCAGGTTATAAAACTGGCTAATTTTTGTATTTTGGGTTGAGATGATGTTTTACTATGTTGCCCAGGATGGTCTCGAACTCCTGGGATGAAGCAATCCACCTGCCTTGGCCTCCTAAAGTACTGGGATTACAGGCATGATTCACTGTCAGGCTGCAATTTTTTTTTAATCTCTTGTCTTTCTGAGAGTTTCGTGGCAGAGAGTTTGGTTCGTTTAAGTTCATTCTAAATAGACATTTAGGACGTCAACTTCTGGCCTCATGGACTCTGAGGTTACAAGTCCCCTGGTCTATCACAGGACCATACACGTAAGAAATAAAAAAAAATCAGCCGGGTGCGGTGGCTCACACCTGTAATCCCAACACTTTGGGAGACTGAGGTGGGTGGATCACCTGAGGTCAGGAGTTCGAGACCAGCCTGGCCAACATGGTGACACCCCTTGTCTACTAACAATAAAAAATTAGCCGGGCGAGGTGGTGCGTGCCTCTAATCCCAGCTACTCAGGAGGTTGAGGTACGAGAATCGCTTGAACCCGGGAGGCAGAGATGGCAGTGAGCCAAGATTGCCCCACTGCACTCTCTAGCCTGGGCGACAAAGCAAGACTCCGTCTCAAAAAAAAAAAAAAAAAAAAAAAGACTCCGTCTCAAAAAGTAAATAAGTAAATAAACAAACATAACGTTTATAATAAGTAATTGTGTTACAGAGAAATACAGTTATGTACCCTAAACCAAGGTCTCACAGAGAAAAGGAAGCCTGTGCACAGACTGGGTCAACTGTGTCTTCTCTACTGTCCCTACCTCAAAGTTGGTTTCTCCCTCGTTGCCTAGAAAATCGTCGCCCTGACTGGGTATGATTGTTCTTTGATCAGTATATGCATATATATGTATTTTTTCATTCTTTCCTGGCTGATTATTGCGTGGGTGGTTGTTTGGCGCCTCCTAGCGGCCGGCTAGCAGTACAGGCCTCCTCCAGAGGCAGCTTGGGCTGACGGCACGGCTTGTGGCCCACAAGGGAGGCCACCTTTCTAGAGTTCTCTTGTCCTCCGGAGCTCCAGTGGCAGCTGCCGAGGGAGGGACAGTCCCCGCTGTGAGCTGGGCAGAGCTCGGGAGTCCTGCAGCCTTCAGCAGAACAGTCCCGATGGTGCTAGAGCTCTGGCGCGTCCCTTGTGAGTCATAGCTCAGGCGTGTAGGGCTATGGAGGGGAGGCTGTTACCGCACTCCCGGCATGAGCTTAGTGTGGAGCTGCCCGGGCTGGTCCCCAGCTCACCTCAGCTGCGGAGGCCCGACCCTCGGGACCCACCAGGCATGATGCAGGGGGCCGGGGACACCCCCCAAGCCCGGTCGCGGGCCCATGTGTGTCCTGGCCGTCTGAGGCTCCGGCCGATTTTTTTCCCAAGTCCCCATGGAGCGTCAGGGACCGTCCTGTGCCATCTTCCGAGGGCCGGGAAGGGTCCGCCCGTGGGCTTTCCGAGCGCCGAAGGGGCCACATGCTGCTCTGAGGGTGCCGCGGGTTCGGGGGGCTCCCCTGCTTGGTGTCCACCCCCTCTGGTTTCCTCCTCTTCCCAGCCTGCGGGTGGCTCGTCCCCCTGGCTGGGACGCGGCTGTGGGAGCGTGGTGGGATGGCTGAGGCGCGGGCGTTAGAGGGTGTGGCCCGGCAGCTCCCGTCTCAGGAGTGGCTGTGTGGTCTGGAAGTGGCGGTCCAGATCCTGGGCCTCTCCCACTCTGCAGCGGGAAGGAGGGGTCGGCGGGGAGTAGAGACGGGTCGCCCCCGCTCGAGCCCTTCCCCGTCTTTCTGCCGCCGGAGTGGACCAGCAGACAGTGTGGAAGAGCGCTGGGAAGGAAGGTTGGCGGAGTTATACTCCAGACGGACGGGTTCAGGCCCCGCGCGCCACACTCGGCCACACTTGGCGTGTAGTGTGGACCCGGTGGGCCTCTGCCCTCGCCACCGGCTGACTTCTCTGTCCAGCCGCTAGGTCGACCAGATGTCAGCCCCAAGGTTAGGACTTAGCCTCCAGCTTGAAATGTTTAAGACGGACTAGATAGCTCTCGCCCGCGGCAGTACCGCTTAGGTCCAGTAGAGGGTGGGATTACGGCTCACGTGCCCTCCACCTGCCCGGACTCACGCAGGTCATCTTCCCTTTTCTTTTCTCTTTTCTTCTCTTTTCTTTTCTTTTCTTTTCTTTTCTTTTCTTTTCTTTTCTTTTCCTTTCTTTTCCTTTCTTTTCTTTTTTTCTCTTCCTCTTCCTCTTTTTCTTTCTTCCTTCCTTCCTTCCTTCCTTCCTTCCTTTCTTGATGGAGTTTTCGCTCTTGTTGCCCAGGCTGGGGTGCAATGGGGCAATCTCGGCTCACCGCAACCTCCGCCTCCCGAGTTCAAGCGATTCTCCTGCTTTAGCCTCCCGAGTAGCTGGGATTACAGGCGTGCGCCACCACGCCCAGCTAATTTTCTATCTGTAGTAGAGACGGGGTTTCTCCATGTTGGTCAGGCTGGTCTGGAACTCCCGACCTCAGGTGATCCGCCCACCTCGGCCTTCCAAAGTGCTGGGATTACAGGTGTGAGCCACCATGCCTGGCCCCATCCTCCCATTTCTGCCTCCAGAGTAGCTGAGGCTCTGGGGATCTTTCTGGGTTTTTTTTTTTTTTTTTTTTTTTTTTCCTTTTATTCTGGCCCCACTTTGAGTTTGTTTCCACAATACATTGAGTTACTATTGTTTTGTTTTGTTTTGTTTTCTCTCTCTTATGCACCTTCCTGCACACTGAAGTTGCTGTTTAAATTTCTTCTTTCATACGTGTGTGTGTGTGTATGTTTTTTTAAATGAGGTCTTCTCACTCAGTCACCCAGGCTGAAGTGCATGTGTGTGATCACGGCTCACTGCAGCCTGGACCTCCTTGGGCTCAGGGGATCCTCCATCTCAGTTCCCTGGGTAGCTGGTACTACAGTCACGTACCACCACGCTGGCTCTTTATTTTGCATTTTTTACCTTTTATTTTTGTAGAAATGAGGTTCTGCCATGTTTCTCAGACTGGTCTCGAACTCCTGTGCTCAAGCAATCCACCAGCCTTGACCTCCCAAAGTGCTGGGATAACAGGCTTACACCATCCTGCCTGGCTGGCTATCTTATCTATCTATCTGTCTATCTATCTATCTATCTATCTATCATCTATCTCTGTCTGTCCGGCTCTGTCTATCTGGCTGGCTCTGTCTCTGTCTTTCTGATCTATCTATCTATCTATCTATCTATCTATCTATCTATCTATCATCTTTTTTTTTTGAGACAGAGTCTCACACTGTCACCCAGGCTGGAGTGCAGTGGCATGATCTCGGCTCACTGCACCCTCCGCCTCCTGGGTTCAAGTGATTCTCCTGCCTCAGCCTCCCAAGTAGCTGGGACTACAGGTGTGCGCCACCACACTCAGCTAATTTTTGTGTTTTTAGTAGAGATGGGGTTTTACCATGTTGGCCAGGATGATCTTGATCTCTTGACCTCGTGATCCGCCCACCTAAGCCTCCCAAAGTGCTGGGATTACAGGCGTGAGCCACTGGCACCCAGCCTGTATCATCTTTTTAGTAGAGATGTGATCTTGCTATGTTGTGCATGCTCTGGATATATATTTCTTTTTTAACTTTAATTATTATTTTTAAATAGAGATGTTGTCTCACCATGTTGGCCCTGGATAGTCTTGGACTCCTGGGTTCCAAGTATCCTCTGTGGCCTCCCAAAGTTCTGGGATTACAGGTGTGAGCCACTGTGCACGGTCTGGTCATGTTTTTGATGTGTTGATTCTTTCCAGTCCAGATGCATAATCTCATGTCTGAACATTCCTGCTGGTATGATTATGACATATGACTTTACCCAGCACCAGAGTGATTTGGTGCCCCTGCCCTGTCCTAGCCCATGGAAGGGATTGTGACATATCCCTGGACCCATTACTGAGATACTGTGACTATTCTACTGCCTTGGCACTGCCCACAAGGGATATTGTGACATCACTACATCATGCACCCCGGTGGTGTGAATCTTCTCTCCAGCCTTGGCTCTTCCACAGGGGACATTGTGTCATATCGCTGGGCCCCACACATAGGTTATATGACTCTCCTGCCTGTGCCCTGCCCATGTGGGCCACTGTGACTTTTGCTGGGTCCAACACCCAGGTGATGTAACTCTACTGCCTATGTCCTGCCTACAGAGACCTTGTGACATATCCCTGCACCCATAACACAGGTAATGCGGCTCTCTTCTGCCTGGCCCCTGCTTACAGAAGGGATTGTGATGTATTACTGGGCTCAGCACCTAGCTCACATGACTCTCCTCTTTCTTTCTAGGTTCTGCCCACAGAGGATACTGTGACATGTCACTGGGCCTAATACTATGCTGACGTACTCTTATGCCTTGACACTGCCCTTAGAAGGCATGGTGATTGATTGCTGGGCCCAGAACCAATGTGATGTGAGTCTCCTGCCTGGACCCTGCCTACAAGGTGCATTGTGACATATCTCTGGGCCCTTTATTTTATGTGACTCTCCTTTCTTACCTGGATGTTGCCCAAAAAGAGATTGTGACATAAATTTGGGCCCAACACAGAGGTGATGTGACTCTCCTCTCCTGCCTGTTCCTTGCCCACCGAAGAGTGAATGACTTATTGCTGAGTTCAGCACACAGGTGATGAGATTCTTCTGCCTGTTCACAGAAGTCATTGTGACATATATCTGGGCCTATCACTGAGATTATGTGACTCTCTTCTTCCTGGAACCTGTCCACAGTGGAGAGTGTCACATGTTGCTTGGCTCAGAACCTACATGATGTGATTCTCTTCTTATGCCTGGGTGCTGCCCACTGGAGTGATTTTGACATGTAGCTGGGCCCAGCCCCAAGGTTATGTGACCACACATCTTCCTGAGCCCTACCCATAGGGGGCATTGTGTCATATCTCTGAGACCTTCAATGAGGTGATGCGACTCTTTTGTTTGGGCCCTCTTCTCAGGATATTGTAAACTGAGCCCAGTATCTAGGTGCTGTGACTCTTCTCTACTGTTTGGTCTCTACCCAAAAAGGGATTGTGACATATCACTCTGTCAAGAACCTAGATGATGTGACTCTCCTCTCCAGCCTGGGACTTCCATACAGTGTGTATTGAGACATATCACTGGGTCCAACACCTAGGTAACGCACCTGTCCTGCATGGGCCCTGCCCATAGGGGTATTATGAGCTATCTTTCTATTAATCACCTAGATGATGTGACACTCCTCTTTTGCCTGGGCCCTGCCAAAAAAGTATTGTTACATATCAGTGAGCCCAGCACCTAGGTGATGTGACTGTTCTCTCATGCATGGGCCCTGCCAACTGGGGTGTTTGTTACATATACCCTGGCCCAGCCCCTAGGTCATGCGATTCTTTTTTTTCCTGAACCCTACCCACAGAGAAAATTTTGACATATTTTTGGGCCCATCATTTATGTGATGTGACTCTTACATGGACCCTCCCCACAAGGGGTAGGGTGACATATTGCTGAACCCAGTACATAGGTGATGTGACTCTCCTTTATGGATTGGGCTTTGCCCAAGCAGGGATTGTGATGTATTGCTGGGCCCACCACCTAGCTGTTGTGATTCTCCTCTTCTGCCTAAGCCCTGCATACATTGTGTATTGTGACATATACCTGGATTCAGCACCTAGGTGATGCAACTTTATGTCATGAGAACTGCCCACAGAAGTATTATGACATATTTCTTTTTCTTTTTCTTTTTTTTTTTTTTTTGAGACAGAGTTTGCTCTTGTTGCCCAGGCTGGAGTGCAGTGGTGTGATCTTGGCTCACGGCAACCTCCACTTCCCAGGTTCAAGTGATTCTCCTGCCTCAGCCTCCCAAATAGCTGGGATTACAGGCACGGCTAATTTTGTATTTTTTTTTTTTTTTAGTAGAGTAGAAAACCACGCCCGGCTAATTTTGTATTTTTTTTTTTTAGTAGAGACGGGGTTTCTCCATGTTGGTCAGGCTGGTCTCAAACTCCCGACCTCAGGTGATTCGCCTGCCATGGCCTCCGAAAGTGCTGGGATTACAGGCATGAGCCACTGTGCCTGGCCGACATATCTCTTTTTCATCACCTAGATGATGTGACCATTTTATTTTCCATGTCCCTGGCATATTTTGGGTATAGTGACATATTATTGAGTTCAACACCCATTGGATGGGATTATCTAGGAGATTTAACTCCCCTCTTCTGTCTACACCCTGACCACTAGGAGGATTGTGACGAATCACTGGTCTCAGCAATCGGGGGATTTGTTTTTTTTTGCCTGGTCCTCCTCGCCCACGGAGAACATTGTAACATATCCCTGGTCTCAGCACTCAGGTAATGTGACTCTTCTGACTGTATTCTACTTTCAGGAGGGGATTGTAGCATATTCCCAATGGAGCACCAAGGTGATGTGACACTGCTGCCTGGTCCCTGCCCTCAGAGAAGATTGTGACATATCACTGCCCCAAAACCCAGATGATGTGAGTCTACTGGTCATTCCCTATTCACTGGTGGGATTGTGATGCATATCTTGGCCCAGCTTACAGGTGCAATGATCACCTTCATACCTTGAAACAACCGGTAGCAGATACACTGTCTCTCATAGCCAGAGTTAGGAAAATGGGTAATATCTTGGGTCTCCTCTTCGTATGAAAGTCATAGAGAATCTCTCACATACTGTGTAAAGTTGTCAAAAGGTACAGTGGATGTCCTAACAGAACTCAGCACACAGGTGAGTTTGTGACACTCATATGTATGACCTGCTGACAGTAAATATTTCATCCTTCCACATAAACACAGCTCACAATTGAGGTTCTGAATGTCACACCCAGAGGCAGTCAAATGTTGGAAAATGGAATCTTATATGTGAATTCGGTCCATGCAGGGGTTGGCGTCTTTCAGACCAAGATTCAGCACACCTGTGAGTCTGTGACTCCACTAAGGGGACACAGTTTGCAGGAGGGATTGAGGTTCTCATACATGGATCCAGACCATCATTGAGATTGTGACTCATTTACTTACACTTAACATACAGGAAGTGTTAGATCTCATACCTGGAACAAGAAAATGTGTGGAATTGTTAATTTCATGCTTCAACCTTCATGCAGGTGTGATTGTGACATACACCTCTGCCCAGGACCTGAGTGATTTGACTCTTCTGCTTGGGCCCAGCATACAGATGGGATTGTGCCACATTGCTGGACCCAGCACTTAGGTGATGTGAGTCTGTTCTCTTGCCTTAGTGCTTTTCACAGAGGGCATTGAGACATCACTGGGCCTAGTGCCCAGGTGACGTGACTTTCCTCTACTTCTTGGGCTTTTCCCAAGAAGGGATTGTAATATATTGCTGGGACCAGAACCTAGGTGATGTGACTCTCCTCTCCTGCCTGGTTCCTCTTGCACGTATTGTGACATGTGGCTGGTCCTGACACCTTGGTAATGTGAATCTCCTGCATGGGACTTGCCCACAGAGGTATTACAACATATATTTTCATTCATCATCTAGGTGATATAATTCTCCTCTTCTGCCTGGCCCCGCCAAAAAGTGGGAGATTATGGCAAATCACTGAACCCAGCACCTAGGTGATGTGACTCTCTTGTTTGGCCTGGGCCTCTCATGTTTTGGGTATTGTAAAATATCACTAGGCCACCACCTATGGGACTGCATGCTCCTACCTTGGCTCTGCCCACAGGGACCTTGTGACATGTATCTGCACCCATGACCTAGAAGATGTGACATTTATTTTTTGCCTGCACAGGAATGATTGTGACATATCCTTGGAAGCAGAAACCAGGTGATGTGGCTCTTCTGCTTTGTCTTGCCCCCGGGGAGCACTGTGACATAGTGCTGAGCTCAGCAACGAGTCTGTTGCCTGTGCTGTGCTTTCAGGAGATAATTGTAACAAATCCCTGGCTAAGCACCCAGGTGATGTGACACTCCTGCTTGACTCCTTCCCTCAGAGAAGATTATGAGATATCCATGGCTGAAATCCAGGTGATGTGACTCCCCTGCTAGCTCCCTTCTTGTAAGTACAATTGAGACATATGCTGTGGTCAGCTTACAAGTGTGATGATGACTCTGTCAGCTCACAAATGTAATTATGACTCTCATGCCTCAAGTCAGCTATTAGAAGAAATACTGGCCAGGCACGGTGGGCGGATCACCTGAGGTCAGGAGTTCGAGACCAGCCTGACCAACATGGGGAAAAAATACTCTACTAAAAATACGAAAAAAATTAGCTGGGCCTGGTGGCGCATGCCTGTAATCCCAGCTACTCGGGAGGCTGAGGCAGGAGAATCACTTGAACTGAGGCGGAGGTTGAGGTGAGCGGAGATCATACCATTGCACTCCAGCCTGGGCAACAAGAGTGAAACTCTATCTCAAAAAAAAAAAAAAAAAAAAGAAGAAGAAATACTGTCTTTCATAGCTCAGAAAAATGAGCAACATCCTGGGTCTTCTCTTTGTATGAAGGTTATAAAAGATTGCCACACCCCTACACGTAGTATAATGCCCTCAAGTGTTAGCGTGTGTCATCACAGGGCACAGCTCACCTCACCAACCATTAGTATTATCACTCTCACACATGGAAACAGCCTGCTGCTGAGATCTTGAATCTCACATGCAAACAGTCCACAGTTGGAATTGTGACTGTCATATGTGAGCATCCAGCCACAGTTGGGATGGTGACACATTTCTAAACTCAAATCATAGGCAGATTGAGAACTCTACTATTTGGATCCAGCCAATTGGAGAAATGTTGACTCTCACACCTGGGCTTAGGGCCACAGGTATGGTCATGGGGGCACATAAACATGAAGCGGTCAGAGTGAATTGTGACCCGCATTCATACTACATAAAGCCGCTTGGGTAGTATAGAGAGTGTATTAACAAGGCCCAGCGCACAGGGGTCATGGTGATAGTTGTATGTACACCCACCCAACAGTATACATCATCATTTCCCCACATGAATACAGCCCACTTTTGGGGTTCTGAATCTCACACCTATAGGCAGTCAAAGGCTGGAAACTTGACTTTCATGTGGATTCAGTCCACAGGTGGGTTGGTGACATTCAGAGCAAGATTCAGCACATCTATGCGGCTGTGACTTTACTATTTATATGTGGCGTGCAGAAGGAGTTGAGATTCTCGTGCACAAGTTCAGTCCACCGTTGAGATTGTAACTCCTGTTCTTAGACACAACATTTAGGAGGTTAACACCAGGACATGTGTGGGATTGTTAATGTCATCCCTGGACCTTCCTGCAGATTTAACTGTGACATTTTTCTCTTTTTTTTTTTTTTTTTTTTTTGAGACGGAGTTTCACTCTTATCACGCAGGCTGGAGTGCAATGGCACAATCTCGGCTCACTGCACCCTCCACCTTCTGGGTTCAAGCGATTCTCCTGCCTCAGCCTCCCGAGTAGCTGGGATTACAGGCATGTGCCACCACACAAGGCTAATTTTGTATTTTTAGTAGAGATGGGGCTTCTCCATGTTGGTCGGGCTTGTCTTAAACTCCTGACCTCAGGTGATCCGCCGGCCTCGGCCTCCCAAAGTGCTGGGATTACAAGCGTGAGCCACCGCACCTGGCCCAATTGTGACATTTTTCTATACCAGGCACCTGAGTGATCTGACTCTCTTGTCTGGGACCAGCCCAAAGGTGGGATAGTGATATATTGCTGAACCCAGAACTGAAGGGATGTGACTCTTCTTCTGTCTTGGTGCTGCTCGCAGAGGACATTGTGACATCTCACTGGACCTTGCACTTAGTTGATGTGAGTCTCCTCTCCTGCCTTGGCACTGCCCACAGGGGCATTGTGACATATCTCTGGGCCTACATACAGGTTATATGACTCTCATGCCTGTGCCCTCACCACATTGTGACATATTGCTGGGTCCAACACCCTGGTAATGTAACTCTACTGCCAACAAGGAACATTGTGGTATTTTCTTCACCCATTACCCAGGTGATGTGACTCTCTTCTTTTGCCTCGTTCTGCTCACAGGGGGAATTGTGACATATCACTTGGTCCAGTACCAAGCAAGTGTGACTCTTCTATTCATCATAAGTTCTGCTTTCAAGGGAGATTGGGACATATTGTGGGACTCAACACCAATGTGACATTACTGTTTTGCCTTGGCCCAGACCTTAAAGGCACTGTGACATATTGCTCGGACCAGCAACAAGGTGACGAGAGAGAGGTCCTGTGTGGACACTGACAACAGAGAGCATTGTGACATATCTTTGGGAGCATCAACTATTTGATGTGACTCTCCTTTTATACCAAGGTTTTGCTTATAGGGGAGATCGTGATGTATCTTTTGGCCCAGAAATCAGGTGATGTGTTTCTCCTGCCTGAGCTTTGCTCACAGGGAGCATTGTGACATATCACTGGGCCCAGCACCCAGGTGATGGGACTCTACTGCCTGTCCCCTGCTTTTAGGAGGAAATTGTAACATATCTCTGACCAAGCACCCAGGTGATAACTCTTCTGCCTGGTCCCTGTTCTCAGGGAAGATTGTGACACATCCCTGGCCCAGCACCCAGATGATGCAGATGATATAACTCTCCTTCCTGCTCATTCTCTATCCACAGGTAAGATTATGACATATAATCACGCCCAGCTAATTTTTGCCTTTTAATGGAGATGGGGTTTCACCGCGTTGGCCAGGCTGGTCTCGAACTCCTGACCTCAGGTGATCTGCCCACCTTGGCCTCCCAAAGTGCTCAGATTACAGACATGAGCAATGGTCCCTGGCCTAGGGAATGTGACTTTCTTTTGCTGCCTGTTCTCTACTCACAGGGGTAATTGTGACATATTGCTGGTCCCAGCTCCTAGCTGATGTGACTGTTTTCTTTTTCCTAGGTTCTGCCCACAAAGGAGATTGTGACATACTGCTGTGCCTAACACTAAGGTGATGTTAATTCTCTGCTTTGACTATGTCCTTAGAAGGCATTGAGACACACTGCTGGGCCCAGCACCAAGATGATGTGAGTCCTGTGCCTGAACCCTGACCAGAGGTAGCATTGTGACATATTTATTGACCCATTGCAATCTCTCCTATGGACAAAGCCCAGGTAAATGCCCTATTTTACCTACGTGATGTGACATTCCTCTTCTGCCTGGGCCAAGCACACCAGTGATGTAATTATTCTGCCTGTTCCCTGCACACTGGAGTCACTGTGCTATATGTTTGGGCCCATCACCTAGAGGATATGACTCTCCTCTTCCAGGGTCTGTCCTCAGTGGGAATTGTGATATATCGCTTGACGTAGTTCCTATGTGATGTGGCTCTTCTCTCATGCCTGGTCCCTTCCCACTGGGGTGATTGGAACATAAAGCTGAGTCCCACACCTACGTAATGTGACTTTCTTGTTTACAAGCCCTACCCACAGGGGGCATTGTGACATATCTAGGCCTCTCACCTAGGTAATATGACATTTTTGCCTAGGCCCTCGCATCAGGGGGTATTATGAAATATTACTGGAACAAGAACTTAGGTGATGTGGCTCTCTCTACTGCTTGGGGTGTGCTTAAGAAGAAATTTTAATGTATCTCTGTATCCAGCACCAAGGTGATGTTACTCTCCTCTCCTGCCTGGGACTCATACACATTTTGTATTACAACATATCTCTGAATCCAACGTTGGGGCAATGTGACTGTCCTGCATGGGCTCTCCCACAAAAATAACACATCTTTTTACTCATTATCTAGGTGATATGACTTTTCTGCTTGAGTCCTGCCAAAGAAAAGATTGTGACAGATCACTGGACCCAGCACCTTGGTCATGTGACTCCTCATTTGCCTGAGACCTGCATATTTTGGATATTGTGACGTATCACCAGAACAAACACCTAAAGGTTAGAAGGCTCCTTCCTGAGCCCTTCCCACAGGGGTCCTTGTGATGTGTTTCTGTATCCATCACCCAGGAGTTGAAACCCTCTACTTCTGCCTGCATTTTGCCCACAGGAAAGATTATGACATGTTGCTGGGCCCAGCAACCAGGTGATCTTACTCTTCTGCCTGTGCCCTGCTTTCAGGAGGGGATTGTAAAATTTTGGGGTCAAACACCCAGTGACATGACTCTCCTGCCTGGTGTCTGTCCTCAGGGAAGATTGTGACTTAACTCTTTCCCAGCACACAGTTGAAATGACTCTTTTTTTTTGAGACTGGGTCTCGCTCTGTCACTCAGGCTGGAGTGCAGTGGCATGATCTCGGCTTACAGCAACCTCTGCCTCCTGGGTTCAAGTGATTCTCCTGCCTCAGCCACGTGAGTATCTGGGACTACAGGTGCCCATCACCATGCTCAGCTAATTTTTGTATTTTTAGTAGAGACAGGGTTTCATCATGTTGGCCAGACTGGTCTCGAACTCCTGACCTCAGGTGTTCCATTTGCCTTGGTCTCCCAAAGTCCTGGGATTACAGGCATGAGCCACCACACCTGGCTGACATGAGCTTTTCTCTAGAAGACATTGAAACATGTCTGGGCCAAGCATCTGGTGATGTTACTCTTCTCTTTTGCCTGGGCCCTGACCACAGAAGGAACAGGACAGTGACTTATCCCTAGGCCCAGCATGCAGGTGACATAATTTTTCTGCCTAATCTCTGTCCACAGGGGACATTGTGACATGTCCCTGGGACCATAAACTAGATGATATGACTCTCCTTTTGTCTCTGAGACCTGTCCACAGTGGGGATTGTGACATATCACTTGTCTCAGCACCTACATAATGTGACTTTCATCACATTTACCCACCGGGGTAATTGTGACATACAACTAGGCCCAGTCCGTAGGTTATGTGACTCCTCTTCTTCATGAGCCTTACCCTCATAGGACATTTTGACATTTCTCCGGAGCTGACTCCTGCATGGACCCCTTTTTCTCAGGGGTTATTGTGCCATATATATATATCTTTTTTTTCGAGATGGAGTCTCACTCTGTTGCCCAGGCTGGAGTACAGTGGCATGATCTCGGCTCACTGCAATCTCTGCCTCCCAGGTTCAAGTGATTCTCCTGCCTCAGCCTCATGAATAGCTGGGATTACAGGCACGTACCACCATGCCTGGCTAATTTTTTTTTTTTTTTTTTTTTGCATTTTTAGTAAAGACGAGGTTTCACCATGTTGGCCAGGCTGGTCTTGACCTCCTGGTCTCAAGTGATCTGCCTGCCTTGGCCTCCCAAAGTGCTGGGATTACAGGCATCAGCCACCACACCAGCCTGTGCCATATTTTTTGACCTAGCAACAAGGTTATGTGACTCTCCTCTACTGCTTGGGCCCTGTGTACATTCTGTATATTGAAGTATGGCTAGGTCCAACACCTAGGTGATTTGACTCTTCTTTCCATGGGCCCTGCTAATAGGGGAATTCTGACATATCTCTTTGTTTATCACCTAAGTGATATGACTCTCCTATTCTACCTGAACCCTGTAAAAAGAGGGGATTGTGACATATCACTGGACCCAGCAACTAGGTGATATTACTTTCTTTTTTTACGTGGGCCTGTTGTATTTTGAGTATTATGACATATTGCCGGGTCAAACCAAATGGGTGAAAGGCTCTTGCCTGGGCCCTGCCCACAGGAGGCCCTTGTTACATATCTGTGCATCCATTACTTTGGAGGTGTGACTCTCTTCCATCTGCACCAAGCCCATACAGAAAACTGTGACATATCTCTGGGTTCTGCAACCAGGTGGTATATCTTTTGTGCCCAGGCCTTGCCTGCAGAGAGACATAGCTGGGCCCACTACCCAAGTGCTGTGACTTTGATGTCTGTGCCTTGCTTTCAGGAGGGAATTTTAGGGTAACAGAACCCTGGCCAGGCAACCAGGCGATATGCCTGGTTTCTTCCCTGGAAAAATTGTGATATATTCCTGACCCAGCACCCAGGTGATGTTATTCTCTCATTTGCTTTCTACTCACAGGTTGGATTGTGACATATACTTTAGCCCAGCTCACAGTTGTGATGATGACACTAATACCACAAATCAGCCAGTAGGAGAGATACTGGCACTTGTAGCTAAACTTAGAGAAACAGGTAAATTATTGGGTCTTCTCTAGGTAAGAACATCATAAAGGACAACCATTCTTTCACAGTTTGTATAAAGTCTTTGGATGGTACAGAGTGTCATCACAGGGTCAAGCACACAGGTGAGACTGTGTTTCTCATATGAACAACCTACCAAATGTTGGCATTGTCACCCTCACACATGGACAGAGCCCACTGGAAAGATCCTGAATTTCACACGTGGATACAGTCCACAGTAAAAATCGTGACTCTCATATGTGATCATGCGACCACAGTCAAGATGGTGACTCATTTCAAAACAAAGCTCATAGGCCGGTGAGGACTCTTCTCTCTGTACCTAGCCAATTGGAGAGATGTTGACTCTAACATGTGGGCTTAGGTCCATAGGTACAATTATCAGTTCATACTAGAACAGAATTCTCAGAGCAAATTGTGATTATCATGCATATTGTATAAAGCCCTCAGATGGTAACAGAGAGTTTTGTAACAGGGCCCAGCACACAGGTGACATTGTGATACTCATACACACAATCAGCCAACAGTAAAGATGTCATCTTTTCATATGAACACAGCTCACTGTTGAAGTTCTGAATCTCACACCTAGAGATAGCCAAAAATTGGAAAATTGACTCTCACACATGGATTCAGTCCACATGTGGGCTGGTGACTCTCAGACCAAGATTCAGCATATCTGTGAGGCTGTGAGTCCACTAAGGGGACACAGTCCACTGCAAAGATTGAGGCTCTCATGCAGGTATCCAGTCCCCCATTGAGATTGTGACTTGTGTACTCAGACTCAACATACAAAAGGTGTTGACTCTAATACCTAGAAATGGGACATGTGTGGAATTGTAAATTTTTTTTTTTTTTTTGAGACGGAGTTTCAATCTTGTTGCCCAGGCTGGAATGTAATGGTGTGATCTCGGTTCACTGCAACCTCCGCCTCCTGGGTTCAAGCGATTCTCTTACCTCAGCCTCCTGAGTAGCTGGGATTACAGGTGCCCACCACAATGCCCGGCTAATTTTTGTATTTTTAGTACAGATGGGGTTTCACCATTTTGGCCAGGCTGGTCTCAAACCCCTGACCTCATGTGATCCACCTGCCTTAGTCTCCCAAAGTGCTGGGATTACAGGCGTGAGCCACTGTGCCCAGCAGGATTGTTAATTTTATCCCTACATTTTCCTGCAACTGTGATTGTAACATACACTTCTGCCCAGCACCTGAGTGATTTGACTTTTCTGCCTGGTGCCTAGTCCACAGATCAGATCGTGATACATTGCCGGACCCAACACTAGGTGGTATGACTCTGTACTTTTGCCTCGGCACTGCCCACTTGGGACATTGTGACATATCACTGGGCCCCACACCCTGGTTATGTGACTCTCCTACCTGTGCCCTGCCTTCATGGGCCATTGTGACATATTGCCATTTGCAACATCCAGGTTATGCAACTCTCCTTGCTGGGTCCTGCCTACAGGAAGCATTATGATCTATCTGTGTATCCATCATCCAGGTAATGTGACTCTTTCTCCCAGGTCCCTGCTCAAAGAAAGGATTGTTACTTATCATTGGGCCCAGTGCCTAGCTGATGTAACTCTTCTACCTATGTTCTGCTTACAGGGTACATTGTGACATACTGCTGGGCCGAACACCAAGGTGATGCTACATTTTTGCCTTGACATTTTTTTTCATCAGGCATTGTGACATATTGTTGGGCTCAGAACCAAGGTGATGTGATCCTTCTGCCTGAACCCTGCTCAAGAGTCAACACCTTTTGCCCAACAAGAATAGTGACATATTTGTGAATCCATCATCTATGTGATGTGACTCTCTTACTTGGATTTTGCCTATAGGAGAGATTGTGACATATCACAGGGCCTGGCACCTAGATAATGTGACTCTTTCCTGCCATGGCCATGCTCCCATAAAAGAGAGTGACTTATCCCTGGGATCAGCCCACAGGCTATGCAATTGTTCTGCCTAGTGCCTGTCTACAGGGGTTATTGTGACATATCTCTTAGTCTCATTCCTCTTCTCCCTGGGACCTGTCCACAGTGGGAATTGTGACATATCACTTGGCCCAGCACCTATGTGATGTGACTGTTTTCTCATGCTTTGGCCCTGCCCACTGGTTGGTTGTGATATGTAGTTGGGCCCAGCTCTTAGGTTATGTGATCTTTCTCTTCCTCCTGAGCCCTGCTCTCCCAAGACAAGCTCGGTTTTGGAGACCCTAACCCAGAGGAGCTAGAGGAATTAAAGACACACACACAGAAATATAGCGTGTGGAGTGGGAAGTCAGGGGTCTCACAGCCTTCAGAGCTGAGACCCTCAAACAGAGATTTACCCACATATTTATTGACAGCAAGCCAGTGATAAGCATTGTTTCTATAGATTATAGATTAAAAGTATTCCTTATGGGAAACAAAGGGATGGGCGGAAATAAAGGGATGGGCTGGCTAGTCATCTGCAGCAGGAACATGTCCTTAAGGCACAGATCTCTCATGCTATTGTTTGTGGTTTAAGAAGGCGTTAAGTGGTTTTCCGCCCTGGGTGGGCCAGGTGTTCCTTGCCCTCATTCCAGTAAACCAACAACCTTTCAGCATGGGCGTCATAGCCATCACTAACAAATCACAGTGCTACAGAGATTTTGTTTATGGCCAGTTTTGGGGCCTGTTTATGGCCAGATTTGCGGGCCTGTTCCCAACACTACTCACAGGGGACATTGTGACATATCTCTAGGGCTCTCATCTAGATGATGTGACTTTTCTGCCAGGGCTCTTTTCTCAGAGGATACTGTGACATTTCTCGACCTAGAACCTAGGTGATGTGACTCTCTTCTGCTTGGGCTCTGCCCGAGATGTGACTTTTTTTTTTCCCCCTGGGCTTTGTATACATTGTGTATTGTGATATATGACTGGGTCTAAGACCCAGGTAATATGACTCTAACTCATGGGTTCTGTTCAGAAGGGTATTATGACATATCATTTGTTCCTCACTTAGGTGTTATGACTCTCATCTTTTCACTGGAACCTGCCAAGAAGGGTGATTGTGACATATCACTGGACCCAGCACCTTGGTGATGTGACTCTCCTCTCCTCTTGGGCCCTGCATACATTGTGTCTATGGAAATATAGCTGGTCCAACACCTAGGTAATGTGACTCTCCTGCATAGGCCTTGCTAATAGGGGAAGTATGACATATGTTTTATCACTTAAGTGATGTTACTCTCCTTTTCTTCCTGAATCCTGTAAAAGGGGGGGATTGTGACCCTATCACTGAACCCAGCACATAAGTAATATTGAGTTTCCTGCATAGGCTCTGTTCAGAAGGGTATTATGACATATCTTTTTGTTCATCACTTTGTGACTTGTCTTTTGACTGGAACCTGCCAAAAAGGGTGATTGTGACATATTACTGGACCCAGCACCTAGGTGATGTGGCTCTCCTTTTTTTCTGGGCCTCACATATTTTGGGTATTGTGATGTATAGCTGGGCTCAACACCTAGCAGTTGGGGAGCTCCTTTCTTGACCATTCCCACAAATGACATATCTCTGCTATGACCACCTATGACACATGAGCTAAATATGTGACTCTTCTTTTCTGCCTGCACCCTGCTAACAGAGAAGATTGTGACAAATTGCTAAGTGCAGTGTATCTTGTGCTGACCTTGTATCTCAGCCTGTGACCAAGAATGCCTAACCTCCGGGGAATGCAGCCCTGTAGGTCTCAACCTCAATTTACCCAGCCACTACTCAAAATAGAGTCACTCTGGTTTAAATGCCTCTGACATTAAGATACACTATAAAATTATGAAAAAAGTTTATTTGAATTTTAGCAAATGAGAAATGAAATAATTAGAATGGGCTATTCTGAAAGATATAGCATTAGTTATATTTGTGTTTGAGTTTTCGATTAACCTATATTTGTTACTTATGAATAGATATCTTGTTTTATTCTGTCTAAACAGATACACTAGGTGGGGTGTAATGCTGGCTCATGCCTGTAATTCCAGCACTTTGGGAGGCCGAGGCGAGTGGATCACCTGAGGTCAGGAATTTGAGACAAGCCTGACCAACATGGCAAAAACCTGTCTCTACTAAAAATACAAAAATTAGCTGGCCATGGTGGCAGGTGCCTGTAATCCCAGCTACTTCGGAGGCTGAGGCAGGAGAATCGCTTGAACCCGAGAGGCGGAGGTTGCAGTGAGCCAAGATCATGCCACTGCATTCCACCCTGGGTGACAGAGCGAGACTCTGTCTCAAAAAATAAGATAAAATAAGCGGCCAGGCATGCTGGCTCATGCCTGTAATCCCAACACTTTGGGAGGATGAGGAGGGTGGATCACAAGGTCAGGAGTTCAAGACCAGCCTGGCCAAGATGGTGAAACCCTGTCTCTACTAAAAATACAAAAATTAGCCACGTGTGTTGGCGGGTGCCTGTAATCAAGATGGTGAAACCCTGTCTTTACTAAAAATACAAAAATTAGCCACGTGTGTTGGCGGGTGCCTGTAATCCCAGCTACTCGGGAGGCTGAGGCAGAGAATTGCTTGAACCCAGGAGGCGGAGGTTGCAGTGAGCCAAGATCTCACCATTGCACTCCAGCCTGGGTGACAGAGGGAGATTCTGTCTCAAAAAAAAAAAAAAAAAAAAAAGACGACATAAATTTAATGTTAAGTGTGGACTCATAAAGAACCTAGACAGCCACCAAGCCATTTGTTTATTCTCGATTTCTTAAAGCTTCCATTATTAAAAGCTCTGCATTCCATTACTCATCACAGAAGCAATCCAGTCAATTTAGTTAGCTTTGCTCAATACTATTGTATCTGTAATACTGTGGCAGGCCAGACCTCACTAACAACTGTTTCAGTACTGACTGAGTGGTTAAGTTAAATATTAAAAGCCAGTGACCGGCCGGGCGCGGTGGCTCACACCTATAATCCCAGCACTTTGGGATAACCTAAATTAAATATGAATTAAGTTTGTGTGTGGGGGGGGGGGGGCGGGGGTGACTATTCCAAATTACTAAACAGATTAAGATCAATTTTTTTTGTCAAACATATAATTCTGAGAAACAATCAATACTTCATGTACCTTTCTGCTACCTAATAGGCTATTTAAGCATTTATACAGAAATTTGATACAGTTGTCATTTTTAATGCATGTTTTCTGATAGTATAAAAGCTCTCTCATGCAAGAAGGCTGACGTTGTAATAGTAGCTAAAAGAATATTAGAAAATTTTTTTTTCATGGGACATTTCTGAAAGGTCTCTAATGATTAAGATACTTATTTCACTAGACAAGTTGTAAAACTATTAAATAAGGTATTGTTCCTGGACCAAACTGAGAGTTGGGCTGCTATTTCTTACGGCCCAATAACGAGATGCAGATGAACTGGGGAGGAAGAGTTTTATTTCTGCAACCAGTTACAGGGAGAAGGCCTGGAAATTATCACCAGACCAACTCAAAATTACAATGTTTTCCAGAGCTTATATACCTTCTAAGCTATATGTCTACATGTAAGTGTGCATTCATCTAAAGAGATAAGTGATTAACTTCTTTTATTTAATCTGTAACTAAGGTCTGAGTCTTGAAGACCTTCCCCTGCAGCCTCAGTAAATTTACTTAATCTAAATGGGTCCAGGTGCTGGGGTGATTACCCTTATCCTGTCTCCTGCTAAATCACGGTGGTTTGGTGAGTTCCTTCAGACCTCCAATAAACTTGTTTGTGGAGGCCTGGGGAATTTCTTCAGACCCCCAATAAAACTTGTTTAATCCTATAAGGCCCAAGAAAGGCCTAGGCGAAACTCTGGATGGGCTTTTGTTACATCCCCACCTTTGTATAAGGTCACTGGCTTTTTTTTTTTTTTTTTTTTGAGACGGGGTCTCACTCTGTCACCAGGCTGGAGTGCAGCTGCACAATCTCGGCTCACTGCAACCTCTGCCTCCAGGGTTCAAGCCATTCTCCTGCCTCAGCCTCCCAAGTAGCTGGGACTACAGGCACGTGCCACCATGCCCAGCTAATTTTTTTGTATTTTTAGTAGAGACGGGGTTTCACCATGTTGGCCAGGATGGTATCGATCTCCTGACCTCGTGGTCCACCTGCCTCGGCCTCCCAAAGTGCTGGGATTATAGGTGTGAGCCACCGCGCCCGGCCAGTCACTGGCTTTTAATATTTAACTTAACCACTCAGTCAGTACTGAAACAGTTGTTAGTGAGGTCTGGCCTGCCACAGTATTACAGATACAATAGTATTGAGCAAAGCTAACTAAATTGACTGGATTGCTTTTGTAATTGCAGATTGATGACAATCAGATTCACTTAGAGTGGAAAAAATATGTTGGCCCTTATAAAATAGTCATTAGAAGGCCTATTGCATAATAGAACCTCATGTGTCTTCTGTTACTAAAGTCTAACATTACTAAATTCAACAAGGCTTTAATGCATTATGGCAAAGCACATTTTCACCAGGTGAAGAAAGCCTTTACTAGTCTACTGACTGAGGAGAGTAAAACCCTTTATAATCAAGGATCCAGAGATTGAATCTGCCTGCCACCTACACTGACGCAAGACTTCAAGACCTTGAACATTGGATTGATAATCTCACAACTTAGAAGGGCTCCTCCAAACTCTTGCAATTGTAAACCCATAGGAGATTTGAAGGTAAAGCTAACCAGGGAAGTTTGTCCTCAAAAGCAGATGGCCGTCTCCATGTAGATAGCTTTTTTCACAAGATCAAAAATCAAGACATCTCGTTATCATGACAGTGTTAGTTCACAGTTTGTTTATGGTTCTACAAACAACAGAAATTTTAAAAAGTGGTCTCGTGTGCACTCATGGGGGTATACTTATATGTAGAGAATTTTGCAGCCAACATTATATATGAGGAAACTTATTCCTTGAAAGGTAAAAGAAGAAGGGCCAATGTAGGTGAGAAGTTTTAATGAAACAGTTGTTTTCTCACAATATTAAAAACAGAATATTGGTCCACTGCTCTTAACCTATTTCATAAGTTAAAAAGAACTTATTCAGAATAGGTTAAAGAGCGTTGCCAGGAGGCCATTACTCTTCTGAATGGTTATCATTGTTTAGAGTAAATGAGGCAACGGTTACAAAATGTATCCCTCTCAATAGGGCTCTTTAGCAGATTATACCATAAAGGCTATGCTTACACAATAGACTTTAAATTTTCTCACAAAGTTGTGCTAAATATAATTTCTTTTGATTACTTACTGGATAAATAGATATCTGTGCAGTTGCTAATAGTTGCCCATGGAGAACTACAGCAGGTATTACAGAGATGCAGTTGTAGATGATTCATGAACAGGCTAATTAGATGAAATGAGTAGGCCATTTTTCTAGCTAATTATTTGATCTATTTAATTTTAACTGGTTGTTCATGGGGACCCTGGCTAAAAAGCATGCTTCAAACTCTTGGTATTATCCTCCTGATAGTCAAAATGGTAATCTTCCTGCTGCACTGTGTTCTCTCAACAGATATAAACGTTTGAATGTAGTCATCTGTAGAATGTCAAATGGTCTCTCTTTAACTGGAATGACAGAAACTCAAAGACATATGTGACTATGAAGACACCACAACCTATGAATGACATGCTAAGGACAAAAAACAAAAATAATGGAAACTGAGAGTTGCACTAAAGCCCCGAGTTTTGGTCACACTGTGACCTACGTAAGAACTTAACCAAATGGGGAATTTTTTAAAGAAAACTATTGGAGGCCATAATTCTGGACTGATCTTATGCACTAGGTCCAAACAAACCAAACCAAAATGAGTCACTCATGCTAGATGTGACATAATTAAACTAAAAATTTAAGGCAATAGGTAGATTCTAAAACTGGCCAGGTTTTGTTTTTCTTCTGTAAATAGCAGATTTCAACACAAGGAGGTCCCCTGTACTCTAACGCTTTAAAAAACAAATAAAAATAATTTCAAAATAATAAGCTGAAGTTTTTATTTCCACTTTACAAACCCACAGTTCTGCTATTTCATAGTGGGATTTGAGTCTAAATAAGTACATTTTTGATGGTGACAAAATGATATTAATGTCTAAAGTTTTGGTCTCAAACTTGAGAAGATGACAAAAGGGAGAAATTGTTAAATTAGTTATAGCCTAAAGCTTCCCTGTTATGTTTAATTTTGGCTAATAGGATTTGTTTTTTGTTTTTTTTTGGTTTTTTTTGCATAGTAAACTTAATATTCAAATAGGACAAATCTTAAGCTGTAATAAATCTGGCTGTTTCTGTACCTCACTTCCATTTTCTGTATGTCGTTTTGCTTTTCTGGTTCATAAAAATTTTACCAACATGTAGCTGTGTTGGAGTCTGTCCGAGCCTACTCTGGATCCATAGGTTACCCGATTTGCAAATCACGATTTGCTCATTTAAACTCTTAAATTTAATTTTTCTGAAGTTTTCTTCTTTTACAAATTTTCAAATTTTTTTATGATGAAAATAAATAATGTGTTATTGACCTTTGATTTTCTAAACTCATCACACAGCTATTTTCCCAAATTATTATTATTATTATTATTATTGAGACAGAGTCTCACTCTACCACCCTGGCGAGAGTGTGGTATAACTAATCATGGCTCACTGAAGCCTTAATCTTCCAGGCTCAAGCAATTCTCCTGCCCCAGCCACCCAAGTAGCTGGGACTACGGGCATGCAAAATCATGCCTGACTAATTTTTAATTTTTTTTTCATGGACACTGGATCTCACTATGTTGCCCAGTCTGCACTTGAACTCCTGAGCTCAAGTGATTCTCCTATTTCAGCTTCCCAAAGTGCTAGAATTACAGGTATGAGCCGCCACGTACTTCTGCAATTTCTTGACAAGATTATTCTCAATAATAAACAGTACTATATTGGCAGAAATATAAAGGGAATCTGGCTTCTATTTTAGAAGTTTCACTCTCCAGGATTTCAAGGGTCTAGGGCAGCTACTTTAGTACTATAGTTTGATCTATGGAGGTGCATGGACTTTGGAGTCAGAGAGAGTTGATCCTGAAGGTGGGGTACAGTGGCTCACATCTGTAATTCCAGCACTTTGGGAGGCCGAGATGGGTGAATTGCTTGAGGTCAGATGTATGAGATCAGCCTGGCCAACATGGCAAAACTCCGTCTCTACTAAAATACAAAAATTAGTTGAGTGTGGTAGCATGCGCCTGTAATTCCAGCCACTCAGGAGGCTGAGGCATGAGAATCGCTTGAACCCAGGAGGCAGAGGTTGCTGTGAGCCAAGATCGCGCCACTGCACTCCAGCCTGGGCAATAGAGCAAGACTTCATCTTAAAAAAACAAAAACAAAGCAGTTGATATTGAGTCTCAACCCAGCCAGTTAGTAGCTGTGGTTCTTTGGACAAGTTTCTTGATGTGAAAGAGTTGTATGAACCACATATGCAAAAAAAGGCAGAATGACACTGATTGCAAAAATTGTAGCAAGTTTTCATGCCTCCTATATCCATTGCCAGGTGCTTTCACAGCTGTTGCCATTGAAATACAAAATTTGTTTTCCAAACCATAGATCTGGCTGACCTTACTTGCTCAGGACAGTAGAAACCTGTGAACATGACAGTGGGCTAGTTTGGGGCGTAGGCTCAAATGGTCTTGAATGCTTCTGTTTTTCTTTCAGAATGCTGCCATCTCCATGATGGCCTACGTTAGCCAGGTGGAAAATAGGATACCATGGGGAGGAGAAGCAAGGTGCCCCTGTTGACAGCCCCAGAAGCAGAAGCTCACTCCCAGAAACACAGCTGCCTAGTGAAAAGGCAGCTGCTGATACATGTCTGAAGGAGCTCAGTTGAGCCCAGCCTAAATGGCTGACCATCTCAATTACGAGCGAATAAGTTTTGGATGGTTTGTTATGCTGCAATAGCTAACTAATACATGCACCCTGTGCAGATGGAATGCCAGGATTTAATGACAGGTTGATTACTAGTTACCTTCTGACAGTGGACACCCTAAAGGTACTGACTTTTTTTTTTTTTTCCTGATTTGAAGTTGGATGTCCCCTAAGACAATGTTTAGTAATGCAGAAATACAGGTAGACATCTATGTGTGTGATTGGTGCTTATACTCACACAGTACCCCACACCACAGGAGAAAACAGATAACCACAGCCTGACCATTAGAGCCAAGGCCAAATACCAAAATAAGTTTGCCTTTAATTTATTTTCTTCATATCTAAAAGTTGGAGGTTAAGACTGGACAGACCTGAAGACATAGAGTTTTCTTCTCCTGTGGCCCCAGAATTTTTTGTTCACTGTCTGATCTCTGGATGAAAGGTGGACAACAGGTAGCAAAGAGTGGTCTACCTGTGGTTATTTTATTCGTGCTGCCCTCTGCCCTTGCTATGGCCACTATCTGTCCCACCCTCAGAACCGAAGATAGATGTTAGTAGAGAGAGGCTGTCACCTCACCTCTGGCAGAAAAGGGATGTTCAGGGCCTCCACCCACCTGACATCAGAGCTGCGCTTCAACGTGGCAGCTGTTGGCCGTGTGTGGCTCCTGGGTGCCTGGAATGTGTCTGGTCTGAACTGCAATTTGCTAGAAAGGTAAAATACAGAGTTGGTTTTGAAGATTTAGTTCCAAAAATATATATAGTGCCTTAATAATTACATATTGCTGTGAACCCAGAAAATCTGAGACAGGTCTCAGTTAATTTAGAAAGTTTATTTTGCCAAGGTTGAGAACACACCTATGACATAGTTTCAGGAAGTCTTGAGGACACCTGCCCAAGGTGGTCAGGGAACATATTGGTTTTATACATTTTAGGGATGTATGAGGATGTATGAGACATCAATCAATATATGTAAGAAGTACATTGGTTCTGTCTGAAAAGATGGGACAACTTGAAGCAAAGGCGAGAAGACATGAAGCTGGAGGGAGCTTCCAGGTCACAGATAGGTGGTTACATTCTTTTGAGTTTCTGATTGGCCTTTAGTTTCCAGCTTGAGTTTTCCTTAGTAATTTTGGGGGCCCAAGATATTTTCCTTTCACATTGCTCACATATTAAAATGATAATATTTTAAACATATTGGGTTAGTTACATTATTACAATCAATTCCACGTGTTTCATGTTTCTTTTTAAAGTTTGGCTACTAGAAAATTAAAAATTCACATGTGGCTCACATTTTTATTTCAGAGGACTGCCTCCTTTTTAAAATCTCAGGCTGCCTGCTCAAAGGACCAGAAGCCAGGAAGGTGATAAAAGCTAAAATTTAAAAGTAATTGTTATTATATTCTTTTCATTTGTGACTAGCCATATAGTATATTATTTATAAATGCATATGACCTTACACACAAGGTTCAATGCAAACACCCTCTAGGGTGGGCCTGGCTCAGCTCGAAGGAAAGCCTGCCTGAAAAAGCTGCAGCTAGGCTGTCACTCTTCATTCTGCCCGGTAACGGATCACACCCTCTGTCACTCAGGGCCTGAGGGGGCGGGTCTTAAACATTATCCAATCAGGGACGCTGGGCTGGGGACAGTCCAGTCAGGCACGCAGATGTAGCGGACAGGACGGTTTCCGGAATATGGCGGGGCGTTTGGCGCTTGCTGCAGCCAGAGCTCCAGGTGTCGTTTTCATTTCTGTGTCCTCTTCCTAGAGGCCCAGCCTGTGTGGCCGTGTGACCTGCAGATATTGGGAGATCCACAGCTAAGACTCCAGGACGCCCTGGAAGCCTAGAAATGGTGAGAGTGCCGGGTGTGACGTCCCGAGAGAGGGGGAGGGGCTGGTCGGAAGCGTGGGAAGTGGCCGTGGTGGACTTAGGTCTCCCCGCAGTCAGCTCCACAATCCGCGCCGGGAATTCTCCTTGCCCAGCTCGGCTTCAGTCTCTTTCAGCCATAAGATGGCGACTGTGCTGACAGCCGGGCCCCGGGAGTCCTGTCTTCTCTCCGCAGTGACTGTGCCTGACCTGTAGCCGTGTCTGGGGAGCTCTGCACGCGCAATTCTGCAGTCTCTCCCAGATTGTGCAAGAACCATGGGAGGGGCGTCAGGGGGGAATAGTGACTCGGGGTGCGGGTTCATGAGCGGGAAGAGCTTTGGTCCGTGGGGTTCCCAGTTCCCATTCTCTCCTATTAAAAATCTATGGGAATGGCCGGGCGCGGTGGCTTACGCCTGTAATCCCAGCAGTTTGCTGGGAGGCGGGCGGATCACTGAGGTCCAGCATTCGAGAACAGCCTGGCCAACATGGTGAAACCTCGTCTCTACTAAAAATACAAAAATTAGCTGAGTGCGGTGGCTGTAATCCCAGCCATTTGGGAGGCTGAAGCACGAGAATCGCTTAAAGCCAGGAGACCAAGATTGTGCCATTGCACTCCAGGCTGGTTGACACAATGAGACTATCTCAAAAAGAAAAAAAAAAGGGAGTCACCGCAAAATATTAACGAATTTAATCAAAGAGCGGTTCTAAAACTGTAAAGCACCCAGCTGTGGGATGTAGTTTGTGGTCCTTTGGAGGAGCTTGAAGGAAAGACTTTGTGCATGATACAAAAACGCAAATTCAGTAATTGGTTAGGTAGGGTTATGTAGTTTCTTAATTTCCATCTTCAGCTTACAAAATTTCCTGGTTATGTAATCAGAGCTTAATTCCAGTTGATAGTTGGTTAGCCCTGTATTTGTTTTCCCCAGTGTAGTAATTTACAAAAAAAAAAAAGCATTTGAGTTAGTTTTTTTTTTTTTTTTTAGACGGAGTTTCGCTCTTCTTGCCCAAGCTGGACTGCAGTGGCGCGATCTCGGCTCACTGCAACCTCCGCCTCCGTGTTCAAGTAATTCTCCTGCCTCGGCCTCCCGAGTAGCTGGCATTACAGGCAGGCACCACCACGCCCGGCTAATTTTGTATTTTTAGTAGGGACGGGGTTTCTCCGTGTTGGTCAGGCTTGTCTCGAACTCCCGACCTCGGGTGATCCGCCCATCTCGGCCTCCCAAAGTGCTGGGATTACAGACGGGAGCCATTGCACCCGGCTTAAGTTAGATTTTTTAAAAGCAGGAATTCAGGGACTACAGCCACCTCAGTCGAATTGCCTACCACTTAACTATTTTCACTCCCTACACAAAACTGATCTTACCCTGCATTTTTCACAGGTGTCCTAAGCAGGGTCTCAAGTCTACCCCCACACCCCCCATTTCTCCAGCCTAACTCTGGCTTGCAGTAAAATACAAAATTTCCATTTCCTCCTGACAATCCCAAATGCCAACTCCCCCTCCCTAATTCACACTATTAACTATTTGTCCTTTTGTGTACATTTTTGATACTGTATTTTAATTAAACATTTTTTGACAAAGCATTGGATGGCACATTTAAAAAGATTTGTTTTCTGTTTATAAATATTTTCCATAAGAAGAAAGCAAGGAATAATCTTCTGACACTGTACTGTAAAAAAATCTTTGTCTCTTTTCCTTTTAT
This sequence comes from Pongo pygmaeus, assembly GCF_028885625.2. Taxonomy (NCBI): domain Eukaryota; kingdom Metazoa; phylum Chordata; class Mammalia; order Primates; family Hominidae; genus Pongo; species Pongo pygmaeus. The sequence goes on from NC_072393.2 coordinate 22,129,544, forward strand.
CTTCCCTAGGCATAGAGATCTTATGAAAATGTTTTGGCATCAAGGTTTTTCTTGGAATTTTTGTGGGGTGATGTGTCCTCAGCCACCCTTTAGTTTTTTTCCTGGTCCTAGGTTCCAGTACTGTCTGTGAATAAACCAAGATGTCAGTCATGGCTATGTCTGCAAGACTGTCTAATGAATATTAATTCCTGGGTCATTTTCTCCCGTAGGACAACCTGTGGTGTAGAGTGTAGCCTCTCAAGAGAGCAGGTGGATGCCCTGGGGCTGAGAGGAATCTCCTGGTGTACTTTTCCTTTGAAAAGCTAACCCCTTCAGATGTTAAGACTGTCTTCACCTAGCCCGACTTTCCTTTCTTTGGGCCACATTGCTGGTCACCCAATCAAATGCTGGTATTGAGTTGAAAACAGAAATAATTTCTGACCCCTTGATTCTCTACAATTTGTGAAAAAAGACTAGTATCTCTGCCGGGCACGGTGGCTCACGTCTGTAATCCCAGCACTTTGGGAGGCCAAGGTGGGTGGATCACCTGAGGTCAGGAGTTCGAGACCAGCCTAGCCAACATGATGAAATCCTGTCTGTACTAAAAATAGAAAATTAGCCAGGCATGGTGGTGCATGCCTGTAATCCCAGCTACTCAGGAGGCTGAGGCAGGAGAACCTGGGAGGCGGAGGTTGCGGTGAGCCGAGATTGTGCCATTGCACTCCAGCCTGTGCAACAAGAGCGAAACTCCATCTCAAAAAAAAAAAAGGTGGTATCTCAAAAGACAAAAGAAACCCTGACACCGGTGAGATGAGGTGAGAAATTGCAAAGTAAAATGCGCTTGGGACACTCACTGGAACATAGAGCAGTCTCCTGAGAGGGTGGTTATTGAGTACTTAAGTGAGCAGGATGGGTGGGAGACTCTCTGAAGTGATTGAACTTGACACATGAGTTGGACACATCTGTTTTCTTATCAGCACTGCCACTCCCTGGGTTTGTCACTTTGAAAAGATTTGTTCATTTATATTGACTTCAGTTTTTTAACTCTAAATTGCAATTTATTAGTAGAGCTTGAAAGGTAAGAGAAAATATTTACAAAGGGCATAAAAGAGGTGGGTTTCAGAAAAATCTATTTTTTTTTGGTTAAAAATTTTCATGTACCTTTTTTTTTTTAGAGTGAGTTTAGAAATTTTCTCAGGCATATTTTTTTATGGCTGGGTGATTTCAAACAGAATTCCAAGGCTTAGATTTTGGAATGCTACCAAGGAAAAGAATAGGGAAAAATCTCTTCCATTTTGGCTGTAGAAAATGAATGCATTTCCAGAAGAAAATGTTGTAGATAATAGGTGAGTTACATGAATTCATGAAAACATCAGTTGTTTTTGCAGGATAAATTTCTGACAGTGAATATCTCTGTTCTATATCCTGTTATCCTTATTTTAGAGTTTAATGCTAAATTTTTTAGATGAAACTTGGTACCTCCTAGAAGTGTTCCCATATGACTAATTGTTTACTACATGTTTTTTTTTTTTTGAAACGGAGTCTTGTTCAAGGCTGGGGTGCGGTGGTGCGATCTTGGCTCACTGCAACTTCTGCCTCCTGGGTTCAAGCAATTCTCCTGCCTCAGCCTCCCGAGTAGCTGGAACTACAGGCGCCCACCATCACGCCCGCCTGTTTTTGTATTTTAGTAGAGACAGGGTTTCACCATGTTGCCCAGGCTTGTCTCGAACTCCTAAGCTCTGGCAATCTGCCCCTCCTAAAGTGCTAGGATTACAGGCATGAGCCACCGTGCCCGGCCTACTACGTGATTTTTAATGGAAATAATAAAATAATACATTTATAAAGGAATAGATACTTTTGCTTTTCTTATTGAGGTATGAAATGTAAGCATTGTAAAATTGCCTTGTTTTATATGAACATTGAGTAATTTTGCTGGATTTTTCGAACACTTAGTTTCAAAGACCGAGTGAATAACTCTGACATGGAAATTAAAACTTGAGCCCAGTGACTCCAAGCTAAGGCTAATATTGAGCCTGCAAAAGAAGGTTATTTAAGGTCCAGTTAGTTCTTTCTGGGGAGCCTCCCCTGCAGGTGTCCCTTCCTGCTCACCCCAGCCATGGAAGGAGCCTTTATCCTGAGAGAAGCTACAGAGCCCTGGAAAGCTGGGGCCCCACAGGCAGATACAGTTACGGTTAAGGTGGAAGGGAACTGGGAGGATCTTACTGAAGTTAAAGTTGTCCTTGTTTTGAGACAGTTTTTAGACTTTGTAAAATAGAACAAAGTTAGATTTGTGTAAAAAAAAAAAAAAAAAAATTGAATTACCAAGGAGTATTGCAAAAGGAGGAAGTACCAACCATAAGAGCTTTAAGGATTGCAAAGTTTAGGCGGATAAGGGCTTGCTTTTTTTTTTTTTTAATAATTTTTGTTTGTTTGTTTGTTTGTTTTTTTGTGATGGAGTCTCGCTCTTCTTGCCCAGGCAGGAGTGCAGTGGCATGATCTCTGCTTACTGCAACCTCCACCTCCCAGGTTCAAGCGATTCTCATTACTCAGCCTCCCAAGTAGCTGGGATTACAGGCGCCCGCGACCATGCCCGGCTGACATTTGTATTTTTAGTAGAGGCGGGGTTTCACCATGTTGGCCAGGCTGGTCTCGAACTCCTTACCTCAGGTAATGACAAGGGCTTTCTTTCATAGGTGTGAGCAAACAAGATTAGAAAAAAGATGGGAGGGGAATGGCAAATGGACAGTAAAAACATCAGATTTTAGATCAGAGAATGTTTTATCCTCAGGTCAGCATATTCTTAGAAGGGAAATAGAATGGGGTTGTATGTTGGCTCAGACGGAGGGTAGCCCAAAGTCCAGGAACCTCTGGGAAGGAGATAAATTTAAGTGAGGTCTGATATGGAAGTACAGGAAAGTGGTCCCAATCCAGACTCCAAGATAGGGTTCTTTGATCTCATGCAAGAAAGAATTTAGAGTGAGTTCATAGAGTAAAGTGGAAGCATGTTTATTAAGAAAATAGAGGAATAAAACAATTGCTACTTCACAGACGTAGCAGCCCAGAGGGCTGCTGGTTGACCACTTTATGGTAATTTCTTGATTATATGCTAAACAAGGGGTGAATTATTCATGCCTCCCCTTTTTAAACCATACAGGGTAACTTCCTGATATTGCATTGGCATTTGTAAACTGTTGTGGCACTGATGGGAGTGTGGCAGTGAGGACAATCAGAGGTTACTCAGGGCCATCTTGGTTTTGGTGGGTTTTAGCTGGCTCCTTTACTGCAGTCTGTTTTATCAGCAAGGTCTTTGTGACCTGTATCTTGTGCCAACCTCTTATTATGCGACTTAGAATGCCGTAACTGTGGGCTGTGCGTGGTAATCCCAGCACTTTGTAAGGCTGAGGCGGGTGGATCACCTGAGGTCAGGAGTTCGAGACCAGCCTGACCAACATGATGAAACCCCATCTCTACTAAAAAAAAATACAAAAATTAGCTGGGCATGGTGGTGGGCGCCTGTAATCCCAGCTACTCGGGAGACAGAGGCAGGAGAATCACTTGAACCGGGGAGGTGGAGGTTACAGTGAGCTGAGATCACGCCACTGCATTCCAGCCTGGGCAACAGAGCAAGACTCCATCTCAAAAAAAAAAAAAAAAGGGAGGAAAGAATGCCTTAACTGTTTGGGAATGCAGCCCAATAGGCTCTGGTTTAAATGCCTCTGACAGAAATATTTTATTTTTACCACTGAAGACAAATTCAGCTACCATTTTTATGAGAGCAAGAAGAAAATGTGCAGAGTCTATGTCTGGCTTATGTGACAGGTAAGAATAGAGAGCACCATCTAAGTCTTTTTTTTTTTTTTTTGAGATGGAGTCTCGCTCTGTCGTGCACGCTGGAGTGCAGCGGCGTGATCTCGGTTTACTGCAAGCTCCGCCTCCTGGGTTCACACCATTCTCCTGCCTCAGCCTCCCAGTAGCTGGGACCACAGGCGCCTGCCACCATGCCCAGCTAATTTTTTGTATTTTTTAGTAGAGACGGGGTTTTACCATGTTAGCCAGGATGGTCTCGATCTCCTGACCTCATGATCTGCCTGCCTCAGCCTCCGAAAGTGCTGGGATTACAGGCGTGAGCCACCACACCCGGCCCTAAGTCTTAATGGGAATGGGGTTTCTTTCCATAAACTGTTTCTGGCGCACACAAAGGATAGAGAATTTTATTAATCACAGCTATTTTCCAGGATTATCCACGTGCTTTTTATTTTCCCACCTCTTTTCTTTGTCCTATACATTTCTTCCATTTGACTTCTCCTGGATTTTATCTTTTATAAAAAACTGGTAAACGTAACTACAGTGTTTGCTGAGTTCTCAATTATTAAACTTCATAGAGTTTATGAAAGTCCTGCATTTTTAAACAGTAGCTCAGAAGCATAGACGGGCCCATGCGGTTTGTGACTGGCATCTCCAGTAAGGACAATGTTGTGGGACCAAGCCCTGAATCAGGGTCTGTGCTGACTCTGGGTGATGTCAGAATTCAAATGTTAGACATTGAGTTGCTGTTGGAGAATTGCTTGGTGTTAAGCAAACTACAGATTTGGTGCCAGAAGAAAGATACCACAGAGGCCTGTCCTGGAATAAAACTCTTGGTATCTGGAAATGGGAGGCTCTGCTCTCCTGTACACAGGCTTTCACACTGCCCGTTGTCCTGTGATTCCAGGTGTCCTCTTAGGGTAAGAGAGGATGAAAACTTACAGGGAACGATCTCTGATGACAGACCCACTTTTCCTGCAGCTGCCACCACGTGATTCCTACCCACTCACATACACACCCACTAGACATTGGCATGTCCACATCCCTCCCAGAATGAGGCACCACCCTCAGGAACTTCACCACAGCATTTTTGATCCCAGTGTTCCTTCCCAGAAATGCACAAAAGTGTCTACAAGTCTCCTGGAATATTCCTACTCCCAGACACAATCTGCAACAGCAACCTCTTTTTCTCCACCAATTTAGGGTTCTGCCACCTGTTCGTAATCTCATCTGCCTCCATGGATCTAGAAATAAATCAGTACAGCCCCACCTGGGCCACTATCTGTAGCACAAACCAGTCTTTTCACCTATATAGCACTCTCCCCAACTAATGAAGTTTTTTCCTTTTAACTTTTATTTTTGGTCTAGGGGTACACATGCAGGTTTATCATATAGATAAAATTGTGTCATGGAAGTTTAGTGTAGATTATTTTGTCACTGAGGTACTAAGCATAGCATCAAACAGGTATTGTTGCTGATTCTCTTTGTCCTCCACCCTCCACCCTGAACTAGGCCTCAGTGCTTGTTGTTCCTCTCTTTGTGTCCATGTATACTTGTTATTTAGCTCTTATAAATGAGAACATGCATTTGGTTTCTTGTTTCTGCATTAGTTTTCTAAGGATAATGGGCTTCACCTCCATTCATGTTGCTGCAAAGGACATGACCTCGTTCTTTTTAAATAACCACACAGCATTCCATGATGTTTATATACCATGTATATTTTATACACACGCACATACACACACATATATATATTTTTTATTTTATTTTATTTTTGAGGTGGAGTCTAGGTCTGTTACCCAGGCTGGAGTGCAGTTTTGCAATCTGGGCTCACTGCAACCTCCACCTCCTAGATTCAAGTGATTTCTCCTGCCTCAGCCTCCCGAGTAGCTGGGATCACAGGCACGCACCACCACACCCAGCTAATTTTTGTATTTTTAGTAGAGACGGGGTTTTGCCATGTTGGCCAGGCTTGTCTCGAACTCCTGACCTCAAGTGATCCACCCACCTCAGCCTCCCAAAGTGCTGGGATTACAGACGTGAGCCACTGTGCCTGGCCACCATATATATTTTTATTTTTTTAATTATTTTATTTTGTTTTATTTCATTTTATTTTTTGAGATGGAGTCTCGCTCTGTCACCCAGGCTGGAGTGCAGTGGCGTGATCCCTGCTCACTGCAGCCTCCACCTCCCAGGTTCAAGCGATTCTCCTGCCTCAGCCTCCCAAGTAGCTGGGATTACAAATGCGCACCACCACGCTCGTCTAATTTTTGTATTTTTAGTAGAGACAGGGTTTCTTCATGTTGACCAGACTGGTCTCGAACTCCTGACCTGAAGTGATCCCTCTGTCTTGGCCTCCCAAAGCGCTGGGATTACAACTGTGAGCCACTGCGCCTGGCCTTTTTTTTTTTTTTTTTTTTTTTAACTTTTTTATAGTAGCCATTCTGACTGGTGTGAGATGGTGTCTCGTTGTGATTTTTCTTTGCATTTCTCTACTGATTAGTGATAAGAAAGAAATACTCATCAAATGCTCGTTAGCCACATGTATATCTTCTTTAGAAATGCATCTGTTCATGTTTTTTGCTACTTTTTAATAAGGTTGTTTTTTCATGTAAATTTGTTTAAGTTCCTTTTGAATTCTGGATATGAGACCTTTGTCAGAAGCATAGTTTGCAAATATTTTCTTTTATTCTGTAGATTGTCTGTTTACTCTGATTTTTTGTGTGTGTGTGGTTTTTTTTTTGTTTTGTTTTTTGGGTTTTTTTGCTGTGAAAAAGCTTTTTAGTTTAATTAGGTCGCATTCATCAATTTTTGCTTTTGTTGCAATTGCTTTTGGTATCTTCATCATAAAACTTTGCCAGTTCTTGTGTCTAGAATGGTATTTCCTAGGTCATCTTCCAGTATTTTTTATTTAAGTCTTTAATTCATCTTCAGTATATTTTTGTATATGGTGTAAGAAAGAGGTGCTGTTTCAGTCTTCTACATAGTGTTAGCTAGTTATTCTAGCACCATTTATTAAACAAAATTCTTCTTATGTTCCTCTTGTCAGCTTTGTCAAATATCAGATGGTCGTAGGTGTGCAGCATTATTTCTGGGCTCTCTATTCTCTTGCATTGGTCTATGAGTCTGCTTTTGTACCAGTACCATGCTGCTTTGGTTTCTATCGCCCTGTAATATAGTTTGAAGTTGGGTAAAGTGATGCAGTGCCTCCAGCTTTTTGTTTTTTTGTTTGTTTGTTTGTTTTGTTTTTTTTAATTTTATTGAGACCTAGTCTCGCTTGATTCCCCAGGCTGGAGTGCAGTGGAGCAATCTTGGCTCACTGCAACCTCTGCCTCCTGGGTTCAAGCGATTCTTCTGCCTCAGCCCCCCGAGTAGCTGGGACTACAAGCATGTGCCACTATGCCCTGCTATCATTATTATTATTATTATTGTATTTTTAGTAGAGACAGGATTTCACCATGTTAGCCAGGATGGCTTCAATCTCCTGACCTTGTGATCCACCCGCCTTGGCCTCCCAAAGTGCTGGGATTACAGGCGTGAGCCACTGTGCCCAGCTGCTTTGTTCTTTTTGTTTAGGATTGCATTGGCTATTTGGGCTTTTTTTGTTGTTCCATATGAATTTAAAAATAGTTTTTAGTTGTGTTAAGAATGTTTTTGGTAGTTTGATAGAAATGGCATTATTTCTGTATATTTCTTTGAGCAGTATGGTTATTTTAATGATACTGATTTTTTTCTGTCCATGAGAATAAAATAGTTTTTGATTTGTTCGTGTCAGTTCTGACTTCTTTAAGAAGTGTTTTGTAGTTATTGTCGTAGAGAGTTTTCACCACCCTGGTTAGCTGTATTTCTAGATATTCTATTCTTTTTGTGGCAGTTGTGAATGGAATTGTGTTTTTGATTTGGTTTTTGGCTCAGATGTTGTTGATGTGCAGAGATGCTACTGATTTTTGTACATATATTTTGTATCCTGAAACTTTGCTGAAGTTGTTTTTCAGTCTAAAAAGCTTTTGCACCAAGACTATAGGGTTTTCTAGATATAGAATCATGTCATCTGCACACAGGGTTGGTTTCATTTCCTCTCTTCCTGTTGGGATGCCTTTTATTTATTTCTCTTGCCTGATTGCTCTGGCCAGGACTTCCAATTCTATGTTAAGTAAAAGCAGTGAGAGCAGTCATCCTTTTCTTGTGCCAGTTTTTAAGAAGAAATGCTTCCAGCTTGCATCAATTCAGCATGTTGGCTGTGGATTAGTCACAGATATCTTACTATTTTGAAGTATGTACCTTCAATGCCTAGTTTGTTGAGGGTTCTAAACATGAAGAATGTTACATTTTATTGAAAGCTTTATCTACATGTGTTGAGATAATCTTGTGTTTTTTGTCTTTAGTTCTGTTTATGTGATGAATCACATTTATTGACTTGTGTATGTTGAACCAACCTTGCAAGCAACCCAGGGATAAAGTCTACTTGATCATAGCAGATTAGCTTGTTGATGTGCTGCCGGATTCAATTTTACAGTATTTCATTGAGGATTTTTGCATCAGTGTTCATGAAGAATTTTTGCCTGAGTTTTCTTTTTTTTGTTTTATCTTTGCCAGGTTTTGGTATCAGAATGATGCTGTTACTATATAATGAGCAGGGGAAGAGTTTCTTCTCAATTTTTTGTAGTAGTTTTAGAAAGTATAATACCAGCTTTTCTTTGTACATCTAGTAGAATTCAGCTGTGAATCTGTGGGTCCTGGGCTCTTTTTTGGCCGGTAGGCTATTTACTAATTCAATTTTGGAGCTTGTTATTGTTCTGTTCTGGGCTCCAATTTCTTTTTGTTTGGTATTGGGAGAATGTATTTGCCCAGAAATTTATCCATTTCTTTTAGATTTTTTTTTAGTTTGTGTGCATAGAGATGTTTATAGTAGACTTCAGTAGATATTTGTATTTTTGTGGGGTCAGTGGTAATGACCCTTTTGTCATTTTTTTTTTTTTTTTTTTTTTTGAGATGGAGTCTTGCTCTGTCACCCAGGCTGGAGAGTACAGTGGCTCGATCTCAGCTCACTGCAAGCTCCGCCTCCCAGGTTCACACCATTCACCTGCCTCTGCCTCCCGAGTAGCTGGGACTACAGGCACCCGCCACCATGCCCGGCTAATTTTTTTAAAAATATTTTTAGTAGAGACAGGGTTTCACCATGTTAGCCAGGGTGGTCTCTATCTCCTGACCTTGTGATCCACCCACCTCGGCCTCCCAAAGTGGTGGGATTACAGGCGTTGTCATTTCTTATTGTGTTTATTTGAATCTTCTCTTCTTACTTCACTAATCTTGCTGGTGGTTTATCTTATTGATTTATTTAAAAGATTTAACTCCTGGATTTCTTGATCTTTTGTATGACTTTTTATGTCTAAATCTCCTTCAGTCCTGATCTGATTTTGGTTATTTCTTGTCTTCTGCTAGCTCAGGGGCTGGTTTGCTCTTGCTTCTCTTATACTTTTATTTATGATGTTAGGTTGTTAAATTGAGATCTTTCTACCTTTTTGATGTGAGCATTTAGTGCTGTAAATTCCCCTTTTAACACCACATTAGCTGTGTTGGAGAGATTCTGGTGTGTTGTATCACTGTTCTTATTTGTTTTAAAGAACTTCTTGATTTGTACCTCAATTTCATTATTTACCCAAAAGTCATTCAGATGAAGGTTGTTTAATTTTCATGTAATTGCATGTTTTCAAGTGTTTTTCTTTGTATTGAATTATATCTTTTTTTTTTTTTCTTTTTTTGAGATGGAGTCTTGCTCTGTCACCCAGGCTGGAGTGCATGGCACCATCTCGTCTCACTGCAACTTCCATCTCCCGGGTTCAAGTGGTTCTCCTGCCTCAGCCTCATGAGTAGCTGGGACTACAGACGTGCGCCACCACGCCCAGCTAATTTTTTTTTTTTTGTATTTTTAGTAAAGACAGTGTTTCACTGTGTTAGCCAGGATAGTCTCGATCTCCTGACATCGTGATCTGCCCGCCTCAGCTTCCCAAAGTGCTGGGACTACAGGCATGAGCCATCATGCCCAGCCCTGAATTATATCTTTATCAAGTTGTGGTCTAAGTGAGCATTTGGTATGATTTTGGGATTATTGAATTTGCTGAGGAGTGTTGTGTTTCTGATTACGTGGTCAATTTTAGAATATGTGACACATGGTGATGAGAAAGATATATATACTATGTTGGTTTCAGATGAAGAGTTTCATATATGTTTATTAGAATGATTTGGTCAAGTGTTGAGTTTAGGTTCTGATATCTTTGTTAATTTTCTGCCTCAATTGAGGTCGGAAATTAAAGAAAATAAAATTAAATTAAAAAGAAAAAGAAACAAGGTTTCCTGTATTAGGCTGACTTATCCTAGAGGCAGTAACAGGCACAGCCCACATCCAGGAAAAGTCTTGATAACACTATCTAAAAAGCCAGGGCTGGAAAGAATGTGCTCTGGAGACTCTCCCAGCATTCCCTCAACATCTGGAGAAGAGAAACAAATTTTCCTTTCTCTTATGATTCTGTTTTTCATATAAGCAGCACAGTGAAGGTCATGAGACACCTGAGCAGGCCTGGATTGCAGCCACCTAGGCACCATAGTGAAGGTTATAAGATAAGCCCATGCAAGGCACTAGAGCAAGCCTAGGTAACAGCCATCTGGGCCGCATAGCAAGAGTCATAGATAAGTCTGAGTTATAAACCTGTCATCATATGATTAACTACTTTTGTTCTGTTTCTGTATCCTTGCTTTCACATCACTACACTTTGTGCCACTGTAGGCTTGTTTCAAGTTAGCCCACCCCCTTTAGAAGTGTATATAAAAATTAAATGCTGTCTTTGTCCTTGGCCCAGTCTCTGGATGTTAATCCACTGGGTCTGAGTGCACTCAATAAAATCCTCCTTTTCCACCTATCGTTCTCTCCAGTCTCCTAATTCCCACAACACAGTGATCTAAGTGTCTGTGGAGTGTTGTAGTCTCCTACTATTGTGTCAGAATCTACATCTCTTTATAGGTCTTCTAAGAACTTGCTGTATTCATGTGCACCCATGAATTTTTTTTTTTTTAAGACGGTTTCACTTTGTTGCCCAGGCTGGAGTGCAGTGGCATGAACTCAGCTCACTGCAACCTCCTGGGTTCAAGCAATTCTCGTGCCTCAGCCTACTGAGTAACTGAGATTACAGGCACCTGCCACCATGTTTGGCTGGTTATTGTTTGTATTTTAGTAGAGATGGAGTTTCACCATCTTGGCCAGGCTGGCCTCAAACTCCTGAGCTCAAGCAGTCCACCTGCCTCAGCCTCCCAAAGTGCTAGGATTACAGGCGTGAGCCACTGTGCCCGGCCAACACCCATGGATTTTTTTAGAACAACTTTTTCTCTTCTGCTTTTTCCTTCATAAACATTCTTTCAGGTGTACACAGGGTGCCCAAGGCTACACCTTAGATACCTGAATCCAGTGTCTACTAAAATTCAGATGTCCAAGGGTTCAAGGACATGTCCAGAGACTTGGTTGTTGTAGGAGAAAATATAAATTAAAAATAAGAGGCTTTATTCTCCTACCTGAAAATAATGGAAGATATTTTTTCTTTTTTCTTAAAGCATTTAGATTATATGTAGATATTTTTCTCTGATTTTTGGAAATATATGTAAATCATAGTAACAGCTAAATAAACCATTTGTCATTTTTTTTTTACTCAGGGTTGTCTTTCTCTAGGACCTCATAACCATTGCTTTGTTTTTGCTTTGGGAAAGGTTTTATTTTATTTTTTCATTTTTAGTCTTGGAAAGTAGACACAGAGTTGTTTAGATTAAAGCTCATTTTAAGAGTACACAAAAGTTGAGCACAAAGATAATAAAGACTAGAAAATACTAAGTTCCATTGAGAGAAAACTGATTATCCAAGGTAATTATCTGATATTTGCAGTCTGAAGTACTTACACAGAAAAAGCAAGAGCAGTTCAGTGTATAAACTGAAAAGTGGAGTCTGTAGTTGTACTTTGGTTTCTATTTATTACTTCAGAACAATTAACACAGTTATGTGTAGTGTTTGTCGACAACGTGCATTCATATTAATTAAATAGCATTTTCTATAATAGTATGAATATAAGGCCACAATATTTACTTTGAATACCTTAAATAGGCACTTCAACATTGTTCTTTTTACTTTTGAAATATAAAGTTTTAACTGAATTATGGTTACAGACAATTTTTAAAAGTTCTACAGGCATTATGACTAGTACACAAAAATTATTTATACATAGATATTTGTATCTAACATCGAAGGAACACTCACTACAAAATTGTTACAGTAGATATTAGTCTGAAATGCTTATTAATTTCTCCAAAAGGACTAATTATATGTGAGCATGATTTCAATGTCTTATTTCACTAAATTTGAATGCTGCTATTACAGGACAAATCAACATGATGAGTGATGTGGCCACCCAAAACCTGTTTCAGTCTCAAATACATTCCATTATATAAACAAAGTCAGGTTCCAATTCTTATCAAAAAGCTCTAGTGGAAGTTGTCACATGTATTTCAAAATAGATCCCCCATTCAATGGCTAGGAAATAAGAGAGCAACAGACATGAAAGAAAAACCTTATGAAATTCTACTGAGAATATGCCCTTTATCTTCATAATGCTCGTGTTTCTCATGCTGACAATAGCTGTGCATTTTGGGTGTTTTCAGAGAAATTCCTTTTAGGGGAATATTTTCTGGCCTACTTGATCAATCTTGTATCTAATCTGAGTTTTCTTCTTAAGATGCTTTTAACTTACTTTGTTCTCAGTAGAATCTTGCTGAGATGGAGAGCTGTTTTTCTCTCTAATGCTTTGGGTGTCCATTTCAGAAGGCCTATTAATATCCTGTGGTTTGTGTGAATTAGGTGGGTTGTCACAGTGAGAACTCTTGGAGCATCTGCGCTTACCCTGGAAATCCAGCAGTATTTTTTAATGTCACAATTATAACTAGAAACTGAGGCTGAAACACCGCTCCCATTCCCATTATTATGAAGGCACAATTCTACCCAGGAGGCCTACGGGATCTCCTCTTGCAGCTCAGGCTTTACTCTGATGTGGCACTGGAGTGCTGCTATGGCAATTGGGGTTCATGTATGCTGTGAGCTGCCAGCTGTGAGCCCTGTGCTGTGAGCTGTGTTTCAATGGCAGATGGTAGGAGTCAAGAGAGGACACTGGCCATCAGGAGAGGGTAAGCAGGAGTGCTGTAGCCCAGTGCTTAGGGAGTAGAGGAGCCATTGCTTTAAAATGTAAATAGCCAAAAAGATAGCACCCCATTCAGCCATTTCTGCAGGAGAGTGAGAGCCTACCTTCAGCAGGCACCTGGTTTCAAGTTGGAACATTACCTCCTGTCGTGAAGATATGAAAAGTTTATTTTGTCATTGAATATAACCCATTGGCATGCACAGATGGCCTCTCAAATTACCAGGTGAATTTAGGATAAGCTCTGTATGACATGGTGCTGTAAGTTCTTCCACTTGTGGACTAATTATAATGACTATTTTTCTGTCTTTGCAGTCTCTTAAGCAAATTGACTGTGGTGCATGTCACCTTCTGGTTTACTTGTGTATAAAAACTCTTTTATTCTATCATTATGGAGTTTCTCTGCAGCTGGATACAATTTTTCTTTTAATTCTATTTTCCAAACACTATCTAGAATTACCATACATGATATAAACATATTAGGTGCCAGCCAGGCTTTACTCTAGAGGGTACTTTTCCTCTCAGGCTTCCAGTCAACTCACAGTTGTGCTGCAAAGTGCATGCTGTCACTGGGCACCTCTAATCCCAGCACTTTGGGAGGCCAAGATGGGCAGATCATCTTGAGGTCAGGAGTTCGAGACCAGCCTGGCCAACATGGTGAAACCCTGTCTCTAAAAAAATACAAAAATTAGCCGGACATGATGGCAGGTGCCTGTAATCCCAGCTACTTAGAGGCAGAGACAGGAGAATCGCTTGAACCCAGGAGGCAGAGGTTGCATTGAGCCAAGATCATGCCATTTCACTCTAGCCTGGGCAACAAAGCGAGACTCTGTCTCAAAAAAAAAAAGTGTATACTGTCCCGTAAATATGCAGGCAGAATCGTGTCTCTATTTGTTATCTATAGTCCTGTACAGTCACTTCTAGAGAGGTTAGATTTGTACAAATGTTACAGGGTGGCAATCAACCATTTTACCTCTTTCAGTGACTCTTATATCTTCAAACCTGAAACTGATTAAGAGACCATGGAGCCAAGAAACCAAATCAGAGTAATATGTGTGCATTGAGTAGACATGTGGACATGAGAATCTACACTTTCCCCTTCCTCCTCTTGGTAAACTGCTCACAAATGTTCAGGTAACATCTGCTACTGCTACTCCACCTATTCAGGACCTAAACCTGCAGCTGGAAATTCTGAATCTAGGTCTTGAGATTTGGAAAACAGAAAATCTTTTATCTGAGGAATGCAAATCCTCTTATTAGGTGGGGGCAAAAGTTATTGCGGTTTTACCATTTAATGTAATGGCAAAAACCACAATTACATTTGCACCAACCTAATAGTTGTCAAACTCAGAGAGACATTAAAATGAGAACACAATTATGTCTTTCTCTCCTCTTTGAACCATATAGTTATCTCTTGAAACTGTTTACTATTGCCATCAGTGGCTATAAATTAAACTAATAGTGCCACACTGGACACTATAGCCCATACTCTAAACCCTAATGATGTACACCCAATCAGTAATCAATGTTCTGTAAATAAATAAGAATTTCTGACAGACAACCTTTTATCAGCCCACTCTCTGTCCCTCTCTCTTTGCCTTTACAAATCCACTTGTAAGTGCTGCTAATTGAAGTGTAGATTCCAGGCAACTTGAATCTTTGCCCCCAGTTTACAATCCTCAAGCTTGGCCCAAATAAACTGCCTACTTCTGTTCATGTTGCCTCAGCTTCTACCTTTTAGATAGATATATAATCTAGAGTGTGCCAGAGCAGCCTCTATGAGGAGATCTCTCTGATTGTTGTCTGCTTGCTGTAATACCCAAGGATGCAGAGCCAGGTTGATTCCATCTAGGATCTGCACATAAGGTCAGGCCTCTTCTTGGGATTTACAAGACAAGGCCACACTTTGGATTCAGAATGTAAAGAAAACTAACAGGAGGCATCTTCTGCATTGTGAGATGTCAACATAGGCATTTTAAAGACACCTTTTGAGAGTGTGGCTCTTTGAGCTTTTCAGATCTTGTCCAATGACCTGCTTCTGTTGTGTGAGAGGCTTTTGGTATAAATAGAATCTAATGTCAGATTCAGTAAGTGTAAACAAGCCTCGTAGGAGTGAGATCAAGGCCACAAAGTATCCAGAGCCATAACACAACTATACCTACCTGTAAAATGTGATGCTGGGCCGGGCATGGTGGCTCACGCCTGTAATCCCAGCACTTTGGGAGTCCAAGGCAGACAGATCACGACATCAGGAGTTGGAGACAAGCCTGACCAACATGGTGAAACCGCATCTCTACTAAAAATACAAAAATTAGCCGAGTGTGGTGGCACATGCCTGTAATCCCAGCTGTTCAGGAGGCTGAGGCAGGAAAATTGCTTGAACCTAGGAGGCTGAGGTTACAGTGAGCTGAGATCATGCCACTGCACTCCAGCCTGGGTGACAGAGCGAGACTCCATCTCAAAAAAAAAAAAAAAGTGAACACTGGAGTAGAGTATTCTTGTCCTTCCTCTTACCCAAGAGCTGGCAAATCAGGACAGGTGATCCAGGTTCTGGAGCTCCACCAGGGCAGTTCCATTTTCTATTTAGAATGAGCCTGAGTCTCTTCTGCCTTTCTTATTATTGGGCCATCAGCACAGGGTCACTGGGAACCCTCTCTCAATTAGCTAGGTATGTTTCAGACATTTGATGATGTCCAGAGCAGAACTGCGTCAGGATGATAAGAGTGGTTAATTCCGCTTCTGTTTCAATGTAAGAGAAATGAATCATCTTGTGTTTGTTTCTTTTCTCATACAAGAGACGTGTTTGGTTGGTACCCAGATGAGAGTTTCTCTAGTTTTCTGGTACTTCGGGTAAAAGATGAGGAGGAGGTCTGGAGACTCAAGCAGATAAACTAATTGCTTCATTAATATGACCATCAGGAAAAAAATGAAGCAGTCATGGTCCCTACTATCCAAAAACTCTTGGTTTGGACTATCAACTGGATAAATGGTTGAATGAAGCATCCTATGGTTGGTACAATGAATAGGTGTATGCAAAAAAACTTGGGCTTTATTTGGGCCACTTTCTTTACATTGTTGTGACTTCTGATGTCATCAGCTGAAGGGATATTTATGGACAGAAGAGTTTTTATTATTATTTCTATTTTTCTTACCTTGTTGAGAATACATATTTATCTTCTAATAAAATTACCCTAGAAAACCTTAAGAGATTTGCTTAAATTGCTTATTACTATATGTTATAAAATTGACAGGACAGTAGCTAAAAAAAATTAAAATTACACAAACTCTGGAACTTAAGTTTTTATTAGGTAAGTCTAGGAAAAACAGAACTGGAAGTACCCCCAGTGGCATAGAGAACAGAATTCTACACAGGGTCCACTCTTTGGCCCAGTTCTGTTCAGATTCACCCTTTTTGGATGCCTTATTTTGGTCTGGCCCCACTCTGGAGTCTTGGCTCACAGAACTGATTAGAAGAGATCAGAGTTTTGGGTGGTACATTTTGCTACCTTTCTGGAGCTGGTGCTCTGATTTCGTGAAACTCAAAAGCAGATAAATGGAAAAAAGTATGTATTTTTAGTTTTTTAATTTTTTATTAAAATCAGTGCTTACTAAGACATTCCATTTAGCAACTTGTTTTCTATTCCTGCAGATCAGTGGTTGCTCCACAAGTCACAATAAATTAAATATAAACACAATAAAAATTCCTCTAAGCTACATTAAACTCTTAATTTCTGTATTCCTCTCATCTGTCTATATTTAGCTTTTATTCTATACATTTTATTTTTTAAAAATCAATGACAGAGAAACAGAAAAATTAAAATTCTGGGTCCTTTATCTAAATCCTGGGAATTATTAAACACTTAGTACCAACTCCCAGGGTGTTATGAGGATGAAATCACATAGTATGTTATGCCCAGCACAGTGCTCTGTAACATATTCTTGAGCACATAGTACCTGCTTTACAAACATTGCATTAGTACCTGTGCACATGCTATTTTTCAAATGCAGACTCATTCAGACATTGCTGCCTTCTGTTTGTTCTGTAAACTTTATTTTCCTATTTTTTTTTTCAGGTTTTTGAGAAGCTACTTTAATCTGTTATGAAAAGAGAGGTTTCTTCACTTTGACTTTTTTTTTTTCCGTAAGTCACTGGTGTACAAGTGGTATTTGGTTACATGCATAAGTTCTTTAGTGGTGATTTGTGAGATTTTGGTGCACCCATCACCCAAGCAGTTTACACTGCACCCATTTGTAGTCTTCTATCCCTTGCCCTGCTCCCACTCTTCCCCCCAAGTCCCCAAAGTCCATTGTACCATTCCTATGCCTTTGTGTTTTCGTAGTTTAGCTCCCACATATCAGTGAGAACAGAAAACCTTTTATCTGAGGAATGCAAATCCTCTTGTTAGGTCGGGGCAAAAGTTATTGTGGTTTTACCTTTTAATGTAATGGCAAAAACCACAATTACATTTCCACCAACCTAATAGTTGTCAAACTCAGAGAGACATTAAAATGAGAACACAATTATGTCTTTCTCTCCTCTTTGAACTATGTAGTTATCTCTTGAAACTGTTTACTATTGCCACCAGTGGCTATAAATTAAACTAATAGTGCCACACTGGACGCTATAACCCATACTCTAAACCTTAACGATGTATACCCAATTAATAATCAATGTTTTTTCTGTAAATAAATAATTTCTGACAGACAACCTTGTATCAGCCCACTTGGGGGTGTCTCTCAGGTCCTGCAGGAGCAGTCCACTTCCTTCAGATGGTCTGTGGGTCCTCTTGGGATTGCTAGTTTGTTCTTGCAGTCCATCTGGAGCTAAAATTCACACTGTGAACCTCCACACACTTCTCTGTCCAAGTCAGAGCTGCAATCTAGTCCTGCCTCCCATCCGCCATAACTGAGCCCATTCCACTTTGGCTCTTTAGGTAAGTAGGCCACCTGTTCTGTAAACTTTAAAGAGTCAGCAAAGAATATGATACTTTAGTGTACAGATGAGTTGTCTTCATTTGTATCAGAAGTTTTTGTTTTGTGACAAGAGTCCTGAGTGGAAGGGACTCTGTGCTGTGCCTGCTTTGTCTAACTAATACTAATGATGAGCCCAGGGGGAGTAACATCAGCACTGATGGGACTTGTTTGAAACACCCATGTTGGACCCTTTTCAGACCTGCAGAATCACATTATGTAGAATGCGGTCAAAATTACCAAGTGATTTATAAGCTCATTACAGCTTGAGAGGCAATGCTTTGCCAAGTGGTTATCAGCCGGGGTTTCTAATTAGAATTCCACAGCCAATTTGCAAAAATCTATTTGCTTGTGCCCTTTCAACAGATTCTGCATAGAAGCATCCATGGTGTTTTAATTAAGTGCCTTATGTGATTCTAAGGTGAGGCCAGAATCAAATATGAAAGCTTCAAGACACATTCATGAGACTTGTTCCGCCTTTGCACTAAAGGGTGGTTATAGGGCCTGTTCTGTTTGGGTTTGGTAGGGACAGGGCAGTGCAGTCCATACTACCAATATTGTAGCAGAAACTGCTGTTGTCTGTAGCAGGGGAGGGCACCTGAGGACAGGAAAGAAGAAATGTATCTCCATGGAGCAGTGCGTTGTTCCTAAATCTCCTCTGTTATTAAGAACAGAAATGGGTGGACTTTTTTTTGCAAGTCTTGGTTCTTCTGCCTGTGGGTGTGGTGGTAGCAGGTAAACAGGTGGTGCTGACATTTTAAAGGGCATATTCTCAAGATGCAGGTGTAATTTGTTTGGAGAATGTCGTCTGAGCAGGAATTTCAGAGAAATTGGAAAAAGAAGAATAAATGGTGATTTTTCAGCTAATCATGTCCCAGATCAAGAGCTGTGTCCACTCTGCCTCCTGGACTGTCATGCATTTAGTACTTGCAAGCCTTTACTTCTCTACTTGTATTTTTCCTCCCTAATGAGTTTAACTACTTTTTTAAAGTCTTATGATAGTCAAAGATCTCTGAAAAATATTTCTTTCCTACATACCAGATCTTTATCTACATTCTCTACATCATAGCTTTTTATATGCCATGCAGAATTCTCACCAAGATTATAAATTAATCTGCAATATTAAAAATGTTCCCTTGTGGCTGTGAAACATGAGGTGTGGATACTCAAGGTTTCTATTAGGGAAAGGTGGGGGTCCTCAGTAAAGATGGAGAACATGTAATGTTGAGGTTCCATCTGTGTTCTCCATTGGCTTTATGCAGAACAGGATTTTCAAAATGCTTATTTAAACAGGATGGCATTTATTACCCAGAAAGTTCTAAAAAATATATATATATTAGGAGGTACCTGTTCTCTAGAGTGCTAAAAAAAAGACTACTTTAAATCACTATTAAAAATTACAGAACACTTGGCTGGGCGCAGTGGCTCACACCTGTAATCTTAACACTTTGGGAGGCCGCGGTGGGTGGATAACTTGAGGACAGGAGTTCAAAACCAGTCTGACCAACATGGTGAAATCCCATCTCTACTAAAAATACAAAAATTAGCCGGGCGTGGTGGCAGGTACCTGTAATCCTAGCTACTGTGGAGGCTGAGGCAGGAGAATCACTTGAACCCAGGAGGTGGAGGTTGCAGTGAGCCGAGATCGTGCCATTACACTCCAGCCTGGGGGACAGAGCGAGACTCCATCTCAAAAAAAAGAAAAAAAAAATTACAGAACCCATGAGTTATTGGTACCTTAAACTTTGAATAAAACTGATGTTTCTTTATGGTTAAATTCAGACTGTGATTTACTTTTAGGCAGCAATATCACATCAGTGAGGCTATGTCTTTCTGTATGCACCAGCGCATCATAAAAATTTGTCCTAGTGCAGTTGATGTTAATGATTCACTTGGTTAAAGAACTCTCTGACAGACTGTTTTACTATAGAGTTGATTTTTTTAAATTATTATTAACTATCTTTATGCAGCTGATGCCATCACATTTAATCTGGCAGCTGCCCTTCTTCCTTAGGTTTTCTTTGTGTATATCTGTCTTTGGAAAATGAAAGCTCTCATCTTTGTTTACAGGACAAAAAAACTGGGAAAAACACAGATTCCTTCATTTACTGAATGTTTGACAAAATATTCTTTTTGGACCAAAAACATTGGCATTACTGGTGAGCTTGTTAGAAATTCAGCAACTCAGACTTTATTCCAGATTTTCTGAAAAAATAATCTGCATTAACAAAATCTTCAGTTCATTGAACACATTAAAATGTGAGAGGTAAATTCTAACTCAACATGTCTTTTTGATCTGAAAAATATACACAACTCATTCTGTAAGATGTAAACATAGCACTCAAAAATGTATGTTTATGTTCATGCCCTTAATTTTATACTTTATCACTTAGAAAAATGTCATGTGTACACTGATGTTGTGGATCTTATGCCACTATTTTCTCAAAGTTAGAGAATATATTAGAGAACATTTCTGTTTGTAAATTATTGAATAATTTCAGTCACTCGTATAAGTCAGAAGCAGTTCTCTTTACTCTCTCATTTCACCTTGAATTAAATAAAAAATTCTACCTGTGGGCACTTGGTAAATATGTTTCTCTCTCTCTTTCTCTCTCCTGTTTGTGTGTGTGTATGTGTTTCAGGGGCCATTGACATTTACAGATGTGGCCATAGAATTCTCTCTGGAGGAGTGGCAGTGCCTGGACACAGCACAACAGAACTTATATAGAAATGTGATGTTAGAGAACTACAGAAACTTGGTCTTCCTGGGTGAGAATAACTTCAACACAACATTACTAATATACCCTAAATGTTTCATTTCTCCTCTTTGTAGAATGTTTTTTGGTAATTTATGCTTTGCATAAATGAGTTTCAGATTCCTGTTTTTAAGAAAAGTTTGGGGCCGGGCGTCATGGCTCATGCCTGTAATCCCAGCACTTTGGGAGGCCGAGGCGGGCAGATCATGAGGTCAGGAGATTGAGACCATCCTGGCTAACACGGTGAAACCCTGTCTCTACTAAAAATACAAAAAATTAGCTGGGCGCAGTGGCAGGTGCCTGTAGTCCCAGCTGCTCGGGAGGCTGAGGCAGGAGAATGGCGTGAAACCGGGAGGAGGAGCTTGCAGTGAGCGGAGATAGCGCCACTGCAGTCTGGCCTGGGCAAAAGAGCGAGACTCCGTCTCAAAAAAAAAAAAAAAAGTTTGGGGATTTGTTCATGTAGAAAAGAATTTCTTCAAGATGTTTTATCTTCACCTGAACTTTCCATATTCCTGAGCTGATTTGTATTATGTACTCTTGATTAGTGATAATTTCAGGAATTTAGTGGCCTAAAATATTGTTGCCCACACCTTAAAATCTAATTGTCACAATCGATTTTTTATTAAGTAGTACTGGGCAATGAAATTAAGAACCTAAAAATTTAAAATATTTTCTAAAGATTTAGAAATTTCTCTTATAAATTGGTATTTGGAGATTAATTTACTAGAATATTCTATTACATCCTCTTTACTGAGCACATTACTAAATTGGTAATTACAGAATATAAGCAAGATTCATCTTCTTTATTTTTAATAAAACAGGTATTGCTGTTTCTAAGCCAGACCTAATCACCTGTCTAGAGAAAGAAAAAGAATCCTGCAATATGAAGCGACATGAAATGGTGGATGAACCCCCAGGTAGGTGAGAGTGAACACAACAGACAACACAGATGAGAGGTCCCAAGGCCAAAAAGAAAGCCAGTCCTTACAATGTGATTTGGGAAGCTATGTTTCAAAGAAAATATTTTCTGAAAAACTGTGTTCTAAAAAACTTTCAGCCTGGCACAGTGGTTCACATGTGTAATCCCAGCACTTTGGGAGGCTGAGGTGTGCAGATCACCTGAGGTCAGGAGTTTGAGACCAGCCTGGCCAACACATGAAACTCCATCTCTACTAAAAATACAAAAGTTAGCTGGGCGTGGTGTCACATGCCTGCAATCCCAGCTTCTCAGGAGGCTGAGGCAGGAGAATCGCTTGAACCTGGGAGGCGGAGGTTGCAGTGAGCTGAGATCACATCATTGCATGCCAGCCTGGGCAACAAGAGCGAAACTCCATCTCAAAAAAAAAAAAAACAAAAAACACCCGTCTTAGTGACTGCCCTACAGAGCAAAGTCCTGAAGAATATTCACTCTGTCGAAAAATAAAATGGGAATTAACACCTACCAAAACCCCTTGTAACAAGCCAACTAAAGGTGGACCCTAGTGCAGACCCCGCAGCCTTGTGACCAAGCTACACCCCCTCTCTACTACAAATCCGTAGGGCATCCCAGCACCCTGGGGACCCAACAAAAGATCCTTACCTCCTGAGGCCAGTTTATAAAAAATTGAAGAGGTGTTTGCTTCTTCAGATTTACAGACACCAACGCAAAACTGTATTGTACCCATTGTTAATGCCTCTATTTTAATATAGCACTGGAAGTATGTGGCAAAAATATTAGTCAAGAAAATAGAAAATAGGCTGGGCACGGTGGCTCACGCCAATAATCCCAGCACTTCGGGAGGCCAAGGCAGCTGGATCACCTGAGGTCATGAGTTCCAGACCAGCCTGGCCAACTTGGCAAAACCCTGTCTCTACTAAAAAATACAAAAATTAGCTGAGCGTGGTGGTAGGCGCCTGTAATCCTAGCTACTTGGGAGACTGAGGCAAGGAGAATTGCTTGAACCCGGGAGGCAGAGGTTGCAGTGAGCCAAGCTCATGCCACTGCACTCCAGCCTGGGTGATGGAGCGAGACTCTGTCTCAAAAAAAAAAAAAGGCATTGAAATTGAAGACAAGTAAAAAGTTTCTGTTTGTAGATTATGTAATCTTACATTTAAAAAACCATAAACAGTACATTAAAACCTGTCTAAACTAATAAATGCCCTCAGTATATTAGCAACATACAAAATTAACATACAAGTTATGGTTCCATACACTTAAACTATCTGATAGAAGAGAGGAAGAAAAAATCTTATTTACAATAGCATTGGAATAATAAATTTCTGAAAACAAATTTAACCAAGGAGGTAAAAAGTATTTACAATTAAAAATATATCAATGAAAGAAATTTAAAAAGACACAAATTTTAAAGTATTTTATATCTATGGATTGAAACAATAAATATTTTTGAAGTGCCATATTATTCAAAGTGATCTATAGATTCAATGAATTCCCAATGAAAATTTTAGTGTTTTTTTTTTTCACAGAAATGCAATTTTAAAATTTACTTGAAACTACAATAAACTTTGAATAGCCAAAGCAATCTTGAGGAAAAAGAACAAAGCAAAAGAACATCATACTTTATAATGTCAAACTATATTACAAGACTATAGTAATACAAACATAATGGAATGTGCAGAAAAATTAACAAACACTACTGGAACAGAAACCACTACTCTCAGATATTTTAGACATAATACGAAAAGAGAACCTAAAAAGTAGTTTAACAAAGAGTTTCAAAATTAGGCAGATACTTGTGTGTCCCCCAAAACAATGAAAAAGCAGTCAGATTATGCAGTATATTATATGCCATGAAGAGGGTTTTGGCTCTCACTGTAAGCTTGAACAAAGATCACTGAGGGGAAAGTAGAATCCTTAAAAAATATAAAAGCATAAAACAGAAGATGCCTCTATGTGAGAGGATTTTTTTTTTTTTTTTTTTTTTTTTTTTTTTTTTGGAGACGGTCTCGCTTTGTCACCCAGGTTGGAGTGCAGTGGTGCAATCTTGGTTCACTGCAACCTCGGCCTCCCGGGTTCAAGCGATTCTCCAACCTCAGCCTCCCAAGTAGCTGGGACTACAGGTGTACACCACCACACCTGGCTAATTTTGTATTTTTAGTAGAGACGGTTTCACCATGTTGGCCAGGCTGGTCTTGAACTCTTGACAGATGATCTGCCTGCCTTGGCCTCTCAAAGTGCTAGGATTACAGGTATGATCCACCTTGCCTGGTCCAAATTTTTTTTTTGTTTTCATTTTTAAGTATTTGAGAAACATAATATCTTAAAGTAATGGCTGCATTCTTGTTTTCCACAATGAACATGGGTTTCATTTTCATTGCATCATCAACAGATTTGGTGTTTTTAAAAAAATTTACAGTTGCCAGTCTTAACAGATGTGAGGTGATTTTGGTTTTCATTGTGATTTTCATGCATATCTCTACAAATTAGTGATCTTGTGTTCTTCTTAAATGCTTTTTTTCCAGTTGTGTATCTTTTTTGATGAAAATTTAGTTCAATTGTTTTCCCATTTTAAAATCACATTATTCAACTTTATTGTTCAGTTTCAAGAGGTGTTTATATATTCTGAATATTAAATCATATCACATGTGATTTGCATACATTTTCATCCATTTCCTAAGAGACATTTTCACTCTATTGAATGTTTTCTCTGATGTGCAGAAATTTTTTAGTGCAGTTAAATTTTTCTATGTTGCTCATACATTTAATGTTGTATCTAAGAAAATGCGGCCAAGTCCAATGTCATGTGTTTCTTCTATATTTTTTTTCTAAAGGATTTGTTAGTTGTTTTTTTTTTTTTTAATGTTCAAGTATTTTATTTAAAATGTTTTTTGTATATGGTTCAAGGAAAGGACCCAACTTTATTTTACCAGTGTTTCTTTTGTTTTTTTTTTCGATACGGAGTCTTGCTCTGTTGCCCAGGCTGGAGTGTACTGGTGCAGTCTCAGCTCACTGCAACCTCTGTCTCCTGGGTTCAAGCAATTCTCCTGCCTCAGCCTCCCAAGTAGCTGGGATTACAGGTGTATGCCACCATACCTGGCTAATTTTTTTGTATTTTTAGTAGAGATGGGGTTTTGCCATGTTGGCTAGGCTGTATTGATATCCAGTTTCCAATATTATTTTTAAAAGAGATTTTCTTTTCTCTATTGTGTGCTCATGGCAGTTTTGTGGAAGATCATATACAGAGGGATTTATTTCTGTGCTGTGTATTCTATTCTTTCATCTTTCATCTGTCTTGTCAGTACCACATTGTTTTTGTTACTGTAGCTTTTAATATGTTTTGAAATCAAAAAGTATAATGCCTCTGTTTTTTTTCATGGGTGTTTGGCTATAGTTTATGATCAAATTTTACAATTTTAAACAATATTTCTGTAAAAAAACTGTGTGCTATTGGGATTGTTTATGGATTATATTAAATGTGTTTATCACTGTATGTTGTATTGACATATTTGAAAAATTAAATTTTTGACCCCTAAGCAAGAAAATATTGAAGAGCATGTTTTATTTTCATATATTTTTGGATTTTCCAGTTTTACTTTTGCTTTTAGTTCCTAGTTTTATTTAGTTTTGGCCAGAAAACACAGTGTGTAATTTTGGTCTTTTAAAATTTATTCATTGTTGTTTTGAGACAGGAGCTTACTCTGTCACCCAGGTTGGAGTACAGTGGCATGATTTTGGCTCAACACAGCCTCAATCTCCTGGGCTCAAGTGATCCTTCCATCTCAGCCTCCTGACTTCAGACATGCACTACCATGTCTGGCTAGTGCAGTTTTTAATTATTTGTAGGGACAGGATTTCACTATGTTGCCCAGGCCTGGTCTTAAACTTCTGGCTCCAAGTGATCCTTCCACCTTGGTCTCTATTGTGTTGGGATTAAAGGCATGACCCACTGTACGCAGCCAATATTCCTAAATTTAGTAAGACTTGATTTGTGTCCTAACAGAATACACCAGGTGCAAATAAGGATATTTTGCTTTTGACTGGAGAGAATCTCTTGCTTTCAGCTGGAAAGTTGTTTCTTGTTTTTTGTTTTTTGTTTTTTTTTTTTTTGAGACAGAATCTCGCTCTGTCGCCCAGACTGGAGTGCAGTGGCGCGATCTCAGCTCACTGCAAGCTCTGCCTCCCGGGTTCACACCATTCTCCTGCCTCAGCATCCTGAGTAGCTGGGACTACAGGCATCCACCACCATGCCAGGCTAATTTTTTGTGTTTTTTCTTCTTTTTTTTTTTTTTTAGTAGAGATGGGGTTTAACTATGTTAGCCAGGATGGTCTCGATCTCCTGACCTTGTGATTCACCCGCCTCACCCTCCCAAAGTGCTAGGATTACAGGCGTGAGCCACCACACCCGGCCTCAGCTGGAAAGTTTTGTTGGAGTCTGTTAAGCCTAGTTGTTCTATAATAATGGTTTGAATGTTTATGTTCTCCAAAGTGGCTGGCTCATTTCATTTTACATAATGTCATTGAGCTTTATCTTTATGGTTGTTAGAATATTTCTTGCTTTCTCAAACGTGGGTGATATTTTAGTATTTTTATATTTCAAATTATATCTACTGAATAATTTGCTGACAGAAATTTGCATTGGTTCAGCCCATTGGCTTTAGTAACAATGTTACAATATAATGGGTGTGAAAATGACTCTTCATATGAACATATATGTGAAAGTTTATATATGTTTATATATGTGCTGCATTCTATTTGATTAGTCTACTTTTTCACAGTGATACTCATGCCAATTTGTTTTAACTCTGTAGCTTTGTAATGTGTTTTGAAATCAAGAACTGTAATTCCTCCAACATTGTTCCTTTTTTAAAGATTGTTGGGTACTTTGTTGTCTGTCTCTTGATATTTCTTATACTTTGGGGGTTGCTGTTTCTATTTGAGAAATTGGAAAACATTGCATTAAATCTGTAAATTTACATTGAGTAGTATGAATATCTTCACAATATTAGTTATTTAAACCTTTGAACTAAGCATGCTCAAGAGCTCAAGAGTGTGTTGCTTAATTACTTTTTTTTTTTTTTTTTTGAGATGGAGTCTCACTCTGTCACCCAGGCTGGAGTGCAGTGCCATGATCTCGGCTCACTGTAACCTAATTCCTATATATTTGTGATTTTTTTAGTTTTTTCTATTGTTGTATACTCTCATTCCATTTTGGTCATAGAAAGTAATCTGTAAGATTTCAGTTTTAAAAAATTTGTTAAGACTTCTTTTTTAGCCTAACAGGTGATCTAGCAAGAAAAATTTTATATGAGCAATTGAGAAGGGTGTGTATCCTGATGTTTAGGAGTGTTCTCTATACCTCTGTTAGGAATAATAGTTTTATATTACCCTGAAGTCCTCTGTTCCCTTACTAATGTTCTATCTTTTCTTATTATTATAGGAGGTGGGGTATAGAAATATCCTATGCTAATTATATTGCTTTCTATGTGTTTCTTCAATTTTGTCAGTATTTGCTGTACATATTGGGAACCTAATGTGAGATACACACATGCACACAGACACACACATGTACAAATTTGTCATAGGTTCCCAGTGAATGAATCTAGTATTGTTTAATGTCGTTTTTTGTCTCTTTGGAGTTTTAACTTCAAGTACATTTTATAAAATATGACAGTTTTTGAAATAAACTTTAAGTATATTTTATGTATAAAATATCACGGTAGCTTGTGTGATATTATTTTGACTTCTCTCATTTGGCTAATATTTACATGAAATTTCTATTTCCATCTTGCCACTTTCAGTCTTTTTTTATCATTAGAACTTCACTGACTCTTGTAGAAAGGCAAGATGGATCTTGATTTTTAAAATTTTTTGTAAAAATCCCGTTATTGAAAATATGTCTCTTGATTGGAAAGTTAAATTTATATATATTTAAATAATTTTCTGAAACAAAAACACTAATGTTATTTTATTGTTTTATTTGATTTTTGTATCTTTGTCCATCATTTTCTCTATTTTGCTTTGTATCCTTTTAATTTTTGTGTTGATATATGCTTTCACTTCTTTCTTTTTGTGTTTGTGTGTGTCTGTCTACACAGATGTGTTATTTGTGGTACCTTGCGTATTACCTAAAACCTCTCAACAATAAAACTATATTTTAATTTGGTAAAACATTAACTTCACTTACATACAAAAATTCTTCCTCATTATATCGGCCCTCAACTTTGTTATTCATGTTACTAATTATCTTTTTATGTTGTATATTCATTAACAGATTTCTAGAATAATTTCTATGCTTTTATCTTGCAACTTTTAGATAATAATTTAAAATGTTTTGTGCACCATTATGATAATTCTAAGGAATAAAAATATCCTAAGGAATAATTCTAAGGAAATAGAATAAAGAATTTTAAGGAATTTGATTTTTGTGTATGTGCATATCATTCCCAGAAAGTTATGTATTTTTATATGATTATGTGTTGTTTTCTTGTATCATGTTATTTTCAGCAGCAGGAACTCCTTTCAGCATCTTTGATATATAGGGTATATGTAGAGTATATACTGTGCCAATATATTTTCTCAGGATTTGATTATTTTGGAATGTGTTTTAATTTGTATTTGGTAGGACAGTTTTGCTGACTATATTATATTCACTTAACAGCTGTTTTTTCCCCCAGGACTTTGAGAATACCACACAGTTTACTTCTGACCTGCAATATTGTTGCTGACAAATTCACTGATTATTATATGAGACTATGCTTATAAGTGGCACATCACTTTTGTCTTGCAGCTTCTAAGATTCTCTTGTCTGTGACTTTTACAATATGTTTTGTTATAAATATCTTCTATGTGTATCCTACTTCATTGAGCTTCATTTTTATATTTTTTTACTTTTATAATTTTTCAGTTATTTTTTATCTCCACAATTTTGTTTTTGTGATAATTTTAATATTTTTGTTATCCTCATTTTTCTGATTTTCAGTAGTAGATTATATTCCTATTTTACTCGTTTAGTGTTATTCAATTTATCTTAAATTTTAAAAATTGATCTCTACATCTCATTTTTTAATGGTTTTGCTTTCTAAAAATTTTATAAATTTTTTGATGGGGCCATGGTGCCCTAATATTTTGTATACATTGTAATCTTTAATTGAGATTTGGGCATTTAAAAAAAGCTATCTCTCACAATCTTGATAATGCAGCTTTGTCCTGGCATAGTCTGAAATCAGTTGTCTTGGTTAGAGATTCTGGCAGTCTCTCAAATATGTAGTTAGGATGTGTCTTGTCTGAAACTTTGTTTTTATTTTTTAAAGAAGTGTATTCATGTGTCATCCTAATAGTAATCACTTGCTACACCTGTTCCCTGTCTGTGGTACTGCAGTCACTCCACTCCTGTAACATTTACCTTTGGTCTCAGCAGACTCAAACTGTCATTGCAAAGTATACCACCATTTCTTTCTTTCTTTCTTTTTTTTTTTTTTTTTTTGTTTTTGAGACAGAGTCTTGCTCTGTTGCCCAGGCTGGAGTGCAGTGGTACGGTCTCCGCTCACTGCAACCCCCGCTTTCTGGGTTCAAGTGATTCTCCTGCTTCAGCCTTCTGAGTAGCTGGGATTATAGGTGCCTGCCATCATGCCCAGCTAATTTTTTGTATTTTTAGTAGAGACTGGGTTTCACCATGTTGGCCAGGCTGGTTTCGAACTCCTGACTTTATGATCTGCCCGCCTTGGCCTCCCAAAGTGCTGGGATTACAGGCATGAGCCACCACACCTGACCAAAGTATACCACCATTTCTTTCAGCAGTTTATGTTGTGGGAAGCTAAATCCGGTGTCTGGTAATATCCTAGAAGCCAGAAATAAAGATATATGTGCCAATATATTTCTTGTCTTTTAAAAACAAAACCAGGAGTTGGCAATTTACTTCCAAAGGCACTGTGTTTTATTGGGGAACAGGAAGAGCTGTGTTGGGTAAACGTAACAGAAATGTTTTTCATTCTATGTGACTCTTTGCATTGTACTCACCTGGGGCATTGCACACATATAACTTATTGATAAATTATCCACAAATATATTTTGGTTAATATGTCTTTGTTACATTTATATGTTTATGAAGAAATTAGAATCTGGTATTTTGCTATGCTGTGTTGCTTATGTAGTTTTTATAACTTTAGAGGTTTTGTTTGTGATGTATATATATCTGAGTCTAGTAAGTGAAGTAATTTGTTGTTTTAATTTTATTTTAGTTGTGTGTTCTCATTTTGCTGAAGACTTTTGGCCAGAGCAAGACATAAAAGATTCTTTCCAAAAAGTGACACTGAGGAGATATGATAAACGTGGACATGAGAACTTACAATTAAGAAAAGGCTATAAAACTGTAGGTGATTGTAAGCTATACAAAGGAGGTTATAATGGACTTAACCAATGTTTGACACTTACCCAGAGCAAAATGTACCACTGCGATATATATGTAAAAGTCTTTTATGCATTTTCAAATGCAGATCGATATAAGACAAGACATACTGGAAAGAAACCTTTCCAGTGTAAAAAATGTGGCAAATCATTTTGCATGCTTTCACAACTAACTCAACATAAGAAAATTCATATTAGAGAGAATACCTACAGATGTAAAGAATTTGGCAATGCCTTTAATCAGTCCTCAGCCCTTACTAACCATAAGAGAATTTATATTGGTGAGAAACACTACAGATGTGTAGAATGTGACAAAGCATTTAACCACTACTCAACCCTTACTAACCATAAGAGAATTCATACTGGAGAGAAACCCTACAAATGTAAAGAATGTGGCAAAGCCTTTAGCAGGTACTCAACCCTTACCACCCATAAGAGAATTCATTCCGGAGAGAAGCCCTACAAATGTGATGAATGTGGCAAAACCTTTAGCATATCCTCAACCTTTACTAAACATAAGATAATTCATACTGAAGAGAAACCCTACAAATGTAAAGAATGTGGCAAAGCCTTTAACCGGTCCTCAACCCTTACTAGCCATAAGAGAATACATACTGGTGAGAAACCGTACAAATGTGAAGAATGTGGCAAAGCCTTTAACTGGTCTTCAACTCTTACTAAACATAAGGTAATTCATACTGGAGAGAAGCCCTACAAATGTGAAGAATGTGGCAAAGCTTTTAACCAGTCTTCAAGACTTACTCGACATAAAAAAATTCATACTGGAGAGAAACCCTACAAATTTGAAGAATGTGGCAGAGTTTTTACCTGTTCCTCAACACTTACTCAAGACAAGAAAATTCATACTGGAGAGAAACCTTACAATTGTGAAGAATGTGGCAAAGTTTTTACCTATTCCTCTACACTTACTAGACATAAGAGAATTCATACCGAAGAGAAACCCTATAAATGTAACGAATGTGGCAAAGCTTTTAACCGGTCCTCACACCTTACTAGCCATAGGAGAATTCATACTGGAGAGAAACCCTACAAATGTGAAGAATGTGGCAAAGCCTTTAAGCAGTCCTCAAACCTTAACAGTCATAAAAAAATTCATACTGGAGAGAAACCCTACAAATGTGAAGAATGTGGCAAAGCTTTTATCCTGTCCTCAAGACTTACTCAACATAAGAAAATTCATACTGGAGAGAAACCTTACAAATGTGAAGAATGTGGCAAAGCTTTTAACCGGTCCTCAAGACTTACTCAACATAAGAAAATTCATACTGGAGAGAAACCTTACAAATGTGAACAGTGTGACAAAGCCTTTACCCACTCCTCAAACCTTAGTAGTCATAAGAAAATTCATACTGGAGAGAAACCCTACAAATGTGAAGAATGTGGCAAAGCTTTTAATCGGTCCTCAAGACTTACTCAACATAAGAAAATTCATACTAGAGAGAAACCTTACAAATGTGAAGAATGTGCCAAAGCTTTTACCCGGTCTTCAAGACTTACTCAACATAAGAAAATTCATAGGCTGGGTGTGGTGTCTCATGCCTGTAATCCCACCACTTTGGGAGGCCGAGGCGGGCGGATCACGAGGTCAGGAGATCGAGACCGTCCTGGCTAACATAGCGAAACCCTGTCTCTACTAAAAATACAAAAAAAAAAAAAATTAGCCAGACATGGTGGTGGGCACTTGTAGTCCCAGCTACTCGGGAGGCTGAGGCAGGAGAATGGCCTGAACCCGGGAGGTGGAGCTTGCAGTGAGCCAAGATCACACCACTGCACTCCAGCCTGGGTGACAGAGCCAGACTCCATCTCAAAAAGACAAAAAGAAAAGAAAATTCATAGGCCGGGTGTGGTGGCTCACGCCTGTAATCCCAGCACTTTAGGAGGCCGAGGCAGGTGGATCACGAGGTCAGGAGTTCAAGACCAGCCTGGTCAACATGGTAAAACCCCATGTCTACTAAAAATACAAAAATTAGCTGGATGTGGTGGTGCATGCCTGTAGCCCCAGCTACTCGGGAGGCTGAGGCAGGAGAATTGCTTGAACCTGGGAGCCAGAGGTTGCAGTGAGCTGAGATCACGCCACTGCACTCCAGCCTGGGTGACAAAACAAGACTGTGTCTAAAAAATATATAAATAAATAAAAAGAAAATTCATAGTAGAGAGAAACCTTACAAATGTGTAGAATGTGGCAAAACTCGTTTTAACCAATGCCCACACCTTACTGCATAGAAAAGCATTTATACTTGAAAAAAGGTGTACAAATTTAAAAAATGTGGAAAAGCCATTAATATCTGCTCACATCTTAACAACAGAGAGTTGATACTTAATAAGAGCATTGTAAGTGCAATTACTGTCAAACAGTCTTGTAGAAAATATAATCTTTTAAAGTGAATGAGACTAGTCTGAGGAAAAACATTACAAACTTAAAGAGGGTTATAGTGCATTTACTTGTATCACAGATCTTGTACACATTTTATACTAGAGGAAAACCCTGAAGCAGTTGCACCAACTTTGTTCAACATCAGAAATTTATATTGGAGAAAAATCCAGCAAGTGTAATAAATTTGGAAAAACTTTTTTTTCCCCAAAAACTATACCTTAGAAAACACTGGAGAGTTTATATTAACATATATTTTTGCATATGGCCATATATAAAAAAATATTTAATTCAAAATTGAATTTTAAAAGTCTACATAAATATCATACATAGATATGTGTGATATTTAATACATATAATTAAATACATAGAACATATTTAACACATAGAAAAGTCTACATAAATATGAGAATTTACAGTAGAAATAACTAAGACACAAACACTTGAGACATTACACTAAAGTGCTGAGTATAGAAAATAATCTAAAACTAAAGTTGTTAAATTATTTGTATATAACTTAAAAGAGTAGAAGATATTTTTCAAAGTTATATTCAAAGTGTACTTTTTATTTATTTATTTTTTTGAGACAGAGTCTCACTTTGTTGCCTATGTTGGAGTTCAGTGGCACGATTTCAGCTTGCTGCCAGCTTTGACCTTTGGGTTCAAGCAGTTCTCCTGCCACAGCCTCCTGAGTAGCTGGGAATACAGGCATACACCAGCATGTCTGGCTAATTTTTTTTTTTTTTTTTTTGTATTTTTAGTAGAGATGGGATTTCATCATTTTGTCCAGGGTGGTCTCAAACTCCTCATCTCAAGTGATCTGCCCACCTTGGCCTCCCAAAGTGCTGGGATTGCAGCCATGAGCCACTGCACCCAGCCCAAAATATACTTTTAAAAATATGTATATATATAAAATTTTTGAAAAGCAAATTATGATGTAATTCAAGTATCAGATTACTTCATGCTGTTTCATTGTTCCTATTCACATGTGAAAGCATGTGATCAATTATTGCTGCATCACATATAGACTCATTAGGTGGAAATTATGACCTCTTCTATAAAAAAGTAAGGACATTAAAATGTAAGATGCTTGATAAAAATCTAAGTGGAGGGGCTCTTTGTGGTTAACTTATTGAGTGATGTATGAGGTTGATGTTCAGAGTAATATGCCTCTGTATTATAGTGATAGAAAATATTTCTTAGTTAAAAGTGAATTGATAATAAAATTGTAAATCATTTTCGTGACTGAGCTTTTATGTTATAAAATGCAGAATATTTCAAAATTTTTAAATTATGTGTAAATTTGATTTTATTTTTTACCATGTTAAGACTATTGTGCATTTAATGAAGCATTATTATGCTGTCAACTTTAACCTATCCCACGTTACTCAAGGGTGTAGCTAAATGAAGGTAGCAATATGCTATTTGGTAACATAGTGGAATAGCATCTCTAGTAATCTCTTTTGCCAGTAGCTTTAACTGGCAGATAAGTTAATATTATTCCCATAGGTTAAATATTTATCCTTTTTTTGATATTTAAATTTTTTTCTTATTTTTTTGTGGGTACATAATATGTGTATATATTTATGCAGATCTGGCATATTTTGATACAGGCATACAATATGTAATAATTACATCAATTACATCAGGGTAAATTATGTAGCCATCACTTGGAACATTTATCTTTTACAAACAACTCAATTATGCACTTTTAGTTATTTTAAAGTGTACAATTAAATTGCTATTGACTGCATAGTTATTTTTGTGGTCATAAAAATTTATATATAAGTATAAATAAACTCATTTCTGAGTCTTAAATAGATATTTTCAATTATTTGTAATATATTTTTATTTGAACATTTGGCCTCTCTGCCTGTAAACACACACAGACTTTTAGTTTTTATTTACATAGAGTAAAATGTACACATATGTGGCTGTAAAGATAAATCTTAGATGTAAGAAAATTATACAGTTATTAAGTGTCTGTGTGAATACACCTATTTTTTTTTAAGAAAAGAGCAATGTTGGAACAAAAGGAATCATTTTAATAAGGTTGCTAATTTACTAGAAAACAAAAAACCTCAAAAATGCTGAAAGCAACTCTATACTCTCTTTTTATTGAATTTATTACTGTAAAATTTTATGGCTTATGGTTCAGAATCTCCCCATGCAAATTCTCTGTATTTATTTGCCTGGTACTCATGCTAGGCCCTTAATTTTTTTGTGTGTTTTATATATTTTTTGTTGTATAGTTTATGAAGTATTCATTATGTGAGCTGGTCAGAGATTATAATAAATTTTATAAAATTGAGTAATGCACACAAAATAATTTTTAGATATAATTCAAAAAATAGTGTATTTACATTTTATTTAGTTAGGGCATTCCATTTTATTTTATTAACTGGAGAACCCTATATAAGCATTTTTTTAAAATTATTGCTTCTTTTCACTTTTATAAGTGACAAGTAAATTTATTAATTGAGTCAATTTGTTCAGGTAAGTACTAGGGAGACTGCGTAAGTCATGAGGATGTTTTTATATGTAAATGTAGCAAACAAATATGAAAGTACCTCCTGTGTCACAGACCCTCCATAATAAGCCATAAATATTCCTGCTGGAGTTAGTTTGTATTTTCAAGTCAGAGATGAAAAATATCCATGGTGAAGAAATCTTCATGTGGCGAAGGCATTTTTGTCTAGGCGGCAAAGCTGACTCTTAATGAATTTAAAGAGAAATTTTGCTTCTCTTGTTTCTTAATTATCCTGTTTTGTTTGTCTTATGTGTATTCCAAGGTTATATGCATTACAATGAACTACAGTACTTCTTTTACTGTGTTATGGCAACAGTTTTCTCACTATTATCTTCATTTCACATGGTACTTTGAAGGTTCTAATGAGAAAGTTTTGTTTTGTTTTTTTTGTTTTGTTTGAGATGGAGTTTTGCTCTTGTTGCCCAGGCTGGAGTGCAGTGGCACGATCTCTGCTCACTACAACTTCCACCTCCCGGGTTCAAGCGATTCTCCTGCCTCAGTCTCCTCAGTAGCTGGGATTACAGGTATGCACCACCACGCCTAGCTAATTTTGTATTTTTAGTAGAGACGGGGTTTCTCCATGTTGGTCTGGCTAGTCTCAAACTCCCCACCTCAGGTGATTCGCCCAAAGTGACTTGGCCTACCAAAGTGTTGGGATTGCAGGAGTGAGCCACCGCACCTGGCCGAAAGTTTATTTTTTAATGCACTGAAAAAGTGGTTTTAACTGGAGAATTTGCTTATCAATATAACTTTTGGATTGATAAAATAAGAGGCACACGTTTTTCCTGGGTGAGAGAATTACATCACTTAGCATTGTTTGCCTGTAAAAGAAAAATCTTTATGTATTTTATTTTTTTGAGATGGAGTCTTGCTCTTGTCACCCAGGCTGGAGTGCAGTGATGCAGTCTTGACTAACTGTAACCTCTGCCTCCTATGTTGCCGCAACCTCCTGAATAGCTGGGATTACAAGCACCCGCCATCACGCCTGGTTAATTTCTGTATTTTAGTAGAGATGAGGTTTCACTCTGTTGGCCAGGCTGGTCTAGAACTCCTGACCTCAGATGATCTGCCTGCCTCAGCCTCCCAAAGTGCTGGGATTGCAGGATTGAGTCACTGTGCCTGGCTGGAAAAATCTATTAGATTCTTACACAAAGTGTGGTAAATATCAATTTTGTTAGAAACTATCATTTTTTATTCCATTTTTTTGTTTGTTGGTTTCTTTGTTTTTGTTTTTTTGAGATGAAGTCTTGCTCTGTTGCCCAGGCTGGAGTGCACTGGCAGTATCTTGGCTCACTGCAACCTTCATCTCCTGGGTTCAAGTGCTTCTCCTGCCTCAGCCTCCCAAGTAGCTGGGATTATGGGCATGCGCCATCACATCCACCTAATTTTTGTATTTTTAGTAGAGATGGGGTTTCACCATGTTGGCCAGGCCAATCTTGAACTCCTGACCTCAAGTGATCCACCCACCTTGTCTTCTGAAAGTGCTAGGATTACATGCGTGAGCCACCATACCTGGCCAGGAACCATCTTTGAAATTAGATTTTTTTTTTTCTTTTGAGATGGAGTCTCACTCTATTGCTGAGGCTGGAGTTCAGTGGCATGATCTTGGCTCATTGCATCCTCCACCTCCCCGGTTCAACAATTCTGCCTCAGCCTCCCGAGTAGCTGGGATTACAGGCGCTTACCACCACACCCAGCTAATTTTTGTATTTTTTGTAGAGATGGGTTTCACTGTGTTGGTCAGGCTGGTCTTGAGCTCCCGATCTCGACGTGCACTCTTTGTGGACACCAGGACGCAAACTCTCTGGAGTCAGGAAGCAAAATGAGAGCGGAACACAACAGCAGGAGACCCAGAGACAGAACATGCATACGGAGTGTGAGGAGGGGAGCTCAGGTCAAACTTCACATTGTCCAGAGAAACTGCAAACTAGAGGAGGAGGAAGGTGATTGGCAGAGAAACACCTGCAGGGAAAAAAATGTAACCCAGAGATAATTTCAAGTTTTATAAACAAATGAAGAACTATTTTAGGGCAAGTGTAAGTTAAGAGGAGGTATTTCAGCAAAACTTAGCATTAGACATAAAATCAAACTAATATGGACTGCAATAATTATTAAAGAAATTTGTATTAACTAGTTGATAAAATCAATGTATACTGCTCGGATCTGTAGTGAACAATATTTAACCACTTTGCAGTGTTTACTGACTACAGTTTTAGGTAAAAATTATGCTATTAGTATTCCAAATTACTAGAGGGATGGGGAAGGGAAGTTGACAGAAAAGTGGTTCTCAAGTGTATGTTAGTATTGAAGGGTAATTTGTAGAGCTTATATGGTTTAGGTTCAAATGGAGAAAGAATGATTTAAAAACTGAGAGGGGGAGAACTAGGCTGTATAAAAAACTGCGGCCAGGCACGGTGGCTCAGGCCTGTAATCCCAGCACTGGGAGGCCGAGGCGGGTGGATCACCTGAAGTCAGGAGTCCAAGACCAGCCTGGTCAGCATGGTGAAACCCCGTCTCTACTAAAAATACAAAAATTAGCTGAGTGTGGTGGCGCATGCCTGTAATCCCAGCTACTCAGGAGGCTGAGGCAGGTGAATCGCTTGAACCTGGGAGGAGGAGGTTGCAGTGAGCCGAGATCACGCCCTTGCACTCCAACCTGGGTGACGAGCGAAACTTCTCAAAATGAATGAATGAATGAGCAAATTGAGAGCCCCCAAAGCAGCAGATGCTGTGAAACTGGATGTTCTAGTACCAAAGATAACAAACTGAAAGGACTAATAAAGAGGGGAACAAATTTAAAATAGTTTATGTATTGACTAGTTTATGTATCTAAAAAGTAAAAATTAGGCCAGGCGCAATGCCTCATGCCTATGATCCCAGCAGTTTGGGAGGCTGAGGTGGGAGGATCACCTGAGGTTGGGATTTCAAGAGCAGCCTGACAAACATGGAGAAACCCCGTCTTTACTAAAAATACAAAAATTAGCTGGGCGTGGTGGCTCATGCCTGTAATCCCAGTCACTCGTGAGGCTGAGGCAGGAGAATCGCTTGAACCCGGGAGGCAGAGGTTGTGGTGAGTGGCGATCATGCCATTGCACTCCAGCCTGGGCAACAAGAGTGAAACTCCGTCTCAAAAAAAAAAAAAAAAAAAAAGATAAAAATTAGGAGTCGATTTCACCATATAGTTTAAAACAAATTCATAGTTTTTTTTGTTTGTTTTTTTTGAGACTTTCACTGTCACCCAGACTGGAGTGCAGTGGCGCAACCTCGGCTCAATGCAGCCTTCATCTCCTGGGTTCAAGTGATTCTCCTACCTCAGCTTTCCGAGTAGCTGGGATTACAGGCATGTGCTACCACACCCAGCTTATTTGTGTATATTTAGTAGAGATGGAGTTTCACCATGTTGGCCAGACAGGTCTCAAACTCCTGACCTCAAGTGATCCACCCGCCTTGGCCTCCCAAAGTGCTGGGATTACAGGCGTGAGCCACCACACCCAGCCTCCAAGCCTAAATTTTTTTATTTTCCTGAATGCAATTTAAAAGGGTACTAAGGCTATAAGAATTCAGTCATACACACACAGAGAGACACACAGAAAATATTAATCAGGCAAGTTGTGACCTCAAGTAGGCAAAAACCCAAATTATTTCTGAAAAGTTTTCTAGTTCGTTTTAATATTTCAATATTCTTCTGAATATTCTACTTTTTTGCCATTTTTTTTTTTTGCTTCCATCTTTGCTATATAAATGGAAGGCAGCACATATCCTATTGTTGAGCTCTTCAAAGAAGCCTTGGATAGAAAATCTGAAAACTATTCCAGATTTTTCTTTGAGTGTAGACATCTTTGACAGTTTTCAAATTAAAGAAATATACAGGACAGGCGTGGTGGCTCACATTTGTTATCTTAACACTTTGGGAGGCTGAGTCGGGTGGATCACCTGAGGTCAGGAGTTTGAGACCAGCTGGACCAATATAGTGAAACCCC
Source organism: Pongo pygmaeus (assembly GCF_028885625.2). Taxonomy (NCBI): domain Eukaryota; kingdom Metazoa; phylum Chordata; class Mammalia; order Primates; family Hominidae; genus Pongo; species Pongo pygmaeus. The sequence goes on from NC_072393.2 coordinate 22,168,523, forward strand.
ATCTCTACTAAAAATATAAAAATTAGCCAGGTGTGGTGGCATGCACCTGTAGTCCCAGCTACTTGGGAGGCTGAGGCAGGAAAATTGCTTAAACCTGGGAGGCGGAGGTTGCAGTGAGCCAAGATAGCACCACTGCACTGCAGCCTGGGAGACAGAGTGAGACTCTGTCTCAAAAAAAAAAAAACTACAAATAGAAATACTCTATTATGTAGGATATATGGTACTGTCTTTATAACAATTATCTTTGCTTCAGTTTTTTAAAATTACTTTTATATTTTATTACTAAGTTTGGAAATTTTGTTTACTTATTTTAAGTTATTGTCAGCGCAGGCTAATTTCAAACTGTAATATTGGAATTAACAGAGTTTTGTAAGGATTTTTGTTTCTGCAAAATGTCCTCAATGTATGCACAAGTTTTTATATCCTAGAAACAATGTTCATTAGGGGACTTTTGTGTAAAATTGGTCTTCGACGGGGTTCAAATCGTGGTATACATATATATATATATATATATATATATATAAAAATATATATAGATGATTTTATTTTTTATGTTTTTAAATTTAAATTTTTTATTTTAATTTCTGTGATACATGTGCAAAACATGCAGGTTTGTTACATAGGTATACATGTGCCATGGTGGTTTGCTGCACCTATCAACACATCATCTAGGTTTTAAGCCCCACATGAATTAGGTATTTGTCCTAATGCTCTCCCTCCCATTGCCCCCCACACTCTGACAGGCCCCAGTGTGTGATGTTCCCCTTCCTGTCTCCATGTGTTCTCATTGTTCAATTCCCACTTATGAGTGAGAAAATGCTGTGTTTGATTTTCTGTTCCTGTGTTAGTTTGCTGAAAATTATGGCTTCCGATTTCATCTATGCCCCTGCAAAGGACATGAACTCATTCTTTTTTATGGCTGCATAGTATTCTGTGGTGTATATGTGCCACATTTTCTTATCCAGTCTATCATTGATAGGCATTTGGGTTGGTTCCAAGTCTTTGCTACTGTAAATAGTTCTGCAATAAACATATGTGTGCATGTGTGTTTATAGTATAATGATTTATAATCCTTTGGGTACATACCCAGTAATGGGATTGCTTGGTCAAATGGTATTTCTGGTTCTAGATTCTTAAGGATTGCCACATTGTCTTCCACAATGGTTGAACTAATTTATACTCCTACCAACAATGTAAAAGCGTTCCTATTTCTCCGCAGCCTCACAAGCATCCATTGTTTCCTGACTTTTTAATAATTGCCATTCTAACTGGCATGAGATAGTATCTCATTGTGGTTTTGATTTGCATTTCTCTAACGACCAGTGATGATGAGCTTTTTTTCATATGTTTTTTGGCCACATAAATGTCTTTTGAGAAATGTCTCTTTATATCCTTCGCCCACTTTTTGATGGGGTTGTTTTTTTCTTATAAATTTTTTCAAATTCCTTGTATATTCTGGATATTAGACCTTTGTCAGATGAGTATCTTGCAAAATTTTTCTCCCATTCTGTAGGTTGCCTGTTCACTCTGATGATAGTTTCTTTTGCTGTGCAGAAGCTCTTTAGTTTGATTAGATCCCATTTGTCAATTTTGGCATTTGTTGCAGTTGCTTTTGTGTTTTAGTAATGAAGTCTTTGCCCATGCCTATGTCCTGAATGGTACTACCTAGGTTTTCTTCTAGTGTTTTTGTGGTTTGGGGTTTTACATTTAAGTCTTTAGTTTTTCTTGAGTATATTTTTGTATAAGTTATAAGGAAGGGGTACAGTTTCTGTTTTCTGCATATGGCTAGCCAGCTTTCCCAGCACCATTTATTAAAAAGGGAATCCTTTCCCCATTGCTTGTTTTTGTCAAGTTTGTGGCAGATAAGATGGTTATAGATGTGTGGTGATATTTCTGAGGTCTCTGTTCTGTTCCATTGGTCTATATATCTGTGTTGGTACCAGTATCATGCTGTTTTGGTTACTGTAGCCTTGTAGTATAGTTTGAAGTCAGGTGACGTGATGACTCCAGCTTTGTTCTTTCTGCATAAAATTGTCTTGACTATACAGATTCTTTTTTGGTTCCATATGAAATTTAAAGTAGTTTTTTTCTAATTCTGTGAAGAAAGTCAATGGTAGCTTGATGGGAATAGCATTGAGTCATAAATTACTTTGGGCAGTATGGCCATTTTCATGATATTGATTCTTCATATCCATGAGCATGGAATTTTTTCCCATTTGTTTGCATCCTCTCTCATTTCCATGAGCAGTGTTTTGTAGTTCTTCTTGAAGAGATCCTTCACGTCCCTTGTAAGTTGTATTCCTAGGTATTTTATTCTCTTTGTAGCAATTATGGATAGGAGTTCACTCTTGATTTGGCCCTCTGCTTGTATATTGTTGGTGCATAGAAATGCTTGTGATTTTTTTTTTTTTTTGAGACAGAGTCTCACTCTGTTACCCAGGCTGTAGTGCAGTGGCATGATCTTGGCTCACTGCAACCTCCGCCTCCTGGGTTAAAGCAATTCTGTTGCCTCAGCCTCCCAAGCAGCTGGGACTAAAGGCGCATGCCTCCACACCCAGCTAATTTTTGTATTTTTAGTAGACATGGGGTTTTGCCATGTTAGCCAGGCTGGTCTTGAACTCCTGACCTCAGGTGATCCACCTGCCTCAGCCTCCCAAAGTGCTGGGATTACACGCGTGAGCCACCATGACCAGCCAAATGCTTGTGATTTTTACACATTGATTTTGTACCCTGAGATTTTCCTGAAGTTACTTATCAGCTCAAGGAGTTTTTGGGCGGAGACGATGGGGTTTTCTAAATATACAAACATGTCATCTGCAAACAGAGACAAGTTTACTTCCTCTCTTCCTATTTGAATACCCTTTATTTATTTCTCTTGCCTGATTGCCCTGGCCAAAACTTCCAATACTATGTTGAATAAGAGTGGAGGAGCCAGGGGCAGTGGCTCACTCATGTAATCCCAGCATTTTGGGTGGCCAAGGCAGGTGGATCACCTGAGGTCAAGAGTTCGAGACCAGCCTGACCAACATGGAGATACCCTGTCTCTACTAAAAATACAAAATTAGCCGGGCATGTTGTCACATGCCTGTAATTTCAGCTACTTGGGAGGCTGAGGCAGGAGAATCACTTGAACCCAGGAGGCAGAGGTTGTGGTGAGCTGAGATCGTGCCATTGCACTCTAGCCTGGGAAACAAGAGTGAAACTCCGTCTCAAAAAACAAGAGTTGTGGGAGATGGCAGTCTTGTCTTGTGCCAATTTTCAAAGTGAATGCTTCCACCTTTTGTCCATTCAGTATGATATTGGCTATGGATTTGTCATAAATAGCTCTTATTATTTTGAGTTATGTTCCATCAATACCTAGTTTATTGAGAGTTTTTAGCATGAAGGGGTGTTGAATTTTATCGACAGTCTTTTCTGCGTCTATTGAGATAATCATGTGTTTTTTGTCATTGGTTCTGTTTTATGTGGTGTATTATTTTATTGATTTGCATATGTTGAACCAGCCTTTCATCCCAGGGATGAAGCCAACTTGGTCGTGGTGGATAAGCTTTTTGATGCGCTGCTGGAATTGGTTTGCTAATATTTTGTTGAGGATTTTCACATCGATGTTATTCAGGGATATTGGCCTGAAATTTTCTTTTTCTGTTGTGTCTCTGCCAGGTTTTGGAATCAGGATGATGCTGGCCTCATAAAATGAGTTAGGAAGGAGTTCCTCTTCTTCCATTGTTTGGAATAGTTTCAGAAGGAATGATACCAGCTCCTCTTTGTATCTCTGATAGAATTTGGCTGTGAATCCGTCTGGTCCTGGGCTTTTTTTTGGTTGGTAGGCTATTAATTACTGCCTCAATTTCAGAACTTGTTATTGGTCTCTTCAGGGATTTGACTTCTTCCTGGTTTAGTCTTGGGAGGGTATATGTGTCCAGTAATTTATCCATTTTTTTCTAAATTTTCTAGTTTATTTGCATAGAGATGTTTATAGTATTCTCTGATGGTAGTTTGTATTTCTGTCAGATCACTGGTGATTTCCCATTCATCATTTTTATTGTGTCTATTTGATTCTTCTCTCTTCTTTATTAGTCTAGCTGGCAGTCTATGTATTTTGTCTATGTTTTCAAAACAGCTCCTGGATTCATTGATTTTTTGAAGGGTTTTTTGTGTCTCTCTCTCTCTCCTTCAGTTCTACTCTAATCTTAGTTATTTCTTGTGTTCTGCTAGCTTTTGAATTTTTTTGTTCTTGCTTCTCTAGTTCTTTTAATTGTGATATTAGGGTGTTGATTTTAGATCCTTTCAGCTTTCTGATGTGGGCATTTGATGCAATAATTTTCCTCTTAACACTGCTTTAGCTGTGTTCAGAGATTCTGGTACTTTGTCTCTTTGTTCTCATTGCTTTCAAGGAACTTCTTTATTTCCGCCTTAATTTTATTATTTACCCAGTAGTCATTCAGCAGCAGGTTGTTCAATTTCCATGTAGTCGTGCAGTTTTGAGTGAGTTTCTTAATCCTGAGTTCTAATTTGATTGCACTGTCGTCTGATAGACTGTTATGATTTCAGTTCTTTTGCATTTGCTGAGGAGTGTTTTACTTCCAATTATGTGGTCATTTTCAGAATAAGTGCTATGTGGCACTGAGAAGAATGTATATTCTGTTGATTTGGGGTGGAGAGTTCTGTAGATGTCTATTAGGTTCGTTTGGTCCAGAGCTGAGTTCAAGTCCTGAATATCCTTGTTAATTTTCCGTCTTGTTGATCTGTCTAATATTGACATTGGGGTGTTAAAGTCTCCCACTATTATTGTGTGGGCATCTAAGTTTCTTTGTAGGTCACTAAGAACTTGTTTTATCAATCTGGGGGCTCCTGTATTGGCTGCATATATATTAAGGATAGGTAGCTCTTCTTGTTGCAGTGATCCCTTTACCATTATGTAATGCCCTTCTTTGTCTTTTTTGATCTTTGTTGGTTTAAAGTCTGTTTTATCAGAGACTAGGATTGCAATCCCTGCTTTTTTTTTTTCTTTCCATTTGCTTGGTAAGTAAATATTCCTCCATCCCTTTATTTTGAGCCTATGTGTCTCTCTGCATGTGAGATAGGTCTCCTAAGTACAGCACAGTCTTGACCCTTTATCCAATTTGCCAGTCTGTGTCTTTTAATTGGGGCATTTAGCCCATTTACCTATAAAATTAATATTTTTATGTGTGAATTTGATCCTGTCATCATGATGCTAACAGGTTATATTGCACATTAGTTGATGCAGTTTCTTCATAGTGTCATTGGACTTTATATTTCGATGTGTTTTTGCAGTGGCTGGTACTGGTTTTTCCTTTCCATATTTAGTGCTTCCTTCAGGACCTCTTCTAAGGGAGGCCTGGTGGTGACAAAATCCCTCAGCATTTGCTCGTCTGTAAAGGATTTTATTTCTCCTTTGCATACGAAGCTTAGTTTGGCTGGATATGAAATTCTGGGTTGAAAATTCTTTTCTTTGCTTTGCTTTTTTTTTTTTTTTTTTTTGAGATGGAGTCTCGCCCTGTTGCCCAGGCTGGAGTGCAGTGGCATGATCTCGGCTCACTGCAACCCCTGCCTGTCAGGTTCAAGTGATTCTCCTGCCTCAGCCTCCAGAATAGCTGGGATTTTAGGTGCCCGCCACCATGGCCGGCTGACTTTTGTATTTTTAGTAGAGATAGGATTTCACCATGTTGGCCAGGTTGGTCTTGAACTCCCAATCTCAGGTGATCCACCCGCCTTGGCCTCCCAAAGTGCTGGGATTACAGGCGTGATCCCAAAAACCGGGCGTGGCACGCGCCTGTAATTTCAGCTACTCGGGAGGCTGAGGCAGGAGAATCGCTTGAACCCGGGAGTTGGAGGTTGTGGTGAGCCAAGATCGTGCCATTGCACCCCAGCCTGAGCAACAATCAAAACTCTGTCTCAAACAAACAAAAAAGAATGTTGAATATTGGCTCCTACTCTCTTCTGTCTTTTAGTGTTTCTACAGAGTGTTCTGCTGTTTGTCTGATGGATTTCCCTTTGTAGGTAACCTGGCCTTTCTCTTTGGCTGCCCTTAACATTTTTTCCTTCATTTCAACCTTGGAGAACCTGATGATTTTGTGTCTTGGGGTTGTTCTTCTCGAGGAGTGTCTTAGTTGTGTTCTCTTTATTTCCTGAATTTGAATATTGGCTTGTCTTTCTAGGTTGGGAAACTTCTCCTGGATAATATCCATGTCACTTTCAGGTACACCAATCAATCATAGGTTTGGTTTTTTCACATACTCCCGTCTTTCTTGGAGGCTTTGTTCATTCCTTTTTGTTATTTTTTCTCTAATATTGTCTTCACGACTTATTCCATTGAGTTAATCTCCAATCTCTGATATCCTTTCTTCCGCTTGATTGATTAGGCTATTGATACTTGTGTATGCTTCGCAGAGTTCTCGTGCTGTGTTTTTCAGCTCCATCAGGTCATTTATGTTCCTGTCTAAACTGATTATTCTAGTTAGCAATTCCTCTAACATTTTGTCGAGGTTCTTAGCTTCCTTGCATTGAGTTAGAGCATGCTCCTTTAGCTCAGATGAGTTTGTCATTACCCACCTTTTGAAGCCTACTTCTGTCAATTCATCAATCTCATTCTCCATCCAGTTTTTTTTGTTTGTTTGTTTGTTTGTTTTTGTTTTTGTTTTTTTTTGAGACAGAGTCTCGCTCTGTCGCCCAGGCTGGATTGCAGTGGCACAGTCTCGGCTCACTGCATCCTCTGCCACCTGGGTTCAAGCAATTCTCCTGCCTCAGCCTCCCAATTAACTGGGATTACAGGCACCTGCCACTGTACCCAGCTGATTTTTGTATTTTAGTAGAGACAGGGTTTTACCATCTTGAGCAGGCTGGTCTTGAACTCCTGACCTCAAGTGATCCACCTGCCTCAGCCTTGGCCTCCCAAAGTTCTGGGATTACAGGTTTAAGCCACTGCACCCAGCCTGCTCCATCCAGTTTTGTGCCCTTGCTGGAGAGGGGTTGTGATCATTTGAAGGAGAAGAGGCATTCTCGTTTTTGGAATTTTCAGTGTTTTTGCACTGGTTTTTCCTCATCTTCATGGATTTATCTACTTTTGATCTTTGAGGCTGATGACATTGGATAGGGTTTTTGTGTGGGGGTCCTTTATATTGATGTTGGTGTTGTTGCTTTCTGTTTGTTAGTTTTTCTTCTAACAGGCCTCTCTTCCGCAGGTCTGCTGCAGCTTGCTGGAGGTCCACTCCAGACCATGTTCAAGTGGAGGCAGTCTGTCCCTGAACAGAGCTGGTGTGCTGTGCTGAGAGAATCCCTCTTGTCAGGGTCACCTGCTCTCTTCAGAGCCAGCAGTCAGGAACGATTACATCTATGGAAGCTGTGCCCACAGCCACCCCTTCCCCCAGGTGCTCTGTCCCAGGGAGATGGGGATTTTGTCTGTAAGCCCCTGACTGGGGCTGTCTCCTTTCCTTCAGAGATGCCCTGCCCAGTGAGGAGGAATCTAGAGAAGCAGTCTGGCCACAACTGTTTTGCCAGGATGTCTTGAATTCTGCCCAGCCCCGACCTCCCAGCCTCCTTAGCACTAGAAAACTGCCTACTAAAGCCTCAGTAATGGGGGATGCCCCTCCCCCCACCAAGCTCCATCATCCCTGGTCAACTTCAGACTGCTGTGCTGGCAGCAAGAATTTCAAGCCAGTGGTTCTTAGCTTGCTGAGCTCCATGGGATTGGGACCCTCTGAGCAAGACCACGTGGCTCCCTGACTTCAGCCCCTTTCTAGGGGAGTGAAGGGTTTTCTGTCTTGCTGGGGTTCCAGATGCCACTGCAGTACAAAAAAAAAAAAAAAAACAACAAAAAACTCCTGCAGCTAGCTTGGTGTCTGCCCAAATAGCCACCCAGTTTTGTGCTTGAAACCCAGGGCTGTGCTGTTGTAGGCACACGAGGGAATTCCCTGATCTGCAGATTGCAAAAATCGTGGGAAAAGCATAGTAACCTGGCCGGGTAGCACAGTTCCTCACGGCTTTTCTTGGCTGAGGGCGGGGGTCCCCCAGCTCCTTGCACTTCGTAGGTGAAGTGATGCCCCACCCTGCTTCTGCTCGCCCTCCATGGGTTGCACCCACTGCCTAACCAGTCCCAATTAGATGAACTGGGTACCTCAGTTGGAAATGCAGAAATCACCTGTCTTCTGCATGGGTCTCGCTGGGAGCTGCAGACTGGAACTGTTTTTATTCAGCCCTCTTGACCCTGCCCGCAAATCATCTTTGTATGTCATCTAAATAGCTGCTATCTTCTTTTCTTTGTACATCTTTGCCTAAACTATCATAAGAACAACAATCTAAATTTGCATAGCAAGTGGACCCTGTATTTAGAATTTAAAGTGTTTCTGGCAAAATTTAAATTGGCTAATGAATAACGCTTTTCAAATTGCTTTCCCCTGCTCCAATAATGAAGTATAACTTCTAGAAACAGCTGAAAAATGAGTCGTTCTTCAGGTTGTATGCTGTTAATGTTGCATTGAAACACAGTATGAAGCCTTGAAAATATCCGAAGAGAGAAAATGGAACTAGCAGTGATCCTGCTGTGACCTCACTACTTAGTAGTTGTGCTTTTAGCCAATTCATTTACTTGTCTTTAGACTGTGCACATTTCTGGCAGGGTAGCACTAATCACTGATCAAAACTACCTTTTTTTTTTTGAGGTGTAGTCTCGCTCTGTCACCCAGGCTGGAGTACAGTGGCATGATCTCAGGTCACTGCAACCTCTGCCTCCCGGGTTCAAGGGATTCTCTTGCGTCAGCCTCCCAAGTAGCTGGGATTAAAAGCGTGTGCCACCACACCCAGGTAATTTTTATATTTTTAGTAGAGATGGGGTTTCGCCATGTTGACCAGGCTGGTCTTGAACTCCTGACCTCAAGTGATCCGCCTGCCTCAGCCTCCCAAAGTGCTGGGATTACATGCATGAGCCACCATGCCTGGCCAAATCTGCCTTTGAAAATTGAGCAGGAGGGAAAGGCTTTACCAACAGTGATTAGTTCAAAAAACTTCAACTCTAGGCTGGGCGCGGTGGCTCACGCCTGTAATCCCAGCACTTTGGGAGGCCAAGGCGGGTGGATCACGAGGTCAGGAGATTGAGACCATCCTGGCTAACATGTTGAAACCCCATCTCTACTAAAAATACAAAAAATTATCCAGGCATGGTGGCGGGCGACTGTAGTCCCAGCTACTCAGGAGGCTGAGGCAGGAGAATCGCTTGAACCCAGGAGGCGGAGGTTGCAGTGAGCCGAGATCACGTCATTGCACTCCAGCCTGGCGACAGAGTGAGACTCCGTCTCAAACAAACAAACCAACAAACAAATTAAAAAAAAAAAAAACTTCAACTCTACTTCCTGGCTGGAACTCATATTGTAGATTGCAAAAGCACAGAATTAACATCATAATACTACTGAATTCAAAAAGAAATCTAGAAACCTCAGGGAATCCAGAGAAGACAGAGCAGATGGTCTGAATAGTCACCATTCACATTTTGCTTTGTTTTGGTAACTATTTACTATCACTTAATTACATATGGAGAATATAAGAAAATTGTCTTTTTCTTATTTTCAGTGCTAACCCTAAAATGGTAAAACTCTTGCAGGTTGAAATTAACAGCTTCTCAGTGGTCCGTCAACAGATTAAAGGGTAGTGAAGTTGCCTCTGTAATTTCCAGGGTGAACAAATCTGGACTCAGTTCTTGCAGTTCCCAAATTCACGGCTATCTTGGCATATGTTGATTTGTGAGCTGCAAAATATGAGAAATTCCACCTCAGAGAATTCTGTTTATAAAAACTTATTTGCATCTAATAATCTTAAGAGATATAAACACAGCAATGTTGACAACTACCTGTTAATTGTTAATCCTTGGAAAAAGAATTGACAATTATTTCTGAAGACATGAAAAGCTTCATATAATAAAAAATAGACTCTTAAATGTAAATCAGTTTCTATTTTTAATTTGGAGAAGTTAATAGTAAATTGCCAACAATAAAAAATAAATCATTCATCACTGTTACCGTGTTACCAATGGCTGGTCCATGTAGGTTTGCAGTGATTTTGGTTCTTCCATTCTCAAAAGAAATAATCTAGCCCAGAGATGAAGAGTGGGTTTGAAGCGTAAGTGGGGGGTTATTGAAAGGAAATAAAGTACCCTTGGGAAACAACCAAGGGTGTGACTTGAGAGATCAAGTGCCAGAGAAAGGTCATATACCAGTTAAACTCCACTATTTGGCCTCTCAGTGTGCATGCTTGGGTGTCTTGCCCAATTTTTGAGATTTTATGAAAAAGCTGCTGCCCCTGAGCTCAGGATGTGGTCTGTTTTTAGGAGGTTTCCCCCTACCTGGTACCAGCTGAGACCATGTGTCAATCCTGAGATGACCACCTGATAATCACCTGACATTCCTGGGGCACATTCCCAGGGTCTCTACCTTACCCCACTCATCACTATCTGACTACCTGCTCTAACTGGGTGATCAAGAATATTCTTTTTTCTTTTATTCTTTGTTTTAAATGGAATTTTGCTCTTGTTGCCTAGGCCGGAGTGCAATGGCATGATCTCGGCTCACCACAGCCTCCGCCTCCCCTGTCCAAGTGATTCTCCTGCCTGAGCCTCCCAAGTAGTAGGATTACAGGCATGCATCATCACACCCGGCTATTTTTTTTTTTTGTATTTTTAGTAGAGACGGGGTTTCTCCATGTTGGTCAGGCTGGTCTCGAATTCCTGACCTCAGGTGATTTGTCCCAGGTGATTCGCCTGCCTTGGCCTCCCAAAGTGCTGGGATATAGGCATAAGCCACTGCGCCCACCCTAGATATTCTGCTGGCCTTGGAGCTTTCGGTGTCTAAAACTTTTACCAAGCAATATATGCAGTCCATCAACTCTCTTAACTTTTATTGTTAATATGAGCTTGATTTTTTTGTTGATACCGTAGTAAAGATTTTATTTTATACTTAAAAATTTATTGATTAGTGGTTTAGACAACTTCTCTTTCTGACAACTCCATCTAACTTCTAGAGATAAGGCTTCCTGAGGATATTATAAGTTTGGCTTTGAATATTCAACACTGAGAAATTTTGAAAGCATTCTAATTAAAAGAATTAAATTCAGGCCGGGCATGGTGGTTCACACCTGTAATCCTAGCAATTTGGAAGGCTGAGGCGGGTGGATGACTTCAGGTCAGGAGTTCAAGACCAACCTGGCCAACATGATGAAACCCCATCTCTACTAAAAATACAAAAATTAGCCAGGCATGGTGGTACATGCCTGTAATCCCAGCTACTCGGGGGGCTGAGGAGAATCACTTGAACCCAGGAAGCAGAGGTTGCTGTGAGCCAAGATCACGCCACTGGACTCCAGCCTGGGTGACAGAGTGAGACTCCATCTCAAAAAAAAAAAAAAAGCAATTCAGTCTCAGCTCCCTGCAGCCTTGGCCTCCTGTGTTCCAGTGATTCTCCTGCCTCAGCCTCCTGAGTAGTTGGGATTACAGGTGCTGGCCATCACACCTGGCTAATTTTTGTATTTTTAGTAGAGACGGGGTTTTACCATGTTGGCCAGGCTTGTCTCGAATTCCTCACCTCAGGTGACCCGCCCACCTCTGCCTCCAAAGTGCTGAGATTACAGGCATAAGCCACCATGCCTCACCAGGGAGTTCTTATTTTGATAAAGGATTACATGAGCCCTCTAAAAGATGTTTATTTAAACATTATAGGTGGTGGCAGTAGTAGTAGGCAAGGGTGTAGTGTGCAGCACTTGATTATTTTACTGCTGTTTCTGCTGAGCCTGTGGCAACCCAGCCCTGTGTGCAGCTCTCCCCCTGCTCCATGATACCACATTCCACCTGCTGGCATGGAGACATGCACCTGAGGTGGACCTTAGGAGCCGGGCCTAAGATGGGCTCCTACTGCTGCTGCTTGAGCTGCTGGCCTCAGGAGTGCAGGAAGCTTAGGGGACACCAGGGCACTGAGAACAGCCACACTGGCATAATCAACACCTTCTTCTGGAACATCCATTGTCTCCTCCTGTTGTGAGGAGACAATGTCTACTGCTCAGAAGCTCTTGACCCGGCTGACGGAAAAGTTCGTGTTTAGTGAATATATTTCTACAGACATTGCGGAGAGTGTGGTCAGAGCTCTTGGATGTTCTTGGACTTGACATTTCCAACCTGTCCCAGCATTTCAACCTAACCTCAGTGGCCAGCAGACCAGCCCATGCCCTTCTGTTGGCTGGTGCCATCTTCTCAGCCAACTGGTTCTTGTCTTTGGCCCTGGGCTTAACCTTCAAAGCATTGCACTTTGTGTTCAGTACTTCCAGATCATGTGGGCCATCCTGTTCTCCATGTCCTGCAGGCACATCCTGCACAAGCACAAGGGTGGGGAATGAGGTGCTCCCCTGTGTTTCACAGTGGTGTCTACATTATGGCCTGGCCCATGGCTTTTACAGGTATGGCAACTCCAGTGTGGATGAGAAGCTGGAGCACCTGAGAGCCAGGTCAGACTGCTCAACACCTGCCTCAACATGGGGCTAACAATCCCATTAGACAGGTGAGGGCCAGCCAGCAGTGTCAGTTTTTACCAGTGCAATGTCTCAAAAAAATAAAAAAAGGGCCAGGAGTGGTGGCTCACACCTGTAATCCCAGCACTTTGGGAGGCTGAGGCGGGCGGATTACGAGGTCAGGAGATCGAGACCATCCTGGCTAACACCGTTAAACCCCACCTCTACTAAAAATACAAAAAATTAGCCGGGTGTGGTGGCATGCACCTGTAGTCCCAGCTGCTCAGGAGGCTTAGGCAGGAGAATGGCTTGAATCCGGGAGGCGGAGGTTGCAGTGAGCTGAGATCACGCCACTGCACTCCAGCCTGGACAACAGAGCAAGACTCTGTCTCAAAAAGAAGAAGAAAAAAAAAAAAGTAATGAAAAGAACAAACTCCAGACCCCAAACGATAAACATGGCTAAGCAAGTAGGGGCAAATTGAATGGGGATTTTCACCCTCCGTTAGCTTTTAAGACTGCTCTTTTTATTCTTCTGGGAACTACACATGAACAACTACACATAAAATGTCATTAGTCAAAAAAGATTATTTTATTTTATTTTATAATTTTTTTCTTTTTGAGATGGAGTTTCGCTCTTGTTTCCCAGGCTGGAGTGCAATGGCATGATCTTGGCTCACTGCAACCTCCGCCTCCCAGGTTCAAGCGATTCTCCTGCCTCAGCCTCCCCAGTAGCTGGGATTACAGGCATGCGCCACCACACCAGGCTAATTTTGTATTTTTAGTAGAGACGGGGTTTCTCCATGTTGGTCAGGCTGATCTCAAATTCTCGACCTCAGGTGATCCACCCGCCTCGGCCTCCCAGAGTGCTGGGGTTACAGGTGTGAGCCACTGCACCTGGCCAAAAAAAGTTTTTTTTTTTTTTTTTTTTTAAGGAATATAACAATATTGAGCTGTACAGTAAGAGAAATTTGTGCACAGAGCATAAAGTTAACTTTCACAGCATTTAAAAATATTTTAAAAAGACAGTTTAATAAAGGGAGATTAAGTAAAGTTTATTAAAACTTTTTACATTGAGGAAAAGAATATACTAGTTGGACATTTTAGAAAAGTTCAAATGCAAGTGTTCATTTTTGCAGCTTAGGGGTTGGAAGGAAAGATCTGTGTGGATTATGTCATATTCCAAAACTGTGAGCTTTATGTTATTTATGTGGATGTTGACTTAGTTCATAAATGTTGTCACTTCTAAATGTGGACAGTTGAGCTGGAGGGTAAAACTTAACCTCTTTTATATCCTGGTGACACCCTGCCAACCTTCCATCATTCAGATTTTTAAATAAAAAATAATTATTTCTAGAAGACCTAAGATTTTTTTTCTCTATGCGTTGATGTATTTTAATCTCAACACACTTTGAATAGGAAAAGGCAACGAAGAGCAAAAAAATGCCTTTGGGGTTTGATACCAAGAGCTACCTGGGTAAGCATTGAAGATCGCTCAAGAATTGATTGGAAGTCTCAATTTTATTAACAAGCTAGGTCTATATACAAAAGCTATTCCCTTGAGGGTTTTGTTGTTGTTGTTGTTGTTGTTGTTGATTTTGTCATTGGTTTCACTTTGGTTTGGGTTGACTCAGGACCTTAGAAGGAAAACAAACAGTAGTAGCTAGTAACATTCTCAAGTCTATTGCTGCAAAGAAAGCATTCTCAGGAACAATAAGCAGCAATAGACAAGCCTTGGATAAGATCTAAATGTTGTTTTCTGAAATGTTTATAATAAATGTGTTAGGTGCTATTTCTGAAGTCTATTGTGTCCTCATTTTAAGTGGGCTCAAGGGGCAGAGAGTGAGACATGTAGGGTGGGCCACTGTGAGGACCCTGGGCAAGGGAGCTTCAGAAGGCATGGGTCAGGGACTGGAGGAAACACCCCTCTGCTAGAACCCATGAGGAAATGAAGTCCAGCATTTGCATAATGCAGCTTTGAAGGCATCTGGTGATCATAAATGTCTCCATGGCCCTTCTCAGCCCACCAATGTGCTCCAGCAGCCACTCACACAGCCCCGCATGCAGGTTTGTAGGTAGTCCTGCCAGATCTGCTAGAACCAAGACCTTATAGTCCAGGTCTCAGTTTGAAGAAAACTTTAGCTGTCTACTAATTCTTGTGCAGAGATTCTGTGAAATTTTATTTAGAATTGCAAGTATCTGGAAAACAGATGCAGAAGTCTTTGAGGATGTTTGCAAAAGTTCTGTCTTTAAGGTATACATAGTGGGACCCAAACTGTCCTGGATTCAGTTAACTTCTGAAACACATACCTGTTTCCTAAGATTTGATGGAGCAAATCTTTATCCATGGGTATTTGAACACATGAATTTTGGGTAAAATCATTTCAGCTGTATAGATACTTATAGATGAGTATGTTTTAGCACAGGTTATAAAAAGTTTGAGGAGGTCATTGTTGTCCTCTTTCTTTTTGTGCTTTTGGCTGTACCATGTGTAGGTACTAAAATGTAGCTTTGCTTATTTTAGCCAGAAGAAAATTGGCATTTTATGCACCAAGCCTACGATTTCTTGTCTTGCCTCAGCCCCTCCCTTATTTGTGGTCATTGTAAGGTGCCTAAGTGCCGAGTCTCAAAGTGTCACTGGGCTAAGTGTGATACCCACTTTATTCATCCTCCCACCCTCATACCTGAAACATGAAGGGCACTGTGCTCTGTTGAGATCCAGATAGAACCATCATTTTCACTTCTAGTAAATTGAGGGAGGTCCCTGTATCTCACTGCTGGTGGATTGAGACCGCAGCATCAATTAAAAATTGCCAAAATATGCAGTATTTTTTTCTAATTTAGCTGAGTTTAGGCCCTGAAGCCAGTTTTATAGATTGATATACTCAAGTAATAGGTATCTTAATTTATAATTTAAAAAACCTACAGTTAATTACCACGTGTCACTTCAGGCTAGAATATTATTTTAAATTCTGACAAAAATCCTAGATGCTAGGTTTGAAAAATTGTCGATTTTTAATACATAAATTACACTTTTATTTGGGCATATTCTTAATCACAAATACTTGGGGATGTTTTACTTTCTCGATTCCATGAATGCTTGTAGAGTATTACACTTTATCCCATCTCTTTTTTTCTCCTCCCTTTTTTAAATGTGGAAATTGCATTTTTGTTCTATGTCTCATACCATATAGAAAATTTAAAAATATTTTCAGGGCTATAGAATATATTATCATAACACTTCACTGAATGTGATATAAACACATTTTAACAAAAATGTGTTATAACTAATACTCAGTTTTTAAAATCTTAAAATTAATTAGTGTTCATTTCTCAGTGCTTCAGTATTAAAATAAATTCTTTTCTGATGACAGAAAATAATCTAGAAAAGAAAAAGAATCAATCATCTTTAAATTGCTGAATTTATGAAAATATGTTCGGGTTTATGTTTAGTAATCTTTTTCCTTGACACCCTACCAAAATACCTCCATAAAAGTATATTTCACAAATACTCTCTCCAATACCAATTAGCATTACCCACCTTTCAGTTACTTTTGCTTTGGGTTTCCACCCCCATATTATTTTTGGTAACAAATCAAAGCAACATGATTTCTTTTTTTTTTTTTTTTGAGATAGAGTCTTGCTCTGTCGCCCAAGCTGGGCAATCTCGGCTCCACTGTGCAATCTCGACTCACTGCAACCTCTGCCTCCTGGGTTCAAGCAGTTCCCTGCCTCAGCCTCCTGAGTAGCTGGGATTACAGGCGCCCGCCACCATGCCCAGGTAATTTTTGTATTTTTAGTAGAGATGGGGTTTCACCATCTTGGCCAGGCTGGTCTTGAACTCCTGACCTCGTGATCCACCCGCCTCGGCCTCCCAAAGTGCTGGGATTACAGGCATGAGCCACTGTGCCTGGCCACAACGTGATTTCTTGAAAGCTGGCCTTGTGAATTGTGCCTGGATCTTAATTCATGAAAGGGAGGTGAATGCCATTAAAAAGTGCTTAATATACTTCCACCAGAAACAAGAGGCACGGCAGGCCATGCTGGGTCTCACAAAGGCTTTCTAATCCAGGTGCTGGAAAGCGGAGATATCAGGGAACAGGGACTATGACTTTATGACTATAATGCTTGGAAGAAACAAAGTGGAGCTGTTCAGTATTGGATACAAAGTAAAACAGTGCATGTTAGGGTCCCTGGTTGGGAAGATTATTACATTTGCATGCTCATAAGAGCTGCCTTACAAAAAGCCTGTAAACAACAGTGATTGCTCATTTTAGCAGTTTACCTGCAAAAAAGCACTGAGGTTGAATGTAGTAATTTTCACATAAAAATCACCATTCTCTGTTTTTTTTTTTTTTGGTTTTGTTTTGTTTTGTTTTTGTAGAGATGAGGTATTGCTACATTGCCCAGACTAATCTCAAACTTCTTGGCTCAAGCAATCTTCCTGCCTCAGCCTCCCAAAGTGCTCGCTGTAATATTTAAAAATACTTATGTGGGTCAAGTGTGCTGGCTCATGCCTGTAATATCAACAATTTGGGAGACCAAGGGAGAAAGATTGAGTTCAGGAGTTTGAGATCAGTCTGGGCAAAAATGTGAGACCTCATCTTGACTAAAAATTTAAAAAGTTAGCTAGACATGGTGGCACACACCTGTAGTCCTAGCTACTTGAGAGGCTGGGATGGAAAGACCACTTGAGCCTTGGAGATCGAGGCTGCAGTGAGCTATAATTGCACCACTGAACTCCAGCCTGGACAAGAGAGACTCAAAGATAATACTTACAGACAAAATACCTTTATATAATTTTGTTATTCATGGTATTGAATTAATTTAAATATTATAAAATTATAAAATAGTAAAAGGCCAAGGCTGGGTGTGGTGGCTCATGCCTGTAATCCCAGCACTTTGGGAGGCCGAGGCATGTGGATCAGTTGAGGTCAGGAGTTCGAGACCAGCCTGGCAAACATGGTGAAACCCCATCTCTACTAAAAATACAAAAATTAGCCGGGTGTAGGGGTGCACGCCTGTGATCCCAGCTACTCAGGAGGCTGAGTCAGGAGAATTGCTTGAACCCAGGAGGTGGATGTTGCAGTGAGCCAAAATCGTGCCATTGCACTCCAGCCTGGGCTACAAGAGTGAGACTCCGTCTCAAAAAAAAAAGTGAGTTACAATAGCTGAAGTCATCCTAAGTGTCTATCAAAAGGTAAATGGATAAAGAAAATGTGGTATATTTACTCAGCTCTTAAAAAGAAGGAAGTCTTGTTATTTGCAACAACACTGATGAGCCTGGAGGACATTATGCTAAGCAAAATAAGCCAGCACAGAAAAAGAAATAGCACATGATCTCACTTGTCTCCAGAGTGTCAAAAAATTACTCATAGAAGCAGAGAGTAGAATGATGATTGCCTTGGGCCGGCAGTGGAGAAAATGGTCAAAAGTACTGGGTCTTTCCTATGTCTCTTACTATAACAAATAAGTTATTCTCCTCTTAGTTTTGATTTACCAGGGAATTGAATTCTATCCTGAAGAATCAAAATGAATGAATAATATATTTATTAAGGCAATACAGATTGTAAACTAAATTTCAGAGTCTTAGCAAAATAATGTATTTTCTGCTCACATAACTATCCCTTGTGTTATTTTTTTTCTGATTAAGAGGACTTCTGGCCTGGGCGAGGTGGCTTATGCCTGTAATCCCAGTACTTTGAGAGGCCGAGGTGGGTGGATCACTTGAAGTTCAGGAGTTCGAGATCAGCCTGACCAACATGGTGAAACCCTGCCTCTACTAAAAATATAAAAATTAGCCAGGTGTGGTGGCATGTGCCTGTAGTCCTAGCTACTCAGGAGCCTGAGGCAGGAGAACTTCTTGAACCTGGGAGGCGGAGGTTGCAATGAGCTGATATCCTGCTACTGCACTCTAGCCGGGGTGACAAAACAAGACTCCAACTCAAAAAAAAAAAAAAAAAAAAAGAACTTATTTGTGATCTTTCAGGGATTATATCTTTTTAAATCTTCTGTCTGCATTATCCTCTTTCTTCAGCCAATGAATAAAAAGAGATGCAGAGAAGACGCATTTGCTTCTAATCCACACATCACTTCCACTATCAGTCAATGTGGGTAGAGCTATGAATAGCAGTTTTCTGGCAGGATAGCCACTTCTCAGCAATAAACACCACACTGAAATAAAACCATAAATCTTTTATAAAAAGCCAACGTATTTTAAGCAAAATCAGCATATGCATCAATAATAAAATGCTTGTGGTAAAATAAAGACTCATTTTCTTTATTTCTATTGAGCCGAAGTCATATTTGACCAAAAGCTAGCAAATACACAGCAGATAAATAAATATTTGAAACAAGAATGTTGTAAATTTATTATGTTAATAATAGAAGCAAAAATATGACCTCATATGTCTCATTTATAGTTGTGCAACATCAAATGCTTTTTATTAAAAATTGTATTTTATGTAAGTATTCAATTTATATCACTTCTATTTGCCATTTCAATGGCTTCTCTAATATCAGTGGAAAACAGGCCAGCTGTTCCCAGGAAAGCACGTGGTGATACAGCTACTTTAACAATAATGATGAAGAGCACTTATTTTGTTGTAACCGAGCGAGTTACAGAGAAAAGTCACACTCTTAGACTAATTCAGGAGTCCTTTATTGCCTGCGAACAAGAGATGGCTAGTGCTCAAAATTATCTTGGCCCCAAAGAAGGAGCTAGATTTATTTTTATATTGTGGTCTAAATAGGGGAGGGGGAAACCTAGCTGAAGCAATTTTTACAGAAGCAGAACAGGCAAAGCAATTAAAAATGATTAATTGGTTACAGTTACAGAAAAGTAAACAGTTCCAGGTGCAGGGACTCAAACTATCACAAAGAGATAATGCAGGGGCCTTGGTACCATCCCCCAAGCTCATCCCCAGGAACTGCTCGTTCAGCTTGTCTCAATATCTTATCAGGAAGCACATTCCTGGATGTGCTTGGAGTCAGCTTGCACTAGTTAAGTCCTTAAGGGAGGGGGATAAGGGGGGCTGCAGTGAAGAAACAAAAATGGAGTCTGTCCAGCTCTCTCAGTTAAGAGAGACTATCAGGTTAAAACAAGGTAGGGTATCACATTCCCCACTCCTGTTTTGGGGGATCAAATCATTGATTCCTTGGTTATAACAAGGGGGTTATAGTGGGTCTTATGATACATAAGTTTGGTAGAAGCTATGCGCTGTTTTATAAAGTTAAGCCTGCCAATCCAGTAATAAGAGTAGTCAGCCATGGATTCCAGTTAAACATGTTTTGGTACCAGGGGGTGTTATTTTCTCATTCTTGCTGGCATCTATCTAGACTTTTTTGAACTTTTTGGAGAGTATCTTTTATGACTCCAGACTGACTGATATAGAAACAACATCTCTCTCCTAGAGCTGTGCATAACCCTCCTTGGGAGAGAAATAGCAGATCTAAGCCTCAGCGGTTTTGAAGAACTACTTCAGCTAGAAACTCTACCTGGGTATGTAGTATATTTATGGCTGATTGGAGATTGCTTAAATCAGCATCTACTTGTTGGGACAGGGACATTATTTCAGTGTTTCCTTGAACCAGGGTAGCCGTGCCGATGGCTGCTGATCCAGCTATGCTAAGGCTGGCCAGAAGGGGCTCAAGGAGTGGGGCAGCTTAGCGAATCCTGGAATGTAATTTAGGGGGAGCGAAGAGAAGCTGTCCTTCTGGCCCACTGTACATGTAGACCTGGTGGTCTTGCCTAAGCTAAGAGATACCCACAGGAAGAGAGAACACAGGAAGGGTCCAGGTTCAGTCCCATTGATGTAGCGAGTGAGGCCTGAAGTGCAGGCCAGCCAGGTATTGTTGGGTGCCTGGTAGGAGACTGAGGCGCTTAAGGAAGTAAGTAGAGACTGATTACAGGCAGCCTGAAAGGGAGAAGCAGATAAGTTATACCCGGTGTGAATTAGACAGGAGGCCCTGACTCGTCTCCTAGTGTAAGGACATGGGGCTGCGTATGACAAGAAAGAGAGCCAATTTTGAGCATGGCTTTTACCCCTAATCCAACATCATATGAGGGTTTGGCCTTTAGGTACAACCAACAATCTTGGGCTAGTTTAGGCTGGGTGAGATTAAGGAGGTGATGCACCCCGCCTAGAATGGACATCAGGCTGGGTTGGAGGTGTTGTCATTGTAGCTGAGGTTTAGGAACCAGAAGTGGCAGCGGGATAGTTAAATTGACCTTGCCTGGGTGTTTTTGGAACATAAGGTCACCTAAATCACTTAAAGGTCCGATTGGCTTAGGAGGTCTCCATGGGACCAGGATTTTTTTTTTTTTTTTTTTTTTTTTTTTTAATGGTGAATATAGTTTCAACATCAAATCCTGAGATCAAAGCCTTAATCCCCATGACATGCCATAATACTATTGAGCTGTACCAGAGTTACGGACAGTTATGGTAAGAAGGTTACAATTTCTCATAGTACACAGTCTAGGACAGAAAGTGTGAGTTAAGGAGAGACTTGAGGACTGGGTTGATCCTCCAGGGTAAGTGGCTAGGGTCACACATGACCAGTGAGGGCAGAAAAACTGATAAGATCTTGACAACTAAAGTCAGGGTGATTTCCAGGACAGAGGTAAAAGTCAACGCTCTGGAGTCCTTTTTCTGTACCTTTAGAGCTTTTACAACTAGTCCGGCTTCCTGTGTGACCGAACCCTGCAGCAAGGTCAACGTTCCCCACTCCCATGACTGGCAGGTTGCATTGTTTTTCATGGGTACGGGAAGGCTCTGGGAACAAGGCACATAAATCAAAAGAGGCACATAAGGCAAAAGAGACTTCTTTGGAGCTTCCTGCCTTCCAGGTGGTGTTTGTAAACACACGTCCTGTCGTGAAAGAAGTGAGGAGAAAAGAGGAGAGGGCAGCAGAGGGCATAATAGGTAGAAACAAACAAAAGAGGTAAATAGAATTAATCTGATGGCTTCACTCGATGTAGGCACAGTTTTAAGAGGCCTGGCCCAGGCTTGGGGACCCATGTTTCCCACCGGGCTTTGGTGGCCTTTTGATGTGAGAGTGATGAATCCAAGCAGGAATGCCATCCACTTTCAGAGCTGTCAGCCTGGTGAGGATGACAGTATGAGGTCCTTTCCAGGCAGGAGTGACTCCTTTTTTCTGGAACTTTTTAACATATACCAAGTCTCCCGGCTGGAAAGAGTGGCAGGGCCCAGTCTGGTCAGTAACTGGACTGGGCTGTGCTCCCCAGACAAGTGGCTGGATGCTGTCTCGTACCTGTTGGAGAGACTGCAGATACTCTAAGAAGTTGGCTTGTGAGATTTCTGCCAAATGGGTATCTCTTAGCTTAGGCAAGATAGGTGGAGGCTTTCCATACATGATTTTAAAAGGTGAAAACCTAGCCCAGTAAGGGGTGCGTCTTAGAAGGGCTAAAAGAAGGAGCTTTACCTAATTTTCACCAGTCTCTAGGATTAATTTTGTAAGAGTGTTTTTTAGGGTGCGGTTTATGCATTTTAGCTGTCCAGAGCTCTGGGGTCGATAGGCGCAATGGAGTTTCCACTGAATGTTTAATGCCTTGCTGACCGACTGAGCTATGGATGAGGTGAAGGCTGGTCCATTATCAGACCCTATGGCAATAGGCAGCCCATGTCGAGGGATGATTTTATTTAGTAAAAACTTAACTACCGTGGTGGCAGTTTCGTTTCTGGTGGCAAATGTCTCAGTCCATCTGGAAAAGGTGTCTATTAGCACTAGGAGGTATTTATACCTTGCCTGGTGTGGTTTTAATTCTGTAAAGTCAATTTCTCACCTTTTTTTTCTGGCGAGCCTCCCTATAGGCGGTGGCCTGGACTTGGTTTAGGACCTTGCTTAGCATTTACCTGAGTACAAGCCGTACATAGGAGAGCTGCTTGGTTAGTTAAGTACTGAAGGTGGGGGATCTTAAAATGACTCCTTAGAAGCTGAGACAGTTTTACTTCTCCTTCCTGATTTTTACTGGCCTGAAAACCTGAAGCTAGTTTTTTTTCCTCTGGGGAGTACTCTGGGTGGTCTGGTAAGTCTAGTTGCAGAAAGGACACTGCAGGCAGCAGGGTCAGAGGTGCAACTGGGAGCCGAGTCCCCTCCCGAGCTGCAGAGTCTGCTCTTTGGTTACCATGGGCAACGGCCATGTCTTTTTTTTTTTTTTTTTTTATGTCCTTTGCAGTGAATTACAGCCACTTGCTGAAGAAGCCAAACAGCTTCAAGCACGGCCAAGATTTTTTCTTTGTTTTTAATAGTCTTGTCTGCTGAGGTGAGTAGCCCTCGCTCTTGGTAGATGGCTCCGTGTAAATGTACAGTAGTAAAAGCATACCTGCTGTCAGTGTAGATGTTAATACGTTTGTCCTTACCTCATCGGTGAGCCTGAGAGCAACCAATAATTCAGCTTTATGTGCTGAGGTACCTGCTGGCAATGCCTGAGCCCACAAGACATCTGTTTCCATAGTAACGGCTGCACCAGCCTTTTGTATTCCTTGTTCAAGGAAGCTGCTATTTTCTGTAACCACAGTGGCATCTGCCTCCTTTAAAGACACATCTTGGAGATCAGGTCAGCTAGTTTCTGTAGTCTCTAATGGTTCTTGGCAGTCATGGACAGGTGTGGTAAGATCTGGATCAGGGATCAAGGTAGCTAGATTTAAACACCTTGTGGGAGAGAAAGTTAAATGAGGCTGATCTAACAGTAAATTCTTATACTGCAGGATGCGAGCATTTGACATCCATTTGCCAGAAGCGCTTTGTAGCAAAGTCTCTATAGCATGAGGAGCCGTAAGGGCTAAATTCTAGCCCAGAGTCAGTTTATCAGCCTCCTGGACCAGGCTTGTTGTTGCTATTACAGCTCACAGACAGGTTTTGAAGCAGGTCTCATATGAGGAGGGGGAAGGAGCACTCTGGAACTACGGGAAATGAGTGGGTTACTCTTTTCTGTTTTAAACTCACCTCTCGTGAGTGGGTAACAGGATATTTCCGAGTAGCTCTAGTAGTCTCTTGCACAGCCACCTTTTTATTGGAGACACTGCCTAAGGGTGTCTGCAGTACTGAGTGTTCCGCCTTGGTATCAATTAGGAAGTGTACAGGCTGGCCTCTCACTGTAGCAGTCACCATGGGCTCCCAGGGGCCAAGTGACAGGAGCCCTGGCCCCATCAATCATCAGATTCCTCCCTGTGGGGAGGGTGAGGACTTTTTTCTTTTCTGGTTTCTCCTCTGGCTTTAATGGGCATCTTTTTTCCAGTGTCTAAACTGCTTGCAATAAGCACACTGGTTTCCTTCTAGGGGAGCCTGTTCACCTTTTTGGCTTTTCTGGCGGGGACCTGGGGTCCCTTGGCCTGTGCTTTGAGATGGGGCCCTTCTTTCTTGGCTTCTCAGATGGCGGCCACTAAGATTTTTGCCTGTCTCTTTGATGTTTTGTCAGTGGCCTTTTCAGCTACCTGAGCTGCCTGTTTCTGTTTTTCAAACTCTCAATTGTCAAAAACCTTCTGGGCTATCTCTAAAAGCTGGCTGACGTTTATTCCAGCAAATCCCTCCAGGTTTCATAATTTTTTTTTTTTTTTTAAATATCAGGGGCTTCCTGAGCCACAGATGCCAAATTAATAGCATGGCTATTCTCAGGAGCCGCTGGGTCAAAAGGGGTGTAAGTCCGATAGGCCTCCTGGAGGCGTTCTATAAACGCTTCGGGTGACTCATCAGGCCCCTAGACAACTTCAGTTGTCTTAGACAGATTTATGGGTTTCCAAGTGGCTCCCTTGATACCTACAAGGAAATACCAGTGAAAATCATCCAAAGCTCTCTTCCCACCTGAGGAGTTAGGATCCCAATTAGGCCAAGTAGAGGGAAAAACTTCCTCAAGGAGGTCTTGGGCTTCCCCCTCTGGTCTACCGGCTGATGTGAGGAAATACTTTCTGGCCTCTCTTCTGATATGGTGCCTCTCTTCAGAGGTGAAAAGGGTTAAAAGGAGTTGCTGACAGTCATCCTAGGTGGGCCGGCGAGTCCGGAGCATGGACTCCATCAGCGAGGTCAATACCTGGGGCTTTTCAGAAAAGGGGGGATTATGAGCCTTCCAGTTGTACAGGTCAGAAGTAGAGAAGGAGACATAAGCTAAAAATGGAGCAGAGCGCTCACTGCTCAGGGGGATTTGGGTCTCTCAGTGGGAGGAGGGGGGCTACCTCCTCCGGCTGAGGCTGTAATTGGGTCGCTATAGGCAGAGAGCCCACAGGGGATGTAGTCAAGGAGACACGGGAAGAGTCTGGGGGAGCAGGAGAGTTATGGGGGAGCAGGAGAGTTATAGGGCGGCAGAAATGAGTGAGAAAAGCTTTCTTCTTCTTCAGAAAGAGGCAGTACTGGAGAAGCTGAGGGAGGTGAGTGTTGGGGCGACAGTGAGGTCTGGCTCAAAAGGACCTTGGAGGTAGGATTATGAATGGCACATGAGCGGAGCCAAGAGGGAAGGCTCCGGACCAAGCTCAGCCATTGATCAATGTAGGGAAACTGATCCGGGTGACCAGGAGTTCCAGCAACGACCCACCACACAGCCTGAAAAGCCGTGAGATTCAGTGGCCCTTCTGGGGGCCACCCGCTTCCAAACTGTGCCATTCTATATCACAGAGTGTCCGGAGCTTGTCTTTTTTAAGGAAGACCCTGTAATCTTCTGAGAAGCCCAGAGAGAAATTTCGTAACATACATTGGAGAGGGCTCCAATCTCTACGGGGCTGGGAAGAAGAGTTTCCCATTCTGGAAGCAATTTAACAAAGGTTTAAGCAGAAATATTAAACCCAGCATGGACAGAGATATTCACAGCCTGGGGGCGCTGTAGTATCGGAAGAGTAGAAGTATCATAGCCAGAAGAAGTAGGAAAACAACTACAGCCAACACTTTTTGCCACATACGGTCTGTCTCTTTAAGCTTTGAGATCTAGGGAGAGGACAAGCGGCGGGTCCCAGGCGAGTGGGACCTACGTGATCCCTGCCTCCTTTTGGACTGAGAGTCCAAATATCTTTGGTGTCTCCATGACTTAAAGGCAAAAAGTTTAAACTTGGCCCTTTCTTTTAAGGGTTTAAGGAGGGAGAACAGAGCCAAGTCTTGGAGGCACTGGACTTGCTGCAACACAGGAAAACCAGATGTGCAGGGTAAGGGATGGGGATGGGGATGAGGAGGAAAAGGGGCCACTTGGATCTTTTCAGGCTGGGAGGAGCCATGCCAGGCAGCGCTGGGCCGCCAGGACGACCCCATGGTCCCCTGCCCTGCCTCCAGGCCCTGTCAGGTGCTGCAAGCCCAGCTCAGAAGCCTGGCACGGGGCTAAGGTCACTGCACCAGGCCCGGCCCTGCATTCCAAGCCAGATGCAGACGCGCTGGTGCTCGGGGAAGTTGGGGGCTTTGACGCCTGAAGGCGCCAGAGCTGGGTGCCTGCGGGGGTCCCTGGGGGAGGGGGGTCCAGCGCCGTTACCTCCCACTCCTCACCTGTGGGTTGGGGAGCCCCTGCCGCAGGGGAGGGAGGCTGTTTGTTTTGTAAACTGGCAGAGCCGCGCCTGGCCCCTGGGTCCGGCAACCCGAAGAGACACCCCTGAGACCTCCTGTGATAGAAAATCTGTACTGAAGACCTTGAAGAACTCCTTGCCCAGTCGTCTTGGGCAATATCAGTGACCTGACATATGAAATTTAGACAGACACCAGACAGGACATAGACACCAAACAGGACAATAGACACCAGACAGGACAATAGACATCAAACAGGACAATAGACATCAAACAGGAAAATAGACACTAAACAGGACAATAGACACCAAACAGGACAATAGACACCAAACAGGAAAATAGACACTAAACAGGACAATAGACACTGGGGTATATAAACAATTATGACAATTTTTATAAGCAGACAAGGGGAGGGGGGTCCCGCGATGGGATCAGTCAGATGCCCACCTGGCCGCTCCCCTTGTGGGGACTTGGGCTCCTCTTGGCATTGGCAGGCCGGTATAAACCCCTGGCTCAGACTGAGCTATGCCCAATGCCGCCTTAAGCCTTATGAGGTCGCCACGGAGCCGCAGGTGAGGGCCCTCTCGAACTCCGTAGCTTTCGGTGCGGAGCTACAAACTGGAAATTCAAGTGCAAGCCCTTGAACTCCATATTCACTCACACCGAGTTTATTACAATTTTTATTCCCATTCTAAAACAGAGGTCTCATGGAGCCTGAATGAGAGAAGGAGAAGAGAGAGGGAGAGAGGGAGAGAGAAAGAGAGAGTGAGAGAGAGAGAAAAGAGAAGCCTGTCAGAGAAACCTGACAGAAACCATGACTCTGTCCTCCAGCATCCTGGAATATGAACAGAGTCAGAGGGACTCCCTCATCAGGGCCGCTTCCCTCCCAGAGAAAAGGAGTCAGATCTGACTTACCTTCCTGGGACCAGAGACTGAGGACTCAGGAGTTGAATTTGATGGGCACACTGGCAGTCAATCCGTTCCACTCCAGCAGACAGTGGCCTACAGGGCCCTGGAACGTCATCAGGTGGCGCCTCCCCTATAAGCCCACCATCTGTCCCGGGGAGCTGGAAAAGAGTCCGGCTTTCACCCGGTGGTGGAAATCTTGCTGGGGCCTCCAAATGTTGTAACCGAGCGAGTTATAGAGAAACACCACACTTTTAGACTAATTCAGGAGTTCTTTATTGCCTGCGACCGAGAGATGGCTAGTACTCAAAATTCTCTCGGCCCCCAAGAAGGGGCTAGATTTGTTTTTATACCGTGGTCTAAATAGGGGAGGGGGAAACCTAGCTGAAGCAATTTTTACAGAAGCAGAACAGGCAAAGCAATTAAAAATGATTAATTGGTTACAGTTACAGAAAAGTAAACAGTTCCAAGTGCAGGGTCTCAAACTATCACAAAGAGATAATGCAGGGGCTTTGGTACCATCCCCCAAGCTCATCCCCAGGAACTGCTCGTTCAGCTTGTCTCAATATCTTATCAGTAAGCACATTCCTGGATGTGCTTGGAGTCAGCTTGCACTAGTTAAGTCCTTAAGGGAGGGGGATAAGGGGGTCTGCAGTGAAGAAACAAAAATGGAGTCTGTCCGACTCTCAGTTAAGAGAAACAATCAAGTTAAAACAAGGTAGGGTATCACAATTTGAGTAGTACTCATGTGCCAAACACCGTTATTTGCCTTAAAGTACTGGTTTTCTGTTTTTCTCTCAATTTACTGTTAATATATAATTATTATCTAAGTAGACTTTATCTGACTCAAATGTTTTATGAAATCTGGTTGACATTTAAATGTCGCCGACTTACTTGGAATATTGAAATTTTCCATGAATCTAAATTGAGTATTATAAATAAACAATCTTTTACTAAAAGGCTTTGTGAGGCAGAGTAAGAGTCACAACATTTTATCATAATATGAAAGAACTATATTAACCATGTTCCCAGTAATTACTCTGAACACAGGATTCTTAGTTCTCAGTATTCACCCTGAGTCACTCAGGAGAAACTGGTATCTGTGTAAAGAGGCAGGGCTGGGCCTGGTGGTTTGTGTCTGTAATCCCAGCACTTCGGTAGGCCGAGGTGGGCAAATCTCCTGAGGTCGGGGGTTCAAAACCAGCCTGACTAACATGGAGAAACCCTGTCTCTACTAAAAATACAAAAGTAGATGGGTGTGGTGGCACATGCCTGTAATCCTAGCTACTCAGGAGGCTGAGGTAGGAGAATTGCTTGAACCTGGGAGGTGGAGGATGCAGTAAGCTGAGATTGTGCCATTGCACTTCAGCCTGGGAAATGAGTGAAACTCCATCTCAAAAAAAAAAAAAAAAAAAGAGAAGGTACTGAGTGGAGGTGCACCACATTGCACATAAATGCCCTCCACATGCACCTATTATTTTTTGTGCTATTATTTGCATGGCTAGATATTTACTGAATATAGACATACTATTTTTTGGCAGCTAATGATATCTGTTACCCATTAGTTTTATACAATTATTTGCTTGGCTGAAAAAAAAATCTTTTGTCAATTTAATGTAAATTGAGAGACTAAATTTGCAATCTTCAGTCTTTCAATGTTAAAGGAAATCAGGGACAAGGAATGTGTGTATAAGGTATGCATTTTCCTGTCAAAATTCTCCTTGTATTGACTTGGAAACCCCTAGGAGTCCACCTGGAGAATACTCCCTTCAAATCTGTTAGCCAGGATTTTAGATTTCTAAAAGTTAAAAAACTTACTGGTTGAGCAAAGCAAAAATTTTGTCTTTGCTTCTTGTTAGTAATCTGGCCATTTCAAAAGCATGTCAATTATGCTAAGCCAATGAAAAAATATTGTTTTGATTAATTTTACCCCACTTCAAATGTTTTCTCTAATTGTTACTTCTATCATGTTAATCTAAGATAAACTATCTACATAACTCTTCATGCATTCAAAACTACTCATAGTGTTTAAAATTTCAATATCATATTACAGTATAGTAGAATTCTCTACAATAAGCAGAAAATACATTATTAATAAATTGTTTTCAAGGTTTTTCAATTGTGAAAAAAATAGGTATGTATTTAAATAATTTCAATAATAGGACAGTATCTACTGGTCTCTCTGGTATTTCTGTAATGAATACTGTAAAACTGGGCCACCAGAATGGTGCAGACATGCTGATTTAACCAGAATAAGAATGAATTCAGGCCGGGTGCGGTGGCTCACGCCTGTAATCCCAGCACTTTGGGAGGCTGAGGTGGGGGGATCACGAGGTCAGGAGATTGAGACCATCCTGGCTAACATGGTGAAACCCCATCTCTACCAAAAAAAATACAAAATATTAGCTGGGTGTTGTGGTATGAACCTGTAGTCCCAGCTACTCGGGAAGCTGAGGAAGGAGAATGGCTTGAACTTGGGAGGCAGAGGTTGCAATGAGGCGAGATCGCATTGCACTCCAGCCTGGGAGACAGAGTGAGACTCTGTCTCAAAAAAAAAAAAAAAAAAAAAAAAGGAGGCTGGGTGCAGTGGCTCACTCCTGTAATAATCCCAGCACTTTGGGAGGCCGAGGTGGGTAGATCACCTGAGGTTGAGAGTTTGAGACCAGCCTGGCCAACATAGTGAAACCCCATCTCTACTAAAAATAAAAAATCAGCTGGGCGTGGTGGTGCACACCTGTAGTCCCAGCTACTCAGGAAGCTGAGGCAGAAGAATTGCTTGTACCCGGGCACAGAGGTTGCAGTGAGCCGAGATTGTGCCACTGTACTCCAGCGTGGGCAACAGAGGGAGACTCTGTCTCAAAAAAAAAAAAAAAAAAAAAAAGTGAATTCAGCCTTATAAGTAGACTATTGATATCCCAGAGGCTGATTATTTACTACTGCTTACTAAATGTTGCCCAACAATGCCAGTGAGCCCTTTCAACCAGGTTTTCTTTTTCCTTTTTTGAGACGGAGTTTCACTCTTGTTGCCCAGGCTGGAGTGTAATGGCATGATCTCAGCTCACCGCAACCTCTGCCTCGGGTTTAAGTGATTCTCCTGCCTCAGCCTCCCCAGTAGCTGGGATTACAGGCACGCACTACCACACCCATCTAATTTTGTATTTTTAGTAGAGACGGGGTTTGTCCACATAAGTCAGGGTGATTCACCTGCCTCGGCCTCCCAAAGTGTTGGGATTACAGGCGTGAGCCACCATGTCCAGCCTCTTTTTTTTTTTTTTTTTTTGAGACAGAGTTTCGCTCTTGTCACCCAGGCTGGAGCACAGTGGCACGATCCTGGCTCACTGTAATCTCTGCCTCCCAGGTTCAAGTGATTCTCCTGCCTCAGGCTCCCAAAGTAGCTAGGATTGCAGGCACCTGCCACCACGCCCAACTTTTTATTTTTTTATTTATTTTTATATTTTTAGTAGAGACAGGTTTCACCATGTTAGTCAGGCTGTTCTTCAACTCCTGACCTCAGGTGATCCACCCGCCTCAGCCTCCCAGTGTTGGAATTACAGGTGTCAACCACCACACCCGGCCTTCTTTTTCCTCTTGATGTGGTCATGTTGTGTTCTCCTGTTTATTAAAATCTATCCCAGGTGGGTGGTGATTACTTCTTGCATGAATGAGAGACGCTCCTTTTTCTTCTGCCATGGGATCCTCCTATCCTTCCTACTGGAAGCAACACGTGGGAGGTACGAATAGTAAAAATATACAAATATATTTCCTGCCATATGGCCACCATAAGCAGCTTAAAACATGAGCCACCTAGAAGTCACTTACTTCCAGGCCAGCAAGGGTGTTTTTCTATGTCTTTCTATTAAAAGCACCTCTGATTAAGTTTAGCCCAATCAGGATAATCTCTTTTTTGAGGAAAACAAAGTCAACATATGAGCAGCCTAATTTCATGAGTAATATTCCAACACAGTCATACATTTTTTTACACTCAAAAGAAAAGGATTACACAGCAGGTGTGCAACAGAATGGGAACTTCAGAGATCATCTTACAACTGCGCCTATCCACTTGAAAAAAAAAATATATATATATATATATATATTTTTGACAGAGTCTCACTGTCACCCAGGCTGGAGTGCAGTGGCGTGATCACGGCTCACTGCAACCTCTGCCTCCCAGGTTCAAGCGATTCTCCTGCCTCAGCCTCCTGAGCAGCTGGGATTACTGACACTTGCAACACATCTGGCTAATTTTTGTATTTTTAGTAGAGATGAAGTTTGCCATGTTGGCCAGGCTTGTCTGGAACTCCTGACCTCAGGTGATCCACCTGCCTCAGCCTCCCAGAGTGTTGGGATTACAGGCGTGAGCCACTGCACCCAGCCAACTTGAATACATTTTTAAAATAATCTTTTTGTTGCTTTTGTCATCTAAGTAAACAGAGATATTATCTATAAATAATAACTACTTTCCAGTTTTATTCATTACAAATATTAGCTTACCTTTTTTTCTGGCTTATTTCTCCTTTATGTACTATTGTATACATTCATGCACACATAGAATAAAAATGCATCCAATTATTCAATTTTTGTTAAATTTTTGTTTAAAGATGAGTGTTATAATTATTTTTTCACCTGAAGAGAATTTTTATCATTGTGTTTTCTCTGATGACAAAGTTGCCTGTGTTTAAATACTGACTCTGCTGTTGACAGCAAGTCATTTTTCCCAGGGCTCTGTTTCTTCCTCTGTTAAATGAGGATAATTATAACACTTATGTTATTAAGTTACTGTGAGAGTTAAATTCATTAACAAATACTGTTATAGTAACTGCTCAGCATAAATTAGCTACTTTTAATAAGATATTTACATGCTGAATATTTCATATATGCTTTAACACAGATACATTCTTTTATAACACACAAGTTTTTAAACCAATAGATATATAAATTAATTGTTCTAAAAATGTAGGATACACAAGCAAATACTATTCAGCCCTAAAAAGGATGAATCCCATTATATAACAAATATAAATTTAGAAGACATTATGCTAAATGTAATAAGCTAGACGCAGAAGAGAAATACTGCATGATCTTATTTATATGTAGAATCTAATAAAGTTTAACTCAAAAAAGTAGAAAGTTGAATAATGGCTATCAGAGGCTGCAGGTGGTGGTAAGGAAATAGGGAGTTCATCAAAGGGTACAAAGTTTCAAATAGGGTAAACAGGTTTTCAGATCTATTGCACAGCAGGGTGACTAAAGTAAACAAATATGTCTTGTATATTGCAAAATAATAAAGAGTAAATTTTAAATGTCTCCACACAAAAAATGATAAGCAAGTTGATAGACATGTGAATCCACCTAATCATTTCATATTATATATATAAACCTTACATTGTAATCCACAAATGTATACAACTATGATGTGCCAGTCAAAAGTACTATTAATACATTTTTTAAGAAATAAACTTAAAAAAAAATTGGACGAACAAAAGTTTTTTTATTTTAAAATTCCAGAAAATATATACATATATATTTTTATTTCAAATGACTTGCTCACTTGGTAAACTTTAAATATCATCAATAGATTGATTCCAACACTCAGGAATAAAATATCTTAATTTTTAATATCCAAAATAATATAATACTTTGAAAGACAAATCCTAAAGCAACTTTTTAGAGTAAAATTCTCTCTAAATGTCTAAATAAATAATTTTCTTTGTTAGGAAAAAGGTATTTGAATATATATTTTATCCTATATTTAAAGTTATTCAATGAACATAATTACTCAACAATAAGACATTTCTTAAATAATTACATAAAGAATTTGCCTCCTCTAATTTTAAAACTGAAAAACACTCGACACGTAAGTGCTTATTTAGTGTTACTGGAATGCTAAAGAGCAGTGCTAAATGAGGAATCATTTCACAATATTTATGTCCATGCTGTATGTGAATATGTGGGAATTTGCCAAGGATAGTATTAAAAACATTCAACTACTGTTACAGCCCCAGACTAATTAGAATAAACATGGGTTCCAAACCATTGATGTGGCTGTCTCATTCTCAGGCTTAAAATTGATTTATGATGTACCAGAATCAACAAATAGAAGTTAATAAATTTCCAGTACACTTGCTATGTGCTGGGCTTTCTTCTCACTGTACAGGTAAAAACTCAAGCACATAGAGGCCAAAAAACTCTATTCAGGTCATACAGCCCATAAGTGGCAGAACTGGGATGTAATCAGGAACCACCTGATACTGAGTTTTAATCTTATTATGCCCAACAACCTCTTAACAAAATCTTGTTTTCATTTTTGACTTAACATTTTGGGTTTGAATTTTCTAATTTAGTAGAAATAAAAAAAGAATTTAAAAACCACTTTTTTTTTTTTTTTTTTTTTTTTTTTGAGATGGAGCCTTTCTCTGTCACCTGGGCTGGACAGCAGTGGTGCGATCTCAGCTCACTACAACCTCTGCCTCCAGGGTTCAAGCGATTCTTGTGCCTCAGCCTCCCAAGTAGCTGGTAGTACAGGCACTCGCCACCACACCTGGCTAAAGTTTTTTTGTGCTTTTAGTAGAGATGGGGTTTTGCCACATTGACCAGGATAATCTTGAACTCCTGACCGCAAGCGATCCACCCACCTCAGCCCCCCAAAGTGCTGGGATTACAGGCGTGAGCCACCACACCCGGCCCAAAAACCACTTTTTATAACTTTTAGATAGTATGTAGAACCTAATTTTTGGTTTAAAGTACTCATTACTAAGCTTAACACAAATACTTTGGTAAATAGAATCTAACAATATCCCTCTTATGACTTAAAAGAGCTTCTAATTTTACTTCTGAAATATATTGAATTTTTACATGAGAAGCTAGGATAAGCCTATAATTATATAGAAAATTTGTGGTCTGCATGTACATCATCATCCTATTTGGGTAGTCTAGTTTCTGAAAGTGTCAAAAATATTAATATAAAAATACTTTTTTGGTTGAATAATTAAAAAATATAAGTTTTCTCAGTGGCTAAAATGAAATAGATTGTTATTACTAATGACTTTCCAATGACCAAATAGTTGGCAATAGTTAGGTGACTTAAGTGTAAAAATTGTAGGCTGAACTTCACCCACTAAAAAAATTAGGTAAGACTGTAAAATTTCTCCAAATTGTTACATAAATATGGAAAAGAAATTTTATTCCAAATTTCAAATCTATGAAGGTAATTTTATTTTGCAACATTTCACATTCACACTTAAAAATAGAAGATGCTGCATAAAAACATAAGTTGTGCTCTATCATAGAAAATTAAATTTAAAAGTTTTCACTTACCATTCTTTTAAAAATCTAATTTCCAAAATAGTTTCTATCAAATATTATATTTGCCACACTTTGTGTAACAATCTATTAACATTTTCCTTCTATAAACAAAACAATGCTAACTGATATAATCTTCTCACCTGTGGAAAGTGTATGCCTCTTAATTAACTGATCAAAAGTTATATTGATAAGCAAATTCTCCAGTTAAAATCAATTTTTCACTGCATTAAAATTACCAACTTTCTCATCAGAACCTACAAAGTACCATGTGAAGTAACATGGCATGAAGACAACAATGAGAAAACTTGCCGTAACACAGAAAAAGAAGGGCTGTGTTGCACTCATAGTCAAAATACACATATTAAGAAAACTGAAGATAATTACAAAGAAAAGAAGCAGAATTTCTCTTTAATTTTAGCAAGAGTCAGCTTTGCAGTTTGGAAAAAAAGTACTCACCACATGAGGAATTAACGTTATTTTTCCACCACTGATATTTTCCATCTCTAACTTGAAGTTACAAACTAACTTGAGCAAAAATATTTATGGCTTATTAAGGAGCATCTGTTACAGAGCAATAACTGTCATGTTTGTTTGCTACCTTTACATATAAAAACAAGCTCATGACTTCTGAAGCCTCCGCAGTACTTACCTAAGCAAACTGGCTCAATCAATAAATTTCCTTTTGTCAATTATAAAAAGTGAAAGGAACAATAACTTAAAAAAAGTAGGCTTATATAGGTTTTTTCAATTTATAAAACAACATGGAATGTTCTAACTAAATAAAATGTAACAATACAGTAATTTTGGAATTAACATCTAAGAATTATTTTGTCTGCACTATTAAATTTCATAAAAATTATTCATGTAAGCCCTGACCAGCTCACATAATTAATACTTTATCAACTATGAAACAAACAAAAGAAACAAGAAAATTACGGGCCTAGTATGAGTACCAGGCAAGTAAAAACAGAATTTTCATGGGGAGATTCTGAACCATAATGCATAAAATTTTACAGTAATAAATTTAATACAAAGAAGAGTATAGATCTGTTTTCAGCATTCTTAAGGTTTTTAGTTTTCTAGTATATTAGTCCTTATTAAAATAATTTATTTTGTTCCAATATTGTTTTTTCTAAAAATAGGTACAAACTCATACACTCACTTTATAATTTTTTTACACCTAAGATTTATATTTAGAGTAATATATGTTTAACTCTACGTAAATCAAAACTAAAAGTCCATATGTGTTTGCAAGCAGAGAGGCCACAAGTTCAAAGAAAAAAATATGTAACAAATATGTGAGAATATCTATTCAGGACTCAGAAGTGTATTGGTTTTATTTATATATATATATATATATATATATATTTTTTTTTTTTTTTTAAGACGGAGTCTCACTCTGTCACCCAAGCTGGAGTGCAGTGGCACAATCTCGGCTCACTGCAACCTCTGCCTCCCAGCTTCAAGTGATTCTCTTGCATCAGCCTCCTGAGTACCTGAGACTACAGGTGTACATCACCATGCCTGGCTAATTTTTGTATTTTTAGTAGAGATGGGGTTTCACCATATTGGCCAGTCTGAACTCCTGACCTCATGATCCACCTGCCTCAGCCTCCTAAAGTGCTGGGATTACAGGCATGAGCCACAATGCTGGCCAGTTTATACTTCTATATAATTTTTATTATGACCATAAAAATGACCGTGTAGTCAATAAGAATTTAACAGCATAAAATAACTAACAATGTATAATTGAACTGTTTGTAATATAAATGCTAGAGGTGATGATTACCTCATTTACTCTGATGTGATTATATATTGTATGCCTGTATCAAAATGTCATATATTGCATAAATATATACACATATTACATAACTATAAAAATTAAGAAAAATAAATTTAAATACAAACCTATGGGATATTCTTTAACTTACCTGCAGTTTAAAGCACTGGCAAAAGAGATTTCTAGAGATGTTATTTTACAATATTACCAAACAGTATACTGCTATCATCTTTTGCCTAATCCTTAAGTAAGGTGAGACGGGCTAAAGTTAGTGGCCTAAGAATGCTTTCTTGAATGCACAATAGTGTTAACATGGTATAAAATAATTAAGTTCACACATAATCTTAACATTTTTAAATTTACTGCATTTTATTACATAAAAGTACAATCAGTATGACATACTATTTAATTTTAATTCACTTTTAACTAAAATATTTTTTTCTCACTATAATACATTACTCTGAACACCTACCTCATACATCACTCAGTAAATTAATCAAAGAGGTTCTCCATCTTATGCATCTTACATTTTAATGTCCTTACTCTTTTATATAGTCATAAATAATGCTCACCTAATAAGAACCTCTTTTATCTCTGATGCAGCAACTGATCACATGCTTTCACATGTAAATACAATACGAATAAAAAAAACAGCAAGAAATAATGATAGTTTAATTCATCATTTGCTTTTCAAAAATTTCAGATTTTGATTGGGCATGGTGGCTCATGCCTGTAACCCCAACACTTTGGGAAGCTGAGGTGGGCGGATCACCTGAGGTCAGGAGTTCGAGATCAGCTTGGCCAACATGGTGAAACCCCATCTCTACCAAAATACAAAAATTAGGTGGGCATGGTGGCTCATGCCTATAGTTTCAGTTACTCAGGAGGCTGAGGCGTGAGAATA
This sequence comes from Pongo pygmaeus, assembly GCF_028885625.2. Taxonomy (NCBI): domain Eukaryota; kingdom Metazoa; phylum Chordata; class Mammalia; order Primates; family Hominidae; genus Pongo; species Pongo pygmaeus. Next base: position 22,205,407 of record NC_072393.2, read on the forward strand.
GCTTGAACCCAGGAGACAAAGGTTGTAGTAAGCCGAGATCATGCCACTGCTTTTCAGCCTGGGTGAGAGACTCCATATTTTAAAAAATCCATATTATTTTCAAGGAAAAAGTATACTTTTAATTTAATTATAACTTTTCAAAATATCTACTAGTTATATAAATAATTTATCTAGAAACATTAGTTTTGGATTATTTTCTATACTTAGCACTCTTATTTAGTGTGTCTGAAGTTTCAGTGCCTTAGATGTTTCTACTGTGAATTTTCTGGTATTTACATTCATTCAATTTTGAATTAAATATATATATTTTTCTTTTTGAGATAGAGTTTCGCTCCTGTTGCCCAGGCTGGAGTGCAATGGTGTGATCTCGGCTCACTGCAACCTCCACCTCCCAGGTTCAAGCAATTCTCCTGCCTCAGCATCCCAAGTAGCTGGGATTACAGGGGCCCGCCATCACACCCAGCTAATTTTTGTATTTTTAGTAGAGATGGGGTTTCACCATGTTGGCCGGGCTAGTCTCAAACTCCTGACCTCAGGTGATCCGCCCACCTCAGCCTCCCAAAGTGCTAGGATTACAGGCATGAGCCACTGCACCCGGACTAAATATTTTTTCATACTTGTTATAGCTGCAATAGTATATTTTAGTATGAGCTCTCTGGTGTTTTCTAAGCTACAGTTTTTGAAAAAAACATTTTTTTTTCAAATTTACTACATTTGCTGGATTTTCTTAAATATAAGTTCCCTGATGTTGAACAGTTTGTGCAACGGCTTCAGGGTTTTCCTCTAGTACAAAATGTGTACAAGATCTGTGATATAAATAGAGGTACTACAATCCTCTTTGTAATTGTAACATCAGTCTTCAGAATAAATACTGTACTTTAAAGGCTATATTTTCTGAAAGATTATTTTAGAGTACTTGCACTATTTATGCTTTTATTAAGTATGAACTTTCTGATGTTAAGACGTGAGGAGATATTAATGGCTTCTCCACATCCTTTATATTTGCACATCTTTTCCCAAGCGTAAATGCTTTCCTGTACAATAAGGTGTGAGCATTTAAGTTTTTCCATATTCTTCACACTTTTCTCCGGTATGAATTATCTTAGCTACAATAAAATGTGACAATCATTTAAAGGCTTTGTAACATTCTTCATATTACTAGGCTTTTGCACCAGTATAATTTCTTTTATGTTTGGAAAAATGTGAGGTGTTGTTAAAAGCATTGTCACATCTTTCAGGCTTTTAAAGTTTCTCTTCAGCATAAATTATCTTATGTCATTTAAGAACTGAAAACTAAGTCTGTGCCACATTCTAATTTAGTTCAATCATTGTGGAAGTCAGTGTGGTGATTCCCAAAGAATCTTGAACCAGAAATACCATTTGACCCAGCAATCCCATTACTGGGTATATACCCAAAGGAATATAAATCAATCTACTATAAAGACATATTCACACATATGTTTATTGCAGCATTATTTATAAGAGCAAAGATATGGAAGCAACCCAAATGCCCATCAGTGAAAGACTGGATAAAGAAAATGTGGTACATATACAACTTAGAATATTATGCAGCCATAAAAGGGAATGAGATTATGTCATTTGCAGGGACATGGATGAAGCTGGAAGCCATCATCCTCAGAAAACACAGGAACACAAAGCCGTATACCACATTTCTCATCTGTAAGTGGGAGGTGAACAATAAGAACACATGGACACAGGGAGGGGAACAACACATATGAGGCCTCTTAGGTGATGGGGGGCGGTGAGGGGAGAAACAGCTAATGCATGTGGGGCTAAAAACCTAGATGATGGGTTGATAGGTGCAGCTAATCACCATGGCACACATATATATGTAACAAACGTGTATGTTCTGCACATGCATCCTGAAACTCAAAAGAAAAATAAACTTTTTCACATTCTTCACATTTGTAGAGTTTATTTTTCATAAGAATTCCTGTGTTTAGTAAGAGTTGAGCACTTGGCTAAAGGCTTTGCCACATTCTTCACATTTGTAGGGTTTCTTTCCAGCATGAATTCTCTTATGTTTAGTAAGGATTGAGGACTGGTTCAAGGCTTTGCCACATTCTTCACATTTATAGGGTTTCTCTCCAGTATGACTTATCTTATGTCTAGTAAGGGTTGGGGAACAGTTAAAAGCTTTGCCACAAACTTCACATTTGTAGGGCTTCTCTCCAGTATGAATTCTCTTTACTAAGAATTGAGGATTGGTTAAAGGCTTTGCCACATTCTTTACATTTGTAGGGCTTCTCTCCAGTATGAATTCTCTTACGTTGAGTAAAAGTTGAGGACACACTGAAGGCTTTTCTACATTCTTCAGATTTGTAGGACTTCTTTTTAGTATGAATTATCTTATGCTGAGTTAGATGTGAGGAACAGTTAAACGCTTTGCCACATTCTTCACATTTGTAGGGCTTCCCTCCAGTATGAATTATCTTATGTGTAGTAAGGTATCAGGACTTCTTAAAGGATTTGCCACATTCTCCACATTTGTAGGGTTTCTCTCCAGTATGAATTCTCTTACGTTGAGTAAGGGTTGAGGACAAACTAAAGGCTTTCCTACATTCTTCAGATTTGTAGTTTCTTTTCAGTATGAATTATCTTATGCTGAGATAGGTGTGAGGAACAGTTAAATGCTTTGCCACATTCTTCACATTCATAGGGCTTCTCTCCAGTATGAATTTATGAATTATCGTATGTGTAGTAAGCTGAGAGGACTTCTTAAAGGATTTGCCACATTCTTCACATTTGTGGGGTTTCTCTCCAATATGAATTCCCTTATGTCGAGTAAGAGTTGAGGACACACTAAAGGCTTTCCCATGTTCTTCAGATTTGTAAGGTTTCTCTCCAGTATGAATTATCTTATGCTGAGTTAGGTGTGAAAGTGTACAAAATGATTTGCTACATTCTATACATTTGAAAGGTTTCTTTCCAGAATGTCTTATGTGTATTTAAATTTGAAAATTTATGAAAGACTTTCACATCTTCATTACATTGATATATTTTGCTCTAGGTAGTTGTCAAACATTGGTTAAGTCCATCATAACCTCTTTTGTGCACCTTACAGTTATCCACATTTTTACAGACTTTTCTTAATTGTAAGTTCTCATGTTCACATTTATCATAACTCCTCAGTATCACTTTAGGGAAATAATCTTTCATGTCTTGCTCTAGGCAGAGGTCTTTAGCAAAATGAAAACACACAACTAAAAGAAATCAAACAACAAATTACTTCATTTACTAGACTTACATGAATATACAAGTCTAACCTATAAAATTATATGAGCTATATAAAGCGAGATGGCATAGCAAAATACCATGAGCTCTAATTTTTAAAACAAATATATACATGTAACATATACTGACCAAAATACATTTGTGGAAAACTTATAAAAGACTTAAATGTCTGCCATGCCCCAGGTGGGTACAATGCAAAGAGCCACAAAAAAAATAAATAAATAAAAGTCAGTTACATTTACCCAAATCAGGTCTTTTTACTTCCCAGTATAAAATAGTGCATTCAAAAGTAAATTGCCAACTCTTGGTTTCTATTTTAAAAGTCAAGAAAAATACTGGGACATACATCTTCATTTCCCACTTCTACAGGTCTTTGCTGACACTGTTTCTTGTCTCCCATGACATAAAGTGCTGAAAGGAATGATGTTATACTTTGGCATGACAGTTTGAGTCTGATGAGATTGAAAGTAAATGTTACAGCAGCAGAGAGAGTGCAGCGCCACAGATAGGGAACAGGTGTAGAAAATGGTTAGTATTAAGAAGAAACAGGCCGAGCGCAGTGGCTCACGCCTGTAATCCCAGCACTTTGGGAGGCCAAGGCGGGCGGATCATGAGGTCAAGAGTTTGAGACCATCCTGGTCAACACGGTGAAACCCCATCTCTACTAAAAATACAAAAATTAGCTGGGTGTGGTGATATGTGCCTGTAGTCTCAGCTAGTTGGGAGGCTGAGGCAGGAGAATCACTTGAACCCAGGAGGCGGAGGATGCAGTGAGCCAAGATCGCGCCACTGCACTCCAGCTTGGACACAGAGCGAGACTCTGTCTCAAAAAAAAAAAAAAAAAGAAACGAAACAAACTCTTTTAACTAAAAAATAAACATAAACTTTTAGGCAAGAAACATCCTAAGAACATCTTTGAGAGTCTTTCAGAATCTCTAGCAAAGACAACTGGTTTCAGACTATGCCAGGAAAAAGCAACATTATAAATATTGTGATGGGTAGCATTTTTAAAATGTCCAAATCTCAATCAAAGATTATAATGTATATGAAATATTAGGGCAACATGGCCCCATCATAAAAATTATCAAATTTTCAGAAAGCAGCCACCAAAAAAGATGTATAGATTAATTTTACAAATGTAAAATGAAGTGAGTAATACTAAATCAGTGACATAGAAACAGATAACTATTGAAAATCAGACAAATAACCCCAAAAATATTAAAAATATCAAAAAACAAATTGTGGAGGTAAAAAATACAAAAAGAAATAACTGAAACATTCTAGTAGTAAGATAAATGATATAAAAAACAAGTTCAAGTAACAAACTAGTATACACAAGATATTTATAATAAACACACACATAAGCACAATTTCAAAAGTCACAGACAAGATAATCTTAGAAGCTGCAAGACAAAAGTGTTGTGTCATTTATAAGCATAGTCTTATATTATAACCTGTGAATTTGTCAACATAAATTCTGAGGGCCAGAAAGAAACTGTGTGATATCATCAAAGTCCTGAAAAAAAAAAATAGGTATCATGTGAGAATAAGACCATCAGCAAAAATGTACTACCACAAAAAACAGGAAAGAAAAGACCTTCTAAAATAACCAAATCCCAAGAAAGTATGTTGACACTGCATATACCCTATATATCTAAGATGCTGAAAGGGTTCTTTCCCCTGAAAAAAACATGATGCAAAAATACAACACATAATCATAAGAAAATACGTAACTTTCTGGGAAAGACATGCACATAAACAAAAATAAAATTCCTCAGCATTATCATAATGGTGGAGAAAATGTCTTATTCTCTACAATTTGAAAGATAAAAGCATAAAAGTTATTATAAACATCTCTTAATAAATATACAACACAAAAAGATATAATAAGCAACACACAAAAAAAGTTGAGGGCAGATGTAATGAGGAAGAACTTTTGTCTACAACTGAACTTAATTTTTTCCAGATTAAAATATACTGTTGTATCTTTTAGATGTTTTATACAATCTCCAAAGTACCACAAAGTAAATACCATATAGATACATAAAAGAAAATAAGAAATAAGTGAAAGCATATCAATACAAAAATTAAAGACACAAAGGAAGACAAATAGAGAAAATGAGAGACAAAGATACAAGAATTGAAACTAACAAAATAAAATTAGTAAGTTTTTCTTTTTTCATAAAAATATTTAAATATATATAAAATTAACTTTCCAATCAAAAGACATACTTTTAATAAAAGGATTTTAAGGAAAAAAAATAGACAAGAATCAACTTGCCTTTCTACAAGAGTCAGTACAGATCTAATGACAAAAATTACAAAAAGTGGAAAGACAGTAGACATTCCATGCAAATATAAACAAAATGAAAACAGAAGAGGTCAAAATAATACTACACAAGCTACATCTTATGTCAAAAACTGTCATATTTTATAAAATGTACTTGAAGTCAAAGCTCCAAAGGGACAAAGAAGGACATTAAACAATAATAAATTCATTCACTGGGAACCTATGACAAATTTGTGTGTGTGTGTGTGTGTGTGTGTATGTATCTCACACTAGGGTCCCCAATATGTAAAGCAAATATTGACAGAACTGAAGAAACACAGAGAGAGCAATAAATTATAGTAGGATATTTTAATACTTCTCTTTCTGTAATAATAATAAAACAAGACAGAATACTGGTAAGGAATATTACTAAGAAAGAATATTAGCAAGACAATATTAATAATAAAACAAGACAGAATATTAGTAAGGAAACAGAGGACTTGAAGGCAGTATAAAACAATTATTCCAAGCAGAGGTATAGAGAACACTCCTCAACTTCAGTATAGACACCCTTCTCAATAGCTCATACAACATACTCCTTAATAGATCACCTGTTAGGCCAAAAGAAAAGACTTAACACATTTTTTAAAACTGAAATTTTATGGATTACTTTCTCTGACCAAAATGGAATGAGTATTTATAGAAAAAACTGAAAAATTCACAAATATACAGAAATTAAGCAACACACCCTTTAGCATGCTCTTATTGAAAGGTTCAAATAGGCCTGGGGTGGTAGCTCATGCCTATAATCCCAGCACTTTGGGAGGCCGAGGCGGGTGGACCATGATGTCAGCAGTTCGAGACCAGCCTGGCCAACATGGTGAAACCCCGTCTCTACTAAAAATACAAAAAAAAAAAAAAAAAAAAAAAAAAAATTAGCTGGGCATGGTGGTGGGCACCTGTAATCCCAGCTGCTTGGGAGGCTGAGGCAGGAGAATCACTTGAACCCAGGAGGCAGAGGTTGCAGTGTGCCCAGACAGCACCACTGCACTCCAGCCTGGGCAACAGAGCAAGACTCCACCTCAAAAAAAAAAAAAAAAAAAGGTTCAAATAATTAATATTGTGAAGATTTTCATACTGCTTAATGTAATCTAAGGATTTAATGCAATGTTTTTCAATTTCTCATTGCATTTTTGAAGAAATAGAAATAGCAACCCCAATCTATTGGAATCTAGAGAGACAATAAAGTACTCAACAATCTTCAAAAAAGGACACAATGTTGGTGGCATCACAGTTCCTTATTTTATTTTTTTTGAGCCGGAGTTTTGCTCTTGTTGCCCAGGCTGAATTGCAATGATGTGATCTCGGCTCACCGCCACCTCTGCCTCCTGGGTTCGAGCGATTCTCCTGCCTCAGCCTCCTGAGTAGCTGGGATTACAGTTTTTTTTGTATTTTTAGTAGAGACAGGGTTTCATCATGTTGGCCAGGCTGGTCTCAAACTCCTGTCCTCAAGTGATCCACCTGCCTCGGCCTCCCAAACTGCTGGGATTACAAGCATGAGACATGGCGCCCAGCCTACAGTTCCTTATTTTAAAGCACACTACAGGCTGGGTGCAGTGGTTCACACCTGTAATCCCAGCACTTTGGGAGACCGAGGCGGGTGGATCATGAGGTCATGAGTTCAACACCAGCCTGACCAACATGGTAAAACCCCATCTCTACTAAAAATACAAAAAGTAGCCGGGCGTGGTTGCACACACCTGTAATCCCAGCTACTCAGGAGGCTGAGGCAGGAGAACTGCTTGAACCTGGGAGGTGGAGGGTGCAGTGTGCCGAGATCGTGCCATTGCACACCAGCCTGGGCAACCAAGTGAGACTCCATCTCAAAAAAAAAAAAATCACATTACAAAGCTACAGAATTAAAACAAGTTGGTTTGAGTATCAAAGTGAAAAAGTAGACTAATCAAATATAATGCAGCACATATGTAAACATTCATATATATGGTGATATGAAGACTAATTTGCATACCCATAATTTTTGCAACATTGTTGCTGAAAGCCAATAGGTAAAAGTAATGCAAATTTTTGTCAGCAAATCATTCAGTAGATATAGTTTGAAATATAAAAGTACTAGATTATCTAGGTTTTGAAAAGCAGAAAGTATTCTAAAAACTAAAAATAAAGCTCAACAACCTTTTCCAAAAAAATGAGCCAGCCACAGGTTTGGACAACATAGACACCAAATCGTATTACAGACCAACTAGGCTTAACAGACTTGTACAAAACTTTGCAGTCAAAAGCAAGACTCTCTCCAGTCAAAACCACAATATTCTTATTTGTACCTGGTGTATTCTGTTCAAACACATACCAACTCATTAAATTTAAGAATACCAGCTGGGTGCAGTGGCGCATTCCTATAACCCCAACACTTTCGGAAACCATGGTGAGAGGATCACTTGGGGCCAGATGTTTGCGAGCAGCCTGAGCAACATAGTGAGACCCTGTTTCTACAAATAATAAAAAAAACTGACCTGACATGGTAGTGCATGTCTGTAGTCCCAGCTGCTTGAGAGGCTGAGATGAAAGAATCACTTAAGCCCAGGAAGTTGAGGCTGCATTGAAACGAAATCATACCACTGCACTCCAGCCTGGGTGACACAGTAAGATCCTGTCTCAAACAACAACAAATTTAAGATGACCAAAATTACACACTGTGTGTTTTCTGACCAAAACTGAATGAAACTAGAAATTAAAAGCAAAAGTGTAACTGGTAAATCCAAAAACATATGAAAATAAAACACTCTTCAACATTTTCTTGCTTAGGGTTCAAAACATTTAATTTTTCAAAGATGTCAATAAAAACCTACAGTGTTGAACAAATTCAACATAATCTCTATAACAATCTCCATAACAATCCCAGTGGTATGGTTTTTCACAGAAATATTTTTTAACATTTTTAAATTTGATTGTAAACTATAGCCAAATATCCATGAAAAACAACAAAGAGGCATTACGCTTTCTGGTTTGAAAACATATTAAAAGCTACAATAAGAAAAACAATCTGGTATGAACAAAAAGATCAACAGATGAAAGAGCAGAATAGAGAGCTCAAAAATAAACCCTTTGGTATCTGATCAAATGATCTTCTGCAAAGCTGCCATGAGCACACAATAGACGGAATATAATTTATTAAAAAAATAATGTTGAAAACTGGATCATGAACACTAATAAAGATGGAATATTTCCTTGAACAATATACAAAATCTATTTTAAATAAAATACTTCAGACCTTAAAAAATAATTAATCTCTTAGAAAAAATATAGGGGATCACATGACATTGTCTTGGCACCATTTTCTTTTCTTTTTTTTTTTTTTCTTCAGACAGAGTCTCGCTCTGTTGCCCAGGCTGGAGTGCAGTGGTGCAATCTCGGCTCACTGCAAGCTCCGCCTCCCAGGTTCACGCCATTCTCCTGTCTCAGCCTCCAGAGTAGCTGTAACTACAGGAGCCCACCACCACTCTCAGCCAACTTTTTGTATTTTTAGCAGAGCCGGGGTTTCACCGTGTTAGTCAGGATGGTCTCGATCTCCTGACCTTGTGATCCACCTGCCTTGGCCTCCCAAAGTGCTGAGATTACAGGCATGAGCCACCGCGCCTGGCCGGTCTTGGCACCATTTTCTTAGAGACGACATTAAATGCATGAGCAACAAAGAAAAGAACAGTAAAAACTTAACGGCACTGTACTTCAAAATTACTGCACATCGAAGAATACATTTAATGGAGTGATAATGCCTCCTAGGAAATGGGTGAAAATATTTGCAAATTACGTGTGATGAGTTAATATTCAGAATATATAAATAACTTTAAAACTGAACAATAAAGTTGAATAATTTGATTTAGAAATAAACAATTGAACTAAATTTTCATCAAAAAAGATACACAAATGGGAAAAAGCATTTAAAAGGACATGCAAAGTTACTAATTTGTAGAGAAATGCATAAAAATTACAATGAAAAACAAAATCACCTCATACCCATTAGAATGAAACTATACATCTTTTAAAAACACCAAATCTGTTGATGATGCAATGAAAATGAAACCCATGCTTATTGGTGGTGGAAAATAAGAATGCAGCCATTATTTCAAAATGTTATAAATCTTGCTCAAATAACTAAAAATGAAATTATCAAATACAGCAATCCCATTTATGAATCTATATCTGAAATATACAACATAAGACACGGAAGAAATATTTGAACATCCATGTTTACTGTAACAGTATTCACAAAAGCTGAAAGGCTGAAGCAACCCAGATCTCTCTTAATTTACGAAAACATGAAAAAATGTAACATGTGTATAGAATAAAATATTATTCAGCCTTAAAAAAATTCTGTCACATTTTAAATTAAACATTAAGAATATTATGTCACCTGAAATAAGCCAGTAACAAAATGCTGAATACCGGATGATCTCACTTATATGAGGTATTTTAAGTAGTTACACTCATATAAACAAAAAGTGGAAGGGTGTTTGTCAAGGGCTGCAGAAAATGTAAAATGGGTTGTTACTTAATGGGTACTGAGTTTTAGTTTTACAAGATGTAAAATTTCTAGAAGTCTTTTGCATAACAATGAAAATATACTTAACATGCCTGAAATGTATAGTTTTCTTTTGAGACAGGCTCTCACTCTGTCAGCCAAATTGGAGTGCAGTGGCACAATTATGGCTCTACTGCAGCCTCAAACTCCCAGGCTCAAGTAATCCTCTCCCCTCAACCTCCCAAGTAGGTGGGACCACAGGTGCAAACCACCATGCCTGGATATTTTTTAAAAATTTTTTTACTGAGGGATCTTTATATGTTGCCTAGGCTGGTCTCAACATTTTGGGCTCAAGTGATCTGCCTGTCTTGGCCTCCTAAAAATCCTGGGATTACATATTTGAGCCACCACCATGCCTGAGCCTGAAATGTACACTTAAATGGAGTTCAGATGATAAATTTTATGTTATGTGTTTTTACAACAATTTTTTCAAAAAAAAAAAAAAACAAAGAGAACTGTAAGTCTTTTCAAAAATTAACCTCAAATCACAAAAGTGTTTCACTCACACAAAGAAAAAAACACATTCATCATTAAACACATGGTGAAAATAAGACTATTCCCATAACTACTTACTTAGAGAAGATAAACAACCATTGCAAATCAGCTAAGAAACAATATATACAAGCCATAACTAAAATTGAGGTCATATTTACAGATAAACACACACACATATATAATCTGATTGTGATAAGATGTATGGTTGATTTACCTACTATTTAAACCCCACACTGACTTAAAGTGTACAAGTGGAATTGCAAATTGTCTAAAATTATAATATATAAGTAAAACCAAAAAACAATAAACTGATATAAAAAAACTACACTGAAAAACACACTAATATGTAAGTGCCAAACAATACTAAGAAAAATGTTTATTTGTAAAATCTGGTATGCAACATTGGTGTACCATTAAAAAACAATTTGTATAGTTAACTATAATATTTGACTGTAACTGTGTGCTCAGGAAAGGCAGGTATTTTGAATCATTAGCATGTACTGTATGGAAGTAAAATTTCACAGAAAATGCAGTATAATCATGAATAGAAGATTCTAATGAGAAACTTTTAATAAATAAGCATTTTAAAAATGAATTAAGTTTTATGTTTTACATATATGCTATACTTACACGAAATGAAATTGCTGTAATCCAACTTAAGAAGCAAATAGCCTCACATTACTAAATAAAAATTATATACGTATCTCTCTCTCTCTCTCTCTCTCTCTCTCTCTCAGAATACAGTTAGAACCTCTGATATATAAAACACATATTTGGGAATATATTAGGTTATTATTTAGATACAGGCTGAAGAATGTGGGTGAAAATCCTATAATTCCTTTTTGCCTGCAGCAAACTTAAATTTATAAGTAACTATTTTAGTAAATATTGAGTGCCTACTAATTATCTAATTTACTTCAAACATAACATGTAAATGCTGGCATATTGTCCTAAATGTCTGAATCTAAAATTACGTACAAATTTAAAACAGAAAACAGAAGTAAAGGCCAGACACCATGGCTCATGCCTGTAATCCCAGCACTTTAGGAGGCGGAGGTGGGTGAATCACCTGAGGTCAAGAGGTCAAACCCCATCTCTACTAAATACAAAAATTAGCTGGGTGTGGTAGCAGGAGCCCGTAATCCCAGCTACTTGGAAGGCTGAGGGATGAGAATCCCTTGAACCTAGGAGACAGAGGTTGCAGTGATCTGAGATTGCAACACTGCACTCCAACCTGGGTGGATGACAGAGTGAGTGACAGAGTGACGGGTGACAGAGTGAGACTCCGTTTCAAAAAAAAAAAAAAAATAGAAGTGAAAACATATAGGGAGAATGACATCAGTAGGATAAAGAAATAAAAGATTCCCTATTTACTTATCCCCCAAAGGCAAAAAAATTTGTCAGCCATCCCTGACAAAAAATGCCTTTCTAAAAGAGTCAGGCATCATGGCTCACACCTGTAATGACAACTACATGGTACATTAAAATCAGAGAATTTCTTCAGGCCAGAAGTTCATGCCAGCCTGGGTTATGTAGCAAGACCCCATCTCACAAATAAATGCCTTTAAGAGAGCTTTGAGGTCCAGGGAGGGAATTGTGAAACTGCTAAAGCCCAGAATTCAGCAGTGTTCCTTTTCAGAGGGCAGGTTCTAATCAGGTGGCAAACTATGGGACCCCTGTTCTTGGCTCCAGACAGGAAATGGTCTACTCAACTTGGTCCCACTGAGAATTCTGAACTTACTCTGTAATCATCCCAAATTCCTCCCAGCCACAGTCTGGGAGAGGTCCTGTCCTTCCAGAGGCCTGGAGGAAGACACCCATTTATAGCCACACAGCAGGCCTGCAAGACCTTGGCCTTTACTGTGGTCCCTGAAGCAGTTCAATGACTCAGTTCCAGCTCGCTGAGCCACAGTACATGGGCAGTTCTGCCACATAGAACCACACAGTGATCTGGGGAAATGCTCTCTGGTTCTTAGTGAAAGCCATACTCTTCCACATCCCAATATAAGGCCCAGCATTTGGAGACCTGACTGCAAAAGCCTGCCCTAGTGTCTCCCCTACAGAGCAAAGTCCTGAAGGATAGTCACTCTGTCCAACAATAAAATGGGAATTACAACTACTCAAGCCCCTTGTAATGAGCCAACTAAAGGTGGACCCTAGTGAAGACCCAGCAGCCTTTGTGACCAAGCTACAACCCCTCTCTACCACAAACCCAGAGAGCATCCCATCGTTCTGGGGGCCCAAGAAAAGAAGAGCTTTACCTCTTGAAAGCAGTTTCTAAAAACCTGAAGCGGTGTTTGCTCCTTCAAATTCACAGACACCAATGCAAAACTATATTGTGCCCATTGTTAACACTTCTATTTTAATATATCACTGGAAGTGTGTGGCAAAACAATTAGTTAAAAAATAAAAAATAGTCATTGAAATTGAAGACAAGTAAGTAAAAAGTTGCTGTTGATGGATTATATAATGTTAGATATAAAAAAAACCATGAGCAGTATAGTAAAACCTTTCTAAACTAACAAATACCCTCAGTAAATTAGCAAAATATAAAATTAAGATACAAGTTATGGTTCCATATACTTAAAACAAACTATCTGATAAAAGAGGAAGAAAACAACCTTATTCACAATAGCATTAAAATAATAAATTTCTGCAAACAAATTTAAGGAAGGAGGTTAAAAATCTTTACAATTAAACATATATTAAAGAAATCAGAAGACACATAAATTTAAAAATATGTCATGTCTACGGATTGAAAGAATAAATATTGTTAAAGTGCCATATTATCCAAAGTGATCTACAGATTCAATAACCTCCCTATCAAAATTTCAGTGGTATTTTGTCACAGTAATAGAAAATACTATCCTAAAATTTGCATGTAACTACAATAAACTTTGAATAGCCAAAGCAATCTTAAGAAAAATGAACAAAGCAGAGAGACACCCTACTTTATAATTTCAAACTATATTTCAAGACTATAGTAATACAAACATGAAGGAACATGCAGAAAAAATTAACAACAACAAAAAAACCCCTAATGGAACTGAAATCACTACTCTCACACATTTCAGACAGGATGCAAAAAGAGAACTTAAAAAAGAGTTTAACATAGAATTTCTCAAAATTATGCAGATATTTGTGTGTCCCCCAAAATAATGAAGAAATGGTCAAATTGCACAGTCTCTTATATGCCACAATGAGGACTCTGGCGCTCACTGTAAACTTGAAGGAAGTTCACTGAAGAGAAAGTAGAATCCTCACAGAATTTAAAAGCCTAAGACAGAAAATGCCCCTACGTGAGAGAAAAATTAAAAAACAAAAACAAAAACAAAAAACAGCTTTCAGAAACTATTTCTTTTGGAACATAGCTTCCCAAATCACATTTTAAAAACTGGCTTTTCTCCTTGACCTTTGGACCTCTCATCTGTGTCATCTGTTGTGTTCACTCTCACCTACCTGGGGTTTCATCTACCATCTTATGTCTCTTCATATTCCAGGGCTCTTTTTCTTTCTCCAGACAGGTGAAATCTGGCTTAGAGGCAGCAATACCTGTTTTATTAAAAATAAGTAACATAAATTTGCATATATTCTGTAATTACCAACTTAGTAATGTGCTCAGTAAAGAGAATGTAACAGAATATTTTAGGGCTGGGTGCGTTGTCTCATGCCTGTAATCCCAGCACTTTGGGAGGATGAGGCAGGCAGATCACAAGGTCAGGAGATCGAGACCATCCTGGCTAACACAGTGAAACCCCGTCTCCACTAAAAATACAAAAAATTAGCCTAGACGTGGTGACACACACCTGTAGTCCCAGCTACTCGGGAGGCTGAGGCAGGAGAATCGCTTGAACCCAGAAAGCAGAGGTTGCAGTGAGCTGAGATCACACCATTGCACTCCAGCCTGGGCTACACAGCGAGACTCCATCTCAAAAAAAAAAAAAAAAAAGAATATTCTAGTAAGTTAACCCCAAAATGCTAATTTATAACAGAAATTTCTAAATATTTAGAAAATATTTTAAATGTGTAGGTTTTTAATTTTAGTACCTGGTACTACTAAATCAAAAATTGATGGTGGCACTCAGATTTTAAGCTGTGGGTAACAATATTTTATGCCACTAAATTTCTGGAATTACCACTAATTTAGATTGAAGTATTCAGATCAGCTCAGGAATGTAGAAAGCTCAGGTCAAGACGAAACATCATGAAGAAATTCTTTTTTACACGGACAAATCCCCAAGATTTTCTTGAAAACAGGGATCTGAAACTAATTTGTGCAAAGCATAAATTACCAAAGAACATTCTACAAAGAAATGAAACATTTAGGGTATATTAGAAATTATTATCCTCACCTAGGAAGACCAGGTTTCTGTAGTTTTCTAACATCACATTTCTATATAAATTCTGCTGTGTTGTGTTCAGGCATTGCCACTCTTCCAGGGAGAATTCTATGCCACATCCCTAAATGTCAATGGTATCTGAAAAAGAATCACACACAACATACACACACAACACACACACACACACACACACACAAACACACACATACACATTTAGCAAGTGACCATGGGCAGAATTTTAAATTTGACTCAGTGTGAAATGAAAGAGTAAAAAGAACTGGTTCTGGACTTATAGGAGTGACTGAAATTATCCAATAAAATAATTTTCAACACAGAAGTATTCCCTGATGTATTCTCTAATCTGAGAAAAAACAATGGCATAAGATCCACAACATCAGTGTATATGTGATATTTTTCTGAATAATGAAGTTTTAAATTAGAGGCATGAACACAAACATGTACATTTTTTAGTGCTATATTTACACCATACAGAATGAATTGTGCATATTTTTCAGATCAAAGAGACATGCTGAGTTAGCAGATACCTTTCAAATTTTAATGTGTACAATAAACTGAAAATCTTGTTAATGCAGATTATTTTTTCAGAAGATCTGGAATAAAGTTTGAGTTGCTGAATTTCTAACAAGCCCACCAGTAATACCAATGTTTTTGACCCAAAAATACTATTTTCTCAGACATCCAGTAAGTGAAAGTATTTTTCCCGGTTTTTCTGGCCTGTAAACAAAGATGAGAGCCTTCATTTTCCAAAGACAGATATAAGCAAAGAAAACCTAAGAAAGAAGGGCAGCTGCCAGATTAAATATGATGATTTATGCACATCAGCTGCATAAAGATACTTAATAATAAACAGAAACATAATTAACTCTACAGTGAAAAAAATCTGTGAGCGAGCTCTTTAACCAAGTGAATCACTAACATCAAGTGCACTAGGACAAATTTTTATGATGTGCTGCTACACACAAAAAGACACAGCATCACTGCTGTGATACTGCCACCCCAAAAGCAAATTATAGTCTGAATTTAACCATAAAGAACCATCAGTTTTGGACACGTGCAGTGGCTCACGCCTGTAATCCCAGCACTTTATCACGAGGTCAGGAGATCAAGACCATCCTGGCTAACATGGTGAAACCCCGTCTCTCCTAAAAAAAAAAAAAAAAAAAAAAAAATTAGCTGGGTGTGGTGGCAGGCACCTGTAGTCCCAGCTACTTGGGAGGCTGAGGCAAGAGAATGGCGTGAACCTGGGAGGCGGAGTTTGCAGTGAGCCGAGATCACACCACTGCACTCCAGCCTGGGAGACAGAGCTAGACTACATCTCAAAAACAAACAAACAAACAAAAAAAACACCATCAGTTTTATGCAAAGTTCAAGATATAGATATCTCCCATGTCCTGTAACTTTTAATAGTGATTTTAAGTAGTCTTTCTTAAGCACTCTAGAGAGCAGGTATCTCCTAATATTTTTTTCTAGAAGATTTTGGGTAATAAATGTCATCCTGTTTAAATAAGCATTTTTTTAATCCTGTTCTGCATACAGCTAATAGAGAACACAGATCAAACCTTCACACTATACATTCTCCATCTACACTAAAAACCCCAGCTTTTACCAAGAGGAATATTGAGTATCCACACCTTCCCATGTTCAACAGCAATGAAGGGAACATTTTTAATATTGCAACTTATAAATTCATAGTGAAAATTTTGCATGGTATATAAGCCATGATGTAGAGAATATAAAAAAAAAACTCTGATATATAAAAAATATTTTTCAGAGACCCTTGACTACTATAATGATTTTAAAAAGTAGTTAAACTCATTAAGGAGGAAAAGCACAAGTAAAAAGTAAAAGTTTGCAGGTACTAAACGCATGGTATACCAGGAGGAAAAGTGGACACAGATGATTTGAGACATGTTTAGCTGAAAAAAAAAAAAAGCCATTTTCTCTTCTTTCTCCTCCTCCTCTGAAATTCCTGCTCAGATGAGATTCTCTGGACAAATTATAACTGCATCTTGAGAATATGCCCTTAAAGGTGTCAGCACCGCCTGTTTACCTGCTACCACCATACTCACAGGCAGAAGAACCAAGGCTTACAGAAAAAGTCCCCCCATTTCTGTCTAACAGAAGAGATTCTGGAACAAAGAACTGCTCCATGAAGCTAAAAATGTAAGTTTCTCCTTTCCTGTCCTCAGGTGTCCTCCCCTGCCACAGACACCAGCAATTTCTGCTACAGTAATGAAAATGCGGCCAACATTGCCCTGTCCCAACCAAACCCAAACAGCGAGCAGGGCCTGTGACCACCCTTTAGTGCAAAGGTGGAATTTACCTCTCATGAATGTATCTTGAAGCCCTCATACCTGATTCTGGCCTCAACTTAGAGTCACATGAGCTAGTTAATTAAAACAACATGGATGCTTCCACCCAGAACAATAAACAGAACCTGTGCAAAGGGCACAAGTAAAGAGATTTCTGCAAATTGGCATTACCTCTCAAGCTTTTTTTTTTTTTTTTTTTTTTTTGAGACAGAGTCTCACTCTGTCACCCAGGCTGGAGTGCAGTGGCATGATCTTGGGTCACTGCAGCCTCTGCCTCCTGGGTTCAAGTGATTCTCATGCCTCAGCCTCCCAAGTAGCTGGGATTACAGGCATGAGCCACCATGTCCATCTAATTATTTATTTTTTTTTTTTGAGACGGAGTCTCACTCTGTTGCCCAGGCTGGAGTGCAGTGGTGCAATCTCAGCTCACTGCAAGCTCTGCCTCCCAGGTTAAGGCCATTCTCCTGCCTCAGCCTCCCGAGTAGCTGGGACTACAGGCGCCTGCCACCATGCCCGGCTAATTTTTTGTATTTTTAGTAGAGCTGGGATTACAGGTGTGAGCCACCATACCCGGCCAAATTTTGATATTTTTAGTAGAGACAGGGTTGGCCAGCTTGGACCTCTCAAGCTTTAATGAGCTCAAAAATCACTTGTAAATTTAGCCCCATTTTATGTAATGTGATTCTGAGGTTTGGAAAGGGTCCAAATGAGAGTTTTAAACCAGTCCTCTGTCAATGCTGATGTTGCTACTCCTGGACTCATTATTGGCATTAGTTAGAGAAAGCAGGCACAGGCCAGGTGCAGTGGCTCATGCCTGTAATCCCAGCACCTTAGGAGACTGAGGCAGGCACATCACCTGAGATCAGGAGTTCCAGACCAGCCTGGCCAATATGGCAAAACCCTGTCTCTACTGAAAATACAAAAATTAGCTGGAGGTGGTGGTAGGTGCCTGTAATCCCAGCTGCTTGGGAGGTTGAGGCAGGGAGAATTACTTGAACCCAGGAGACGGAGGTTGCAGTGAGCCGAGATTATGCCACTGAACTCCAGACTGGGTGACAGAGTGAGACTCCATCTCAAAAAAAAAAATAGAGAAAGGTCCAGCACAGAGTCCCTTACACTCAGCACTCTTGTTGTAACACAAATACTTCTGGTACAAATGAAGACAACCAATCTCCATCCTAAAGTTTCATATTGTTTCCTGGCTCTTTAAAGTTTTCAGAGGAAACAGAAGGCAGCAGTGTCTGAATGAGTCTGCATTAGAAAAACAACATGTGCACGTGTACTATTGCAATGTTTGCTGTGTGCTCAAGAGTATGTTACAAAGCACTGTGCTGGGAATAACACATTGTATGACTTAATCCTCATAACACCCTGAAAGTTGGTGCTAAGAGATTAACAATTCCCCAAATTTAGATAAAGGGCCCAGCATTTTTATTTCCTCTTCTGTTTCTCTATTATTGGTTTTTAAAAAACTGTAGAGAATAAAAGCTAAATGTAGAACAGAGGAGAGGAATATAGAAAGGAAAAGTTTAATGGAGTTTAGACAAATTTTTATGGTGTTTATATTTAATTTTTGTGACTTGTGGAACAACTACTGGATCTGCAGGAATAGAAAACAAGTTGCTAAATGGAATGTCTCTGCAACCACTGGTTTTAATAAAAATTAAGACCCTAAAACACATACTTTATTTTTCCTATTTATCTGCTTTTGGGTTTTAGGAAATCGTGAGCACCAGCTCTAGAAAGGCATCAGAATTCCCCAGCAAAAACTCATCTCTTCTAATCAGTTCTGAGAGGCAACACGCCAGGGGTGGGTCAGATCTAATAAGGCCTCCAAAAACGGTGAATCCGAACAGAACTGGAGTACACAGTGGACCCTATATGGAATTTTGTTCTCTATGCCACAGGGGTATTTCCAATTGGCTACAATAGCCAAGTCTCTGGATGTGCTCTTGAATTCTTGGACACCTGAATTTCAGTAGACATGGGATTCAGGCATTTAAATAGTAACCTCGGGCACCCTATGTGCACTTAAAAGAATGTTTATGAAGAAAAAAGCAGAAGAAAGAAAGTGTTTTAAAAAAATCTATGGGTGCACTTGAATAAAGCAAGTCCTATGAAGAGATGTCAATTCTGACACAATAATACAACACCCCACTGACAGTATTAGACAAATCACTGAGACAGAAAATTAACAAAGATATAGGACCTAAACTCAACACTTGACCAAATAGTCCTAATAGACACTTATAAAACTCTCCATCTAAAACCAACATCGTATACATTCTTCTCATTACCACATGTGACATACTCTAAAATTGACCACACAATCAGAAATACAACAATCCTTGGCAAATTCAGTAATCCCAAAATCATACTAAATGCTCACTTAGACCACATCTTCATAAAGATATAATTCAACACAAAGAAAAACATTTGAAAAGATACAATTACATGAAAATTAAACAACCTTCATCTGAATGACTTTTGGGTAAATAATGAAATTAAGGCACAAATCAAGAAGTTCTTTAAAACAAATGAGAACAGTGATACAACATACTAGAATCTCTCCAACACAGCTAATGTGAGGTTAAAAGGAGAATTTACAGGATTAAATGCTCACATCAAAAAGTTAGAAAGATCTCAATTTAACAATTCAACATCATAAATAAAAGAATGAGAGAAGCAAGAGCAAACCAACCCCTAAGCTAGCAGAAGACAAGAAATAACCAAACTCAGATCAGAACTGAAGGAGATTTAGACGCAAAAAGTCATACAAGGCCAGGCATGGTGGCTCACGCTTGTAATCCCAGCACTTTGGGAGGCTGAGGTGGGCGGATCATGAGGTCAAGAGTTTGAGACCAGCCTGACCAACATGGCGAAACCCCGTCTCTACTAAAAATACAAAAAATTAGCTGGGTGTGGTGGTGCATGCCTGTAATCCCAGCTACTTAGGAGGCTGAGGCAGGAGAATTGCTTGAACTTGGGAGGTGGAGATTGCAGTGAGCCGAGATTGTGCCAAAGCACTCCAGCCTGGGCAACAGAGCAAGACTCTGTCTCAAAAAAAAAAAAAAAAAAGTGATTCAAAAGATCAAGAAATCCAGGAGTTAAATCTTTTAAATAAATCAATAAGATAAATAAACCACTAGCAAGATTAGTGAAGAAGATCCAAATAAACCACTAGCAAAATTAGTGAAAAAGATTCAAATAAACACAAGAAATGACAAATGGGACATTACCACTGACCCCACAAAAATGCAAGTAACTACTGAAGTCTACTATGAACACCTCTATGCACACAAACTAAAAAATCTAAAAGAAATGGATAAGTTTCTGGACAAACACATCCTCCTAATATTAAACAAAAACAAATTAAAGCCCAGAATAGAACAATAACAAGCTCCAAAACTGAATTAGTAGTAAATAGCCTACCAGTCAAAAAAACCCAGGACCACATAGATTCACAGCTGAATTCCACCAGATGTACAAAGAAAAGCTGGTATTACACTTCCTAAAACTATTACAAAAAATTGAGAAGGGACTCCTCCCCAGCTCATTATATAATAAGAGCCATCATTCTGATACCAAAACCTGGCAAAGATAAAGCAAAAAAAGAAAACTTCAGGGCAAAATCCTTCATGCACACTGATTCAAAAAAAACCAAATGCAGCAGCAAGCACATCAACAAGCTAATCCACTATCATCAAGTAGGCTTTATTCCTGGAGTCAAGGTTGGTTCAACATAAACAAATCAATGATTCATCACTTAAACAGAACTAAAGGGAAAAACCACAAGATTATCTCAATAGATGCTGAAAAAGCTTTCAATAAAAATTAACATTCTTCATGTTTAAAACCCTCAACAAACTAGGCATTGAAGGTACATACTTCAAAATAATAAGTTATCTGTGACAAATCCACAGTCAAAATACTCAATGGACACAAGCTGGAAGCATTCCTTCTTAAAAACTGACACAAGACAAAGATGTCCTCTCTTACCACTTTTATTCAACATAGAATTGGAAGTCCTGGCCAGAGCAGTCAGGCAAGAGAAAGAAACGAAAGGTCCAAACAGGAAGAGAGGAAATAAAACTAACGCTGTTGGCAGATGACATCTTTCTGTATCTACAAAACCCTCTAGTCTTGGAAAAGCTCTTTAAACCAACAAACAACTCCAGCAAAGTTTCAGGATACAAAAGAAATGTACAAAAATCAGTAGCACCCCTGTACTTCAACAACATCCAAGCCAAAAGCCAAATCAAAAACACAATCTCATTCACAATCGACACAAAAGAATAAAATATCTAGAAATACAGCTAACTAGGGAGGTGAAAGATATCTATGACAAGAATGGTCATACTGGCCTGGCATGGTGTCCATCGCCATCGCCTACAATCCCAGCACTTTGGGAGGCAGAGATGGGTAGGTAATTTGAGGTCAGGAGTTCAGGACTGGACTGGCCAAAATGGTGAAACCCCATCTCCACCAAAAAATACAAAAATTAGCCAGGCATCTTGGTGCACGCCTATAGTACCAACTACATGGGAGTCTAAGGTGACAGAATTGCTTGAACCAGAGAGATGAAGATTGCAGTGAGCCGAGATGGGGCCACTGAGCTCTAACCTGGGTGACAGAGTGGCAGCTTGTTTCAAAAAAAAAAAAAAAAAAGGGCATGAGGCCTAATGAAATTTAATGCTATTCCTATCAAACTACCAAAACATTCTGAACAGAACTAACAAACACTATTTTAAAATTTACATGGAACAAACAAACAGAAAAACCCCAAATAGCCAACCAATCCTAAGCAAAAAGAACAAAACTAGAGGCATTACATTACCTGACTTCAAACTATATTACAAGGCTATAGAAACCCAAAGCAGCATGGTACTACTGGTACAAAAGCAGACTTATAGACCAATGTGATAGAGAGAGCTCAGAAATGCCACCCATTTACAACCATCTGATTTTTGACAAAGCTGACAAGAGGAATGTGTGAAGAATTCTCTATTTAATAAATGGTGCTGGGATAACTAGCTAGCACTATGTAGAAGACTGAAAATGGATCGCTTCCTTACACCATATACAAAAATCAACTCAAGATAAATTAAAGACTTAAATGTAAAATTTAAAATTATAAAGAAAAAAAATAGGCCGGGTGTGGGGCTCACGCATGTAAACCCAGCACTTTGGGAGGTCAAGGCAGGCAGATCACCTGAGGTCAGGAGATCGCAACCAGCCTGGCCAACATGGTGAAACTGTGTCTATACTAAAAATATAAAAATTAGCTGGGCGTGGTGGTAGGCACCTGTAATCCCAGCTACTCAGGGGGCTGAGGCTGGAGAATTGCTTGAACCAGGGAGGCAGAGGTTGCAGTGTGCCGAGATTGCGCCATTGCACTCCAGCCTGGGTGACAGAGTGAGACTCCATCTCAAAAAAAAAAAAAAAAAAAATTTCCTGGAAGGTAACCTAAATAATACCATTCCAGACATAGAAACTAGCAAATATTTTATGAAGAAGATATCAAAAGCAATTGCAACAAAAGCAAAAATTGACAAATGGAACCTTACTGAACTAAAGAGCTTTTTCACAGCAAAAGAAACTATCAACAGAGTAAACAGGCATCCTACAGAATAAAAGAAAATATTTGCAAACTATGCTTCTGACAAAGATCTAATATCCAGAATCCATGAACTTAAATTTATAAGAAAAAAAACTTATTAAAAAGTAGGCAAAGGACATGAACAGATCTTTTTTTTTTTTTTTTGAGACAGAGTCTTGCTCCATCTCCCAGGCTGGAGTGCAGTGGCGCTATCTCGGTTCACTGCAACCTCCGCCTCCCGGGTGCCGGTTCAAGCAATTCTCCCACCTCAGCCTCCCAAGTAGCTGGGATTACAGGCACACACCACCATGCCCAGCTAATTTTTGTATTTTTAGTAGAGACAGGGTTTCACCATGTTGGCCAGGCTGGTCTTGAACTCTTGATGTCGTGATCCACCTGCCTCGGCCTCCCAAAGTGCTGGGATTACAGGCATGAGCCACCACGTCTGGCCTGAACAGATGCTTTTTAAAAAAAGACATATGTGTGGCTAAAAGCATATGAAAAAATGCTCATCACCAATCAGTAGAGATATGCAAAGAAAAACCACAGCAAAATACTTTCTCACACCAGTCAGAATGGCTATTACTCAAAAGTTAAAAAATGACAGATGCTGGCAAGGTTGTGGAGAAAAGGGAATGCTTATACACTGCTTGTGGGAGTGTAAATTAGTTCAACCATTGTGAAAAGCAGTGTGGTGATTCCTCACAGAACTGAAGACAGAATTACCATTTGACCCAGCAACCTCATAATTGCCCAAAGAAATATAAGTTATTCTGTCATAGACACATGCACATGCATGTTCACTGTGGCACTATTCACAATAGCAAAGACATGGAATCAACATGCTCATCAAAAATGGCAGACCGGATAAAGAAAACATGGTATGGCTGGGCAAAGTGGCTCATGCTTATAATTCCAGAATGTGGGAAGTCAAAACAGGTGGATTGCCTAAGTTCGAGTTTGAGACCAACCAAGGCAACATTGGTTGGTCTACAAAAAATACAGAAAGACAAATTAGCCAGTCGTGGTGGCGTGCACCTGTAGCCCCAGCTACTTGGAGAGCTGAGGTAGGAGGATTGCTTGAATACAAGATGTTGAGGCTTCAGTGAGCCAAGATTGTGCCACTGCACTCTAGCCTGGGTCTCCCCCCAAAATAAAATAAAATATTTAAAAGAAAATATGGTACACAAACATCATGGAATACTATGTGGCCATAAAAAAGAACAAGATTATGTCCTTTGCAGCAACATGAACAGAGCTGAAGCCCATTATCCTTAGAAAACTAATACAGAAAGAGAAAACCAAACGCATGTTCTCATTTATAAGTTAAGAGCTAATAACAAGAAAACATGAGGCCGGGCGCGGTGGCTCATGCCCGTAATCCCAGCACTTTGGGAGGCTGAGGCAGGTGGATCACGAGGTCAGGAGATCAAGAGCATCCTGGCTAACACAGTGAAACCCCATCTCTACTAAAAAAAAATAAAAAAATAAAAAATTAGCTGGGCATGGTGGCAGGCGCCTATTCGGGAGGCTATTCGGGAGGCTGAGGCAGGAGAATGGCGTGAACCCGGGGGGCGGAGCTTGCAGTGAGCCGAGATCGTGCCACTGCACTCCAGCCTGGGAGACAGAGTGAGACTCTGTCTCAAAAAAAAAAGAAAAAGAAAGAAAAGGAAACATGGACACAGGCTGGGCGCGGTGGCTCACGCCTGTAATCCCAGCACTTTGGGAGGCCAAAGTGGGCAGATCACCAGAGGTCAGGAGTTCAAGACCAGCCCGGCCAAGATGGCAAAACCTCATCTCTACTACAAATACAAAAATTAGCCGTGCATGGTGGTGCACGCCTGTAATCCCAGCTACTTGAGAGGCTGAGGCAGGAGAATCACTTGAACCCAGGAGGCCAAGGTTGCAGTGAGTCGAGATCGCACCATTGCACTCCAGCCTGGGCGACAGAGCAAGAATCTGTCTTTAAAAAAAAAGAAAAAGAAAAAGAAAACATGGACACAAAGAGAGGAACAGACACTGAGGCCCAGTTCAGAGTAGAGAGTGGAAGGATAAAGATCAGAAAAAATACCTGTTGGGTACTATGCTTAGTACTTCAGTGATAAAATAACCTATACCAAATTTCCATGACAGTTTTATCTATATAATAAACTTGCACATGTACCCCTGAACCAAAAATAAACATTAAAAAGTAAAAACTCCATTAGTGGGGGAGAGTCTAATGTAGGTAGAACTGGTTTGTGCTATTTCTGGGTCCATGTAGACTGATAAGATTATCAACAGGTGGCCCAGAACCCTAGGTGGAGAAAACAGGTTTCTGCTGCAGATTCAGTGTCTGGGTGTGGGGATATGCCAGACTTATAGACACTTTTGTGGGTTTTTGGCAAGAAACACTAGAATGAAAAATGCCATGGTGAAGTTCATGACAGTGGTGCCTAGTCCAGGGAGGGGTGTGGACATGTCAATGTCTAGTGGGTATGTTTATGAGTGGGTGGGAATCCTGTGGTGGCAGCTGTAGGAAAAGGGGGTCTGTCATCAGAGCTCCTTAAGTTTTCATCCTCTCTCACTCTGGGAGGAGACCTAGAATCATAGGACAATGAGCAGCGTGACAGCCTGTATATAGGAGAGCAGAGCCTCCCATTCCCAGACACCCAGAGATTAGTCCAAGCCAGGATTCCATATCTTTTCTCTGTCACCAAATCTGTAGAGTTAGCTGTACACCAAGCAATTCTGCAACACCAACCCATTGTCTAACATTTGAATTCTGACCCTACCCAGAGTCAGCACAGAACCTGATTCCAGGCTTAGTCTCAATACATTGTCCTCACTGCAGATGCCAGTCACAAACCCCTTGGGCCCATCTGTGCTTGTAAGCCACTGTTTAAAAATTCAGAACTCCCATAAGCTCCCTGAAGTTCAATAATTTGATAGAGCTACTCACAGAACTCAGCATGTTTACCAGTTTATTATAAAAGCCGCAACCCAGGAAAAGTCAAATGGAAAAAACATAGGACCAAAAAAAGAGCCAGGAAAAAATGACGCTTATACATAATCCTAGAAAATAGCTGTGATTAGTAAAATTATCCATCCATCGTGTGCTCCAGGAACAGCTTATGGAAAGAAACACCCTTCCCATTATGACTTAGATGGTGCTGTCTTTTCTTACCTATCACATAGCCAGACACAGACTCTGCACATTTTCTTCTTGTTCTCAAAAAAAAAGGGGCCAGACACAGTGGCTCACACCTGTAATCCCAGCACTTTGGGAGGCCAAGGCGGGTGGATTACCTGAGGTTGGGAGTTCGAGACCAGCCTGACCAACATGGAGAATCCCCATCTCTACTAAAAATACAAAATTAGCCAGGCATGGTGGCGCATGCCTGCAATCCCAGCTAGTCGGGAGGCTGAGGCAGGAGAATTGCTTGAACCTGGGATGGGGAGGTTGCAGTGAGCCAAGATCATGCCATTGCATTTCCAGCCTGGGCAACAGGAGCAAAACTCCATCTTAAAAAAAAAAAAAAAAAAAAAAAAAAGAGGAGCTGAATTTGTCCTCAGTGGTCAAAATAAAACACTTCTAAAGCAAACTTCAGTTAAGTTTATCTCCTTCCCACAAACTCCTGAACTTTAAGCTACCTTCACTTTGAGTCAACATAAAATCTCATTCTATATCCCTCCTAAGAACATGTTGACTTCAGGGAAAAACATTCTCTGATCTAAAATCTGATTTTTTTACCCTCCACTTGCCATTGCCCTCCCAACTTCTTTCTAAGCTTGTTTGCTCCTCCCTATGAAAGAAAGCCCTTGTCTGCCTAAACTTTGCAATCCTTAAAGATCTTATAGTTGGTACTTCCTCCTGTTGCAATACTCCTTTGGACACTGAATTTTCTTATATAAATCCAACTTTATTTTTAAAAGTCAAGAAACTGCCTCAAAACAGTTAACAACTTCATCTTTGGTAAGATTCTCCCAGTCTCCTTTTATCTTAACCTTACTAGCATCTGCCTGTAGCTTCCCTCAGGATTAAGGCTTCTTTTATAGCTGGGCTGAGCAGGCTGGGACTTCTGCAGGGGAGGCTCCCCAGAAAGAACTAACTGGGCCTTTAATAACCTCCTTTTGCAGGCTCAATATTAGCTTTTTCTTGGAGTCACTGGGCTCAGGCTTTAATTTCCATGTCAGAGTTATACACTTGATATTTGAAACTAAGTGTTTGAAAAATTCAGCAAAATTACTCAAACCCAGTGTTCATATATGGAAAATAAATTATAAGGTGCTTACATTTTTTTTTTTTTTTGAGACAGAGTCTCACTCTGTCACCCAGGCTGTAATGCAATGGCACAGTCTTGGCTCAATGCAAACTCCGCCTCCTGGGTTCAAGTGATTATCCTACCTCCTCAGCCTCCCGAGTAGCTGGGACTACAGGTGCAGGCCACCACACTTGGCTAATTTTGTATTTTACGTAGAGACGGGTTTCACTATGTTGGTCAGGCTGGTCTCGAACTCCTGACCTCGTGATCTGCCCACCTTGGCCTCTCAAAGTGCTGGGATTACAGGCATGAGCCATCGCACCTGGCCTACATTTTATACCTCAATGAGAACAGCAAAAGTATCTATTCCTTTCAGATAATAAATTTATTATTGTATTATTTCTATTAAAAATAATGTAGTAAACAATTAGTCATAGGGAAAAACTTCTAGGAGGTACCAAGTTTCATCTCATGAAATTTAGTATGAAACTCAGAAATCAAGGTAACAGGATACAGAACAGAGATATTCACTCTCAGAAATTTACCCTGCAGAAAGAGGAACTAATGTTTTATAAATTTATGTAACTCACCAATTAGCTACAATATTTCCTCGTGGAAATGTATTCATTTTCTACAGCCAAAATCGAAGGAGATTTTCCCTATTATTTTCCTTGGTAGCATTCTAAAAGCTGAGCCTTGGAATTCTGTTTGAAATCACCCACAGAAAACACACCTGAGAAAATTCCTAAACTCTCTCTGGGAAAGAAAAGGTAAGTAAGAATTTTTAACATATGAAATATATAATTAGATATTAATATTTTTTGAAACCCACCACTTTTATGCCCTTTGTAAATGTTTTTGAACCTTTCAAGCTGTACTAATAAAAGGCAATTTACAGTTTAAAAAAATTGAAGTCAATATAAGTGAACAAATCTTTTCAAGGTGACAAACCCAGGGAGTAGCAGTGCTGATTAAAAAACAGATGTGTCTGACTCATGTGTCAAGTCAGGTCATCCAATCACGTGAGAGATTCTCCCACCCCAGCCTGCTCACTTAACTGCTCAATGACTAACCTCTCAGGAGACACTGCACTATGTTCCAGTGAGTGGCGCAGGTTTTACTTTCGCAAATTTTTGCAGCATCTCTCTGGGGTCAGGTTTTCTTTTGTTTTTTTGGGGGGATACTATTTTTTCTTTCACAAATCTTAGAGAATCCAGGGGACAGAAATTATTTCATTTTCCCCTTAATACCAGCATCTGATTGGCTGAGCAGCAATGTGTCACCAAGATATGAAAGCTGGGTTGGGTGAAAACAATGTTAATGTCTCAAGGGGTTATTTTTTAACGGAAGAGCACACCAGGAGATTCCTCTCAGCCCCAGGGCATCCATCTGCTTCCTTGAGAGGCTACACTCCATACCTCAGGCTGTCCTATGAAAGAAAACGACCCAGGACCTGATATTCCCTAGACACTCTAGCAGACATAGCCATGGCTGATATAATGGTTTATTCACAGACAGTACTGAAATTGATGACCAAGAAAAAACTAAAGGGTGGTTGAGGACACATCACCCAATAAAGCTTCCCCCCCCCCGCCAAAAAAAAACCTTTACCCCAAAGCATTCTCGTAAGATCTCTGTGCCTAGGGAAGGTAAAAGAAAAAGAGGCACAGAGATTTTACACAATACAGTGTCGGGGTTATTCTTTGCTTTCTTCTCATGGGAAATATTTACAAACAGAAAACGAATCTTTTAAAATGTGCCATCCAATGGTTTGCAAAAAAATATACAGTATTGAAAATATACACTAAAGGACAAATAGGTGACAATGTGAACTAGGGAAGGGAGGCTGGCATTTGGGATTGTCAGAAGGAACTGGAAATTTAGTATTTTATTTCCAGCCCGAGTTAGGCTGGAGGAATGGGGGATGAGGGGGAGACTTGAGACCGCACTTGGGACACATTTTAAAAATTCAGGGAGAAAAAAAATCAGTCTCCTGTGGAGTGTGTATGCTCAAATGTATATTTTTTTGTAAATTTTTGTAAATTGCATTGGGGAAAACAAAATTTAGGCTTAACCAACTAACTATAAATGGCCAATTAAACTCTGATTACATAACCAGAAAATTTACACACTCAAAGTGGAAATTAAGAAAGTACGTGACTGCCTGTAGTCCCAGCTACTCGGGAGGTTGAGGCAGGAGAATCGCTTGACACCGAGAGGTTGCAGTGAGCTGAGATCGCGCCACTGCACTTCAGCCTGGGTGACAGAGCAAAACTGTCTCAAAAAAAAAAGAAAGTACGTAACTGTACCTAACCGATTATTGAATTTGTTTTTTTTTAATCATGGACCTTATAAAAGTCTTTCCTTCAAGTTCCTCCCATGAACCACAAACTAAAACCCATAGCTGCGTACTCTACAATTTTTGAGCCACTCTTTGATTAAATTCTTTAATATTTTGAGGTGGCTCCATAAATTTTTAATAGATGAAAAGAGGGACTAGGAACCCCACGGACCAAAACTCTTCCCATTCATGAACGCTCACCCGAGTCGGGATTCTCCCCTGACGACCCTCCCGTGGTCCCTGCACAATCGGCCAGAGACGCGGCGCTGCGGCTGCAGAGCTGCCCAGAGAGGCCTCCAGGGCAGGGCACCGTCACTGTGTCACTGAGCAGGAAAGGGACAGGACGCCCAGGGTCCTGCTGTCAGCGCAGCCGCCATGCTATGGCTGAAGGGGACTGAGGCCGAGTTGGGCAAGGAGAACTCCGGGCGCAGACTGTGGAGCTGACTAAGGGGAGACCCGAGTCCCGCCACAGCCGCTTCCTACCAGTTGCAATCAACTCCTTCCCTTTTCTCGGGATGTAGGACCGGGCACTCTCACCATTTCTAGGCTTCCAGGGGGTCCTGGCATCTTAGCTGTGGATCTCCCAATACCTGCAGGTCACAAGGTCACGGAGACTGGGACTCTGAAGACTAGACCTACAGCTCCAGCTGCAGCGGGAGACAAACGCCCCCATATTCCGGAAGCTGTCCTGCCCGCTCCAGCTGCGTGCCTGATTGGACGGTTTCCAGCCCAGTGTTCCTGATTGGATAACGCTTAAACCGCGTCTCCTCAGATCGTGATTGACAGAAGATGTGACCAAACGCTGGGCTGAATGAAGAAAGAGTGACCGCCTAAGCTGCAGCCTGCTCAGGAAGGGCTTCCTCCCTGAGCTGAGCCAGGCCCACCCCAGAGGGTATTGCATGTAATCTTGTGTATAAGGTTATATACATTTATAAATAATATACTGTATGGCTATTCACAAATGAAAAGAATATAATAATAATGATTTTGAAATTTCAGGTTTTATAACCTTCCTGGCTTTGAGAAGGCAGCATGAGATTTTTTGTCTTTGTTTTTGTTTTTTGGGACGGAGTCGCTCTGTTGACGAGGCTGGAGTGCAGTGACGCGATCTCCGCCGACTGAGAGCTCCGCCTCCTAGGTTCACTCCATTCTCCTGCCTCAGCCTCCCCAGTAGCTGGAACTACAGGCGTCTGCCACCATGCCTGGCTAATTTTTTGTATTTTTCATAGAGACACGTTTCACCGTGTTAGCCAGGATGGTCTCGATCTCCTGACCTCGTGATACGCCCGCCCCGGCCCCCCAAAGTGTTGGGATTACAGGCGTGAGACACCGCATCCGTCTATTGTAACAATTTAATTAAAGCAATATATCCAAAATATTATTTTAATATGTGAGCAATGTATAATTATGAATGATATATATTTACATATAACATAATTATGTATCTATATATTGCATTATACTATGTATTTTTATCTATATATTATATATAGATATTTTATCTATGTGTTGTATATATTTATATTTATGGAAGTAAATCTTTGAAACTAACTCTGCATTTTACGTTTCTTGCAAATTGCAGCTCAGACCAGCCACATTCCAGGCACCCAGGAGCCACACATGGTCAATACCTGTCACATTGAAGTGTAGCTCTGTTGTCAGGTCTGTGAAAGGCCTGAATATCCCTTTTCTTCCTGTTAGGAATAACGCTCAAAATCCTAAGGAAATTGAACACTCGAACAAAGGATTCCTAGCAAAGCAATTTTAGTTCTGCACAGAGGGGTGCGTTCTTGGCCAGTCGCCATGAGAGCACACCTGAACAAAGGGGCACAAGAGCCTTTATTCCTGATGCAAGTCCTGCCCCTGTACCCTTTCCCCATTGGCCGGGGTCGGGTTATACAATCTAAACTAATCCTGGTGGGCTAAACATTTGATTTTTTTTAGATAAGGTGGGCATGCAAAAGAACGCAGAGAGGAAGGGGAAGGGGTGTCTGTATTGAGCTAGAAAGTCCTCTTTCCAAATAAGGGAAGAAATGTGAGCTGGTACTGATAATGCCTGGTACTGTGGCGTGCCTGGGCATCTAACAAAGGCAGAAAGGAAAAAGGAGAAAAAGGAAAAAAAGGAATGTGTGTGTGCGTACTATGAATTAAAGAATAAAAGATTGATCAGGCTATTTGAAGAGAAACCTCATCATATCCCACATGCCCGAGATGAGGGAACAGCCTCTTTCTAACTAACATCTGTCTTCAGTTCCAAGGGTGGAACAGATAGTGGTCATAGAAAGAGCAGAAGGTAACAAGAATAAAATAACCACAGGTAGCCCACTGAAGAATGATGGGGCTTCAGGAGAACAAAACTCTGTCTTCAGACCTGTCCACAGTATTGACCTCCAATTTTTAGATATGAAGAAAATAGATTAAAAGCAAACTTTGGCTATTTGGCCTTGGCCATAATGGTCAGGCTCTCGTTCTTGGTTTTTTCCTGTGGTGTGGGGGACTGTGTGCATATAAGCACCAATCACATGCATACATGTCTACAAGTATTCCTGCATTAGTCAACATTGCCTTACAAGACATTTAACTTTAAATCCGGAAAAAAGTCAGTACCTTTAGGGTGCCCACTGTTAGAAGGTGACTAGTAATCAAACTGTCTTTAAATCTTGGCACCCAATCTGCACTGAGTGCATGTATTAGTTAGGTATGGCAGCATAACAAATCATCCAAAACTTATTAGCTCATAATTGAGATGGTCAGCCACTTAGGCTAGGCTCAGTGGGGTCATTCTTCTGTTCCCAGCTGAGCTCCTTCAGACATTTATTGTCAGCTGTTTGTTGACTAGGCAGCTGTGCTTCTGGGAGTGAGCTTCTGCTTCAAGATCTGTCAACAGGGGCACCTTGCCACTCCTCCTCATGGTATTTTATCCTCTAGGTGGCTAACATGGACTTTATTTATGGAGACAGCAGCATTCTGAAAGAAAAACAGAAGCATTCAACACCATTTGAGCCCAGGCCCCAAACTAGCCCACTGTCGTGTTCACAAGTATCTAGTGCCTTGAGCAAATAAGGCCAGCCAGATCTAGGGTTGGGAAAACAGATTCTGTATCTCAATGGGAACAGCTGTAAGAGCACCTGGCAATAGGCATGGATGGGAGGGATGAAAAATTGCTACCATTTTTGCAATCAATATCATTATGCCTTTTTTGCATATGTGGTTTATACAACTCTTTCGCATCAAGAAACTTGTCCAAAGACTCAACAGCTACTAAATGGCTGGCCTGAGACTCAGTACCAACTCTTCTGACTCCAAAGCCCATGCATCAAACTCTTGGCTGCTGTAGATCCTTGAAATCCTGGAGAGAGATGCTGCTACAGTAAAAGCCAGATTTTTAAAAAATTTGTGCCCATATAGTACTATTTATGATTGGGAATAATCCTTTCAAGAAATTGCAGAAGCACAGGGTGCCTCACACCTGTAATCCTAGCAGTTTGGGAGGCTGAGATAAAAGAATCATTTGAGTTCAGGAGTTTACATGCAACCTGGGCAACATAGTAAGATCCTGTGTCCATGAAAAAAAATTTAAAAATTGGCCAGTCATGATGTTGCATGTCTGTCATCTCAGCTCCTTGGGTGGCTGAGGCAGGAGGATCGGTTAAGCCTGAAATGTTAAGGTTGCAGTGAGACATCATTGGTTGTACCACTACACACCACCCAGAGTGATACAGAGAGACACTGTCTCAAAAAAATTGCAGAAGCGTTTGAATGGACATATAATAACTTTGAAAAATAGCTGAGGAATGAGTTTAGAAAATCAAAGCCCAAGAACACATTATTTATTTTCATCATAGAAAAAAGAAAAAGAAACTTTAGAGAAATCAAATTTATCAGAGTTTAATTGAGAAAAGAATGATTTGCAAATTGGGTAGCCTGTGGATCCAGAGTAGGCTCAGAGAGTCTCCAGCATAGCCACATGGTGGTGAAAAATTTATGAACAGAAAAAGCAAATTGACATACGGAAAATGGAAGCCAGGTACAGAAACAGCCAGATTGATTACAGCTTGGGAGTTGCCTTATGGTTTGAACAGTTGACGTCCTTTTACTGGCCAAAACACAGTGATTAGTACAAGAATGGGTACAGTCTATTTACATATACAGGTAGGTTTCAGTTTAGTATTTTAAATAAAAACTATTGACCAAAATTAAACATGAAAGCGGGCAGCTTTATGGTGTAATTAATTTAATAATTTGTCCCTTTGGTCATCTTCTTAATTTTGAGAGATAGACCAAAACTTTAGACATTGGCCGGGCGTGATGGCTCATGGCTGTTATCCTAGCATTTTGGAAGGCTGAGGTGGGTGGATCACTTGAGGTCAGGAGTTTGAGACCAGCCTGACCAACATGGTGAAACCCTGTCTTTATTAAAAATACAAACCAATTAGCCAGGCCTGTTGGTGAGTGCCTGTAATACCAGCTACTCAGGAGGCTGAGGCAGGAGAATTTCTTGAACCCAGGAGGCAGAGGTTGCAGTGGGCTGAGATCACGACACTGTACTCCAGCATGGGCAACAGAGCGAAACTCCATCTAAAAAAAAAAAAAAAAACTTGGATATTAATATCACTCTCTCACTATAAAAAAAGTACTTATTTAGTCTGAAATCCCACTGTGAAATAGCATAACTGTGGATTTTTTAAAGTAGAAACAAGGACTTCAGGTTATTATTTTTTTTATTATTATTATTATTTATTTTTAAAAGAGTAGAAGGAAACTCCTTGTGTTGAAATCTGCTGTTTACCAAAACAAACAAACAAACCTGATCTGTTTTAGGATGTACCTATTTTCTTTTTTCTTTCTTTTTGTTTTTGAGATTGAGTTTCATTATTGTTGCCCAGGCTGGAGTGCAATGGTGCCATCTCAGCTCACTGCAACCTCCACCTCCCGAGTTCAAGCAATTCTCCTGTCTCAGCCTCCCAAGTAGCTGGGATTACAGGCATTTGTCACCACGCCTGCCTAATTTTGTGTTTTTAGTAGAGATGGGGTTTCACTATGTTGGTCAGGTTGGTCTTGAACTCCAGACATCAGGTGATCCACCCACCTCAGCCTCCCAAAGTGCTGGGATTACAGGTGTGAGCCACTGTGCCCGGCCCTACCTATTTTCTGAAATTTTCAATTTGATTATGTCACATTTAGCATGAGTGACTTACTTTTTTTGTTTTGTTTTTCTGTTTGAACCTAGTACACAAGCTAAGAATGATGGCCTCCGATAAATTTGTTTAAAAAATTCTCCCATTTTGGCAAAGTTCTCACATAGTAGATCAGAGTGTAAAAAAACTCAGGATCTTAGTGCCACTGTCAATTTCCATCATTTTTGGGTTTTGTCCATATTATGTCATTCATAGGTTATGGTGTCTTCATATGTCTCAATTGTCGTCATTCTAGTTAAAGAGAGACCATTTGTCATTCTAGAGATGACTCATGCATGATAACATTTATAACTTTTGAGAGAATACAGTGCAGTAGGGAGACTAGCATTTTGAGTATCAGGAGGATAATACCAAGAGTTTGAAACGGGCTTTTTAGCCAGGGTCCCCATAAACAACCAACTAAAATTAAATAGATCAAATAATTAGCTAGATAAATTGTCTCCATTTCAACCAATCAGCCTGTTCATTAATCCCCTACAACTGCATCTCTGTAATAACCGATGTATTTCTCTATGTGCAACTAAAAGTATTAGCAACTGCACAGATACTTCTCTGTTTATTCAGTATGTAATCTAAAAAAATTATTTAGCACAACTTTAGTAAGAAAATTTAAAATCTATTGTGGGGTGGGCATGATGGCTCACACCTATAATTCCAGCACTTTGGAAGGCCAAGGTGGGTGGATTGCTTCAGGCCAGGAGTTTGAGACCAACCTGGTCAACATGGTGAAACTCCGTCTCTACTAAAAATACAAATCAATTAGCTAGGCATGGTGTGGGCACCTGTAATCCCAGCTACTGGGGAGGCTGAGGCAAGAGAATTGCTTGAGCCTCAGCTGCAGAGGTTGCAGCGAGCTGAGATCACACCACTGCACTCCAGCCTGGGGCATACAGTGAGACTCCGTCTTAAAAAAAAAAAAAGTGTATAGTGTAACCATAGCCTTTACAGTGTAATCTGCTATAGAACTCTATTATGAGGAATAAATTTCTAACCATTGCCTCATTTACTCTAAACCAAGGGAAAAATGATGTAACAAATGATGGTTATTCAGACCAGTAATGGCCTCCTAGCAATGCTCTTTATCCTATTCTGAATAAGTTTTCTTTAACTTACAAAGTAGGTTAAAAACAGTGGATCAGTATTCTGTTTCTAATATTATGAGGCAACAAATGTCCCATTAAAATTTCTCACCCACTTTGGCCCTTCATCTTTATATATAATGTTGGCTGCACAATCTTCTACATATAAGATTACCCCATGAGTGCACACAAGAGACCCCTCTTTTATTCCTGTTTGTAGAACCATTTTAAAAATGTGAGCTAACACTCTCATAACAGCAGAGATGTCTTGATTTTTGATCTTATGAAAAAAGCTATCTACATCAAGGTTTTCATCTGCTTTTGAGGAGAAACTTCCCTAGTTAGCTTTACCTTAAGATCTCCTATGGGTATACAATTGCAGGAATTTAGAGGGGCGCTTCTAAGTTGTGAGATTATGAACCCAAGGTTCAAGATCTTGAAGTCTTGCTTCAGTGTAGATGGCAGGCCAACTCAACCTCTGGGTTCTAGATTATAAAGCGTTTTACTGTCCTCGGTCAGTAAACTATTAAAGGCTTTCTTCACCTGGTGAAAATACACCTTGTCATAATGCATTA
This sequence comes from Pongo pygmaeus, assembly GCF_028885625.2. Taxonomy (NCBI): domain Eukaryota; kingdom Metazoa; phylum Chordata; class Mammalia; order Primates; family Hominidae; genus Pongo; species Pongo pygmaeus. The sequence goes on from NC_072393.2 coordinate 22,241,732, forward strand.
AAGCCTTGTTGCATTTAGTAATATTAGACTTCAGTAACAGAAGATACATGAGATTCTGTTAGGTGCATAGGCCTTCCAATGACGATTTTATGAGGGCCGACATATTTTTTCACTCTCAGTGAATCTGATTGTTCTCAATCTGCAATTATGAAAGCAATCCAGTAAATTTAATTAGCATTGCACAATACTATTGTATCTGTAATACCTTATTTAACAGTTTCACAACTTGCTTAGTGAAATAAGTATCTTTATCGATGGAGACTTTTTAGAAATATCCCATGAGGCAAACATATTTCCTTATATCCTTTTAGATACTGTTATAACATCAGCCTTCTTGCATGAGAAAGCTTTTACACTACCAGAGAACATGCACTGAAAATAGCAATTGAATAAAATTTCTGTATAAATGCTTAAATAACCCATCAGGTAGCAGAAATGTACATGAAGTTTGGATTGTCTTCTCAGGATTATATGTTGGACAAGAAAACATTGGTCTTAACCTATTTTAGTAATTTATTTTATAATAATCACCACACACACACACACACACACTTAATTTATATTCTTAATTACCTCGTAGATGGGCCAAGAGATATTTCCCAATGCCCCCTGTAGATAGGGCTCAGAATCATCGAAAGAGTCACATAACCTAGGGGCTAGGCCCAGCTGTATGTCACAATTACCCTAGTTGGCAGAGCCTTGATATGAGAGGAGAGTCATGTCACTTCGGTGCTGTGCACAACAATTTGTCACAATTATCTCTGCAAGAAAAGCCCAGGTATGGGAGACACACCACCTGGTTGCTGAACCCAGAGATATGTCACAGTCTTCTGTGCGGGCATGGAGCAGCCAGAAGAGGAGAGTCACACCTCCAAAGTGATGGATGCAGAGATCTGTCTCAAGGTCTCCTGTGGGCAGAGCCTAGGCAAGTAACACAGAGTTACTGATATCATATCTGGCCAGGCTCGGTGGCTCATGCCTGTAATCCCAGCAGTATGGGAGGCCAAGGTGGGCGGATCAGCTGAGGTCAGGAGTTTGAGACCAGCCTGCAACATGGTGAAACCCCGTCTCTACTGAAAATACAAATATTAGCTGGGTGTGGTGTCACACAACTATAGTCCTAGCTTCTTGGGAGGGCTGAGGCAGGAGAATCGCTTGAACCTGGGAGCCGAGATCACGCCACTGCACACCAGTTTGGATGACAAAGCAAGACTCCATCTGAAAAAAAACAAAATAGTCCTATCAAAAAAAATTTTAGTATTGGCTGATTTAGCATAATATGTTAAAATACATTGCCCATTGGAATACACATAGAGTATTTTCTAATAATTAATTCTTGTTTTGCCTGGGTTAACAGTTTTATAAGAGTCAGTTTCTTAATTAGGATTCAAACAATGCTTACCTAGTCTAAACAATATGATCCCAAAACGATCAGAAAGCTGTACTCAACTTGTCTGGGCCCTTTCCATCTTTTCATGAACCTTCTTAGAGACACAGTACTCTAGGATTTTGCAAGCTTTTCAGGTTTTTAGAAATGAAATCAGAATTAAACCATTAACTGTGGAAATGACTTAAATGATTATAAAGAAACAAATTTAAAAAGTTGATTGTATCTGTGGCCTATAATAATTTATCATAATAACCATAATTAAAATGACTAGCATATACTCAAGTATATTAGATTTTAAATAATTTCATATAAGTTTGAAATAAATATTAATCACATATTTATTAAAATATAAGTTGATTGGGAGGCCGAGGTGGGTGGATCACGAGGTCAGGAGATTGAGACCATCCTGGCTAACATGGTGAAACCCTGTCTCTACTAAAAAATACAAAAAATTAGCCAGGCGTGGTGGCACACACCTCTAGTCCCAGCTACTCAGGAGGCTGAGGCAGGAGAATGGCGTGAACCCGGGAGGCGGAGCTTGCAGTGAGCCGAGATCATGCCACTGCACTCCAGCCTGGGTGACAGAGTGAGACTCCATCTCCAAAAAAAAAAAAACAAAAAAAAAATAAGTTGAAGAAGAAGAAAGTCAAACATTTTCATTTTGTATTTTTAAATTTTTTCTATTGTTTGAGATTGAAATTTTTTATTTTTAAAATTATTCATTTAATTTTTTATTATTCTGTCACCCAGGCTGGAGTGCAGTGGTGCGATCTCAGCTCACTGCAACCTCCACATTCCAGGTTCAAGTGATTCTCCTGCCTCAGACTCCCAAGTAGCTGGGACTACAGGTGCATGCCACCACATCTGGGTAATTTTTTATTTTTGGTAGACTTGGGGTTTCACCATGTTGGCCAGGCTGGTCTTTAACTCTTGACCTCAAGCAATCTGTCCCCCTCAGCCTCCCAAAGTACTGGGATTGCAGGTGTGAGCCACCATGCCTCGCCCAAACATCGTTTTTAATTTGACAATGCTTCCTATGTAATTTAACATATCAAGTTATTCTGTTTATTATTCTTGTAGATGCTGCATTGGCCCTCTGTAGCATCCAAAAGTCAGGAGTTAAAAAAAAAAAGACAATTTTTAAGCTGAAATTTGATTTTGGGAAGCCTGTAAAATATGACAAAGGGTTAAAATACTTTTTGATATTTGTCAGCTGTTTATGATTTTCAACACTGACTAGAACTACTGTGCCTGAAACAACTTTTTACATTGAAATCAAGTGACTATAGGCATATCTGCTAAAAAGACATTTTATTCTGCTGCAATTTAGCAAAATAGCTGAGTATATCTTGAAGGTGTCTCTTTTTTTTATTTTTTGAGATGGAGTCTCGCTCTGTCACCCAGGCTAGAGTGCAGTGGCACGATCTTGGCTCACTGAAACCTCCTCCTCCAGGATTCAAACAATCCTGCAACCTCAGGCTCCCAAGTACAGCTGCATGCCACCACACCAAGCTAATTTTTGTATTTTTGGTAGAGACAGAGTTTCACCATGTTGGCCAGGATGGTCTCAATCTCTTGACCTTGTGATTCGCCTGCCTTAGCCTCCCAAAGTGCGGGATCACAGGTGTGAGCCACCGCGCCCAGCCATCTTTTGATTTTTACAATGGCAGAGCTGCTTTTCAAGATCCCAAATTCAGAAGCAGCCATGGGGGACAAATCTTAGCAGCACACATGGAAATTACACACAGTGAATGCATCCCCCACCATAAACCAGTTGTTTTTACCCCAGTTTGCATGTAAAAATCACCTGGGGGGTGATTTTAAAATCCCCCAAACACAGGTTGCCACACACCAATTAAATCAGAATTCCTGGAGTGGAATCCGGGCAACAGTGGGGTGATCTAGGTGATGACAGAGTGCAGCCAAGCTCAAAGCCACTGCTGTAAACCCACTTTTAGGTGACCTAGTTGCAAATTATTTCTCAAATGAATGTAAAAATGTTTGCCGCTAAGTCATGGCCTTTCAGTCTTACCAGAATTACCAAATTATTATTCTTTGTAGAACCAACCCTGCTATTGGTTTTGTTCCTAAATCAACCAAGCTCCATATATACTGAGTGCACCCTATGTGCAACACACTGTGCTAGGTGCCCTGGCATTAGTGTTCATTACTGTTATGGAAACATTTTCTGGAAAAAAGGTTGCATTTCCCCAAAATTAAAAACATGCTACATACCAGACTGAGGCAAACATGAAAACAGCTATTGTCTTGCACAAAGGTTAGGGATTTAATACTCCCTTTGAAATATTAAAATCTGTATGATCATGTCCTGAGTGATTCTGTTCCACCATAAAACAACAATAACAAAAAATGCTACCATCATTCTGAGATACTGAATTAGCATTTTGTGCAAATATGTACTATGTAATCTATTATTGATATATATAATGCATACAAAAATAAATGCACAAAGCATTCATTCATATAATGCTCAATAAATTGTTTCAAAGAATACACTTGTGTAATCAGAAAATAAAACTAGGCTGGGTGGGGTGGCTCATGTCTGTAATCCTAGCACTTTGGGGAGGCCGAGGAGGGCGGATCACTTGAACTCAGGAGTTTGAGACTAGCCTGTGCAATATGGCAAGACCCTGTCTCTGCTTTAAAAAAATACAAGAGAGCCAGGCTTGGTGGTACATGCTTGTGCTCCCAGCTGCTCATGAGGCTGAGGTGGGAGGATTACTTGAGCCCAGGGGGTAGAGGTTGCAGTGAGCTGAGATCACACCCCTGCATTCTAGCCTAGCCGACAGAGTGAGACCTTGTCTTTAAAATAAAATAAAATAAAATAAGTCTCATTCACGTTCGAACAATTACTTTCTTTTTTCTTCTCCAACAATAACCATAATCTTAAGTTAACATTGTAGATCAATTTTGTGTTTTTATTCAAGTGTTCTATTATAAAAACTTATACATATGCAAAACAACAATAACAAAAATAATTTAATAGACCTGTCATGAAGCTTCAACAACTACTAATCTTGTGCCATTCTGGTTTCACCTATTCTTCTCTACTTCAGTCAGCCCTGGTCAACCCATTGCCCACCCTCCATTATTTTCTTCAGTTTTGATTTTGTGACGTCAAACGTACATACATTGAAAGGCACAAATCCTAACTAAAGATTTTAAACAAACAAATATACCCATATGACCTTCATATCTTTTAATAATAAATAAAATATTTTCCTTCTCTATTAATAGAATTTATAATAAAATGATAGAATACTTTTATTAGTCTCAGATAATTCCCTCCTGCTTTTTTCAGACAATTTTATTCTCTACCAAGGCTATCTGATAATTTTTTTTAACCATTAGTTCATTTTTCCAGACGTTATACAATTTGTATTATTTTATTTCAAGCTTGTCTCAGCAGGTTTATGAGATTCATCCAGGGTGTGTGCTTCAGTGGTTTGTTTCTTTCTATGGCTGAGTAGTCTTCCCTTGCAGGAATGAGCTACAATTTGTTTATTCATCTTCGTAGACATGGACATTTGGGTTGTTTTCTGCTTTAACCAATTATTACTAAAAAGTCTGCAAACATTCTTGTACAAATACTTTTTGATATATAATTTAATTTCTTTATTAGCATTTAAGTGACAACTTTACATTTTTTAGTGGTTTCTTCAGGGATAACCATATGCATCTTTAACATATCACAATCTACCTAAATACTGTACAATTGTAATAAATGTAAAATATGAAGTCCTTGCTATTCATGAGCTTTAGTTACCTCCTTTTATTTTTGTGATATTCATAAATTTTACATCTACACATTCTATATCTCACAATAGTTATGTTATAACTTTTCCTTTAAATAGTCATAAGTCTTATAAAGAAATTAAGAGAAAATGGTATTTATAAATATTCAGAGGCAGATACTTTGAGCTATGTAAATACACTGTTTCTCCTTTAAATTTTACCCACAATTTCTGCATTCTTTTTTTTTTTAAGATGGAGTCTTGCTCTGTTGCCAGGCTGGAGTGCAGTGGCACGATCTCAGCTCACTGCAAACTCTGACTCCTTGGTTCAAGTGATTCTCCTGCCTCAGCCTTCTGAGTAGCTGGGAACACAGGCATGCGTCACCATGCCCAGCTAATTTTTGTATTTTTAGTAGAGATGGGGTTTCACCATGTTGGCCAGGATGGACTTGATCTCCTGACCTCGTGATCCACCTGCTTTGGCCTCCCAAAGTGCTGGGATTACAGGCATGAGCCATGGTGCCCATCCAATTTCTTCATTCTTCAATACATCTCATATACAGTAATTATTACTGTGGTGTCCTAGTAGTGATTTTGTATTTTGCATTAACAGTCTACATTGATTAGTACTTAGAATTCTGTTAAAAAGATTTTCTTTTTCTTGTTCTTCTTTCCTTTATTTCTTATATATTTTGTCTATATCTGCATGGACTCATGTATAGCTCTTTTATTCTCTAGGTTATAATCCAAGGGTATTATTATTTTGTTTCTCACATTGTTTCAGCTTGGGCTGCTGGAAACTCCTTCCTCTGACATGTCTCTTTCAGCTGTTCATAAAGCACTTTTTAACTTTCTAGCTTTACAAAATACTCCACCTTAAGTTTGATTTTTCACTCCAGTCCAAGAATTATCTATTTGTCCAAGTAGTGTTGCTTCCTCTTATTAAAGAATAGTACATAGAAACCATAATATGAGAGCTAGCTGTTCTCATTAATAGTGGGGTGTTACTGCTTCTGATACCTCTTAGCAGACAGAGTTTGGAAATGTGCTTATTAATATACACACATATATAAACACATCTCCCTTTCTCTCTCTTTCTGTGTGTCTCTCTGTCTCTCAAGTAATAAATTAAGAGACATGCATTTATCCAAATATTCCTGGCCAGGTATGGTGGCTCATGCCTGTAATCCCAGCATGTTGTTTAGCTCAGAATGATTCATCCTGACCCTCACAGCAGACCAGTCAGGTGGAAAGGATACAGGTAATTATGGTCCCTATTGCTTTTTATTTTTATTTTTTTTTTGAGACAGAGTCTCTCTCCGTCACCCAGGCTGGAGTGCAGTGGTGCTATCTCAGCTCTTTGAAACCTCTGCTTGCTGGGTTCCAGTGATTCTCCTGCCTCAGCCTCCTGAGTAGCTGGGACTATGAGCACACACTACCACATCCCCCTAATTTTTATATTTTTAGTAGAGACAGGGTTTTGTCATGCTGGCCAGGATGATATCAAATTCCTGACCTCAGTTGATCCACCCACCTTGGCCTCCCCAACTGCTAGGATTACCGGAGTGAGCTACCATGCCCAGACAGTCCTTATAACATTTATTGTCTGATTGTTCATTGCTAGTTTAGTTTAAAAAGTTGACTTTTGTTTATTGAAGCTGTACATAATGAACTTGCTAAATTCACTTGTAAATTCTTATAGATTTGCTACAAAAGACAATCATTATGTGTAAATGACCATTTTATTTCTTCCTATTAAAATTTTTTTTCTTACCTTATTGCGCTGGCTGGGATCTCCAGTGAAATGTAATAGAATCAATAATAGCAGGCATCCTTGTCTTTTTCCTGATCTTAGAGGAGAAACTTTTAGTAGTTTACAATTGAGAATTATAATGCCTGGCAAGGCACAGTGGCTCATGCCTGTAATCCCAGCACTTTGGGATGCCAAGGTGCATGGATCACTTGAGGCCAGGAGTTTGAGACCAGCCTGGCCAACATGGTGAAACCCCATCTCTACTAAAAATACAAAAATTAGGTCAGACATGATGACTCACACCTGTAATCCCAGCACTTTGGGAGGCCAAGGTGGGCAGATCACAAGGACAGGAGATCAAGACCATCCTGGCTAACATGGTGAAACCCTGTCTCTACTAAAAACACACACACAAAAATTAGCTGGGCATGGTAGCAGGTACCTGTAGTCCCAGCTACTTGGGAGGCTGAGGCAGGAGAATGGCATGAACCCAGGAGATGGAGCTTGCAGTGAGCCAAGATTGTGCCACTGCACTCCAGCCTGGGTGACACAGCGAGACTCTGTCTCAAAAAAACAAACAAAAAACCCCCACAAAAATTAGTGGTACATAACTGTAATCCCAGCTACTTGGGAATCTGACACAGGAGAATCATTTGATCCCAGAGGTAGAGGTTGCAGTGAGCTGAGGTCGCACCACTGCACTCCAGCCTGGGCAACAGAGTGAGACTCTGCCAAAAAACACACACAAAAAATTTATGATACTTACTGTAGATAGTCTAAAAGTAGGTACCTTTTATTAAATTAAGTAAGGTGTCTTTCATTCTAGATTGTTACTTTTTAGAAAATTACGAATCGGCATACAATTTTTTTTTTTGAGATGGAGTCTTGCTGTGTCACCCAGGCTTGAGTGCAGTGGTGCGATCACAGCTCACTGTAGCCTCTGCCTCCTGGGTTCAAGCAATTCTCCTGCGTCAGCCTCCCAAGTAGCTGGGATTACAGATGCTGCCGCCATGCCCAGCTATTTTTTTTTTTTTTTTTTTTGTATTTTTAGTAGAGACGGGGTTTCACCATGTTGACCAGGCTGGTCTTGAAGTCCTGACCTCATGATCTGCCCACCTTGGCCTCCCAAAGTGCTGGGATTACAGACGCGAGCCACCACGTGCAGTCAGTGTTCAATTTTTAAAAATGCTTTTCCTACATCTGTTAAGATAATCTTGTAGATTTTTCTACTTATTCTGTTAATGAAATAATTTCATGAGCGGTTCTCAACCAAGGGTAATTTTTCTCCCTAGAGAGCATTTGGCTATGTCTGGAGACATTTTGATTGGCTCAGTTGGGTGTGTGTCTGTGCTACTGGCATCTAGTGGGTAGAAGCCAGGGGTGGTGACAAACATTCTACAATGCACAGAATGTCTCCCCACAACAAAGAATATTCAACCAAAATTGTTAATAGTATTGAGGTGTGGAAACCCTAATTCACATAGCTTAATCTTTGAGTGTTAAATGGAACTTTTCTTTTGAAAATAAAAGCAACTTGGTTGTGATATATTCTTTTTATATATCATTGTATCTAATTTTGTAATTTGTTTATAATTTGTGTATCTATGTTCATGAGAGAGACAGGCCTATAATTTTTCTTTCACATAATGTCCTTGTCAAGTTTTGTCATTAAGAGTTCTTTTGTTCTCATAAAATGAATTAGAATATGTTCTCTCTTTTTCAATTTTCTGGAAGAATTTGTGTAAGATAGATGCACTCTCTGCCTTCCTTTACAATCAGACCTGCCTCTGGTCACCTTTTCAACTCCATAAGTCATTTATGTCCTTTGACCCTAAGACATTTGCTGACCAAACAGGATTAGTATTTCTTAAAGATCAGAGCTCACTTGAGCCTACTGGATTTCTGCAGGAATGGAGACAGGTAAAGACTCACCTTAGCCTCAGGCTTAAGTATGTTTTTATTTATTTTTATTTTTTTAATTTTTGAGACAGAGTCTCGCTCTGTCACCCAGGCTGGAGTGCAGTGGCATGATCTTTGCTCACTGCAACATCCACCTCCCAGGTTCAAGTGATTCTCCTGCCTCAGCCTCCCGAGTAGCTGGGAATACAGGCATGTGCCACCATGCCCAGCTAATTTTTTGTATTTTTAGTAGAGATGGGGTTTCACCATGTTACCCAGGATGATCTCGATCTCCTGACCTCAAGATCTACCATGTAGGCCTCCCCAAGTGCAGGGATTACAGGTGTGAGCCACTGAGCCTGGCAGTATGTTTTTATTTTTTATTTTTTTGAGACAGAGTCTCACTTTGTCACCCAGGCTGGAGAGCAGTGGTGCAATTTTGGCTCACTCTAAACTCCGCCTTCCGGGTTCAAGCGATTCTCCAGCCTCAGCCTCCTGAGTAGCTGGGATTACAGGTGTGTGCCACCACGCAGGGCTAATCTTTATATTTTTAGTAGGGACGGGGTTTTGCCATGTTGGCCGGGCTGGTCTTGAACTCCTGACCTCAGGTGGTCTGCCCCCTTTGGCCTCCCAAAGTGCTGAGATTACAGGCATGAGCCACTGTGGCTGGCAAGGCCTAAGTTTTGTACTCTTGTCTATAGTACCTTGGGTAGGAACCCTATGGGAAGAGCAAGGCAGGATGAAGCCTTCCTTGGGATGTTGGCCATAACACTATCACAGCAGTGATGAAATCTTACCTTCAGACACTCCCATCCAATGTGTCTTCTGTTGTTAACTAAATATTCAGCTCCTTTCTTGGGGTGGAATGCCTTTTAGTTTATTCTACACCTTGACTGTCACAGGGGGTGAGTAATAGGGGAGAACACAGGTTTTTGGATGAGATAAACCTGGGTCAAATTCCAGTTTTGCCACTATTAGTAGAGTTACCCCTAACAAAACATTTAGCTGTTTACTCATCTGTGGAGTGGGACTCATAATGTCTACTTGTGTGGGTTAAGAAGACAAAAATTCATTAACCAATTTCCCATTTGCACTGAGAATACTCATGTTTCTAATCCTAATGTGACATCATATACAATTCTGTTACATTAGGATTAGAGACAAGTTCTGTTCAGAAATAACTTCACAAACAGTTTTTATATTTTATTTTCAAGATAAAAATCATTCAGATTTGCTTCAGCCTCAAATAGGATGTTCATGTAAAATTAAATGAGCACTGGCAACCAGCTGCGCCTTTTCTCCTAAATGGGAAATGTGTTAAGTGGTTTAGATGGCTCACAGCCTCAAAGGGCTGAAGACAGAAACTCTAGGCTCAATTTCCAGAAATGGCTCTTAACACCACACAGAGCTGGTCTATTAAGAGAAGCACTAAATCAGAAGATTGCCTTAGAGTTAGGAAGCCAATGCTGAACTCAAGCCCACAAAATATCCTAATCCTGCCTCTGCTAGATTCAAAATCCCATTCATGTGCAGCTAATTGGAGAAATAAAAATCACATTTTTTTTTTGGTTTTTTGTTTGTTTGTTTTGAGATGGACTGTCACTCTGTCTCCCAGGCTGGAGTGCAATTGTGCAATTTCAGCTCACTGCAACCTCCACCTCCCGAGTTTAAGCAATTCTCCCACCTCAGCCTCCTGAGTAGCTGGGATTACAGGCGTGTGCCATCATGCCTGGCTAATTTTTGTTTTTGTAAAAACAGGGTTTCGCCATTTTGGCCAGGCTGGTTTAAAACTCCTGACCATAGGTGATTTGCCCACATCGGCCTCCCAAAGTGTTGGGATTACAGGCGTGAGCCACTGCGCCCGGCCCACATTTGTATCTCTAGCTGCAATCAAGTCTGTAAAACATTTTTTTTTTTTCTTTCCAGCCTTTGCATGCTGGGAAGGGGTTGGAATTGTTGATAGGAAACCCTATCCAAGTATCCACTACAGTTTGCTATCTTATTTTCATTCCTGTTTTCTTCCATGGTTGTTTTGTGCATTTGTATTCTCAGGCCCTGCTAATAAATCCTGATTATTCTTGGTCAGTTATGAAAACTCTCTTCCTCTTACAGCTATTGGTAGTCACGTGACCCAGTTCTGACCAGTGAGAGTAAAGGGAAGCCTGCTGGGGAGGCCATGGGTGGAGGATTCTGGGAAGAATTTTGTTTTCCAATACAATAAACAGTTGCTGCTTATGCCAGCCCTTTCCCTTTTGTTCTGCCTGGAATGTTGAGCTGCAACCACCACTATGTCAACACAAGGCAACAATTATGAGGTTGATTGGCCAAAGAAAAGGCTGGCATAACGGAAGTATAGAAGATCCTGAGCTCCTGTTGGCAATGGTGATCTGCCGAGCCAACTGGAATAAATGCTTCCTTCTAGACTTATTGCTATACAAGGAAAATACATTTGTATTGATTTAAACAACTGCTAGTTCTCTGTTATGGTAGCTGAAAGCCTTTTTAACTGATAGATAATTCTTCCCATGGCTGGGAGCGGTGCTGTAATCCCAGCACTTTGGGAGGCCGAGGCAGGTGGATCACCTGAGGTCAGGAGTTCGAGACCAGATTCAACATAGAGAAACCCTGTCTCTACTAAAAATACAAAATTACCTGCGCATGGTGGTGCATGCCTGTAATCCCAGCTACTCGAGAGGCTGAGGCAGAATTGCTTGAACCTGGGAGGCGGAGGTTGCGGTGAGCCAAGATTGCACCATCGCACTCCAGCCTGGGCAACAAAAGCGAAACCCTGCCTCAAAAAAAAAAAAAATTCTTCCCATTAGCAAGGTTGTGGCTAAACTGCTGATAATGTGGTCAATGAACAAGATTATCTAATTCACAAATAGACTTAGAAGTTTTCATATCCTCTCTTGGGGCTTAAAATTCATGAGATTTTCCCTGGGGATAGGAGGGGACATCTCCTGGAGCCTAAGAAGAGGGGCTGGTGGTGTAAGCAGGAGATACCTGTGACTCTCAGTCTGATCTGAGAAGGCATCCTCAGGAAAGCAATGCCTCCAAGGCGTGGAAAGGATGAGAAGCCAAGGTGTTAAGGATGTCTCTACAGGTCAGTAGAGAAGCTCACAGACATTTAGAAGATAGATACACCTGAAGACTGGGGATTTCTGACTGCACAACTGAGAGAGGAAACATTTGAGCAGCCAACATCATTGTGGCTGATCTGGAGGTCCTGGTGGCAGTTTCTAACCAGTAAAGAAAGGTACTGCCAGGCAGGTGAACAAAAGACACCAAAGTAGAGAACAGAGTTGTATCCTTGGGACCAGGAAGTGATAATGGGGAGATGGCACTCAAGTGAGGTGACTCAGGTAGAAATGACATGTCCAAGTGACTCTGCCTCATACACAAGCTGTTCTCAGTGCTTATCTTATGATCTACAAAGTGGGATGCACTGGGGGTAAGGACAGCTTTGAGAACCAGGGATCAAGTGGAGAACTGTAATTTACAAATGCCAACCTTCTTATGCTTGTTGTGTGCATCCACTTATTCTTCACTCATCCACATGGGCAGCAAGCACTGGTCCTTACTCTGTGTGAAGCTCTGCGCCAGGTACCAGATAAAGTAGGGGGAAGTTCCCATCTCTAAGGAACCAAGGCTAGTCCTGGGGAAGCAGAGAGGTGAACTAACTTATTTTTGGGAGCCCAAAAGTGGGGCACTCCTCTGATCTGAGAAGGCATCCTCAGGAAAATGATACATCTGAGGTGTGGAAAGGATGAGAAATCAAGGGACGTATTAGCAGAGGGAGCAGCAATGAACGGGCTCAAGGGCAGGAAATATTTCAGTTCCCAATTGATCATGGCTGAAGCATGGATTTCAGGGGAGGGTGTGAGGATGTGGACAGCACAAGAATGACAGGGCTGAGCTATAGCCTAGGGCAGGAATCAACATTTTCTATAAAGTTAAATATCTTAGGCTTTGTAGGCCTAAAATATTTACAATTTGGATCTTTACAGAAAATGTTTGCTGACTCTTTTAGGATCTTGAATCTGAGAATCTTGTTTCTATTGGTGTTAAGGATGTGCTCAGGTATCTTTCTATAAAGATACTCCTGCTACAGACCTTGCTGGGCCTTGGCTGCTCAATGCAGGCCTTGAGACATCCCTGTGGAAATGTATCGTGTTCCTAGGCAGGGAAGAGAGCAACCCACCATCACATCGCCCATGCTAGCCATGACATGGTGGCCTACTGTGTGTTTTTTGGAGATGGTGTGGGGGTGAAGACAGGGCATGGCATGTCCTTACCTGCCCTCCAGATGCTATACACAGGGAAGCCAGATATATAAGCAAATAATTAGCATGCATGGGCTATGGAAAGGTGCTCACGATGGATTGTGTTCAATAAAAAAACTGTAGGCTGGGCACGGTGGCTCATGCTTGTAGTCCCATTACTTTGGGAAGCTTAGGTGGTCAGATCACGAGGTCAAGAGATCAAGACCATCTTGGCCAACATCCTGGTGAAACCTCACCTCTACTAAAAATACAAAAATTAGCTGGGCATCATGGTGCGCACCTGTAGACCCAGCTACTCAGGAGGCTGAGGCAGGAGAATCGCTTGAACCTGGGAGGCGGAGGTTTCAGTGGGCCGAGATCATGCCACTGCACTCCAGCCTGGTGACAGAGTGAGACTCTATCTCAAAACAAAAACAAAAAAACTATATGCAATGCATGCTCAGGGTTTTGTAAAATAAATGTATGGAAAAAGTTATATCAAAAATGTCACAGTGATAGGTGGTCTCTGGGCGCTAATGAGTCTTAAGCCCCTGGAAAAGAACACTGGACCCCTGTCCTAAAGGACAGAGAAAGGATGTTCTTCCAAGAGCATGGATTCTCCCATTGCTTCTCTCCTACTAACAGATTTAAAAAAATAATAATACCTAATATCACTATGTACTTACTATGAGCCAAGCACTGTTGCTAAGCATATTATATAACTCATTTAACCCTCATGGCATCTCTACCAGGCCTGATTCCAATGCTTATTGCCCATTGTTTCTCCAAGTGTGGCTGCATTTAGGGGAATGTTTTTCCTTCTTTGTAGGGTTTGAAACTGTTCTTTATCTGTGAAGAGAGATATTCTGACTTAACTGACTGATATTTTCTACTTTTTCTGCAATGTCCAGCTATCTTTTTTCCACTCGAAAAAAGAAGGTAGGCTTGCAAGTTTATTTTTGTCATTATGACAAGAGGTATGATGTACGGACCTGGGAAGTCTTGTGAAAGCGTAGAAGAGAGACTGGTTCATACCACTTTGGGAAACTGGAGAAGCCACCCACAGAGGGTGACCTGAATTTTAAAGGAAGTGCATGAGCTCACCAGAAGAAGGTAGAACTTTTGTGGCCAAGGTGTGACATTGTACTTGGGACACAGTAAACAGTGAATACAGGAGTCACATGGTGGGGAGTGCAGGAAGTGAGACTAGGAGGTGGCCAGGGACCTGGTCACATGGGTGTGGATGCTTGGGAGCTGGGGTTTTTCCAAGGGCCAGTTGTGGTGGCTCATGCCTGTAATCCCAGCACTTTGAGAGGCTGAAGCAGGTGGGACCTGAAGTCAGGAGTTCGAGACCAGCCTGGCCAAAATGTCAAAACCCTGTCTCTACTAAAAATACAAAAAAACTAACCAGGCATGCTGGTGGTCACCCTGTAATACCAGCTACTCAAGAGGCTGAGGCAAGAGAACTGCTTGAACCTTGGAGTCGGAGGTTGCAGTGAGCCGAGACCGCACCACTACACTCCACCCTGGTCAACAGAGTGGGTCTCCATCTTGAAAAAAAAAAAAAAAAAACACAGCCAGGTGAGGATTGTTTGGGGTGCTGTTTTGGAAGCTCAAGCTGGTGCTTCATGAAGGGCAGTCAGCCTGGGGACAGAGAGGCCAGTGAGAGGCAGGAGCAGCAGCCCAGGCTGTCACTGAGGAGGGGACAATGTGGCAAAAATGGAGAAGTGCATAGGAATCTAGAAGGTCCAGATAGATGTGGGTTTCCCCACCTCCTCTCCCCACTCCCCACTCACTTATTAGCTGTGAACCCTGAGCAAGGTACTTCCCTCTGAGCCTTTATGACTTAGCCAAGGTGACAACTAAATGGGAAAAGTGCCTGACTGGTGACCCATAGTAAGTAGGTGAAGTGGTAGCTTATTTCCCTGCCCTGTTGAGGTGGAAGCTGGTGACCAAGGGTTCCCTCTGAGTGACCCAGTTGGTGGCAGGGAAAGTCTAAGGCTGCTTGTTCAGAGAGGGTCACCACTATGCATGGGCAGCATGGTGGGACGAGTGCTGGAGGTCAGAGACCTGGAGGGCTTGGTCTCTGATGGCTGAACAATGAAACAAACAAAAAAGCCAGTTGAGGCGGAGGTTGCGGAGAGCTGACATTGCACCATTGCACTCCAGCCTGGGCAACAAGAGCAAAACTTTGTCTCAAAAAAAGAAAAAAGAAGAAAGAAAACTAACACAGGTACAGAAAGCCAAACACGTGTCCTCACCTGTAAGTGGGAGTTGAACAATGAGAACACATGGACACAGGGAAGGGAACAACACACACTGGGGCCTCTAGGGGGACATGGGGTAAGGGGAGAAACAGCTAATGCATATGGGGCTTAAAACCTAGATGATGGATTGACAGGTGCAGCTAACCACCATGGCACATGTATACCTACGCAACAAACTCGTACGTTCTGCATATGCATCCCCAAACTTAAAGCTAAAAGAAAAATAAACTTTTTCACATTCTTCACCATTTGTAGGGTTTATTTTCCAAATGAATTCTTATGTTTAGTAAGAGTTGAGAACTGGTTAAAGGCTTTGCCACATTTTTCATGTTTGTCGGGTTTCTTTCCAGCATGATTTCTCATGTTTAGCAAAGGTTGAAGACCAGTTGTAAGCTTTGCCACATTCTTCAAATTTCTTCAAATTTGTAGGGTTTCTCTCCAGTATGAATTCTCTTGTCTAGTAAGGTGTGAGGAACAGTAAAAAGCTTTGCCACATTCTTCATATTTGTAGGGTTTCTCTCCAGTATGAATTCTCTTATGTTTACTAAAGATTGAGGAGCAGTTATAAGCTTTGCCACATTCTTCACATTTGTAGGGTTTCTCTCCAGTATGAATTCTCTTATGTCTAGTAAGGCTTGAAGAGCATTTATAAGCTTTGCTACATTCTTCACATTTGTAGGGTTTCTCTCCAGTATGAATTCTCTTATGTCTAGTAAGGGTTGAAGAGCAGATATAAGCTTTGCCACGTTCTTCACATTTGTAGGGTTTCTCTCCAGTATGAATTCTCTTATGTTTAGTAAGGGTGGAAGAGCAGATATAAGCTTTGCCACGTTCTTCACATTTGTAGGGTTTCTCTCCAGTATGAATTCTCTTATGTTTAGTAAGGGTGGAAGAGCATTTATAAGTTTTGCCACATTCTTCACATTTGTAGGGTTTCTCTCCAGTATGAATTCTCTTACATGCAGCAAGGTGTGAGGACTTCCTAAAGGATTTGCCACATTCTTCACATTTGTAGGGTTTCTCTCCAGTATGAACTCTCTTACGTTGAGTAACGGTTGAGGACACACTAAAGGCTTTCCTACATTCTTGAGATCTGTAGGGTTTCTTTTCAGTATGAATTATCTTATGCCAAGTTAGGTGTGAGGAACAGTTAAACGCTTTGCCACATTCTTCACATTTGTAGGGCTTCTCTCCAGTATCAACTCTCTTACGTTGAGTAAGGGTTGAGGACACACTAAAGGCTTTCCTACATTCTTCAGACTTGTAGGGTTTCTTTTTAGCATGAATTATCTTATGTTGAGTCAGCTGTGAGGAACAGTTAAACACTTTGCCACATGCTTCACATTTGTAGGGCTTTTCTCCAGTATGAATTAACTTACATTTAGTAAGGGTTGAAGACCAGTTATAAGCTTTGCCACATTCTTCACATTTGTACGGCTTCTCCCCAGGATGAATTCTCTTACATTTAGTAAGGTTTGAGGACACACTAAAGGCTTTCTACATTCTTCCGACTTGCAGGGTTTCTTTTTAGCATTAATTATCTTATGCCGAGTCAGGTGTGAGGAACAGTTAAATGCTTTGCTACATTCTTCACATCTGTAGGGTTTCTCTCCAGTATGAATTCTCTTATATTGAGTAAGGGTTGAGGATATATTAAAGGCTTTCCTACATTCTTCAGATTTGTAGGGTTTCTTTTGAGTATAAATTATCTTATGCTGAGTTAGGTGTGAGGAATAGTTAAATGCTTTGCTGCATTTTTTATATTTGTAGGGTTTCTCTCCGGTATAAATTATCTTATGTGTAGCAAGACGTGAGGACTTCTTAAAGGATTTGTCACATTCTTTACATTTGTAGGGTTTCTCTCCAACATGAATTCTCTTATGTTGAGTAAGGGTTGAGGACACACTAAAGGCTTTCCTACATTCTTCAGATTTGTTGGGTTTCTTTTCAATATTAATTACCTTATGCCGAGTTAGGTGTGAAAGTGTACAGATGATTTGGCACATTCTTTACATTTGAAAGGTTTTTCCCAGTATGTCTTGTCTTGTGTGTATTTAAATTTGAAAATTTATGAAAGACTTTCCCATCTTCATTACATTGATGAATTTTGCTCTGGGTAGTTGTCAAACGTTGGTTAAGTCCATTATAACCTTCTTTTTGCACCTTACACTCATCTACACTTTTACAGATTTTCTTAATTGTAAGTTCTCATGTAAGTTCTCATTCACATTTATCGTATCTCCTCAGTATCATTTTAGGGAAATAATCTTTTATGTCTTGTTCTGAGCAGAGGTCTTTGGCAAAATGAGAACAGATAACTAAAAGAAATCAAAACAACAAATTACTTCATTTACTGGATTCAGGTGAATATACTTTACAAATCTAACCTATAAAATTATACAAACTACATAAGCAAGATGGCATAGCAAATTACCAAAGGCTCTAATTTTTAAAATAAATATACACATGTAACATATACTGACCAAAATACATTTGTGGAAAATTTATAAATGAGTTAAGTGTGTGCAGTGGCCCAGGTGAGTATAATGCAAAGAGCCACAGAGACGGAGAAAAAAAAGTCAGTTACATTTACCCAAAACAGGTCTTTTAACTCCCCAATATAACATAGTGCCTTTAAAAGTAAACTGCCAACTCCTGGTTTCTATTTTATAAGTCAAGAAAAATACTGGCACATACATCCTTATTTCTCATTTCTGTGGGTCTTTCCTGACACTGTTTCTTGTCTCCCATGACATAAAGTGCTGAAAGAAATGATGTTAGACTTTGGCATGACAGTTTCAGTCTGATGAGATCGAAGGTAAATGTTACAGCAGCAGAGAGACTGCAGTACCACAGACAGGGAACAGGTGTAACAAATGCATAGTACTAAGAAGAAACAGGAATAAACTCTTTTAACTAAAATATAAACACAAACTTTTAGACAAGAAACATCCTAAGAACATGTTTGAGAGTCTCCTAGAATCTTTAGCAAAGACAACTGGTTTTAGACTATGACAGGAGAAAGCAACATTATAAATATTGTGACAGGTAGCATTTTTATAATGTCCAAATCTCAATCAAAGATTACAATGTATACAAAATATTAGGGCAATATGGCCCCATCATAAAAATTATCAATTTTTCAGAAAGCAGCCATGAAAAAAGATGTATAGATTAATATAAGGAATGTAAAATAAAGTGAATAATACTAAATCAGTGAAATAGAAACAGACAACTATTGAAAATCAGACAAATAATAACACCAAAAATATTGAAAATATCAAAAAGCAAACTGAATAGGTTAAAAATAGAAAAAGAAATAACTGAAAAATTCTAGTAGTGAGAAAAATGATACAAAAAAGTTCAAATAAACTAGTATACACAAGATATTTATAACAAACACATATATAAGCACAATTTCAAAAGTCATAGACAATAGCTGGGCGCGGTGGCTCACGCCTGTAATCCCAGCACTTTGGGAGGCCGAGGTGCGCAGATCACAAGGTCAGGAGATCGAGACCACCCTGGCTAATAACATGGTGAAACCCTGTCTCTGCTAAAAATACAAAATATTAGCCTGGCGTGGTGACAGTCACCTGTAGTCCCAGCTACTCGGGAGACTGAGGCAGGAGAATGGCATGAACCCGGGAGGCGGAGCTTGCAGTGAACTGAGATTGTGCCACTGCACTCCAGCCTGGGTGACAGAGCAAGACTCCATCTCAAAGAAAAAAAAAAAAAGTCATAGACAAGAAGAGAATCTTAGAAGCTGCAAGACAAAAGTGATGTATCATTTATAAGCATAGTCTTATATGATAACCTGTGAATTTGTCAACATAAATTCTGTGGGCCAGAAGGAAACTGTGTGATGTCGTCAAAAGTCCTGGAAAAAAAACAAAAACAAAAACCTAACAAGTGAGAATAATACCATCCGCAAAAATGTCCTACCAAAAAAAAAAAAAAAAAAAGAGGAAAGAAAAGACCTTCCGAATCCTGAGAAAGTATGTTGGCACTGCACATACCCTACATATCAAAGATGCTGAAAGGGTTCTTTCCCCTGAAAAAAACATGATGCAAAAATACAACACATAATTGTAAGAAAATACATAACTTTCTGGGAAAGACATGCACATACACAAAAATAAAATTCCTTAGCATTATCATAAGGGTGCAGAAAACATCTTATTCTCTAAAATGTGAAAGATAAAAGCATAAAAGTTATTATAAAAATGTGTTAATGAATATACAACACAAAAAGACATAATTAGCAACATGAATAACAAAGTTGAGGGCACATGTAATGAGGAAGAACTTTTGTCTGCAAAATTGTTGAAATATATTGTTGTATCTTTTAGAGGTTTTATATAATCCCCAAAGTACTGCAAAGTAAATATCCATATAGATACACAAAAGAAAGTAAGAAATAAGTGAAAGCATATCAATACAAAAATTAAAAAGACACAAAGGAAGACAAATAGAGAAAATGAGAGACAAAGATACAAGAATTGAAACAACAAAATTAGTAAGTTTTTCTTTTTCATAAAATTATTTAAGTATATATAAAATTAACTTTCCAATCAAAAGACATACTTTTAATAAAAGGATTTTAAGAAAATAAATCGACAATCAAGATACAACTTGCCTTTCTACAAGAGTTAGTTGAGATCTAATGATAAAAATTACTAAAAGTGGCAAGATAGTAGAAATTCCATGCAAATATTAAAATGAGAACAGAAGAAGTCAAAATAATATTACACAAGCTACATCTTATGTCAAAAACTGTCATATTTTTTGAAAATGTACTTGAAGTCAAAGCTCCAAAGAGACAAAGGACATTAAACAATGATAGATTCATTCACCTAAGACAAATTTGTATATGCGTGTGTGTGTGTGTGTGTGTGTGTGTATCTCACATTATGGTCCCCTATATAAAGCAAATATTGATAGAACTGAAGAAACACAGAAAGAGCAATAAATTATAGTAGGATATTTTAATACTTCACTTTCTGTTATAATAATAAAACACGGCCCGGCCACCACGTCTGGGAAGTGAGGAGCGCCTCTGCCCAGCCGCCCCATCCGGGAAGTGAGGAGCCCCTCTGCCCGGCCGCCCCGTCTGGGAAGTGAGGAGCGCCTCTGCCAGGCCGCCCCGTCTGGGAAGTGAGGAACGCCTCTGCCCGGCCGCCCCGTCTGGGATGTGAGGAGCGCCTCTGCCCGGCCGCCCCGTCTGGGAAGTGAGGAGCGCCTCTGCCCGGCCACCCCGTCTGGGAGGTGAGAAGCGCCTCTGCCTGGCTGCCACCCCGTCTGGGAAGAAGTGAGGAGCACCTCTGCCCGGCCGCCCCATCTGGGAAGTGAGGAGCGCCTCTGCCCGGCTGCCCCGTCTGGAAGGTGAGGAGCGTCTCTGCCCGGCTGCCCCGTCTGGGAAGTGAGGAGTGCCTCTGCCCGGCCGCCCTGTCTGGGAGATGAGGAGCACCTCTGCCTGGCTGCCACCCCGTCTGGGAGGAAGTGAGGAGCGCCTCTGCCCAGCAGCCCCGTCTGGGAGGTGAGGAGAGTCTCTGCCCAGCCGCCCCGTCTGGAAAGTGAGGAGCGCCTCTGCCCAGTCACCCCGTCTGGGAAGTGAGGAGCCCCTCTGCCCGGCTGCCCCGTCTGGGAAGTGAGGAGCGCCTCTGCCTGGCTGCCCCATCTGGGAAGTGAGGAGCGCCTCTGCCAGGCCGCCCTGTCTGGGAGGAGAAATTCTTCTGCCTTGGGATGCTGTTGATCTATGGCCTTTCCCCCAGCCCCCTGCTCTCTGAAACATGTGCTGTGTCAACTCAGGGTTAAATGGATTAAGGGTGGTGCAAGATGTGCTTTGTTAAACAGATGCTTGAAGGCAGCATGCTCTTTAAGAGTCATCAGCACTCCCTAATCTCAAGTACCCAGGGGCACAAACACTGCAGAAGGCCGCAGGGACCTCTGCCTAGGAAAACCAGAGACCTTTGTTCATGTGTTTATCTCCTGACCTTCTCTCCACTATTATCCTATGACCCTGCCATATCCCCCTCTCCGAGAAACACCCAAGAATGATCAATAAATACTTAATAAAAAAAAAATAATAATAATAAAACATGAAAAAATATTAGTAAGGAAACAGAGGACTTGAAGGTAGTATAAAACAATTATTCCAAGTAGAAGTATAGAGAACACTCCTCAACAAGATCAGGATACACACCCTTCTCAATAGCTCATACAACATTCTCCTTAATAGGGGACGTGTCAGGCCAAAAGAAAAGTCTTAACACATTTTTTAAAACTGAAATTTTATGGATCACTTTCTCTGACCAAAATGGAATGAGTATTAATAGAAGAAACTGAAAAATTCACAAATATACAGAAATTAAGCAACACACTCTTCAGCATGCTCTTATTGAAAGGTTCAAATAATTAATATTGTGAAGATTTTCATACTGCTCAATGTAATCTATGGATTTAATGCAATGCTTTTCAAATTTCTCACTGCACTTTTGAATAGAAATAGCAACCCCAAAAGTATATGGAATCTCAAGAGACAATAAAATACTCAAGAATCTTCAAAAAAGGACACAATATTAGTGGCACTACAGTTCCTTAAAGTACATTAGAGGCCAGGTGCGGTGGCTCATGCCTGTAATCTGAGCACTTTAGGAGGCCAAGGCAGGCGGATCATGAGGGAACGAGTTGAAGACCAGCCTGACCAACATGGTGAAACCCCATCTCTACTAAAAATACAAAAATTAGCTGGGTGTGGTGGTGTGCACCTGTAATCCCAGCTACTCAGGAGGCTGAGGCAGGAGAATCACTTGAACCTGGGAGGCAGAGGTTGCAGTAAGCCAAGATTGCGTGCCATTGTACTCTTGTACTCTAGCCTGGGTGACAGCTGGCTCAAAAAATAAAAGCACATTGCAAAGCTACAGAATTAAAACAAGGTAGTAGGAGTATCAAAGTGAAAAAGTAGGCTAATCAAATATAATGTAGCACATATATAAACATTCATACATATGGTGATATGAAAACTCATTTGCATACCCATAACTATTGAAACATTGTTGCTGAAAGCCAGTATGTAAAAACAATGCAAATTTTTGTCAGCAAATTATCCAGTAGATATAATTTGAAATATGAAAGTACTAGAATATAACCCAGGTTTTGAAAAGCAGTAAGTATTCTAAAAACTAAAAATAAGGCTCAATGACCTTTTCCAAAAAAATGAGCCTGCTATGGGTTTGGAGAATATAGACACCCGAATCATATTATAGACCAACTAGGCTTAACAGATGCACACAAAACTTTCCAGTCAAAGAAAAAGACTCTCTCCAGTCAAAACCACAATATTCTTATTTGTGCCTGGTGTATTCTGTTCAAACACATACCAGCTCTTATTAAATTTATCAGCTGGGTACAGTGGCTCATTCCTATAATCCCAACACTTTCAGAGACCAAGGTGGGAGGATCACTTGAGGCCAGAAGTTTGAGACCAGCCTGGGCAACATAGTGAGACCCTGTTTCTACAAATAATAAAAAAACTGGCCTGACATGGTAGTGCATGTCTGTAGCCCCAGCTGCTTGAGAGGCTGAGATGAAAGAATCACTTAAGCCCAGGAAGTTGAGGCTGCACTGAGCCAAATTAATGCCATTGCACTCCAGCGTGAGTGATGGAGGAAGATCCTATCTCAAACAACAACAAATTTAAGATGACCAAAATTATATACTATGTGTTTTCTGACCAAAACTCAATGAACCTAGAAATTAAAAGCAAAAGTGAAACAGGTAAATCCAAAAACATAGGAAAATAAAACACACTCTTCAACATTTTCTTGCTTAGGGCTCAAAACATTTAATTTTTCAAAGACGTCAATAAAACCTACAGTGTTCAAAAAATAATGTTGAAAACTGGATTATTAACATTAATAAATTTGGATTTTTCCTTGAACAATATACAAAATATATTTTAAATAAAATACTTAATACATTAAAAAATAACAAATCTCTTAGAAAAAATATAGGGGAAACACATGACATTGGTCTTGGCACCATTTTCTTAGATACGACATTAAATGCATAAGCAACAAAGAAAAGAACAGTAAACCTTAACTGCACTGCACTTCAAAATTTCTGCACATCAAAGAAAACGTCCAAAGGAGTAATAATGCCTCCTAGGAAATGGGTGAAAATATTTGCAAATCACGTGTGTTAACAGTTAATATTCAGAATATATAAACAACTCTTAAAACAGAACAATAAAGTTGAATAATTTGATTTAGAAATAAAAAATTGAACTAAATTTTCATCAGTAAAGATACACAAATGGGAAAAAGCATTTAAAAGGACATGCAAAGTTACCAGTATGTAGAGAAATGCATAAAAATCACAACAAAAAACAAAATCACCTCATAGCCATTAGAATGAAACTATAAATCTTTTAAATTCCAAATCTGTTGATGATGCAATGAAAATGAAACCCATTCTTATTGTTGGTGGAAAACAAGAATGCAACCATTATTTTAAAATGTTATAAATGATCTTCAAATAACTAAAAATGAAATTATTGAATACAGCAACCCATTTATGAATCTATATCTGAAATATGCAACACAGGGCCTGAAAGAAATATTTGAACATCATATTTACTGTAGCAGTATTCACAAAAGCTGAAAGGCTGAGGCAACCCAGATCTCTCTTGATTTACAAAAACATGAAAAAATGTAATGTGTATACAATAAAATATTATTCAGCCTTAAAAAAAATTGTCACATTTTAAGATAAACTTTAAGTATGTCACCTGAAATAAGCCAGTAACAAAATGATGAATACTGTATGATTTCACTTGTATGAGATATCTTAAGTAGTCACACTCATATAAACAAAAAGTGGAAGGGTGTTTGTCAACGGCTGCTAAGAATGTAAAATCGGTTGTTGTAACTTAATGGGTATCGAGTTTTAGTTTCACAGATGTAAAATTTCTAGAAGTCTTTTGCATAACAATGAAAATACACGTAACGTATCTGAAATGTACAGTTTTCTTTTGAGACGGGCTCTCACTCTGTCATCCAAGCTGGAGTACAGTGGCACAATTATGGTTCACTGTAGCCTCAAACTCCCAGACTCAAGTAATCCTCTCCCCTCAACCTCCCAAGTAGGTGGGACCACAGGTGCAAACCACCATGCCTGGGTATTTAAAAAAAAAATTATTTTTAGAGAGAGGGCATTTATATGTTGCCTAGGCTGGTCTCAATATTTTGGGCTCAAGTGATCTGCCTGTCTTGGCCTCCTCAAAATCCTGGGATTACAGATTTGAGCCACCATGATGCCTGAGCCTGAAATGTACACCTAAATGGATTTCAGATGGTAAATTTTATGTTATGTGTTTTTACAACAATTTTTTCAAACAAACAAACAAAAAAACCCTAAAAACATAGAGAACTATAAGTCTTTTAAAAAATTAACCTCAAATCACAGAAGTATTTCTCTCACACAAAAGAAATACATATTCATGGCCAGATGCAGTGGCTCATGCCTGTAATCCCAGCACTTTGGGAGGCCGAGGCAGACAGATCACGAGGTCAGGAGATCGAGACCATCCTGGCTAACATGGTGAAACCCTGTCTCTACTAAAAATACAAAAAATTAGCCAGGCGTGGTGGCAGGCGCCTGTAGTCCCAGCTACTCAGGAGGCTGAGGCAGGAGAATGAATGGCATGAACCCGGGAGGTGGAGCTTGCAGTGAGCTGAGATCATGCCACTGCACTCCAGCCTGGGCGACAGAGCGAGACTCTGTCTCAAAAAAAAAAAAAAAAAGAAATACACATTCATCATTACATACAGAGTAAAAATAAGATTATTCTCATGACTACTCACCTAGACAAGATAAACAACCATTGCAAATCAGCTAAGAAAGAATATATACAAGATAAGCCATAACTAAAATTGAGGTCATATTGATAAACACACACACACATATAATCTGATTATGATAAGACATATGGCTGATTTATCTACTATTTAAACCCCACATTGACTTAAAGTGTACAAGTGGAAATGCAAATTGTCTAAAATTATAATACATAAGTAAAACCAAAAAACACAATAAACTGATGTTAAAAAAATAAACTACACTGGCCGGGCACGGTGGCTCACGCCTGTAATCCCAGCATATTGGGAGGCTGAGGCAGGCAGATCACAAGATCAGGAGTTCAAGACCAACCTGGCCAACAGAGTGAGTCCCCATCTCTACTAAAAATACAAAAATTAGCCAGGCAGGGTGGTACATACCTGTAGTCCCAGCTACTCAGGAGGCTGAGACAGGAGAATAGCTTGAACCTGGGAGTTGGAGGTTGCAGTGAGCTGAGATCAGGCCACTGCACTCCAGCTTGGGCAACAGAGTGAGACTTCATCTCAAAAAAAAAAAAAAAAAAAAAAAAAACCCCACAAAACAACAACAACAAAAAACTAAACTACACTGAAAAACACACTAATATGTAAGTGCCAAATACTACTAGGAGAAATGTTTATTCATAAAATCTAGTAAGCAACATTGGTGTACCATTAAAAAACAATTTAAATACTACTAGGAGAAATGTTCATTCATAAAATCTAGTAAGCAACATTGGTGTACCATTAAAAAATAATTTGTAGAGTTAACTATAATATTTGACTGTAACTGTGTAGTCATGAAAGGCAGGTATTTTGAATCACTGGTATGTACTGTATGGAAGCAAAATTTCACAGAAAATGCAATATAATCATAAATAGAAGATTCTAATGGGAAACTTTTAATAAATAAGCATTTTTAAAAATGAGTTAATTTTTGTGTTTTACATATATGCTATACTTAGACAAAATGAAACTGCTGTAAACCAACTTAAGAATAGCCTCACATTATTAAATAAAAATTATATCTCAGAGAATATAGTTAGAACCCTTGATATATAAAACATATATTTGGGAATATATTAGGTTATTATTTAGATATAGGCTGAAGAAAGTAGGTGAAAATCCTGTAATTCCTTTTTGCCTGCAGCAAACTTAAATTTATAAATAATGATTTTAGTAAATATTGAGTGCCTACTAATTATCTAATTTGCTTCAAACATAATACGTAAATGCTGGCATATTGTCCTAAATGTCTGAATCTAAAATTACATACAAATTTAAAACAGAAAACAGAGGTAAAGGCTGGGCATGGTGGCTCACACCTGTAATCCCAGCACTTTGGGAGGTGGAGGTGGGTGAATAACCTGAGGTCAAGAGGTCAAACCCCACCTCTAAATACAAAAATTAGCTGGGTGTGGTTGCAGGAGCCTGTAATCCCAGCTACTGGGGAGGCTGAGGGATGAGAATCCCTTGAACCTGGGAGGCGGAGGTTGCAGTGATCCGAGATGGCAACACTGCACTTCCAGCCTGGGCGACAGAGTGAGACTCCGTCTCAAAAAAAAGAAAAAGAAAATAGAAGTGAAAACATATAGGGAGAGTGACATCAGTAAGACAAAGAAATAAAAATAAAAGGTGCCCTATTTACTTATCCCCCAAAGGCAAGAAAATTTGTCAGCCATCCCTGACAAAAATGCCTTTCTAAAAGAGCCAGGTATCATGGCTCACACCTATAATGACAACTACATGGTACATTAAGATCAGAGAATTTCTTCAGGCCAGGAGTTCAAGACCAGCCTGGGTTATGTAGCAAGATCCCATCTCACAAATAAGTGCCTTTAAGAGAGCTTTAAGATACAGGCAGGGAGTCGTGAAACTCTGCTAAAGCTCAGAATTGAGCAGTGTTCCTTTTCAGAGGGTAGGTCCTAATTCAGGGGGCAATCTATGGGACCCCTGTTCTTGGCTCCAGATCAGGAAATGGCCTACTCAACTTTGTCCCATTGAGAATTCTGAACTTACTCTGTAATCATCCCAAATTCCTCCCAGCCACAGTCTGGGAGAGGTCCTGTCCTTCCAGAGGCCTGGAGGAAGACACCCATTTATAGCCACACAGCAGGCCTGCAAGACCTTGGCCTTTACTGTGGTCCCTGAAGCAGTTCAATGACTCAGTTCCAGCTCGCTGAGCCATAGTTCATGGCCAGTTCTGCCTACATAGAACCATACAGTGACCTGGGGAAATGCTATATGGTTCTTAGTGAAAGCCATACTCTTCCACATCCCAATATAAGAGGCCCAACATTTGCAGACCCGACTGCAAAAACCTGCCCTAGCGTCTCCCCTACAGAGCAAAGTCCTGAAGGACAGTCACTCTGTCCAACAATAAAATGGGAATTACAACTGCCCAAGCCCCTTGTAATGAGCCAACTAAAGGTGGACCCACGTGAAGACCCAGCAGCCTTGTGATCAAGCTACAGCCCCTCTCCACTACAAACCCAGAGGGCATCTCATCACTCTGAGGGCCCAACAAAGAAGACCTTTACCTCTTGAAAGCAGTTTCTGAAAACTTGAAGGGGTGTTTGCTCCTTCAAATTCACAGACACCAATGCAAAACTATATTGTGCCCGTTGTTAATGCTTCTATTTTAATATAGCACTGGAAGTGTGTGGCAAAACAATCAGTCAAAAAATAAAAATAGTCATTGAAATTGAAGACAAATAAGTAAAAAGTTGCTACTCATGGATTATATAATGTTAGATACAAAAAACCACGAGCAGTATATTAAAACGTTTCTAAACTAATAAATACACTCAGTAAATTAGCAAAATATAAAATTAAGATACATGTTATGGTTTCATATACATAAAACAAACTGATAAAATTGAGGAAGAAAACAATCTTATATACAATAGCATTGAAACAATAAATTTCTAAAACAAATTTAATGAAAAAGGTTAAAAATCTTTACAATTAAAGATATACTAAAGAAATTAGAAGACACATAAATAAATTAAAAATATTTCATGTCTATGGGATTGAAAGGATAAATACTGTTAAAGTGCCATATTATCCAAAGTGATCTATAGACTCAATAAACTCCCTATCAAAATTCCAGCAGTATTTTTTTCACAGTAATAGAAAGTACAATCCTAAAATTTGCATGAAACTACAATAAACTTTGAATAGCCAAAGCAATCTTGAGAAAAATGAACAAAGCAGAGGGACATCCTACTTTATAATTTCAAACTGTATTTCAAGACTATAGTAATGCAAACAAGATGAAATATGCAGAAAAAATTAACAACAACAAAAAAACCATAATGGAACTACTCTTCACACATTTCAGACAGGATGCAAAAAGAGAACTTAAAAAACAGTTTAACACAGCTTCTCAAAATTATGCAGATATTTGTGTGTCCCCAAAAATAATGAAGAAACGGTCAAATTGGGCAGTCTCTTACATGCCATAAAGAGGACTTTGGCTCTCACTGTAAACTTGAAGGAAGTTCACTGAACGGAAAGTAGAATCCTCAGATAATTTAAAAGCATAAGACAGAATATGCCCCTATGTGATAGAAAAATTAAAAAAAAAAAACAAAAAACAGCTTTCAGAAACTATTTCTCTTGGAATACAGCTTCCCAAATTACATTTTGAAAACTGGTTTTCGGCCAGGCGCAGTGGCTCATGCCTGTAATCCTAGCACTTTGGGAGGCTGAGGTGGGAGGATCACCTGAGGTCAGGAGTTTGGGACCAGCCTGGCCAACGAGGCGAAATCCTGTCTTTGCTAAAAATACAAAAATTAGCCAAGCGTGGTGGCGTGCCCCTGTAATCCCAGCTACTTGGGAGGCTGAGGCAGGAGAACTGCTTAAACCCAGGAGGCAGAGGTTGTGGTGAGCTGAGATCGTGCCACTGCACTTCAGCCTGGGAATAAGAGTGAAACTCCATCTCAAAAAAAAAAAAAAAAAAAAAAACTGGCTTTCTCCTTGACCTTTGGGCCTCTCATCTGTGTCGTCTGTTGTGTTAACTCTCACCTACCTGGGGATTCATCTACCATCTTGTGTCTCTTCATATTCCTGGGATATTTTTCTTTCTCTAGACAGGTGATTAAATCTGGCTTAGAGACAGCAATACCTATTTTATTAAAAATAAATAACATAAATCTTGCTCATATTCTGTAATTACCAACTTAGTAATGTACTCAGTAAAGAGAATGTAATCGAATATTATAGTAAATTAATCCCCAAATACTGATTTATAACACAAATTTCTAAATATTCAGAAAATATTTTAAATTGCAGGTTTTTAATTTCAGTAACCAGTACTACTAAATCAAAAATTGATGGTAGCAATCAAATTTTAAGGTGTGGGCAACAATATTTTATGCCACTAAATTTCTGGAATTACCACTAATCTAGATTGAAGGATACAGATCAGCTCAGGAATGTAGAAAGCTCAGGTCAAGATGAAACATCATGAAGAAATTATTTTTTACATGGACAAATCCGCAAGATTTTCTTGAAAACAAGGATCTGAAACTCATTTGTGCAAAGCAGAAATTACAAAAAAAATTCTACAAAGAAATGAAACATATAGGGTATATTAGAAATTATTACCCTCACCTAGGAAGACCAGGTTTCTGTAGTTTTCTAACATCACATTTCTATATAAATTCTGCTGTGCTGTGTTCAGGCATTGCCACTCTTCCAGGGAGAATTCTATGCCACATCCCTAAATGTCAATGGTCTCTGAAAAGATATCACACACAACACACACACACACTTTTAGCAAGTGACCATGGGCAAAATTTCAAATTTGACTCAAGGTGAAATGAGAGAGTAAAGAGAACTGGTTCTGACTTACAGGAGTGACTAAACTTATCCAATAAAATAATTTTCAACACAGAAATATTCCCTAATATATTCTCTAATCTGAGAAAAAACAATGGCATAAGATCCACAACATCAGTGTATATATGATATTTTTCTGAATAATAAAGTTTTAAATTAGAGGCATGAACACAAACATGTACATTTTTTAGTGCTATATTTACACCATACAGAATAAATTGTGTGTATTTTTCAGATCAAAGAGACATGCTGAGTTAGCAGGTACCTCTCAAATTTTAATGTGTACAATAAAACTGAAAATCTTGTTAATGCAGATTATTTTTTCAGAGGATCTGGAATGAAGTTTGAGTTGCTGAATTTCTAACAAGCCCATCAGTAATGCCAATGTTTTTGGCCCAAAAATACTACTTTGTCAAACATCCACTAAGTATTTTTCCTGGTTTTTCTGGCCTGTAAACAAAGATGAGAGCCTTCATTTTCTAAAGACAGATATAAACAAAGAAAACCTAAGAAGGGCAGCCACGAGATTAAATATGATGATTTATGCACATCAGCTGCATAAAGATACTTAATAATAAAAGAAACATAATTAACTCTACAGTGAAAAAATCTGTGAGAGAGCTCGTTAAGCAAGTCAATCATTAACATCAAGTGCACTAGGTCAAATTTTTATGACGTGCTGATACACGCAGAAAGACACAGCATCACTGCTATGATACTGCCACCCCAAAAGCAAATTATAGTCTGAATTTAACCATAAAGAACCATCAGTTTTATGCGAAGTTCAAGATACAGATATCTCCCATGTTCTGTAAATTTTAATAGTGATTTTAAGTAGTCATTCTTAAGTACTCTAGAGAGCAAGGTATCTCCTAATATTTTTTTCTAGAACTTTCTGGGTAATAAACGCCATCCAGTTTAAATAAGCATTTTCTTAACACTGTTCTGCATAGAGCTAACAGAGAACAAAGATCAAACCTTAACATTGCATGTCCTCCACCTTTACTAAGAACCCCAGCTTTTACCAATAGGAATATTGAGTATTCAAACCTTCCCATGTTCAATAGCAACAAAGGGAACATTTTTAATGATTTTAAAAAGTAGTTAAACTCACTAGAGAGGAAAAGCACAAGCATAAAAGTAAAAGTTTGTCTGGGTGCGGTGGCTCATGCCTGTAATCCCAGCACTTTGGGAGACCGAGGCGGGGGGGAGATCACCTGAGGTCAGGAGTTCAAGACCAGCCTGGATAACATGGCAAAACCCTATCTCTACTGAAAACATAAAAATTAGCTAGGCATGGTGGCAGGTGCCTGTAATCCCAGCTACTCGGTAGGCTGAGGCAGGAAGAATTACTTGAACCCAGGAGACGGAGGTTGCAGTGAGCCAAGATTACACCACTGTACTCCAGCCTGGGTGACAGAGTGAGACCTCATCTCCAAAAAAAAAAAAAAGGCACAGCACAGAGTCCCTTACACTCAGCACTCCTGTCTGTCACAACACAAATATTTCTGGTACAAATAAAGACCAGGAATCTCCATCCTAAACTTTCATATTATTTGCTGGTTCTTCAGAAGGCAGCAATGTCTGAATGAGTCTGCATTAGAAAAACAACATGTAGGCTGGGTGGTGGCTCATGCCTGAAATCCCAGCACTTTGGGAGGCCGAGGCGGGCAGATCACAAGGTCAGGAGTTTGAGACCAGCCTGGCCAACATGGTGAAACCCCATCTCTACTAAAAATACAAAAATTAGCTGGGCTTGGTGGTGGGCACCTGTAATCCCAGCTACTTGGAACTTGGGAGGCTAAGGCAGGAGAATCGTTTGAACCCAGGAGGTGGAGGTTGCATTGAGCTGAGGTCGCACCATTGCACTGCAGCCTGGGCAATGGTGCAAGACCATGTCAAAAAAAAAAAAAAAAAACACGTACACATGTACTAATGCAATGTTTTCTTAGGAGGTAGTATGTGCTCAAGAGTATGTTACAAAGCACTGTGTTGGGAATAACACATTATATGATTTAATCCTCATAACACCCTGAAAATTGGTACTAAGAGATGAACAATTCCCAAAATTTAGATAAAGAGCCTGGCATTTTTATTTCTTCTTCTGTTTCTCTATTATTGTTTTTTAAAAAACTGTAGAGAATAAAGGCTAAATATAGAAAAGATAGGGGAATACAGAAAGGAAAAGTTTAATGTAGTTTAGAAAAATTTTTATTGTGTTTATATTCAATTTTTGTGACTTGTGGAACAACTACTGGATCTGCAGGAATAGAAAACAAGTTGCTAAATGGAATGTCTCTGCAAGCACTAGTTTTAATAGAAATTAAAACCCTAAAATACATACTTTATTTTTCCTATTTATCTGCTTTTGGGTTTCAGGAAATTGTGAGCACCAGCTCCAGAAAGGCATCAGAATTCCCCAGAGATGAGCCAAACTCATCTCTTCTGATCAGTTCTGTGAGGCAAGACTCCAGGGCTGGGTCAGATCTAATAAGGCCTCCAAAAAGGGTGAATCCGAACAGAACTGGAGTACACAGTGGACCCTATATGGAATTCTGTTCTCTATGCCACAGGGGTATTTCCAGTTGGCTACAATAGCCAAGTCTCTGGATGTGCTCTTGAATTCTTGGACATCTGAATTTCAGTAGACATGGGATTCAGGCATTTAAATAGTAACCTCGGGCACCCTGTGTGCACTTAAAAGAATGTTTATGAAGAAAAAAGCAGAAGAGAGAAAGATGTTTTAAAAAATCTATGGGTGCACATGAATTTTAAAGCAAGTCCTTAGAGACCTAAGAAGAGACTTCGATTCTGACACAGTAATAAAACACCCCACAGACACTATTAGACAAATCATTGAGGCAGAAAATTAACAAAGAAATAGAACCTAAACTCAACACTTGACCAAACAGTCCTAATAGACATTTAAAAAACTCTCTATCTAAAATCAACATAGTATATATTCTTCTCATTATCACATGTCACATACTCTAAAGTTGACCACACAATCAGAAATACAACAATTCTTGGCAAACTCAATAATCCCCAAATCATACCAAATGCTCACTTAGACCACAGCTTCATAAAGATATAATTCAATACAAAGAAAAACACTTGAAAACACACAATTACAAGAAAATTAAACAATTTTCATCTGAATGACTTTTGGGTAAATAATGAAATTAAGGCACAAATCAAGAAGTTCTTTAAAACAAAAGGGAACAGTGGTACATAGACTCTTTCCAACACAGCTAATGTGGTGTTAAAAGGGGAATTTACAGCACTAAATGCTCACATCAAAAAGTTAGAAAGATCTCGATTTAACAACCTAACATCATAAATAAAAGAATGAGAGAAGCAAGAGCAAACCAACCCCTAAGCTAGCAGAAGACAATAACCAAAGTCAGATCAGAATTGAAGGAGACTTAGACATAAAGTCATATAAAAGATCAAGAAATCCAGGAGTTAAATCTTTTAAATAAATTAATAAGATAAACGACTAGCAAGATTAGTGAAGAAGAGAAGATTCAAATAAACACAATAAGAAATGACAACGGGATATTACCACTGACCACACAAAAATACAATTAACTATTGAAGTCTACTATGAACACCTCTATGCACACAAACTAAAAAATCTAAAAGAAATGGATAAATTTCTGGACAAACACATCCTCCTAATATTAAACAAAAACAAATTAAAGCCCAGAATAGAACAATAACAAGCTCCAAAACTGAATTAGTAGTAAATAGCCTACCAGCCAAAAAAGCCCAGGACCACACAGATTCACGGCTGAATTCCACCAGATGTACAAAGAAAAGCTGGTATTACACTTCCTAAAACTATTACAAAAAATTGAGAAGGGACTCCTCCCCAGCTCATTATATAATAAGAGCCATCATTCTGATACCAAAACCTGGCAAAGATAAAGCAAAAAAAGAAAACTTCAGGGCAAAATCCTTCATGAACACTGATTCAAAAAAAACCAAATGCAGCAGCAAGCACATCAACAAGCTAATCCACTATCATCAAGTAGGCTTTATTCCTGGAGTCAAGGTTGGTTCAACATAAACAAATCAATAAATGTGATTCATCACTTAAACAGAACTAAAGACAAAAACTGCAAGATTTTCTCAACAGATGCTGAAAAAGCTTTCAATAAAAATTAACATCCTTCATTTATAAAACCTCAACAAACTAGGCATTGAAGGTACATACTTCAAAATAATAAGTTATCTGTGACAAATCCACAGCCAACATACTGAATGGATGCAAGCTGGAAGCATTCCTTCTTAAAAACTGGCACAAGACAAGGATGTCTTCTCTCACCACTTTTATTCAACAGAGAATTGGAAGTCCTGGCCAGAGCAATCAGGCAAAAGAAAGAAACAAAAAGTCCAAACAGGAAGAGAGGAAATAAAACTAACGCTGTTGGCAGATGACATCATTCTGTATCTAGAAAACCTTCTAGTCTTGGTGGAAAAGCTCTTTAAACCAACAAACAACTTCAGCAAAGTTTCAGGATACAAAAGAAAAGTATAAAAATCAGTAGCATTCCTGTACTTCAACAACATCCAAGCCAAAAGCCAAATCAAAAACACAATCTCATTCACAACTGACACAAAAAGAATAGAATATCTAGAAATACAGCTAACTAGGGAAGTGAAAGATCTCTATGACGAGAGTGGTCATACTGGCCTGGCAGACTGGCCCTCATCTACAATCCTAGCACTTTGGGAGGTGGAGACGGGTAGGTAATTTGAGGTCAGGAGGTGAGTACTGGCCTGGCCAACATAGTGAAACCCTATCTCCACCAAAAAAAATACAAAAATTAGACGGGCATCTTGGTGCATGTCTGTAGTCCCAACTACATGGGAATCTAAGGTGGCAGAATAGCTTGAACCAGGGAGACGAAGGTTGGGGTGAACCGAGATGGGGCAACTGAGCTCTAGCCTGAGTGACAGAGTAGAACCTTGTTAAAAAAAAAAAAAATGGCCATGAGGCCCAATGAAATTTAATTTCTTTGATTTTATGCTATTCCTATCAAACTATCAAAACATTTTTTTTTTTGAGACGGAGTCTCGCTCTGTCTCCAGGCTGCAGTGCAGTGGCAGGATCTTGGCTCACTGTAACCTCTGCCTCCCTGGTTCAAGCAATTCTCCTGCCTCAGCCTCCCAAGTAGCTGGGATTACAGGTGCCTGCCACCACACCCAACTAATTTTTATATTTTTAGTAGAGATGGGGTTTCACCATGTTGGCCAGGATGGTCTCGATCTCCTGACCCTGTGATCCACCCACCTCGGCTTCCCAAAGTGTTGGGATTACAGGCATGAGCCACTGCACCTGGCCCCAAAACATTCTTAACAGAACTGAAAAACACTATTTTAAAATTTACATGGAACAAAAAAATGCCCAAATTGCCAACCAATCCTAAGCAAAAAGAACAAAACTGGAGGCATTACATTATCTGACTTCAAACTATATTACAAGGCTATAGAAACCCAAGGTGGCATGGTACTAGTACAAAAGCAGACTCATAGATGAGTGCAAAAGAATAGAGAGCCCAAAAACAATGCCACCCATTTACAACCATCCGATTTTTCACAAAGCTGACAAGAGGAATGTGGGAAGAATTCCCTATTTAATAAATGGTGCTGGGATAGCTAGCTAGCACTGTGTAGAAGATTGAAACTGGACTGCTTCCTTGCACCATATACAAAAATCAACTCAAGATAAATTAAAGACTTAAATGTAAATTTTAAAATTATCAAAAAAAAAAATAGGCCAGGTGTTGGGGCTCACACCTGTAATCACAGCACTACGGGAGGCCAAGGCGGGTGGATCAACTGAGGTCAGGAGTTTGTGACCAGCCTGGCCAACATGGTGAACTCTGTCTCTAATAAAAATACAAAAATTAGCGTGGCAAAGTGGTGGGTGCCTGAAATCCCAGCTACTTGGGAGGCTGAGGCTGGAGAATTGCTTGAACCCAGGAGACAGGGGTTTTAGTGAGCCGAGATTGTGCCATTGCATTCCAGCCTGGGTGACAGCACAAGACTCCATCTCAAAAAATAAGATAAAATAACTTAAATTTATAAGAAAAAACTACCTTATTAAAAAGTAGGCAAAGGATATGAACAGATGCTTTTTAAAAAAATACACATACATGTGGCTAAAAGCATATGGAAAAAATGCTCATCACTAATCTGTAGAGATATGCAAAGAAAAATGACAATGAAATACTATCTCACACCAGTCAGAATGGCTATTACTACAAAGTTAGAAAATGACACATGCTGTCAAGGTTGTGGAGAAAAGGGAATGCTTATTCTCTGCTGGTGCTTAGTTCAACAACTGTAAAAAGCAGCATGGCGATTCCTCACAGAACTAAAAACAGAATTACCACTTGACCCACCAACCTCATAAATGAGTATATGCCCAAAGAAATATAAGTTATTCTGTCATAAAGACACATGCACATGCATGTTCACTGCCCCGCACTATTCACATAGCAAAGACATGGAATCAACCTAAATGCCTATCAATGGTAGACTGGATAAAGAAAATATGGTACGGCTGGGTGAGGTGGCTCATGCCTATAATTCCAGCACTGTGGGAGGTCAAAACAGGCAGATTGCCTGAGTTCGAGTTTGAGACCAGCCAAGGCAACATTGGGAAACCCCATTTCTACAAAAAATACAGAAAGACAAATTACCCAGGCATGGTGGCATGCACCTGTAGTCCCAGCTACTTGGGGAGAGGAGGTAGGATTACATGAATGCAGAATGTTTTGGCTTCAGTGAGCCAAGATTGTGCCACTGCACTCCAGCCTAGGTCTCCCCCCACAATAAAATAAAATAAAATAAAATAAAATAAAAATTTAAAAGAAAATATGGTACATAAACATTATAGAATACTGTGTGGCCATAAAAAAAGAACAAGATTATGTCCCTTGCAGCGACACGAATGGAGCTGAAGCCCATTATCCTTAGAAAACTAATGCAGAAAGAGAAAACCAAATGCATGTTCTCATTTATAAGTAAGAGCTAATAACAAGAAAACATGGACACAGGCCGGGCATGGTGGCTCATGCCTGTAATCCCAGCACTTTGGGAGGCCAAAGTGGGCAGATCACCAGAGGTCAGGAGTTCAAGACCAGTCTGTCCAACATGTCGAAACCCCGTCTCTACTAAAAATACAAAAATTAGCCAGGCATGGTGGTACATGCCTGTAATCCCAGCTATTTGGGAGGCTGAGGCAGGAGAATCACTTGAACGAGGAGGCAGAGGTTGCAGTGAGTAAAGATCGCACCACTGCACTCCAGCCTGGGTGACAGAGTGAGACTCTGTCTCAAAAAAACAGAAAGGAAAAGAAAACATGGACACAAAGAGAAGAATAACAGACACTGAGGCCTAGTTTAGAGTGGAGAGTGGAAGGATAAAGAAGATCAGAAAAAGTTGGGTGCTATGCTTGGTATTTCAGTGATAAAATAATCTACATCAAATTTCCATGACACAATTTAATTTATATAATAAACTTGCACATGTACCCCTGAATCAAAAATAAATGTCGAAAGGTAAAAACTCCATTAGTGGGGGAAAGTGCAATGTAGGTGGAAGAAGTGGTTTGTGCTATTTATTTCTGGGTCCATGCAGACCAATGAGATTATGAACAGGAGGCCCAGAATCCTAGGTTGGTGGAGAAAACAGGTTGCTGCTGCAGATTCAGTGTCTGTGTGTGGCCATATGCCAGGAGACTTATAGACACTTTGTGAGTTTTTGGCAGGAAACACTAGAGTCAAAAATGCCGTGGTGAAGTTCGTGACAGTGGTGCCTAGTCCTGGGAGGCGTGTGGACATGTCAATGTCTAGAGTGTGTGTTTGTGAGTGGGTGGGACTCCTGTGGTGGCAGCTATGGGAAAAGGGGGACTGTCATCAGAGCTCCTGTCCTTTAAGTTTTCATCCTCTCTCACCCTGGGAGAAGACCTGCAATCACAGGAAAATGGGCAATAGGACAGCCTGTGTACAGGAGAGCAGAACCTCCCTTTTCAGACACCCAGAGTTTGGTCCAGGACAGGATTCCATATCTTTTCTCTGGCACCAAATCTGTAGTTTGCTGAACACCAAGCAATTCTGCAACACCAACTCATTATCTAACATTTGAATTCTGACACTACCCAGAGTCAGCACAGATCCTGATTCCAGGCTTGGTCTCAATACATTGTCCTCACTGCAGATGCCAGTTACAAACCCCTTATTCCCATCTGTGTTTGTAAGCTACTGTTTAAAAATTCAGAACTCACATAAGCTACCGGGAAGTTCAATAATTTGATAAAGCTACTCACAGACCTCAGCATGTGTACCAGTTTATTATAAAAGCTACAACCCAGGAAAAGTCAAATGGAAAAAACGTATAGGACCAAGAAAAGAGCTAGGAAAAAATGAAGGTCATAGATAATCCTGGAAAATAGTTGTGATTAATAAAATTATCCATCCATCGTGTGCTCCAGGAACAGCTTATGGAAAGAAACACCCTTCCCATTATGACTTAGATGGTGCTGTCTTTTCTTACCTATCACATAGCCAGACAAACACTCCACATTTTCTTCTTGTTCTCATAAAAAAAAGGGGCCAGGTGTGGGTGGTAATCCCAACACTTTAGGAGGCCGAGGCAGGCGGATCACCTGAGGTTGGGAGTTAGAAACGAGCCTGACCAACATGGAGAAACACCATCTCTACTGAAAATACAAAATTAGCCAGGCGTGGTGGTGCATGCTTGTAATCCCAGCTAGTTGGGAGGCTGAGGCAGGAGAATCGCTTGAACCTGGGAGGCGGAGGTTGCAGTGAGCTGAGATCACACCATTGCACTCTAGCCTGGGCAACAAGAGCGAAACTCGGTCTTAAAAAAAAAAACAAAAAACAAAAAACAAAAAAACCCTGAATTTGTCTTCAGTGGTTGAAAGAAAACACTTCTAAATCAAACTTCACTTAAGTTTATCTACTTCCCTCAGGCTCCTGAACTTTTAGCTACCTTCAGTTTGAGTGAACATATAACCCCATTTTATATCCCTCCTAAGAACATGTTGACTTCAGGGTAAAACATTCTCTGATCTAAAATCTGATTTTTTTACCCTCCACTTGCCATTGCCATCCCAACTTCTTCTTTTTTTTAGAAGGAGTCTGGCTCTGTCACCCAGGCTGGAGTGCAGTGGTACGATCTGGGCTCACTGCAAGCTCCGCCTCCTGGGTTCACGCCATTCTCCTGCCTTAGCTTCCCAAGTAGCTGGGACTATAGGCGCCCGCCACCACACCTGGCTAATTTTTTGGGTTTTTAGTAGAGACGGGGCTTCGCTGTGTTAGCCAAGATGGTCTCAAGCTCCTGACCTCGTGATCTGCCCGCCTCGGCCTCCCAAAGCCTCCCAACTTCTTTATAATCTTGTTTGTTCCTCCCTGTGAAGAAAGCCGTTGTCTGCCTAAACTTTGCAATCCTTAAAGATCTTATAGTTGGTACTTTCTCCTGTTGCAGTACCCCTTTGGACACTGAATTTTCTTACATAAATCTAACTTTATTTTTAAAAGTCTAGAAACTGCCTCAAAACAGTAATAACTTCATCTTTGTTAAGATCCTCCCAGTACCCTTTTATCTTAACCTTACTAGCATCTGCCTGTGGGTCCCCAGCTTTCCAGGGCTCTGTAGCTTCCCTCAGGATTAAGGCTTCTTTTATGGCTGGGGTGAGCAGGCTGGGACTTCTGAAGGGGAGGTTCCCCAGAAAGAACTAACTGGGCCTTTAAAAACCTCCTTTTGCAGGCTTAATATTAGCCTTTTCTCGGAGTCACTGGGCTCAAGCTTTAATTTCCACGTCAGAGTTATACACCTGATTTTTGAAACGAAGTGTTTGAAATATTCAGCAAAACTACTCAAACATAGTGTTCATATAAGGGAAAGAAATTCTAAGGTGCTTACTTTTTTTTTTTTTGAGACAGAGTCTCACTCTGTCACCCAGGCTGGAGTGCAATGGTGCGGTCTTGGTTCACTGTAACCTCCGCCTCCCAGGTTCAAGCAATTCTCCTGCCTCAGCCTCCTGAGTAGCTGGAGCTACAGGTTCACACCACCACACCTGGCTAATTTTTGTGTTTTTTGTAAAGATGGGGTTTCACTATGTTGGCCAGGCTGGTCTTGGACTCCTGACCTCATGATATGCCTGCCTCCACCTCCCAGAGTGCTGGGATTACAGGCGTGAGCCACCAGCCCGGCCTACATTTTATTCCTGAATGAGAACAGCAATAGTATCTATTCCTTTCAGATAATTTTATTATTGTATTATTTCTATTAAAAATAATATAGTAAACAATTAGTCATAGGGAAACACTTCTAGAAGGTACCAAGTTGCAACTCATGAAATTCTGCATGAAACTCAGAAATCAAGATAACAAGATATAGAACAGAGATAGCTAATGTCACAAATTTACCCTGCAGAAAGATGAACTGACATTTTTATCAATCTATGTAACTCACCAATTATCTAAAACATTTTTCTCATCGAAATGTACTCATTTTCTACAGCCAAAATTGAAGAGAGATTTTCCCTATTATTTTCCTTGGTAGCACTCTAAAACCTGAGCCATGGAATTCTGTTTGAAATCACCCAGTCACAAAAAACACACCTGAGAAAATTTCTAAACTGACTGGGAAAGAATAAGGTAAATAACAATTTTTAACATATAAAATATATGATCAGATATTAATATTTTTTTGAAACCCACCACTTTTATATCCTTTGTAAATATTTTTGAACCTTTCAAGCTCTACTAACAAAATGTAATTTACAGTTAAAAAAATTGAAATCGGCAGGGCACGGTGGCTCATGCCTGTAATCCCAGTACTTTGGGAGGCCGAGGCGGGTGGATCACCTGAGGTCAGGAGTTCAAGACCAGTGTGGACAACATGGTGAAACTCCGTCTCTACTAAAAACACAAAAAAATTAGCTGGGCGTGGTAGAGGGCACCTGTAATCCCAGCTTGAACCTGGGAGGCGGAGGTTGTGGGGAGCCGAGATCACGCCACTGCACTCCAGCCTCGGCGACAGAATGAGACTGTTTCAAAAAAAAAAAAAAAAAAGTAATATATACAAAATTGAAGTCAATATAAGTGAATAAATCTTTTCAAGGTGACAAACCCAAGGAGTGGCGGTGCTGATTAAAAAACAGATGTGTCTGACTCATATGTCAAGTCATGTCATTCAATCACATGAGAGATTTTCCCACCCATCCTGCTCACTTAAGTGCTCAATCACCAACCTTCAGGAGACACTGCACTATGTTCCCGTGAGTACCCCAGGAGCATTTTACTTTTGCAAATTCTTGCAGCGTCTCTCTGGGGTCAGTTTTTGTTTTGTTTTGTTTTGTTTTGGATACTATTTTTTTCTTTCATAAATCTTAGAAAATCCAGGGGACAGAAATTGTTTGTTGTCCCCTTAATACCAGCATCTGATTGGCTGACCAGCAATGTGTCTCCAAGATATGAAAGCTGGGTTGGGTGAAGACAATGTTAATGTCTCAAGGGGTTACTTTTTTAAAGGAAGAGCACACCAGGAGATTCCTCTCAGCCCCAAGGCATCCACTTGCTTCCTTGAGAGGCTACACTACATACCTCAGGCTGTCCTATGAAAGAAAATGACCCAGGACCTGATATTCCCTAGACACTCTAGCAGACATAGCCGTGGCTGATATCTTGGTTTATTCACAGGCAGTACCGAAACCCAGGACCAAGAAAAAAACTAAAGGGCAGTTGAGGACACATCACCCAATACAGCCTCCCCCCGCCAAAAAAAAAAAAAACCTTTACCCCAAAGCATTCTCGTAAGAGCTCTGTGCCTAGGGAAGGTAAAAGGAAAAGAGGCACAGAGACTTTTCACAACACAGTGTCAGGGGTTCTTTGCTGTCTTCTCATGGGAAATATTTACAAACAGAAAACGAATCTTTTAAAATGTGCCATCCAATGGTTTGTAAAAAAAATAATTAAAATACAGTATTGAAAATATACACTAAAGGACAAATAGGTGACAATGTGAACTAGGGAAGGGAGGCTGGCATTTGGGATTGTCAGAAGGAACTGGAAATTTAGTATTTTACTTCAAGCCCGAGTTAGGCTGGAGGAATGGGGGATGAGGGGTAGACTTGAGACCGCGCTTGGGACACATTTAAAAAATTCAGAGGAAAACAAAAATCAGTCTCCTGTGGAGTGTGTATACTCAAATGTATTTTTTGTTGTTGTTGTAAATTTTTGTAAATTGCATTGGGGACAACAAAATTTAGGCTTAACCAACTAACTATAAATGGCCAATTAAGCTCTGATTACATAACCAGAAAATTTACATGCTCAAAGTGGAAATTAAGAAAGTACGTGACTGCCTGTAGTCCCAGCTACTCGGGAGGCTGAGGCAGGAGAATCGCTTGAAACTGAGAGGTTGCAGTGAGCCGAGATCGCGCCACTGCACTTCAGCCTGGGTGACAGAGCAAAACTGTCTCAAAAAAAAAAAGAAAGTACGTAACTGTACCTAACCGATTATTGAATTTGTTTTTTTTTAATCATGGACCTTATAAAAGTCTTTCCTTCAAGTTCCTCCCATGAACCACAAACTAAAACCCATAGCTGGGTACTCTACAATTTTTGAGCCACTCTTTGATTAAATTCTTTAATATTTTGTGGTGACTCCATAAATTTTTAATAGATGAAAAGAGGGACCAGGAACCCCACGGACCAAAACTCTTCCCATTCATGAACCCTCACCCGAGTCGGGATTCTCCCCTGACGACCCTCCCGTGGTCCCTGCACAATCGGCCAGAGACGCGGCGCTGCGGCTGCAGAGCTGCCCAGAGAGGCCTCCAGGCCAGGGCACCGTCACTGCGTCACTGAGCAGGAAAGGGACAGGACGCCCAGGGTCCTGCTGTCAGCGCAGCCGCCATGTTATGGCTGAAGGGGACTGAGGCCAAGCTGGGCAAGGAGAACTCCGGGCGCAGACTGTAGAGCTGACTGAGGGGAGACCCAACTCCCACCACAGCCGCTTCCCACCAGTTCCAATCAACTCCTTCCCTTTTCTCGGGATGTCGGACAGGCACTCTCACCAGTTCTAGGCTTCCGGGGGTCCTGGCGTCTTAGCTGTGGATCTCCCAATATCTGCAGGCCACAAGGTCAGGGAGGCTGAGCCTCTGAAGACTAGAGGTAGAACTCCAGCTGCAGCGAAAGGCAAACGCCCCCATATTCCGGAAGCTGTCCTGACCGCTCCAGCTGCGTGCCTGATTGGCCGGTTTCCAGCCTAGTGTTCCTGACTGGATAAAGTTTAAATCCCCGCCTCCTCAGATCGTGATTGACAGAAGATGTGACCAAACGCTAGGCTGAATGAAGAAAGAGTGACCGCCTAAGCCGCAGCCCGCTCAGGAAGGGCTTCCTCCCTGAGCTGAGCCAGGCCCACCCCAGAGGGTATTTGCATGTAATCTTGTGTATAAGGTCATATGCGTTTATAAATAATATACTGTATGGCTATTCACAAATGAAAAGTTATAATAATAATGATTTTAAAATTTCAGGTTTTATAACCTTCCTGGCTTTGAGAAGGCAGCATGAGGTTTTTTGTTTGTCTTTGTTTTTTTTTTTAAGACGGAGTCGCTCTGTTGACCAGGCTGGAGTGCAGTGACGCGATCTCGGCTGACTGCAAGCTCCACCTCCTGAGTTCAGCCATTCTCTTGCCTCCCGAGTTCAGCCATTTTCCTCCCTCAGCCCCCGGAGTAGCTGGGACTACAGGCGTCTGCCACTGCACCCAGCTTATTTTTTGTATTTGTAATAGAGATGGGGTTTCACCGTGTTGGCCAGGATGGTCTCATCACCTGATCTTGTGATCTGCCAGCCTCGGCCTCCCAAAGTGCTGGGATTATAGGTGTGAGCCACAGCGCCTGGCCGAAGGCAGCCTGAGATTTTTCAAAGGCTATCTTCTGAAATAAAACGTGAGCCACATATGATTTTAAATTTTCTAGTAGTCAAACTTTAAAAACAAACAAGAAACAGGTGGAATTGTGACTTTTTTTTTTGAGAGGGATTGTCACTCTGTCGCCCAGGCTGTACTGCAATGGCGCCATCTTGTTTTTTTCCTGTGGTGCGGGGGACTGTGTGCATATAAGCACCAATCACATGCATACATGTCTACAAGTATTCCTGCATTAGTCAACATTGCCTTACAAGACATTTAACTTTAAATCCGGAAAAAAGTCAGTACCTTTAGGGTGCCCACTGTTAGAAGGTGACTAGTAATCAAACTGTCTTTAAATCTTGGCACCCAGTCTGCACTGAGTGCATGTATTAGTTAGGTATGGCAGCATAACAAATCATCCAAAACTTATTAGCTCATAATTGAGATGGTCAGCCACTTAGGCTAGGCTCAGTGGGGCCATTCTTCTGTTCCCAGCTGAGCCCCTTCAGACATGTATTGTCAGCTGTTTGTTGACTAGGCAGCTGTGCTTCTGGGAGTGAGCTTCTGTGTCAGGATCTGTCAAGAGGGGCAACTTGCCACTCCTCCTCGTGGTATTTTATCCTCTAGGTGGCTAACATGGTCTTTATTTATGGAGACAGCAGCATTCTGAAAGAAAAACAGAAGCATTCAACACCATTTGAGCCCAGGCCCCAAACTAGCCCACTGTCGTGTTCACAAGTATCTAGTGCCTTGAGCAAATAAGGCCAGCCAGATCTAGGGTTGGGAAAACAGATTCTGTACCTCAATGGGAACAGCTGTAAGAGCACCTGGCAATAGGCATGGATGGGAGGGATGAAAAATTGCTACCATTTTTGCAATCAATATCATTATGCCTTTTTTGCATATGTGGTTTATACAACTCTTTCGCATCAAGAAACTTGTCCAAAG
This sequence comes from Pongo pygmaeus, assembly GCF_028885625.2. Taxonomy (NCBI): domain Eukaryota; kingdom Metazoa; phylum Chordata; class Mammalia; order Primates; family Hominidae; genus Pongo; species Pongo pygmaeus. The sequence goes on from NC_072393.2 coordinate 22,286,688, forward strand.
ACTCACAGCTACTAAAAGGCTGGCCTGAGACTCAGTATCAACTCTTCTGACTCCAAAGCCCATGCATCAAACTCTTGGCTGCTGTAGACCCTTGAAATCCTGGAGAGAGATACTGCTATAGTAAAAGCCAGTTTTTAAAAAATTTGTGTCCATATAGTACTGTTTATGATTGGGAATAATCCTTTCAAGAAATTGCAGAAGCACAGGGTGCCTCACACCTGTAATCCTAGCACTTTGGGAGGCTGAGATGAAAGAATCACTTGAGTTCAGGAGTTTACGTGCAACCTGGGCAACATAGTAAGATCCTGTGTCCATGAAAAAAAAATTAGAAAATTAGCCAGTCATGATGTTGCATGTCCCTGCTGGCAAGGGTTCACAGACTCCTGTTGGGACCTTTTGTGGGGGTTGCCCAGGCAGAAGGCTCACAGGTTTTCTGCAGCATAAATCTACTGTGGCACTACTGGCTGTGACGGGGGACAGACATTGTACAGGGGTGAGGGAATGGCCTGAGCTGGAAACGCCCCGGTTTAGAACAGGGCCCGGGACGGGACCCTCATGGTGTTTCCTGAAATTGGGTTCCCATCTTTATCAAACTTAGAATGACATTGATTAGCCCAATGTTTTCCTTTTGGGCTTATTTCAGGATCAGCAGTTTTCTTTTTTCCCCTATCTGGCGGCCTGACTTGCTGATTTTTTCTACATTATTTTTTAGTATGACCATGCTTCCCACAGTTAAAACAAGCTCCAGGAAATGGAATATTTCCTTTATCCACTCTCAGTCCTGCCATTGCCTGTGCCAACAAGGTAGCTTTATGCAGATTACCCCTGATACCATCACAGGCCTTGATATAATCAACTAAATGTGCTTTCCCTCAGATAGGTTCACAGAGCAGCCTGGCAATTGGGATTAGCATTGTCAAACGCTAAGAACTGCAACACTATATCCTGAGCAGCCAAATCTGCAATCATCTTTTTAAGAGACTCCTGTAACTGAGCTATAAAATCAATGTATGGTTCTCTTGGTCCCTGTTTTATAGCACTAAAGGAAGGGTATTGTTCTCCACCTGAAGTGATTTTTTCCCAAGCTCTAATGCACACTCCACTAAGCTGTTCTATGGCATTATCCTGCATGACCAGTTGTGCATCTAAACCAGCCCAGCCGCCAACCCCCAAAAGTTGGTCTGAGTTATATTAATTTGAGGATGGGCCTAGGCATTGCGAGCAGCCTGAATGGAAGCTTCATCTGCCCACCAAGTTTTAAACTGTTAGAACTGAGCAGGAGTTAGACAAGCTCGAGTAAGTGCATCTCAGTCAGTAGGAATCATCTGACTGGAAACAGTAACATTCTTTAACAGTCCCATTACAAAAGGAGAACTTGGTCCATACTGATTTATAACTTGTTTTAATTATTTGAGTAATTTCAAAGGAAAAGGCTCAAATGTAGCTGTAACATTTCCCTGTTGATCTGGGGGTTGTGTTCTAACAGGGAACTGCCAAGCCTCTAAATCACCCTTTCATCTAGCTTGCTGAATTCCTGCCTGAATAGAACTAAGAGCAGTCGCTTGAGGTGCTGCTCGAATAGTCACTGGGGCAACTACTTTTCACCCAGTGTCCTCTGGAAAAGAAAGATCTGGAGGGTCTTTTTCTTCAAAATAATAATGATGGGGTGCAGAAGGGTAGGGATGAACCTCTCCTTCCTTTGCCACTTTAGCTTTAGCTGGCAAATAAACCTGGTCTGAAACCTCTTCTGTTATTTCGTTATACTCTCATTCCTCCTCCTCATCATTGTGAAAAAGTTCCAAGGTAAAATGAACCAGACCCCATACCTGTCGCATTGTTACCCTGACGCTTCCGAGCTCCCCTTCTTACTCACCATGGGGATTGCTTTAAGAGTACTCGGGTGTCCTCCAGCTAGTTTTCTGTTCCAACCATCGCTCCGGTGACCCTTTGACCTGGATTCAAGCCCCCACAAATGGACGCCACTTGCTGAGACCAGCTTGGTCAGGGAGACCCTAACCCAGTGGCACTAGAGGAATTAAAGACACACACACAGAAATATAGAGGTGTGAAGTGGGAAATCAGGGGTCTCACAACCTTCAGAGCTGAAAGACCCGAACAGAGATTTACCTACATATTTATTAACAGCAAACCAGTCATTAGCATTGTTTCTATATATATTAAATTAACTAAAACTATCCCTTATGGCAAACTAAGGGCTGGGCCGAATTAAAGGAATAGGTTGGGCTAGTTAACTGCAGTGGGAGCATGTCCTTAAGGGCTAAATTGCTCATGCTATTGTTTATGGCTTAAGAATGCCTTTAAGCGGTTTTCTGCCCTGAGCAGGCCAGGTGTTCCTTGCCCTCATTCCCGTAAGCCCACAACCTTCCAGCATGGGCATTAGGGCCATTATGAGCATGTTACAGTGCTGCAGAGATTTTGTTTATGGCCAGTCTTGGGTCCAGTTTATGGCCAGATTTTGGGGGGCTTGCTCCTGACAGCAGTGTTGTCTGGGTTTTAAATGCGAATGGTGACATATCAGAGAAAAAATAATAAAGAATACAAAACAAATCATTATAGTGTTGATGGCTGTTGTAAGACCTCGGTTCTTCTCACTTTCAAAAAATTTAAACAAGAGACACAAAACAATGAAGATGCAGCATAGAGTGGTATATTGCAAAGTAGAAATACTATTTTAAAAGTTAGGTGAAGAATAGCCAGTATTTGCTGAGAAAGAAGGAATTCAGGGCAGGCTACTGTAAGAATGAGACAGCAAAGACTAGAACTAGGGAGACTCCATTTACGGGAGTCTTATATAATTAATTATAAGGAGGTGGGAAGAGGTGTTAGGAGTAAGCATGTTCTGGGTGGTCCTTTTGGTGCACAGACACAGTGGCTGTACGTGTTTGCTTATATGTCACATATCTCATTAACATCTTAAATCTTTACCCACGTGTGTGGTTTTTACTATTATAATAGGTAAAAGGTCAGTTAGAGGACAAGTAAAATCAAAATGTGCATGCTCTCTGCAGGGGAATTTCCCTACTGAAGACAGCTTTGCTTGAATGGCTGAAATATAGTGTAAATGTTGGGGTTTATTGTGTTGACAATATGCAGTCACCGTGCAATCACCATGGCTGCCACTTCCCGAGGACATCGTCACTTTCTTGACTACCTAGCTTGCCTCAATAGTACTTGTCTTGATTTATTCCAAATTATCAACTCTGAGACTCAGATTTAGCTGTTATGTCAACATTGTCAACAGTGGGAAAATTAAAATTTTTAAATCAAACATATTTGAGCTTGTTGGATCACTAGCTGTGTATCCAAGAGAAATTATTTTACATCCCAGGAGCTTCAATCTTCATTATTAATATAAAATACTATTTCCCATAAGGCTATTTTAATTCATGAATGGTAGCTATAACACGTGAAAGTCTCATCTAAATATTAAATATTTAAGAGTAAGAATAAAATCATTTTTTTCGAAGATATGATAAGTGTGTGTATTTTGTCATATTTAATGTATTTTTCTTTTCTAAAAAATGCCATAATAATTGTATTTTTTCTGGAATAACAGACTACAGATATTTAAGTTATGACTTTGCTAATGTTTACATATGGTAAAACTGCTACTGTTAAATGTAGGTTAAATTTTAAACCCACTGTTTTTTAGCTTGTGTGGTTTTTGGCTCATTTGGGGAACAAAATATATTAGACATTGACTGTTTGGGGTAACTTGGCTTCATTTCTGCTGTCTTTCTGTTATTACATCTGGGTATTTAGAAATGACTAGGATTAAAATAAGGTTGCTTTGGAATCAAGCAACAGAAATTCCCAGAAACGACTTAGGAAAATAGCTACCGGATACTGCCTTTCGGTGAGATTTATACAAGAAGCAGAGTTTAATGAAATTCATAAAATTATTGCAAGTTTTTTAAATTTAGAAACTAATTGCCTACAACATATTAGGTGCTTATCTTAGTTTGTCTATGGCAACTGTACCTTGGGGAAGCTGATATTACAGAAAAGGATATTGCTACTGTAATAAGATTTGGAACAAATGTTTATGTGCTTATGAACAGTCCCCTCTAATAATCCTTAGATACATGTCATTCTGGCTCAATCCTTTTGCCATGACTCTAATTCCAGAGACTCCTTCCCACCAAAGTGAAGCCATGAAGTTTTCAGCTGTTTATGTTTATTTTAGCTAGTAAGCTTCACAGTTGACATCATGATATTGGGGTCCCCCAGTAATCCTTGAGCCTTAGAGCTGACCATCCTACCTCATCCTTCCTGATTCTCATGCTCTGTCGTTGAGTCCCTCTCACTCCATATTTGAGCCTTCATGAGACTTCCATTTGGAGAAACCAGAGAAATGGGTTGCCATGTATATTGAGTTGATAATCAGAATCCATTTGAGGATAAAGACTTTACATTTATTATTCATAGTACAAATCAGTATTTTAAAGATGTGAACATGTTTTAGTCAAATTAAATACAAATAATTTTTTTTTGTTATGATATAGTCTCACTCTGCCACCCAGGCTGGAAGGCACTGGCACAATCTCGGCTCACTGCACCCTCCGCCTCCCGGGTTCAAGGAATTCTCCTACCTCAGCCTCCTGAGTAGCTGGGATTACAGGCGTGTGCCACCATGCCCAGCTAATTTTTGTATTTTTAGTAGAGATGGTGTTTCACCATTTGGTCAGGTTGGTCTCAAACTCCTGACCTCATGATCCACCCACCTCAGCCTCCCAAATTGCTGGGATTACAGGTGTGAGCCCCCACGCCTGGCCAAATATAAATAATTTTATCAGTATGCCAATGTGATCAAAATAATTTTATCAAGTTCACTAAATATTCTGCTTTAGACTCTCCCAACACAAAGATCAATATGTAAGCATTTGTGAGTGTTAGGTTTTTTGGTGTATGGTTTTGTTTCTTTACATTTTTAAATTTTCTTTTTTACTTTATGCTGATGTTAAACTACACAAAGCTTAGCAAAAGCACTCTTTTACCACATTTTTCAACTAAAAGTTTAAATACTTAAATATTGAAAGTTACATTCTGGATTACCCTTTTCCTTGTGATGAAATCTGTGTTAATTAGTCCTACATTGCAGTTTTTCTTTATGTGCTGCGAGGTTATAAAAATGCCAGCCAGTTGATTTTGATTTATTAGGTAACAGTAGAATCTGTTTTCTCAGACAGTAGCATGAGAATTCTTGATGTATTACCTTTAGATGTACTGAAAGCAACTGGATAAATTTGCTGAAATTTGTCTTTATTCTTAAGGTCACTAGAGGCTAAGTCATAGCAACACACATTATAGTTCAGTCCAATTTTTTTTGTCTAAAATTTTGTGGAGCTGCATCCATCTGTATATGTAACTCAGTAACAGCTTCTTTATACTAAGCCAGAACTCATTTTACCTGGTGGTTTTGTTTTAAATGTATGAGCTGTATTATATCACATTTAAATCAGTAAAAGAAATTAATTCAGAGGTTATGGAAAGAAAAGTATAGGCACACTAAAAATGAATTTGAATCTGGCAGCTGACACTGATTAACAGGTTGAGCAGATTGGAATAGACCTGCATTCCTGTAAACAATATTGAAAGGGAGAATTTTAATTGAAAACATCTTCAACAACATAATAGGCCTATGAGATTTGAAAAGTAAATTGATTTGTTTACCCATCATCAGTCAATACTAGGTTAAACTGGAAAATTTTGAACACATTATTCCAAATATAAAATTAGTAAATTATTCTCAGACTTAATCTGATTAAAACAAGACTTCTGGGTATTTGAAAGCACCAAATTATTGATGAAAGATATCCATTTTGAACAGATTCTTGATCTTATATATATATTACTACTAAGTAAAACCTAATACTAACAGCTTTAATATATGAAATATTTGTGAATGGCTATCACTGTAGTGAAAAATCAAGACATTATTTAAATCTACTAAATTTTGATTAAAATACTTTATATTTTAATTGAGTGCCAGTATTCATATAGTATGGCAAAGCACCCATTTCTTTAGTATTCTGCAATTTTATAAAATAAGCCAGAATTTGTGGAGACATTTGTTAAAAAAAACAAAAACAATCTTTTCTAAAAAAAAATCTAGACATCAGAAAATAGAGATACTAATGTTACATTATATAAAGAGTTTGCTGAACCCTACAGTAATCTGTGAAGTTTTTTTGTGTGTACAACAATCTTAGATTACCTAAAACGAAATGAAGTTTCTTTCTTCTGCTTAACATACAAAAGTCCAAAATATATCCAGACAGACAGGAACTGTAGCTGCCACTTTAAAAAAAAACAAATATTTCAGCACGATGCACTGTTTTGTGTATGAACAGATGGAAAACCAAACTTCGAAGTTTTCAAATCATAAACAGAAGCATTGTGCTTCTAAGCCTTAAATATATAAAACAAATACATACAGTTTATTCTTCTTAATTTAAAATATACTGTTCTTGGAACATCAAATGACGTTAGACTATCAAAAACTTCATAAGTCATACAAGTGTCAACTGTATTTTCAAAATTATAAGAACTTAGAACGAGTAAACTAAACCGCTACAGTTTAGTTAAAAATAATAATAATAAACTACTTTGTGTTTGCCCTTGTGATGAGAATCACCTTTTTTCATTTTGGAACAAACAGGAAATCCTGCCGTGGTAACTTGCTGGTGGTGACTGTGATGGTATTTACTGTCCTAGGGTTGATGGGATCCAGTGGACCAGAATCATCAGCACCTTACCATGGTCACTGCTGTCCTTTCTCTCTGTCATTCATTTCTCAGACTTCTTCATCAATTCCGTCTCTATCGTTGTGTGAACGGTTTTGCACTGCTTTAGCATCTGCCTTTGATTTCTGCTAATTTTCTTTGTTCATGTTTCTGGTCCATCTTGGTGGCTGCTTTGCTGTTCCTCTTTGAGGAGTTCCCGCAGCTTCACCCTCAGGTGTTCCAACAGTCCGTCCATTGGCTCAAGCTGTCGGTCATTTTTCCTGGTTCTTCTGTTCCTGGCGTCTGAGATTTGTCAGCAGGGCCTAGTTTTCAGGGACCACGGCTATTGCCTCCTTCTGCCCTCAGGGCGGCTCCTGCACTTCTGACGGGCGCCAGTTCCAGCCACGGCTTAGCCCAGCACAGGGGGAACCGCAGCAGCAGACGGAGCGCTCACGTCCGGGGTCGCCCAGCCCGGGGACGCCTCGGCTCTCTAACCCTTGTTCATGGCCCAGCTTGGTGCGCAGAAACCCGACGTCAATCAGAGCATTTTGCGCAGCTGGGCGAGCTTTCCTTGGCATGCGGAGCTGTTTCCCAATCATCTTTATGCTGCCACCTCCTCTTTCATCAGAGAGACACACAGGATGGTGTAGGGGCCTGGAGACACCGTGGAAGAGTCTAGGGGAGTGAGGAGGGGCTGGGCCCGGCAGCCTCAGGCCCAGCTCATGGCGGCGACCCTCGCGCCTGAGCAGAAATCGGCCACTGCCACCTCGGGGAGGACAGAGGGGCCCAGGCTCCCCCAGCCAGCCTCACTCTGCACCAGCAGAGGAAAAAATTATTTTCTAAAAATAAATAAATAAATAAATAAACAAATAAATAAATAAGTATGGAGAACTTGCAGATCTGACCCAATCAAATTTTCATTCTTTTTCTTTCATTTTTTTTTTTTTTTGGCCGTTTTCTCTTAAATAGTGCTCTCCTGAAGTCAGATTTCATGTTCCATCCTCACGTGGCAATTTAAATGTAATTATAATGGTCCCAAATTTAGAAACTAAAAATGTTAATGTATTTTACCCATAAGTACCGGGTTAACATTAAATTTTCAATAGTGCTTTCTCAGTTCTACACTTCATTATTTTCTATTTGATCCTGTTAACTAAACTATAGAAAATAAAAATAATAAAGACTTGATTTGCATAGTTTCACAGTTTACAAAGAATATGTACTCATTCCTTTAACCAATAAATGTGTGATGAGCACACATGATATGCCCTCATTTTGGTAGCCTTAGAAAATAAAATAGAGAAAGGAAAGTTTTTATCTCTACTCTCATGAAACTTTCAGTCTAACTTCGTAAAATCCTCATGCATTCCTGAGAAGTGGATACCTCTGAAGTTTCCTATAAACCTCCACCCCAATCTGACTTCAGGAGAGCACAATCTAAGAGGAAAAAGCAAAACCAAAAGAAAAAAAGAACAAAAATATGATTGAGTCAGATATGCAAGTTCTATTCCATACTTTTTTGTTAGGAAATAGTTTTCATCTCTGCTAGTGCAGAGGGAGGCTGGCTGGGAAGCCTGGGCTTCTCTGTCCTCCCTGCAGTGGCAGTGGTTGATCTGATCTCTGCTCAGATATGAGGGGCACCACCATGCACTGGGCCTGAGGCTGCCTGGCCCAGCTCATCCTCACTCCCCTGGACTCTGACGTGGTCACTCCGTGCCCCTGTGTCATCCTGTGCATCCCTCTGATGGTAAAGGAGGTGGTAGCAGGAAGCTGGTGGGTGAGCCTGGCTCCACAAACTGAGGAGGGTTCACCCAGCTGTGGAAAATGCTCTGGATGACCTTGGATTTCTATGCACTTAGCTGGACCTCAACCCACGGTTAGAGCCGAGGCATCTCCAAGCTGGGTGACCCCAGATGTGGATGCTCTGGCTGCTGCTGTTGTTTCTGTAGAATCAGCACCCACCAGAAGTGCAAGAGCCACCCTGCAGGTGGAAAGAGGTGGTAGCCATGGTTCCTGAAAACCAGGCCCTGCTGACAAATCTCAGATGCCACAAACGGAAGAACAGGGAGAAACTGCCCAAGAGCTTGAGCCAAATGAACAGACTGCTGGAGCAGCTCAGGGTGAGGCCACCTGCACTTCTCAATCTGGTACAGCAAAGCAACCATCAGAGATGGACAAGAATAATAAAAAGTCAAAGAAAATTAGCAGAAGTTAAAGGCAGATGCTAAAGCGCTGCAAAATCATTCATGCCACAATAGAAATGAAGTTGATGAGGAGTTAATACAGGAGTTATTAAGAAATTATTTTAGGCAGTTAAAGAGGGTAAAAGAGTTCTTACTGGAATTTTCCTTTTATAAAAAGCAGCCCCCAAACTATTTTATTCCTAACAGAAAGCAGCCTAAAAAGTCAATCCGCAAGCTGATAAGCAAGCTAGAGGGTTGCATATGTAAATGGAAGCTCCTGTACTAAAAGCCAGGTATATTTCAACATGGCAACCTTCTCCTCTCTTTTCTTTTTCACCATGAGTGCAGATGTCATGGTGACAGCCAGGTAGTAGCCACATTTGCATAATAAAAGGCTAGGGTTGGGGAGCCAGTCTTTTCACTGGCTATGTAAATGGCATGCCTGTTCAACCAATCCCCTGGGCCCTATGTAAATCAATCACTGCCTCCTCAAGCCTCTCTACAAAATCAATCATGTTCTGGCCCAAACCCAGAAACTCTTCTGGGCAACCTGCTTTCTCAGGATGAGGTAGCTTTCTCTCTCTCTTCTTTTTGTCTATTAAACTTTCTGATCCTCAACCCATTCCTCCTGTGTGTTTGTGTCATAAATTTTCCTGGCATGAGACAACAAACCCCAGGTATTTACCCCAGACAATGCAGCCATTTCATTTGGGGGCTTGTCCAGGATCAGAACAAAATATAAAATCATTGGAATGGTGAGTATGGAGTGATCATCAAATCTGTCCTTTAATTTCAAGGCTCTCAGCCTCCATGTTAAAATGCTTTGGACCAGTTTCTTTTCACAGAGAACCTAACCATTGCATGAGGCTGAGAGAAGTCCTGGAACAACTGAGGATTTCTGGCCAGGGCACATCCTGGTGTTATTCAAGGCTTCTGGACTGAATCCAGCCTCTGACAGCTCATCTATGTGTTGGTAAACGATCTCCAACCATCTTGTCACCAAATTTTTCTTCTTTCCTATCTGTGGTTGCTGTGTCTTCTATCCTATCTGTGTATGCAGTGTGCAGGAAGTCTTGGTAAATGCTGCAGTACTGGGGAGCACATGGTATTTCCAAGCCAACAGTGCAATCAAGTGGCAATAGAAATCATCTTCATGAGGCACATTGTCAGTCCTTTGCCATGCACTGTAGTTTCCCAATTCTCCTCCCTTTTTGCACTGCTAAAAATCAGGCTCTATACCTCTTCTGTGAATGGGAAAGGTCTGCCTTCAACAATTAAAAGAAAAATGTCGGCCGGGCATGGTGGCTTATGCCTGTAATCCCAGTACTTTGGGATGCTGAGGCCGGTGGGTCATGAGGTCAGGATTTCAAGACCAGCCTGGCCAAGATGGTGAAACCCCATCTCTACTAAAAATACAAAAATTAGCCAGTCGCAGTGGTGGGTGCCTGTATTCCCAGGCACTTGGGAGACTGAGGCAGGAGAATCATTTGAACCCTAGAGACGGAGGTTGCATTAAGCAGAGGTCATGCCACTGCACTCTACCCTGGATGACAGAGCAAGAATCCATGTCAAAAAAAAAAAAAAAAAAAAAAGAAAGAAAAGAAAAGAAAAAGAAAAATATCCTCCATAACCAAATTTTGTTCCAATGCTATCCCATTAGCAAAAAATAAATAAATAAATAAAAGCCATTATTCTGTCTCCAATTAGAAGAGTACTTAATAAGTAAGGAGATTTTAAGTCCAGAAGTTAATTGGAACTGTTTTCTAAGGGAAAATGTTTTAGCATGGGCCATAATAGCAGGATATAGAGCTCAAACCAGCATATTTCCTCCATTAAGGAGGAAGGTGTAACCATTGCCTACATGCTACCATTACACAGTTTCTCCAGAGATCCATTCTTTGGGGTGCCAGGCAGATCACACAAGTTTAGAAAGTCTAAGGGTAGTCACAAGTGGATAACTAAGGCTGTGTGGGTAATTGTGGTTAAATCCCATCACTTCGTTCATCCAGTTCCATGTCTTGGAGGGCCATACCTATAACCATGGGTGGCACATTTAACATCGTGCCGGGACCCAGGAACAAAGGAGAAAAACAGTCAGGGAGATGTTTCAGCTGTTTTTTCCTCCACCCTGGGTCACACCGAAAGGAGGGAGACTAAAAGGCTTTTATTCTCACTTCCTTTACGTTTTTTTTTTTTTTTTTCCTTGAGATACAGTCTCACTCTGTTGGCCAGGCTGGAGTGCAGTGGCTCAATCTTGACTCATGGCAGCCTCTGCCTCCTGGGTTCAAGCAATTCTCCTGCCTCAGCCTCTCAAGTAACTGTGATTACAGGCACATGCCACCACGCCCAGCTAAGTTTTGTATTTTTAGTAGAGATGGGATTTCACCATGTTGGCCAGGCTGGTCTCGAAAACTCCTGACCTCAGGTGATCTGCCTACCTTGGCCTCCCAAAGTGCTTGGATTACAGGCATGGGCCACAATGCCTGGCCTATTCTCACTTCTTTTTCTAGATGGGTAACAGACCAACTTCAGCGACCCTCTGGAGTGCACTCTGAAACACTGGAACTCATTTAACCTCAGGACTTTGAAGGGAAATGTACTTTATTTTACCTTATTTATTTATTTTTTGTATGGGGCATGGTATTTATACTAAACTTTTACAAGTGTTGTAAGATCGACACAGGTTTTTTTGTTTGTTTTTTTTTTTGAGATTGAGTTTCACTTTTGTTGCCCAGGCTGGAGTGCAATGGTGTGATCTCACCTGACTGCAACCTCTGCCTCCCAGGTTCAAGTGATTCTCTTCCTCAGCCTCCTGAGTAGGTGGGATTACAGGCACCCACCTCCACACCCAGGTAATTTTTGTGTTTTAGTAGAGACAGGGTTTCACCATGTTGGCCAGGCTGGTCTTGAACTCCTGACCTCAGGAGATCTACCCACCTCAGCCTCCCAAAATGCTGCAATTACAGGCATGAGGCACCATGCCTGGCCCAACCCATGTTTTTTTGATAGTCATATCAGGCAGGCCCATAGAGAATAACTCCCCCAAATTAGAAAGCAACTGCTGGTAGAACCATCTAAGAATGCCCCTTATTTGGGGCCACCTCAACTTCCCTTCTCATTGCAAGACCTTAGGCAAGTAAAGGAAGACAGGCTGATTTTCTGACAACCCCAATAGGTATATAGAAGCATGCCTGAATTTAACTTAGGTGTTTTACCTCACATGAAAGGATGTTATGCTGCTTCTAAAACAAACCTCAACCACAGCTGAAAAGCAGGCAGCTCTGCAGGCAGCAGAGGATTTTGGAGATGAGCAACATAACTCCTATAATACATCAAAAAGGAAAAAGGCAGATAGGGAAAGTGAAGAAATAGCAGACACTTTTCCAGTAGGAAGTGCAACAGTTCCTTTTGACAACCCTTGGAACCCCAACAGCTCTGCAGATGAATGGAAAAGGAAACACTCTTTTTTTTTTTTTTTTTTTTTGAGATAGAGTCTTGCTCTGTTGCCCAGGCTGGAGTGCAGTGGTACACCTTAGCTCACTGCAACCTCCACCTCCCAGGTTCAAGCTGATTCTCCTGCCTCAGCCTCCCAGGTAGCTGGGATTACAGATGTGTGCCAGGACACCTGGCTGATTTTTGTGTTTTCAGTAGAGATGGGGTTTCATCATTGTTGGCCAAGCTGGTCTCGAACTCCTGACCTTAGGTGATCTACTCACCTCAGCCTCCCAAAGTGCTGGGATTACAGGTGTGAGCCACTGCACCTGGTGGAAACACTTTTTAATATGCATATAAGAGGGCCTACAAATAACTAAGGCCAAACCTCTCAATTATTCTAAACTGTCTATGATAGACCAAAAGCCAGATGAGAATCCTGCAGCCTTTATGGAAAGGCTGAGAAAGGCACTAACAAAGCGCACCTCCTTACTCCTGGATTCAGTTGTCAGACAGCTTATTCTAAAGAACAAGTTTATTACACAGACAGCTATTGATACAGGAGGAAACTATAGAAACAAGCTATAGGACCAGATAAGACCTTAGAGAACCTCCTGAATGTGACCACTTTGGTCTTTTATAATAGAGACCAGGAGGAGGCTCAAGAGAAAGAGAGAAAGAGAAAGAGAGAAAACTCAGGAGGATAAAGCTCTAGTAGCTGCTTTGGAAGCTTGTGAAGTACAGGATCCCTGAGGTACATCTGCTAGTTGCCATTGGTGTGGTAAGTCAGGGCATTTTAAGAGGGAATGCCTAAACAGCAAGAAGCCACTTCGACCCTGTCCAGCCTGTGATGAAGACCATTGGAAATCAAACTGCCTCCAGAGACAGAGGTCACTGGGTTTAGAACTAGTCTCACAGATGGTCCAGCATGACTGATGGGTCCCAGGTTTCAAACCCCTGGCTCCAGCAGCTCAAACTGCCATTACAGCATGGAAGCCCTGGTGATTCTGGAAATTGAAGGAAGGAAAGTAGACCTCCTTTTAAACACTAGAGCCAGTCTCTCTCTCTTTACCTCTCATATCCAGGCCTCCCCTCTTCCCATAGCATGACTGTAAAGGGGCATCTCAGGAAAAAATTTAATATTTTTCTGAATCTCGTAGTTGCAGTTAGGAGCACTTGTTATTTACACATGCCTCCCAGCCATTGTCATGATAGTTGTAGTAGTCAGAAAAGCCTCCAACCCTAGGAAATAACTGAACTGTTTATGCCCCATGTAACATGGCAGAATTACTGTCTTCTAGGTGGAGCCCTTAGCTAACAACCAACCAGTATAGCAAGAAATACATAAACCAGGATAAGCAGTAGTCACTCTAAATAATGTCTCTCTCCAGACACAAGTGCTCAATTAACTGGACTAATAGCTCTTACAAGAATATTTGAATTAAGCAAGGGAAAGGTAGGTAACATTTCCACTGACTCCAAGCATGTTTTCTTAGTTCTCCATGCTCATGCTGCCATTTAAAAGGAAAGACATTTTCTTACCACTAATGGATCTTCTATAAAATATCACCAGGAAATTAACAGGTTATTATCTTCAGTTTTCCTTCCATGAGAAATGGAAGTGATGCATTATAAGGGATATCAAAAGGAACAAATAAAGTAGCCAAAGGCAATAGGTTAGCTAAGCAGGCAACTAAGTCATTGGCAAGGAAGCTCCAAGGCATCAACATACTTCAAGCCCTTTTAATCTCGGAAGGCCCTATAAGAGAAATTAAACCTCAGTATTTTTCTGCTGAAATAAAATAAGCCACTTTTTTTTTTTTTATGGAGTCTTGCTCTTGTCATCCAGGCAGGAGTGCAGTGGCACTATCTCAGCTCACTGCAACTTCTGCCTCCTGGGTTCAAGTGATTCTCGTTACTCAGCCTTCCAAGTAGCTATAATTACAGGTGCCCGCAACCATGCCTGGCTGATATTTCTATTTTTATCAGAGATGGGGTTTCACCATGTTGGTGAGGCTGGTCTCGAACTCCTTACCTCAGGTGATCCACCCTCCTTGGCTTCCCAAAGTGCTGGGGTTACAGGTGTGAGCCACCATGCCCGGCCAAAATAGGCCACTTCTTGAGGGTGTACTTTTCATCCCTCAGGATGGCTACAGTCAGAGGATGGCAAACTCCATTTGCCAGCCTCCAGCCAATGGAAAGTCATTAAAATCCTTCACCAAGCTTTTCACTTAGGAACTTCCAACAGTAATTAACACAACTAGGAAAAATCCAACCTCAGGAAATAAAACCATCTCTATTTAACCTAGATTTGGTATTAGTGAAAAATCTCCCCTCTGTGCTTCCCTAAGCCAAGCTAGGAAGGGCCCTACACTGTTCTTCTCCCTCAGCAGTAAAAGTTACAGGTATCAACTTCTGAATACATGACACTCAAATCAAAGCCTGAAGAGCTGAGGGAGCAACCCCTGATGGTCCAGAGGAACATCCTAAATATCAATGTGAAAAAATAGAAGAACTTAAGCTGAAAACCATAAAAGATAAGTGAGAGCTACTCATCTTAGTCTCACACCTCACTAAAGAATTTTTTAAATTTTTACCCTTTTCTCTCAAAATTCACTTTAATATTTTAAAATATTAGAATATTTTAAAATGCATACATGTGGGGAGATTTTAATTATACATGGGATTGCATTTGTAATTTCATAGACCCCCAGAGGAAAATGTTATATCTTGGCAAGTAAAATTTTAAACAAAATTTATCACTGGGCATGGTGGCTCAGACCTGTAATCCCAGCACTTTGGGAGGCTAAGGCGGGCAGATCACCTGAGGTTGGGAGCTTGAGACCAGCCTGACCAACATGGAGAAACCCTGTCTCTACTAAAAATACAAAATTAGCTGAGCGTGGGGGCACATGCCTGTAATCCCAGCTACTCGGGAGGCTGAGGCAGGCGAATCACTTGAACCCAGGAGGTGGAGGTTGTGGTGAGCTGACATTGCACCATTGCCTTCCAGCCTGGGCAACAAGAGTGAAACTCTGTCTCAAAAAAAAAAAAAAAAATCTATTATGCAGCTCTTGCATGAATTGTTATACTGACTCTACTATTTGCAGAACTATACACTTTGGCACCCGTAATGTGTAATTCTGGTTGTAAAATTCTAATTGCTGTAATACTTTGCCTAATTGTCATCCTTATAACAGTATTAATAATCACAGGAATGATTTAGTCAAAGTTGTTTTGCTTAATTATTATCCTTGTGTCAGGGGTAATAGCTACAGACAAGAAGCATGAAAGTTTTACTTCACTGAGCTTGATAGGACTTTTCATTAAATATTGGAAATACAGGCTGGGCACAGTGGCTCATGCTTGTAATCCCAGCACTTTGGGAGGCTGAGGCGGGTGGATCACCTGAGGCCAGGAGTTTGAGACAAGCCTGGCTAACATGGTGAAACCCATGGTGGCAGGCGCCTCTAATCCAACCTACTTGGGAGGCTGAGGCAGGAGAATTACTTGAACCCAGGAGGCGGAGGTTGCAGTGAGCTGAGATTGTTGTAACTGAGTGAGTTGTAGAGAAATGCCACACTCTGAGACTAATTCAGGAGTCCTTTTATTGCTGGTGACCAAGAGACGGCTAGTGCTCAAGGTTCTCTCAGCCCCGAAGAAGGGGCTAGATTTTTTTTTTTATATCGTGGTCTAAATAGGGGAGGCAGAATTTAGCTGAAGCAATGTTTACAGAAGTAGAACAGGCAAAAAGTTAAAAAATTAATTGGCTACAGAAGCAGTTACAGAAAAATAAACAGTTCCAGGTTCAGGGGCTTAAAGTATCACAGAGAGATAAATGCAGGGGTTTTAGGTGCCATCCACTGAGTGTGTCCCCAGGAGCTGCTGGTTTAGCTTGCCTCAATATCTTATCAGTAAGTGCATTCCTGGATGTGCTTGGAGTCAGCTTGCACTAGTTATGCCCTTATGGGAGGGAGGTAAAGGGGCTGTAAGTGAAGGATCTAAAATGGAGTCTGTCTAGCTCTCTCAGCTAAGAGAGACAATTAGGTTAAAACAATGTAGGGTATCACATTCCCCACTCATGTTTTGGGGAATCAAATCATTGATTCCTTGTTTATAACAAGGGGGTTAAGTTGGGTTCTATGATACATAAGTTTGGTAGAAGTTATTCGCTGCTTTACAAAGTTAAGAAACCAGTTTAATATACAAGGCCCAAAGACTAAACCTAACAAGGGGAGGAGAAGAGGTCCTGCCAATCCAGTAATTAGAGTAGTCAGCCATGGATTCCAGTTAAACATGCTTTGGTACCGGGGGTGTTACTTTCTCATTCCTGTTGGCATCTATCTAGATTTTTTTGAATTTTTTGGGGTGTATCTTTTATGACTCCAGACTGATTGGCATAGAAACAGCTCTCTTCCAGAGCCACACATAACCCTCCTTGGGAGAGAAATAGTAGATCTAAGCCTCAGTGGTTTTGAAGGACTGCTTCAGCTGGAGACTCTACCTGGGTATGCAGTATATTTATGGCTGATTGGAGATTGCTTAAATCTGCATCTACTTGTTGGGACAGGGACATTAGTCCAGTTTCCCCTTGAACATGGGCAGCCGTGCTGATGGCTGCTGATCCAACTATGCTAAGGCTGGCCAGAAGGGGCACAAGGAGTGGGGTAGCTCGGCAAAACCTGGAATGTAATTCAGGGGGAGCAATGAGAAGTTGTCCTTCTGGCCCACTGTACACGTAGACCTGGGGAAGCACATGAACCAACACGCACAGGAGAGGCCCCAGTTCAGTCCCATTGATGCAGCAAGTGAGGTCTGAAGTGCAGGCTAGCCAGGTATTGTTGGGTGCCTGGTAGGAGACTGAGGTGTTTAAGGAAGTAAGTAGAGACTGATTACAGGTAGCCTGAAAGGCAGAAGCAGACAAGTTATACCCAGAGCTAATTAGACAGGAGGTGTTCTCTGACACATCTCCTAGTGTAAGGACATGGGGCTGTGTATGACAAGAAGGAGAGTTGACTTTGAACATGACTTTTACTCGTAGCCCAACATAACATGGGGGTTTGGCATTCAGGCACAACCAGCAATCTTGGGCTAGTTTAGGCTGGGTGATATTTAGGAGGTGATGTACCCCATCCAGAATGGACAACAGGCTGGGTTGGAGATGTTGTTATTGTAACTGAGATCTGGGAAAAAGGAGTGGCAGCAGGATAGTTAAATTGACCCTATCTGGGTGTCTTTGGAAAATAGGGTCACCTAAATCAGTTAAAGGCCCGATTGACTTAGGAGGGCTCTATGGGACCAGGACCTTTTTTTGGATGGTGAACATAGTTCTAACGTCAAATCCTGAGATATAAAGCCTTAATCCCCATGACATGCCATAATACCATTGAGCTGAATTAGGGTTACAGACAGTTATACTGAGAGGGTTACAATTTTTTATAGTACACAGTCTAGGATGGGAAGTGTGAGTTATGGAGAGGGTTGAGGACCAGGTTGATCCTCAGGGTAAGTGGCTAGGGTTACACACGACCAGTGAGGGTGGAAAAACTGATAAGAATCTCGACAACTAGAGTCAGGGTGATTTTCAAGACAGAGGTAAAAGTCAACACCTTGGAGTCCTTTTTTTTCACCTTTAGAGCTCCCACCTCCGGTCTGGCTTCCTGTGTGTCTGAATCCTGCAGCAAGGTTGACGTTCCCCACTCCCATGACTGGCAGATTGCATTGTTCTTCGTGGGTACAGGCAGGCTCTGGGAACAAAGCACATAAATCAACTGCAAAAGAGACTTCCTTGGAGGTTCCTGCCTTCCAAGTAGTGTTTGAAAACTCATGTCCTGTTGTGAAAGAAGTGAGGAGAAAAGAGTAGGATGGAGCAGAGGGCATAGTAGGCAGAAACAAACAAAAGAGGTAAATAAAAAGGATTAATTTCATGGCTTTACTCAACTTAGGCACAATTTTAAGGGCCTGGCCCAGGCTTGGGGACCCATGTTTCCCGCTGGGCTTTGGTGGCTTTCTTGATGTGAGAGTGATGAATCCAAGCAGGGATGCCATCCACCTTTAGAGCCGTTGGCATGGTGAGAATGACAGTATGAGGTCCCTTCCAGGCAGGAGTGAGTCCTTCTTTCTGGAACTTTTTAACATACACCAAGTCACCCGGTTGGAAAGAATGGCAGGTTCCAGTCTGGTCAGGAACCAGATTGGAGTGTGCTCCCCGGACAAGTGGCTGGATGATGTCTTGTACCTGTTGGAGAGACTGCAAGTACTGTAACAAATTAGCTTGTGAGATTTCTGCTAAATGGGTATCTGTTAGCTTAGGCAAGATAGGTGCACCCCTTTTATACATGATTTCAAAAGGTGAAAACCCAGCCTGGTAAGGGGTGCATCTTACTGTAAGAAGGGCTAAAAGAAGGAGCCTTACCCAATTTTCACTTGTCTCTAGGATTAATTTAGTAAGAGTGTTTTTTAGGGTGTGGTTTATGCGTTCTACCTGTCCAGAGCTCTGGGGTCGATAGACACAATGGAGTTTCCATTGAATGTTTAATGCCTTGCTAACCGACTGAGCTATGGATGAGGTGAAGGCTGGTCCATTATCAGACACTATGGCAACAGGCAACAGGGATGATTTTATTGAGTAAAAGCCTAACTACCGTGGTTGCAGTTTCGTTTCTGGTGGCAAATGCCTCAGTCCATCCAGAAAAAGTGTTGACTAGCAGCAGGAGGTATTTATACCCTGTCTGGTGTGGTTTTATTTCTGTAAAGTCAATTTTCCTCTTTTCTCCTGGTGAGCCTCCCCAGAGGCGGTGGCCTGGACTGGGCTTGGGACATTGTTTGGTGTTTACCTGAGCACAAGGCATACACCGGAGAGCTGCTTGGTTAGTTAAGTCCTGAAGGTGGGGGATCTTGAAATGGCTCCTTAGAAGCTGGGCCAGTTTTATTCTTCCCAAATGGGTGGTAGAATGCAGATGATTGATTAAAATTTCCCCAAAGGCTTGGGGCATAAAGATTCTGGAATCAGGAAGAATCCACCAACCTTCCTGATTTTTACTGGCCTGAAGGTCTGAAGCTAGTTTTTCTTTCTCTGGGGAGTATTCTGGTTGGCCTGGCAAGTCAGTTTGTGGAAAGGACACTGCGGGCAGCAGGGTTAAAGGTGTGACTGGAAGCCGAGCTGCCTCTTGAGCTGCAGAGTCTGCTCTTTGGTTACCACGGGCAACGGCTGTGCTCTCTCTTTGACATCCTTTGCAGTGAATTACAGCCACCTGCTGAGGAAGCCAAACAGCTTCAAGCAGGGCCAAAATTTCTTCTTTGTTTTTAATAGCCTTTCCTGCTGAGGTGAGTATCCCTCGCTCTTGATAGATGACTCCATGTACATGTACAGTAGCAAAAGCATACCTGCTGTCAGTGTAAATGTTAATACATTTGTCCTTACCCCATCAGAGAGCCTGAGTGAGGGTGATCAATTCAGCCTTCTGTGCTGAGGTACCTGCCAGCAGTTCCTGGGCCCACAGTATATCTGTCTCTGTAGTAATGGCTGCAACAGCCTTTCATACTCCCTGTTCAAGGAAGCTGCTGCCATCTGTAAATACGGTGGCATCCAACTGCTTTAGGGGCACATCTCAGAGATCAGGTTGGCCAGTTTCCATAGTCTCTAACAGTTCTTGGCAGTCATGGACAGGTGTGGTAAGGTCTGGATCAGGGAGCAAGGTAGCTGGATTTAAACACCTTGTGGGAGAGAAAGTTAAACAAGGCTGATCTAACAGTAAACTCTGATACTGAAAGATGTGAGCATTTGACATCCATTTACCAGAAGCACTTCATAGCAAAGTTTCTATGGCATGAGGAGCTATAAGGGTTAAATTCTGGCCTAGAGTCAGTTTATCAGCCTCCTGGACCAGGCTTGTTTTTGCTGCTATGGCTCACAGACAACTTGGCCACCTGGAGGCCACAGGGTCTAGCTTTTTAGACAAATAGGCCACTGGGTGTCACCAATGTCCCAAAGTCTGAGTAAGTACCCCTTTAGCGACCCCCTGGCTCTCATGAACAAAAAGGTGAAATGGTTTTGAGATATTTGGGAGGGCAAGAACAGGGGCCTCAGTTAATGTCTTTTTTAGATTTTGAAAAGCCTGTTCTTCTTTGTCAGTCCAAATTAGTGGGCCATTCCCTCTGATAGCAGTGTACAGGGGCTTGGCAATTTCTGCAAACCCCAGTATCCATAAATGACAGTATCCCATGGTCCCCAGGAATTCATGTACCTGTCTCTTGGTGGTGGGAGTGGGGATTCTCAGGATGGCTTCCTTTCAGGCACTGGTGAGTGCCCTTTTTCCTTTATCTTGTACCCTAGGTAGGAAACTCTGGGAAGACAAAGCTAGACATTCTTGGCTGAGACCTGGTACCTGAGTTCCTGGAGAAGGCCAAGCAGGTACCTAGTATGTTGCAGGCAGCTGTTAGTAGTTTCAGTAGCTAATAAAAGATCATCCATGTACTGGAGAAGAGTACAGTTAGGGTGACTGGCTCGGAATGGTATGAGATCTTGTTGGAGGGCTTCTCCAAAAGTGTGGGGGAATTTTTAAAACCCTGGGGTAACTGAGTCCAGGTTAATTGGGTGGTGTCTCCTGAGCCAGGATCTGTCCATTCAAAAGCAAAGATAGGTTGGCTTTTGGGGGGCCAGAGGAATAGCAAAGAAGGCATCCTTTAAGTCAAGGACAGTGTATACTGTATATTCTGGTGGGAGCAGTCTGAGTAAAGTATAAGGGTTAGGGACAGTTGGATGGACAGTAACTGTCCACTTGTTAACCTCTCTCAAGTCCTGTACAGTTTGGTAATCATTTGTTGTGGGTTTCTGGACTGGCAAAAATGGAGTATTCCAGGCAGACTGACATGGTGTGAGTATACCAGCTTGTAACAGTCTGTAACAGTCAGTGAATATGGGGATAGATTTTCTCTCTAGCCTGCTGACTGATAGGATATTGTTTTACCTGGACTGGCAGGGCAGTGGCCAGGAGTTCTACAACTACTGGCAGATGGTGCTTTGCCAGTCCTGGGGGGTTTGACTCAGCCCAGACTCAAGGAAAAAGAGTCTGTAAATCCAGTAGGAGATGATTAGTTTTATTATCCAGTGGTTGTGAGGGTAAAACTAAGAGATATTTTTCTGACAGGGGGTGGTTAGCAGGAGCTGAGCAGTAGGGGGCATTGTCTCCCCTAAAGCAAGGTGAGTTTGTTGGGCCAAGAAGGAGATAGACGCCTGCAGCTTATGAAGCAGGTCTCATCCAAAGAGCGGAAAGGGGCACTCTGGGACTACAAGAAACAAGTGGGTTGCTCTTTTCTGTCCCAAACTCACCTCTCATGAGTGGGTGACAGGATAGTCCTGAATAGCTCCAGTATCCCCTATCCAGCCACCTTTTTATTAGAGACACTGCCCAAGGGCATTTGCAGTACCAAGTGTTCCACCCTGGTGTCAATTAGGAAGCGTACAGGCTGGCCCCCAACTGTGGCAGACACCATGATCTCCCAGGGGCCAAGGGAGAGGGAGCCCCAGCCCCATCAATCAGCAGATTCCTCCACAGTGGGGAGGATGAGGACTTCTTATTCTCTGGTTTTTCTTCTGGTTTTAATGGGCATTCCTTCTTCTAGTGTCAAATCTGCTTGCAATAAGCACATTGGTTTTTTTGTAGGGGAGCCTGCTCACTTTTTTGGCCTTTTTGGCAGGGACACGAGATCTCCTGGCCAGCGCTCTGTGCTGGGGCCCTTCCCTCCTGGCTTCTTGGATGGCAGCCACTAAGATTTTTGCCTGTCTTTTTGATGCTTTGTCAGCAGCCTTTTCAGCTGCCTGAGATGCCTGTTTTTGTTTTTCAAACACTCAATTGTCAAAAACTTTCTGTGCTATTTCTAAAAGCTGACTGATATTCATTCCAGCAAATCCCTCTAATTTTTGTAATTTCTTTTTAATATCAGGTGCCGCCTGAGCCACAAATGCCAAATTAATAGCATGGCTATTCTCAGGAGCCGCTGGGTCAAAAGGGGTGTAAGTCCAATAGGCCTCCTGGAGGTGTTCCAAAAACACTCCCAGTGACTCATCAGGCCCCTAGACAACTTCAGTTGTCTTAGATAAATTTATGGGTTTTTGAGTGGCTCCTTTGATACCCACAAGGAGATACCAGTGAAAATCATCCAAAGCTCTCTTTCCCCCCGAGGAGTTTGGATCCCAACTAGGCTGGGTAGAGGGAAAAACCTCCACTAGGGGGTCTTGGGCTTCTCCCTCTGGTCTACCGGCTGATGTAAGGAAATACTTCCTAGTCTCTGTTCAGATACAGTCCCTCTCTTCAGAGGTGAAAAGTGTTAAAAGGAGTTCCTGACAGGCATCCCAGGTGGGCCAGCGAGTCCAGAGCATGGATTCCATCGGTGAGGTCAAGACCCGGGGCTTTTCAGAGTAAGGGGGATTATGAATGTTTCAATTGTACAGGTCAGAAGTAGAGAAGGGGACATAAACTAAAAATGGAGCACAGCACTCACTGCCTGGAGGGAATTGGGCCTCTCTCAGCAGGAGGAGGGGGGCCGCCTCCTCTGGCTGAGGCCGTAATTGGGTGGCTATAGGTGGAGAAGCCACAGAGGATGTAGTCAAGGAGACATGGGAAGATTCTGGGAGAGCAGAAGGGTTGTAGGGCAGCGGATATGGGTGAGGAAAACTTTCCTCTTCTTTAGAAGGAGGCAGTACAGGAGGAGCTGAGGGAAATGAGGGTTGGGGCAAAAGTGCAGTCCAGCTCAAAAGGACCTGGGAGGTGGGATCATGAATGGCACATGAGCGGAGCCATGGAGGAGGGCTCTGGACCAAATCTAGCCATTGATCAATGTAGGGAAACTGATCGGGGTGTCCGGGAGTTCCAGCAATGACCTGTCACACAGTCTGAACAGTTGTGAGATTCAGTGACCCTTCTGGGGGCCACCTGGTTCCAAACTGTGGCCATTCCACTTCATAGAGTGTCCAGAGTTTGCTTTCTTAAGGCAGACTCCATAATCCTCTGAGAAGTCCAGAGAGGAATTTTGTAACATATATTGGAGGGGCTCCAATCTTTATGGGGCCAGGAAGAAGAGTTCCCCATTCTGGAGGCAATTAACAAGGTCTAGGCAGAAATGTTAAACTCAGCATGGACAGAGAAATTCGCAACCTAGAGGGCTGTAGTATCGGAAGAACAGAAGTATTATAACCAGAAGAAGTAGGAAAACAACTATAGCCAACACTTCTTGTCACATTAAGGTCTGTGTCTTTAAGCTTTGAGATCTAGGGGGAGGACAAGAGGTGGGTCTGAGGCCAGTGGGACCTATGTGATCCTCCCCTCCTTTCTGACTTATAGCCCAAATATCTTTGGTATCTCCATGACTCTAAAGCAAAAAGTTTAAACTTGGCCCTTTCTTTTAAGGATTTTAGGAGGGAGAGTAGAGTCATTGGATGTTGGACTTGCTGTGACACAGGAAAACAAGATGTGTGGGGTAAGGGATGGGGATCAGGAGGAAAGGGGCCACTCTGATCTTTTGTAAGGTAGGAGAGTAGCCACAGAGGGATGGAATAAGAATCCAGGTGGAGTAAAGCAGACGGGCATAGGTTTCTCTGCACAGTGCCTTATCTAAGGGCATGGGAAAAGTTATGGGATGACAGAAAAGGTGAGCAAGGAGGACCGCAGGGTGGCTATTTTGAATACACCACTGGTCTAAGGCAGAGGTGGTCCAGTCACTGGGGCATGGGGTGTGGCAATCCAAATGCTAGCAATCTTTATGGTGCCAGAAATCCCAAATGGGCAAATGTTTCCCACACCCCTCCCCATAACAACACCTGATTTGTTTCTGACAGAAAAGGCAGGACTGGGAAGGCCAGCCCAAATGACTGATGAGAAATTTGACCTCCTGTGTTAGAAAATCTGTACTCAGGACTTTGAAG
Organism: Pongo pygmaeus; assembly: GCF_028885625.2. Lineage (NCBI taxonomy): Eukaryota > Metazoa > Chordata > Mammalia > Primates > Hominidae > Pongo > Pongo pygmaeus. The sequence goes on from NC_072393.2 coordinate 22,310,972, forward strand.
AAGTTCTTGCCCAGTCATCTTTGGAAATATCAATGACCTGACATGTGAAACTTAGACAGACACCAGACAGGACAAGAGACACTGGAGTATACAAACAATTATGACAATTTTTATAGACAGACAAGGGGAGGGGGTTGTGTGATGGGATCAGCCAGATGCCCACCTGGCTGCTCCACCGGAGGGGACTTAGGCTCCTCTTGGCATTGGCAGGCCGGTATAAACCCCCCGGCTCAGATCAAGCTATGCCCGATGCTGCCTTAAGCCTTATGAGGTTGCCACAGAACCACAGGTGAGGGCCCACTCAAACTCCGTAGCTTTTGCCATGGAGCTACAAACTGGAAATTCAAGGACAAGCCCTTGAACCCCACATTCACACACACACTCACACAGAGTTTATCACAATTCTTTATTCCCGTTCTAAAACAGAGGTCTCCTAGAAACCTGAATGAGAGAAGGAGAAGAGATAAGAGAGAGAGAGAGAAAGACAGAGAGAGAGACTAGTCTTAACAGAGAAGGCTGACAGAAACCAGAACTCTGTCCTCCAGCATCCTGGAATATGGGCAGAGTCAGAAGGATGCCCTCGTCAGGGCCGCTTCCCTCCCAGAGAAACAGAATCAGACAGAAACCAGAAACCAGGACTCTGCCCTCCAGTGTCCTGGAATATGGACAGAGCCAGAGGGACACCCTCATCAGGGCCACTTCCCTCTCAGAGAAACAGAGTCAGATCTGACTTACCTTCCCAGGACCAGAAACCGAGGACTCAGCAGTTGATTTTGGTGGGCACACACCGGCAGTCGATCCGTTCCCCTCCAGAAGAGAGTGGCCTACGGGTCCCTGGAACATCTTCAGGAGGTGCCTTCCCTATAAGCCTGCAATCCATCCAGGGGAGCCTGAAGCAAGTCTGGCACTCACCCAGGCATGGTTATCTTGCTGGGGCCTCCAAATGTTGTAACCAAGTGAGCTGTAGAGAAACGCCACACTCTGAGACTAATTCAGGAGTCCTTTTATTGCCAGCGACCGAGAGACAGCTAGTGCTCAAAATTCTCTCAGCCTCGAAGAAGGGGCTAGATTTTTTTTTTATATTGTGGTCTAAATAGGGGAGGCAGAGTTTAGATAAAGCAATTTTTACAGAAGAAGAACAGGTAGAAAGTTAAAAAAAATTAATTGGTTACAGAAGCAGTTACAGAAAAATAAACAGTCCCAGGTGCAGGGGCTTAAACTATCACAAAGAGGTAAATGCAGGGGTTTTAGGTGCATCCCCAGGAGCTGCTGGTTCAGCTTGCCTCAATATCTTATCAGTAAGTGCATTCCTGGACGTGCTTGGAGTCAGCTTGCACTAGTTATGCCCTTAAGGGAGGGAGGTAAAGGGGCTGTAAGTGAAGGAACTAAAATGGAGTCTGTCCGGCTCTCTCAGCTAAGAGAGACAATCAGGTTAAAACAAGGTAGGGTATCACAAGATCATGCCATTGTACTCCAGCCTGGGGGACAAGGGCAAGACTTTGCCTCAAAAAAAAAAAAAAAAATTGGTAATATGGTGCACTCTAAGCTATAGAAAGACAGTTATAAAGAAAGATTTTATATAAGGAAGAATCTTGTATGGTAAATTCTTGTTCTAAAAGGAAATGACTGGTTGTTTAAAGAATGGATGTTTAGGACAAGTCAGAAAGTTTAAGTATGTTATAAGATGGTCTGTGGAAATAAAGAGTTGAATAATTAAAGGAAAGGCATTGCCAAGATTAACACTAAAGTTACTTTAGCCACCGGATGATGTATTTCTCCCAATCATATTGAAAGTTGTAAAAATGGCCTAAACCTGAAAGTATTCCCTAATGGCAAGTCAAGGGGAAAATGTATGTTTTTCTCAAAGAAAATGTTACTTTTATATTAACGTTTCTGGTAATGTACAGCAACATCTAGTGGAGGCAAACCAGTGTTACAATCCATTGGGACAACTAACAGGTGTAAAACTCTGCTATTGTACCATAAGGTTGTATTACCCCACTAGCAGCGGTCATCTTAATAAGAATATTCTAATCTTGTTTTCAAAACCTTCTGGTAAAAATTGTCTCTTTTTGCCTAGGTGCTGCAAACAGAGCCACACACAGACACACCATTCTTTGTTGTTGTTGTTATTGTTTGTTTGATTTAAGATGAAGTCTCACTCTGTCACCCAAGCTGGAGTGCAGTGGTGAGATATCGGCTCACTGCAACCTCCACCTCCCAGGTTGAAGCAATTCTCCTGCCTCAGCCTCGCTAGTAGCTGGGATTACAGGCAAGCAACACCAAGCCTGGCTAATTTTTGTGTTTTTATTAGAGACATGGTTTCACCATGTTGGCCAGGCTGGTCTTGAATTCCTGACCTCAGGTGATTCACCTGCCTTGGCCTCCCAAAGTGCTGGGATTACAGGCATAAGCCACTGCACCTGGCCTGGACACACCATTTTTTTCAAGAACTCTTAGATCAACCTCAGGAGGAGCCCTAACTGCTATTCCCCAACATGATGGCCCTTTTCAGAAGGAAGTATCTTGAAAGATTCATCATCGGACACCCCCTAACAGCAGTTAGGAATACTTCCCCTGAGGGGAGAATAATACAGGAATTATTAAGAAATTATTTTAGGCATTTAGAGAGGGTAAAAGTGTTCTCTCACTCAAATTTTTCTTTAATAAAAAGCAGCCCCCAAGCCATTTGTTTTCTAACAGAAAACAGCCTGAAAAGTCAAGCCGCAAGCTGATAAGCAGGCTGGAGGCTTGCATATGTAAATACCGGTGGCTGTATTAAAGGGCAAGTACATTTCAACAGAGGGGAATTCCTCCTCTTTTTTCTTTGACACCACGTGTGTGGGTGTCATGGCACCAGCCAGGTAAAGCCAAGTGAGCAGGTATCATGGTGACAGGTAGAAGCTGCATTTGCAAAATAAAAGACTAGGGTGGGAGGGCCAGCCTTTTCATGGGCTATGTGAATGGCACACCTGGTCAACCAATCTCCTGTGCCCTATGTCAATCAATCACTGACTCCCCAAGCTTCTCTACAAAATCAATTGTGTTCTACCCGCAACCAGGAAATTTTTTAGGTGACCCTGTTTCTCAGCATGAGGAGCTTTCCCTCTCTCTGTTATTTTTGCCTATTAAACTTTCTTTTTTTTTTTTTTTGAGACGGAGTCTCACTCTGTCGCCCAGGCTGGAGTGCAGTGGCGCCATCTCGGCCCACTGCCAGCTCCGCCTCCTGGGTTCACGCCATTCTCCTGCCTCAGCCTCCCGAGTAGCTGGGACTACAGACGCCCGTCACCACGCCCGGCTAATTTTTTGTATTTTTAGTAGAGACGGGGTTTCACCGTGTTAGCCAGGATGGTCTCGATCTCCTGACCTCGTGATCCACCTGCCTCGGCCTCCCAAAGTGCTGGGATTACAGGCGTGTTGTCTATTAAACTTTCCACCCCAAAATCAATCCTCATGTGTGTTCGTGTTCTAAATTTTCCTCTTGTGAGACAACAAACCCCAGGTATTTACCCCAGACAATGCAGCCATTTCAGAGTCTGGGAAATGAATCTTAGTCACAGAAAAAAAGAACAGCAATGAACACGGCAAGGTGCTTATGATTCTGGTCCACTGGATCTTCCTATCCCTAGGAAAGTAAATATCATCAGAGTCATCACCCAGCAAGTTACCACCATATAATTTCTTGTTTGTTCCAAAATAAATACAGGTGATTCTTATCACAAAGGCAAATAAAAAGTAGTTTACTTTTTAAACTGAACTGTATCAGTTTAGTTTACTCTTAAGTTCTTATAATTTTGAAAATTCAGTTGACAATTGTATGGCTTATGAAATTTTTGATAGTCTAACATTACTTGAATTGTTCAAAGAACAGTATATTTTAAATTAAGAAAAGTAAACTGTATGTATTTGTTTTCCATATTTAAGATTTAGAATCACAAATTACACTCCTGTTTATGATTTGAAAACTTCAAAGTTTGGTTTTTCCATCTGTACATACACAGAACAGTGTTATCGTGCTGAAACATTTGCATCTTAAGACGGCAGTCGCAGTTTCCATCAGTCTGGATATATTTTAGACTTTTGCATGTTAAATATAAGAAAGAGAACTTTTGTTTTAGGTAATCTAAGACTGCTGTACACAAACAAACTACAGATTACTGTACGGTTCAGCAAACTATGTTTATAATGTGACATTAATATCTATTTTGATGTCTAAATCAAAACTTTTTTTACAAATAATTTTTTTTTACAAATATCTCCACAAATTCAGGTTTATTTTACAAAATGGCAGACTAGTAAAGAAATAGGTGGTTTGCCATAGTATATGAATACATGCACTTAATTAAAATACCAAATATTATAATCAAAATTTAGATAGCAGATTTAAATAATTTCTTGATTTTTCTCTACAGGATAGAAATTCACAAATATTTTCTAAATCAAAGCTATTAGTATTAGGTTTTACTTAGTTGTAATATATATATATTCTGGGTATTTAAAAAATATGTATATATTCTGGGTATTTGAAAACACCAAATTATTGATGAAAATGTCCATTTTGAACAACTTATTGATCATATATATCATACATCATACATACATATCATATATGCAATCATACATATCATATATGTATGATGTATAATATTATATGATCAAGAATTTGTTCAAAATGGATATTTTTCATCAATAATTTGGTGTTTTCAAATATCCAGAAGTCTTGTTTTAATCAGATTAACTCTAAGAATAGTTACTAATTTTATTTTTTATGGTGTGTTCAAAATTTTATAGTTTAATCTAATACGGATTGATGATGGGTAAACAAATCAATTTCTTTTCAAATCTCATAGGCCTATTACATTGTCAAAGATGTTATTAATAAAAATTCTTTCTTTTAATATTGTTTACAGGGATTTAGGTCTAGTCTAATCTGCTCAACCTGTTAATCAGTGTCAGCTGTCAGATTCCAATTCATTTTTAGTGTGCCTATATGACTTTTTCTCCATAGTCTCTGAATTACATTTTGATTAGTTATTTGAATGTCATATAACACAGCTCATACATTTAAAACAAAACCACCAGGTAAAATGAGTTCTGGCTTAGTATAAAGAAGCTGTCACCAAGTTAGTGTTACATTCATAGATGGATGTGGCTCAACAAGATTTTAGACAAAAAAATTTGAATTGAACTATGGCAACATGTGTTGCTATGACTTAGCCTCTAGTGGGCTTATGAACAAAGACAAATTTCAGCAAATTTATCCAGCTGCTTTCAGTATCTCTAAAGACAGTATATCAAGAATTCTCATGCTACTGTCTGAAAAAACAGATTCTTCTCTTATCTAAGAAATCAACTGGATATATTTTTATAACCTTGTGCAAGAAAAAATTGCAATGCAGTACTAATAATTACAGATGGTATAACATGGAAAAGAATAATCCAGAATGTCAATTTCAATATGTAAGTATTTAGGTTGGGCATGGTGACTCATGCCTGTAATCCCAGCACTGGTAGGCCGAGGCAGGTGGATCACTTTAGGTCTGGAGTTCAAGACCAGCTGGCCAACATGATAAAACCCATCTCTACTAAAAATACAAAAATCAAGCATGGTGAGAAGCACCTGTAATCCCAGCTACTCAGGAGGCTTGAACTCAGGAGACAGAGATTGCAGTGAACTGAGATTGAACCACCGCATTCCAGCCTGAGTTACAGAGTAAGATTCTGCCTCAAAAAAAAAGTATTTAACCTTACACTTGAAAAATGTGATAAAATTAAGTTTTTGGTAAGTTTGTATAGCTTAATATCAGCATAGAGTAGAAAAAAAATCTTTTAAAATGCAAACAAAAAGCTACACCAAAAAAATTAACATCTACCAGTGCATACATATTGATCTTTGTTTTGGGAGAGTCTACAGCAAAACATTTGGTGAACTTGATACAGTTATTTTGATCACATTGGCATACTGATAAAATTGTTTTATTTAATTTCACTGAAACATGTTCACATCTTAAAAATACTGTTTTGTAACATGAATAATAAATGTAAAGTCTTTATCCTCAAGAGGATCCTGATTCTCAAGATATATGGCAACCCATGTCTCTGGTTTCTCCAAACTGAAGTTTCATGAGGGCTCGAACATGGAGTGAGAGGGACTCAACAACAGAGCATGTGAAGCAAGAAGGATGAGGTAGGATGGTCAGCTCTAAGGCTCAGAGGTTCCTGGGGGACCCCAATATAATGATGTCAACTATGAAGCTTACTAGTAAATATAAACATAAAAGGCTGAGGCTGGACGTGGTGGCTCATGCCTGTAATCCCAGCACTTTGGGAGGCCTAGGCAAGTGGATCACAAGGTCAAGAGATCAAGGCCATCCTGGCCAACATGGTGAAACCCCGTCTCTACTAAAAATACAAAAATTAGCTGGGCATGGTGGCGCACACCTCTAATCCCAGCTACTCAGGAGGCTGAGGCACGAGAATGGCTTGAACCTGGGAGGTGAAGGTTGCAGTGAGCTGAGATCACGCCACTGCACTCCAGCCTGGTGACAGAGTGAGACTCCATCTCAAAAAAAAAAAAAAAAAAAGTTGAAAACTCCATGGCTTCTCTTTGGTGACAAAAAGTCTCTGGAATTACAAACAGTCCTGCCAAAAGGATTGAGCCAGAATGACATGTATCTAAGGATTATTAAGGAGGAATGTTCATAAGCACATAAGTATTTGTTCCAAAACTTATTACAGTAGCAATATCCTTTTCTGTAATTTTAGCTTCCCCAAGGTAGGGTTGCCATAGACAAACTAAGACAAGGCACTAATATGTTGAAGGCAATTAGTTTCTAAATTTAAAAAACTTGCAATTTTTTTTTTTTTTTTTTGAGATGGAGTCTCGCTCTGTCACCCAGGCTGGAGTGTGGTGGCGCAGTCTTGGCTCACTGCAACCTCTGTATCCCAGGTTCAAGCAAGTCTCCTGCCTCAGCCCACTAAGTACCTGGGATTAAAGGTGCCTGCCACCATGCCCAGGTATTTTTTGCATTTTTAGTAGCAACGGAGTTTCACCATGTTTGCCAGGCTGGTCTCGAACTCCTGACCTCAGGTGATCCACCCACCTCGGGCTCCCAGAGGGCTGGGATTACCGGGGTGAACCACTGCACCTGGCCCAAAAACTTGCAATAATTTTATAAATTTTATTGAACTCTGTTTCATGTATAAATCTCACAAAAAGGCACTATCCAGTAGCTATTTCCCTCAGACTTTTCTGGGAATTTTTGTTGCTTGATTTCAAATCAACCTTATTAGAATCCTAGTCATTTTTAAAGCCCTAGATGTAATAAAAGAAAGAGGGCAGAAATGAAACCAAGTTTCCCCAAACAGCCAATGTCTGATATATTTTGTTCCCCAAAATGACCCCAAAAACCACACAAGCTAAAAAACAGTGGGCTTGAAATTTAACCTACATTCAACAGTAGCAGAAAACCATATGTAAAAATTAGCAAAGTTATAACTTAGAAACATTCTGTTATTCCAGAAAAAATAACAAAATTCTTATTTTGGCATTTTTAAAAAAGAAAAAATACACTAAATATGACAAAGTATACCCACTCACTTATATCTTTGAAATATGATTTTCTTTCTCCTAAATATTTAATATAATATTTAGACAAGACTTTCATGTATTATAGCTACCATGCATGAACTAAAATAGCCTTGGGGGAAATAATTTTTATTAATAATGAATGTTGAGGCTCCAAAAATGTAAAATGATTTCTCTTGGATACACAGCTAGTGACCCAAATGAAACTCAAATATGTTTGATTTAAAAATTTTAATTTTCCCACTGTTGACAATGTTGACATAACAGCTAAATCTGAGCCTTAGAGTTGGCAGTTGGGAATAAATCAAGACAAGTACTATTGAGGTGGGCTAGGTAGTCAAGAAAGTGGCTGTGTCCTGGGGATGCAGCAACCATGGCAATTGCTTGACAACTGCAGACTGCCAACACAATAAGCACCAGCATTTACATTGGATTTCAGCTCATTCAAGAAAGGCTCTCTCCAGTAGGGAAATTCCCCTGTAGAGAGCACAGTTTGATTTTATCTGTCCTCTAACTGACCTTTTACTCATTGTAATAGTAAAAAACACTTACGTGCTTGGAGATTTAAGACATGGAGATTTAAGACATGCTAATGAGATATGTGACATATAAAGAAACATGTACAGGTACTGTGTCTGTGTATCAAGAGGACCACCCAGAACATAGTTACTAGTAACATCTCTTCCCACCTCCTTATAAATAATTATGTAAGACTCCCATAAATGGAATCTCCCTAGTTCTAGCCTTTGCTGTATCATTCTTTTTTTTTTTTTTTTTAATTTGAGATGGAGTTTTGATCTTGTTGCCCAGGCTGGAGTGCAATGGTGCAATCTTGGCTCACCACAACCTCCGCCACCTGGGTTCAAGCGATTCTCTTGCCTTAGCCTCCCGAGTAGCTGGGATTACAGGTGCCTGCCACAATGCTGGCCAATTTTTTGTACTTTTAGTAGAGACAGTGTTTACCATGTTGGCCAGGCTGGTTTCAAACTCCTGACCTCAGGTGATCTTCCCACCTCAGCCTCCCAAAGTGCTGGGATTACAGATGTGAGCCACCGCACCCAGCCCAAAGTATTTTAAAATGGAGGTTGAGAGCCTTGAGATTAAAGGTCAGATTTGATGGTCACTCCATACTCACCACTCCGATGATTCTGTATTTTGTTCTGATCCTGGACAAGCCCCCAAATGAAATGGCTGCACTGTCTGGGGTAAATGCCTGGGGTCCATTGTCTCGTGCCAGGAAAATTTATGATATAAACACACAGGAGGAGTGGGTTTAGGAGCAGAAAGTTTAATAGACAAAAAAGAAGAGAGAAAGCTTCCTCATGCTGAGAAAGCAGGTCACCCAGAAGAGTTTCCGGATTTGGGGCAGAACACGATTGATTTTGTAGAGAGGCTTGAGGAGGCAGTGATTGATTTACATAGGGCCCAGGGGATTGGTTGACCAGGAGTGCCATTTACATAGCCAGTGAAAACACTGGCTCCCCATCCTAGCCTTTTATTATGCAAATGCATCTTCTACCTGGCGGTCACCATGACACCTACACACAGGGGGAAAAGGAAAAGAGGGGGAAGTTTCCATGTTGAAATATAACTGGCTTTTGGTACAGCTGCCACTATTTACATATGCAACCCTCCAGCTTGCTTATAAGCTTGCAGTTTGAATTTTTAGGTTACTTTCTGATAGGAATAAAATGGTTTGGGGGCTGCTTTTTATTAAAGGAAAATTCCAGTGAGAAGTCTTTTACCCACTTAAACTGCCTAAAATAGTTTCTTAATAACTCCTGTATTAACTCCTCATCAACTTCATTTCTATTGTGGCATGAATGATTTTGCAGTACTTTAGCATCTGCCTTTAAGTTCTGCTAATTTTCTTTGACTTTTTATTATTCTTGTCCATCTCTGGTGGTTGCTTTGCTGTACCAGTTTGAGAAGTTCAGGTGGTTTCACTCTCAGCTGCTCCAGCAGTCCATTCATTTGGCTCAAGCTCTTGGACAGTTTCTCCCTGTTCTTCTGTTTGTGGCATCTGAGATTTGTCAGCAGGGCCTGGTTTTCAGGAACCATGGCTACCACCTCTTTCCACCTGCAGGGTGGCTCTTGCACTTCTGGTGGGTGCTGATTCTACAGAAACAACAGCAGCAGCTGGAGCACCCACATCTGGGGTCACCCAGCTCAGGGACGCCCTGGCTGTAACCCTGGGATGAGGTCCAGCTAACTGCATAGAAATCCAAGGTCATCCAGAGCATTTCCCACAGCTGGGTGAACCCTTCTCAGTTTGTGGAGCCAGGCCCTCCCACCAGCTTCCTGCTACCTCCTCCTCTACCATCAGAGGGATGCACAGGATGAGGAAGGAGCACGAAGTCACCATGGAAGAATCCAGGGGAGTGAGGATGAGCTGGGCCAGGCAGCCTCAGGCCAAGTGCATGGTGGTGCCCCTCGTACCTGAGCAGAAATCAGATCAGCCACGGCCACTGCAGGGAAGACAGAGAAGCCCAGGCTTCCCAGCCAGCCTCCCTCTGCACCAGTAGAGACGAAAACTATTTCCTAAACAAAAGTATGGAGTAGAACTTGCATATCTGACCCAATCACATTTTCATTCTCTTTTTCTTTTTGTTTTGCTTTTTCCTCTTAGATTGTGCTCTGCTGGAGTCAGATTGGGGTAGGAGATTTATAGGAAACTTCAGAAGTATCCACTTCTCAGGAGCGTGTGAGGCATTTATGTAGTTAGACTTAAAGTTTCAGGAGAGTAGAGACCAAAACTTTCCTTTCTCTATTTTATTTTCTAAGGCTACCAAAAGGATGCCATATCATGTGTGCTCAACACACATTTATTGGTTAAAAGCATGAATACATATTGTTTGTAAACTGTGAAACTATGCAAATCAAGCCTTTATTATTTTTATTTTCTTTAGTTTAGTTAATAAAATCAAATAGAAAATAACGAAGTGTAGAACTGAGAAAGCACTATCAAAAGTTTAATGTTAACCCAGCACTCATGGGTAAAATACATTAATTTTTTTTTTTTTTTTTTTGCAGACGTAGTTTCACTCTTGTTGCCCTGGCTGGAGTGCAATGTTGCGATGTTGGCTCACTGCAACCTCGCCTCCCGGGTTCAAGCAATTTTCCTGCCTCAGCCTCCTGAGTAGCTGGGATTACAGGCATGCGCCACCATGCCCGGCTAATTTTGTAGTTTTAGTAGAGACGGGGTTGCCCCATGTTGGTCAGGCTGGTCTCGAACTCCTGACCTCAGGTGATCCGCCGGCCTTGGTCTCCCAAAATGCTGGGATTACAGGCGTGAGCCACCTGACCCGGCCATTAAAATTTTTAGTTTCTAAATTTGGGACCATTATAATTACATTTAAATTGCCGCATGAGGATGGAACATGAAATCTGACTTCAGGAGAGCACAATTTAAGGGGAAATGGCAAAAAAAAAAAAAAGAAAAAGAAAAACGAAAATTTGATTCGGTCAGATCTGCAAGTTCTTCTCCATACTTTTTGTTTTTTTAGAAAATAATTCTTTCCTCTGCTGGTGCAGAGTGAGGCTAGCTGGGGGAGCCTGGGCCTCACTGTCCTCCCCGAGGTGGCAGTGGCCGATTTCTGCTCAGGCGTGAGGGGCGCCCCCATGCCCTGGGCCTGAGGCTGCCCAGCCCAGCCCCGCCTCACTCCTCTGGACTCTTCCACGGTGTCTCCAGGCCCCTGCACCACCCTGTGTAACTCTCTGATGAAAGGCGAGGTGGCAGCATAAAGATGATGGGGGAACTGCCCCGCATACCAAGGAAAGCTCGCCCAGCTGCGCAAAATGCACGGATTGACGTCGGGTTTCTGCGCACCAAGCTGCGCCATGACCAAGGGTTAGAGCCGAGGCATCCCCGGGCTGGGCGACCCCATCTGCTGCTGCGGTTCCCCCTGTGCTTGGCTAAGCCGTGGTTGGAACCGGCGCCCGCCAGAAGTGCAGGAGCCGCCCCGCCGGCAGAAAGAGGCGGTAGACATGGTCCCTGAAAACCAGGTCCTGCTGACAAATCTCAGACGCCAGGAACAGAAGAACCAGGAAAAATGCCCGACAGCTTGAGCCAAATGGACGGACTGTTGGAACACCTAAGGGTGAAGCTGCGCGAACTCCTCAGAGGAACAGCAAAGCAGCCACCAAGATGGACCAGAAAGATGAACAAAGAAAATTAGCAGAAATCAAAGGCAGATGCTAAAGCAATGCAAAACCGTTCACACAACGATAGAGACGGAATTGATGAAGAAGTCTGAGAAATGAATGACAGAGATAAAGTACAGCAGTGACCATGGTAAGGTGCTGACGATTCTGGTCCACTGGATCCCATCATCCCTAGGACAGTAAATCTCATCACAGTCACCACTCAGCAAGTTACCACCGCAGCATTTCCTGTTTTTTAAAATGGATATCTTTCCTCAATAATTTGGTGCTTTCACATACCCAGACGTCTTATTTTAATCAGATTAAGTCTGAGAATAATTTACTAATTTCATTTTTAGAATAATGTGTTCAAAATTTTCTAGTTTAACCTAGTATCGATTGATGATGGGTAAACAAATCAATTTTTTGCAACTCTCATAGGCATATTATGTTATTGAAGATGGTTTCAATTAAAATTCTCCCTTTCAATATTGTTTACAGGAATGTAGGTCTAGTCCAATCTGCTCAACCTGTTAATCAGTGTCAGCTGCCAGATTCAAATTCATTTTAGTGTGCCTATGCTTTTCTTTCCATAAGCTCTGAATTCATTTCTATTACTTATTTAAATATTATATAATACAGCTCATATATTTAAAACAAAACCACCAGGTAAAATCAGTTCTGGCTTAGCATAAAGAAGCTGTTACCGAGTTACATATATAGATGGATGCAGCTCAACAAAATTTTAGACAAAAAGTATTGGACTGAACTATAGCATGTGTTGCTATGACTAAGCCTCTAATGACCTTAAGAATAAAGACAAATTTTAGCAAATTTATCCAGTTGCTTTCAGTACACCTAAAGGTAGTACATCAAGAATTCTCATGCTACTGCCTGAGAAAACAGATTCTACTGTTACCTAATAAATCAAAATCAACTGGATGGCATTTCTATAACCTCGCACCCCATAAAGAAAAACTGCAATGTAGGACTAATTAACACAGACTCCATCACAAGGAAAAGGGTAATCCAGAATGTCACTTTCAATATTTAAGTATTTAAATTTTTAGTTGAAAACGTAGTGAAATAGTGCTTTTGGTAAGCTTTGTGTAGTTGAACATCAGCATTAAGTAGAAAAAAATCTTTAAAAATGTAAACAAACAAAACCATACACCAAAAAAACTAACATTCACCAATGGGTACATATTGATCTTTGTGTTGGGAGAGTCTAAAGCAGAACATGTGGTGAACTTGATATGATTATTTTGATCACATTGGCATACTGATAAAATCACTTATATTTGGCCAGGTGCAGTGGTTCACACCTGTAATCCCAGCACTTTGGGAGGCCAAGGTGGGCGGATCATGAAGTCAGGAGTTTGAGACCAGCCTGACCAACATGGTGAAACACCGTCTCTACTAAAAATACAAAAATTAGCTGGGTGTGGTGGTGCACGCCTGTAATCCCAGCTACTCAGGAGGGAGGCTGAGGCAGGAGAATCCCTTGAATCCAGGAGGTGGAGGTTGCAGTGAGCCGAGATCACGCCACTGCACCCCAGCCTGGGTGGCAGAGCGAGACTCCATCTCAAAAAAAAAAAATTTATATTTAGTTTGAATAAAACATGTTCACATCTTAAAAATACTGCGTTGTACTTACTATGAATAACAAATGTAAAGTCTTTATCCTCAAACAGATCCTGATTGTCAACTCAATACATATGGCAACCCATTTCTCTGGTTTCTCCAAACTGAAGTCTCATGAAGGCTCAAATATAGAATGAGAGGGACTCAACAACAGAGCATGAGAAGCAAAAGGGATGATGTAAGACGATCAGCTCTAAGGCTCAGGGATTCCTGGGGGACCCCAATATCATGATGTCAACTATGAAGCTTACTAGCTAAAATAAACAGCTGAAAACTCCATGGCTTCGCTTTGGTGGGAAAGAGTCTCTGGAATTAGAGTCATGCCAAAAGGATTGAGCCAGAACGACATGTTTCTAAGGATTATTCAGGGGGACTGTTCATAAGCACATAAACATTTGTTCCAAATCTTATTACAGTAGCAATATCCTTTTCTGTAATATCAGCTTCCCCAAGGTACAGTTGCCATAGACAAACTAAGACAAATGCCTAATATGTTGTAGGCAATTAGTTTCTAAATTTAAAAAACTTGCAATAATTTTATGAATTTCATTAAACTCTGTTTTGTGTATAAATCTCACTGAAAGGCAGTATCCGGTAGCTATTTTCCTAAGTCGTTTCTGGGATTTTCTGTTGCTTGATTCCAAACCAACCTTATTTTAATCCTAATCATTTCTAAATCCACAGATGTAATAACAGAAAGACAGCAGAAATGAACCCGTTACCCCAAACAGTCAATGTCTAACATATTTTGTTTCCCAAATGAACAAAAAAAACACACAAGCTAAAAAACAGTGGGTTTAAAATTTAACCTAAATTTAACAGTAGCAGTTTTACCGTATATAAAAATTAGCAAAGTCATAACTTAGATACCCATAGCCTGTTATTCTAGAAAAAATTAATAATTATGACTTTTTAAGAAAATAATACATTACATATGACAAAATATACCCACTCATAATATCTTTGAAATATAAATGATTTTATTTTTACTTTTAATATTTAATACTTAGACAAGACTTTCACGTATTATAGCTATCATTCATGAATTAAAGTAGCCTTATGGGAAATAGTGTTTTATATTAATAATGAAGACTGAAGCTCCTGGGATGTAAAATAATTTCTCTTGGATACACAGCTAGTGATCCAACAAGCTCAAATATGTTTGATTTAAAAATTTTAATTTTCCCACTGTTGACAATGTTGACATAACAGCTAAATCTGAGTCTCAGAGTTGATAATTTGGAATAAATCAAGACAAGTACTATTGAGGCAAGCTAGGTAGTCAAGAAAGTGACGATGTCCTCGGGAAGTGGCAGCCATGGTGATTGCACGGTGACTGCATATTGTCAACACAATAAACCCCAACATTTACACTATATTTCAGCCATTCAAGCAAAGCTGTCTTCAGTAGGGAAATTCCCCTGCAGAGAGCATGCACATTTTGATTTTACTTGTCCTCTAACTGACCTTTTACTCATTATAATAGTAAAAAATACACACGTGTGTGAAGATTTAAGATTTTTTATTTATTTATTTATTTTATTTTTTTGGTTGTGAACTCTTTATTTTTATTTTTATTTTTTATTTTTTTATTTATGAAGTATTTATTGATCATTCTTGGGTGTTTCTCGGAGAGGGGGATATGGCGGGGTCATAGGATAATAGTGGAGAGAAGGTCAGCAGATAAACACATGAACAAAGGTCTCTGGTTTTCTAGGCAGAGGACCCTGAGGCCTTCTGCAGTGTTTGTGCCCCTGGGTACTTGAGATTAGGGAGTGGTGATGACTCTTAAAGAGCATGCTGCCTTCAAGCATCTGTTTAACAAAGCACATCTTGCACCGCCCTTAATCCATTTAACCCTGAGTTGACACAGCACATGTTTCAGAGAGCAGGGGGCTGGGGGAAAGGCCATAGATCAACAGCATTCCAAGGCAGAACTTCTCCTAATCAGAACAAAATGGAGTCTCCTATGCCCACCTCTTTCTACACAGACACAGCAACAATCTGATCTCTCCTTCCTTTCCCCACACTTCCCCCCCTTCTTTTCAACAAAACCGCCATCGTCCTCATGGCCCGCTCCTGATGGTCACTGTCTCTTCGGAGCTGTTGGGTACACCTCCCAGACAGGGCGGCCGGGCAGAGGCGCTCCTCACTTCCCAGACGGGGCCGCAGGGCAGAGGCGCTCCTCACTTCCCAGACGGGGCGGCCGGGCAGTGACGCTCCTCACCTCCCAGACGGGGCGGCCGGGCAGAGGCGCTCCTCACTTCCTCCCAGATGGGGTGGCAGCCAGGCAGAGGCACTCCTCACCTCCCAGACAGGGCGGTCGGGCAGAGGCGCTCCTCACTTCCCAGAGGGGGCGGCCGGGCAGAGGCGCTCCTCACCTCCCAGACGGGGTGTCCAGGCAGAGGCGCTCCTCACTTCCCAGATGGTGTGGCGGCTGGGCAGAGGCGCTCCTCACTTCCCAGATGGGGCAGCCAGGCAGAGGTGCTCCTCACTTCCTCCCCGACTGGGTGGCGGCAAGGCAGAGGCACTCCTCACTTCCCAGACGGGGTGGCCGGGCAGAGGCGCTCCTCACCTCCCAGATGGGGTGGCCAGGCAGAGGCGCTCCTCACTTCCCATACGGGGTGGCGGCTGGGCAGAGGTGCTCCTCACTTCCCAGATGGGGCAGCCGGGCAGAGGCGCTCCTCACTTCCCAGACGGGGTGGCCAGGCAGAGACGCTCCTCACTTTCTCCCAGACGGAGTGGCAGCCAGGCAGAGGCGCTCCTCACTTCCCAGATGGGGCGGCCGGGCAGAGGCGCTCCTCACTTCTCAGATGGAGCAGCCGGGCAGAGGGGCTCCTCACTTCCTCCCAGACGGGGTGGCGGCCAGGCAGAGGCGCTCCTCACCTCCCAGACGGGACGGCCGGGCAGAGACGCTCTTCACCTCCCAGAGGGGGTGGCCAGGCAGAGGTGCTCCTCACTTCCCAGATGGGGCAGCCGGGCAGAGGCGCTCCTCACTTCCTCCCAGATGGGGTGGCGGCCAGGCAGAGGCGCTCCTCACCTCCCAGACGGGGTGGCCGGGCAGAGGTGCTCCTCACTTCCTCCCAGACGGGGTGGCAGCCGGGCAGAGGCACTCCTCACCTCCCAGAGGGGGTGGCCAGGCAGAGGCGCTCCTCACTTACCATATGGGGTGGCGGCCAGGCAGAGGCGCTCCTCACCTCTCAGACGGGGCGGCCGGGCAGAGGCGCTCCTCACTTCCCAGACGGGGCGGCCGGGCAGAGGCGCTCCTCACTTCCCAGACGGGGCGGCCGGGCAGAGGCTCTCCTCACCTCCCAGACGGGGCGGCCGGGCAGAGGCGCTCCTCACTTCCCAGACGTTGGGCGACTGGGCAGAGGCGCTCCTCACTTCCCAGACGTTGGGCGACTGGGCAGAGGCGCTCCTCACTTCCCAGACGTTGGGCGACTGGGCAGAGGCGCTCCTCACTTCCCAGACGGGGCAGCCGGGCAGAGGCGCTCCTCACCTCCCAGAGGAGTGGCCGGGCAGAGGCGCTCCTCACTTCCCAGACGTTGGGTGACTGGGCAGAGGCGCTCCTCACATCCCAGACAATGGGCGGCCGGGCAGAGATGTTCCTCACTTCCTATACGGGATGGCAGCTGGGCAGAGGCGCTCCTCACTTCCCAGATGGGGCGGCCGGGCAGAGGGGCTCCTCACATCCCAGACGATGGGCGGCCAGGCAGAGATGCTCCTCACTTCCTAGACGGGGCGGCGGTGGGGCAGAGGCTGTAATCTTAGCACTTTAAGAGGCCAAGGCAGGAGGCTGGTAGGTGGAGGTTGCAGCGAGCCGAGATCACGCCACTGCACTCCAGCCTGAGCACCACTGAGCATTGACTGAGCGAGACTCCGTCTGCAATCCCAGCACCTCGGGAGGCCGAGGCAGGCAGATCACTGGAGGCCAGGAGCTGGAGACCAGCCCGGTCAACACGGTGAAACCCTGTCTCCACCAAAAATACAAAAACCATTCAGGCGTGGCGGCGCGCGCCTGCAATCCCAGGCACTCAGCAGGCCGAGGCAGGAAAGTCACAGGAGCCCGAGGCAGGGAGGTTGCAGCGAGCCGAGATCAGGGCAGTACAGTCCAGCTTTGGCAACAGAGGGAGACCGAAAAGGAGGGAGATGGGAGATGGGAGATGGGAGATGGGAGATGGGAGATAGAGGGAGAGGGAGAGGGAGAGGGAGAGGGTTAATGTTAATGAGATATGTGACATATAAGCAAGCATGTACAGCCACTGTGTCTGTGCACCAAAAGGACCACCCAGAACATGCTTACTCCTAACACCTCTTCCCACCTCCTTGTAAATAACTATGTAAGACTCCCATAAATGGAGTCTCCCTAGTTCCAGTCTTTGCTGTCTCATTCTTGCAGCAGCCTGACCTGAATTCCTTCTTTCTCAGCAAGTACCAGCTATTCTTCACCTAACTTTGAAAATAGTATTTCTACTTTGCAATAAGTCACTCCATGCTGCATCTTCATTGTTTTGTGTCTCTTGTTTAAATTTTTTGAAAGTGAGAAGAATCGAGGTCTCACACAGCCATCAACACTATCATGCTTTGTTTTGTATTCTTTATTATTTCTTTCTCTGATATGTCACCATTCACATTTTAAACCCAGACAACACTGCTAAATTAAAAATTTAAATAATCACAAAATGATTTGTCATAAAGGCATGTATATGGATGAGTGTGGTGGCTCATGCCTGTAATCCCAGCACTTTGGGAGGCCAAGGTGGGCAGATCACCTGAGGTCGGGAGTTTGAGACCAGCCTGACCAACATGGAGAAGCCCCATCTCTACTAAAAATACAAAATTAGCTAGATGTGGTGGTGTATGCCTGTAATCCCAGCTACTCAGGAGGCTGAGGCAGGAGAATTGCTTGAACCCGAGAGGCAGAGGTTGTGGTGAGCTGAGATTGGGCCATTGCACTCCAGCCTGGGCAATAAGAGCGAAAGTCCATCTAAAAAAAAAAAAACAGTTAAAATGCCTTTGAAGAGTGAAAATAAAGGACAGATTAAGCGGAGAATTTGACATGGAAAAAGGCTGGTCAATTGTTTGAAAATTACATTGCGGCTGGGCTCAGTGGCTTATGCTTGTAATCCCAGCACTTTGGGAGGTCGAGGCAGGCACATCACCTAAGGTCAGGAGTTGAAGACCAGCCTGGCCAACACGGCAAAACCCTGTCTCTACTAAAAATATAAAATTTAGCTGGGTGTGGTGGTGGGCACCTGTAATCCCAGCTATTTGGGAGGCTGGGTGCGTGACAGGTGTGTGACACCATGACTGGCTAATTTTTTTTTTTATTTTATTTTTTGTATTTTCAGTAGAGATGAGTTTTCACCATGTTGACCAGGCTGGTCTTGAACTCGTGACCTCAGGTGATCCACCCATCTCAGCCTCCCAAAGTGTTGGGATTATAGGCGTGGGCCACCATGCCCAGCATATTTTTTCCAAATTTTCTAGTTTGCATGCATAGAGGTGTTCATAGTAGTCTCTGACAATTTTTTGCATTTATGTAGGATTAGTTGTGATTTCACATGTCTAATATTTAAATAGATGCAGAGAACAACAACGAAAACAAAAAAGATGCAGAATAAAAGTTTGACAAAAGTTGACATTCCCTTATGATAAATCTCTGAAAAAATGAGGTATAGAACAAATGCGCCTCAGCCAATAAATGCCACATATAACCAAAAAATGCACAGCTAACAACATAATAAACAGGGATATATTGTAAACTTTTACTCTAAAAGCTAAAACAAGACAAGGATGCCCACTCTAATCAGTCTTACTAAACATAGTACTAAATGCCCATGACAAAGAAATTAGAGAATAAAATCAAAGACATCCAGGTTAAGAAGAAATTACATTATCCCTGTATAATTATCTTTTATTTCTGTACATAATCTGAAGTATAGAACAGCCTAAGATTTTACGGAAAAATATTAAAATAAACACATTTATTAAACTTTCAGAATACAAAAGCAACATCCAAAAGTCAGTAGCATTTATGTACACTAACAAGCATCTCAAAATGAAATTAAAAAATAATTCCATCTACAAAAACTGTAGTAACTATACTTTGAAAAAAACTTAACTAAAAAGTTGAAACATCTTATATTATACTGTAAACAGCATTACATAAATTGAGTAATGCACAAATGAAATAATACTCATTTATGAATTGCATTAATAAATTTCTATATTACACAAATTGATCTACAGATATAATGCAACCTCTATCAAAATACCAGCAGCATACTTCATAGAAAATTTAATTTATATGATACCACAAAAGACCCTAAATAGCCAAAGCAATCAAGAAAAAAAAGGAAAGGTATTACCATACCTTTAAAATATTCTACAAAGAAATAATAACTAAAACAGTATGGTACTTGAATAAAAACAGACACATAGGCCAATGCAGTAGAAAAAAAGAGACCAGAAATATATCCATGTATTTACAGCTAAGTGATTTGGGATAAAGCTGACAACTTCTTTTTTTATTTTTGAGATGGACTCTTGTTCTGTTGCTAGGCTGGAGTGCAGTGGCATGATCTCGGCTCACTGCAACCTCTGCCATCCGGGTTCAGGTGATTCCCCTGCCTCAGCCTCCTGAGTAGCTGGGACTACAGGCGTGTGCCACCACACCTGGCTAATTTTTTGTATTTTATTAGAGATGGGGTTTCACCATGTTGGCCAAGATGGTCTCGATCTCCTGACCTCAGGATCCACCCTCCTTAGCCTTCCAAAGGGCTGGGATTACAGGCATGAGCCAAAAGAACAGTATCTTCAATAAATGATGTTGAGAAAACTTTATTTCCACAGGCAGAGAAATAAAATGAGACCCTCATCTCACACCATATATAAAAACCATTTCAAAATAAATTAGACACTTAAATGTAAGGCTTGAGATGAGCCTGGTGGCTCACACCTGTAATCCCACCACTTTGGGAGGTGGAGGCAGGCAGATTACCTGAGGTCAGTTGTTCGAGACCAGCCTGGCCAAGGTAGTGGAACCCCATTTCTATTAAATATACAAAATTTGCTGAGTGTGGTTGCAGGCGCCTGTAATCCCAGCTATTTGGGAGGCTGAGGCAGAAGAATCACTTGAGCCCAGGAGGTGGTGGTTGCAGTGAGCTGAGATCGTGCACCATTACACTCCAGCCTGGGCAGCAAGAGTGAGACTCCATCTCAAAAGTAATAATAACAAATAAATGTAAGGCCTGAAACTCTGAAACTGCTACAGAAAAATAGAATGAAAGCCCCTTAGATTGTTCTGGGCAGTAAGTTGGTTTTTTTGTTTATTTTTTTTTTGAGATGGAGTCTCACTCTTTCACCCAGGCTGCAGTGCAGTGGCATGATCTCGGCTCACTGCAACCTCTGCCTCCCGAGTTCAAGTGATTCTTCTACCTCAGCATCCCAAGTAGCTGGGATTACAGGCACCCACCACCACACCTGGCTAATTTTTGTATTTTTAGTAGAGATGGGGTTTCACCATGTTGACCAGGCTGGTCTCGAACTCCTGACCTCAGGTGATCCACCCACCTCAGCCTCTCAAAGTGCTGAGATTACAGACGTGAACCACTGTGCCTGGCCAGTTTTTTTTTTTTTTTTTTAATTTAACCTCAAAATCTTAGGAAATAAAAGGAAAAATAGATGAGTCAGATTACTTCATATTAAAAACCTGCTGCACAGAATCTGACACAATCAGCAGGATGAGACAACTAAAAAAATGAGAGAAAATATTTGCAAATTACACGTGACAAGGAGTTAATATCAAAAATATGTAAGAAACTTTGCTGGGCATGGTGGCTCACACCTGTAATCCCAGCATTTGGGGAGGCTGAGGTGGGCAGATCACCTGAGGTCAGGAGTTCCAGACCAGCCTGGCCAACATGGTGAAACCCCGTCTCTACTAAAAATACAAAAATTAGCCAGGCGTGGTGGCGCGCGCCTGTAATCCCAGCTACTAGGGAGCCTGAGGCAGGAGAATTGCTTGAACCCAGGAGGTGGAGGTTGTAGTGAGCTGAGATCATACCACTGCACTCCAGCTGGGGCGACAGAACAAGAGTCAGTCTTGAAGAAAAAAAACTTCACATATATGTATATATATATATATAAATAAATATATGTATAATATATATGAAACTCAACTATACAACAAAAACAAGTAACTCTTAAAATGAGGAAAAGGCTTAAATAATTTTCAAGAAAAGACATACTTATGGCCAACAGATATATTTAAATATGCCCAATGTTAATTATGATCAAGGAAAGGCAAGCCAAAAACAACTGTGAGATACCAATTCACTCCTGTTAGAATGACTCTTATTAAAATGAAAAAGAAAAAAATGTTATGAAAGATGAGAAGGCATTGCGTGGACACTGTTGGTCTGAATGTAAATGAAGACAGCCGTTATGAAAAACAAAATAGAGATTTCTCAAAAAACTTAAAATCAAACTACCATGTAGTATAGCTGTTGCACTATTGGGTATATATCCAAAACAAATGAAATCAGAATGAAGAAACACTTACACTTCTATGTTGTTTGCAGCACTCTTTACAATAACCAAAATATAGAATCAACAGTTCAGGCTGGGTGTGGTGGCTCACACTTTGGGAGGACAAGGCAGGTGGATCACTTGAGGTCACGAGTCTGAGACCAGACTGGCCAACATGGCAAAACCCTGTCTCTACTAAAAATATAAAAATTAGCCAGGCATGGTGATGGGCACCTGTAGTCCCAGCCACTCTAGAGGCTGAGTTGGGAGAATCACTTAAATCCAGGAGGTGGAGGTTGCAGTGAGACAGGATTGCTCCAGCCAGGGTGACAGAGGGAGACTTCATATCAAAAAAAAAAAAAAAAAAAAAAAATCAACAGTTCAGCATCTAATGAGTAAAGAAAGACAATGTGGTAGATATATACAGTGGAATACTATTTAAAAAACAATTTTTTTTGACCGAGTCTCTCTCTATACAATCTCGGCTCACTGCAACCTCCACATCCCTGGTTCAAGGGATTCTCATGCCTCAGCATCCAGAGTAGCTGAGAATACAGGTGTGCACAACCATGCCCAGTTAATTTTTTGTTGCACTTTTAGTAAAGATGGGGTTTCTTCATGTTGCCCAGACTGGTTTCAAACTCCTGGGCTCATGCAATGCACCTGCCTTGGCCTTCCAGAATGCTGGGATTACAGGTGTGAGCCACCACACCTGGCCTTAAAAAAAAAAAAAAAAAAAAAAAATTCATTATTTTTAATCACATGAATTAAGCTGGAGGACATTAATTGAGATAAGGTTAATAGTCCATGATTTCACTTACACATGGATTCCAAAAAACATCTCATTGATGTAAAATGGTGACCATCAGAGACCAACGTGTTTAGAAAAAATGGGCTGGGCACAGTGGCTCACGCCTATAATCCCCCAGCACTTTGGGAGGCCGACCATGACGTCAGGAGATGGAGACCATCCTGGCCAATATAGTGAAATCCCGTCTCTACTAAAAACACAAAAATTAGCTGAGTGTGGTAGCACATGCCTGTAATCCCAGCTACTTGGGAGGCTGAGGCAGGAGAATCACTTGAACTGGGGAGGCAGAGATTGCAGTGAGCTGAGACTGTGTCACTACACTCCAGCTGGTGACAGGGTGAGACTGTCTCAAAAAAAAAAAAAAAAAAAAAGAAAAAACAGAGGGTTGGAATGATGTCTGTCAAATAATACATAGAGTTGAATAGAAGAAATAAGTTCAAGAGATTTTTTTTGTACAGCATGGTGACTATAGCTCATGTTTTTGTATTTTTGGAAAGTGCTAAGACAATGTCATGTGCTCTCACCACAAAAATGTTAACTATGTGAGGTAAAGTATTAGTTACCTAGAACTAATCACCTGACAATGTATATACACTTCAAAATATTATGTTCTACAGAAGAAGTACACATTTTATGTCAAGTTAAGTTTTTAAAACTTTATAGAAGGATAACAATGTGTCAAATACTGTCCGTGTTTTTATCATAATCTTGGTTGAATAGTATCAAGATATATAGTCTTTGTGTTTTTATCATTTGTCAGTCATAACCACAGGAACTCCGATATTTAACAGCATGTTCTGGACCCAGCACATTGCATGGGAGAAGCTTATGTCCTTTAGGATTTTTATTTTAAGCTCTGGGCACCTGGAGTTTCTGGTGCTGATGGTAATGGTGTGAAAGCCACTCAAAGAGCAGGTGTTGCTTATGGTCCCATGACTGGCCACTCTGTGAACACAGTAAACTAGCTTGCATGCAAAATAACAGGAAATGTTTTAATCCAAACGCTGTCATGATGCCCAAAATTTATCCAGAAAAAAATGACCAAGGAGTTGGCTGCATTTCGGGGACAGAAAATAAAAACTGTAGACTAAACTTCACCCACTTAAAAAATTACATGAGAAATTCCTCCAAATTGTAATATCAACATGGAAAAGCAATATTCTTTTAAGTTTCAAACTCACAGAGCTCATTATTTTGCAGCCTTTAGCATTCACACTTAAAAATAGAAGATTCTGCATGGAAATGTAAGTTGTGTTATATAATAAAAAAGTAAATTTAAAATTGTTCACTTACCATTAACTCTCTTAAAAATTTAACTTCTACATTTTCTTGCAAATTTTATATTTGCCACACTTTAAGAATCTAATTTTTTAACAAAGAACAACTATTCAGATTTAATCTTCTCACCTGTGGACAATGTATGCTTTTATCTTAACGAATCTGAAAGTTATATTGATAACCGAACTCTCCAGTTAAAAACAATTATTCCATGCATTAAAAAATACCAACTTTCAGCTGGGTGCAGTGGCTTACACCTGTAATCCAAGCACTTTGGGAGGCTGAGGCAGGTGGATCATATGAGGTCAGGAGTTTGAAACCAGCCTGGCCAATATGGTCAAACTTCGTCTCTACAAAAAATTAAAAAAAAAAAAAAATTCAGCCAGATGTGGTGGCAGGTGCCTGTAATCCCAGCTACTTGGGAGGCTGAGGCAGGATAATTGCTTGAACCTGGAAGGCAGAGGTTGCCGTGAGCCCACATTGCACCACTGCACTCCAGCTTGGGCAACAGAGTGAGACTCTGTCTCAAAAAAAACAAAAAAACCCAACTTTCTCATCAAAATTTACAAAGTACCATGTGAAATGAAATGGCATTAAGACAACAGTGAGAAAACTGAAGCCATAACACAGAAAAAGGAGAAGGGCTGTGCTGCATACATAGCTGGGATACACATAAGAAATACAGACAAATCTGAAGATAATTAAGAAATAAAAGACGCAGAACTTCTCTTTAAATTCAGCAAGATTCAGCATTGCAGCCTGGAAACTATGTCCTCTCCACATGAAGAATCAATTTTATTTCTTCACCACTGATGTTTTCCATCTCTGAATTGAAGTTACAAACTAACTTTAGCAGGAATACTTATAGCTTATTATGGAGCATCTGTTACACAGCAAGAACTGTCATGTATGTTTGCTACATTTAAATATAAAAACATCTTCAAGACTTATAAAACTTCACTAGTACTTATCTGAACAAATTGACTCAATAAATAAATTTATTTATGTCAATTATAAAAAGTGAAAAAGAAAAATAACTAAAGGGCTATAGAGTTCTCCAACTAAAAACAAAATGAACTGTTCTAACTAAATAAAATGTAACTTAATACACTAATTGTGGAATTACATTTAAAAATTTTGTATGCACTACTAAATTTTATAAAATTCTTATAATCACACACCAGTTCACATAATACTTCATAATCTGTAAAATATTTATATGAAAAAAGATACAAAATAATTAGGGGTCTATCATGAGTACCAGGCAAGTATAAACAGAATTTTCATGGGGGGATTCAGAACTATAAGCCATAGAATGTACAGTAATAAATTCAATACAAAGCAGAGAATACATTTTCTTTCAGCTTTTTTGAGGTTTTTAGTTTTCTAGTAGTCATCTTGTTAAAATGATTTGTTTTGTTCAATATTGCTTTTTTCTTCTGAAAACAGGTACAAATTCATACACACAAACTCACTCTATAATGTTCTTACACTTAAGGTTTGTCTTTAGACTAACATGTATTTAACTATATGTAAATCAAAACTAAATGTCTGCATGTGTTTGCAGGCAGACAGGAAACATGCTCAAAAAATAAATATTAGAAAACTTTAAAAATACTTATTCAGGCCTCAGAAATGTATGGATTTTATTTATACTTCTACATAACTTTTATTATGACCATAAAAATAACACTGTAATCAATAACAATTTAATTTTACATTTTAAAATAACTAAAAGTATAAAACTGGATTGTTTGTAATACAAAGGATAAATACTAGAGGTGATGGATACCTCATTTACCCTGATGTGATTATTATATACTGTATTCTTGTATCAAAATATGCCATACATTGCATGAATATATACTCATATTATGCACCCCAAACAATTAAGAAAAATAAATTTAAATAAAGTAAACATTTGGCTGGGCAGGGTGGCTCATGTCTGTAATCCCAGAACTTTGGGAAGCCGAGGCAGGCGGATCATTTGAGGTCAGGAGTTCGAGACCAGCTTGACTTACATTATGAAACCCTGTCTCTACTAAAATACAAAAATTAGCTGGGCATGGTGGTGGGTGCCTGTAATTCCAGCTACTTGGGAGGCTGAGGCAGGAGAACTGCGTGAACCCAGGAGGTGGAGGTTGCAGTGAGCCGAGATCATGCCACTGCACACCAGCCTGGGTGACAGAGCAAGATTCCCTCTCAAAAAATAAAATAAAAAAAAACCAAAAATTTAACCTACAGAAATAATATTCTTTAACTTATTTGCAGTCAAAGCCACTGGCAAAAGAGATTACTAGAGATGTTAATCCATTATGTTACCAAATAGTATTCTATTACCATGTTTTACGTAAACCCTTGAGTAAGGTGGAAGAGGTTGACATCTGTGGCACAATAACACTTCACTGAATGCACAATAGTATTTAACATGTTAAAAAGTTTGAATATATTAACATCACATATAATCTGAAATTTAAAAAATATACTGCATTTTATATAAAAGTATTAGTACAATATACTAATTTTAATTTACTTATAAATGAAATTAAAAATGTTTTCTCATAATGCAGAAGAATATTACTCTGAATGCCTTATGCACACATTGCTCAATATTATAAGTTAACCACAAAAGTCTCTTCACTTAGATTTTCATCATACATCTCATATTTTAATGTCCTTACTTTTTCATAGCAAAGTTTATAAATAATGCTCACCAAATAAAAAAGAATCTCTCATCTCTTTGATGCAGCAACAATTGATCACATGCTTTCACATGTAAATAGGAGTGAAGAAACAGCAGGAAATAATGAGAGTTGAATTACATCATTACTCAGTTTTCAAAAAATCTAATTTTTTCAAAGAGTTAAGCATACTTTGAATGCAATAACTCTACAAAAAAACTTCTACTTTTAAAGTTATATACAAATAATTTTTTTACCAATTTTAGTTTTAGATTATTTTCTATACTCAGCACTCTGATTTAGTAAAATACCTGAAGTGTCAGTGCCTTACATATTTCTACTGTAAATTCTGATATTTACATAGACTTAATTTTTGATTAAAATTTTTTTAAATTTTTACTGTATCTGCAAAAATATGTTTTAGTATGAACTCTCTGGTGTTTTCTAAGCTGTAGTTTTTGAAAAAGTTATTTTTCCAAATTTATTACATTCGCAGGGTTTTTTTTCAATATAAATTCCCTGACATTGAACAAAGTTTGAGCGACTGCTTCAGAGATTTCCTCTAATACAAAACGTGTACAATAAGATCTGTGATACAAGTAAACATATTACAGTTCTACTACAATGTTCTTCTTCAAAATACTCTTCACTTTAAAGGCTTATATTTTCTTAAAGATATTTTGACAGTAGTTGCACTTACAATGTTTTTGTTAAGTATGAACTCTCTGATGTTGTGTAAGATGTGAGCATGTATTAATAGCTTTTTCAGTCTTTATATTTGTACAATTTTCCTCAAGTATAAATGCTTTCCTATGCAGTAAGGTGTGAGCATTAGTTAAAAGTTTTGTCACACTGTTCACACATGTAGAAGTTTTCTCCAGTATAACTTATCTTACCTACAATCAAGTGTGACAACCATTTAAAAGCTTTATCAAATTCTTCACATTTCTAGGATTTCTCAACACTATGATTTCTTTTGTTTTGAAAAGTTTGAGGTGTTTTCAAAGCACTGTCACATCTTTCTGGTTTGTAGAATTTCTCTCTAGTATGAATTATCTTATGTCTGTTAGGAATTGAGAACTTATTAGAGGCTTTGCCATATTCTTCACAGTCACAGAAGTTCCCTCCAGTATGAATTTTTTTATGTTTAGTAAGAGTTGAGGACTGGTAAAAGGCTTTGCCACATTTTTCACATTTGTAGGGTTTCTCTCCAGTATGAGTTATTTTGTTTAATAAGGCTTAGGGACTGGTTAAAGTCTTTACGACATTCTTCCCATTTGTAAGATTTCTCTCCAGTATGAGTTATCTTATGTTTAGTAAGGGTTGAGGATCGGTTAAAAGCTTTGCCACATTCCTCACATTTGTAGGGTTTCTCTCCAGTATGAATCATCTTATGTGCAGTTAGTTGTGAGGACCGGTTAAAGGCTTTGCCACATTCTTCACACTTGTAGGGTTTCTCTCCAGTATGAATCATCTTATGTGTAGTAAGGTTTGAGGACTCATTAAAGGCTTTGCCACATTCTTCACATTTGTAGGGTTTCTCTCCAGTATGAATTCTCTTATGTTTAGTGAGGGCTGAGGACCAGTTAAAGCCTTTGCCGCATTCTTCACATTTGTAGAATTTCTCTCCAGTATGACTTGTCTTATGTTTAGTAAGGTATGAGAATCGGTAAAAAGCTTTGCCACATTCTTCACATTTGTAGGGTTTCTCTCCAGCATGAGTTATCTTATGTGTAGTTAGGGTTGAGGACTGGTTAAAGGCTTTGCCACATTCTTCACATTTGTAGGGTTTCTCTCCAGTATGAATTATCCTGTGTGTAGTAAGGTGTGAGGACCGGTTAAAAGCTTTGCCACATTCTGTACATCTGTAGGGTTTCACTCCAGTATGAATTATTTTATGTGTAGTAAGGTGTGAGGACCGGTTGAAGGCTTTCCCACATTCTTCACATCTGTACGGTTTCTCTCCAGTATGAATTATCTTATGTGTAGTAAGGTGTGAGGACCGGTTAAATGCTTTCCCACATTCTTCACATTTGTAGGGTTTCTCTCCAGTATGAATTCTCCTGTGTGTAGTAAGGGTTGAGAGCCAGTTGAAGGCTTTGCCACAATCTTTACATTGGTAGGAATTCTCTGTAATATGAAATCTTTTATGTTGAGTTAGGTGTAAAAGCATGCAAAATGATTTTTCACATTTTTTACATTTGAAAGGTTTCTTTCTAGTATGTCTTATCTTATGTCTGTTTGAATTTGAAAATGTATGAAAGACTTTTGCAGATGGATCACATTGAAATACGTTGCTCTGGGTAGTTATCAAACACTGGTTTAATTTGTTATCATGTTCTTTGTGCACTTTACACTCATCCACACTTTTATAGCCTTTTTGTAACTGTAAATTGTCATGTCCATATTTTCCATATTTTTTCAGAATCGCTTCTTGAAAAGAATCTTTAATGTCCTGCTCTGCCCAAAGGTCTTGGGGAAAATGAGAACATATAACTGAAAGAAATAAAAATAACAAATTACTTTACTTACTAGACACAGATAAATGTAGTTTACAAATCTAACCTCTAATATTATACAAACTACATAAATAAGATGGCATAGGAAAAGACCAAAGGCCCTCATTCCTTTATAGACATATAAATGTAAAAAAAAAAAAAAAAAAATCCCAACCCAATTACATCTGAAAAAAATTTATAAATGAGTTAAGTGTGTGAAGTGCCAAGTAAAAGTCTGTACATTTACCCAACACAGCTCTTTCTGCTCCCTAATATAACATACTGTCTTTAGAAGTAAATTGCCAACTTGTTTTTAATGAGAAGTAAAATACTGGTACATTAATCTTTATTACTTGCTTCTAGGAGCCTTTCCAGACACTGGTTTGTGTCTCTCATGAAATATAATGCTGAAAGAAACGGTGGTATACTTTGGAGTGACAGTTTAAATTTGCTGAGACCAAAGGTAGATGTTTCAGCAACAGAGAGACTGCTGTACCACAGACAGAAAACAGGTGTAGCACGTGGTTATTATTAAGAAGAAACATGAATAAACTCCTTTAACTAAAAAAGAAAGACAAAATTTCAGACAAGACACATTCTAAGAACATGTTTGAGAGACTCCCAGAATCTCTAATCAAGACGATTGTTCAGACTATGCCAGGACAAAGCTACATTATAAAGACTGTGACAGGTAGCCTTTTTTAATGTCCAAATTTCAATCAAGGATTACAATGTATACAAAATAAGGCAATATGGTTCCATAAAAATAGAAAATTTTCAAAAAGAAACTATAAAAAAGATGTATACACATCGATTTTAAAAATTGAAAATAAATTGATTAATAGTGAGTGAAATAGGAAGACAGAGAACTATAGAAAATCAGAAAAATGAAGATAAGAACATAAATATTTAGAATATCAAAAAAATTGTGGAGGTAATAAATATAAAAAAGAATAGCTCAAAAATCTTGAAAGAAACGATGTAAAAATGAAGAAGCTCAAGAAACAAACTAGGAAACACACAAAGATATTTATAACAAACACATATATAAGCACAATTTCAAAAGTCACAGACAAGAAGAGAATCTTGGGAGCTGCAAGATAAAAGTGATGCGTCATCTGCAAGCATACTCTTATGACACAGCCAGTGAATTGTCAACAAAAATTTTTCAGGCCAGAAGGGAAGTGTGTAATAAAGTCAAACTCCTGAAAAATACAGCAATCAAGTAAGCATAATACCATCAGCAAATCTGTCCTGCCAAATAAAAAGAAAATAACTTTCAAAAGTAACAAAATTCTGAAAAGTATATTGGAACTCCGTAAACCCTACATACAATATGTACTGAAAGCAGTTGCTTCTATTGAAAATAACATGATTCGACAAAAACAACACAGTCACATAAAAATACATTACTTTCGGGAGGGGGGGAGGGATAGCATTAAGAGAAATACCTAATGTAAACGACAAGTTAATGGGTGCAGCACATCAACATGGCACATGTATACATATGTAACAAACCTGTACATTGTGCACATGTACCCTAGAACTTAAAGTATAATAATGAAAGAAAAAATAAAATAAAAACAAAACAAAACAAAAACAACAACAACAAAAAAAGACATTACTTTCTGGGAAAGATTATATGCACATATATACTTTTACTTCTAAGTATATGCACATACAACAAAATGGAATTCCTTAGCATTATCATAATGGTGCAGAAAACATTTTTAATTTTTCTCTAAAATTTGAAAGTGAAAATCAGAGAAATCATTATAAACATCTGTTAATAAATATACAACATAAAAAGATATAATTAGCAAAATCAATGACAAATTTGAGGGGAGATGTAATGAGAAAAAAAATGTGCATGCAACTGAAGTTCCTTTTTACCAGATTGAAATATACTGTTATATCTTTTAGAGGTTTATGTAATCTCCAAGGTCCAAAAAAGAACGTGTGTATAGATACACAAAACAAAATAAGAAAGAAGTAAAAGCATATCAATATAAAAATAAAAAGATACAAAGAGAGAAAA
Source organism: Pongo pygmaeus (assembly GCF_028885625.2). Lineage (NCBI taxonomy): Eukaryota > Metazoa > Chordata > Mammalia > Primates > Hominidae > Pongo > Pongo pygmaeus. Next base: position 22,342,185 of record NC_072393.2, read on the forward strand.
TGAGTGACCAAGATATAAGAATCAAATAAAACAATTAATAAAATAACATTGGTATGTCTTTCTGTTTCATAAAATTATTTAAATATATATCTTTAACTTTCCAATCAAGAGACATACTTTCAATAAAGAGATTTATTTAAATATTTTAAAAACTGAGATCCAACTTGCCTTTCTACGACAGTAAGCTGAGATCTATTGATTAAAAAAACTGAAAGTGGCAAGATGGATGTAGATATTGTATGTAAATATTAACCAAATGAGAGAAGAGGTCAAAATAATATTACATAAGCTACCTCTTAATTGAAAAACTTTCATATTTTATAAAATGTACTGCAAATCAAAACTGCAAAGAGACAAAGAAGGGCATTAAACAATAATAGATTCATTTACTGATAACCTAAGTCAAAGGTGTGTGTGTGTGTGTGTGTGTGTGTATCTCACATTAAGGTTCCAAATACATAAAGCAAATATTGATGGAATGGAAGAAACGCCTAGACAGCAATATTATAGTAGGACATTTCAATAACTTACTTTCCGTAATGAAAATAAAACAAAACAGAATATTTGTAAGTGAAGAGAGGACTTGAAGGCAATATAAAACAATTGTTTCTAACAGAGGTATAGAGAAGACTCCTCAACAATACCGGGATACACATGCTTCTCAATTGCTCACACAACATTCTCCTTAATAGACCACATGTTAGGCCAAAAAAGAAGTCTTAACACATTTGTTAAGACTGAAATTGTATGGGTTATATTATATGAACAAAATGGGAGTATAAAACAATAATAGAAAAAGAATTAAAAATTTACAAATATATGGAAATTACACAACACACTCTTGGGCATGCTCCTGTTCAAAGATAGAAATAATTGATATTTTGAAAATGTCCATAATTTTCAAAGTAACCTACAGATTTAATGCAATGTTGTTAAAAATTTCTCATTGCATTTTTGAGGAAATAGAAACAACAACCCCAAAAGTATATAAAATGTCAAGAGACAATAAAATACCCAAGAGTCTTCAGAAAAAAGAAAATGTTGAAGGCATTATAGTTCCTGATTTAAAAACACATTACAAAGCTACATAATTAAAACAATTTGGTGTGAGTAAAAGTAGACTAATAAAATAGAATGCCACACCTATAGAAACTTTCACATATATGGTTATATGAAGAGTTATTTTCATATGCATAATTATTGCAGCATTTTTTACCAATAGGTAAAAGCAATGCAAATTTCTTTCTTTTTTCTTTTCTTTTTTTTTTTTTTGAGATGGAGTCTTGCACTGTTGCCCAGGCTGGAGTGCAGTGGCATGATCTTGGCTCACTGCAACCTCCGTCTCCTGGGTTCAAGTGATTCTCCTGCCTCAGCCTCCAGAGTAGCTGGGACTACAGGTGTGTGACACTATGCCTGGCTAATTTTTGTATTTTTAGCAGAGACAGCATTTCACCATGTTGGCCAGGATGGTCTCGATCTCTTGACCTTGATATCCACCTGCCTCAGCCTCTCAAAGTGCTGGGATTACAGGCATGAGCCACTGTGCCCAGCAGCAATGCAACTTTCTGTCACCAAATTATCCAATAGATATAATTTGCAATATAAAAATACTGGAATATCATCCAGTATTTTAAATTTAAAAAGCAGGAAATATTCTAATAACTCTAAAAATAAAGCTTGATGACATTATGCAGAATAAAATGAGCTAGCCACAATGAGACAGAGATTGTATGAGACACATGAGGCAGTGACATTCTTAGAAATAGAAAACAAAGTGGTGTTTGCAAAGTGCCAGAACATCAGACAAATTGGTTGTTGTACATTGAGATTTAGCTTTGCAAGATAAAACATTCTAGGGGTATGTTGCATAACATTATCAATATAATTAATAGGACTAAACAGAATATTAAAAAATATTTGATAATGGGCCTGGTGCCGGGACTCACATCTGTAATCCCAGCACTTTGGGAGGCCAAGGTGGGCGGATCACAAGGTCAGGAGCTCGAGACCAGCCTGGCCAACACAGTGAGGCAAAAGAATCACTTGAACCCAGGAGGCGGAGGTTGCAGTGAGCCAAGATCCCACCACTACACCCCAGTCTTGGCGACAGAGCGAGACTCCATCTCAAAAAAAAAAATTGCTAATATTTTATGTGTTTTTGACAAGTAAAAATGAACAATTAATACTAAAAAAGATACAGTTACAATAGTTTCAATATTATCTTCAAATCCCAAAGTGTTTCTCCCACATAGAAGTAATGTAGATTCACAACAGATATTGAAATTAGGAGAATTTTTATAACTGGTCACCTAGCCAAAATTGAACGACCATTTACAACAAACCTACACAACAAATATACAAGTCATAAAATAAACAGATGATATTTATAGAGGCAAACAAACACAGAGGTAATTATATTGGCAGTAGACATATGGCTGATTTATATTTGATTTGGCTAGACACTGTCTTAAATTGTACAGGGTTAAACACTGTCATACACAAGGACAATATAAAACACCAAAACAAAGCAACTGGTGTTAGGTGTCATACCTTAAAATATATAACACAATATAAAATATATATATAATATATATAATATAAAATATATAACACAAAATTAAAATATGGAATGTAAAACGTATTGGACGCCATCAAGTAGATCCATATATTCATGAAATGAATCTTAGAAGAATATAGGGAAAAAGTAATACAGAGGTTAACTTGAAGACAAAAAAGGCTGAGAACTTCCCAAATTTTGATGTAATAAAAAAATTTCTAACCAATATTTAATTCAAAATTATTTTACTTCAAAAACAAGATAAAAATAAGGACTTTCCAAAATAAAATTCAGGGCATTTATTACAACTACCACAGTCTTACATAAAATGTTACATGGAGGCCAGGCACAGTGGCTCAGGCCTGTAATTCTACAGCTTTAGGACGCCAAGACAGATAGATCACTTGAGACCAGTAGTTCAAGATCAGCCAGAGAAACATAGTGAAACTCTGCATACAAACAAAAAGAAATGCTAAAATGAGTCCATTATGTTGAAAAACAAAATGATGCCAGAAGTATCAAAAAATATATAAATATAAAGCTCTCTATTAAATGTAAATACAGATACATATAGAATTTTTTACTATCATAATGATGCACATAAAACCCTTACAGTTCTTCTTTAGATATAAAAAACAAGATATAAATCTGCATAAATCTGTTAATAGATACACAATAAGATAATATGGTTTTTAATATTAATAACAAATTGGAAAATATAACACCAGAGGTTTTGTACTTAATTGAAGGTGTGATGAGATTAGAATACACTGTTTTAACTTTAAGATGTTTTATGTAATCTGTTTTTCAATATGGTGACATTATATTTCAAGATGATTACATTATACTTCTGGAAAGTATGCAAAACAAAATAAAAAATAATCAAAGCATGTCACAACAAAATTAAAACAAACAAAAATTAAGGTAGTAACATAGGAAATGAGAAAAGACATATCTACAAGAAACACATAAAATAGTAACAATGAGGTGATTTCTGCAGATCAGCAGCCTTAGTCTTTCCCCTTGCTGGCTGAGGAATCTGGGCAGTCCAGATGTACGGAATTTCTCCCAGTGAAGCACACCCCCTTCACCAAGAAGCAGCCAGAGTGCCTTGTTAAGTGGTTCCTGAATCTTGTGCATCCTGACTGAGTGAGACCCCCCGCAACAGGCATTGTAAGACAACTTATAAAGAAGTATTCCCACTGTCATCAGCTCAGTGCCCATCTGGGATAAAGCTTACAGATGAAGGAGCGGGCAGTTCTCTCTGCTGTTCTATACAGTCCACTGGTGACACCTCCAGGTGTGGGAGAAACCCAGGCAAATAGGATCTGAAGTGGATCCCAAGCAAATCACAGCAGCCCTACAGAAGAGGGGCCTGACTGTTAAAGGAAAAACAGAAAGCAACCACAGCAGCATCAACAAAAATGTCCCCACAAAAACCCCATCCAAAGGTCAGCAGCCTCAAAGACCAAAGCTAGATAAACCCATGACGATGAGAAGAATCAACAAAAAAATGCTGAAAACTCAAAAAGCCAGAGTGTCTCTACTCCTCCAAATAATCAAAACATATCTCCAGCAAGAGCACAGAACCAGGAGAAGCCTGAGATGGATAAATTGACAGAAGTAGGCTTCAGAAGGTGGGCAATAATGAACTTCAGTGAGCTAATGAAGCATGTTCTAAACCAATGCAAAGAAGCTAAGAACCATGAAAAACATTGCAGGAGCTGTTAACCCGAATAACCAGTTTAGAGAGGAACATAAATGACCTGATGCAACTGAAAAACACAACATGAGAACTTCACAATGCAACCACAAGTATCAATAACTGAGTAGACCAAGCAGGAAAAAGAATTTCAGAGCTGAAATGGGAAGCCCATCAGAGTAAAAGTGGACCTCTAGAAAGACACCCTACAAGCCAGAAGACATTGGGGGCCAATATTCAGCATTCTTAAAAAAAATGAATTTCTAACCCAGAATATCCAGCAACTAAGCTTCATAGTGAAGGAGAAATGAAATCATTTTCAGACAAACAAATGCTGAGGGAATTCATTACCACTAGGCCTGCCTTGCAAGAGCTCCTGAAAGAAGCACTAAATATGAAAAGGAGAAACCACTACCAGCAAATGCAAAACACATTGAAGTACAAAGACCAATGACACTATGAAACAACTACGTCAACAGGTCTGCAAAATAACCAGCTAGCACCACGAGAACAGGATCAAATTCACACATAACAATATTAACCTTAAATTTAAATGGACTGAATGCCCCAATTAATCCCAGCACTTTGGGAGGCCGAGGTGGGTGGATCACGAGGTCAGGAGATCGAGACCATCCTAGCTAACACGGTGAAACCCCATCTCTACTAAAAATACAAAAAATTAGCAGGGCGTGGTGGTGGGTGTCTGTAGTCCCAGCTACTCGGGAGGCTGAGGCAGGAGAATGGCGTGAACCCAGGAGGTGGAGCTGGAAGTGAGCCAAGATTGTGCCACTGCACTCCAGACTCCAGCCTGGGCAACAGTGCAAGACTCTGTCTCAAAAAAAAAAAAAAAAAAAAGGCACAGAATGGCAAGCTGGTTAAAGAGTTAACTCACTGGTGTACTGTATTCAAGAGACCCATCTCACATGCAAAGACACATATAGCCTCAAAATAAAGGGAGAAAGATTTACCAAGCAAATAAAATCAGAAAAAAAACAGGGGTTGCAATCATAGTTTCTGATAAAACAGACTTTAAACCAACAAAGATCAAAAAAGACAAGGAAGGACACTACCTAATGCTAAAGGGATCAATTCAAGGAACACCCAGATTTGTTTTTATTGCTTGATTGACTGATTGATTTTTTTTGAGACGGAGTCTCACTCTGTCACCCAGGCTGGAGTACAGTGGCATGATCTTGGCTCACTGCAAGCTCTGCCTGCCGCATTCACACCATTCTCCTGCCTCAGCCTCCTGAGAAGCTGGGACTACAGGTGCCCGCCACCACACTCGGTTAGTATCTTGTATTTTTAGTAGAGACTGGGTTTCACCTTGTTAGCCAGGATGGTCTCGATCTCCTGACCGCATGCCAGCCTCAGCCTCCAAAAGTGCTGGCATTACAGGCATGAGCCACTGCACCTGGCCTTATTGATTTATTTATTTTTTTTGAGATGGAATCTCACTCTGTCGCCCATGCTAGAGTGCAATGGCGCGATCTTGGCTCACTGCAACTTTCATTTCGCAGATTCAAGTGATTCTCCTGCCTCAGCTTCCTGAGTAGGTGGGATTACACACACCAACCACTATGCCCAGCTAATTTTTGTATTTTTAATAGAGACAGGGTTTCACCATGTTGGCTAGGCTGGTCTCAAACTCCTGACCTCAGGGGATCTGCCTGCCTTGGCCTCCCAAAGTGCTGGCATTACAGGCATGAGCCACCACACCCAGCCAGCACTCAGATCTATAAAACATACTTAGATACCTATAAAGAGACTTAAACTCCCAAACAATGACAGTGGGAGAGTTTAACACCCCACTGTCAATACTAGACAGATCTCTGGGAAAGAAAAATAACAAGGATATTCAGGACTTGAACTCAGCTCTAGGTCAAGTGGACCTGATAGATATTTACAGAACTCAGCAGCCAAAAACAACACAATACACATTCTTCTAATTGCCACATGGCACTTACTCTAAAATTGATTATATAATTGGAAGTAAAACATTCCTTAGCAAATTCAAAAGAACTGAAATCATAACAGTTTCTCAGACCACAGTGCAATCAAATTAGAACTCAAGAGTAAGAAACTCACTTAAAACCACACAACTGCATGGAAATTTAACAACTACTCCTGAATGACTTCTGAGTAAATAATAAAATTAAGTGAGAAATCAAAAAATTCTTTGAAACCAATGAGAACAAAGAGACAATATACCAGAATCTCTGGAATGCAGCTAAAGTAGTGTTAAGGGGGAAAATATAGCACTAAATACCCACATCAAAAAGCTAGAAAGATCTCAAATTGACTTCCTAACATCACAACTAAAAGAAAAAGGGGACCAAGAGCAAACAAACCCCAAAGCCAGCAGAAGACAAAAAATAACCAGGATCAGAGTGGAACCATAGGAGATAGAGACACAAAAAAACCCTTCAAAAAAATCAATAAATCCAGGAGCTGTTTAAAAAATAAAAAATAAAAGAGATAGACCACTAGCTAGATTAATAAAAGAGAGAAGAATGAAATAGACACAATGAAAAATGATAAAGCAGATATCAGCACTGACCCTAAATTAATACAATCATCAGGGCTGGGTGTGGTGGATCATGCCTGTAATCCCAGCACTTTGGGAGGGTGAAGTGGGTGGATCACCTGAGGTCAGGACTTCTAGAGCAGCCTGGCCAACAAAGTGAAACCCTGTCTCTACTAAAAATAAAAAAAATAAAAAAATTAGTTGGGCATGGTGGCTGGTGCTTATAATCATTCCAGCCACTCAGGGGGCCGAGGCAGGAGAATTACTTGAACCCAGGAGGCGGATGTTGCAGTGAGCCAAGATTGCACCATCACACTCCAGCCTGGGGTACAAGAGCGAGACTTCATTCCAAAAATAAAAAAAAAGAAGAAGAAAAAAAAAGAAATACAATCATCAGAAAATAATATAAACACCACTAGGCACATAAACTGGAAAACCTAGAAGAAATGGATAAATTACTGGACACATACACCCTCCCAAGACTGAACCAGGAAGAAGTTGAATCCCTGAATAAACCAACAACAAGTTCTGAAATTGAGACAGTAATAAATAGGCTGCCAACCAAAAAAAGCCCAGGACCAGATGAATTTACAGCTCAATTCTACCAGAGGTACAAAGAAGAGGTGGTACCATTTCTTCTGAAACCATTTTAAATGAAAGAAAAGTAGGAACTCCTCCCTAACTCATTTTATAAGATCAGCATCATTCTGATACCCAACCTGGCAGAGATATAAAAACAATAATAACAAAAACTTAAAACTAATATACCTGATAAATATCGATGCAGGCCGGGCACAGTAGCTCTCACCTGTAATCCCAGCACTTTGAGAGGCCGAGGCAGGCAGATCAGCTGAGGTTAGGAGTTCAAGACCAGCCTGGCCAACATGGTGAAACCCCATCTCTACTAAAAATACAAAAATTAGCTGGGTGTGGTGGCTCACGCCTGTGATCCCAGCTACTCAGGAAACTGAGTCAGGGGAACTGCTTGAACCCGGGAGGTGGAGGTTGCAATGAGCCGAGATTGTGCCACGCAGTCCAGCCTGGGTGACAGAGTGACACTACGTCAAAAAAAAAGAATAAAGAAAAAAAACTGATGGAGAATGAGAAAACTATTTTAAAATTAATATGGAACCCAAAAAGGCCCCATATAGCCAAGACAATCTTAGGCAAAAAGAACAAAGCTGGAGGCATCATGCTATCCAACTTCAAACTATACTACAAGGCTGTAGTAACCAAAACAGCCTGGCACTGGTATAAAAACAGACACATAGACCCATGAAACAGAATAGAGAACTCGGAAATAAGACTGTATATCTACAACCGCCTGATCTTTGAAAAACCTGACAACAACAAGCAATAAGGAAAGAACTCCCTATTTAATAAATGGTTCTGGGAGAACTGACTAGTCATATACAGAGAATGGAAACTGGATGTGGTAAGAAAAAGAGCAAGTGTGAGGTGAAAAAGCTAGGTTCAGGCCAGGCACAGACTCACGCCTGTAATCTAAGCACTTTGGGAGGTCGATGAGGTCAGGAGTTCGAGACCAGCCTGACAAACATGGTGAAATCCCATCTCTACTAAAAAACTACAAAAATTAGCTGGGCATGGTGGCGGGTGCCTGTAATCCCAGCTACTTGGGAGGCTGAGGCAAGAGAATTGCTTGAATCAGGGAGGTGGAGGTTGCAGTGAGCCGTGATGCTGCCATTGCACTCCAGCCTAGACTACAGAGTGAAACTCCATCTCAAAAAAATTAAAAAGGCCAGGTTCTTTCAATGAACCAGCTCTCATTTGAATTAATGAAGTGTAAATTTTCTGATTATCAAAAGGCTGGTGCCAAGGCATTTATGAGAAATTCATCCCCATGACTAAACACCTCCCTACCAGGTTCCACATCCAACATTGGGGATTACATCGTAGCATGAGGTTTGCAGAACATGTTCATCCAAACCATATCACAGACAAACTAGGCTTAACAGACATGTACAAAATTTTTCAGTTAAAAGCAAAATAATACACAATATTCTTATTTGCACCTGATGTATTCTGTTAGAACACATAACAAGTCTTATTAAAGAATACGTAGTGGCTGATATGTACAATTTCAAACATTTGGAAGACAAAAGTGAGAGGATCACTTGGGACCACAAGTATAAGACCAGTGTCAGTAACATAGTGAGACCCTGTCCCTAGAAATAATCAAAAAATTAGCCAGGCATGGTAGCGCATGTCCATAGTCTCAGCTACTCAGGAGGCTGAGGTGTAAAGATCACTTGAGTCAAGGAGGCTGAGGGTGCAGTGAGCCAAAATTATGACACTATACTCCAGCCTGGGTGATGGAGTATGATCATGTCTGAAAACGACAACAACAAATAAATTTAAGAAGACCAAAATCATGCACTGCATGGTATCTGACCAAAACTGAATAAAACTAGGAAATAAAAGCAAAAGTAAAACTGGGAACTCCAACAATATCTAAAAATAAAACACATGGGCTGAGTGCAATGGCTCACAACCGGTAATACTACATTTTGGGAGGCTGAGGCAAGAGACCTGCTTGAGCACAAGTGTTGGAAACTAGCCTAGGCAACATAAGCTAGTCTCAAATAAACTCTGTCTCTAATAAATAAAATAAAATTAAGTTAAAATAAAACACACTCTTCAACATATTCCTGCTCGAGGGTCAAAAATTTTAATTTTGTTAAGATGCCAATACAACCTACAGAGGTGAACAAATTCAGTACAATCTCTATAAAAATCTCAATAGCAGAGTTATTACAGAAATATTCTTTAAAATTTTTAAATTTGATTGTGAACTATAGCTAACCAAACACCCATGACAAGAACAAAGAGGCATTATACTTCCTGATTTTAAAACATTAAAAGCTACAATAACAAAAACAGTATGGTACTGATATAAAGACAGATAAACAGATGAAAGAGCATAATAGAGAGTACAGAAATGAACCCTTGTGTATATGATTAAATGATCTTCCACAAAGCTGCCATGAACACACAATAAAGATAATCTTTTCAAAAAATAATGTTAAGAACTAAATGTCAACACTGATAAAGTCGGATCATTTCCTTGAACCGTATATAAAAAATATTTTCAATAAAATACTTACACAAAAAAACTAACGAATCTCTTAGAACAAAATAGAAAAAAGTCATGACATGGGTCTTGGCACCATTTTCTTAGATACAACGTTAAATGTATGAGCAACAACAAAAAAACAGAAAAATTTAACTACACTCTACTTCAAAATTTCTCCACCTTAGAAAAAAAAAAAAAAAACATTCAACTGTGTGAAAATGCCTCATAAGAAATGGGTGAAAATATTTGCAAGTCACATGTGTTAAGAGTTAATATTCGGGCCAGGTGCAGTGGTTCACAACTGTAATCCCAGCACTTTGGAGGCCAAGGTGAGTGGATCAACTGAGGTCAGGAGTTCAAGACCAGCCTGACCAAATTACAAATTAATAATTTGTAGAGAAACACGTAAAAATAAAAATGAAAAATGAAATCACCTCACATCCATTACAATGGCCACTATAAATTTTTTAAAGATGCCAAATCTGTTGATGATGCAATGAAAATGAAACTCTGTTGATTGTTGGTAGAAAACAAAGATGTAGTCATTATTTTAAAATGTCACATTTCTCAAATAATTAAAAATGGAATTATTATCAAATACAGCAACTCCATCAATGAATCTATATTCAAAATATGCAACAAAAGACCTAGAAGACATATTTGAACATCTATGATTATTGTACCAGTATTCACAAAAGTCAAAAGGCTGAGGCAACCCGGGTGTCTCTTGATTTATGAACACATCAAAAATGTAACATATACATAAAATGGAATATTATACAGACTTAAAGAAGAAAATCTTGTCAATTTTAAGACAAACTTTGAGAATATTATGTCATCTGAAATAAGCCAGAAACAAAATGATGGATACTGTATGATTCCACTTATATGAGATATCTTAAATAGTCACACTCATAAAAACAGAAAGTGGAAGGGTGTTTGTCAAGGGCTGGGGAGAGGGTAAAATGGGTTGTTGTTACTTAATGGGTATTTAGTTTTCGTTTCACAAGATGTAAAATTTCTGTAAGTCTTTTGCATAACAATGTCAATATACTTAACATGGCTAAAATGCAATTATTATTATTATTATTATTATTTCTTGAGACAGTATTTTGCTCTTGTTGCCCAGGCTGAAGTACAAGGGGCAATCTTGGCTCACTGCAATCTCTGGCTCCCAGGTTCAAGGAATTATCCTGCCTCAGCCTCCCAAGTAGCTGGGATTACTGGCACCTGTCACAAGGCCCCACTAATTTTTGTAATTTTAGTAGAGATGGGGTTTCACCATGTTGGTCAGGCTGGTCTTGAACTGACCTCAGGTGGTCTGCCCACCTCAGCCTCTCAAACTGCTGGGATTACAGGCATGAGCCACCACGCCTGGCATGTAAAACTTTTTTTTTTGAGAGTCTCACTCTGTCACCCAAGCTGGAGTTCAGTGGCACAATTATGGCTCACTTCAGCCTCAAACTTCCAGGCTCAAGTAATTCTCTTCTCTCGAATTTCCCAAGTAGCTGAAACCACTTGTGCATATCACCATGCCTGGCAATTTTTTAAATAATTTTGTGGAAAGGGAATCTCCCTGTGTTGCCCTGGCTGGTCTCAAACTTTTGGGCTCAAGTGATCCTCCTTTCTTGACCTCCCAAAATCCTGGGATTACAGTTGCGAGGCACCACCATGTCTGGCCCTGAAATGTACACTTAAAGAAATTTAAGATGGTAGGCTGGGCATGGTGGCTCATGCCTGTAATCCCAGCACTTTGGGAGGCTGAGGCGGAGCGATCACTTGAGGTCAGGAATTCAAGACTAGCCTGGCGAACATGGTGAAACACTGTCTCTTCTAACAATAGAAAAAATTACCCAGGCATGGTGGCGGGCACCTATATTCCCAGCTACTCGGGAGGCCGAGGCAGGAGAATTGCTTGAACCCAGGAGGTGGGGGTTGCAGTGAGCCGAGATCGCGCTATTGCACTCCAGCCTGGGCGACAGAGCAAGATTCTGTCTCAAAAAAAAAAAAAAAAAAGATTTAAGATGGTAAATTTTATGTTACGTGTTTTGACAACCATTAATTTTTCTTTTTCTTTTTTTTTTTTTTGAGACAGAGAATTGCTTGAACCCGGGAGGCGGAGGTTGCAGTGAGCTGAGATCGCGCTATTGCACTCCAGCCTGGGCAACAACAGTGAAACGCCATCTCAAAAAAAAAAAAAAAAACCAGAAGTTGAAGAGATGTTTCCTCCATCAAATTCACAGACACCAATGCAAAACTATATTGTGCGCATTGTCAATGCTTCTATTTTAACGTAGGACTGGAAGTAAGTGGCAGAATGATAAGTCAAAAACATTTTTAAAAAGCCACTGAAATTGAAGAAAAATAAGTTACTTTTTGTGGATCATATGATCTTATATATAAAAAAACCATAAACACTACATTGAAATTTGTCTAAAGTAATAAATACACGCAGTAAATTAGCAAAATATAAAATTAACATACAAGTATAAACTACTGTTCCATACATTTTAACCATCTGATACAATAAAGAAAACAATCTTATTTACAATAGCATTAAAATAATAAATTTCTGAGCAGAAATTTAACCAAGAAGGTAAAAAAACTTTACAATAAAAGATATAAGATAGACCAGGCACAGTGGCTCACGACTGTAATCCCAACACTTTGGGAGGCCAAGGCAGGCAGATCAAGAGGTCAAGAGATCATGATCATCTGGTCAACATGGTGAAACCCCGTCTCTACTAAAACTAAAAAAAATTAACTTGGCATGGTGGCATGCACCTGTAGTTGCAGCTACTTGGGAAGCTGAGGCAGGAAGATTGCTTGAACCCAGGAGGTGGAGGTTGCAGTGAACCAAGATCGTGCCACTGCACTCCAACTTGATGACAGAGCGAGACTCCGTCTCAAAAAACAAAACAAAATAAAACAAAAAAGATATATCAATGAAATAAATTATTGAAGAGACAAATTAAAATATCTCATGACCATGGATTGAAAGAATAAATATTGTTAAAGTGTCATATTATCTAATCTATAGCTTCAATAAACTTCCTATTAAAATTCCAGTGGCATGTTTTTCCACAGTAATAAAAAATACAATTCTAAAATTTACAAGAAACTGCAATAAACTTCAAATAGCCAAAGCAATCTTGAGGCAAAAGAACAAAGCAGAGGGGTATTATACTTTATAATTTCTAACTGTATTTCAAGAATATAGTAATAAAAACAGGATGGAATGTGCAAAAAGATTAACAAACAAAACAACGGAACAGAAAACACTACTTTCACACATTTCGGACATGATGAAAAAAGAGAACTAAAAAATAGTTTAACACAGAGTTTCCCAAAATTATGCAGATATCTGTGTGTCCCCCCAAATAATGGAAAAGCAGGGAGATTGTGTAGTCTTTTATATGCCTTGAAAAGGACTCTGGCTCTCACTGTAAACCTGAAGGAAGATGACCAAAAGGAAAGTAGAATCTTTAAAGAATTTAAAAGCATAAGACAGAAGATGCCCCTACGTGACAGCAAAAAAAAAAAAAAAAAAAAAAAAAGCCCAAAAAACAAAAACATTCAGGCATCCCAGAAACTATTTCCTTTGGAACACAGCTTCCCAAACCACATTTTAATGACCAGCTTTCTTTTTGACCTTCGGACCTCTCATCTGTATCATCTGTTGTGTTCACTCTCACCTACCTGGGGGTTTGGCTACCATCTCATGTCTCTTTATATTCCAGGGCTCTTTTCCTTGCTCCAGACAGGTGATCAGGTCTGGCTTAGTGAGAGCAATACCTGCTTTATTAGAAATAAATAACATGAATCTTTCTCATATTCTCCAATTACCAACATAGTACTATGCTTAGTAAAGAGGAGGTGATAGAATATTCTAGAAAATTAATCTTAACATAATAATTAATGAGAGAAATTTCTAAATATTTAGAAAATAGTTTAAATTTGTAGGTTCTTAATTTCACTACCTGGTACTCATGAATCAAAAAATTGGTGGTGATGAATGGATTTTAAAATATAGGCAAATATATATATACATATATATACATTTATTTATTTTTGAGACGGAGGCTCACTCTATTGCCCAGGCTGGAGTGCAGTGGCATGATCTTGGCTCACTACAACCTCCACCTCCTGGGTTCAAGCAATTCTCCTGCCTCAGCCTCCTGAGTAGCTGGGACTACAGGCGCCTGTCACCATGCCCAGCTATTTTTGTATTTTTAGTAGAAACGGGGTTTCACTTTGTTGGCAAGGCTGGTCTCAAACTCCTGACCTCGTGACCCGCCCACCTCAGCCTCCCAAAGTGCTGGTACTACAGGAGTGAGCCACCATGCCCGGCCTAAAAACATGGGCAACAATATTTTATGACACTACATTTCTGGAATTATCACTAATCTACAGTGAAGGATACAGATCAGCTCAGGAACGTGGAAAGTTCAGGTCAAGATGAAACATCTTGAATACATTCTTTTCCACACACAGCCTCAAGATTTTCTTGAAAAAAACAGATCCGAAACTCATTTATGCAAAGCAAAAATTACCAAAAATCATTCCACAAAAAAAGAGAAACCTTTACGGTATATTAGAAATTGTGTATTAAAGTTATTCTCACCCAAGAAGACCAGGTTTCTGTAGTTCTCTAACATCACTTTCCTATACAAACCCTGCTGATCAGTGTCCAGGCATTGCCACTCCTCCAGAGAGAATTCTATGGCCACATCCCTAAACGTCAATGGCCCCTGAAAAACACAAGCACACAAGACACACATATATTTACCAAGTGGCCATGGGCAGAATTTATTATTTGAATTAAAATGAAATGACAGAGCAAAGAGAATTGGTTCTGATTAATAGAAATGACTGAAATTTTCCAATAATTTTTAACATAGAAATATTCTCTAAAATATTCTCTAATTCTGAGAGAAGAGAATGGCATAAGATCCACAACACCAGTGTATATATGATACTTTTCTAGATAAAGTATAAAATTAAGAGCATAAACACAAACATATACATTTTTGAGTGCTATATTTATATCATAAAGAATGAGTTGTGTATATTTTTCAGACAAAAAAGAGATGTTGAGTTAGAAGGCACCTCCTGAATTTTAATGTGTACAATAAACTGGAAATCTTGTGCAGATTTTTTTTCAGAAGATCTGGAATGAAGTCTGAGTTTCTGAATTTCTAACGAGCTCACTAGTAATGCCAAAGTTTTTGGCCCCAAAAGAAAATTCTGTGAAACATCCAGTAAGTGGAAGAGCCTGTGTTTTACCTGATTTTTCTGGCCTGTAAACAAAGAGCCTTCATTTTCCAAAGACAGATATATGCAAAGAAAACATAAGAAAAAAGGGCAGCTGCCACATTAAATGTGATGGCTTATGCACATTAACTGCATAAAGATGCCTAATAATGACAAGAAGAACAGTTAACTCTGTAGTGAAAGAAATATCAGAGAGCTTTTTAACCAAGTAAATTATTAATATCAACCACACTAGGACAAATTTTTATGGTGTGCTGATGCATAGAAGAACATAGCATCATTGCCTAGATATTGCCCCTCAAAAAGTAAATTATATTCTGAAATCAATCATACAGAAACATCAGTTTTATGCAAAGTTCAAGATACAGGTATCTCCAATATTCTGTAATTTTCAATAATGATTTTAAGTAGTCTTTCTTCAGCACCCTATATAGCAGGTATCTCTCAATTTCTTTTCAGAACTTTCTGGGTAATAAATGCCATCCTATTTAAATAAGTATTTTCTTAATCCTGTTCTGCAGAGAGCTAATGGAGAACACAGATGGAACCTCAACATTACATATTCTCCATGTAAGCCCCAGCTTTCCCCAATAGGAATCTTGAGTATCCACATCGTTCCATGTTCAACAGCCACAATGGGAACATTTTTAATAGTGCAGATCATAAATTCATGGTAGGAATTCTGCATGGCATATAAGAAGCCATGATACTGAGAATGTAGAGAAGGCTCTAGTACATAGGAAAGAAATATTTTGCATAGACCCTTGACTATCATTAGAATTTTAAACAGTAGTTAAACTCATTAGTAAGGAAAAACACAAGTAGAGAAGTAAAGGTTTGCAAATACTAAATGCATGAGACTCTAGAAGAGAGTGGACAAAGCTCTTGATCTGAGACTTATTTAGCTGAAAAAAAACCACCATTTTTCCTCTTTCTCCTTCTTCTCTTGGAATTCTTTTCAGATGAAATTCTCTAAAGAAGTAACATCTACATCTTGAGAAAACTGCCTTAAATGTGTCAGCACAACCTTCTTACCTGCTAGCACCACATCCGCAGACAGAAGGACCAAGACCAAAAAGTCCACCCATATCTCTCCTTTATAACAGAAGAGATTCAGGAACAATGTGCTGCTCCATGGATGTAAAAATATGAGTTTCTCCTTTCCTGTCTCAGGTGCCCTCCCCTGCCACAAACACCAGCAATTTCTGCTACAGTAATGAAAATATGGGCCACACTGCCCTGTCCCTACCAAACCCAAACAGGTCTTGTAACCACCCTTTAGTGCAAAGGTGGCACTTAACTCTAATGAATGTATCTTGAAGCCCTCATACTTGATTCTGGCCTCCCCTTAGAGTCACATGAGGCCCTTCATTAAAACAACATGGATGCTTCCACCTACAACAAGAAACAGAAGCTGTGGGGAGGGCACAAGACATTTCTGCAAATTGGTCATGTGACCCTAATGAGAAGCCTGGGCTGATAACCACTTAGCTAAGCATTGCCTCTCAAGCTTTAATGAACTTAAAAATCACTTGGTAATGTTGGTCCCACTTTATGTAATGTGATTCTGCACGTTTGGAAAGGGTTCATGAATGAGTGTTTCAAACAAGTCCCCTGCCAATGCTGATGTTGCTCCCCTGGGCTCATCATTAGCATTAGTTAGAGAAAGCAGGCACCGCCCAGAGTCCCTGACATTCAGCACTCGTCACAACACAAATACTTCTGGTACAAATGAAGACAACCACACTCCATCCTGAAGTTTTATATTATTTGCTGGCTCTTTAAACTTTACAGAGGAAACAAAAGGCAGCAATGTTGGAATAAGTCTGCATTTGGAAAACAACATGTACACATGTACTAATGCAATAATTATTAAGCAGGTACTATGTGCTCAAGAGTACAATACAGAGCACTCTGCTGGGCATAACAGATTATGTGATTCAATCCCCATAACACATTGGAAGTTGATACGAAGTGTTCAGTAATTCTCAGGATTTAGATAAAGGGCCCAGCATTATTACTTCTTTCTCTGTTTCTCTGTTATTGATTTTTTAAAAAAATGTACAGAATAAGGCTAAATATAGACAGAAGAGGGGGCATAGAAAGAGTTTAAGAAATTTTTTTCTATTTATATTTACTTGTCTGTGACTTGTGGAGCAACTACTGGATCTGCAGGAAGAGAAAACAAGTTGCCAAATGGAATGTTTCTGTAAGCACTGGTTTTAATACAAAATTTAAAAAAATAAGATGTTAAAATGTATAGTTTGTTTTTCTTATTTATCTGCTTTTGGGTTGCAGGAAATTGTAAGCACCAGCTCTAGAAAGGCAGAAGGATTTATCGGCCAAAACTCTGACCTTTATAAATCAGTTCAGTAAGGCAAGACTCCAAAGTGGGCCAGACCTAAAGAAGGCCTTCCAAAAGGGTGAATCTGAACAGAACTGGGGCAGGGAAAGGACCCTATGGAGAATTCTGTTCTCTCTGCCACTGGGGTATTTCCAGTTCTGTTTTTCCTAAGCTTACCTAAGAAAAACTTAAATCCCAGAGTTTATGTAACTTTAATCTATTTTTGCCACTGCTCTGTCAATTTTATAACTATACTAACAAGCAATTTAAATGACTCTTTTGAAGTTTTCTGGAATAATTTTATTAGAAGGTAAGTATGTATTCTCAACAAAGTAAAAGATACACAAATAATAATAACAACTCTTCAGTCCATAAATATCCCTTCAGGTGATAACCTCAGAAGACACAACAATATAAAAAGAAGTGGCCCAAGTTTTTCTGTTTTGTTTTGTTTTGGAGATGGAGTTTCATTCTTGTCACCTAGGCTGGAGTGCAATGGCACAATCTTGGCTCAACGCAACCTCTACCTCCTGGGTTCAAGTGATTCTCCTGCCTCAGCCTCCTGAGTAGCTGGTGGAATTACAGGCATGCACCACCATGCCAAGCTAATTTTTTTGTATTTTTAGTAGAGACGGGGTTTCTCCATGTTGTTCAGGCTGATCTCGAACTCCCGACCTCAGGTGATCTGCCTGCCTTGGCCTCCCAAAGTGCTGGGATTACAGGCGTGAGCCACTGTGCCCGGCTGAAGAGGCCAAAGTTTTGTTTTGCTTTGCACACATCTATTCACCGTACCAACCATATGATGTTTAATTCAACCATGTATCCAGTTGCTAGTCTAGACCAAAAGTTTCTGGATGGTAGGGACCGTGACTGCTTCATCTATTTTTTGAATGACCTTATGAAATGCAAGCAATTAGTTTATCTTTTGAGTCACCAGAACTCCTGTTTGTGTTTCACCAAAGTAACAGCAAACTAGAGAAACTCTCATCTAGGTACCAACCAAAGTTATCTCTTGTATGAGTATGAAGTGATTAAAAAAAAACCAGAATGACCCATTTCTCTTACACTGAGACAGAAGCAGAATTAACCACTCATCAGCCTGACACAATTCTGCCCTGGACATCCTCAAATGTCTCAAAGATGCCTAGGTGATTGCGAGAGGGTTCTTACTGACCCTGGGCTGATGGCCCAATGATAGTCCAGGCTGGAGAGATTCATGCTGATTCTAAATAGAAAATGGAACTTCCTTGGTGGGGCTCCAGAACCTGGATCACCTATCCTGATTTGCTAGCTTTTGGGTAAGAAGAAGGACAAGAATACTCTACTCCAGTATCATATTTTACAGGTAGTTGTGGTCATGGCTCTGGATGCTTTGTGGCCTTGATCCCTCACTCTTAAGATGCTTGTTTACACTTACAGATTCTGTCATCAAATTCTATTTACACCTGGAGTCTCTCACATAACT
Source organism: Pongo pygmaeus (assembly GCF_028885625.2). Lineage (NCBI taxonomy): Eukaryota > Metazoa > Chordata > Mammalia > Primates > Hominidae > Pongo > Pongo pygmaeus. The sequence continues at coordinate 22,361,148 of NC_072393.2, forward strand.
GTAGCAGGTCACTGAACAAGATCTGAAAAGCTTAAAGAGCCACACTCTCAAATGGGGGCTTCAAGATTTCTATGCTGACATCTCACAATACAGAAAATGCCTTCTGTTGGTTTTCAGTACATTCTCAATCCAAAGTCTTCTGGCCCTGTCTTGTAAACCCTAGGCAGAGGCCAGACGTTATGTGCAGATTCTAGGTGGGATCAATCTGACTCTGCATCCTTGGGTGTTACAGCAAACAGAGTACAATCAAAGGAGAGCTCCCCTCATAGAGGCTGCTCTGGCACATTCTAAATAATATGTCTAACTAAAAGAAAAAACTGAGGCAACATGAATATAAGTAGAGAGTTCATCTGGGCCAAGCTTGAGGACTGTAACCTTGGAGCAAAAACACATCTTCCAAAGACTGAACAAATAAGAAATTGAATCCCTGAATAGACCAATAACAAGTGCCAAAATTGAATTGGTCTTAAATGGTCAACCAATCACAAATAGCAAAGAACCAGACAAATTTACAGATGAATTCTACCAGATATACAAAGAAGAGCTGGTACCACTTCTAATATTATTTCAAAATATTGAGAAAAAGGGACTTCTTTTTCAACTCATTATATAAAAACAGCACCATTCTGACCCCAAAACTGGGAAGAGACACAATAAAAAAAGAAAACTTCAGGCCAATATCCCTGAGGAGCACTCGTGAAAAACCTCAATAAAACACTGGAGAACCGAATCCAGCAGCACATCAAAAAACTTATCCACCTCTATCAAGTCAGCTTCATCCCTGGGATGCAAGGCTGTTTCAACATATGCAAATCAATAAATGTAATCCATCACATAAAGAGAACGAAAGAGAAAAACACATAATTATCTCCAGATGAGTCAGCTTGGGGAGGCGGCGTGCGGGGAGACCCGAGCCCTGCCCGGGGCGGGTCGTGGGGTGGGCGGGCGAACTGCCGGCGAGGGGGCATCTGCTTGCGCGGTGCAGCCTGGCTGCGCCACTGTTGGGGGAGGGGCGGCTGCTGAGGGCGACGGAGTAGGGGGTTAGAGAAGGTGCCAGCCCCTGCCGAGAGGAGCAGACGCCCCATGGGGAACACGCTGACCTATTGCGTGTCCCCCCAGTACCAGCCTCGAGCTGGGCCGGTGCGTGGGGCCGGAGCTGTACCGCGCAAACCACATCTACGAGGCGGCATCCGGGGATGCGGTGGCGGTAGCGCCCGCTTCTGTGGAGCCTGCCAAGTTGGATTTCAGAGCGGACGAGGGCCACCACCTGCAGCACATCAGCGACCACGAGATGCCCTAAGATTTAACTTTGGAGTCAAACCCTTCTGACCATCCAAGGGCAAGCACAATTTTCCTGAGCAAATCTCAAACCAATGTGCGAGAAAAGAGGAAGAGCAACCACTTAAATCATCTATCTCTAGGGCAGCTTACTAAAAAGTATAGCTCATGCTCAACAATATTTCTAGATGACAGAACAGTCAGCCAGCCTAACCTTAGAACCACTGTAAAATGTGTGACCTTAGAAATATATTACCACATAAAGAACAGAGATGCAAATAGATCCCTGGATATTTTTGATGAGAGATCACATCCCCTTACATGAGAAAAAGTTCCACAGGAATACTTTAAGCATGATCCTGAGCACAAATTTATTTACAGATTTGTTCGTACTCTTTTTAGTGCTGCACAGCTAACAGCTGAATGTCCAATAGTAACTCTGGTTTACTTAGAAAGGCTTTTAACTTATGCTGATATCAACATTTGCCCCACTAACTGGAAAAGGATTGTTCTGGGAGCCACTCTTCTTGCCTCCAAGGTTTGGGATGATCAGGCTGTATGGAATGTGGACTACTGCCAGATCCTCAAGGACATTACAGTTGAGGACATGAATGAAATGGAAAGGCATTTTTTGGAGCTTCTTCAGTTTAATATTAATGCTCCTGCCGGTGTTTATGCCAAACACTACCGTGACCTTCGCTCCTTAGCAGATGACAACAACCTGAATTTTCTATTTGCTCCTGTTAGCAAAGAAAGAGCACAGAACCTAGCGGCTATTTCTAGATTATGTGAAGACAAAGACTTGTGTGGAGCAGCTATAAGGTCTTTCAGCGCTGATAACTTCATTGGTATTCAGCACTCTAAAGCTATCCTCTCTTAAAGGGAGAAATGAGGGGTTATAATGTCACGGGACCTTCATCTACAAAGACTGGAGAAATACCACCTTTCCTGCTCAAAAAGCAGCAAAATTAGTGTTTTCATCAAAAGGAAAGATCTCAAATTCAAGAGACGCATGGACAACAAGGATCATACTCCATAGAAAAGAATGGGACCTTGTCAATGCAACAAAACACTCTTCTGTCCTTTTTAAAGTAAACAGAGTTACAAAAACCACTCCAAAGTGAAGGCTCCCATCCCACACACAGATATTTGCTTACAATGTGGGCCGATAACTGAACTATGTTAGGTTTTTTAAACAATAGTTTAAAATTTTAGACTTTAAAGACAGTAACCATATAACTTTTATGTTTCTTCCAGTTTTTCTCCCCCTGCTCATTTTGCTGCATATGCCTTCAGAATCAATGCAGTATTACCCTTAAAACAAAGGACTCTAACTAAAGCCACTTAGGAGCAGACTGCAGCATTGTTAGGTATTGAAGCGTTCTTCCTCCCTACTGTTACCACTGAAGCTGCTAGTCATTGGCAATCATTTTAAACCAAAAAGCTGATGGATAACATTTGTCATTTATATTCTTTGCAAGCATTACTTTAGCATTTTAGCATGTCTGGGGTCATAAACAGAGGAAGTATCAGTTATTGATATCTACTTCTATTGAGGTCCGTGTTGCATTTCTTGTGAACTATAAATGGTACTTCTCATTTTCTGATAATTTTTATCTTATTAAATAAACGTATTAAAAGATATTTTCATAATGCCAACCAACATGGTGGTTCAGTGACAGTGAAAAAAAAGTAAAGCAGTTTTAAGCTTTAATATAGTTTGGACCCTCCAAGGCACTGCAGCATGAGTATAAATGCTATAAACCTTTGAAAAACATCGTTTGAGAGTTTTGGTTTTTTTTCTTTAGGAGATGGGGGTCTTGCTGTGTTGTCCAGGCTGGAGTGTGGTGGCTGTTCAAGGGTGCAGTCATGGTGCACTGCAGCCTAGAACTTCCTGGCTTTGGGCCATCCTCTAGCCTCGGCCACATGAGTGGCTGGGACTGCAGGTGCACCTGGCATTTGTCTCCTGAATGTTAGGCCTTTGATTTTTTGTTTCAGTCACTCTTGAAGTCACTCTTGACTGAAGCAAAAAATTAAAAGCTTTATATTCAAAATTCTCAAAATGAAGCTGGGTGTGGTGGTGCATGCCTGAGGTTCCAGCTACTTGGGTGGCTGGAGGATTGCTTGGGGTCAGGTATTGGAGGCTGCAGTGTATCGTGATGGTGCCTATAGAAATAGCTACTGCACTTCAACCTGGACAACATATCAGGACCCCATCTCTTAGAAAAATGCAAAATTAAATGCAAAAGAAATGCACTGGGCATAGTGATTCATGCCTATAATCTCAGTACTTTGGGAGGCTGAGGTGGGAGGATTACTTGAGTGCAGCAGTTCAAGACCAGTCTAGTCAACACAGTGAGACCCTGTCTGTAAAAAATAATAATAAATAAAAATAATTAGCTGGATATGGTGGCATGTGTCTGTAGTCCCAGCTACTCTGGAGGCTGAGGTGGGAGTATCACTTGAGCCTGGGGGGTCAAGGCTGCAGTGGGTCATGATCATGCCACTGCACTCCAGCCTGGGTGACATCCAGACCCTGTCTCAAAAGAAGGAAAAGAAAAACATTCAGGCAAGGTTTTATGAAGGTTTGTAGCATTTATACTTCTACAAGTATCAAAACTTAAAATTACATTAAACCTTTGAAATATCTTGTATCTCCATAAAATGCCCTTCTCTTTTTAAAAGGAGTTACTTGCAGAGCTGTGCTCTATATGCATTGATCACTGAAGTTTCTTTAATGTAAAGGAAGATTTTGAAGAGCAGTGTCAATTAACATGTAATAAAAGGAACTGGACCCTAATGATAGAAGGTGATATGAACAGCTGTTTTATCATCCTACATGTTACCAACCTGTAGGTGTCCCATTAAGTCCTGCTATTTAAGAAATAACTTACATAACCCTTAGGAACACTTACTTCAGGCTTTAAAGGGCAAGGAACAAATAATTTTAGAAGACTGATAATGCCATCTAAATTTGAAAAACTAAAAGGAGATTAGTGTTCTCAATTATGTGAAATCTATTTCTCCTACTTTTTCAAATCTAATCCTAGGAATCTTGCTTATAAACAAAGCATTCCTGGGCCAAGAATACTTCCTCTACTATAGCAATATTTCACATCATATTGTGCTGCAATTTCCATCATTTTTAAAGGACAGAGAAATAAATGATAAATAATGATATAAAAATATTACAATCTACCACGTCAAAAAAAAAATTGTTTATGGAGTTCAGAGCTTGGAGATTCAAGTATTGATAGCTGTTTTATTTTAAAAAGAATGTTACAATTTATGTGGTTTTTATTTCTCATGTTTATATTAAAAGCTAATAAACTTTTAATTAAAAATACATAATTATTTCAATAGAAAAAAGCCTTTGATAAAATTCAGCATCCCTTCATGTTAAAAACCAATGGAACAGAACAGAGATCTCAGAAATACCACCACACATTTACAACCATCTGACCTTTGACAAACCTGACAAAAGCAATGGGGAAAGGATCTTCTATTAAGTAAATGGTGCTGGGGAAACTGGCTAGCCATATGCAGAAAACTGAAACTGGACCCCTTCCTTACAAAATTATACAAAAATTAACTTATACAAAAAGTAACTCAAGATGGGTTAAACACTTAAATGTTTAACCATAAAAACCCTAAATGAAAACCTAGGCAATACCATTCAGGACAAAGGCATGGGAAAGACTTCATGACAAAAACACCAAAAGGAATTGCAACAAAAGCCAAAATTTGACAAATGGGATCTAATTAAACTAAAGAGCTTCTGCACAGCAAAAGAAAACTATCGTCAGAATGAACAGACAACCTACAGAACAGGAGAAAATTTTTGCAATCTACACATCTGACAAAGGTCTAATATCCAGAATTTAGAAGGAACTTATACAAATTTAAAAGAAAAACAACCCCATCAAAAAGTGGGCAAAACATGAACCGATACTTCTCAAAAGAAGACATTTATGTGGCAAACAAACATGAAAAAACACTCAGCCGGGCTCACACCTGTAATCCCAGCACTTCGGGAGGCCAAGGCAGCTGGATCACCTGAGGTCGGGAGTTCAAGACCAGCCTGGCCAACATGGGGAAACCCGTCTCTACTAAAAATACAAAATTAGCCAGGCGTGGTGGCACATGCCTGTAATCCCAGCTACTCAGGAGGCTAAGGCAGGAGATTCGCTTGAACCCAGGAGGCAGAGGTTGCAGTCAGCCAAGATCGCGCCATTGGACTCCAGCCTGGCCAATAAGAGTGAAAGTCTGTCTCAAGAAAAAAGAAAAAAAGAAAAACAAAAAAAGGAAAAAGCTCAACATCACTGATCATCAGGGAAATGCAAATCAAAACCACAATGAGATACATCTCATACCAGTCAGAATGGTAATTATTAAAAAGTCAAGAAACAGATGCTGGTGAGGCTGTGGAGAAATAGGAACACTTTTACACTGTTGGTGGGAAGGCAAATTAGTCTAACCATTATGGAAGACAGTATGGTCATTCCTCAAGGATCTAGACCAGAATTACCATTTGATCCAGCAATCCCATTACTGGGTATATACTCAAAGGAATATAAACCATTGTACTATAAAGACACGTGCATGCTTATGTTTATTGCAGCACTATTTACAATAACAAAGACAGGGAACCAACCCAAATGCCCATCAATCATAGACTGGATAAAGAAAATGTGGTACATATATGCCATGGAATACTATGCAGCCATCAAAAGGAATGAGATCATGTCCTCTGCAGGAACATGAATGAAGCTGGAAGCCAGCATCCTCAGCAAACTAACACAGGAACAGAAAACAAAACATTGCACGTTCTCACTCATGAGTGGGAGCTGAACAATGAGAACACATGGACACAGAGAGGGAAACTACACACACCAGGGCCTGTTGAGGGGTGAATGGTGAGGAGACAGAACATAGAGGATGGGTGAATAGGCACACCAAACCACCATGGCACACATACCTATGTAACAAACCTGCATGTTCTGCAAGTGTATCTCCCTGCTTTTTTAGAAGAAATTTTTTAAAAGAGGAAAAAAATGTTACTCATCACATAAACCAAAACTAAAGACAAAAACCACAAAATTATTTCAATAGATACTAAAAAAGCCTTCAATATAATTTACTATCCTTCATGTTTAAAACCCTCAACAAACTAGGCATTGAAAGTACATACTTCAAAATAATGAGTCATCTTTCACAAACTTACAGCCAAAATACTAAATGGACACAAGTGGGAAGCATTCCTCCTTGAAAACTGGCACAAGACAAGGATGCCTTCCCTCAAAACTCCTGTTCGACATAGAATTGGTACAGTCTCAGCAGAGAAGCTCTTTAAACTGATAAGCAACTTCTGCAAAGTTTCAGGATACTAAATCAGTAGCATCCCTGTACATCAACAACATCCAAGCCAAAAGCCAAATCAAAAACATAATGCCATTCACAATTGCCACACACACACACACACACACACACACACATATCTAGGAATACAGCTAACCAGGAATGTGAAAGATCTCTATGACAAGATGATCAAATACTGCTTAAAGAAGTGAGAGATGACACAAACAAATGAAAAACCATTTTATGCTCATGGATAGAAAAGATTAGTATCATTAAAATGTCAAAACTACCCAAAGAAATTTACCGACTTAATGCTATGCCTATCAAACTACCAAAAACATTGTTAACAGAACTAAAACTTAACTATTTTAAAATTTATATGGAACTAAAATGAGCCTGAATAGCCAAGGCAATTTTAAGCAAAAAGAACAAAGCTGGAGGCATTACATTACCCCTCTTCAAACTACACTACAGGGCTACGGTAATCAAAGCAGCATAATACTGATACAAAAAGAGATGTATAGAAAAATGCAACACAATAGAGAGCCCAGAAATAATGCCACACACCTCCAACTATCTGATCTTTGACAAAGCTGACAAGAGGAATGAGGAAAGAATTCCCTATTTAATAAATGGTGCTGGAATAAGCTGAGAGTGGTGGCTCACATCTGTAATTCCAGCACTGTGGGAGGCCCAGGTGGGTGGATCACTTGAGGTAAGGAGTGTGATACCAGCCTGGCCAACATGGTGAAACCCTGTCTCCACTAAAAATACAAAAATTAGCTGGGCGAGGTGGCACATGCTTATAATTCTAGCACTTTGGGAGCCCAAGGCAGGTGGATCACTTGAGATCAGGAGTTTCAGGCCAGCCTGGCCAATACAGCAAAACTTCATCTCTACTAAAAATACAAGAATTAGCAGTGCATGGTGGTGCATGTCTGTAGTTCCAGCTACTCAAGAGGCTGAGGCATGAGAAATGCTTCAACCCATGAGGCAGAGGTTGCAGTGAGCCAAGATGTGCCACTGAACTCCAGCCTTAGTCAGAGTGAGACCCTGTCTCAAAAGAAAAAAATAGTCACTAACAGATACTGGCAAGGTTGCAGAGAAAAGGGAATGCTTATACACTGTTGGTGGGAGTGTAAATTAGTTCAACCACTGTGAAAAGCAGTGTGGTGATTCTTCACAGAACTAAAAGCAGAATTACCATCAGACCCAGCAACCTCTTAATTGAGTATATATTTAAAGAAATATAAGTTATTCTACCATAAAGTCACATCCACATGCATGTTCATTTCAGGACTGTTTACAATAACAGACATGGAATAAACCTAAATGCCTATCAATGGTAGCCTAGATTGAAAAAAATATGGTATGGTCAGATGACAGAGCTCATTCTTGTAATCTCAGCACTTTGGGAGGCCAAGGCAGGTGGACTGCCTTAGCTCAAGAGTTCAAGATGAGCCTGGGCAGCATGGCAAAACCCCGTCTCTACAAAAAATAAAAATAATCAGGCGGACATGGTAGTGTGTGCCTGTAGTCCCAGTTACTTAATGGGCTGAGGTAGGAGGACCCCTTGAGCCTTGGAGGTTGAGGCTGAAGTGAGCCATGACTGCACTACTGTACTTCAGCCCTGTGTGACAGAGTGAGACACTGTCTTAAAAAAAAAAAAAGAAAAGATTTAATAAAAACAAAATATGGTACACAGTCATCATGGAAGACTGTGTGGCCATAAAACAAACACCACCAAGATTAGGATCTCTGCAGCAACACGGATGGTGCTAGAGACCATTAGCCTTAGAAAACTCATGCAGAACACAAAACCAAATGCATGTTATCGTTTGTAAGTAAGAGTTAAATAATAAGGACACATGGACACGAGGAACAGTCACGGGGCCTAGTTGAGAATGGAGGATGAAAGGACAAAGAGGATCAGGAAAAAATACCTGTTTGGTGCTATGCTTAGTACCTCAGTGACAAAATAATCTACGCCAAACCCCCATGACACAATTTTACCCATATAACAACCCTGCACATGTACACCTGTAGAAAAAGAAACCTCATGGGTGGGGAAGAATGCAATGTAACTGGATTGTTTGTTCTACAGATAGTGGCCCAGGTGGTGCTGTACTCTGATTTATTTCTGGGTCCATGCACACAGAGAAGATTATGAATAGGTGGTCCAGGACCCTAGGTTGGTGGAGAAAACAGGTTGCTGCTGCAGATTCATTGTCTGGGGGTTGGGATATGCCAGGAGACTTGTAGACACTTTTGTGGGCTTTTGGCAAGAAATACTAGGACCCACAATGCTGTGGTGAAATTCCCAAGGGTGATGACTAGTCCTGGTAGGGGTGTGGACACGTCAACGTCTAGTGGGTATGTTTGTGAGTGGGTCAGAATCCTGTGGTGATAGCTGTGGAACAAGGGGGTCTGTCATCAGAGTTCCTTTCCTCTAAGTTTTCATCCTGTCTTACCCTAGGAGATCTGGAATCACATGACAATGAAAGGCTCTGTTCTCCTCTGTCTAAAGGAGAACAGAGCCTCCCACTCCAAGACACCAAGAGTTCCATTCCAGGCCAGGTCTCCATGGTATCTTTCTTCTACCACCAAAACTGCAGAGTTTGCTGAACACCAAGCAATTCTCTAGCACCAACTCAATGTCTAACATTTGAATTCTGACACCACGCAGAGTCAGCAAAGACCCTGATTCAGGGCTTAGTCTCATAACATTGGCCTCTTTGCAGCTGCCAATCACAAACCCCATAGGCCATCTATGCTTCTGAGCTACTGTTTAAAAACTGAGGACTCCTGCGACCTTCCTCAAGTTCAATAAGTTGATGGAGCTACTCACAGAACTCAGCAAAACACTGCAGCTATGTTTACCGATTATAAAAGATACAACCCAGGAAAAATCAAACAGAAGAAATGTATAGAACAAAAAGAAGACGTGGGGAAAGATGAAACATATAGATAACCCTGGTAAATAGCTGTGATAAATAAAATTTTTCATCCTTTGTGTTCTCCAGGAACAGTTTATGGAAAGAAACACTCTTCCATTAGGAATTACATGGTGCTCTCTTTTCTTTTTTATCACATAGCCACAGGCTATTGACTAGAGCAACTCAATTTTGAATAGGGGCTGAGTAAAATAAGGCTGCAACCACTGGGCTACATTCCCAGATGGTTAGGCATTCTAAGTCACGAGATGAGACTGGAGGTCAGCACAAGATACAGGTCATAAAGATCTGGCTGATAAAACAGCTTGCAGTAAAGAAGAGGAATAAAACCCACCAAAACCAAGATGGTGATGAGAGTGTACTCTGGTCATCCTCACTGCTACACTCCCACCAGTGCCATGACAGTTTACAAATGCCATGGCAACATCAGGAAGTAACACCATAATGGTCTAAACAGGAAAGGCATAAATATTCCACCCCTTGTTTACCATAAAATTAAGAAATAACCATAAAAATGGGCAACCAGCCTATGGAGAAAGCCATTCTCTTATGTCTTCACTTTCTTAATAAATTTACAGGCCAGGGGCAGTGGCTCACGCCTGTAATCCCAGCACTTTGGGAGGCCGAGACAGGTGGATCACCTGAGGTTGGGAGTTCGAGACCAGCCTGACCAACATGGAGAAACCCCGTCTCTACTAAAAATATAAAATTAGCTGGGCATGGTGGTGCACACCTGTAATCCCAGCTACTCTGGAGGCTGAGGCAGGAGAATTGCTTGAACCCAGGAGGCAGAGGTTGCAGTGAGCTGAGATTGCACCCTTGTACTCTAGCCTGGGCAACAAGAGCAAAACTCTCTCAAAAAAAATAAATTTGCTCTCACTTTATGGACTCGCCCCGAATCCTTTCTTGAGTAAGATCCAGGAACCCCCTCTTGGGGTATGGGTCAGGACTTCTTTCTGGTAACATTTTTCTGGCAACTACAAAGGGACTATGTTGAAGAGACCTCTGACCCAAAGGAAAACCATCTGTGCGCACTAATGGCTGAACCTGAGTGAGTAGGGTGCATAAACCTGGGTAAAGGATGGGATTGGGTTAGGGGCTCAACTTGGGGGAGTTACAGTCTCTCCTAAGACAGAGTGGGTTAAAGTCTCCTCTTAATAAAAGGCAAGGATGCTTGACTGAACTTGGATTCGGGCCCAACTTAGGAAGGTTATAGGCCTTCCTAAGATTTAGAAGGTTAGACACCTCTCTCAGTAAAGTCCCTCTCAGCTAAGAATTGGTTTGGTACTATGGGATGTTAATTGCTATTCTTTTTTGATTAAGCTGTCTTGTACTCTTTGCTGGTAGCATTTGCTGGTAGAATTAGGCATCTATAGGACCATGGAACACAGGGAGCTTTTTCCTCTCCAAAAGGAAAAACTTGAGAGCTGACAGGATTGCTGGTGGAAATAATCCTTTTCCTACTGACAAGCAGCCACATGAACTTCTCATTGTTGCTGCAATTGGTGGGTCTTTCTCTGGCCTCCCTGAGCAATTTGCCTTCCCTACCCTGCCAAAGGCAATGCTTTTTTCTCTCCTTTCCCTTTATTATCTTTTCTATTACTCATGATGACTGTCTTGCCCAGAGGCCACAAGTTCAAACTACTGATTGGAGGTTGAATTAATGATAACAGGGCCCAACCCGGGCCAAGTTTAAGGCATGCCAGTTTGATATTGATTGCTAAGTAGAGAGGCAATCAATATCAAAAAATATGTGTTTTGTCACACATATTTTGCTCTGGCCAAAATGAAAAAAGGTAATTTTCCTTTGTGTGTGGCTTGGCCCCCACTGCTGTGGTGCAGCCAGCCATGTCACTAGGGCCACTCAGGGAGGAACCCAGAAGTCTGGCATGCTGGCAGAAGGGTACAAATTTCTTAGCAATCAAAATTCTGGCCTCTCTCTATATATGCAAACTGACTGAATGAATGGCAAAAGTCACTGTTTATCTCCTCTGTAAAGTTTTAATTGGAAAATGCATTTGTGATACTAGTCAAGATATAACAAATCTGTTGTACTTTGTGCTATGTCTTTCTGTATTGTTCTGTCATTAAGAGGGGGTACCTCAGGATAGAATGCTGGCCTAGGACCTCATAGGTTGAAGATGGCCCAGCAAGCTGGTCAGTCATGTCCTTGGAAGCTTGACGTTGTAACCATGTGACAACACTTTCTCTTGGTCTCCACCATCACAGTGGTGGCCCAGGTTCAGGGCTCCATTTCCAACTTAGGGAATGAGGACTTTCTTGTTTGATATTTCATTTGTAGATTCTCTTTCTCTCTAGGAACCCTCTTAATTTCTCCTTTCTCAGAACACCTGTGAAGTTGCTTTTGGTAAAGTTCAAATGCCAGAGATATTGGCCGTTTGACCTGACTGAAGTCTGGTAATACGAAATTTAAAAGAGCACTGTGCTTAGAAGTCAGCCTTAATTAAAAGCAGATATTCAAGCTCTTAACCGCCTGTCGGGGGAGGAGAGCATGGCAAGATGGGATGGCTGAGGGGGTTGTGGGGACTGCTGGAACTGTTGAGCATTCTGATTATATTGTGGATTACACAAACCTGCAGATATGTTAGAATCATAAAACTGTACGCACCCCAAAAGTCCATTTTTTACCGCATGATAATTATGCAGTAAAACATCAAAAAGATTGAATATCTTCCATTTTATTGTGTTTGACCTAACATTCCTTGGGAAAAACAGAGGAGGTATCACAGACCCTGTTTGGGAAACACCCCTTTCTCCTCATCAAACCCCAGGAATTGAAAGTGGATAGATCTCTCTCAACATCTGAGTTTCTGTTCTGTTTTGCATTCATTATCTCACATTTTTTACTTTTGGGGTTATCAGAAATTATTTCACATAAGAAAGAACTTTGGTATGTAATAACTGGGAAAGAAATATGCTTTTGAGGATGGCTAATAGCAGTTATGGGGAAATAGCTCTTCACGTTTGGATAATAGAAACATACCCTCGACCACATAAAAAGTATGGGGATGTCCCCACACCCAACTGAGAAATAAGATTTCCATGAGAATGAACTGATTCTTTTTTGGATCCATGATCTGATTTTAAAATGGAACCCTCAGTTTTACAGGATCTGTTTTGCCTTCCAGCTGTGTTTACTTTTTAGGCTGTAAGAACTACATGTTTTCCCAGCCCTGGGATCCACTCTGAAGCTAGTAATTCAATTAAGAAACTGACAAAGGAAAAACCTTACAACTACTGAATCTTTTGTCTGTATATTTCTGTGTTGTGTGTGTGAGATACAAAAGAGCTCTGATTAATTGGTTTAAAAATAATAAGAACTTAAATATTTTGTCAGAAAAGTAAAAAGTGTAATGCCTTTTAGTACATGTGACAAGTAATCTTTTGGGAATTAAGCAGTTTTAAAGATTACTGGAAAAATGTCTTCAAAATATAATTTGATCAAAATTATACAGGTCAGATACTAGGTTTACCAAATACTTTAAGGTCATAAACTGCTTCTTTGACTTTTAAAAATTGTTCAATTTTCCTATCTTGAAGCCATTAGATTCTAAATAAGGCCTGGGGACATATGGAATTAGTCATGCCCCCTAACTATACAAAGAAGGTTATAAAGAAAAAAGGTTATATATTTTTTAAAAAATCTTGTATAGAAAACTATTTTCCTAAAATAAAATGACTGGTTGTTTAAAAAGAGGGATGTTTAGAACAAATCAGAAAGTCCAAACGTATTGTAGATAGTCTGTATAAGAAATGAAAACATTCATGAAAGGGATTTTATACAAGAAATGTTGTACGATTTAAAGGTGATTAGACCTTCTGAATACTTCATAAAATGCCACTAAGACTCTTACTGTACAACCTGCCAGCTTGACAGCTAGGTAAGGCCTGGGGCACATGGAATTAGCTACACCCTCTAACTATTAATACACTGGAAAGAGTCAGACCTTATCTACACTTGTGCCTGGCTCCTAAACTCCACACCTAGTACATAACTAAAATCCCTTACTTATCAAGGTTTTCACCATAGGTAAAAATTACTAAGAATTAACATTGTAACATGTAATTGTGACTACTATAAAACAATTTTACATGCAAGGTATGCAAAGAAAATGAAATGTGTTTTTGATAAAAAGTTTACAAAAAATAGAAATGTAGATTGTCTAGATTAAAAGGTTGTTTCAAATTAGACAGAATAAAACTGAAAGTTTTAACAAATTGTGGATAATTTTTGAACGTTTAATTGTAAAAGAGATACTGTGAGCGTACTGACTAAAGTTAAAGGGGTATTATCCAGTTTTAACATATATTGAACACTGAGATAAAAATGACAACGTTCTCTTAAAGCACTGATCAACTCTTTAACCACAAAAAAATCTCTAAATAGTTATAAAAGTTTTATGAGAATATTACCTTATGGTCAAACATTAAAACTGGATAAATTTGTCTAAAGATTCATTAAGGCCAGGTGCAGTGGCTCACATCTGTACTCCCAGCACTTTCGGAGGCTGAGGCAGGTGGATCACGAGGTCAGGAGTTCAAGACCAGCCTGGCCAAGTTGGTGAAACCCCGTCTCTACTAAAAGTACAAAAATTAGCCAGGCACAGTGGCAGGCACCTATAATCCCAGCTACTTGGGAGGCTAAGGAAGGAGAATCACTTGAACGTGGGTGGCAGAGGTTGCAGTGAGCCGAGATCAAGCCATTGGGTTTGACATCACTAATATACACAAATATAATGGTGAAATTTGGATTATTTAGTATCAAAATCATACAGGAAACATTGTCAAATGTGAAATCATGCTTTACTCTTTCTGGACTATATTTGTATAAATATGCTATTGGTATGTGTTTCAAAATTATAGGGCTGGGCAACACGGCTGATGTCTGTAATCCCAGCACTTTGGGATGCCGAGATGGGCGGATCGCTTGAGGTCAACAGTTCAAGACCAGCCCGGCCACCATGGTGAAATCCCCATGTCTACTAAAAATACAAAAATTACCAGGCATGGTAGCATGCACCTATAATCCTAGCTGCTCAGGAGGCTGAGGCAGGAGAATCACTGGAACCCAGGAGGCAGAGGTTGCAGTGAGCCAAGATCGCACCACTGCACTCCAGCCTGGGCAAAAGAGTGAGACTCCATCTCAAAAAAAAAAAAAGAAATTGCTATAATTCTAATATGACTAAGTGTATGTTATTAATAATTACACTTTGGGAGGCTGAGGCTAGTGAGTCACCTGAGGTCAGGAGTTCAAGACCAGCCTGTCCAACATGGTGGACCTGTATTCCCAGCTACTTGGGAGGCTGAGGCAAAGGAATCGCTTGAACCTGGGAGGCAAAGGTTGCAGTGAGCTGAGATTGTGCCACTGCACTTCAGCCTGACGACAGAATGAGACTCCATCCTGGGGGGAGAAAAAAATCAGCTAAATTTGTCTTCAGTGGTCTAAATAAAATTTTACGTGGGCTCCTGAACTTGGAGCTACCCTCAATCTGAGCCAACTTACAACTTCATTCTATGTCCCTCCTAAGAACACGCTGACTTCAGGGTAAAACATTCTCTGATCTGAAATCTCACCTTTTCAATCTCCAACTGCCATTCCCTTCCCACCTTCTCTCTCATCTTGTTTGCTCCACTGTATGAAAGAAAGCCCTTGTCTGCCTAAACTTGGCAATTCTTAAAGTCTTTATAGTTGGTATTCCTCCTGTTCCAAAACTTTTTTGGAATTCGAATTTTTTTAATAAATCCAACTTGGTTATATATTACAAAGTCTAGAAACTGCCTTAAAACAATAACAAATTCATCATCAGTGAGACCCTCCCACTCCCCTTTTATGTTAACCTTAACTGCATCTGCCTGTGGGCCCCCAGCTTTCCAGGACTCTGTAGCTTCTCTCAGCAGAAAGCCTTCTTCCATGGCTGCAGTGAGAAGGCTGGGACATCTGCAAGAGAGACTCCCCAGAAAAAACTAACAGGGCCATTAATAAATTCCTTCTGCAGGCTCAATATTAGCCTTAGCTCTGAGTCATTGGGACCAAGCTCTAATTACCATGTTAAGAGTTATTCACTTGGTTGTTGAAATTAAGTGTCTGAAAAATCCAGCAAAATTATTCAAACAGTGTTCATATAAGGGAAGGAAGTTTTAAGGTGCTTACATTTTATACCTCAATAAGAAAAGCAAAAGTATCAGGCCAGGTGTGGTGGCTCATGCTTGTAATCCCAGCACTTCGGGAGGCCAAGGCGGGTGGATCACGAGGTTAGGAGTTTGAGACCAGCCTGACCAACATAGTGAAACCCCATCTCTACTAAAAGTACAAAAAAGGCCGGGCATAGTGGTGTGCCTCTAATCCCAGCTACTCAGGAGGCTGAGACAGGAGAATCACTTGAACCTGGGAGGCGGAGGTTGCAGTGAGCCAAGATGGTGCCATTGCACTCCAAGCCTGGGTGACAGAACCAGACTCCGTGTGAAAAAAACAAACAAACAAACAAAAAAATACAAAGCAAAAGTATCTATTTCTTCCAGACAATAAATGTATTACTATATTAATTCCATTTAAAATTATTTTGTAAGCAATGAGTCATATGGGAGCACTTCTAGACAGTACCAAGTTTCATCTCATAAAATTTAGCATGAAACTCAAAAATCAATGTAACAGGATCTGAACACAGATATTCACTGTCACAAATTTACCCTGAAAAAAAAGAAACTGATGTTTTAATGAATCTATGTAACTCACCGATTACCCACCACATTTTCTTGTGGAAATGTATTCATTTTCTACAGCTAAAATGGAGAGATTTTGCCTGGGAGTAGCATTCTAAAAGCTAAGCCTTGAAATTCTGTTTGAAATCACCCAGCCATAAAAAAAAACACACCTGAGAAAATTCCTAACTCACTCTGGGAAAAAAGGTAAATGAGAATTTTTAACAAATTTTTAACAAATGAAATATATGATCAGATTTTTTTTCTGAAACCCACCTCTTTTATGACCTTTGTAAATATTTTTCTACCTTTCAAGCCCTACTAATATAATGCAATTTACAGCTAAAAAACTAGGTCTAATTAAGTGGGAAATATCTTCAAGGTGATAAACCCAGGTAGTGGCAGTACTGATTAAATAATAGATGTGTCTGACTCATGTTTCAAGTCAGGTCATTCAATCACTGGAGAGATTCTTCCACCCACTCCTGCTCACTTATGTGCTCAAGAACCACCCACTCAGAAGACACTGCATTATGCCCCAGTGACTGCCCCAGGTGCATTTTACTTTGCAAGCTCTTACACCATCTCACTGGGGTCAGTTCCTTTGATGTTGTTTGTCTTTTGGAATACTTTTTGGTAACAAAATTGTCACTTTTTTTTCCAAAATTTTCCTTTATATTTATTTCACTATTTTTCTGCCCCCCTTAGATGATCCAGAGAGCAGAAATTATTTTTATGTTTTCCCCTCAATACCAGCAACTGATTGGCTGACCAGCAACGTGTCTCCAAGAAATGAAAGCTGGGTTGGGTGAAGACAATTTTAATGTCTCAAGGGGTTACCTTTTCAAAATAAGACTGCACCAGAAGACTCCTCTCAGCCCCAGGGCATCCACTTGCTCCCTTGAGAGGGCACATTCCATACCTCAGGTCATCCTACGGGAGAAAATAAACCAGAAGCTGACATTCACTAGGCACTTTAGCTCACAGAACCATGGCGGATATCTTGGTTTATCCACAGATAGTACTGAAACCCAGGACCAGGAAAAAACTAAAGGGTGGCTGAGGACACATCCCCCCACAGATTTTTCCAAACCAAAACCGTGACCCAAAAACATTCTGATAAGATCTCTGTGCCTAGAGAAGGTAAAGGGAAAAGAGACACAGAGATTTTATACAATACAGTGTCAGAGAATGTCTTTGTTGCCTTTTCATGGGAAATATTTACAAACGGATAACAAATCTTCTTATAAGTGCCATTTAATGCTTCGTCAGAAACAATTAATTAAAATATGGTATAAACAAGTACACTAAAGGACAAATAGGTGATAATGTGAATTAGGGAGGAAAAGTTGGCATTTGGGAATGCCAGAAGAAATTGGAAATTTAGTATCTTACTGCAAGCCAGAGTGAGGCTGGAGAAATGGGGGATGGGGGTTAGACTTAAGAACCTGCTTGGGACACAGGTGAAAAACGCAGCAGAAAATCAGTTCCCCGTGGAGTGTGAAAATAATTAAGTGACAGGCAATTAGACTGAGGTGTCTCTAGTCCCTGGGTTCCTACTTAAAAAAAAAAAATCTAACTCAGGTGCATTTTTTTTTTAATTACTACATTCAGAGAAAATGTAGGCTTAAACAACTATAAACTTAATTAACCTCTGATTACACAACCAGGAAATCTTCACCTATATTGTACAAATTAAGAAACTACGTTACTGTGACTAACCAATTACTAAATTTAGTTTTCTTCATCATGCATTTTATAAATGACTTTCCTTCAAGCCTCTCCCATAGACAACAAACTACAAACCATAGCTGGATACTCTATGATTCTTGAATCACTGTTTGATTAAATTCTTTAGGCCAGGCGTGGTGGCTCACGCCTGTAATCCCAGCACTTTAGGAGGCCAAGGCGGGCGGATCACGAGGTCAGGAGTTCTAGACCAGCCTGGCCAACGAGGTGAAACCTACTAAAAATACAAAAAAATTGGGCCGGCCCAGTGACAGGCGCCTGTAATCTCAGCTACTCAGGAGGCTGAGCGAGGAGAATCTCCACAACCCGGGAGGCGGAGGTTGCAGTGAGGGGAGATCGCGCCACTGAACCCTAGCCTGGGCGACAGAGCGACTCCATCTCAAAAAAAAAAAAAAAAAAAAAAAAATCTTTAATATTTGTGCAGTGACTCCCATACATTTTTAATAGGAGAAAAGAGGAACTGGGAAAGCCACCGACCAAAGCTCTTCCCATTCATGAACCCGCACCCCGAGTCAGGATTTTCCCCTGATGACCCTCCCGTGGTCCCTGCACAATCTGAGAGAGACGCGGCGCTGCGGGTGCAGAGCTGCCAAGAGAGGGCTCCAGGCCAGGGCACAGTCACTACGGCAGGGAAGAGAGGACGCCTGGGGTCGCAGCTGTCAGCGCAGCCGCCATCTTATGGCTGAAGGGGACGGAGGCCGAGCTGGGCAAGGAAAACTCGGGTCGCAGATTGTGAAGCTGACTGCGGAGAGACCCGAGTCCCGCCACAGCTACTTCCCACCAGTTCCAACCAGCCCCTTCGCCGTCTCTCGGGATGTCGGATCGGGCACTCTCACCATTTCTAGGCTTCTAGGGGGTCCTGGCGTCTTAGCTGTGGATCTCCCAATATCTGCAGGTCACAGGGCCACAAAGGCTGGGCCCCTAGGAGCAGAAGACACAGAGAAGTGAGGATAAAACCTGGAGCTCCGGCTACAGTGAGAGACAAAGGCCCCGCCAAACCCGGAAGCCGTCCAGTCCGCTCCAGCTGCATGCCTGATTGGACGGTTTCCAGCCCGGCGTCCCTGGTTGGATAATGCTTAAATCCCCGCCCCGTCAGGCTTTGAGTGACAGAAGATGTGATCAGATGCTGGGCTCAATGAAGAAAGAGTGACAGCCTAGGCTGCCCCCTCTTCTGACAGGGCTTCCTGCCTCAGCTGAGCCACGCCCATCCCAGAGAGTATTTGCCTTTAAATTTGTGTATAAGATCATATGCATAAATAAATAATACATGATATAGCTATACACAAATGAAAAGACTATAACAATTATTTTAAAATTTCAGCTTTTATGACGTTCCTGGCGTCTGGCCCTTTGAGCAGGCAGCCTGAGATTTTAGAAAAGAGAAAATCATCTAAAATGAATGTAGGGCATACGTGGATTTTAAATTTTCTAGTAGCCAAACTTTAAAAGGAAGCAAGTTGAAGTGATTGTTAACAATGTAATTAATCCATTATATTCAAAATATTATCGTTTCAAAGTGTGAGAAATATGTAATTATTGATGAAGTGTATAAATATTTGAAACTAAATCTTTGAAACTGAATTTGTATTTTACCTTTCTAGCATATCGCATTTCAGACCAGGCACATTGTAGGAGGAACCCAGTAGCCACACATGGACAATAGCTGTCACATTGAAGTGCAGCTCTGATGTCAGCGGTGTGAAGGGCCTGAACATCTCTTTTCTGCCAGAGTGAAAGAAGAGACTCTCCCTACAAACATCTCTCTTTGGTTCCTAGGGTAGACCAGATAGTGCCCATAGAAAGAGCTGAGGGCAGTAGGAATAAAATAGCCCCAGGTAAGCAACTGCTGGCCACCTGTTGCCCACTTTTCTTTTAGAGACCAGATAGTGAACAAAGGATGATGGGGCCGCAGGAGAAAAAACAACTATGTCTTTAGTTCTGTCCACACACTTGAACTCCAGTATTTAGAGATGGAGAAAATAGATTAAAAACAAACATAGTTTGCTATATGGTCTTGGCCCTAATGGTCAGGCTGTGTTTATCTGTTTTCTCCTGTGGTGTGGGGGACTATGTGAGTCTAAGCACCAATTACATGCATACATGTCTACAAGTATTTCTGCATTACCCAAAATTCTCTTAAAAAACATTGAACTTTAAATCAGGGGAAGAAATCAGTACCTAGAGGGTGCCCACTGTTAGAAGCCAACTCTTAGTCAACCTGTCACTGAATCCTGGCCTCCTATCTGCACTGGGTGCATGTATTAGTTAGCTATTGCAGCATAAGAAATCATCCAAAACTTATTAGTTTATAGTTGAAATGGTCAGCCATTTAGGCCAAGCTAAGTGAGGCCATTCTGGTCTCAGCTGAGCTCCTTCAGACATGTATCATCACCTGCTTTTTGACTAGACAGCTGTGTATCTGGGGGTGAGCTTCTTCTTCTGGGTCTGTCAACAGGGGCACTTTGCTTCACCTCCCCATGGTATCTTATTTTCCAGCTGGCTAACATGGGCATTATTCATGGAGATGGCAACATTCTAAAAGAAAAACAGAAGCAGTCAATACCATTTGAGCCTGGGCCCCAAACTGGCCCACTGTCATGTTCACAAACTGGCCCACTGTCATGTTCACAGGTTTCTATTAACCTGAGCAAATAAGGGCAGCCAGATATAGGGTTTTGAAAACAGATTCCGGATCTTGATGGAAACAGCTGTAAAAGCACCTGGCTATGGGCATAGATACAAGAGGGATGAAAAAATGTCATTTTGCGATCAGTATCATTCTACCTTTTTTGCATATGTGGTATATAGAACTCTTCCACATCAAGAAACTTGTGCAAAGTCCTACGGCTACTAAGTGGCTGGGCTGAGACTCAGGATCAACTTTATCTGACTCCAAAGCCTGTGCACCTCCATAGATCACACTACTAAAGTGGCTGCCCTGCCCTAGACTATTGAAATCCTGGAGAGTGACACTTCCATAGTAGAAGTCAGATTCCTTTTAGATTTGTGCTCATAGAGTACTTTTTACCACTGGGTTTCATACGCATCCGTGTGAAGAGA
Organism: Pongo pygmaeus; assembly: GCF_028885625.2. Taxonomy (NCBI): domain Eukaryota; kingdom Metazoa; phylum Chordata; class Mammalia; order Primates; family Hominidae; genus Pongo; species Pongo pygmaeus. The sequence continues at coordinate 22,382,267 of NC_072393.2, forward strand.
CCACCAAACAGGCTTTGTGTGAGCAACATGGCTGTTTATTTCACATGGGTGCAGGTGGGCTGAGTCCGAAAAGAGAGTCAGCGAAGGGAGATGGATTATCATTAGTTTTTATAGGTTTTGGGTTAGGTGGTGAAGTTAAGAGCAATGTTTTGCGGGCAGGGGTGGATCCTACAAAGTACATTCTCAGGGGTAGGGAGAATTACGAAGAACCTTCTTAAGGGGGGGCAGATTACAAAGTACATTGATCAGTTAGGGTGGGGCAGGAACAAATCACAATGGTGGAATGTCATCAGTTAAGGCTATTTTTACTTCTTTTGTGGATCTTCAGTTACTTCAGGCCATCTAGGTGTATACGTGCAAGTCACAGGGGATGCGATGGCCTGGTCTGGGCTCAGAGGCCTGACATTGGGAATAATCCTCACAAAAATTAAAGAAGCACATGGTGGTTCTCACCTGTATTTTTAGCACTTTGGAATGCTGAGATGGGAGATTTATGTGAGCTTAGGATTTCCAATACAGCCTGAGCAACATAATAAGATTCTGTTTCCACGACAAAAATGAAGAAATTAGCCACCCATGGTGGTGCATGCCTATAGTCCCAGCTACTTAGATGGCAGAGGCAGGAGGATTGCTTAAGCCTGGAAAGTCAAGGCTGCAGTGAGCTGTGAGTAGTTACACCACTGCAATCAAGACTGGATGACAGAGTGAGACCCTGTCTCAAAAAAAAGAAAAAAAAAAAAAAGAAAAAACTTGGAGAAACATTTTGAAAAGATATAAAATAATTTGGGGAAATAGCTGAGGGATGAGTTTAGAAAATCAAAGACCAACAGCACATTATTTATTTTTCATCATAGGAAATAGTTGAAATCCATTGAAAGAAAAAATATTTAGAGAAATTAATAATTCATTTTTTAAATTTATTTTTTATTTTTGAGATGGAGTCTCACTCTGTCACCCAGGCTGGAGTGCAACAGTGCGATCTTGGCTCACTGCAACCTCTGCCTCCCCAGTTCAAGCGATTCTCCTGCCTCAGCCTCCTGAGTACCTGGATTATAGGCATGCGCCACCACGACCGGCTAATTTTTGTATTTTTAGTAGAGACGGGGTTTTACCATGTTGGTCAGGCTGCTTTCGAATTCCTGACCTCGTGATCTGCCCACCTCATCCTCCCAAAGTGCTGGGATTACAGGCGTGAGCAACAAAGTTCAATTGAGCATGGAATGATTTGCAAATTGGGTAGCATGTGGATCCAGGGTAGGCGCAGAGAGACTCTAGCCCAACCACATGATGAAAACAGATTTATAGACAGCTAAAGCAAAGTGACATACAGAAAATGAAAGTGAGGTACAGAAACAGCCAGATTGATTACAGGTTGGGATTTGCCTTATTTAATCATGATTTGAACACTTGATGTTCTTTTATCGGCAAAAGCACAGTGCTTGGTACAATAATGGGTTACAGTCTATTTACATATCCAGTTTGGTTTCAGTTTACTATGTACAAAAACACCTAGTGACCAAAGTTAAACAGGAAAGCGGGCAGCTTTAGAGATAATTAATTTCACAATTTCTCCCTTTTGGTCACGTTCTCAATTTTGAGAGACCAAAACTTTAGACATTGATATTACTCTGTCACCATCAAAAGTGTACTTATTTAGTCTCAAATCCCACTGTGAAATAGGAGAACTGTGGAGTTTAAAAGTGGAAATGAGGACTTCACGTTATTTGTTTTTTAGGGTTGCAGCAGAGGGGACCATCTTGTATTGAAATCTGCTGTTTCCAAAATAAAAAACCTGGCCTGTTTTAAGATCTACCTATTTACTTAAATTTTTAATTTGATTATTTCACATTTAGCATGAGTGACTCCATTTACTTTGGTTTGGTCTGTTTGGGCCTAGTGCACAAGGTCAGTCCAGAATAATGGCCTCCAATAATTTTGTTTAAAAATTTTCCACCTTTTGGTTAAGTTCTCAAATAGGTCAGAGTGTGACTAAAACTCAGGGTCTTAGCGTCACTCTCAGTTTCCATCACTTTTCATTTTTGTCCTTATCAGGTCATTCATAGGTTATGGTGTCCTCATGGTCACATACGTATTTGACTTTTTGTGGTTCCAGTTAAAGAGAGACCATTTGACATTCTAGAGATAACTGCATACAAACTTCAATAACTTTTGAGAGAATACAGTGCAGTAGGGAGACTACTATTTTGACTCTCCGGGGGATAATATCAAAAGTTTCAAGTATGCTTTTTAGTCAGGGTCCCATGAACCCACCAACTAAAATTAAATAGATCAAATAATTAGCTACATAAATGTTCTCCTCATTTCAAACAAGCAGCCTATTCACTAATCTCCTACAACTGAATCTCTGTAATACCTGGTGAATTTCTCTATGTGCATCTATAAGTATTAGCAACTTCACAGATACTTCTCTGTTTATCCAGTAAATAATCTAGAGAAATTCTATTATTTAGCACAATTTTACCAATAAAAATTAAAGTCTATTGTGTAACCATAGCCTTTACAATAGAATATGCTATAGAGCCCTATTATGGGGAATACATTTCTTTTTTTCTTTTTTTCTTTTTTTTCTTTTTTTTTTTTTCTGAGACAGAGTCTCACTCTGTTGCCCAGGCTGGAGTGCAGTGGCATCATCTCAGCTCACTGCAACCTCTGCCTCCAGGTTCAAGCAATTCTTCTACCTCAGCCTCCCCAGTAGCTGGCATTACAGGCACACGCCACCACGCCCTACTAATTTTTGTATTTTTAGTAGAGATGGGATTTCACCGTGTTGGCCAGGCTGGTCTCGAACTCCTGACCTCGTGATCTGCCTGCCTTGGCCTCCCAAAGTGCTGGGATTACAGGCATGAGACACTGCGCCAGCATAGGGAATAAATTTTTAACCATTGCCTCATTTACTCTAAACCATGGGAAAAAAAAAGACCTAACAAATGATACCCATTAAGAAGAGTAATGGCCTCCTGGCAACACTCTATAATCTATTCTGAATAAGTTCTCTTTAACTTATAAAGTAGGTTGAGAGCAGTGGACAAATATTCCATTTTCAATATTATGAGGCAACAGATGTCCTATTAAAAATTCTCGCCAGGCCGGGTGCAGTGGCTCACGCCTGTAATCCCAGCACTTTGGGAGGCTGAGGCGGGCAGATCACGAGGTCAGGAGATCCAGACCATCATGGCCAACATGGTGAAACTCTGTCTCTACTAAAAATACAAAACTTAGCTGGGTGTGATGGCATGTGCCTGTAATCCCAGCTATTTGGGAGGCTGAGGCAGGAGAATCATTTGAACCACGGAGTCGGAGGTTGCAGTGAGCTGAGATCACACCACTGCACTCCAGCCTGGGCAACAGAGTGAGACTCCATCTCAAAAAAAAAAAAAAAATCTCACCCACATTGGCCCTTCATCTTTTACCTATCAAGGCATAAGTTTGTCCATATAGAAGGTTGGCTGCAAAATCATTTTCATGTAAAAGTGTAGCTCATGAATGCACGCAAGTGACCCCTTTTTTATTTCTGTCATTTGGAGAGCCATAAGAAAAAACAGTGAACTAAGAGTGTCATGATAGCAGAGATGTCTTTCTTGATTTTTTTATCTTGTTTAAAAAAAAGCTATCTATGTCAATGTTACCATCTGCTTTTGAGGAGAAGCTTCCCTAGTGAGCTTTACCTTAAGATCTCCAATGGGTATACAGTTGCAAGAGTTTGGAGGGGCCCTTCTGAGTCATGAGATTATCAATCCAAGGTTTAAATTCCTGAAGTCTTGCTGCAGTGTAGATGGCAAGCAGACTCGATCTCTGGTTTCTAGATTATAAAGGGTTTTATAGTGTTCCATCAGTAGACCATTAAAAGCATTCTTTACCTAGTGAAAATATGCTTTGGCATAATGCATTAAAGCTTTGCTGCATTTAGTCATATTAGACTTCAGTAGCAGAAGATACATGCGGTTCTATTATCAGGTGCATAAGCCATCCAATGACTATTTTATAATAGTCAACACATTTTTTTCACTCTCAGTTAACCTGATTGTCATCAATCTGCAATTACAAAAGCAATTCTGTCAATTTAGTTAGCTTTGCTCAATATTACTGTTTCTGTAATACCTTATTTAACAGTTTTATAATTTGTCTAGTAAAATAAGTATCCTTATTATTGGAGACTTTTTCAGAAATGTTTCACGAGCAAAACATATTTCCTAATATTATTTTGGCTACTGTTATAACATCAAACTTTTTGCATGAGAGAACTTTTTTATTTTGAGATGCGGTTTCACTCTTGTTGCCCAGGCTGGAGTGCAGTGGCATGATCTTGGCTCACCACAACCTCTGCCTCCCGGGTTCAAGCGATTCTCCTGCCTCAGTCTCCCAAGTAACTGGGATTACAGGTATGTGCCACCATGCCCTGCTAATTTTGTATTTTTAGTAGAGACAGGGTTTCCCCATGTTGGTCAGGCTGGTCTTGAACTCCCGACCTCAGGTGATCCACCCACCTTGGCCTCCCAAAGTACTGGGATTACAGGCGTGAGCCACCAGGTCCAGCCTAAGAAAACTTTTATTCTAGAGACATGAATTAAAAATGACAATTAAATAATTTTTTTTTTTTTAAAGCAGAACCTCGCTCTGTTGCCTAGGCTGCAGTGCAGTGGCACAATCTCGGCTCACTGCAACCTCCACCTCCTGGGTTCAAGCGATTCTCTTGCCTCAGCCTCCTGAGTAGCTGGGATTACAGGTGGGTGCCACCACGTCCAGCTATTTTGTATTTTTAGTAGAGACAGAGTTTCACCATGTTGGCCAGGCTGGTCTCAAACTCCTGACCTCAAGAGATCTACTCACCTCTGCCTCCCAAAGTGCTGGGATTACAGGAGTGAGCCACTGCACCCGGCCTAAAATTTCTTTACAAATATTTAAATAGCCCATCGGGTAGCAGAAATGTACATGAAGTTTGGATTGTCTTCTCAGGATTCTGTTTGACAAAAAGAAAATTGGTCCTAACCTATTTTAGTAATTAGAATAGTCACCAAACACACACACACACACACACACACACACACACACACACACACACACACACACACTCTTAATTTATATTTAACTTAATTTATTTTTTATCTCTTCTGTGATGAGTAATTAAAAGCAGTGATTTTGATAGAGGAAGCTTTAAGAACTCAGAAATTAACAAGTTATTGTTTGCTGTCTAGGTTCTCCATGAGTCCACACACAACATTAAATTTACGTCCTCTTCAATATCTGGTTTGTTTCTTCAATTCAGGTGCACAGCACTGATAACTGACAAGTTATCATACGTAATTTGACTTGGACCACAGAGTTTATTCAAATGGCATATCAAAAACAATTTTAGTACTGGCTAATTTAGTATAAAAATGTGGTAGAGTATTTTCATGATGTTCAATTAATTTTTGTTTTGCCTGGATTAGTAGTTTCATAAGAGTCATTCTCTTCATTAGAATTCTCACACTTCTTACCCAGTCTAACCAGTTTGATTGTAAAATTATCAGAAACTTGTACCCAACTTGTCTAGGTCCTTTCCATCTTTTCATAAAACTATGCTAAAGTTAATTCATTAACTGTGGAAATAACTTAAATATTTATAAAGAAACAAATGAAAAAATTGATTTTATCTGTGTCCTACAATAACCTATCATAATAACCATAATTATGACTAATAGCATATACTCAGAAATTTCATACAATTTTCAAATAAATGCTAATAGCATTTATTAAAATATAAGTTGAAGAAGGTCAGACATCATTTTTAATTTTATGATGCCTTCCATGTAATTTAACAAATCAAATAGTTCTGATGATTACTCTTCTGGATGTTGCATTAGCTCTCTGCAGCATCTAAAAGTTAAGGGTCAAAGAAAAGACAATTATTAAGCTGAAATTTCATTCTGGAAAGCCTGTCAAATATGTCAAAGGGTTAAAACACTTGACCAAAATAGAATCACAAGTTCTCATAAAATAATAGTCACTTATTTAGCCAAAGTGATAATTAAAAGATTTTAAAAAAAACACCAAAATCTTGGGCCTGGCACAGTGGTTCACGCCTGTAATCCCAGCACTTTGGGAGGCCAAGGCAGGTGGACCACCAGGTCAGGAGTTTGAGACCAGCCTGGCCAATACGGTGAAACCCCATCTCTACTAAAAATACTGAAATTAGCCAGGTGTGGTGGTGGGCGCCTGTAATCTCAGCTACTTGGGAGGCTGAGGAAGGAAAATCACTTGAACCTGGGAGGTGGAGATTGCACCACTGCACTCCAGCCTGGGTGATGGAGTGAGACTCCTGCCTCAGAAATAATAAAATAAAATAAAATAAAATAAAATAAAATAAAATAATCTTTTATGGTTTGATACAGGAGATTATTTTTCAATCAAAAGACCTGAAAAAGCCAACATGAGAAAAGTCCTATTTTTTTCTCTTTTTCCTTTTCAATTTATTCAAAAGATGAACAAAAATATTTTACTGTGTCATATTACTAATACATACACTTTTTGTTCAAGATTACAGCTTTTACATTTTTGGAGCCTCTGATGTTAAATCCTTGATGGCAAAAGAAGATTGATCTGACTCAAACATGGACCTCTGTGATTCCTCTTTCTACAATAAACATGAGTCTCAAAAAGAGGCCACAAATAGGTCAAAGTCTCCTAAAACACAAACTTAAAACTTTTACAGTAATAATAACGTCACTATTGAAACATGCAAACAACCACAAAAAGATAGAAGTATAAGACATTTACAGGATAACCTCAAATATTATATCTGAAAATATTACAGAAGGCATGGAAGTTTTAATTAAAAATAAAAATTCTTTATTTTAAAGTTATAAAAATGTGAAATCTTATCATTATGAATAAGTCCACAGTCAGAATGGTGACATGAAGACCCCCAAGGCACAGCTGCTATGTTTGGAAGTTTAGACCTGTGCCTTTGAAGATCTCTCAAAACCCTTGCCCAAAATTGCAGCTAAGAGCGCCTTCCAGGCAGCACATAAGAACCCCCACAATCCAAGATGCTAGCTTGGAAACAGGACCCTGTTCCTGGAAAAAGAAGCTGCCTGTAGAAACATGGGGAGCTGCTGAAATCCTGACCCTTACACTATTTCCTCTGCCTGACCTCATCTGCAGGTGGCCACGTTCTCCTGGCAGTGGCAGCAGCAAGCCCTAGGCTGGGCAAAGGGTGGGAGCAGGTAAAAGATGTGCGTACAGCCCTCACGATGAGTGGGTACTGTTAGTGGCATTTCTGGGGCAGAGCCTGGCCCCATGGGAAACTTCAGCAAACTCGAAGGTCTGTGTCCTGCATAACCTGCTGTGTTCCCTTGTGGCTCCCCCCATATCAGGGACCAGCAGCAGCCATGGGCCTGCTGGCTGAGGCCCCACTGGCTACCCCTTCACTGCCTTCATTTATTCCAGCCTCTTAGAGCTTCAGGGCTGAAGAAAGTGGATGTGGCAAATGCCACATGGTGCAGTATACATTATTTACTCTCTGCTTTCTTATAACAAGTTTGCCAACACCTGTTCTTGAGAAGTCATTAAAAAAAAAAACCCCTAAAAAAAAAAACCCTCTATATTCTTAGAGTTATATTTAATAAAGTAAACTTTTAAAAAAATATTTCACTTGAAATAAACTTTTTTGGGTAAAGGTAAAACTGTGTCCATTACTCTCAATCATCTTGGTTAGAATAAACCCTGAGGCACCAAGCATCAACTTATTAATGTCCTGGAAAGGGGAATCCACCTGCTGCCTTTTTTTCTGTAACAAATATCAAATTAGTTCAACTAGAATGTGGCGCTCGTTAAAATTAGCATCAAACTAGACCATCTGAGATTTTTCCTGCCTTAAAATGGAGTATCTTAAGCTATAAAAATACACACTTTGAACCTTGGTTTGTAGACATGCCTCGTGACTATGGCATGGTTTCTGATCAAGGGAGCCTCCACGGGAATGCAATCCTAAATGGTTCTTTAACTCTTCCACAGCTGGTTATTTAGAATCCTCACATTTTGGATAAATACTATAAATTTAGGATCATTGAAATTTAAACTCTTGAATCTTTTCAGTGCCAGACTTTGTATCTATATTTTATGAACTTTAGTCCTTTTACTCTGGGCATTTACAAGCAGGCAAATTTTGTCAGGGAAAAAACAGCCATATTTTAGCTAAATACACATTGTCAACATGGCAAACAGCAAAGGGCTTACTTTTAAGGTATTTTGGTGTGATTTGCTTAGTGAATCTAATAAAATAGAAGCCTATCTAAGTAATGAATTCAGAGGTAGTTCAACCATAATTTTTATGTATGTAGAAATGTTTCTGGTAAAGCAAAGATATTTTAGAGTAACTTACAGACATTTAAGAATATTGGGCTTGAGGCTGGGCGCAGTGGTTCGTGCCTGTAATCCCAGCACTTTGGGAGGCCAAGGCGGCCAGATCACCTGAGGTCGGGAGTTCAAGACCAGCCTGGCCAACAACATGGTGAAACCCCATCTCTAGAAAAATACAAAAATTAGCCAGGCATGGTGGCAGGTGCCTGTAATCCCAGCTACTCCAGAGGCTGAGGCAGGAGAATCACTTGAACCCGGGAGAGAGAGGTTGTGGTGAGCCAAGATTGTGCCATTGCACTCCAGCCTGGGCAACAAGAGCAAAACTCCATCTCAAAAAAAAAAAAAAGAAGAATATTAGGCTTGTATAATTTTTTTCTTATATTGTTTTTTCTTTAGATTTTTAGCGGTTTGAGTATGATATGCCTAAGATGTGCTTTAACTTGTGTTTTCCTTGTCAGGTTGTTAATCTTCTTAGATCAAAATAATAAGGTTTTACCAATGGCTAAAGTTTTCAGCTATTAGTTGTTGATGTACTTTTCTGCCCCATGTAATTTTTTTTCTTGTTTTTTGTTTGTATATTTGTTTGTTTGTTTGTGACAGAGTCTCCCTCTGTTGCCCAGGCTGCAGTGCTGTGGTGGGATCTTGGCTCACTGCAACCTCTGCCTCCCAGATTCAAATGAGTCTCATACCTCAGCCTCCCAAGTAGCTTGGATTACAGAGGCCCACCACCACGCCCCGCTAATTTTTGTATTTTTAGTAGAGGTGGGGTTTTGCCATGTTGGCCAGGCTGGTCCTTGAACTCCTGACCCCAGGTGATCTGCCCACCTCAGCCTCCCAGAGTGCTGGGATTACAGGTGTGAGCCACCTGAGATACTCTGTCTCAAAAAAAAAAAAAAAAAAGATTATAGGCCGGGCGTTGGGGCTCAGGCCTGTAATCCCAGCAGTTTGGGAGACTGAGGCAGGTGGATCACTTGAGGTCAGGAGTTCAAGATCAGCCTAGCCAACATGGTGAAGCCCTGTCTCTACTAAATAATAATAATAATAATAATAATAATAATAATACAAAAATTAGCTAAATGTGGTGGTGTGCACCTGTAATCTCAGCAATTTGGGAGGCTGGGGAAAGAGAATGGCTTGAACCTGGGAGGGGAGGTTGCAGTGAGCCTAGATCACGCCATTGCACTCCAGCCTGGGCAACAGAGTGAGACTCTGTCTCAAAAAAAAAAAAAAAAAAAAAGATTACATACCATAATCAAGTAATATTTTTTCACAAAATAAGTGTTGGCTTAATATTTAATAAATAATCTCTAACATACTACAAAATATTATTTACCCCCATTTTCTGCATCTGCTCACCCCTGTTTAGAACCCAAGGTGCCATGCTGCTTCTGCATCTCTAAGAAGCCAGGTGCCCAACCATGAGAACTAGGAGGAAGGGAGTTGAAGGATCCAGAAGAGGAGGTGTGCTGTGGAAGCAGGAGTGACCAGACCTCCAGGCACAGGATACCCAGGACAGCAGGGACAGCAGGGCTGGGAGCTGCGTGGGTCAGGCAGTAACAGGTGCCAGAAGTTGCTACCATTTCACACCACAGGCAGGGGCACTGGGGCAAATCTGAAGGCACTCACGGACTGGGTGCTCCAGAAATGGACAAAGCAGTAGCTCCAGCTTGGCATTGCATGGCCATTATCATGACCAAACAATGGGGAAAAAACTGACTCTCCAACAAATGGTTCAGAAAACTCAATATTTAAATTTGAAAAAAAAAAAAAAAAAGCTTGGTCTCTTTCTTTGAACATTATAAAGAAAAAGCCTATGTATGCAGAGCAGGAACTGGAAGTAATATTTGCACACCCATGGTTATAACAGTATTATAGGAGCCCCAAGATGTATATGACTGATGCTGCCATCTGTGTCCTCACAGCGATGCAATAACAGCATCCTGTGTACACACGCAGAGCTAATACCATGAATTCACTCACTGAGCCCATGTCTTAATCTGAAACCTACACAACTGGTACTGAAATTCTCCCCGCTCAGTGAATCCGTAGGGAATCACTTGGCTTTAATGTCTTGTTGGGTTTGGGTTTGCAAGCAATAGCTTAAGAAGTCTTTTTTTTTTTTCTTTTTGCTATTTTGTAGGACTTTTTCAGAATGTGGGAAACAAAAACAAATCCAGAAGACTTTCCCACTGTCTGCTACCTTTGCCCCAGACCATCTTAAACTTATATGCTTATATTTTATTAAACAAAACAGGTGCTCTCTAGAATCTCTGTGATAATTATGAGGTATCTGAAGCAGGATATAAAGAGTGGTTTCATGTTTTAATCTTTTTTGAGGTTGGAATAGTTCACTTTAATGAAAGATTTTTTATTTTAATGTCCTCTGTTGTTTTAAAATGTGAACTTGTGCACACATGTGCAGACTTAATGTTCTTGATAAAAACATAAACTACATAATTAATATAAACAACATAATTAATAAATATATAAACAACATAATTAATAAATACTAATATAAATATTTTTATAGTCACCAGGCCTTCTTTTTTTCTTTTCTTTATTTTTTCTTTGCTTTTTTTTGTTTTTGTTTTTGAGGCAGAGTTTCGCTCTGTCGCCCAGGCTGGAGTGCGGTGGTGTGATCTTGGCTCACTGAAATCTCCACCTCAAGGGTTGAAGCGATTCTCCTGCCTCAACCTCCTGAGTAGCTAGGATTACAGGTGCCTGCCACCATGCATGACTAATTTTTGTATTTTTAGTAGAGACGGAGTTTCACCATATTGGTCAGGCTGGTCTCGAACTGACCTCAGGCAATCTGCCCGCCTTGGCCTCCCAAAGTACTGAGATTACAGGTGTGAGCCACTGTGCCTGGCCTTTCCTTTTTTTTTTTTTTTTTTTTTTGAGACAGGGTTTTGCTCTTGTTGCTCAGGCTGGAGTGCAATGGCTTGATCTCGGATTGCCGAAACCTCAACCTCCCGGGTTCAAGCAATTCTCCTGCCTCAGCCTCCTGAGTAGCTGGGACTACAGGTGCCCACCACCATGCGTGGCTAATTTTGTATTTTTCTTATTTTGTATATTAGGGGTTTCTCCATGTTGGTCAGGCTGGTCTCGAACTCCTGACCTCAGGTGTTCGATACAGGTGTGACCCACCATGCCCAGCCACCAGTCCTTCTTATTGTTAAGTAAAGTGTCAGTGGGCCTCAGTTGCTAAAGTTTGTAATACTTGCTGAGCGAGTTCAAGCCATATTTTGTCATCTAGTCTCTCATAAACTGACCCCTTGTTTTTGGCATTATTCCTGTTGATTCCTAGTGTTGACCATTGACCTCTGCCTATTCAAACCTACTGTGGCTGGTGGACAGAAAGACATTCAGTGCTCTGGACATAGAGTGTTTCACTAATCTTACCTTCCATAATTCTGTCTATAGAAGATTAGAAATAAGGCTTCCTTCCTTATTCAAGAGAATGCTTTCATGTGCATTCTTGATTTTCTATCAGTAAAGGCAGATAAATACACACAGTCTTCACTCACATATAAAAAAACAAAAAACAAAAAAAACTAGAGGGTGGGCACAGTGGCTCAGGCCTGTAATCCCAGCACTTTGGAAGGCCGATGCAGGCAGATCATGAGACTGCCTGCCTAACCAGGAGATAGAGACCTAACCTGCCTAACCTGCCTGCCAGGAGATCGAGACTATCCTGACTAACACAGTGAAACCGCATCTCTACTAAAAATGCAAAAAATTAGCCTGGCGTGGTGGTGGGCACCTGTAGTCCCAGCTGTTGAGGAGGCTGAGGCAGGAGAATGCTGTGAACCTGGGAGGCGGAGCTCGTAGTGAGCCAAGATCGCACCACTGCACTCCAGCCTGGGCGACAAAGCGAGACTCCATCTCAAAAAAAAAGGAAAAAATTAAAAAAATAAGGCACCCAAGATCATACAAAAATGGGAATTTTCTAAGTCTATACAAAATACATTTCCTATAATTGCTGAGCTTTTATTTATTTTTTTTGAGATGAAGTCTCACTCTGTCTCCCAGGCTGAAGTGCAATGGTGCAATCTCAGCTCATTGCAACCTCCGTTTCTCAGGTTCAAGCGACTCTTCTGCCTCAGCCTCCTGAGTAGCTGGGATTACAGGCATGCACCACTGCGCCCGGCTAATTTTTGTATTTTTAGTAGAGATGGGGTTTCACCGTGTTGGCCAGGATGGTCTCGATCTCTTCACCTTGTGATCTGCCCGCCTCAGCCTCCCAAAGTGCTGGGGTTACAAGTGTGAGCCACTGCGCCCCACCTACAATAATTTTTTAGAGTAAAACTTGAAATACATAATTATCTCGAGATTAACGTAGAATTTATTTAATAGATTATCTAATAGTCCTAATTTTAGTAGGTCTAGCTCTATTCTTATTGAATTGTATTACCTTATAGTCCCTAAATAAGCCAACTTTAAGAGAAATATAGTAAACTTCCTAGATTTTGAGAAATGTTTGGGTCATTACCTGATGCAAATAATAGACATAGACATGAACAAGTTACAAAAGAGGAATAATGTTTTTGATGTGCATAAAAACTTTTTAAAACTGAATCTTTTAGTACTCACTCTATGTAAATGAGCCTAAGAAACACAATGGGAACCAATAAATTGCAGTTTTCTGCAGCGGAAGATATCTGCAATCACTAGAAGCAGCAGAATCAGAAAAGCCAAAATGGCCTGCGGCAACCTCAGAAAGCAGAAAACAGGCTTGTGTGGACAGAATGCATACTCACTAATAGCAGAATGACAGATTACTTTTTAATGAATATCTGTGACATTAATTCTTGTGCATCAGAACTTGATTTTCATTCTAAACTTTCCCACTATGCAAACATGTATATACAAACAGGCACACACACACCCTCACATTCTTACACTCATGCAAATTCAACCAGATTTTCTGCAGCCAAGATATCTTTAAGTACACCAGATTAAACTAGATAATTTAGGGATTATCTGAATCCACCAGAGCAATTGCTTGTTTACTTTCTCTGTAAATGTAAGATCAGTATTTCCTAGATGTTCCACTGATATCTTAATTACAACTTTCTGATAAACTGCTAGTGAGAAAGAATTTGAAACAGACCCTTTTTCTAGACATATTTTATGACTCTAAAATTTATTTCTATTGTAGAATACAGAAGACATTAACTCATTTGGCAAAAAAGAATCACAAGTTACAAACTTGCAAAAATTAAGTTAATGGTGCAGATAAAGTTGTGAAATTAAATTAACAATGCAGATAAAGTTGTTAAATATCTGAAATTACTAGAATTGAATTCCAGAAACCCCTGACATCTAAGTTAATATATCAAAAAGGTTAAATAATTTAAACAGTTTATATTCCTGGATAACACCTTGATTTCTAGTGTCTTTAAATTATTAAAAACATTTCAGCCAGGTATGGTGGCTCACACCTATAATCCCAGCACTTTTGGGGGCTGAGGTAGGTGCATCACCTGAGGTCAGGAGTTGGAGACCAGCCTGACCAACATGGAGAAACCTTGTTTCTACCAAAAATACAAAAAATTAGCCAGGCATGGTGGTGCATAACGGTAATCCCAGCTACTTGGAAGGCTGAGGCAGGAGAATCACTTGAACCTGGGAGGTGGAAATGGTGGAGAGCTGAGATCATGCCATTGCATTCCAGCCTGGGCAACAAGAGCAAAATTCCATCTCAGAAAAGAAAAAAGAAGATACCATTTCTTTGTAAGTCTGGCTCTGTTTTCAAAGTGAATATTGTTGTAAATCATTTATATTCTTCTCCTCAAATGCTTTACTTCCCATTTTTGTCTTAGGGAATCTGAGCATATCTTGAAAAAAAGGTCTGTGGGAACAATAACCCTTCCAGAGGTTTCTTATGGTTTTGCACAGTTTTGTGATTAAGGAAGGGAATGATCTTAGCAAAATGGCAGAAACATTGACAATTCAAAACTGACACTGAAAGGCATATCTCCAGGTGGAAATGCAAAGCAGAAGTAGAATGATTGAGAATGTGGAAAACAGCACTTGCATAGAACGCTGTTTTGAGCTTTAAGTGTAAAGAATTCCTGCTTTGAATCATTAAGGGATTTTTATGTTATTCATCTGGTGTAACACACAACACAGATAAAGACAGTCAGCAAATGGAAGGTTGTTTTTATTTTACCAAAATCTTATATTATTTTCTAATATTAATTTACTTAGTTCCTGACAACTAAATAACTATTTTGTGCAATGAATGATATTTAATGTTGATGGGTGCAAAGCTTAAGACAAAGAACAAGTAACAAAAATTTCTGCAGCTTGTTACTATTTACAAAGCACAAAATTCAAATGCATTTTTAAATTTAATACTCAAACAACCTTATAAAATTCTTTTTTTTTTTTTAGATGGAGTCTCGCTCTGTCGCACAGGCTGGAGTGCAGTGGCACAATCTCCGCTCACTGCAAACTCCACCTCCCGGGTTCACACTCTTCTCCTGTCTCAGCCTCCCCAGTAGCTGGGACTACAGGAGCCCACCACCACGCCCGACTAATTTTTTTTTTGTATTATTAGTAGAGACAAGGTTTCACCATGTTAGTCAGGATGGTCTCGATCTCCTGACTTCATGATCCACCTGCCTCGGCCTCCCAAAGTGATGGGATTACAGGAGTGAGCCACCATGCCCAGCCATAAAATTCTTAATAAACTGTTTATTCCTTTTTTTTTTTTTTTTTTTTTTGACATGGAGTCTTGCTCTGTCACCCAGGCTGGAGTGCAGTGGCATGATCTTGGCAAACTGCAGTCTCTGCCTCCCAGGTTCAAGTTATTCTCCTGCCTCAGCCACCTGAGTAGCTGAGATTACAGGCATGTACCACCACACCCAGCTAATTTTTGTATTTTTAGTAGAAGCAGCGTTTCACCATGTTGGTCAGGGTGGTCTCAAACTCCTGACCTCATGATCCCCCCGCCTCGACCTCCCAAAGTTCTGAGTCTTTGTTACTGACCTCAATTCCTGGTGGACTGAAGAAAGGAGGTTGAATGTGGAAAGAAAGACAAAGACAAAAGAGTATGTTTGAAAGAAGGGGTCGAGGGCACTTTGCCTCTAGCAGACAAGAGCCCAGATTTTCCACAGCCCTTCATATTTATTGGTAAAAGAGATAGTGAGAAGGGGGATGGAAGAAGAGGTCATTTGCTCAGTCCAGAGTAGGCTTGCAAGACTGCATTCCTTGAACAATAGGCTCTAGATGTCCCAGTAGATAACCTCAAGGAGCCCAGCACCAGGGAGTGAACACCCTCAGCAAACCTTCTGGTGGCAGGCACAGTTGTGAGTTTGTTCACATCCTGCATTCATGACAAAGAGTTTGCTGTTTGATCATATAGCCTCTAGTGGAATGCTGAGTTGGTCACAATCCCTTTGGCCTTTTTGGCTCCCAACCTCTCCCACTTTGTGTTTATGTATTAATTAAAAGAATATAAGGCCAGGCTGGGCAGCTCTCATTTTCCAATTGACGTTCCATCTGATTTTACAGACTATGAACAAAAGACAGAGACAAAACAATATTATTCCAAGAACTACATACAAGATGTTAACATGGTGCTTTAGATAGGTCCGAGGGTTGAGGCTCTCCAGGCCTTGCTGGAATTCGGTCCAGTCTTCTAAAGAAGGCTGAAACTCTTGAGTTTGCCTATTTAAATAAGAATTTTGTTTTGTAATTCACCAATATCAAAGGTGATGTTGGATGTGAAAGCTCCCTGCAAATGGGCTTTCACAAGGTCCCATGGATACTCACTTTGGTTATGTTCTAAGTTGGTTACACAAATATGAGTGTGATTAAAATGACAACGCAATTGCTGCTGCAATTGCAAGCTTTGTACTTGTTCTCCTAACCATAGAACCATGAATTTTAACACTGCCACTTCAGTTTGTAACTCAGTGTTAATTTTATTCTGAAGTAGCCATGCTTTGTCAGCTGTGCACATCCAGTTCTCCACATACTGAGCTGTTTGACTAGAACTATGCAAAGCTACAGAGGACATCACAACAGAAGTTATTAGTGTGACCAAGGAAACAATAGTGAAAATTATCATGCCTAAGGCTCTATGGACATGATGAGTAAGCTGAGTTAGAAGAAGTTTCACAAAATGCAAAGCAGGTGTGAGAGTACAAGACTTGGACAGACTGACAGGAATCTATAGCCCAGGGATGTGATCTAAAATCATCAAAGTAGAGACACTATGTGTTTGCAATGTGCTATGATTAATGCAGTGATATAATTGGCAAGATTTACAGGTCAGTTGGGTATTGTTTACCTGGAGCTAGTCCTTCTTAGCTGCCAAAAAAAATAAGGATTAAAAACACAAACTGTAGACCAGGCACAATGGCTCACACTTGTAATCCCAGCACTTTGGGAGGAAGAGGCACGTGGATCATGATGTCAGGAGTTCGAGACCATCCTGGCCAACATAGTGAAACCCCATCTCTACTAAAAATACAAAAATTAACTGGGTGTGCTGGCACATGCTTGCAGTCCCAGCTACTTGGGAAGCTGAGGTGGGAGAACTGCTTGAACCTGGGAGGCAGAGGTTGCAGTGAGCTGAAACCATGCCATTGCACTCCAGCCTGGGTGACACAGTGAGACTCTGTCTCAAAAAAAAAAACAAACAAACAAAAAAAGAAAAACAAACAACAACAAAAAAAACTGGAAGTTGAGTGGTGATATTCTTTGCAAATGCAACATTAAGACTGTGTCATTTACTATTGCTATTATTGGATAATATTCCAACCCAGATGTTGCCATTCATAAATGGGAGTGCTGCCTTCCATATCATCTCTTGAATTGGTCCTTTCCTCCCTAGATAATGCCACTGAGGAAGAGGCGGGCTAAAGCCTGCTCCATGTCAAGCAATCTGGGTTGCAGACTGGGATTGGATTCCAGTGTTATATAAAGAAGAAGAATTAAAAGCTTGCCACCAATGCCAGCAAAGTGTGTGCCATGATTTCTGATTTTCATCTTTTCCATCTAATTGACCTTTAGGTCCCCAATCCATAATGTCTCCAGTTAACATAAATTGTTTTCTAGCCAGTGGGCCAAGACACTGGGTCCAAGGAGGGGGGTAGGAACTATCAAAGGGAATCCATTCCATATAGCAGCACAATTAGGACAACTGGGCCACGAATGTTTGGTTAGCCCACCAGTTACATTAATAGAACCAAGACTTAATAAGTACATGATTTTTCTATAGTGACTCAACCATATTTGAGCTTGAATTGTAAGACACCTATGGTTGAGTGACATCTTTGTGGTGATACACATGAGGAGTCCTTCCAGTGGAGTGATATAATTAATGACATTAATCTGAGAGTCTAACTGTTCTATGTTAGGGGGAGTTAGGGGTCCTGAAGCCCATGCTCCTTGATCATGATAAATCTCAGGAGGAGTGTCACTCCAAAGTATAGGTCATACTGCTGGGGAATTGGGAACATATGCCCAATATGTTTTTGCCTCTGCACAGGGAAAACGTACCGCACAGGACATTATGGCTAACATGGCCATGGACATATAATTAGGGGTTTTTGTCTGCTTTTGATGCTCCAGTAGTTTCTCAGCTTCCTGCATGGTTTTCTTGAGTTGCCCGCAGGTTATGGGGTTGATGTCATCGTGACTCTGGTTGGCCTTCTCTCTGTCTTCGCACTCAGGCTCAGCTGGCTCATGGCTCATACCAGGGGGCCAAGCCCATGGTTGGCCACCCTGGGTTCCTCCAGTCTCCCATTCCGTGGTCTCATGCACCTTGAGGGCACCCACACAGTTTGTCCATCTCCTGTAAAATCACAAGTATACCCTTGTCTTCTCATCAGTAAATCCACTGGATCTTTCCATTGTCCTTCTGGGGATTTCCATAACACTTTCGGATAAACTTTCCTCTTTTCCTCTAATATTTGCCAATGTCTTTCTGCTGGAGCCTTACCATCTGTACCAGGAGTCAAAAAATTTAAACTAAATAAGGCTAAATGTAGTTTTGATTGAGGTGGTAGTTGGCCTCCTATACCCCCTTTTTGTGTTTTCAACATGTGTTGTAATGTTTGATGTGCCTGCTCTATAATGCCTTGTCCTCTAGGATTATAAGGAATTCTTGTTTTATGGGTTATAGCCCAAAGTTGTAAGAAATTTTGAAAAGCATGACTAGTATAAGCAGGTCCATTGTCAGTTTTTAATTGTTTATGTATCCCCATATGAGCAAAGGATGACAATGTCACTGTACATGACCAATTGTCTCACCTGTTTGGCACGTATCACGCAGCATATGAGAATAAGTGCCTATAGTCACAGAAATATAGCTAAGCTTACCAAAGGTTGCTATGTGTATAAAATCCATTCGCCAAATTTCATTTGGAGCCAAACATCATGGGTTACAGCCTTCTATAGGTGTGGCTCCAGGGACATGCTGGCAAGTAGGACAGGCTTGTATTATAGCCCTAGCTTGGCTGCGAGATAAATGGAACATGCGCGTAAGGGCAGAAGTATTTTGGTGCAGTAGCACTTGCTGAAATACAGAACCAATCAATTTATCTGCTTCATCATTCCCTAGGGATAATGGTCCAGGAAGTTGTGTGTGAGAATAAATATGAGAAATATGAAAAGGAGCTGCACAAGAATGAATACCTTGTTGAAATCTTAAAAATAAATTAAGCAGTTCCAGGTCTAGTGTACTTTTAATTGTAGCAGTTTCTAAGCAACTGGCTACATTTACAACATAAGCTGAATCACAGACAGTGTTGACAGGATCTGAAGCTGTGAGCTGTAAAACCTGAATGACTGCAATTAACTCTGAGCATTGAGCTGAAACCCCAGAGGTCATTAATGGTTCAGTATGTTTAGGTCCATAGATAGTGGCACAGCCTTTGCGAGAGCCATCAGTAAAATAATTCTGGCCACTTGGAATAGGCTTGTGTTGAGTAATCACAGGAAGAATGAGAGAATGCATTTTATAAAACTGCAAAATTTTGTTTGAGGGATAATGACTTTCTATTATTCCCACAAAATCCGCAAAAGCAGTTTGCCATGCAATTGACATTTCCCAGGCTGTGGCCTGTTGCTGGGAGTCTAAAGGAACAATAATTTTGTCAGACCCATATCCCGTAAGCATTTTTGACCTATGCCTGTCTCTAGTCACCATTTGTGTAATTAAAGAAAGATAAACTTGCCAGGTATTGACTGTTTGATTAGGTAGAAAGAGCCATTCTATTACTGTTACAGACTTGTCTATGAACTGGCCCAAAAGTCCTGTTGGAGAGTGGGGGATAGGAAGAATAAACAAAAACAAAGGTTTTTGCAGTTGTAGCCGTGAGGCATGTCTCTTCTGTAACATTTGCTCTACAAGCCATAACTCAGCTTCTGTCTCTTTAGTTCATTGCCACGGGGAATTTAAAGAAGAATCTCCTTGTAGGGTTTGGTAAAGATGTGTAAGTTGATAGGTACCAATACCTAACATTGGTCAGAACGAATTAATATCTCCTAATAATTGTTGAAAATCATTTAAAGTCTGTAACCTGTCTTTACAGAGAACTACTTTCTGAGGCCATACACTCCTCTCTGTAACAATAGTTCCTAAGTATTGGTATGGGGAAGTTGTTTGTACCTTCTCTGGAGCAATTTTGAGATTCCAATTAACAAGAGCTCACTTTACTTCTCTGAATAATTGATGCAATATTTGATCTGTAGGAGCGGCCAAAAGAATATCATCCATAAAATGAATGATGTAAGCAGTAGGAAACATATTCCGAGGCTCCTTTAATGCCTGTCCTACAAAATGCTGACATAGCATAGGACTGTTAAGCATGCCTTGGGGTAAAACTATCCATTGATAATGAGAAACAGGTTCTCTTTGATTAATAGAAGGCACTGAGGAGGCAAATTGAGGCTTATCCTTCTCATGTAAGGGTATGGTAAAGAAACAATCCTTAAGATCTATTAATAGCCTCTGGAGATGGTAAACCTTCCTGTAAGGTGCCCATCGGTTTAATTTTTGCATTAATAGTTCTCAAATCATACAGCAGTTGCCATCTTCCGGGCCTTTTTGGAATAAGGTCCTGTGTCCAATTGTTCTTTTACTAGCTGCTGATGTTGCATCAGCTTCTCCTGAGATAGGGGCCATTGATCCACCCATATGGATTTGTCACTAAGCCATTCTAATGGTAAAGCAGAGGGTGGAGGAGAAATATCAATGACCTCCATCAGAAATCCTGACGTTCTAGCCCTTTTCTATCTGTTTTTCCAGTTATTGATATCGGGTTAGAGTTTCCTTGTAGGAACCTCCCCAAACCTTTTCCATTCTGATATCCCATGTTCTTCAACATTTTAAATCCTTGGTCATCAAAGTTTTCATTTGTAAGTCTCATATCCCATGCTGTAAGTCTCAATCCCATAAATTGATAGCTATATTTGCAACATAGGGCTGAAAAGTACATGACTGTCCATCCAGACCAAGACAAGGTAAAATCTCAACACTGTGTTGAACACTTTGTGCTGTTCCTATTCCCACTAGGGATGTAGAAGTTCATTGCAAGGGTCAGGACGGGAGCCATTTGTCTTTAGATATTACTGACACATCAGCTCCCGTATCCATAAGCCCATAAAATTTATGTCCTTTAATTTATACTACACAGGTGGATCTATTAGAGGCTATGGGTTGGGTTAGATAGATTTCCCATGTGACTGTGCTTCCCAAACCCTTTATTTCCTCATTTCTCCTTTCATGGAGAAGGGTGTAATTTATAGGGAATAAGCAATAATTGAGCAATATGTTCTCCCGGTTCAAAAGCCCAAAAATCTTGTGACATTAAAACTACTTGAATTTCTCCTTCATAATCAGAGTCAACAACTCCTGGGACTACACTAATGCCCTGTAAGTTAAGACAGCTTTTGCCTAAAATTAGTCTCATGTATCCTGCTGGTAAAGGTCCCCAAATGCCAGTGGCATTCTTGGTGGGTTTGTCTTCCCCAGTTAATGTAACCCTTTCTCTGGCTGTGGGATCTAATCTGGCACTTCCTGGTGTTCCTGGGGTGAGGGAATCAATGTGCCTCTGGGAACCCCTCCCTGAAATGGGGTTGTGGTCTGAACTGGGAATGCCTTCATTGTTTGAGGGGCCCGGGTCCAGGCCCCTGTCTCATTTGCCAACAGGGGGTCCCATTCTGATGAAATTTTGAGTGGCACTGATTAGCCCAGTGATTTCCTTTGTTACAGCGAGGACAAAGTCCTGGTGTTTTTTCCACTGGTGGGGGAACTGCATTGTAAGATCCTTTCTGTCCTGAGATCTGGTGGCATTCCTTTTTAAAATGTCCAGTTTTTCCACAATTATAACATTTTCCCATTTTAGGGTTTGACTCTTGGCTCCTTTTAGATTTGTCAACAGCTAAATTAGCCATTGCTGCACTAACACTGCAGATCATTGAAGTTCAGTTCCTACATCCTGACAAGCTCTGAGAAAATTTCCCAAGGTTTCATACACCTCACAGTTGCCAGTGAGTGTTTACAATCCACATTTGCATTCTCAAAGGCTAGAGTTAAGGTTAGCATTTCTGCAGCCGCAGTATGAGGAATCTGATGCTTCACTGCCTCTTGTAATCTTGAAAGAAATTGTGCACAGGGTTCCTATGACCCTCGCATAATATGTAAAAATGATTGTACTGGGACTCTCTCTTCAGGAATTGTGGCCCAGGTGTGCTTAACAGCCTGTGCACACTGCTGATAAGCAGCATCTGGGAGTGCCATTTGACTTTCCGGGTCCAAATAAGGGCCATTACCTAACAGCATATCCTCTGTAATATCTGTGTCCAACAACATGATTCTCTCTAGCCTTGTCTGCACACATTTCTTGCCAATTTAAATTCCATGTCAGACATGTGCTAACAGACCAGCAAGTTCACGCCAAGATGCATAGCACCAAACACAGATTCTAACAATCCTAAAGTGAATGGGCTCTGTATGCCATTATTTTTTTTTTTTTTTTTTTTTTTGGCATTTTTATATATTTTTTTTTTTATTTCTGAAGTATTTATTGATCATTCTTGGGTGTTTCTCGGAGAGGGGGATATGGCAGGGTCATAGGATAATAGTGGAGAGAAGGTCAGGAGATAAACACATGAACAAAGGTCTCTGGTTTTCCTAGGCAGAGGACCCTGCGGCCTTCTGCAGTGTTTGTGCCCCTGAGTACTTGAGATTAGGGAGTGGTGATGACTCTTAAAGAGCATGCTGCCTTCAAGCATCTGTTTAACAAAGCACATCTTGCACCACCCTTAATCCATTTAACCCTGAGTTGACACAGCACATGTTTCAGAGAGCAGGGGGCTGGGGGAAAGGCCATAGATCAACAGCATCCCAAGGCAGAAGAATTTCTCCTAGTCAGAACAAAATGGAGTCTCCTATGCCCACCCCTTTCTACACAGACACAGCAACAATCTGATCTCTCCTTCCTTTCCCCACACTTCCTCCCCTTCTCTTCAACAAAACCGCCATCGTCCTCATGGCCCACTCCCGATGGTCGCTGTCTCTTCGGAGCTGTTGGGTACACCTCCCAGACAGGGCAGCCGGGCAGAGGCGCTCCTCACCTCCCAGACAGGGCGGCTGGGCAGAGGCGCCCCTCGCTTCCCAGACGGGGCCGCCCGGGCAGAGGCGCTCCTCAGTTCCTCCCAGACCGGGTGGCAGCCGGGCAGAGGCGCTCCTCACCTCCCAGACGGGGCGGCCGGGCAGAGGCGCTCCTCACTTCCCCGACGGGGCGGCCGAGCAGAGGCGCTCCTCACTTCCCAGAGGGGGCGGCCGAGCAGAGGCGCTCCTCACTTCCCAGAGGGGGCGGCCGGGCAGAGGCGCTCCTCACTTCCCAGACGGGGCGGCCGGGCAGAGACGCTCCTCACTTCCTCCCAGATGGGGTGGCGGCCAGGCAGAGGCGCTCCTCACCTCCCAGACAGGGCGGCCGGGCAGAGGCGCTCCTCACTTCCCAGACTGGGCGGCCGGGCAGAGGCGCTCCTCACCTCCTAGACGGGGCGACCAGGCAGAGGCGCTCCTCACTTCCCAGACGGTGTGGCGGCCGGGCAGAGGTGCTCCTCCCTTCCCAGATGGGGCAGCCAGGCAGAGGCGCTCCTCACTTCCCAGACGGTGTGGCGGCCGGGCAGAGGTGCTCCTCCCTTCCCAGATGGGGCAGCCAGGCAGAGGCGCTCCTCACTTCCCAGACGGTGTGGCGGCCGGGCAGAGGTGCTCCTCCCTTCCCAGATGGGGCAGCCAGGCAGAGGCGCTCCTCACTTCCTCCCAGACGGGGTGGCGGCCAGGCAGAGGCGCTCCTCACTTCCCAGAGGGGGCGGCCGGGCAGAGGTGCTCCTCACTTCCTCCCAGACGGGGTGGCAGCCGGGCAGAGGCACTCCTCACCTCCCAGACGGGGCGGCCGGGCAGAGGTGCTCCTCATCTCCCAGACGGGGCAGCCGGGCAGAGGTGCTCCTCACTTCCTCCCAGACGGGGTGACGGCCGGGCAGAGGCACTCCTCACCTCCCAGACGGGGCGGCCGGGCAGAGGCGCTCCTCACCTCCCAGACGGAGTGGTCAGGCAGAGGCGCTCCTCACTTCCCATATGGGGTGGAGGCCGGGCAGAGGCGCTCCTCACTTCCCATATGGGGTGGCGGCCGGGCAGAGGCGCTCCTCACTTCCCAGATGGGGCAGCCGGAGAGAGGTGCTCCTCACTTCCTCCCAGACGGGGTGGCAGCCGGGCAGAGGCGCTCCTCACCTCCCAGACGGGGTGGCCGGGCAGAGGCGCTCCTCCCTTCCCAGACGGAGTGGCCAGGCAGAGGCGCTCCTCACCTCCCAGAGTGGGCGGCCGGGCAGAGGTGCTCCTCACTTCCTCCCAGACGGGGTGGCGGCCAGGCAGAGGCGCTCCTCACTTCCTCCCAGACGGGGTGGCGGCCAGGCAGAGGCGCTCCTCACCTCCCAGACGGGGCGGCCGGGCAGAGGCACTCCTCACCTCCCAGAGTGGGCGGCCGGGCAGAGGCGCTCCTCACTTCCCAGAGTGGGCGGCCGGGCAGAGGCGCTCCTCACTTCCCAGAGTGGGCGGCCGGGCAGAGGCGCTCCTCACTTCCCATAGGGGGTGGCAGCCGGGCAGAGGCGCTCCTCACTTCCCAGATGGGGCAGCTGGGCAGAGGTGCTCCTCACTTCCTCCCAGACGGGGTGGCGGCCAGGCAGAGGCGCTCCTCACCTCCCAGACGGGGCGGCCGGGCAGAGGCACTCCTCACCTCCCAGACGGGGCGGCTGGGCAGAGGCGCTCCTCACCTCCCAGAAGGGGCGGCTGGGCAGAGGCGCTCCTCACTTCCCATATGGGGTGGCAGCCGGGCAGAGGCGCTCCTCACTTCCCAGACGGGGTGGCGGCCAGGCAGAGGCGCTCCTCACTTCCCAGATAGGGCAACAGGGCAGAGGCGCTCCTCACTTCCTCCCAGACGGGGCGGCCGGGCAGAGGTGCTCCTCATCTCCCAGACGGGGCAGCCGGGCAGAGGCGCTCCTCACTTCCTCCCAGACGGGGTGGCAGCCGGGCAGAGGCGCTCCTCACATCCCAGATGATGGGCGGCCGGGCAGAGGCGCTCCTCACTTCCCAGATAGGGCGGCCGGGCAGAGGGGCTCCTCACATCCCAGACGATGGGCGGCCAGGCAGAGACGCTCCTCACTTCCTAGACGGGGTGGCGGTGGGGCAGAGGCTGTAATCTTAGCACTTTAAGAGGCCAAGGCAGGAGGCTGGTAGGTGGAGGTTGCAGAGAGCCGAGATCACACCACTGCACTCCAGCCTGAGCACCATTGAGCATTGAGTTAGCGAGACTCCGTCTGCAATCCCAGCACCTCGGGAGGCCGCGGCAGGCAGATCACTCGAGGCCAGGAGCTGGAGACCAGCCCGGTCAACACGGCGAAACCCCGTCTCCACCAAAAATACAAAAACCATTCAGGCATGGCGGCGCGCGCCTGCAATCCCAGGCACTGGGCAGGCCAAGGCAGGAGAGTCACAGGAGCCCGAGGCAGGGAGGTTGCAGCAAGCCGAGATCCCGGCAGTACAGTCCAGCTTCGGCAACAGAGGGAGACCGAAAAAAGAAGGAGAGGGAGACCGAAAAAAGGGGAGAGGGAGAGGGAGAGGGAGAGGGAGAGGGAGAGGGAGAGGGAGAGGGAGAGGGAGAGGGAGAGGGAGAGGGAGAGGGAGAGGGAGAGGGAGAGGGAGAGGGAGAGAGAGCTGTATGCCATTATTTACCACACTCACTTTTAATTCCTTCAACCACTTAAACTCTAGTGGAGTGCATTCATTAACAACCTGCTGTGGATTGTTTGGATCAGGCCTTATGGAAATAGGAAAAGTGCAAGGTCCTAAGGGCTCTCCAGCCATGGCAGCAGAGTGTGAAGTTCTTTGTATTGGGGTCTCTATTTCTTCTGCCAAAGGATGTGGTATAGATGTTTCTGCAACTGGAGGAGGCAGTAAAGGCCAATTTTTGTCCTTCCTCTCCTGTTTTTTATTTTCAACTGGTGCTGTGGGTGGGAGAACAGATTCTTTCAGATTTTTAGACTAAGCCTGCTGTCCTGCAGAATAATAGGGAGATAATGGCAGAAATACAGTATGAATTAAACTCCAAGTGGGAAAAACAGAAGAATCAACTTTAAGACCCTTTTGATGAGCCCCTTTTAATCCTTTGGCTGGTCTGTCCCAATTTTCCACATCAAGAGTGCCTGCCTGTGGAAACCATGGGTTATGTGTAATAACCTTTTGTGGCTTCTGCAGGAGGTTAGTTAGTGTCTGCAAATTAACCTGAGCTCCAGACTGTCTCAACAGAACTTTAAGCAACCGCACATAATGTTCTTCTTCAACAGACAAGTTCTACCCCGTTACCCTGATTCAGAAAACTTCCCGTTCCCAGCATTTCTTTAAAGCACTCCTCCCAGTACTTCTTTAAAGCACTCCTCCCAGTACTTCTTTAAAGCACTCCTCCCAGTACTTCTTTAAAGCACTCCTCCCAGTACTTCTTTAAAGCACTCCTCCCAGTACTTCTTTAAAGCACTCCTCCCAGTACTTCTTTGGGGCACTGATCAGTACCTCTTTAGGGCACTGACCTTATATCCACTTCTGGCAAACTTATCCCAGGGTCCCTGTTTGTCTTATCAATTTTAGTTCCTCTGCTCCAGCAGAACTTCTTCGTTCATGTCCTCAAAGTGCCTGTGTTTAGATGCCACTTGTTGACATCCTTGAAGTCCCTATTCTGGGTCGCCACTTGTTACCTGCAGGGACCTTGGGGGACTGAACAAAAGGGGGTGAATGTGGGAATAAAGACAAAGACAAAAGAGTATGTTTGGAAAAGGGGTCAGGAGGCACCTTGCCTCTAGTAGATAATGGCTCAGACTTTCCACAGCCCTTCATATTTACTGGTAAAAGAGATAGCAAGAAGTGGGGTGGAAGAAGAGATCAGCTGCTTGGTTCAGAGTAGGCTTGCAAGACTGCATTCCTCATACAATAGGCTCTAGATGTCCCAGTAGATAACCTCAAGGAGCCTGGTGCCAGGGAGTGACCACCCTCAGCAAACCTTCTGGCAGCAGGCACAGTCGTGTGTTTGCTCACGTCCTGCATTCATGACAAACAATTTGCTGTTTGATCATATGGCCTCCAGTGGAATGCTGTGTTGGTCATGATCACTTTGGCCTTTTCAGCTTCCAAAAGGTCTTTATTCTATTTTATATGTGGTTCAAAGAGTTTAAGTGGATTTTCTGGGTTTTTTTTTTTTTAATTAATAGAAAAACCAGGCCGGGTGTGGTGGCTCACACCTGTAATCCCAGCATTTTGGGAGGCCGAGGTGTATCGATCACAAGGTCAGGATATCAAGACCATCCTGGCCAACATGGTGAAACCCCGTCTTTACTAAAATACAAAAAACTAGCCAGTGCAGTGGTGCATGCCTATAGTTCCAGTTACTCAAGAGGCTGAGGCAGGGGAATTGCTTGAACCCTGGAAGCAGAGGTTCCAGTGAGCCAAGATCGTGCCACTGCACTCCAGCTTGGTGACAGAGCAAGACTCCATATCAAAAAAACAAAACAAAACAGAACCAGTTTTTAGATTATCCAAAAGTTGAGATAGAAATCCAAATTTGTTAAGTAACGTTTTATGTTTTCATTTAAATTGGCAAATTAGATAATTATCATGAGAACAGCTAACATTAAAATTACTATTTGATGATTGCTATTTTTTAATATATTACATATTTTGTTGTGTGTGTGTTTAAGAAAAAGTTTTGTTACTTCTCACAGGAGCGTTCCTGAAAAAAGGTGCTTTCTAAAGTTACAAACCCATGTAGCATCATCTCTTTCTTTTTCTTTTTTTTGAGAAGGAGTCTTGCTCTGTCACCAGGCTGGAGTGCAGTGGCACAATCTCGGCTCACTGTAACCTCTGCCTCCTGGGTTCAAGCGATTCTCCTGCCTCATCCTCCTGAGTAGCTGGGACTACAGGTGCGAGCTACAATGCCCAGCTAATTTTTATACTTTTAGTAGAGACAGGGTTTCACCATGTTGGCCAGAATGGTCTCGATCTCTTGACCTTGTGATCCACCTGCCTCAGCCTCCCATAGTGCTGGGATTACAGGCATGAGCCACTGCACCCAATCATTTCTAACACCTCCTATGAGAACGTTTGTTTTTCTACATCCACACATTCTGCAACCAAAATTTTGTATGAAGTAACACAGCTAAGGCTAAACATAGAAAATCAAGATTTATGTTTCAGAGGTTTCCTAGAATATTGGAATTGCAATAGAAATGGGTGGGACAAGAGCCAAAAAGCAGCATTTCTGGATATTTTGGTTTTTCATCCACTGATCTACAAGGTAAGCTCAATAAACTCCTTGAAATAATTTTTTTTTTTTTTTTTGAGACAGAGTCTCGCTCTGTCGCCCAGGCTGGAGTGCAGTAGTGTGATCTCTGCTCACTGCAAGCTCCGCCTCCTGGGCTCAGGCCATTCTCCTGCCTCAGCCTCCTGAGTAGCTGGGACTACAGTTGCCCACCACCACACCCAGCTAATTTTTTGTATTTTTACTAGAGACAGGGTTTCACCGTGTTAGCCAGGATGGTCTTGATCTCCTGATGTTTGATCTGCCTGCCTCAGCCTCCTGAAGTGCTGGGATTACAAATGTGAGCCACCGCACCCAGCCTTGAAATAATTCTTGATGTATGGAACAAAGTGTTCCAGCTATGAGATAAGTTATTGGCTCCTGGTTTAGAGGATTCACCACATCTTCTGTGATAGAAACCTAAGCTCTTAGGGTATGGTCTCACAGGTGGCAACATAACTGATTCCTTTAAGGGTATGTTTTGGATGATGCGGGCAATCACAAAACCAATAAATCTTACAGGCTGCAGCCTATTGTGACACTTCTTTTTTTTGTAAAATAAGGTCTGTCATCAGTGGCAATAATATGTACAAAATCAGGACAGAGAATAAAGACTCAGCAAATGCAACTAATTTGATGCAAGGAGAAGCATAATAGAGGAATATCAGTATTCAAATGTGTGTCAATTCTAGTGATAAAAATTTTTTTACCACCTCTAGGAAAAAGTGGAAAGAATATTACTACAATTCTACCAGGAATTTGATGGGTCTAATCAAGGTAGCTCACCTTTCCAGGATTTCAGCATTGGTAATTATTGGCAATCTTGGTGCTCATTTGCATCAGTGGCCAGTATCAGTAAAGGAAAGTCCATGTTCTTGAACTCATGCAAAATCTTCTCCCTCCTACCATGTCCACATTGTCTTCCATGGACCCATTAAGCAAACATTGTGAAAGGTATGGAAAAAGCCTCATATCCAAAGCCCAGTCAGCCATTTGGCCATATAGATGTATATGTATGTATATATATACATATATACGTATATGTATATATATGTGTATATATATACATACATATACATATATATGTATATATGTATATATACACATATATTTTATACATGTATATATACATATATACATATATGTATATATACATGTATATATGTGTATATATGTATATATATGTGTATACACATATATACGTATATATACACGTATATATATATATGTGTGTGTATATATATATTTTATTTTTTGAGATGGAGTCTTGCTCTGTCACCAGGCTGGAGTGCAGTGGTGCCATCTTGGCTCACTACAACCTCCGACTCCCTGATTCAAGCAATTCTCCTGCCTCAACCTCCCAAGTAGCTGAGATTACAGGCACGCACCACCACGCCCAGATAAATTTTCTATTTTTAGTAGAGATAGAGTCTCAACATGTTGGCCAGGATTGTCTCTATCTCCTGAACTCATGATCCACCTGCTTCAGCCTCCCAAAGTGCTGGGATTACAGGCGTGAGTGACTGCACCTGGCCCTGTTAGTCCTATTATTGGTAGCTTCTCATACTCACAAAAAGCATTCATATAGGAAATAAATATTCCCATGTTCATTCCAACCGGTCAGTCATATAACTCATTGCAGACTCATTATTGCTGAATCTTTTGTTTATATCAAAGTCTTTCCAGTTCCAGACTTACGGCCATTAGCAATAAATACATGCAGATGCCTATCTTTAAATGATGTAAACAAAAACATATACGTTGTTCAAATTTCTGCCATTTGGAAGGCTATCTCTTCCCCAGGTTTTTTTTTTTTCAGGGCCAAATAACTACCAGCTTAAATTATACTGGAAATAGCATTTGTACAGAATCATCTGTGGATAGGTAAACTATTTCCCCCATTGGTTACCTGTTAATAAGAAACACCAATAGGGCTTCAGTTGTGGGTTGAGAGAAAGGTGGCAATGCATGGAGGTAGGTGCCATGGAGGTCTGAGTCACCTCTACATGCAACTTTTTTATGCCTATAGCATGTGCTTCAGCTTGATGGCCTATAGACCAGTGTTTCTTACTTGTATACAGCACCTGTGTATACCATGCTATTTTCCAGTAGATCTCATAACATGCAATTCATAATGGGTATTTCAGGTCTTGTTACATCATATCCCATGATCAGTTGTTCAATCTCTAAAGAAGTGCAGTGGCAAGCCAAGACCTATTTCCAATACATGTTTGTTGAAAATAGATTTTTTTTTTACATCCCTGGAATTCTGCACTGTGGTTGTCAGCTGGGCTTGCCAACTGTCAGTTCTGCAGCAGGTCACAGCACCGTGACCTACTGCAGATGCTCCAGCTCCATCCTGTGTCCTTTACTGCAGAGCTGCCTTCCCTCCAGCCACACCAGCTGCAGAGCTGCCTCTTGCTCTGGGCTTCAGTAAAGATAGGCAGCTTTCTGAGTCACTCTGTACATGTGTTGAAGCAGCATTCTCTAATGTGGCATATTTTGTCTCCAAAATGTAAAAAGATTAACAACGGTTGTGCCCCTTTTGCAGAAATAGGTGATTTCAGGTCCATGAGCTTTTCTTACACGTTGAATAGGCTGTCTTGACAATCTGCAGACCAGAGCCCCTAGAGATTGACCTGGTGCATTCATCTCTGCAGTGGCAAACCAAGTGAATTCAGTTGAGATATAACAGAAATTCAGATCTTTAGTCTAATGTCAGAGCAGCAGAAGTGATGTGTTCTTCACTCTGTCTGGAATGCTCTCATCTGAAATACAGACATGGCTCTTTTATTTATTTTGGGTCACTGTTCAGATTTTCTGAGCCTGAGACTTTCATTTAGAAAATGACACACCACTATCACTCTCCAAGTCTTTTACCTTGATTTTTGCTTTTCTTATATAATCATATGGGTGGATGGTGTATATGTAGATATTTATTGTGTGTATATATATTTATATATAAATTTATATATAAATATCTACATATACACACACACATATCAATTTGCTGTGGTTATTTATTTATATTCTTGTCACCCCAAAATAAAAATTCTTTTTACATAGAAACCCAAGTTTATTTTAATTTTGTTCTACCTATTCTGAAATCCTCAGCTCCCAAAATAATGCATGGTACACAATAGGAGCTCAATAGACAAAAAAATCCAGTTTTGAATAAAATTATCATAATCATTACAGAAGGTGAAGAGGCAGCAGGCATGCTTCACTTGGCTAGAGCAGGAGGAAGAGAGTTGGGGGAGGAGGGAGGTGCCACACACTTTCTAACAACTAGATCTTGAGATAACTCTATCTTGAGAACCGCACCAGAAGGAGAAATTCACCTCCATGGTTCATTTACCTCCTACCAGGCCCCACCTTAAACATTGGGGATTACAATTTGGCAAGAGATTTTGGCAGGGACACATATCCAAACCATATTACCATCAAATATAAAAGCTAGAATACACTTATTTTTAGACATCCAAGGTCTTTAAAAATGTACCTAACATGCACACTCTCTGGATACCAGGATGCAAACTGTCTGTGGAATCAGCAAGCAAAACAAGAGCAGAACCAAACAGAAGGAGACTCAGAGACAGGGAAGCCATTTGAGGGAGTAAGGAGGGGAGGCTTAGGTCACAGCTTTACACTCTTAAGAGAGAAATCAAATCAGAGGAGGAAGAAGTCAGGCTGCAGGACAGATGTCCGCAGGGAAAGAAAAAATGTAACCCAGAGATAATTTAAAGTGCTATAAACAAAAGAAAAACAATTTTGGGGCAAGTGTAAGCTAAGTGGTAGTATTTTAGCAAAACTTAGCAATAGGCAAAAAGAAAATCAAACTAATATAAAGTGAAATAACTATTTAATTCAAGAAATAAATTTGTATTAAAAATGTAATAAAAGGCTGGGTGCGGTGGCTCATTCCTATAATCCCAGCACTTTAGGAGGCCGAGGTAGGCAGATCATTTGAGGTCAGGAGTTCGAGACCAGCCTGACCAACATGGTGAAACCCCATCTTTACTAAAAATACAAAAGAATTAGCCAGGAATGGTGGCCCGCACCTGTAATCCCAGCTACTTGGGAAGCTGAGGTAGGAGAATCACTTGAATTTGGGAAGCAGAGGTTGCAGCAAGCCCAGATCGCACCTCTGTACTCTAGCCTGGGTGACAGAGCAAAACTCTGTCTCAAAAAGGAAAAAAAAAGTAATAAAATCATAGTATACTGCTTGGGTGTTTGTTAAATAATAATTAATTAATCACCTTACAGCATTCGCTGACTACAAGTATAGGTAAAAATAATGCTATTAGTATTCTGAATTGCTAGAATGGTGGGGAAGGGCAGTTAACACAAAAGTGGTTTCCAAGTATCTTTCAGTATTAAAGGGCAGTTTTTAGAGTTTATATGGTTTAAGGTCAAATAGATGAGGAAAAAATTAACTGAAAGGAGAAAAACTAAACTTTACAAAAAAAAACTCTTCATATTTATTACGTTCATTAAAATAATAATTTTCTCAAGAATAAATCTCAAGAATTAGCAAATTGAGGGTCCTAAAAGTAACAGATGCTGTGAAACTGGATGCTCTAAAACCAAGTATACAAAATCTCAGGAAACTAAGCTTCTCAATGAAAAACTTGATTTCACATGCAAGCCAACTAGAAAAAAAGAAAATACAGCTTTTACCATCAACTGAAGGTACTAATAAGGAGGGGAACAAAGAAAAACTGCTTTATATGTCTGCTAGTTTACGTACCTAAAAAGTAGAGATTAGGGATTAATTTCATCACATTGTTTACAAAAATTTGTAATTTGGCCGGGTGCAGTGGCTCGCGTCTGTAATCCCAGTACTTTGGGAGGCTGAGGTGGGCAGATCACCTGAAGTCAGGAGTTCGAGACCAGCCTGGCCAACATCATGAAACCCCATCTCTACTAAAAATACAAAAATTAGCTGGGCGTGGGGGCATATGCCTGTAATCTCAGCCACCCAGGAGGCTGAGGCAGAAGAATTGCTTGAACCCGGGAGGCAGAGGCTGTAGTGAGCTGAGATCACACCACTGGATGCCAGCCTGGGCAGCAGAGCAAGACTCCATCTCGAAAAAAATATATATAATTCATTTAACCTGATTATACCTGCTTAGCATAATACCAATATTTACTACATAATACATTTAGGCCTATTTCCACAAATATTATTTGGGACATCTCTTATTATAAAGTCTATGAACACAGTAGAAGACAATGAAAATGTTTATTCACTGAGTTTTACAGTATTTCAGGTATCTTTACCTAGAGTATTAAACCTAATATTTCTAAACCAAAATCTAACCTATAAAAAATCAACTTAAATTTTTTTTTAGATTTTGATGAAAATATAATCCTGGAATATATTGCTAGGAACATTATGCAGATGTAGCAAATATTTGTTAAGCTGAATTAAAGTCTCCAAGCCTATAATTTTAAATTTTTCTTGATGCAATTTCAAAAATTTCCTTAGGCTATAAGAACTTAGTCACACACACACAAACACACAGAAAATATTGATTTCAATAGGTAAGGTGTGGCCTCAGGCAGGCAAAGCTCAAATTATTTTTGAAAACTTTTCTAATTCTTTTTAACATTTTAATATTATTTTAAATGTTCTACTTTTTGTAATTTGTTTTTTGATTCCTTCTTTGCTACATAAATGAAAAGTAACACACAACCCATTTTTAAAGTCTTCAAAAAAGCTTTGGATAGAAAATCTGGAGATTATTCTGGCTTTTTTAGTGTAGACATCTTTGAAAGTTTTCAAATTGAAGAAATATACAAGTAGAAATATTCTATTAAATAGGATACATAATACTGTCTATAGAATAATTACCTTTGCTTTGGTTTTTGTAGTTAATAATTTTTAAGATTACTTCCCCTATATTTTATTACTTAAGCTAGAAATCTTGTTTATTTAAGTTATTGTTAGCTTAGTCAAATTTCAAACTGTAATATTGGAATTAATGGAGCATTATTAGAATTCTGCAAAAAGTCATCTGTATATTCACAAGTTTTTATATCATAGAAAGGCCTTTGCCAGGTGTGGTGGCTCACGCCTGTAATTTCAGCACTTTGGGAGGCCGAGATGGGCAGATCATGAGGTCAGGCGATCAAGACCATCCTGGCCAACATGGTGAAACCCAGTTTCTACTAAAAATACAAAAATTAGCTGGGTGTGGTGGCACATGCTTGTAATCCCAGCTACTCGGGAGGCTGAGGCAGGAGAATAGTGTGAACCACGGAGTCGGAGGTTGCAGTGAGCAGACATCGCGCCATTGCACTCCAGCCTGGTGACAGAGCGAGACTCTGTCTCAAAAAAAAAAAACAAAAGGCCTTTAAGGCCTTTAACTGGGTTCAAATCCTGTTAAATTCTTATTTGATCTAAACAGCTGCTATCTTCTTTGTTTGTACATGTTTGCAATCTAAATTTGCATATCAATTGGACCCCATACTTAGAACTTTCTAGGTGTTTCTAGCCAAATTCAGATTAAATTGGCTAATAATGTTCTTCAAATTGTTGTACTTTGCTCCAATATTGGAGTATAATTTCTAGAAACAAATGAAAAACAAGTTGTTTTCAAATTATATGTTCTTAATGTTACATTATAACACAGTATGAAGCCTTGAAAATATCCGAAGAAAATGGAATCAGCAATGATCCAGCTGTGACCTCACTACCTAGTAATTGTGCTTTTAGCCAACTTATTTACTTATTTCTGAACTGAGCACATTTCTGGCAAGGTGGTACTAATCATTGATCAAAACTACCTTAAAAAAAATTCAGAAATCTCAGGGTATCCAGAGAAAATAGAGCAGGTGCTCTGAATATTCACCACTAACATTTCACTTTGTTTCAGTATCTATTTACTATCACTTAATTACATACAAAGAATACAAGAAAATTGCCCATTCCTCATTTTTAATGCTAACCCTAAAACAATAAGGCTTTTGCAGCTTGAAATTCACAGATTCTGGCCAGGCACGGTGGCTAACATCTGTAATCCTAGCATTTTGGGAGGCAGTGGCAGGTGGATCACAAGGTCAGGAGTTCGAGGCCAGCCTGGCCAATATGGTGAAACCCTGTCTACTAAAAACACAAAAATTAGCTGGGAATGGTGGCATGCACCTGTTCCCAGCTGCTCGGGAGGCTGAGGCAGGAGAATTACTTGAACCTGGGAAGTGGAGGTTGCAGTGAGCCGAGATCATGCAACTGCACTCCAGCCTGGGCAACAGAGTGAGATTCTGTCTCAAAAAAATAAAATAAAAAGAAAAGAAAAGAAAAAAGAAATTAACAGGTTCTCACTGGCTCTTCAACAGAAGGTTAAAGGATGATGGAGTCAGCTGCAATGGAAAACACTCGAAATTTTCCATGGCAAACAAATCTGGCCTCCATTCTTGCAGTTCCCAAATTCACAGTTCTTTTGGGATATGTTGATGCATGAGCTGCAATAGATAAAACATTCCACACCAGAAGGTTTTGTTTATAAAAACTTATTCACATCTGATAATTTTAGGAGATATATAAACACAGCAATGTTAACGACTACCTATTAATTGTTAATTCTTGGAGAAAAATTGACAGTTATTTCTGAAAACATGAAAAGCTTCATATAATAATTAGACACTTACATGTGAAATTGTATATGGAGAAGTTAATAACTAATACATTACCAGCAATAAAATATAAATCATTTCTCACTGTGTTACCAATGGCCAGTCCACACAGGTTTGCAGTGATTTTGGTTTTTGTCTTCTCAAAAGAAACTGTCTAGCCAAGAGACAAAAAGTAAATTTGAAGCAAAAGTTGGACTTTATTGAAAGAAAGCAAAGTACATTTGGAAAGGGACCAAATGGGTGACTTAGAGATCAAGTGCCCTACCTGGCCCTTGGCCCCAGTTTCTTACACATTCACTTATTTTCTAGTATTATGGACTCCTCTCCTGGTCCCTTTGGCATGATTAATGCCTCACTGTTGCTTGTGTGGTACTTGCCAGCAGTAGGGAAGTCGTCTGCATGCTTCATGAGTGTTCTGAGGTTCTATGCTTGCTCTATTGGAGATATTATTTTTACCAGTTGAGCACCTCCAAAGAAAGGCATATATTGGTTAAACTCCACTATTTTGCCTCTCACTGTCCATGCTTGGATGGTCTTGCCAAATTTTTGAGATTTTATTAAGTTGTTGCCCAAACGCTCAAAATGTTTTCTATTTGTTAGGAGGGTGCCCCTACTTGTCACCAGCTGAGACCACTTAATCAATCCTGAGATGACCACCTGATAATCACTTGACATTCCTGGGGCACATTCCCAGGGCCTCTACCTTACCCAACTCATCACTATCTGACTACCTGCTCTAACTGGGTAATTGGATATTCTATTGCCTGTGAAACTTTTGGTATCTAAAACTTTTACCAATCAATATATACAGCCCATCAACTTTCTTCACTTTAATTGTAATATGAGCTTGATTTTCTTTTGTTGATACAGTAGTTAAGATTTTATTTTATACTTACTCATTTAGTAATTTTGAAAGCATTATAATTAAAATAAAATTTATATGGCTGCCATCTAATATGTTTGTAGATGTTAGCCAAAAGTCTGGCACGGGAAAAGAAGGAGAAAAAAAAGTAGCAGGAGGGACTTTTTATCTTTCTAAATGATTATATGTGCCTCCTAAAAGGTGTTTACCTATAAATTATAGGTGGTGGCAGCAGTAGTGGACAAAGGTGTGGTATGCAGCCCTCGATCATTTCAATGCTGCTCCTGTTGAGCCCATGGCAACCCAGCCCTGTGTGTAGCCCTCACCCTGCACCATGACATCACATCCCCTCTGCTGGCGTGGGCACATGCAACTCAGGCAGACCTCAGGTGCTGGGCCTGAGCTGGCCTCTCCTGCTGCTACTACTGCTGCTGCTTGAGCTGCTGGCCTCAGGAGTGCAGGAAACATGGGGTCAATGGGGAAATGAGAACAGCCACACTGGCAGAGTCAACACCTTTTGCTGGAGCATCCATAGCCTGTTGGGAAAAGGCAGTATCTGCTGCTCAAAAGATCTTGACCTGGCTCATCAAGAGGTTTGTGTTGGGAGTACATATGTTTCTACAGACATTGTGGAGAGTCTAGTAAGAGCTTTTGGATGTTCTTGGACTTGACATCGCCAACCTGTCCCAGCATTTCAACCCAGCCTCAGTGGCCAGTGGCCTAGCCTAGACCCTTCTTTTGGTCAGTGCCATCTGCTTGGCCTACTGATTCTAGTTTCTGACCCTGGACATAACCTTCAAAGCACTGCATCTGGTGTTCAGCACTTCTGGATCATGTGGACCATCCTGTTCTCCAGGTCCTGTGAGCACATTCTGCACAAGGATAAGGGTGAGGAATGAGGTGCTCCCTGTGCTTCACAGTAAGGTCTACCTTATGACCTGGCCCATGGGCTTTTACAGGCATGGCAGCTCCACTGTAAATAAGAAGCTGGAGCACCTGAGAACAAGGTCAAACTTTTCAACATTTGCCTCAACAGGGGGCTAAAAATTCTCCACTGCTCCAAAGAAAAGTAAAAGTTAGCCAACTGTAAGTGCCATTTTCTTTTTTCTTTTTTTTTTTTTCTGAGATGGGAGTCTCACTCTGTCACCCAGGCTGGAGTGCAATGGCACGATCTTGGCCACTGCAACCTCCACCTCCTGGGCTCAAGGGATTCTCCTGCCTCAGCCTCCCGAGTAACTGGGATGACAGGCATATGTCACCACGCCCAGCTAATTTTTGTATTTTTAGTAGAGGCAGGGTTTCACGATGCTGGTCAGGTTGGTCTCAAACTCCTGACTTCAAGTGAACTGCTTGCCTTGGCCTCCCAAAGTGCTGTTACAGGCATGAGCCACCATGCCTGGCCTATCAATGCCAATTTCTACCAGTGCACTGTCTCAAAAAAAACAAAATGGAGGGAAAAGAACAAACACCAGATCCCAAACAAAAAAACATGGCTGAACAAGTAGTGGTAAATTGCAAAGATTTTTTTTTTTTTTTTTTTTTTTGAGACTGAGTCTCACTCTGTCACCAGGCTGGAGTGCAGTGGGGCAATCTCGGCTCACTGCAACCTCAGCCTCCAGGGTTCGAGCGATTCTCCTCCCTTAGCCTCCCGAGCAGCTGGGACTACAGGTGCGCACCACCACACCCAGTTAATGTTTGTATTTTTAGTAGAGACGGCATTTCACCATGTTGGTCAGGATGATCTCCATCTCTTGACCTCGTGGTCCGCCAGCCTCACCTTCCCAAAGTGCTGGGATTACAGGCATGAGCCACCGCACCCAGCCACAAAGATATTTTTATCCTTTTATTAGTTCTTGGGACAGCTCTTTTTATTCCCAGAAGAATAAAAACAGCATTTGTGTAGATATACACATGAAGTATCATTAGTAGAAAAGTGTTTTTAAACAGTGTATATAACCACATTTGTCTGTAAAGTAAGAGAAATTTGTGAGTAGAGAATAAAGTTAACTTTTCCTAGCATTTAAATATATTTTTGAAAGGGTAATTCATAAAGGCAGATTAAAGCTTCTTAAAACTTTACACTGAGGAAAGAATATGCTAATTTGACATTTTTAAAAAGTTTAAATGCAGGCCAGGAGCTGTGGCTCATGCCTGTAATCTCAGCACTTTGGGAGGCTGAGGTGGGTGGATCACGAGGTCAAGAAATCGAGACCATCCTGACCAACATGGTGAAACCCCGTCTCTACTAAAAATACAAAAAATTAGCTAGGTGTGGTGGCATGCGCCTGTAGTCCCAGCTGTCCAGGAGGCTGAGGCAGGAGAATCGCTTGAACCCGGGATGCAGAGATTGCAGTGAGCCGAGATCGTGCCATTGCATTCCAACCTGGTGACAGAGTGAGACTCTATCTCAAAAAAAAAAAAAAAAGTGTAAATGCAAGTGTTTGTTTTTGCAGCTTAGAGTTTGTTGGGTAAGATCTGTGCAAATTATATTGACTTAGTTCATGAATGTTGTCATTTCTAAATGTGGACAGTTGGGCTGGAGGATTAAACTCAACCTCTTTTGAATTCTGGTGACCCT
Organism: Pongo pygmaeus; assembly: GCF_028885625.2. Taxonomy (NCBI): domain Eukaryota; kingdom Metazoa; phylum Chordata; class Mammalia; order Primates; family Hominidae; genus Pongo; species Pongo pygmaeus. The sequence goes on from NC_072393.2 coordinate 22,421,574, forward strand.
GTGCCAACCCTCCATCATTCAGATTTCTAAATGAAATAATTATTTTTAGAAGACCTAAGATTTTTTTCCCTCTGTACTTTGATGTATTTTAACCTCAATATTTTGAATAGGAAAAGGAATGGAAGAGATGCCAAGGGGTTTGATGCCAAGAGCTATCTGTGTAAGCACTGAAGATCATTCAAGATTCAATTTAACGTCCGAATTTTACTGCTAGCCAGCTAGGCCTATCTACAAAAGCTATATCCTGGAAGGCTTTTTGTTTGTTTCATTTTGGTTTTGGTTAATGCAGGACATTAGAAGGAAAACAAACAGTAGTGGCTAATGACATTCTCAAATCTATTGCTGCTTAGAAAGCATTCTCACGAACAGTAAGCAGCAATAGACAAGCCTTGGAGAAAATCTGAATGGTTTTCTTTGAAATACTTACAGTAGGGTTGTTAGGTGCTTTTTCTGAGGTCTATTCTGCTCTCATTTTAGGTGGCCTCTATCGGCAGAGACTGAGACATACATAGTGGACAGCTGTGAGGACCCTGGGCAAGGGAGATTCAGAAGGCATGGGTCAGGGACTGGTGGAAACACTAGTCTGCTAGAACTCATTAGGAAGTGAAGACCAGCATTTGCATAATGCAGCTTTGAAGGCATCTCGTGATCATAAATGTCTCCATGGCCCTTCTCAGCCCACCAATGTGCTCCAGCAGCCACTCACACAGCCCCGCATGCAGGTTTGTAGGTAGTCCTGCCAGATCTGCTAGAACCAAGACCTTATAGTCCAGGTCTCAGTTTGAAGAAAACAGTTGTCTACCCACTCTTGTGAAAAGATTCTGTGAAATTTAATTTTGCATTGCAAGTATTTGGGAAACAGGTGTAGATTTCTTTGAGGATGCTTACAAAACTTCAGTTGTTTTTTTTGAGATGAAGCCTCACTCTGTCACCCAGGCTGGAGTGCAATGGCATGATCTCAGCTCACTGCAACTTCTCCCTCTGGGGTTCAAGCGATTCTCCTGCCTCAGCCTCCTGAGTAGCTGGGAATACAGGCACATGCCACCACGGCCAGCTAATTTTTGTATTTTTACTAAAGATGAGGAAAATGTTCTCTCCACAGGAAGAATCAATATTATTTCATCACTGATATTTTCCGTCTCTGACTTGAAGATACAAACTAACTCCAGCAGAAATGTTTTTGGCTTATTATGGACAATCTGTTACACAGCAAGCACCATCATGCTTGTTCACTATATTTATGTATAGAAACATCCTCATAAGGCCAGGCGCAGTGGCTCATGCCTGTAACCCTAGCACTTTGAGAGGCTGAGGTGGGCACATCACAAGGTCAGGAGACGGAGACCATCCTGACTAACACGGTGAAACCTTGTCTCTACTAAAAATACAAAACAGAAAATTAGCTGGGCATGGTGGTGTGTGCCTTTAGTCCCAGCTACTCAGGAGGCTGAGGCAGGAGAATTGCTTGAACCTGGGAGGTGGAGGTTGCAGTGAGCCGAGATCACACCACTGTACTCCAGTCTGGGTGACAGAGTGAGATTCTGTCTCAAAACAAAACAGAACAAAAAAACTTCAGAACTTATGAAGCCTCCCTAGTATTTACCTCAACTAATTAGCTCAATCAATTTATATGTCAATTATATAAATTGAAATGAACAATAACTAAAGTAGGTTTATATAGAAGTCTCCAATTAAATAAAATCCAATGTCCTAACTAAATATAACTTAAAACACTAATTGTGGAATTGCAGCTAATAATTATTTTGTGTGCACAACTAAATTTCATAAAAATCATTCTTATAATCCCCAGTGAGCTTACATAATACCTCATAAACTATAAAAGAAAAAATAATAAAAAAGAAAATTATGGGTCTAGCGTGAGTACCAAGCAAGTAAAAAAAAAGTTTGCATGGGGAGATTCTGAATCATAAACCGTAAGATCTTATAGTAATGAATTCAATAGAAAGCAGACAGTATAGATTTCTTTTCAGCATTTTTGAGGTTTTTAGTTTTCTAGTAAATTAGTCAGCTTATTAAAATTACTTGTTTTGCTTCAATATTGATTTTTTTCTTCCTAAAATAGGTAGAAACTCATACTCACAAGAACAGTTACTTACTCCATAATTTTCTTATACCTAAGGTTTATCTTTAGAGTAATGTATGTGTATATTTAACCCTATGTAAGTCAAAACTAAAACTCTGTATGTGTTTCAGGTAGAGTAGCCACATATTCAAAGAAAAATATATAACAATGTTTATTCATGACTCAGGAATGTATGGATTTTATTTATACTTCTATATAATTTTTATAATTAAAATGACCCCATAGTCAATAACAATTGTACATTAAAATAATGAAGTGTAGAATTGGCTTGTAATACATAGGATAAATGCTGAAGGTAATGGATACTTTATTTATCCTGATGTGACTAATACATATTATATGCCTGTATCAAAACATGTCATATATTGCCTAAATATATACACATTTGGCCAGGTGCAGAGGCTCATGCCTGTGGTCCCAGAACTCTGGGAGGCCAAGGCAGGCAGATCATGCGGTCAGAAGATCGAGACCATCCTGGCCAACATGGTGAAACTCCGTCTCTACTAAAAATACAAAAATTAGCCTGGTGTAATGGTGGACGCCTGTAATCCCAGCTATTCGGGAGGCTGAGGCAGGAGAATCACTTGAACCGGGGAGGTGGAGGTTGCAGTGAGCTGAGATCATGCCACTGTACTCCAGCCTGGGTGACAGAGTGAGACTCTGTCTCCAAAAAAAAAACCCAAACAAGTAGTGGGTGCCTGTGGTCCCAGCTACTTGGGAGGCTGAGGCAGGAGAATGGAGTGAACCTGGGAGGCGGAGCTTGCAGTGAGCCGAGATTGTGCCACTGCACTCCAGCCTGGGAGAGAGCAAGACTCCGTCTCAAAAAAAAAAACAAAAAAAAACACAACCAAACAAAAAAAAATTATGAATAGCACAAAGAATAAAATAAGGTAATTAAAATCATACTATGTACCCACAGAAATTAAGAACAGTAAGTTTAAATAAGACAAAAAGGAATATTTAACCTATAGAAAAATATTCTTTAACTTATTTGCAGTTGAAAGCCACTGGTGAAATAGATTACTAGAAATGTTAGTCCATTATGTTACCAAATAGTATATTGTTACCATCTTTTACATACACCCTTGAGTAAGGTGAAATAGGTTAAAGTTAGAAGCATAATAATGCTTCATTGAATGTACAATGGTCTTAACACATTTTTTTAAAGTTATATTTACATGTAACCTAAAAATTTAAAAATGTACTTCATTTAATTACATAAAATTACAATAATTAAAATGACTTACTACTAATTTAACCAATTTTAACTAAAATAAAAAACTTGTTTTGTCACTATAATGCAGAAGAATATTACTCTGAAAACCTATCTCCTGCATCACTCCTTTATAAGTTAACCACAAACAGCCTCTCCAGTTACATTTTCATCATGCATCTTATTTATTTATTTATTTTTTGAGATGGAGTTTGACTTCTGTTGCCCAGGTTGGAGTGCAATGGTATGATTTCGGCTCACTGAGACCTCCACTTTCCAGGTTCAAGTGATTCTCCTGCTTCAGCCTTTGAAGTAGCTGAGATTATAGGCGCCTGGTAAATTTTTGTATTTTTAGTAAAGACAGGGTTTCACCATGTTGGTCAGGTGGTCTCAAACTCCTGACCTCAGGTGATTCACCGGCCTCAGCCTCCCAAAGTGCTGGGATTATAGGCATGAGCCACCATGCCTGGCTGCATCTTACACTTTAATATCCTTACTGTTCCATAAAAAATGTTTTAAATAATGCCCACCTAATAAAAGAATCTCTCATATCTTTGGTGCAGCAACAATTGGTCACATGCTTTCACATATGAATATAGCAGGAATGAAAAAAGAGCATAAAGTTATTTGAGAGTTTAATTACATCATTATTCACTAATTTAAAAATCAGTAATTTTTCCAAGATAAAAATATACTTTAATTGTAATTATAACTCTGAAAATCTTCTACTTCTTTTAATGTTATATACAAATAATTTATCCACCAAGTTTTATTTTGTGTTGTTTTCTGTACTTAGCACTGATTTAGTGTAATGTCTGAAGTGTCCGTGCCTTAGATATTTCTACTGTGAATTCTCAGATATTTACATAAACTTAATTTCAGATTAAATTTTTTTCATTTTTACTGCATCTGCAAAAACATATTTTAGTATGAACACTCTGGTGTTTTCTATGCTGTGGTTTTTTAAAAAATGTTTTTCCAAACGGATTACATTTGTAGGGTTTTTCTCCAATATAAATTCCCTGATGTTGAACAAACTTTGTACTATCAACCAAGTATTATAGACCCTCATGTTTTATAAGCTGTAGTTTTTCAAAACTGTTTTTACAAATTTATTACATGTTCCAGGGGTTTTTTCCAATATAAATTTTCTGATGTTGAACAGTATTTGAGCAACTGCTCCAGGGTTTTCTTTAGTACAAAATGTGTACAATAAGATCTGTGATGCAAGTAATGGTACTACAACCCTCTTAATATTTGTAATGTTTGTATTCAGAATGAATTATCTTCTTCACTTTAAAGGCTTCTATTTTCTGAAAGATCTTTTGACACTAGTTGCATCTATAATGGTTTTATTAAGTACAGACTCTCTGACGTTGAGTAAGAGATGAGCACATATTAATGGCTTTTCCACATTCTTTGTGTATACACCTTTTTCTAAGTAAAAATTCTTTCCTGTGCAATAAGGTATGAGCATTAATTAAAAGTTTTGCCACATTCTTCATACTTGTAGAAGTTTACTCCAATATAAATTATCTTACCTACAATCAAGTGTGACAACCATGTAAAGCCTTTGTCACATTCTTTACATTTCTAGAATTTCTCACCAGTATAGTTTATTTTATGTTTGAAAAAGTTTGAGGTGTTGTCAAAATCACTGTCACATCTTCAGGTTTGTAGTTTCTCTCCAGTATGAATTTTGTTATGTGTAGTAAGGTTTGAATATTGGTTGAAAGCTTTGCCACATTCTTTACATTTGTAGGGTTGCTCTTTAGTATGAATTCTCTTATGTGTATTAAGGTGTGAGGAATAGTTAAATGCTTTGCCACATTCTTCACATTTGTAGGGTTGCTCTCCAGTATGAATTTTCTTATGTTCAATAAGGTTTGAGGATCGGTTAAAAGCTTTGCCACATTTTTCACATTTGTAGGGTTTCTCTCCAGTATGAATAATCTTATGTGTAGAAAGGGTTGAGGACAGTTTAAAAGCTTTGCCACATTCTTCACATTTGTAGGGTTTCTCTCCAGTATGAATTATCTTATGTTTAGTAAGGGTTGAGGACCACTTAAAGGCTTTGCCACATTTTTCACATTTGTAGGGTTTCTCCTCAGTGTGAATTATCTTATGTTTAGTAAGAGTTGAGAACTGGTTAAAAGCTTTGCCACATTCTTCACATTTGTAGGGTTTTCCTCCAGTATGAATTTTTTTATGTGTAGTAAGGTTTGAAGATTGGGTAAAAGCTTTGCCACATTCTTCACATTTGTAGAATTTCTCTCCAGTATGAATTTTCTTATGTGTAGTAAGGTTTGAGGATTGGGTAAAAGCTCTGCCACATTCTTCACACTTGTAGGGTTTCTCTCCAGTATGAATCCTCTTATGTTTGGTAAGGATTGAGAAATGGTTAAAAGCTTTGCCACATTCTTCACATTTGTAGGGTTTCTCTCCAGTATGAGTTATCTTATGTTCAGTAAGCTTTGACGACCACTTAAAAGCTTTGCCACATTCTTCACATTTGTAGGGTTTCTTTTCAATGTGAATTTTCTTATGTTTAGTAAGGTTTGAGGACCGGCTAAAAGCTTTGCCACATTCTTCACATTTGTAGGGTTTCTCTGCAGTATGAATTCTCTTATGTGTAGTAAGGTTTGAGAACTGGTTAAAGGCTTTGCCACATACTTCACATTTGTAGGGTTTCTCTCCAGTATGAATTCTCTTATGTTTAGTAAGGGTTGAGGGCCAGTTAAAGGCTTTGCCACATTCTTCACATTTGTAGGGTTTCTCTCCAGTATGAGTTAACTTATGTTCAGTAAGCTTTGAGGACCACCTAAAAGCTTTGCCACATTCTTCACATTTGTAGGGTTTCTTCTCAGTATGAATTTTCTTATGTTTAGTAAGGTTTGAGGACCGGCTAAAAGCTTCACCACATTCTGTACATTTATAGAATTTCTCTGCAGTATGGATTCTCTTATGTGTAGTAAGGTTTGAGAACTGGTTAAAGGCTTTGCCACATTCTTCACATGTGTAGGGTTTCTCTCCAGTATGAATTCTCTTATGTTTAGTAAGAGTTGAGGGCCAGTTAAAGGCTTTGCCACATTCTTCACATTTGTAAGGTTTCTCTCCAGGATGAATTTTCTTATGTTCAGTAAGGTTTGAGGATTGGTTAAAAGCTTTTGCACATTCTTTAGATTTGTAGAATTTCTCTCCAGTGTGAATTATCTTATGCATAGTAAGGACTGAGGACTTGTTAAAAGCTTTGCCACATTCCTCACGTTTGTAGAGTTTGTATCCAGTATAAATTTGTTTATGTGTAGTAAGGCATGAGGACCAGTTAAAGACTTTGCCACATTCTTCACATGTGTAGGGTTTCTCTCCAGTATTAATTCTCTTATGTTTATTGATGATTGAAGGGCAGTTAAAAGCTTTTCCATATTTTTCACATTTGCAGAAATTCACTCTGGTATGAATTATTTTATGTTGAGCTAGATGCGGAAGCATGCAAAATGATTTGCCACATTGTTTGCATTTGAAAAGTTTTTTTTCAGTATGGCTTATCTTATGTCTGTTTGAATTTGAAAATTTATGAAAGGCTTTCACACATTTATCAAATAGAAATATTTTGCTCTGGGTAGCTGGCAAACATTGGTTAAATCCATTATAACCTCCTCTGTGCACCTTACACTCATCCACACTTTTACAGTCTTTTTTTAAATGTACATTTTTATGTTCACAGTTTTTATATCTTCTCAGTGTCACTTTTTGGAAAGGATCTTTTATGTGCTGCTCTGGCCAAAAGTCTTGGGTAAAATGAGAACACATAACTGAAAAAAATAAAAATAACAAATTATTCCACTTGCTAGACTCAGAGATAAATATACTTTATGTAACATATAAAATCACACAAGCTACATAAGCAAGATGTCATAGAAAAATACCACAGGCCCTAATATAATTATAGACATACAAATGTAACAAAAACATACTGATCAAAATGCATTGGTGAAAAATTTATAAATAAGTGTGTGCAGTGCCCCAGGTGAGCCCAATGCAAAGAGCCACATAGAAGGAAAATATAAATTGGTTACATTTACCCAACACAGCTTTTTCTGCTCTCCAACATAACATAGTGCCTTTAGAAGTAAATTGCCAACTCCAATTATTTTGCATATAGTGGAATACCTGAGAGTGGATAATTTATAAAGAAAAAAGGCTTATTTTGCTCACAATTTGGCAGACTGTACAAGAAGTGTGTGCCAGCATCTGTTTCTGGTGAGGGTCTCAGGAAGCTTACTGTTATGGCAGAAGGCAAAGAGTAACTGGAAATATCACACGGTAATAGACAGAGAAAGTGTGTGGTGAAGGAGCCAGGTTGTTTTAATGAATCAGCTCTCTTTTGAATTAACAGAGTGGAAACTTTCTTATTACCAAGACGATGGTGCCAAGTCATTCATGAGGAATTCACCTCCATGACAAAAATACCTCTTTCCAGGTCCCACATCCAACACTGAAGATTACATTGCAGCATGAGGTTTGGAAACATGGACATCCAAACCATATCACAGACAAAGTAGACTTAACAGACTCATACAAACCTTTCCAGTAAAAAGCAAGAGAATATACAATATTCTTCTTTGCACCTTGTGTATTCTGCTAGGATAAATACCAAGTCTTATTAAATTTAAGAATACCAGTTGGGTGCAGTTGCTTATGCCTATAATCCTAAAATTTTGGAAACAAAAGTAGGAGGATCACTTGGGGCCACAAGTTTGAGACCAGCCAGGGCAACACAGTGAGACTCTGTCTCTACAAATAATAATAAAAAATGAGCCAGGGATGGTAGTGCATGTCTGTACACCCAGCTACCTAAGGGGCCAAGGTTGACTTGAGCCCAGGAGGTTGAGGCTGCAGTGAGCCAAAATCATGTCACTGCACTCCAGCCTGGGCAAGAGTAAGATCCTGTCTCAAAACAACAACAACAACAATGATGACGACAAATAAATTTAAGACCAAAATTATACACTGTGTTTTTCAACCAAAATTACATAAAACTAGGAATTAAAAGCAAAACTGGCAAATCCAAAAATATATCAAAATAAAACACACTCTTCAACATATTCTTGCTCAAGAACCAAAGAATTTAACTTTTCCAAAGTTGTAAATACAAGCTACAGTGGTGACTTAATTCAATATAATCTCTACATAAAATTCAATAGTACAATTTTTCACAGAAATATTCTTCACAATTTTAAAATTTGATTAAAAACTATAGCCAAGCCAGGCACGGTGGCTCACACTTGTAATCCTAGCACTTTGGGAGGCCAAGGCAGGTGGATTTCCTGCTGAGCTCAGGAGTTCGAGACCAACCTGGGCAACATGGTGAAACCGTGTCTCTACTAAAATACAAAAAATTAGCTGGGCATGGCTGTGTGTGCCTGTAATCCCAGCTACTCGGGAGGCTGAGGCAGGAGATTTGCTAGAACCTGAGAGGCAGAGCTTTCAGTGAGCCAAGATTATGCTACTGCACTCCAGCCTGGGTGACAAAGCGAGACTCTGTCTCTAAAAAAAAAAAAAAAAAAAAAAAAACTATAGCCAAGCAACTATGAAAACAATAAAGAGGCATTATACTTTCTGATTTCAAAACATATTAAAAGCTACAATAACAATGTGGTACTGACACAAAGACAGATAAGTAGATGAAAGAACAGAATAAAGAGCCCTAAAATGAACCCTTCTGTATATGATCAAATGAATTTCTACAAAGTTGTCATGAGCAAGCAATAGAAAAAAAAAATCTCTTCAAAAAATGATGTTGAAATGTGGATACCAACACTAATAAAATAAAGTCGGATAATTTTCTTGAATTGTATATACAAATATTTTAAATAAAACACATAGACAGAAAAAAGGAACTAACAAATGTTTTAAAAAGAAATATGGAAAAAAGACATGACATTCGTCTTGGCACCATTTTCTTAGATACAACCTTAAATGCATGAACAACAAAGAAAAGAATAGAAAAATTTAACTACACTATACCTCGAAATTTCTGTACATAAAAGAAAACATTTAATAGAGAGACAATGCCTCCTAGAAAATGAGTGAAAGTATTTGTAAATCACATGTGATATTCATTAATATTCATAATATATAAACAACTTTTTTTTTCTTTTTTTTTTGAGATGGAGTCTCACTCTGTCACCCAGGCTGGAGTGCAGCGGCACGTTCTCAGCTCACTGCACACTCTGTCTCCTGGATTCACACCATTCTCCTGTCTCGGCCTCCCAAGTAGCTGGGATTACAGGTGCACACAACCACACCCGGCTAATTTTTTATATTTTTAGTAGAGACAGGGTTTCACCATGGTCTCGATCTCCTGACCTCGTGATCCACCTGCCTCAGCCTCCCAAAGTGCTGGGATTATAGGTGTGAGCCACCGCGCGTGGCCTATAAACAACTCTTAAAACTAACAATAAAGTTGAATAATCTGATTTGGAAATGGACAAATAATTGAACTCAATTTTTACCAAAAATATACACAAATGGGAAGAAGCATTTAAAAAGACACAAAATTACAATTTGTAAAGAAATGCATAAAAATTACAATGAAAAACAAAACCACCTTACACTCATCTAGAATGGCTACTATAAATTTTTTTAAAATACAAAATCTGTTGATGATGCAATAAAAATAAAACCATCCAGGTAGGTACAGTGGCTCACATCTTTAATCCCAGTGCTTTGGGAGGCTGAGACAGGTGAATCTCCAAAGGTCAGGAGTTCGAGATCAGCCTGGCCAACATGGCAAAACCCCATCTCTACTAAAAACACAAAAATTAGCCAGGTATAGTGGTGGGTGCCTGTAATCTCAGCTACCCTGAGGCTGAGGCAGGACAATTGTTTGAACTTGGGACACGAGAACGAATCACTGCACTTCAGTCTAGGTGACAGAGTGAGACTCCATCTCAAAAAAAAATAATAATAAAAAATTACAAATTAAAAAAAAAAAAACCTATGTTGACTGTTGGTGGAAAACAAGGAGGCCGAGGCGGGCAGATCGCCTGAGGTCAGAAGTTCGAGACCAGCCTGACCAACATGGAATAACTCCATCTCTACTAAAAATACAAAATTAACCAGGCATGGTGGCACATGCCTGTAATCCCAGCTACTCAGGAAGCTGAGGCAGAAGAATCGCTTGAACCTGGTGGGTAGAGGTTGCAGTGAACTGAGATCACGCCATTGCACTCCAGCCTGGACGACAAGAGCGAAACTCTGTCTCAAAAAAAAAAAAGTTATAAATGTTTCTCAAATAATTAAAAATGAAATCATCAAATACAAAAATCTCATTTATGAATCTATATTCATAACAGAAAATGCAGGACCTGAATGACGTATGAACATCCATATTTTTTGTATCAGCCTTTTGGCACAAAAGCCAAAAGGCTGAAGAAACTTAGATGTGCCTTGATTTATAAATACATCAAAAAATGTAACATATACCTACAATGTAATATTATTCAGCCTTCAAATAGAAAATCTTGCTTCATTTTAAGATAAATTTTGAGAATATTATGTCACCTGAAATTAGCAAGTAACGAAATTATGGATACCATATGACTCAACTTATTTGAGATATCTTAAGTAGTCACACTCATAAAATCAGCAAGTAAAAGGGTGTTTGTCAAGGGCTGAAAAGAGGGCAAAATGAGCACTTGTTACTGAATGTGTATTTAGTTTCACAGGTGTAAAATTTCTAGAAGTTTTTTGAATAACAATGTAAATATTTTTATCATGCCTGAAATGTATTTTTTTTTTTTAAGACAGTGTCTCACTTTGTCACCCAAGCTGAAGTACAGTGGCGCAATTATGGCTCACTGTAGACTCTAACTTCAAAGCTCATGTAATCCCTCCCCCTCAATCTCCCAAAAAGCTTGTACCATGAGTGCACATCACCATGCCTGGCTATTTTCAAAAATTATTTGTAGAGAGGAAATCTCCATATATTTCCCAGACTAGTCTCAAACTTTGGCCTAAAGCAATCCATCTTTCTTGACCTCCCAAAATCCTGGGATTACAGATGTGAGTCACCACCATGCCTGAAATGTACACTTCAATAGATTTAAGATGGTAAATTTCATGTTACGTGTTTTTACAACACTAACATTAAAAAAAAAAACTTAAAAAAATACAGCATTATAAACCTTTTTAAAAATTACCCTCAAATTACAAAAGTGTTTCTCTCATACAAAGAAAATATACATTCATCATTAAACACATGGTGAAAATGGACTATTTCCATGACTACCCACTTAGAGAAGATAAAACAACAATTAAAAATTAGCTAAAAAATAATACATACAAGATAAGCTTTAACCAAAATTGGGGTCACATATTTATAAACACACACACACATATATAATATGATTGTGATAGACATTTGGTGATTGATCTCTTTTTTTTTTTTTTTTTTTTTTCTGAGATGGAGTCTTGCTCTGTCACCCAGGCTGGAGTACAATGGCATGATCTGGCTCACTGCAATCTCCACTTCCCGGGTTTGAGTGATTCTCCTGCTTCAGCCTCCTGAGTAGCTGGGACTACAGGTGGGTACCACCATGCCCGGCTAATTTTTTGTATTTTTAGTAGAGACGGGGCTTCACCATGTTAGCCAGGATGGTCTCATCTCCTGACCTTGTGATCCGCCTGCCTCAGCCTCTCAAAGTGCTGGGATTGCAGGCATGAGCCACCGTGCCCAGCCAGTGATTTATCTCTTAATTAAATCCCATATTGACTTAAAGCATACAGAATTGAAAATTGTCTGAAATTATAATACATAAGTAAAACCAAAAAACAAAATAAACTGATGTTAAGAAACCTACACTGAAGAAATATACTAATATGAAACTGGAAAACAATAATAAGGGAAATGTTTACTCATAAAATCTGGTATGCAAGGCCAGGCATAGTGGCTCACACCTGTAATCCCAAAACTTTGGGAGGCCGAGGCAGGTGGATCACCTGAGGTCAGAAATTCAAGACCAGCCTGACCAATATGATGAAACCCCATCTCTACTAAAAATACAAAAATTAGCTGGGCATGATGGCAAACGCCTATAATCCCAGCTACTCAGGAGGCTGAGACAGGAGAATCGCTGGAACCTGGAGGGGTGGAGGTTGCAGTGAGCCGAGATCATGCTATTGCACTCCAGCCTGGGCAACAAGAGCGAAACTCCGTTTCAAAAAAAAAAAAAAAAAATCTGGTATGCAACACCGATGCACCATTAAGGAAGAATTTGTTTAGATAACTACAATATTTGACTGAAACTTTGTACTTTGGCATCATTGGCATGAACTGTACAGCAGTAAAATTTTAGAGAAAATGCAGTATAATCACAAATACAAGATTCTAATGAGAAACTTTTAATAAACATTTAAAAGAAACTACAGATAATTTTTATATTTTAAGTAGATGCTATACTTACAAAAAATGAAACTGCTGTAATCCAACTTTAGAGGCAAAGAATAGCCTTACAACTAAATTACATATATATATATTTTGCAGAATACGGTTAGAGCCTCTGACATATAAAACAAATATTTGGGAATAAATTATATTATTTAGAATTAGGGTACAAAAGTAGGTACAAATCCTATCATTCTCTTTTACCTACAGCAAATTTAAATTTATATTAGTAAATATGGAGTGCTTACTAATTATCTAATTTACTTCAGACATAATATGTAAATTCTAGTATAATTGTCCTAAATGTCTGAATCCAAAATTACAGACAAATTTGGAAATAAAAAATAGAAACTTGGTCAAGCATGGTGGCTCATGCCTGTAATCCCAGCACTTTGAGAGGCTGAGATGGGTAGATCATTTAAGGTCAGAAGTTTTAGACCAACCTGACCAACATGGTGAAATCCCATCTCTACTTAAAATACAAAAAAATTAGCCAGGTGTGATGGGGGACACCTGTAACCTCAGGTACTTGGGAGGCTGAGGCAGCAGAATCAGCTGAAACTGGGAAGTGGAGGTTGCAATGAGCTGAGATTGTGCCATTGCACTCCAGCCTGGGTGACAGAGCAAGACTCTGACTCAAAAAAAAAAAAAAAGAAAGAAAAGAAAAGAAAAACTAAAACTAAAAATGTATAGGGAGAGTGACAACAGTAAGATGGAAAAATAAAAGGTGCCCTACTTGCTTATCCCTGCAGAGCAAGAAAATTTGTCAGCCATCCTAGACAAAAATGCCTTTATGAGAGCCAGGCATCATGGTTCACACTTGCAATGACAGCAAGTCATGGTACATTGAGGTAGGAGAATTGCTTCAGGCCAGGATTTTAAGATCAGGCTGGGTTATGTAGCAAGACCCCATCTCAAAAATAAATTCCTTTAAAAGAGCTTTGAGATCCAGGGAGGCAGTTGCAAAACTCTCTTAAAGCCCAAGTTTAAGGAGTTTTCTTTTTCAGAAGGCAGGCTCTCATTCAGGTGGCAAACTACGGGATCCCTGTTCTTAACTACAGACCAGAAAATGGCCCACCCAACGTGGTCCCACAGAAAATTCTGAACCTACTCTGTAACCATCCCAAACTGCTTCCAGCCACAGTCTGGGAGAGGTCCTGTTCTTCAAAAGGCCTGGAGGAAGATACTGGTTTATAGCGATGCAGGCCTTTACTGTGGACGCTGAAGCAGTTCAATGACTGTTCCAGCTCCCTGGGCCATGGTTTATGGCCAGTTCTGCCTAACTAGAAACCCACACAGTTACCTGGGGAAATCCTCTCTGGTACTCAGTGAAAGCCGCACTCATCCACAACCTGATATAAAGCCCACCATATGCAGACTTGACTGCAAAAAACTGCCCTAGTGTTCTGCCCTACAGAGGAAAGTCCAAAAATAAAATGGAAATTACAAGTACCCAAGCCCCTTGTAACAAGCCAACTAAAGGTGGACCCTAGTGCAGAACCAGCAGCCCTATGACCAAGTTACGATCCCTCTCCACTACAGGCCAGGAGTGGTGGCTCATGCCTGTAATCTCAGCAATTTGGGAGGCCGAGGCAGACAGATCACTTGAGGTCAGGAGTTTGAGACCAACCTGGCCAAACACAGCGAAACCCTGTCTCTACTAAAAATACAAAAATTAGCCAGGCATGGCATGGGCCTGTAATCCTAACTACTCGGGAGGCTGAGAGAGGAGGCAGAGGTTGCAGTGAGCTGAGATCGTGCCACTGTACTCCAGACTGGGTGACAGAGCAAGCCTCTGTCCTAAAAAAAAAAAAAAAAAAAAAAAAGCCATGGTATCCAAAGTGATCTATAAATTTAACAAACTTTCTATCAAAATTCCAGTGGGATTTTTTTCACAGTAATGGACAATGCAATTCTAAAATATACATGAAACTAGAATAAACTTTGAACAAAGCAATCTTGAGGAAAAAGAACAAAGAAACATCATAATTCATAATTTCAAATTATTTAAAGGCTATAGTAATAAAAACAGGATGAACTGTGCAGAAAATATACAAAGAAATCCAATGGAACAGAAAGCACTACTCACACATTTCAGACATGATGCAAAGAAAGAACTTAAAAAATAGTTTAATATAGAGTTTCTCAAAAGTATGCAGATATTTGTGTGTCCCCCAAAAGAATGGAAAAGCAGTCAGATTGTTCAGTCTCTTAAATGTCATGAAGAGGACTTTGGCTCTCACGGTAAACTTGAAGGAAGATCACCAAAGTGAAATGAGAATCCTGAGAGAATGTAAAAGCATAAGACAGAAGATACCCCTGTGTGAAAGCAAAATGAAAAAACTCAGGCTTCCCAGAAACTGTTTCCTTTGGAACACAGCTTCCCAAGTCACATTTTAAGGACTGGCTTTCCCCTTAACCTTTGGACTTCTCATCTGTGTTTGTTGTATTCACTTTCACTCTCACCTACCTGGGGGTTTGGCTACCATTTCATGTCTCCTCATAGGCTCCCAAGTCTCTTTTTCTTGCTCCAGACAGGTGATCAGGTCTGGCTTAGAGACAGCAATACCTGTTTCAATAAAAAATGAATTACATGACTCTTGCTCATATTCTCCGATTATTAACCTAGTAATGTGTCCAGTATGAAGGATGTGATAGAATATCCTAATCATTAATCCCAAAATACTAATTTTTTTTTTTTTTGGAGATGGAGTCTCAATCTGTCACCAAGGCTGGAGGACAGTGGTGCGATCTCGGCTCACTGCAGTCTCCACCTCCGGGGTTCAAGCAATTCCAATGCCTCAGCCTCCCAAGTAGCTGGGATGACAAGCGTGTGCCACCATGCCTGATTAATTTTTGTATTTTTAGTAGAGACAGGGTTTTGCCATGTTGGTCAGGCTGGTCTCAAACTCCTAACCTCAGGGTGATCCGCCTGCCTTGGCCTCCCAAAGTGCTGGGATTACAGGCATGAGCCACCGTACCTGGCCCCAAAATACTAATTTTTAACAAAAATTTCTTCTTGTTTGAGACAGAGTCTCACTCTGTCGCCCAAGCTGGAGTGCAGTGGCATGATCTCAGCTCACTGCAACCTCCACCTCCTGGTTTCAAGCCATTCTCCTGCCTCAGGCTCCTGAGTAGCTGGGATTACCAGCGTGAACCACCACACCTGGGTAATTTTTGCATTTTTAGTAGAGATGCGGTTTTGCCATGTTGGTCAGCTGGTTTCAAACTCCTGACCTCAGGTATCTGCCTGCCTCGGCCTCCCAGAGTACTGGGAATACAGGAGTGACCCACCATGCCTGGCCTTTAACAAAAATTTGTAAATATTTAGAAAATATCTTATTTTTTAGGTTCTTAATTTCACCACCTGGTAATACTGAATCAAAAATTAGTGTTGGCAATTAGATTTTAAGTTGTGGGCAACAATATTTTATGCCACTTAATTTCTGGAATTACTACTAATCTGGAGTGAAAGACACAGATCAGCTCAGAAATGTGGAAAGTTCGGGTCAAGATGAAACATCTTGAAAAAAATTCTTTAGTGCACCAACAAATCCCCCAAATTTTTTGAAAACAGGAATCTGAAACTCATGAATGCAAAGTATAAATTACCAAAAAACAGTCTACAGAAAACAAAAATGAAATCTTTAGGGTATATTAGGAATTGAGTATTGAAGTTATGCTCACCCAGGAAGACCAGGTTTCTGTAGTTCTCTAACATCACATTCCTATATAAATTTTGCTGTGCAGTGTCCAGGCATTGCCACTCCTCCAGACAGAATTCTATGGCCACATCCATAAATGTCAATGGTCCCTAAAAAACACACAGACACACATGCAAACACACACATTTACCAAGTGGCCACAGGCAGAATTTATAATTTGACTCAAGGTAAAATGAGAGAGTAAAGAGAACAGGTACTGACTTATAGAAGAGACTGAAATTATCCAATAAAATAATTCTTTACATGGAAATATTCTCCAATGTATTTTCTACCCCTGAGAAAAGAAAGTGGTGTAAGATCCACAACATCAGTGTGTATATAATACTTTTCTGGATGATAAACTGTAAAATTAAGGGCATGAACACAAACATGTAAATTTTTGAGTTCTCTATTTGCATCATACAAAATCAGTTGCAAATATTTTTCAGATAAAGACATGCTGTGTTAGAAGGGACCTTTAAAATATTAAGGTGTACAATAAACTGAGGATCCTGTTAATGAAGATTATTTTTTCAGAAGATCTGGAATAAAGTCTGAGTTTCTAAGTTTCTAACAAGCTTACCAGTAATGCCAATGATTTTGCCCCAAAAAGACTATTTTGTCAAACATCCGTAAATGGAAAAGTCTGTGTTTTTTTTCTAGTTTTTCTGGCCAGTAAACAAAGATAAGAGCTTTCATTTTCAAAAGACAGATAAATGCAAAGAAAACCTAAGAAAGAAGAGCAGCTGCCAGATTAAATGTTATGGTTTACGTACATCAGTTGCATGAAGATTCTTAATAATATGGCCAGGTGTGGTGGCTCACACCTCTAATCCCAGCACTTTGGGAGGCTGAGGCAGGTGGATCGCCTGAGGTCAGGAGTTTGAGACCAGCCTGGCCAACGTGGAGAAAACCTATCTCTACTAAATATACAAAAATTAGCCAGGCGTGGTGGCACATGCCTGTAGTCCCAGTTACTCAAGAGGCTGAGGCAAGAGAGTCGCTTGAACCTGAGAGGTGGAGGTTGCAGTGAGCTGAGATCACATCATTGCATTCCAGCCTGGGTCAAAGAGCAAGACTCCATCTCAAAAAAAAAAAAAAAAAAAAAAAATATATATATATATATATATACACACACACACACATACATACATATACATAAAATAAAAAGACAAATGGCCAGGCATGGTGGATCACACCTATAATCCCAGCACTTTGGGAGGTCAAGGTGGGTGGATCACGAGGTTAGGAGTTCGAGACAAGCCTGGCCAAGATGGTGAAACCCTGTCTGGACTAAAAATACAAAAATTAGCCGGGTACGGTGGCAGGCGCCTGTAATCCCAGCTACTCAGGTGGCTGAGGCAGGAGATTTGCTTGAACCCAGGAGGCAGAGGTTGCAGTGAGCCAAGATGGCACCACTGCACTATAGCCTGGGTGACAGAGAAAGACTCTGTCTCAGAAAAAAAAAAAAGAAAGAAAAAAGGAAAATAACTATTTAGGGAAAGAGTCTGTCAGAGAGCCCTTGATAATCAAGTGAATAATTAACATAAAATGCACTAGAACAAATTTTAAGATGTGCTGATGCACGCAAAAAGACACAGCATCACTGCTGTGATATTGCTCCCAAAAAGTAAATTATAATCTAAATTTAACCATAAAGAAATATCAGTTTTATGCAAAGTTCAAGATACAGATGTCTCCCATATTTTGTAATTTTTTTTTTTTTTTTTTTTTGAGATGAAGTTTCACTTCTGTTGCCCAGGCTGGAGTGCAATGGTGTGATCTCGGCTCACTGTAACCTCTGTCTCCCAGGTTCAAACAATTCTCCTGCCTCAGCCTCCTGAGTAGCTAGGATTACAGGCATGTGCCACCACACCTGACTAATTTTCTTGTGTTTTTAGTAGAGATGGGTTTCACTATGTTGGTCAGGCTGGTCTCAAACTCCTGACCTCCAGTGATCCACCCACCTCAGCCTCTCAAAGTCATGGGATTACAGGCATGAGCCACCACACCTGGCTGTAATTTTTTTTTTTTTTTTTTTTAAGATGGAGTCTCGCTCAGTCACCCAGGCTGGAGTGCAGTGGCGCGAATCTCAGCTCACTGCAAGATCCGCCTCCTGGGTTCCTGTCATTCTCCTGCCTCAGCCTCCTGAGTAGCTGGGACTACAGGCACCCAGCACTATGCCCGGCTAATTTTTTTGTATTCTTTTTAGTAGAGACGGGGTTTCACCGTCCCAGCCCGCACCTGGCCAACCAGGCTGTAATTTTTAATAGTAATTTTTAGTAGTCTATCTTTAGCACCCATAAAGCAAGTATATCCTGATAATATTTTTCAGAACTTTCTGCTTTATAAATGTCTTCTTGTTTAAACAAGCATTTTCTGAATCCTATTTTGCATAGAGCTAATAAAAAACAGACTGAAACTCAACATTACATGTTCTCCATTTTTAGTAAGGACCCGTTTTCCCCAATAGAAATCTTGAGTATCCACACCTTCCCATGTTCAACAATCATGAAAGGATCATTTTTAATATTGCAGTTCATAAAGTCATGGTGAGAATTCTGCATGGCATATTAGAAGCCGTGATGTAGAGAATGTAGAGAAGGCTCTGTTATATAGGAAAGAAATATTTTGCAGAGACCCTTGACTATCATAAAAATTTAAAAAGCGGTTAAAACAAACTCATTAGGGAGGAAAAACACAAGTAGCAAAGTACAGGTTTACAAGTACTAAACACATGGCATTCCAGGAAGCAGAGTGGACACAGCTCTTGATCTGAGACATGTTTAGCTGAAAAAAAGCCATTTTTTTCTCTATCTCCGGGAATCCTTTCCAGATGAGATTCTCTGGACAAATTACCCCTGCATCTTGAGAATATGCCTTTAAAGCTGTCAGCACTACCTATTTGCCTACTACCACCACACCCACAAGCAGAAGGACTGAGACCTGCAGAAAAAGTTCACCTATTTTTGTCCTTTATAACCAAAGAGATTCAGCAAGAATGAACTGCTCCATGGAGATACTAATATGAGTTTCACCTTTTCTATCCTCAGGTGCCCTCCTCTGCCATGGACACCAGCAATTTTTGCTACAGTAATGGAAATATGGGCCACACTGTCCTGTCCCTACCAAACCCAAACAGAACAGGCCCTGTAACCACCCTTTAGTGCAAAAGTCAAACTTAACTCTTGTGTATGTATCTTGAACCTTTTATACTTGATTCTAGCCTCATTTTAGAGTCACATGAGGCACTTAATTAAAACAACATGGATGCTTCCACCCAGAATGTGAACCAAACTATAAACAGAACAATAAGCAGACCTGACCTAAATAAGGCCTTCAAAAGGGGTGAATCTGAACAGAAAAAAAGCAGAGATGAACCTATGTAGAATTCTGCTCCCTGGCTGGGCACAGTGGCTCATGCCTGTAATCCCAGCACTTTGGGAGGCCGAGGTGGATGGATCACAAGTCAGGAGATTGAGACTATCCTGGCTAACACAGTGAAACCCGGTCTCTACTAAAAATACAAAAAATTAGCCGGGCACGGTGGCGGGCACCTGTAGTCCCAGCTACTGGGGAGGCTGAGGCGGGAGAATGACGTGAACCCAGGAGGCGGAGCTTGCAGTGAGACGAGATCGCGCCACTGCACTCCAGCCTGGGCGACAGAGCAAGACTCCGTCTCAGAAAAAAAAAAAAAAAAAAAAAGAATTGTGTTCCCTATGCCACTGGAATATTTCCTGTTCAGTTTTTCCTAAGCTTACCTAAGACAAAATTAAATTCCAGAGTTCGTGTAATTTTAATCTTATTTAGCCACTGCCCTGTCAATTTCATAACATATACCAATAAGCAATTTAAACAAATCCCTTAAAGTTTTCTAGGGGAATTTATTATTGTTAAGATAAATATGTATTCTTAGCAAGGTAAGATGAATAGAAACAGTAATATTTTTTCAATAAACATTCCTTCAAGTGATGATATCAGAAGTCAGAACAATAAAAAGAAAGTGGACAAATAAAGCCAAAGTTTTTTTTGCACACATCTACTCGTTGTACCAACAATATAATGCTAAATTCAACCATGTACCCAGTTGCTAGCCTAGACTAAAAATTCCTGGATGATAGGGATGACTGCTTCATCTATTTTTTTAATGGCCATATGAAATGGTAGAAATTAGTTTTTCTGTTTGAGTCTCCAGATCTCCTCTCTGTTTTTCACCCAACTACAAGAAAACTGGAAAAACTCTCATCTGGGTACCAACTTATACAAGATGAGAAACAAGAAGAGCATGACTAATTTATCTTAGACTGGGACAGAGCAGAATTAACCATTCTAGTCAGCCTGACACAATTCTGTTCTGGACATTTTGAAATGTCACAAAGATGTCTAGTTGATTGTGAGAGGATTCCCAGTGACCCAGAGCTGACTGCCCAATGATAAGCCAGGCAAGAAAGAATCAGGCCTTTTTTTTTTTTCTCGTGAGATGGAGTTTCGCTCCTGTTGCCCAGGCTGGAGTGCAATGGCACAATCTCAGCTCACTGCAACCTCCAAGCGATTCTCCTGCCTTAGCCTCAAAAGCAGCTGGAATTATAGGCATGTGCCACACCTGGCTAATTTTTTTTTTTTTTGTATTTAGTAGAGATGGGGTTACACCATGTTGGTCAGGCTGATCTCAAACTCCTAACCTCAGGTGATCCATCCATTTCGGCCTCCCAAAGTGCTGGGATTACAGGTGTCAACCACCACATCCAGCCTCAGGCTGATTCTAAATAGAAACTGCCCAGCCAGGCGCAGTGGCTCACGAATGTAATCCCAGCATTTGGGGAGGCTGAGGCGGGTGGATCACGAGGTCAGGAAATCGAGACCATCCTGGCTAACACGGTGAAATCCCATCTCTACTAAAAAAAAAAAAAAAAAAAAAAAAAAAAATTAGCCAGGCGTGGTGGCGGGTGCCTCTAGTCCCAGCTACTCGGGGGGCTGAGGGAGAATGACATGAACCCGGGAGGCGGAGCTTGCAGTGCGCCGAGATCGTGCCACTGTGCTCCAGCCCAGGGCAACAGTGAGACTCTGTCTCAATAAAAGAAAATAGAACTGCCCTGGTAGAGCTCCAGAACCTGCATCACCTGTCCTGATTAGCTAGCTCTTAGATAAGAAAAGACAAAAATACTCTACTCCAGTATCATATTTTATGGGAAGGTAGAGCTATGGTCATAGCTCTGGACATTTTGTGGTCTTGATCTCTCACTCCTAAGATGCTTGTTCACACTTACAGGTTCTGCCATTAGATTCTATTTACACCTGGAGCCTCTCACATACGTGTTAGCAGGTCACTGAACAAAATCTGAAAAGTTCAAAAAGCCACACTCTCAAAGAGGTCTTTAAGATGTCTATGTTGATTTCTCACAATGCAGAAAATGTCTCTTGCTGATTTTCTGTACATTCTCAATCCAAAACCTGGCCCTGTCTTGTGAATCCCAGGCAGAGGCCAAACTATATATGCAGATTCTATGTTGGATCAACCTGGCTCTGCATTCTTGGGTGTTAAAGCAAGCCGGGTACAATCAAAAGAGAGATCCCCTCATAGAGGCTGCTGTAGCACATTTTAAATAATGTTTACCTAAAAAAAAAAAAAAAAAAAAAAAAAGAAAGAAAAAAGAAATCTGAGGCAACATGAATATAAGTAAATAATTTATTTGGGCCAAGCTTGAGGATTATAACCTGGGAGCAATGATTCAAGTTGTCTGGAATGTAAACTTTAGCAGCAGTTACAAGTAGATTTGTAAAGGCAAAAAAGAGTGGCAGAGAGTGGGCTGGTACAAAGTTGTTTGTCAGGTCCACTTAGGCTGGGCACGGTGGCTCATGCCTGTAATCCTAGCACTTTGGGAGGCCAAGGCAGCTGGATCACCTGAGGTCAGGAGTTTGACACCAGCCTGGCCAACACGGTAAAATCCTGTTTCTACTAATACAAAAAATTAGCCGGGCATGTTGGCATATGCTTGTAATCCCAGCTACTTGGGAGGCTAAGGCAGGAGAACTGCTTGAACCCGGGAAGTGGAGGTTGCAATGAGCCTAGATTGCACCATTGTACTCCAGCCTGGGCAACAAGAGTGAAACTGTCTCAAAAATCAAACAACCCAACCAACCAAAAAAAAAAGTTGTCAGGAAGTCTTATTTATTTACAGAAATAACACTGATTATTGATTGAACATATACTGTTAAGGTTTAAGGTATGGGTTATAGTGTCCAATGTGGCATTATTAGTTTAGTTTATAGCTACTTGTGGCAATAGCAAATAGTTTCAAGAGATAAATACATAGTTCAAAGGGAGGAGAAAGAAATAATTGTGTTCTCATTTTAATGTCTCTGAGTTTGAAAAAAGGACTTGCATTCCTCAGATTAAAGTTTTTTTTTATTTCTCAAATCTCAAAACCCAGAATCAGAATTTGGGGCTGCAGATTTAGTGGAGCTAAATCTGGTGGAGTGGCAGCAGGTTTCACCTACACAGTTTAGGGCATTTTTAGCAAGAAGAAGAAAGTGAAAGTGAAGATCCTCATGTCCGCATGTCTACTCAATGCACATGTTACTTTGATTGGGTTTCTGGGCCCCATGGTCTGTGAATCACTTTCAGGTCTGAGGATACAAGTCATTGAAAAAGGTAAAATAACCTGGTACAGTGGCTCACGCCTGGAATCCCAGCACTGTGGGAGGCCAGGGCAGGTGGATCAGGAGGTCAAGAGATCAAGACCAATCTGGCCAATATGGTGAAACTTCATCTACTAAAAATACAAAAATTAGCTGGGCATGGTGGAACTCACCTGTAGTCCCAGCTACTTGGGAGGCTGAGGCAGAAGAATCGCTGAAACCTGAGAGGCAGAGGTTGCAGTGGGCCGAGATGGTGCCACTGCACTCCAGCCTGGGCAACAGAGCAAGACTCCATCTCAAAAAAATAAAAAACAATAAAAAATAACAAATAAAGAGGTAAAATGGTTGGTTTCTTCTCTGTGAAGTTTGTAGAAATCTTGTCTATCCTTTCTAGAAGTGACTACAGTTAATTACATATACCAAATAGGCAAAAAAACAATTCCACCTGCATATTTAGGGGACATCATACACTTTGCAGCACAATTGTGAATAGACGTGAAGCCTGAAAGGAAAAGTTTCCTCTAGATTAAAGCTTAGTTGGCACCTTATGTGTTTATATTATGTCTGGTAATTCAAGACAGTGTTTGGAAATGGAATTTAAAAAAAATTTCTGCAGCCCCAGAGAAACTCCAAAATGATAGAACAGAAATAAAATTGTTTATTACACGATTAAACCAGAATGTGAGTGGCATCACAGTAAATCTGCTTAAGAGATTGCAAAGACAGAAAGACAGTTCAGCAGGCTCACTAAGCCTGAGCAGTGATTCAGGCTCAGTTTCTACTTACAATGGTGACATGGAAAAAATACTGCTGGGTTTGGCTGAGTGCAGTGGCTCACACCTGTAATCCCAGCACTTTGGGAAGGAGGCAGGCAGATCACCAGGTCAAGATATTGAGACCATCCTGGCCAACATGGTGAAACCCCATCTATACTAAAAATACATAAATTAGCTGGGTGTGGTGGTGCATGCCTGTACTCCAAGCTGCTAAGGAGGCTGAGGCAGGGGAATCACTTGAAACCAGGAGGCGGAGGTTGCAGTGAGCTGAGATCATGCCACTGCACTCCAGCCTGGCGACAGAGTGAGACTCTGTCTTCAAAAAAAAAAAAAAAAAGCTGTTGGGTTTTCAGCATGAGTTCAGATGATGATAACTCCAAGAGTTTTCATCGTGCATTCACAGGCACCATGGGACACTAACAGAGCTTCTGAAACAGACACCCAAAGCATTAGAAAGAAAAACAGCTCTCCATTTGAGTAACACTGTATTGAGAAAAAAAAAGTTCAAAGCATCTTAAGAAAAAACTTAGATTAAAGATTGATCAAGTCAGCCAAAAATATTCCCCTTAAACAAATTTCTCTCTAAACGAAGTGCACAGCTACTCTCAGCACAAGAAACATGAGCATTATGAAAAAAATATACATATTATCAGCAGAATTTTCTAAGGTTTCTCTTCCATGTCTGCCGCTGTCTCATCTCCTAGCCATTGGATGGGAGTTCCATATTGGAATACATCTCACAATTTCCACATGCACCTTTTTATGAAGAATTGAAATCTTGAGTTTATTCATATAGTGTAATATATTCAAGCTTGCAACACTGCTAACTGAAGAGCTACTATGTGGTTTTTTTTTTGAGATGGAGTTTCCCTCTTGTTGCCTAGGCTGGAGTGCAATGGCGCGATCTTGGCTCATTGTAACCTCCGCCTCCCAGGTTTAAGCAATTCTCCTGCCTCAGCCTCCCGTGTAGCCGGGATTACAGGCATGCGCCACCATACCCAGCTAATTTTTCTATTTTTGGCAGAGACAGGGTTTCTCCATGTTGGTCAAGCAGGTCTTGAACTCCCAACCTCAGGTGATCCACCCGCCTTGGTCTCCCAAAGTGCTGGGATTACAGGTGTGAGCTACTGTGCCTGGCCTTTTTTTTTTTTTTTGAGATGGAGTTTCGCTTTTGTTGCCCAGGCTGGAGTGCAATGGCACGATCTCGGCTCACTGCAACCTCCGTCTCCCAGGTTCAAGCAATTCTCCTGTCTCAGCCTCCCAAGTAGCTGGGATTACAGGCATGCACCACCATGTCTGGCTAATTTTGTATTTTTAGTAGAGATGGAGTTTCTCCATGTTGGTCAGACTGGCCTTGAAATCCCAACCTCAGGTGATCCACCTGCCTCAGCCTTCCAAAGTGCTGGGATTACAGGCGTAAGGCACCGTACCCAGCCACTGAAGAGCTACTATATTTTTTGAGTGGTCACCTGACCTGTTTTTATTTGTCCTGTAATAGCAGCATCCCAATTTAGTTAAATGAAAGACACTAAAATTAAGCTTCCCTGTAATTATCCATATTGGATAAATTAATAAGCATGTCAGACTAATATCTATTGTAACAATTTGGTAGTGACTTTTCTTTGGATATTAGATATAAATATCTAAGTATAACCAACTTTAATGTACTAGTCATAATGTATGTAGTATTTTAAACATTGTCTGTAACTGTATTTCAGTTAAAACTACTTTATATTTCAAAGTATGAGTAAGAATATTAAAATAACTATTTAGGCCAGGCATGGTGGCTCATTGGTGTAATCCCAGCACTTTGGGAGGCCAAGGCAGGCATGCAGGCATACCACAAGGTCAGGAGATTGAGACCATCCTGGCTAACATGGTGAAACCCCATTTCTCATAAAAATAAAAAAATTAGGCCAGGCATGGTGGCTCATGCCTGTAATCCCAATACTTTGGGAGGCTGAGGTGGGTGGATCACCTGAGGTCAGGAGTTCGAGACCAGCCTGACCAACATGGAGAAACCCTGTCTCTACTCTAAAAGTACAAAATTTAGCCAGGCATGGTGGTGCATGCCTGTAATCCCAGCTACTCAGGAGGCTGAGTCAGGAGAATTGCTTGAACCCAGTAGGTGGAGGTTGCAGTAAGCTGAGATCATGCCATTGTACTCCAGCCTGGGCAACAGGAGTGAAACTCCGTCTCAGAAAAAGTAAATTTAAGGAAAAAAAAAAAAAAATACAGCCGGACGCGGTGGCTCACGCCTGTAATCCCAGGACTTTGGGAGGCTGCGACAGGCAGATCACGAGGTCAGGAGATCGAGACCATCCTGGCTAACACGGTGAAACCCCGTCTCTACTAAAAATACAAAAAATTAGCCAGGCGCCGTGGCGGGCACCTATAGTCCCAGCTACTTGGGAGGCTGAGCCAGGAAAATGGCGTGAACCCAGGAGGCGGAGATCGCAGTGAGCCAAGATAGTACCACTGTACTCCAGCCTGGGCGAAAGAGACTGTCTCAAAAAAAAAAAAAATTAGCCGGACATGGTGGCACATGCCTGTATTCCCAGCTACTCCAGCTACTCAGGAGGTGAAGGCAGGAGAATCACTTGAACCCATGAGGCAGAGGTCACAGTGAACCGAGATCGTGCCACTGCACTCCAGCCTGGGTGACAGAGTGAGACTCCATCTCAAAGAAAGAAAAAAAAAACACCACACACAAAAAAAACTACACAGACTCCAAAGTTGAGTTTACACACTGAACTGTTCTTGCTTTTGCAGTGTAAGTACTTCAGCCTGCAAATATTAGATAATTATCTTGGATTATCAGTTTTCTGTCAAAGAAATTTATTCAGTATTTTTTAGTTTTTATCATTCTGTATTTCTAAATTTAATTCATTCTTCGTACTAAACTTGTGTGCTCTTAAAATGAGCTTTAATCTAAAGAAATCTGTGTCTACTTTAAAAGACTAAAAAAAAAATTAAATTTTCCCAAATCAAGGATAAGCAATGAATCTGAGGTCTTAAATAAAGACAATCTTGAGTCAAAAGAATGCCAAAAGGTTTATTTGGCTGTTAATATGATTTAAATATATTTCAAAAAAGCAACAAAAATATCTCCATATAATCTAAATGCTTTAAGATAAAAGAGTTGAACAAGATATTCTCTCTTATTTTCAGGTAGGATAATAAAGCCTCTGATTTATAACTTATATTTTCTTTTACAACAGCCAGGTCTCTGGACATATTGAACTCTTGAACATCTGAATTTCAGTAGACATTGGATTCATTGAGCTCTGTCTCAAAAAACAAAAAAACACAAAACCTGACATCAAAAAACAAGAGAAGAAAAAGCAAACTGACCTCTAAGCTAACAGAGGACAAGAAATAATGAAAATCAGATCTGAACTGGAGAGTTAGACAAAAAAGTGATAAAAACATGGAGAAGGCTGGGCGCGGTGGCTCACCCCTGTAATCCCAGCACTTTGGGAGGCCGAGGTGGGCAGATCACTTGAGGTCCGGAGTTCGAGACCAGCCTGGCCAAATAGTGAAACTCAGTCTCTACTAAAAATACAAAAATTGGCCTTGTGTATTGGTGGGCACCTGTAATCCCAGCTACTTGGGAGGCTGAGGCAGGAGAATTGCTTGAACCAGGGAGGTGGAGGTTGCAGTGAGGCAGAGGTTGCAGTGAGGCAAGGTTGTGCCACTGCACTCCAGCCTGGGCAATAGAGCGAGATTCTGCTTCAAAAACAAAATGAAACAAAACAAAACAAAAAGGAGAAATCCAGGAGTAAAATCTTTGAAAGAATTAATAAGATGAATAGCGCTCTAGAGAGATTAATGAAGAAAGAGAAGATCCAAATAAACACGATTAGAAATGACAAAATGGCTATTAACACTGACCCAAAAACAACAAAATAATTATTCAAGTATGTAATGAATACCTCTATGTAAACAAACTGGAAAATCTAGAATAGACCGATTCCTAGACACGTACATCCTCCAAAGACTGAAAAAAAAAAAAAAAGTATCCTTGAAGAGACCAACAAGATTCAAAATTGAAGTATAATAAATAGCCTAGAAACCAATAAAAAACCAGGATCAGACATATTCACAGAAGAATTCTACCAGATGTACAAAAAAAAGCTGATACCCTTCTTACTAGAGCCATTCCAAAAAACTGAGAAGGAACTCTTCCCCAACTCATTATATAGCAGCATTATTCTGATACCAAAACCTGGTATAAAACAAAAAAAGAAAACTTCATGCCAATGATCTTAATAAAAAATGATGGAAAAATGCTCAACAAAATACTGGCAAACCGAATCCAGCAGCACATCAAAAAGCTAATCTACTATGATCAAGTAGCCTATATCCCTGGGATGCAAGGTTATTTCAACATACACAAATCAATAAATGTGATTAATCACATAAACAGAACTAAAGACCAAAACCACAAGATTATCTCAATAGATGCAGAAAAATCTTTCAAGAAAATTTAACATTCTTCATGTTAAAACCCTCAACGAACTAGGCATTGAAGGTACATACTTCAAAATAATGAGTTCTCTGTCACAAACTCAAAGCCAATACACTGAATGGACACACAGAAGTTGGAAGCATTTCTCTTTGAAAACTGGCACAAGACAAAGATGCCTTCTCTCATCACTCCTATTCAACACAGCATTGGAAGTACTGGCCAGAGCAATCAGGCAAGAGAAAGAGAAAGAAAGTCAGACTACTCTTGTTTGCAGGTAGCATGATTCTACACCTAGAAAACCCTATAGCCTCAACAGAAATTTTTTTTTTTTTTAATTTTTATTTTATTTTTTGAGACGTTGTCTTGCTCTGTCACCCAGGCTGGAGTGCACTGGCACAATCTCGGCTCACTGAAACCTCCACCTCCCAGTTTCAAGCAATTCTCCAGCCTCAGCCTCCTGAATAGCTGGGATTACAAGCCACACAACTACGCCCAGCTAATTTTTGTAATTTTAGTAGAGACAGTGTTTCATCATGTTGGCCAGGCTGACCTCGAACTCCTGACCTTGTGATTCACCCACCTCAGCCTCCCAAAACTGCTGGGATTACAGGCATGAACCACCATGCCCGGCTCCAGAAAAGCTTTTAAACTGACAGACAACTTCAGCAAAGTTTTAGAATACAAAATAAATGCACAACAATTAGTAACATCTCCGTACATCAATGATATTGAAGCCAAAAGCCAAATCAAAAACACAATCCTATTTGCCACAAAAACAATCAAATATCCAGAAATATAGCTAACCAGGGAGGTGAAAGATCTCTATGACAAGAATTTTAAAACTGCTTCAAAAAGTAAGAGATGACACAAACAAATAGAAAAACCTTTTATGCTCATGAATAGAAAAGGTATCATTAAAATGGCCTAACTGCCCAAAGAAATGTACAGACTTAATTCTGTTTCTGCCAAACAACCAAAAACATTCTTAACGGGACTAAAAATAACTATTTTAAAATAAATGTGGAACTAAAAAAGAGCCTAAATACCCAAGGCATTCCTAAACAAAAAGAACAAAACTGGAAGCATTACATTACCTTACTTCAAACTATACCACAGGGCTACAGTAACCAAAGCAGCATGGTACTGTTATAGAAACAAACTCATAGACCAATACAACAGAATAGAGAGCCCAGCAATAATGCCACACACCTACAACCATCTGATCTTCAACAAAGCTTACAAGAGAAATGTAAAAAAAAATTTCTATTTAATAAATTTGCTAAAATAACTAGCTACTACTATGTAGAAAACTGAAACTGGACCCTTTTCTTACACCATAAAAATCAACTCAAAGTGAATTAAAGTCTTAAACTTAAAATGTAAAATTATTTTTAAAAAAAACTTTGGAAGGTAACCTAGGAAATCATTCTAGACTTAAGAACCAGAAGATTTCATGATGGAGATACCAAAAGCAATTGCAACAAAAGGAAAAATTGACCAATGGGACCTAATTAAACTACAGAGCTTCTGCACAGCAAAGAAAACTATGAACAGACTAACTAAACAAGACAACCAGCCAGGCGCGGTGGCTCATGCCTGTAATCCCAGCACTTTAGGAGGCCAAGGCGGGCAGATAACAAGGTCAGGAGTTCAAGACCAGCCGGGCCAATATGGTGAAACACCATCTCTACTAAAAATACAAAAATTAGCTGGGCGTGGTGGCACATGCCTGTAATCCCAGCTACTTGGGAGGCTGAGGCAGGAGAACTGCTTGAACCTGGGAGATGGAGGGTACAGTGAGCCAGGATTGTGCCACTGCACTCTAGCAGGGCAACAGAGTGAGACTCCGTCTCAATTAAAAAAAAAAAATTATGTGGTAAACAATCATATGAAAACACTTCTAGGAGGTACAAAGTTTCATCTCATAAAATCTAGCATTAAACTCAGAAATCAAGATGACAGGATATAGAATACAGATAATCACCTTTACAAATTTACCCTGCAAAGAGAGTAACTGATGTTTTTATGAATCTGTGTAACTCACCACTTATATACCACATTTTCTTATAAAAATGTATTAACTTTGTACAGCCAAATAAAATAGATTTTCCCTATTCTTTTCCTTGGTAGCATTCTAAAAGCTAAGCCTTGGAATTCTGTTGAAAATCACCCAGCCATAAAATAAAAGACACCTGAGAAGATTCCTAAACTCACTCTGGGAAAGAGAAAGGTAAATGATAATTTTTATTGTATTTTATTTATTTATTTTTTAAACAGAGTTTCCCTCTTGTCGCCCAGGCTGAGTACAATGGCGTGATCTCAGCTCACTGCAACCTCCGCCTCCCAGGTTCAAGCGATTCTCCTGCCTCAGCCTCCCGAAGTAGCTGGGATTACAGGCGCCTGCCCCTGCACCCAGCTAATTTTTTTTCATTTTTAGTTGAGACAGGATTTCACCATGTTGCCCAGGCTGGTCTTGAACTCCTGACCTCAGGTGATTCACCCACCTCGGCCTCCCAAAGTGTTGGGATTACAGGCATGAGCCACTGCACCCAGCCTATGACACTGTAGCACACAGAGCCATGGTGGTTATCTTGGTTTATCCCTGGACAGTACTGAAACCCAGGACCAGAAAAAAACAACAAAAACAACAAAATGAAGTGTGGCTGAGGAAAAATCACCCATATTTTTTGAAAGGAAAAACTTGACCTAAAAACACTCTGAAAAAGTCTCTGGCTGGGCATGGTGGCTCATGCCTATAATCTCAGCACTTTGGGAAACTGAGGCGGGTGGATCACCTGAAGTCTGCAGTTTGAGAACTGTGTGACCAACATGGAGAAACCGTCTCTACTAAAAATACAAAATTAGCCAGGCGTGGTGGTGCATCCCTGTAGTCCCAGCTACTTGGGAGGCTGAGTCAGCAGAATCGCTTGAACCCAGGAGGCAGAGGTTGCAGTGAGCTGAGATGGCTCCACTGCAGTCAAGCCTAGGCAACAAGAACTAAACTCCATCTTAAGGGGGTCGGGGGGGGAAGAGTCCTGTGCCTAGGGAAAACAAAAGGAAAAAAGAGGCCAGGCATGGTGGCGGAGGCAGGTGGATCACCTGAGGTTAGGAGTTCGAGACCAGCCTGGTCAACATGGAAAAACCTTGTCTCTAACAAAAATACAAAAATTAGCTGGGAATGGTGGTAGGTGCCGGTAGTTCCAGCTACTGGAGTGGTTGAAGCAAAAGAATCACTTGAACCAGGGAGGCAGAGGTTGCAGTGAGCAGAGATCACATCACTGCATTCCAGACCGGGCAGCAAAGCAACACTGTCTCAAAAAAAAAAAAAAAAGTAAAGAAAAGGAAAAGAGGCACAGAGATTTTTATTTTTTACAAACAGTATAAGCGGATTATTTTTTGCTTTCTTTTCAATATGGAAAATATTTTCAAATAGAAAACAAAATTTAGGCCAGACTTGATGGCTCACGCCTGTAATCCTTGCACTTTGGCAGGCCAAGGCGGGTGGATCACGAGGTCAGGAGTTCAAAACCAGCTTGGCCAACAAGGTGAAACCCTGTCTCAACTAAAAATACAAAAAAATTAGCCAGGTGCGGTGGCAGGTGCCTGTAATTCCAGCTACTTGGGAGGCTGAGGCAGGAGAATCGGTTGAACCCGGGAGGTTGCAATGAGCTGAGATTGCACCATTGCACTCCAGCCTGGGAAACAAAGCGAGAGGAAGGATGGAAGGATGGAAGGATGGAAGGAAGGAAAGAAAGAAAGAAGGAAAGAAGGAAGGAAAATTTAAGTCTATCCAATGATTTTTCAAAAAATAATTAAAATATCTATCAAAAATGTACAGATATCTAAAATATCTTTGTCTAAAATGTATCTCTGTATCTAAAATATACACCAAAAAAAAAAAAAAAATAGCCCGGCGTGCTGGCTATTTTTAAGTACTGTAATCCTAGCATTTTGGGAGGCTGAGGTGGGTGGATCATCTGAGCTCAGGAGTTCGAAACCACCTGGCCAATATAGTGAAATCCCGTCTTTACTAAAAATATAAAAAAATTAGCTGGGTGTGGTGGCAGGCGCCTGTAATCTCAGCTACTAAGGAGGCTGAGGCAGGAAAAATCGCTTGAATCTGGGAGACAGAGGTTGCAGGGAGCCGAGATAGCACCATTGCACTCCAGCCTGGGCAGCAAAAGTGAAACTCCATCTCAAAAAAAAACCAAAAAGAAAAAAGAAAAAATAGTTGATAACATGAATTGCGGAGAAGGTGGCATATGGGAATGTCAGAAATAAAGGAAAATTTAGTTTAGTTTTTTTTTTTTCCAGAGGGAGTTTCACTCTGTGGCCCAGGCTGGAGTGTAGGCGCGATCTCGACTCACTGCAACTTCCGCGTCCCGAGATCAAGCGATTCTCCTGCCTCTCAAGTAGCTGGGATTACAGGCACCCGCCACCACACCTCGCTAATTCTTGTTTCTGTTTTTGGAGACGGAGTCTTGCTCTGTTGCCCAGGCTGGAGGGCAGTGGCGCAATCTTGGCTCACTGCAACTTCTGCCTCCTAGGTTCAAGAGATTCTCCTGCCTCAGCCTCCCGAGCAGCTAGGACTACAGGCACGCACCACCATGCCCAGCTAATTTTTATATTTTTAGTAGAGACAGGGTTTCACTATGTTGGCCAGGCTGGTCTCGAACTCCTCACCTCGTGATCTGCTTGCCTCGGCCTCTCAAAGTGCTGGGATTACAGGCATGAGCCACCCTGCCTGGACTGAAAATTTAGTATTTTACTCAAATCCATTAGGCTGGAGGAATGGGGAGTACGGTGTAGACTTCAGACCCTGCTTGAAACATATGAGAAAAATGCAGAGGAAAATCACTCTTCTGTGGAGTGTGAAAATAAGTGGCAGGCAATTAGACTGACCTCGCTCTAATGTCAGGGTTTCTAC
Organism: Pongo pygmaeus; assembly: GCF_028885625.2. Classification (NCBI taxonomy): domain Eukaryota; kingdom Metazoa; phylum Chordata; class Mammalia; order Primates; family Hominidae; genus Pongo; species Pongo pygmaeus. The sequence continues at coordinate 22,454,859 of NC_072393.2, forward strand.
CTTATAAAAATCTAACTCAAACGTATATTTTGTAAATTACTACACTGAGGAAAAAAAAATTCAGCCTTAAACAACTATAAACTGCCAATTAACCCGATTATATAACCAGGAAATTTCCATCTTAATCGTACAAATTAAAAAACTATGACTCTACCTAACAAAGTACTGAATTTTGTTTTCTTCATCATGCGCGTTCTAAAAGTCCTTCCTGGCCGGGCGCAGTGACTCACGCCTGTAATCCTAGCACTTCGGGAGACCGAGGCAGGCAGACTGCCGGAGCTCAGGAGTTGGAGGTCAGCCTGGGCAACACGGTGAAATCCGGTTTCTACTAAAACAGAAAAAATTAGCCAGGCGTGGTGGTGCGCGCCTGTAGTTCCAAGCTACTCAGGAGGCTGAAGCAGGAGAATCGCTTGAACCCGGTAGAGGGAGGCTGCAGTGACCCCAGATTGCACCACTGTACTCTAGCCTGGAGGACAGAGAGAGACTCCGTCTCAAAAAAAAAAAAAAATTCCTTCATTTCCCATGGACCCCAAACTACAAACCTCAATGTCTTAAATTACTCTTTGATTAATATTTTTGTGGTGACCCTCACATTTTTTTTTTTTTTTGAGACAGTCTCACTATGATGCTCAGGCTGGAGTGCAATGGCGCGATCTCGGCTCACTGCATCCTCCGCCTCCTGGGTTCAAGCGATTCTCCTGTCTCAGCCTCCAGAGTAGCTGGGATTACAGGCGCGAGCCACCACGCCCAGCTAATTTTTGTATTTTTAGTACAGACGGGGTTTACCATATTAGCCAGGCTGCTCTCGAACTCCTGACCTCGTCATCCGCCCGCCTCGACCTCCCAAAAGTGCTGGGATTAAAGGCGCGACCCACCGCGCCCGGCCGACTCTCCTAAGTTTCCAATAGACCAAAAGAGGGACTAAAAATGCCACGGACCAAAGCTCTTTCTATTCATGAAACTGCATCAGGAGTCACGATTCTCCCCTGACGACCCTCCTGTGGCCCCTGCACAATTTAGGAGAGACGCCGCGTTGCGGCTGCAGAGCTGCCCAGAGAAGAGACAGGGCGCCGGGGCCGGCTGCCAGCCCAGCCGCCATCTTATGTCTGAAGGGGACTGAGGCCGAGCTGGGCAAGAACTCCGGCACGCGCAGATTGTGGAGCTGACTGCGGGAAGGCCTGAGTCACGCCACAGCCCCTTCCCCCTCTCCGGATGTCGGACCGGCACTCTCACCATTTCTAGGCTTCCGGGGGGTCCTGGCGTCTTAGCTGTGGATCCCCCAATACCTGCAGGTCACAGAGCCACAGAGGCTGAACCTCTAGCAGCAGAGGACACAGAAGAATGAAGACGAGACGCGGAGCTCAAACTGCAGCCAGAAACAAAGGCCCCGCCACATCCCGGAAGCCGCCCTGTCCTCTCCTGCCCCGTGCCTGATTGGACGGTTTCCAGCCCAGCGTCCCTGATTGGATATCTTCTAAGGTCCTGCCCCCACAAGCCCTGAATGAAAGAAGATGTCATCAGACGCTGGGCTGAATGAAGAGAGTGACAGCCTAGGCTGCCGCCTTTTCAGGCAGGGCTTCCTCCCTGAGCTGAGCAGGCCCAACCCAGAGGGTATTTGCCTGATTTGCCTTTAACCTTGTGTATAAGGTCATCCGCACTTATATTATATGGCTACTAAAAAATTAAAATAATTGTTTTTTAATTTCAGCTTTTATGACCTTCCTGGCTTCTGGTCCTTTGAGTAGGAGGTATTACAAACATTGAATATTTTATTATTTATCCTCTGTGGGGTTTGTTTTTCTTATTCTTGAGAGGGATTCTCTCTGTTACCCAGGCTGGAGTGCAGTGTCATGACTGCAGCTCACTGCAGCCTCAGCAATCTAGGCTCGAGCAATTTACCTGTCTCAGCCTTCTGAGTAGCTGGGACCACTGGCATGTGCCCCCATGCTCAGCTAATTTGTTATCATATTTTTATTTGTAGAGATGAAGCCTCACTAGATAGCCCAGAATGGTCTCAAACTCTAGGGGTCAATGAATCCTACAAAGTCAGCCTCCCAAAGTACTGGGATTATAGGCATGAACCATCACATTCAGACTGAGTTTTTATTTTATCAAAAAATTTTTTTAAAGCATTGAGGTCCATTAATAGAATTCAAGGACATGTTATGCACATTTTTTAAAAGTAAATTAAAAAGCATATACAGAAAGAGAGAGAAATTTTTTAAAAAACTAAATATTATATAGGTAATGTTACCAGAAAAAGTTTAGATCTCCCGACTTTAAGTTGCAGTATGCTAATGGAACATTCTTAGTGAACAGTATTCTATTTTCATAAGAAATTCAAAACAAGATAATTTCCAGGTTTTAGAAACTGATGCAAAACAAAAATATAGAAAATCTCTAACGTGTTCCCGTGATATAGTATTACTTGAAATATAAACTGGGCAAACTCAGCAAAAGACAATTTAATCTCAAGTTTCAAAATAGGTACAGAAGTTCTAATAGAATAATAAATGGAATCCAGAATTTTATTCATAAAAAGGCTAAAAAGTGACCATTCTCTGTGATTTTGAAAGTAGGAATTTGTCTAAACAGATGTGTATTTGCATCTACAATTGCCTACACTTACTTTTATATTTCTTTTTTTTTTTTTTTTGAGATGGAGTCTTGCTCTGTCGACCAGACTGGAGTGCAGTGGCACAATCTCGGCTCACTGCAACCTCCGCCTCCTGGGTTCAAGTGATTCTCCTGACTCAACCTACTGAGTAGCTGGAAATACAGGCGCATGCCCCCATGCCCAGCCAATTTTTTTTTTATGATATATCCATTTATTCAGATTACTCAATAATTAAAAATTATATTTTCTATGAATACCAGCTAATGTTTTTGTATTTTTAGTAGAGACAGGGTTTCACCCTGTTAGCCAGGATGTCTCCTGACCTGGTGAACTGCCTGCCTTGGTCTCCCAAAGTGCTGGGATTACAGGTGTGAGCCACCGTGCCCAGCAGCTTTTAAACATTTTAGGAAAGCATGAGACATCAATCAATATGTATAAGATCTTCCTTCCCTCCCTTTTTCCTCCTCCTCCTCCTTCTTCCTCTCTCTCTCTCTCTCTTTCTTGGTTTGATCCAGTAATGCAGGACAACTTGAAGTGAGGGCATCCAGGTCATAAGTAAATAGGAGATAAAAGTCTGGATTCCTTTGAGTCCTTGATAAGCATTTAACTGAATACACAATTTAGTCTGGCTCAGTGAATCTGCATATCTAAATTAACAGCAGTGCAGAGGAAGCAATCAGATGTGCATTTGTCTCAGGCAAGGCTCAGAGAAATGACTCTGAGTTCTGTCTGTCTTTGGTTCTCAAGGAATTTCCTTGTTGGCTAATTGTAAAAAAAGTATGTAGCTTTTTTATCTTTGTAGTTATCTTATTTAGAAATAAAATGGGAGGCAGGTTTGCCTGACATAGTTCTCAACTTGACTTTTCTAGTGACTTAGTAATTTTGGCATCAACAGATTTATTTTCCTTTAACAGTGGAAACCTCTTTCATTATCAAGTGTAGAGGTTAACAAAAAAACTCGTAAACACAAATATAATTATTGCTGCATCTTTCAGAATAGCCCATTCTAAATTTTTTTTTTTTTTTTTTTGGAGATACAGTCTTGCTCTATTACCCAGGCTGGAGTGCAGTGGTGCAATCTCAGCTCACTGCAACCTCCTCCTCCTGGGTTCAAGCAATTCCCCTGCCTCAGCCTCCCGAGTAGCTGGGATTACAGATGTGCGCTACCACGCCTGGCTAAGTTTTGTATTTTTAGTAGAGACGGGGTTTCCCCATGTTGGCCAGGCTGGTCTCAAACTCCTGACCTCAGGTGATTTGCCTGCCTTGGCCTCCCAACGTGCTGGGATTACAGGATTGTAAGTCACTGCACCCAGACTAGAATAGCCCACCCTAATTTAATTCTCATTTACTATAGACTTTTTTCATAATTTTATAGTGGATCTTAATGTTGGAGGCATTCAAACCAGAGCAACTCAATCTTGAATAGCAGCTGTGTGAAATATGCTGAAACCTACTTGGCTGCCTCCCCAGGTTAGGCATTCTTAGTCACAGGATGAGACAGCAGGTCAGCACAAGATAAACAAGATACATTGCACTTAGCAATTTGTCATAATCTTCTGTTAGCAGGGTGCAAGCAGAAACATAGAATCACATATTTAGGTCATGGATGCAGAGATATGTCACAAAGCTCCTGTGGTTAGGGTCAAGAAAGGAGCTTCCCATCCCCTAAATGTTGGGTCTCAGCAATATATCACAATACTCAAATTATGTGAGACCCAGGAAAAAAGGAGAGTCACATCACCTAGGTGCTGGGTTCAGTGATATTTCACAATTATCCTTTGTAGCAGGTTATAGTCAAAAAAGGAGAGTCACAACACTTAAGTGATGAAGAAAAAAGAATATGTCCTAATACCTTTCTGAACAGAGCCCATTCAGGAGACTCATAATACCTAGGTGTTGGACCCAGCCATATCTATCACAATACAAAATGTATGCAGAGATCAGGCAAAAAAAAAAAGGAGATCACATAACCTAAGAGCTGGGCCCAGCTACATATTACAAGCACCCCAGTGGACAAGGCCAAAGAATGAGAAAAGAGTCACATCACATAAGTGCTTGACTAAGCGATATGTTACAATCCAAACTGTGAACACATCCCAGGAATAAGAGGAGTCACATCATCTAAGTAATGGGCCGAGAGATATGTCAAAGTAACTCCTGTGGAGAGGAACCAGGCAGAAGAATCACATAGCCTGTGTGCTAATCGCAGTGATAAGTCACTCTCTTTTATGGGAGCATGGCCATAGCAGGAAAGAACGGTCAAATTATTTGGGTTCTGGGCTCAAATATATGTCACAATCTCTCCTATAGGGAAAAGCCAAGTAAGAAAGTCACATTATATGGATGATGGGTTCACAAATATGTCACTATGCCCACTATGGACAGGGTTCAGGCAGGAGACTCACATTACCTTAGTTCTGGGCCAAACAATATGTCACAATGCCTGATAAGGAAAGTGCTGAGGAAAAACATAACTTCATTTTTGATGTTTAGCCCAGCAGTATGTCAAAATCTAAGTTGTGAGCAGAATGTAAGTAGAAAAAAAGCATCACAACAGCTAGGTGCTGGCCCAGTGATAGGTAACAATTATTTCTCTAAGCAGCAACCTGGTAGAAAGAGAGTCACATTACTTGGGTGATGGATGCAGATAGATTATAATGCTTCCTGCAAGCAGGACCCAGCAAGGAAAGTTACATCACCTGGATGTTGCACATAGCAATGTCACAACGGCCCATGAAGACAGGGCACAGGCAGGAGAGTCACATAACCAGGGTGTGGGGTCCAGTGATATGTCACAATGCCCCCCTGTTGGCAGCACTGAGGCAAAAGTACAGAGCCACACCACCTAGGTGTTGGATTCAGCAATGTGTCACAATCCGATCTGTGTACTAGGCACCAGGTGGGAGAGTCAAATCACTCAGATGCTGGGCAAAGGTGTATGTTACAATCACAGTCACAAAAAAATGTAGGAATGAACAATCCCACACATTCCATTTCTAAGTATTAGAGTCAACACATGTTGTATGTTGAGTCCAAGTGCACGAGTCACAATCTCAACGGTAGACTGGATACATCCATGAGAGCCTCAATCTTTGCTGTGGACTGTGTCCCCTTAGTGGAGTCACAGCCTCACAGGTATGCTGAATCTTGGTTTGAGTCACCAGCCCACGTGTGAACCGAATGCACATTTGAGAGTCAATTTTCCAACCACCTCCAGGTGTGAGACTCAGAACTTCAACAATGAGCTGTGTTCATGTGGAAAGCTGTCAATTTTTACTGTTGGCTGGGTTTGCATACGAGTGTCACAATGTCATCTGTGTGCTAGGCCCTGTTATAGAACTCTCTGTACTACCTGAGGGCTTTATACAATATCCATGGTAGTCACAATTTGCTCTGAGACTTTTTTTCTAATACAAACTCATAATCATACCTGTGGACCTAGGTTCATGCATTAGAGTCAACATCTCTCCAGTTGGCTGGGTCTAGAGAAAAGAGTTCTCACCTGCCTATGAGCTGGGTTTAGAAATGAGTCACCATCTTAACTGTTGTCACATGATTACACATGACAGTCACAATTTTTACTGTGGACTCCATTCACGTGTGAAATTCAAGATCTCTCCAGTGGGGTCTGTCCATGTGAGGGTGACAATGCTAACATTTGGTAGGTTGTGCATTTGAGAAACAGTCTCACCTGTGTGCTTGGCCCTATGATAACACTCTCTGTACCGTCCAAAGACTTTATACAAAATGTGAAAGAATGGTAATCCAGGACTTTACCCATTTCTCTAAGTCTAGCTACCAGCACCAGTATCTCTGCTATGGACTGGTTTATGGTGTGAGTATCATCATTGCAACTGTGAACTGGGCTGAAGTGTATGTCACAATCTAACCTGTGAGTAGAAAGCAAACGGGAGAGTAACATCACCTGCTGCTGAGTCAGAAATATGTCACAATTTTTCAGGGCAAGGACCAGGCAGGAGAGTCATATCACCTGGTTGCCTGTCCACGGTTATGTTACAATTCCTTCTCGAAAGCAAGGCACAGACAACAAAGTCATGTTACTTGGATACTGGACCCAACTATGTCACAATTCTCTCTGCAGGCAAGGCCTGGGCACAAGAAACACAGCACCTGGTTGCTGAAGCCAGATATGCGACACAGTCTTTCTGTGGGCATGGTGCAGATGGAAGAGGAGAGTCACACCTCCAAAATAATGGATGCACAGATATGTCACAAGGTGCTTCCCACAGACAGGGCCCAGGCAAGAGCTCTTTACCCATTTGGTTTGACCCAGTGATGTGTCATAATACCCACAATACAAGGGGCCCAGGTTAAAGAGAGTGATATCACCTAGATGCAGAGTCCAGTGATATGTCACAATCCTCCCCTTTTACAGGGTTCAGGTAGAAGAATTACATCACTTAGGTGATAAACAAATGACATGTCATAATTCCTCTATTAGCAGGTACAGAGAGTCCCATCACCTAGGTATTGGACTAGCCATATTTTAATATATACAATACACAATTCACCAACACCCAGGTGAAACAAACTGTGTATATTGAAATATGGCAGGGTCCAACGACTAGGTGATGTGACTTTTCTGCATGGGCCCTGCTAATAGGAGAATTATGACATTATCTTTCTGACATTATGATAATTATGACATTATCTTTCTGAAACCTGTAGTAGGAGAGGAGAGTCACATCACCAAGGTGCTAGGCCCAGTGATAAATCACAATCCCTGGCCAGGCGCGGTGGCTCACACCTGTAACCTCAGCACTTTGGGAGGCAGAGGCTGGCGGTTCACCAGGTCAAGAGAACGAGAGCATCCTGGACAACATGGTGAAATCCCATCTCTACTAAAAATACAAAAATTAGCTGGGTATGGTGGTGCGTGCCTGTAGCCCCAGCTACTTGGGAGGCTGAGGCAGAAGAATCGCTTGAACCTGGGAGGTAGAGGTTGCAGTGAGCTGAGATCGTGCCACTGCACTCCAGCCTGGCAACAGAGTGAGATTCCATCTCAAAAAAAAATAATAATAATAAAATTAAAAAAAATTACAATCCCACCTTGGGCAGAAACTAAGCAGTAGATGAGGGTCACATCACCTTGTTACTAGGTCAAAAAATATGGCACAATATTTTCTGAAAAAAAGGGGCCCATGCAGCCGAGTCACCTCATCTGAGAGGGCTCCAGAGATATGTCAAAATGCCCTATGTGGGTAAGGCTCATAAAGAAGAGTCACATAACCTAGGAATTGAGACTAGTTATATGGCATAATCACCCAGTGGGCAGGACTGAGGCATGGAACAAAATTCACATTATGTAGATCCTGAGACAAGTGATATGTCAAAATCTCCACTGTGGACAAGTTTCAGAGACAAAAGGAGAGTCATATAATCTAGTTTATGGGCCCAGGCAAATGTCATAATGTCCTCTCTGGACAGGGACCAGGCAGAAAAATCACATAACCTGTGGTGAGGGCCTAGTGATATGTCACCCCCTCTTCTGTGGTCAGGGCCCAGGCAGGAGAGAAGAGTGAGATCATGTAGGTGCTTGGCACAGATATGTTACAACGTCTCCTAGGGAAAAGCCCATGTAAAGGTGGAGAGTAACATCAAATAGATGGGTCCAGAAATATGGCATAATGTCCCCTGAAGCCAGGGTCTAGGTAGGAGATTCATATCATCTGGTTGTTAGACCCAGTAATATGTTACAATAGCCCATTTGGGCAGGGCACAGAAAGGAGAAACACATTACCTGGGTGCAGGGACCAGTGATATGTCACAATGCCCTCTGTGACAGCACCAAGGCAAGAGTATAGGGTCACACGATCTACATACTGGGTCCAGCGATATGTCACAATCCCATCTGTGTACTGGGCCCAGGCAGGAGAGTCAAATCGCTCACATTCTGAGCAGAGGTATGTGTCACAATCACACCTGCAGAAAGACCCAGAAATGAGATAAAACAATTCTTCACATGTCTTCATTCTAGGTATGAGTCAATACCATTTGGATATTGGGTCTAAGTACACAAGTCACCATCTCAATGTAGATGAGATGAATCCATGCATAACAGCCTCAATCTCTTCTGCAGACTGTGTCTCTTAGTAAAATCATAGCCTCAGCCAGGCACGGTGCCTCACACCTGTAACCCCAGCACTTTGGGAGGCCAAGGCAGGTGGATCACCTGAGGTCAGGAGTAGAGACCAGCCTGGCCAACATGGCAAAATCTCATCTCTACTCAAAATGCAAAAATTAGCCGGATATGGTGGCGGGCGCCTGTAATCCCAGCTACGCGGGAGGCTGAGGCAGGAGAATCACTCGAACCCAGGAGGCGGAGTGAGCCGAGATCATGCCATTGCACTCTGGCACGGGCAACAAAAGTGAAACTCAGTCTCAAAAAAAAAAAACAGCCTCACAGGTGTGCTGAATCTTGACCTGAGAGTCACCAATCCATCTGTGGACCAGATTCACCTATAAGAGTCAATTTTGCAATTTTCCACTGCCTCCAGGTGTGACATTCAGAACTTCAGAAGTAGGTTATGTTTATGTTAAGGGATGACAATATTTACTATTGGCTGGTTGTGCATATGAGTATAACAATGTCACCTGTGTGCTGGGCCACGTAAGGGCACTCAGTGCATTACCCGAGGGCTTTATACAATATACAGGAGAGTCAAATCCACTCTGAGATCTTTGTGATTGTATAAACCCATGATCGTACCTGTGGCCCTAGACCCAGACTGGGGCAGGTGGATCATGAGGTCAGTAGTTCGAGACCAGCCTGACCAACATGGTAAAACCTCATCTCTACTAAAAATACAAAAAAGCCAGGCGTATCCCAGCTGCTCAGAAGGCTGAGGCAGGAGAATCACTTGAACCTGGGAGGTGGAGGTTGCAGTAAGCTGAGATCGTGCCACTGTACTCCAGCCTGGGTGACAAAGGGAGACTCTGTCTCAAAAAAAAAAAAAAAAAGATACACAAAACACAATCTCATCTGTGTTTTTGGCTTGTGATGACACTCTCTGTGCCACCTGAGAGCTTTTTATAATATCTGAGAGAGTGATAATTCTCCATGACCTTTGCAAAAAAAAAGGAAACTTAGAATGTTTGTTTTCCCAAGCCTAGCTAGGCAAGGTGTATCTCTTTTATTGCCTGGTCCAAGGTATGAGAATCATCATAGTAATTCATAAGCTCAGGCAAAATATATATGACAAGGGCCGGGAAGGTGGCTTATACCTGTAATCCCAGCACTTTGGGAGACTGAGGCAGGCGGATCATGAGGTCAGGAGATCGAGACCATCCTGGCTAACATGGTGAAACCCCGTCTCTACTAAAAATACAAAAAACTAGCCGGGCATGGTGGCAGACACCTGTAGTCCCACCTACTTGGGAGGCTGAGGCAGGAAAATGGCATGAACCCGGCAGGCGGAGCTTGCAGTGAGCCGAGATTGCTCCACTGCACTCCAGCCTGGGCGACAGAGCAAGATTCTGTCTCAAAAAAATATATATGTATGTTATATGTATGTTACATACATGTTGTATATAACATGTTATATGTTACATGTTATATATGTGCATATATAACATATATATGTGTGTTTTATATATATATGTTACAATGTTACAATTACACCTATGGGTAAGGAGTGAGCAGGAGAGTCACATCACCTGGGGCTGGTCTAGAGATATGTCACTATCTTTTTTGAGGGCAAGGACGAGACAGGAGAGTCACATCACCTAGGTGCTTGGCCAGGGATGCCTTAACATCTCTTCCTGTAAGATGGGCACAGGCAGCAAGTTACACAACCTGGGTGCAGGGCCCAACAATATGTTACAGTGCTCTCTATGAGCAATACCCTGAGAGGTGAGACACATTATCTGGTTGCTGATCCCAGTGGTGTGTTACAATGTTTTTCAGGGGCATGGTGCATGTAGGTGAGAAAAGTCACATATTATAATTGATGGATGTCAAAATATGTCACAACGCCCCCTGTGGGCAGGCCCAGGCAGGGACCTCTCATCCCCTAATGTCAGACCCAGTAATATGTAACAATACCCAAAATATGCAAGGTCCAGGGAAAAGATGAGAGTTACATCATCTAGGTGCTGGGTCCAATGATACATCACAATCCTCTTTTGGCAGGGTGCAGGCTGAAGAAGAGTCATATCACCTAGGTGATGAATGAAAAGATATGTCATAATACTCTCATAGCCAGGGCTTATGTAGGAGACTCCTTGGTGATAGACCCAGCTACATGTCACAATATGTATGCAGGGGCCAGGCGCGGTGGCTCACGCCTGTAATCTCAGCACTTTGGGAGGCTGAGGCGCGCAGATCACCTAAGATCGGGAGCTTGTGACCAGCCTGCCCAACATGGAGAAACCCTGTCTGTACTAAAAATACAAAATTAGCCGGGTGTGGTGGTGCATCCTGTAATCCCAGCTACTCGGGAGGCTGAGGCAGGAGAGTTGCTTGAACCTGGGAGGCAGAGGTTGAGATGAGCCGAGATTGTGCCAATGAACTCCAGCCTGGGCAACGAGTGAAACTCCATCTCAAAAAAAAAAAAAAAAAAATGTATACAGGGCCCGGACAAGAGAAGAGTCCCATCATGTAGGTGCTGGGCCCAGTGATACATCTAAATCTTTTTTTTTGTTCAGAGTCCAAGCAGTAGAGAAGAAGTCACATTACCTAAATGCTGCATCCAGCAACATGTTATAATACCTGGATAAGGAGAGTCCAGGCAGAAAAGTCACATCACCTAGGTGAAAGGCCCAGGGATATTTCCTAGTGCTACCTGTTTGCAGGGCTCGGGAAGAAGACAAGAGTCAGATAATATAGGAGCTGGTAGCACAATCACTACAGTGGGCAGGGCCTAGGCGTGAGAGGAGTCACATCACATGAGTGCTGGGCCAAGCGATATCTCACATTTCCTACTGTGGACAGATTCAGAAATAAAAAGGAGAGACCTATTATTTAGGTGATTGGCCCAGAGTTATGTTACAATGACCACTTGAAACAGGGACCAAGCATAAGAATCACATCACCTGTGTGCTGGGCCAAACAATAAGTCACTCTCTTTTCTGTTAGCACAACCCAGGCTCAAAGATATATTACAATCTGATCTATGGACAAAGCCCAGATAAAAGAGGAGAGTCATATAAAATAGTTGATGAGCTTAGATATGTGTTAAAATGTTTTCTGTAAGCATGGTCCAGGCAGGAAACTCACATGACTTGGGTATAAAACCCAGCAACATGTCACAATGTCTTATGTGAGCAGGGCTAAGAAAAAAATAGAGTAACACCACTTTGGTGCTGGGTTCACCAATATTTCACAATCTTCCCTGGAGGAAAAACTAAGGAAAAAAAAATCAAATCAGCTATGTGCTGCAAAATGTCACAAAACTTCCTGTGAGCAGAAGCCAGGTAAGACAAGAGAGTCAAATCACCTGTGTGACTGGTGCACAGACATTTCAAAATGCCACCCATAGGCAGGGTCCAGGCATAAAAGTTGTATCACCTGGCTGTTGGACCCAGCAATATGTCACAATGGCCCAAGTGGCCAAATCCTAGGCAGAAGACTCACATGTCAGTGCAGGGCCTAGCAATATTTCACAATGTCTGCTGCAGGCAAAACCTAAAACCAGGGAAAAATCCCATCAGCTAGGTGCTGGGCGTAGCAATATGCTACAATGTTCCTGTATGCAGGGACCAGACAGAAGAAGACTGTCACATCACCTGGATGCTGGGCTCAGCCATGTCAACCATCATTTCTGTAATAAAGACCCCATGCAGAAAAGACACAGCATCTGGTTGCTGGCCACAGCAATGTGCCTCAATTGTCCCTGTAGGCAGGGTGCAGGCAGAAGAGGAGAGTCACATCTCCTAGATGATGAAGGCAGGGACATGTCACAGTGCTCCCTATAGGAAGGGCCCAGGTAGGAGACTCCCAACCTTTAGGTGTTCAGCTGAGCAATATGTCACAATACACAAATATGAAGGGCCTAAGAAAAATAAGAGTCACATCACCTTGATGCTAGGTCTCTGTAAGCAGAGACCAGGCAGGAGAAGAAAGTAACATTACTGGTAGGGCGCGGTGGCTCACACCTATAATCCCAACACTTTGGGAGGCTGAGGAGGGTGGATCACTTGAGGCCAGGAGTTCGAGACCAGCCTGGCCAACATGCTGAAACCCCATCTCTACTAAAAATACAAAAATTAGCTGGGTGTGGTGGCACATGCCTGTAGTCCCAACTACTCAGGAGGCTAACGCAGAAGAATCGCTTGAACCTGGGAGGCAGAGGTTGCAGTGAGCCAAGATCACACCATTGCACTCCAGCCTGTGCAACAGAGCGAGACTCTGTCTCCGAAAAAAAAAAAAAAAAAAAGTAACATCACCATGGTGATGGGCATCATTGAGTTACGTCACAAAGCTCCATGTAGGCAGGGTCCAGAGAAAAGGTGTTACATCCCCTGGGTGTTGGACCCAACAATATGTAACCATTTCTTTATTTTTATTTTTACTTTTTGAGACAGAGTCTTGCTCTGTCTCCCAGGCTGGAGTGCAGTGGCGCATCTTGGCTCTGCAACCTCCATGTCCCGCAATTCTCCTGTCTCAGCCTCCCGAGTCACTGGGACTATAGGCGCACACCCCCATGCCCGACTAATTTTTGTATTTTTAGTAGAGACGTTTCACCATATTGATCAGACTGGTCTTGAACTCCTGACCTCAGGTGATGTACCCGCCTCAGCCTTCCAAACTGATGGCATTACAGGCCTGAGGCCACTGTGCCCCGCCTTATATGTAACAATTTGTTGTTGTTGTTGTTGTTTTGAGACAGAGTCTTGCTCTGTTGCCCAGGCTGGAGTGCAGTGGTGTGATGTTGGCTCACTGCAACCATCGCCTCCCGGATTCAAGTGATTCTCTTGCCTCAGCCTCCCAAGTAGCTGGGATTACAGGCATGCGCCACCACAGGCGGCTAATTTTTGTACTGTTTTAGTAGAGATGGGGTTTCACCATGTTGGCCAGGCTGGTCTTGAACTCCTGACCTCAAGTGATCCGCTCATCTCAGCCTCCCAGAGTGCTGGGATTACAGGCATAAGCCACCATCCCCGGCCATATGTAACAATTTCTAATGTGACATATTGTGCCATAATATGGCACAACATGTAGGGCACAGGTGGGAGAGTCACATAACATGGGTGCAGGATTCAGTAATATTTTACAATACCCAAAATTTGTGGGGTCCCATAAAAAGAGGAGAGTCATATCACCTAGGTGCTGGGATCAGTGATATATTACAATTTTACCTTTGGGCTGGGACCAGACAGGAAACTGAAATCACTCAGGTGCTGGCCAATGTCACAACCACACCTGCAGGAAGGTCCAGTGATGAATTAATCCCGTACAGGTCCCAGTTCTAGGTATGAGAGTCACCACGTTCTCTATGTTGGGTCTAAGTACGCTAGTGACAATTTCACCAATGAACTGAACCTGTGCATAAGAGCCTCCGTCTCTCTTCTGAGCTACGTTTGCTCTGGCCCTCAGCCCAGGTATGAGAGTCAACATGTCCTCAGGAAGATAGACTTCTCATTGGTTCAGATTGAAAAATTCTCACCTATGAACTAGATTTAGAAATGAGTCATTATTCAAACTCCTGCAGAATGTTCACATATAACAGCCACAATTTTAACTGTGGACTGTGTCTGTGCATGGGATTCAGGACCTCACCAGTGGGCTCCATCACTGTGTGAGGGTGACAATTCTAATGGTTGGTGGGGTGGGTAAAGAAGAAACACAATCTCACCTGCTTGCTGAACTCTATAATGACACTCTCTGTACCACGACAGATTTATATAGTATTCAAAACAGTGGTAATTTGGCTGGGCACGGTGGCTGGCGCCTGTAACCCCAGCACTTTGGGAGGCTGAGGCGGGCAGATTACCTGAGGTTAGGAGTTCTAGACTAGCCTGACCAACACTGAGAAACCCCGTATCTACTCAAAATACAAAATTAGCCAGGCGTGGTGGCACACGCCTGTAATCCCAGCTACTCAGGAGACTGAGGCAGGAGAATCGCTTGAACCCAGGAGGCGGAGGTTGCAGTGAGCCAAGATCTCTCCATTGTACTCCAGCCTGGGCAACAAGGGCAAAACCCTGTCTCAAAAAAAAAAAAAAAAGTAATTCTCAGCTGGGCATGGTAGCTCATGCCTGTAATCCCAACACCTTGGGAGGCTGAGGTGGGTGGATCACCTAAGGTCAGGAGTTCAAGAGCATCCTGGCCAACATGGCAAAATCCTATCTCTACTAAAAATATAAAAATTACCCAGGAGGCAGAGGTTGCAGTGAGCCGAGATTGCACCACTACACTCCAGCCTGGGCAACATGAACAAAACTCCGTCTCAAAAAAAAAAAAAAAAAAAAGTAATTCTCTATGACATTTGTACAAGAAAGAGACCCAGGATAATACTCATAACCCTAAGCCTAGCTATAAGAGGCAGCATCTCTTACTGGCTGGTCGAAGGTAGAAGAGTCATAATTGCACCTGCGAACTGGGCCAAGCTATAATTCACAATCCCACCTGTGAATAGGGAGAGAGGAGTCGCATCACATGGGTTTTGGGCCAGGAATATGTCACAGTCTTTTCTGAGGGCAGAGACCAGACAGGAGTATCACATCACCTGAATATTTAGCCAGGAATATGTTACAAACTTCCCCTGAAAGCAGGACACAGGCAGCAGAGTCACATCACCTGGGTGCTGAGCCCAGCAATGGATAACAATGCTCTCTGTGGTCCAGGCCCAGGCAGGAGAGACATATTACCTGAGTTTAGTGATAAGTCACAATTTTTCCTGTAGGCAGAGTGCAGGCAAAAATGGAGAGTCACTCTCCTAAGTGATTGATGCAGAGATATGTCACAAGACCCTCTGTAGAAAGGGCCTGGCAGGGCCAGACACGGTGGCTCACGAGGTCAGGAGTTCAGACCAGCCTGGCCAACATGGTGAAACCCTGTCTCCACTAAAAATACAAAAATTAGCCGGGCGTGGTGGCAGGCACCTGTAATCCCAGCACCTCAGGAGGCTGAGGCAGGAGAATCATTTGAACCCGGGAGGCGGAAGTTGCAGTGAGCCGAGATAGCACCACTGCACTCCAGCCTGGGAGACAGGGCGAGACTCTGTCTCAAACAAACAAAAACAAGAAAAAGAAAGGGCCTGGGCGGGAGCCTCTTATTTTATAGGTGTTAGATCTAGTAACATGTCCTAACGTCCAAAATATTCAGGGACTAGGGAAAAAAGGAGAGTCACATAACCTGAGTGCAGGACTTAGCAATATGTAACAATGCACCTTGTGGACAGTGCCAAGGCAAGAAAAAAGACTCCTGTCACCTCAGTGAAAGGCCCAGCTATGTGTCACAATGCCATCTGTGGGCATCACCAAAGCTGGAAAAAAGTCACATCTTCAAGGTGCAAAGTCAAGCGGTATGTAACAATCTCCATCTGTGGGCTGGGCCAAGGCAGGAGAGTCAAATCACTAAGGTGCTTAGTGGACGCATACAATCTTACCTGCAGGAAAGTCCAGGAATGAGATTAGAAATTCCACACATGTCCAGGTTCCAGGTATGAGGGTCAACACCTCCTGTATGTTGGGTCTAAGTACGTGAGTCACAATCTCAATGGTTGACAGTATTGCAAGAGAGCCACAGTTTTGTCTGTGGGCTGTGCTTTTCAGTGCAGTCACAGCCTCACATGTGTACTGAATCTTGGTCTGAGAGTAACCAACCCACCTGTGGACCAGGCCCACATATGAGAGTCAATTATCCAACTTTTGACAGCCTCCGAGTGTGAGATTCAGAAATGATCCTAAGAGGCCGGGCGCGGTGGCTCACGCCTGTAATCCCAGGACTTTTGGGAGGCCGAGGCGGGCGGATCACCTGAGGTCTGGAGTTCGAGATCAGCCTGGCCAACATGGTGAAACCCCATCTCTAGTAAAAATAAATAAATAAATAAAAATTAGCCAGGCCTGGCGGTGCGCACCTGTAATCCCAGCTACTCAGAAGGCTGAGGCAGGAGAATCGCTTGAACCTGGAGGCGAGGTTGCAGTGAGCCGAGATCGCGCCACTACACTCCAGCCTGGGCGACATAGCAAGATTCCCTCTCAAAAAAAAAAAAAAAAAAAAAAAAAATTAACAACAGAAACTGAAGACCCCAGGGCCGCAGCCCCTCCTGCGCACACACCGAGTCGGGATTCTGCCCCGATCATTCGCCGGTCATCCCTGAACAATCTGGGAAATACTCGGGGCTGCCGGTGCAGAGCTGACCAGAGAGCTCCAGACAGGGTACCGCGCAGGAATGGGGAGGGACGCGGGAGTCTCGGCTGCGGGACCAGCCGCCATCTTGCAGCCAGAGGGGCCTGGGGCGGAGCTGCGCCAGCGACCAGGGATCAGGAGCGGACTGTGAGGAGGCGGGTCCCTCGACTTTCACAGCCTGCTCTCCCCTCTCGGGATGCCTGACCCCGCACACTCACCATTTCCCAGCTTCCAGGATGTCCGGGCATCTTAGCTGTGCGTCTCCCAGGACCTGCAGATCACAGGGTAACGGAGGCTGCGACAAAGTCACCAGGGGTTCCCGAGGTGGAGGACGCGGAAAAGCAGAGGCCGGTCCCAAGCTCTGGCGGGAGCTGGAGACAAAGGCCCCGCCAAAAGCCGGAAGCCACGGCCCCCTCTCCAACTGCGCGTCTGATTGGGTGGGTCCCACGACAGCGCCACTGATTGGATAACGCTCCAGGACCCACCCTCCCCAGTATTTGCGCATTTTATGGACAGGGAACCAGGCTCAAGTAGGCGGGGTCACATGCCCAGGGAATTACAGCTAATCAACAAGTGAGCTGAGCCTTGAAATGTACTTGCTCTTTTCCTTACCTGGGTCAACTTGTATAGTGCATCTTAGTAGCTACTTAAGAGGAAGAAACAGAACATTTGGATACCCTTTTAACAACTTTTTAATTATTTTGACAATGCAGCAAAGACCCTCATCACATCCCTGAGGCTCTCTCTCACCGTGCTGTACCACACTGCTGTACACATCTTGGGATGACCATTAGGAATGGGGAAGCACCTGGGGCTGGGGATAAACATGAATTATGTTGCCTAAATTTGCTCATTTTAGAAAAACATCTAAACCAATCTGTGTGAAGTGGCTATTATCAGGGTAATTGTGCCCTGAGTGTGCTACATCTCAATCTGACTTCTCTTTTTAAAAATTACTGCATTACTCTCATTAACGGGGTTATTTCACTTTCTATTGGAAAATCACCAATTGTCCTCTGTAGGTGTCCTGATGTGATTTGCTAGTTTAGACCTTGGAGGTAGGGATAAGAAAATACTTGAGCTACATCAGAACACCTAACTCAACTGGAGGATATATAGGAATTCCTTAATAATATCTAACAGTTTTCTCAATACCCATTATATTTAACAGTGATAGCTTGGAGGGCAGAGAGGGGAAACAGATGACACAACCTTAGAAGTTCACTTTTGTTGCCGGCGTAGTGACTCACACCTGTAATCCCAGCACTTTGGGAGGCCGAGGCGGACGGATCACGAGGTCAGGAGATCCAGACCATCCTGGACAACATGGTGAAACCCCGTGTCTACTAAAAGTACAAAAAAATTAGCCGGGCATGGTGGAGCATGCCTGTAATCCCAGCTACTCGGGAGGCAGAGGCAGGAGAATCCCTTGAATCAGGGAGCTGGAGGTTGCAGTGAGCTGAGATCGCGCCACAGCACTCTAGCCTGGCGACAGAAAGAGACTCCGTCTGAAAAAAAAAAAGATTGTCTTCACCCAACCCAGCTTCCATTTTTTGGACACACATTGCTGGTCAGCCAATCAGATGCTGGTATTGAGGTGAAAACAGAAATGATTTCTGTCTCTAGATTCTCTGAGATTCGTCGGAAAAATGGTATCCCTAAAAAACAAAGCAAAATACAAAAACCTGACCCCGGTGAGATGGTGCAAGAACTTGCAAAGTAAAATGCACTTGGGAACTCCCTGGGACATAGTGCAGTGTCTCCTGAGAGGTCATAAAAGAGGTGGGTTTCAGAAAATAAATCTAATCACACATTCCATTTGTTTAAAATTCTCATTTACCTTTTTTTTTTTTTCTGTAAGGTGTGTTTTTTATGGCTGAGTGAATTTCAAACAGAATTCCAAGGCTTATTTTTTAAAATGCTACCAAAGAAAAGAATAGGTAAAATATATTTTCCGTTTTGGCTATAGAAAATGCATACATTAAAAAAAAAGTGGTAGATAATGGGTAAGTTACAAGATTCACAAAAACATCAGTTCCTCTTTGTGCAGGGTAAATTTGTGACATTGACTATACCTGTTCTATATCCTGTTATCTTGATTTCTGAGTTTAATGCCAAATTTTGTAAGATGAAACTTGGAACCTACTAAAAGTGTTCCCATATGACTAATTACTTACTACATGATTTTTAATGGAAATAATATAATAACACACTTATTGTCTGAAAGGAATAGATACTTTTGCTTTTCTTACTGAGGTATGAAATGTAAGCACCTTAAAATTTCCTTTTTTTTTTTTTTTGTGGTGGAGTCTCGCTCTGTCGCCCAGGCTGGAGTGCAGTGGCACAATCTCAGCTCACTGCAACCTTTGCCTCCTGGGTTCAGGCAATTCTCCTGCCTCAGCCTCCCGAGTAGCTGGGATTACAGGTGCCTGCCATCATGCCTGGCTAATTTTTGTATTTTTAGTAGAGATGGGGTTTTGCCATGTTGTCCAGGCTGGTCTCGAACTCCTGACCTCACGTGATCCGCCCTCCTTGGCCTCCCAAAGTGCTGGGATTACAGGCGTGAGCCACAGCACTTGGTCTCCTTTTTTTTATATAAACACTGTTTGGGTAATTTCACTGGATTTTTCAAACACTTAAACTTTCAAAAACCAAGTGAATAACTCTGATATGGAAATTAAAGCTTGCACCCAGTGACTACAAGCTAAAGCTAATATCGATCCTGCGATAGGAGGTTATTAAAGGCCCAGTTTGTTCTTCCTTGGGAGCTTCCCGGGCAGATGTCCAAGTCATGAAAGAAGACTATATACTGAGAGAAGCTACAGAGCCCAGGAAAGCTGGAGACCCACAGGCAGATGCAGTTAAGGTTAAGATGGAAGGGGACTGACATATTCTTTTTTTTTTTTTTTTTTTTGAGACAGAGTTTTGCTCTTGTTGCCTAGGCTGGAGTGCAATGGCGCCATCTTGGCTCACTGCTGCCTCCTGGGTTCAAGTGATTTTCATGCCTCCTGAATAGCTGGGATTATAGGCATGCACCACCATGCCCAGCTAATTTTCTATTTTTAGTAGAGACGGAGTTTCTCCATGTGGGTCAGGCTGGTCTCGAACTTCTGACCTCATGATCCACCTGCCTCGGCCTCCCAAAGTGCTGGGATTACTGGCATGAGCCACCGTGCCCAGCCTGAAAGATTTTTTTTTGAGACAGAGTCTCGCTCTGTCACCCAGGCTGGAGTACAGTGGTGCGATCTCGGCTCACTGCAACCTCCACCTCCCGGGTTCAAGTGATTTCATGCCTCCTGAATAGCTGGGATTACAGGCATGCACCACCGTGCACAGGTAATTTTCTATTTTTAGTAGAGATGGAGTTTCGAACTTCTGACCTCATGATCCACCTGCCTTGGCCTCCCAAAGTGCTGGGATTATAGGCATGAGCCACCGCGCCAGGCCTGAAAGATTTTTTTTTTTTTTTTTTTTGAGAGGGAGTCTTGCTCTGTCACCCAGGCTGGAGTGCAGTGGTGCAATCTCGGCTCACTGCAACCTCTGCCTCCCAGGTTCAAGTGATTCTCCTGCCTCAGGCTCCTGAGTAGCTGGGACTACAGGCGTGCACCACCACGCCCAGCTAATTCTTTGTATTTTTAGTAGAGATGGTGTTTCACAGTGTTAGCCAGGATGGTCTCGATCTCTTGACCTTGTGATCCACCCACCTCGGCCTCCCAAAGTGCTGGGATTACAGGTGAGAGCCACCGTGCCCGGCCCCCTGAAAGATTCTTCCTGAAGATAATATTGTTCTTGTTTTGAGGCCGTTTCTAAAAGTTGTAAAATAAAACAGATTTATGTAAGAATAATTTAAAATCCAAAGAAGTATTGAAACAGGAAGAAGTACTAATTATAAGAGAATTAAGGATTGCAAAGGATAGGCAGACCAGGGCTTTCTTTCATAGGGAGCAGCAAAGAAGATTTAAAAATAAGGTAGGAGGAGAATGGCAAATGGAGAGTGAAAAAAATCAGATTCTGGTTCAGGAGAATCTTAGAAGGGACATAAAATGGGGTTATATGTTGGCTCACACTGAGGGTAGCTTAAAGTTCAGGAGTCTGTGGGAAAGAAATAAACTTAAGTGAGGTTTGATTTAGAAGTAGTTTATTTTGACTGCTGAAGACAAATTTAGCTGATTTTTTAATGAGAGCAAGGAGCAAATGTGCAGAACCTATTTCTGGCTATGTGATAGCACCCTGTAATTCATAATTGGAAAGGAATTTATGTTCTTCATCTTTCTCCACCTTTTTTTTATTCTGTACATTTTTTCCATTTCAGTTTTCCTGAGTTGTATCTTATGTAATAAACTGGTCACCATAACTGCAGTGTTTTGCTGAGTTCTTTGAGTAGCTCTATCAAATTATTTAACTTGAGGGAGGTTATGGAGGTCCTCAATTTTTCAAAAGTACCTCAGAAGCATAGATAGCCCCATGGGGTTTGTGACTGGCATCTGCACTAAGGAAAATCTTATGGAACTGAACCCTGAATCAGGGTCTGTGTTGATTCTGGGTGGTATCAGAATTCAAATGTTAGATGATAGGTTGGTGTTGGAGAATTGCTTGGTGTTCAGCAAACTCTACAGATTTGCCAGAAAAACAATATAATAGAGACCTGGCCTGGACTAAAACTCTGGGTGTCTGGAAATGGGAAGCTCTGCTCTCCTGTGCACAGGCTGTCACACTGCTCATTGTCCTGTGATTCCAGGTCTCCTCCCAGTATGAGAGAAGACTGAAAACTTAGAAGAAAGCTGCTTTGGCCAGGCACAGTGGCTCATGCCTGTAATCATAGCACTTTGGGAGGCAGAGGCAGGCGGATCACCTGAGGTCTGGGGTTCAAGACCAGCCTGGCCAACAACATGGTGAAACTCATCTCTAGAAAAATACAAAAATTAGCCCGGCATGGTGGCGGGTGCCTGTAATCCCAGCTACTCCAGAGGCTGAGGCAGGAGCATCACTTGAACCTGGGAGGTGGAGGTTGCAGTGAGCCGAGATTGTTGTACCCGAGTGAGTTAGAAAAACGCCATACTTTGAGATGAATTAAGAGTCCTTTATTCAGCCAGCGGCCAAAGAGACGGCTAACGCTCAAAATTCTCTCAGCCCCAAAGAAAAGGCTTGATTAACTTTTATACTTTGGTTTAGGAAAGGGAGGGGAGCTTAAATGCAACAATTCTTCAGAAGTAAAAACATGCAAAAAATTAAAAGGACAAATGGTTACAGAGAAACAAACAATTTAAAAGACAAATGGTTACAAAAAAAGTAAGGTACCAGGTGCGGGGATCTAAATCCTTCATAAGAGTTAGATATGGGCACTACTCCAGACACAAACTCAAGGCTTTATTGTGTTATCTTTTGAGCAAAATCCTGAGAACTTCATACATGGTTTGTTCCAGTACCTTATCAGTTAATTGGACTCCTTTGATATGTTGAGAATCTGCTTACACAACTTAACTCCTTGAGGAAAAGGGGGTTGGGTAAGGAGTCCTTAATGTCTTGTAAATCAAGGGGGCCAGATGGAGCTCTTCTGGCTTTCCCAGCTAAGGGAGAGTCTGTTCATGTGGAAATGAGGCTAGGTGATTAAGAGAGCAAAAGGGAGTGTCTAAAAACAGGGTTAGTGAAAACAAGGTTGGGCATTACAAGATTGTGTCATTGCACTCCAGCCTGGGTGACAGAGCAAGACTCCATCTCAAAAAAAAAAGAAGAAAGCAGCTTTGGCTGGGCGTGATGGCTCAAGCCTGTAAACCTAGCACTTTGGGACGCTGAGGTAGGTGGATCACGAGGTCAGGAGTTTAAGACCAGCCTGGCAAAGATGGTGAAACCCCGTCTCTACTAAAAATACAAAAAAGTAACAGGGCATGGTGGCAACTGCCTGTAATCCCAGGTACTCAGGAGGCTGAGGGAGAGAATTGCTTGAACCTGGGAGGCAGAGGTTGGAATAAGCTGAGATCATGCCACTACTCTCCAGCCTGGGTGACAGAGCCAGGCTCTGCCTCAAAAAAAACGCAGCTTTGATGACAGACCCCCTTTTACCACTGCCACCACAGGATCCCCACCCACTCACAAACACAACCACTAGACATTGATGTGTCCACACCTCTCCCAGGACTAGGCACCACCCTCAGTTAACTTTCCTACAGTATTTTTGATCCTAGTGTTTCTTGCCAAAAATTCACAAAAGTGTCTACAAGTCTCCTGGCCTATCCCCCCCGCCCCCCACCAAACACTGAATCTGCAGCAGCAAACTATTTTCTCCACCAACCTAGGGTTCTGGGCCACCTGTCTGTAATCTCTTCTGCCTGCATGGACCCAGAAATAAATTCAGAGCACAGCCCCACCTGGGCTCCTATTTGTAGCACAAACCAGTCCTGCCACTTGGATTGCACTCTCCCCCACCCAGAGAGTTTTTTCCTTTTAACTTTTATTTTTGGTTCAGAGGTACACATGCAGGTTTATTATGTAGGTAAAATTGTGTCATGGAAGTTTGGTGTAGATTATTTTGTCACTGAGGTACTAAGCATAGCACCAAACAGGTATTGTTGCTGATCCTCTTTGTCCTCCCACTGTGCACCCTCAACTAGGCCTCAGTGTCTGTTGTTCCCCTCTTTGTGTCCATGTGTTTTTGTTATTCAGCTCTTACTTAAAAATGAGAACATGCACTTGGTTTTCTGTTTCTACATTAGCTTTCTAAGGATAATGGGCTTCAACTCCATCCATGTTGCTACAAAGAATATAATCTTGTTCTTTTTTTTAATGGTCACAGAGTATTCCATGATGTTTAAGTACCATATTTTTGTTTCTAAAATACTTTTATTTTATTTTATTTCATTTTTTGGGAGACAGGCTCTCACTTTGTCACCCAGGCTGGAGTTACAGTGATGCAATCTTGGCTTACTGCAACTCAACATCCTGGGTTAAAGCAACCCTCCTACCTTAGCTCTTCAAGTAGCTGTGATGACAGGTGCACATCACCATGCCTGGCTAATTTTTCTTTTTGTACTGTTTGTAGAAATGGGGTCTCCCCATGTTGCCTTGGCTGGTCTCAAACTTCTGAGCTCAGGAAATCCACTTGTCTTGGCCTCCCAAAGTGCTGGGATTATAGGCATGAGCCACCATGCCTGACCGTACCATATTTTCTTTATGCAGTCTACCACTGATAGGCATTTAGTGCTTTTGTGACTAGTGCTGCAATGAACCTGAATGTGCATATGTCTTTATGACAGAAAAATTTATATTTTTCTTTTTTTTTTTTTTGGAGACAGAGTTTTGCTGCTGTCGCCCAGGCTGGAGTGCAGTGGTGGGATCTCAGCTCACTGCAACCTCTGCCTCCTGGGTTCAAGTGATTCTCCTGCCTCATCCTCCCGAATAGCTGGGATTACAGGTGCCCGCCACCACGCCCAGCTAATTTTTTGTATTTTTAGTAAAGACAGGGTTTTGCCATATCGGGCAGGCTGGTCTTGAACTCCTGACCTCAGGTGCTCCACCCACCTTGGCCTCCAAAAGTGCTGGGATTACAGGCATCAGCCACCACTCCCTGCTGAAAAATTTATATTTCTTTGGGTATATGCCCAATTATGAGTTTGCTGGGTAAAATGGTAATTCTGTTTTTATTTCTGTGAGGAATCACCATGAAGTGGTGGGTGCCCCCCCACACCTGTGGGCGTTTCTCATCAGGTGGAACAAGAGACTTGGAAAAGAAAGAGACACAGAGACAAAGTATACAGAAAGAAAGATGGGCCCAGGGGACCAGCATTCAGCATATGGAAGACCCGCGCCAGCACCGGCCTCTGAGTTTCCTTAGTATTTATTGATCATTATCGAGCATTTCCTGGAGAGGGAGATGTGGCAGGACAATAGGATAATAGTGGAGAGAAGGTCAGCAGGTAAACACGTGAACAAATGTCTCTGCAACATAAACAAGGTAAAGAAAAAAGTGCTGTGCTTTTGATGTGCATATACGTAAACATCTCAACATCTCGATGCCTTAAAGAGCAGTATTGCTGCCAGCATGTCCCACCTCCAGTCCTAAGGCAGTTTTCCCCTATCTCAGATGGAATATACAATCGGCTTTACACCGAGAATTTCCATTACCCAGAGACGAGCAGGAGACAGATGCCTTACTCTTATTTCAACTGCAAAGAGGCCTTCCTCTTTTACTAATTCCTCCTCAGCACAGACCGTTTATGGGTGTCGGGCTGGGGGATGGTCAGGTCTTTCCCTTCCCTTGAGGCCATATTTCAGGCTATCACATGGGGAGAAACCTTGGACAATACCTGGCTTTCCTAGGCAGAGGTCCCTGTGGCCTTCCGCAGTGTATTGTGTCTCTGGGTACTTGAGATTAGGGAGTGGTGTTGACTCTTAACAAGCATGCTGCCTTCAAGCATTTGTTTAACAAAGCAGATCCTGCACAGCCCTTAATCCATTTAACCCTGAGTTGACGAAGCACATGTCTTAGGGAGCACAGGGTTGGGGATAGGGTTACAGATTAACAGCATCTCAAGGCAGAAGAATTTTTCTTAGTACGGAACAAAATGGAGTCTCTTATGTCTACTTTCTACACAGACACAGTTACAATCTGATCTCTTTCTTTTCCCCACATCGCCACACTGCTTTTCACAATGGTTGAACTAATTTACACTCCCATCAGCAGCGTATAAGCATTCCCATTTCTCCACAACCTTTCCAGCATCTGTCATTTTTTAACTTTTTATTAATAGTCATTCTGACTCCTATATGATGGTATCACATTGTGGTTTCTTTTTGCATTTCTCTAATGATTAGTAATGAGTATATTTTCCATATGCTTGTTAGTCACATGTATGTCTTCTTTTGAAAAGCATCTGTTCATCTTCTTTGCCTACTTTTTAATAAAATTATTTGCTTTTTCTTATAAATTTATTTAAGCTTTTTATGGATTCTGGATGTTAGACCTTTGTCAGAAGCATGGCTTGCAAATATTTTCTTCCATTCTCTGGGTTGTCTGTTTACTCTGTTAATAGTTTCCCTTGCTGTGAAGAAGCTCTTTAGTTTAATTAGGTCCCATATGTCAATTTTTGCTTTTGTTGCGGTTGCTTTTCATATCTTCATCATAAAATCTTTTCCTGTTCCTATGTCTAGAATGGTATTTCCTAGGTTATTTTCTAGTTTTTTATTTTTATTTTTATTTATTTATTTTTATTTCTTTTGAGACGGAGTCCCACTCTGTCACCCAGGCTGGAGTGCAATGGCACGATCTCGGCTCACTGCAACCTCCGCCTCCCGATTTCAAGCGATTCTCCTGCCTCAGCCTTCTGAATAGCTGGGATTACAGGCACACGCTACCATGCCCGGCTTTCTAGTTTTTTTTTTAATTTAAAATTTTACATCTAAGTCTTTAATTCATCTTGAGTTGATTTTTGTATATGGTGTAAGGAAGGGGTCCAGTTTCCATCTTCTACATAGTGCTTGCTAGTTATTCCAGCAGCATTGATTAAATAGGGAATTGTTCCCACACTCCTCTTAGCTTTGCCAAAATTCAGATGGTTGTGGGTGTGTGGCATTATTTCTGGTGTCTCCATTCTGTTGCATTTGTCTGTGAGTCTGCTTTTGTACTAGTACCATGCTGCTTTAGCTTCTATACCCCTATAAAATAGTAATGTGATACATTGCCTCCAGCTTTGTTCTTTTTGCTTAGGATTGCCTTGGCTATTTGGGCTCTTTTTTGTTCCATATGAATTTCAACATAGTGCTTTTTAGTTGTGTTAAGAATGTTTTTGGAACCAGGCATGGTGGCTCATGCCTGTAATCTCAGCAGTTTGGGAGGCCAAGGCAGGCAGATCACCTGAGGTCGGGAGTTTGAGACCAGCCTGAACAACATGGAGAAACCCATCTCTACTAAAATACAAAATCAGCTGGGCGTGGTTGCGCATGCCTGTAATCCCAGCTACTTGGGAGGCTGAGGCAGGAGAATTGCTTGAACCTGCGAGGTGGAGGTTGTGGTGGGCCGAGATTGCACCATTGCACTCCAGCCTGGGCGACAAGAGTGAAACTCCATTTCAAAAAAATAAAAAATAAAAATAATGTTTTTGGTGGTTTGATATAAACAGCAATTAAATCTGTAAATTTCTTTGGACAGAAATTATGGCCATTTTGATGACATTGATCTTCTCTGTCCATGAGCATAAAATAGTTTTGCATTTGTTCGTGTAATCTCTG
This sequence comes from Pongo pygmaeus, assembly GCF_028885625.2. Classification (NCBI taxonomy): domain Eukaryota; kingdom Metazoa; phylum Chordata; class Mammalia; order Primates; family Hominidae; genus Pongo; species Pongo pygmaeus. The sequence goes on from NC_072393.2 coordinate 22,482,011, forward strand.
ACTTCCTTAAGAAGTGTTTTGTAGTTCTTGTTGTAGAGATCTTTCACCTCCCTGGTTAGCCATATCTCTAATATTTTATTCTTTCTGTTGCAATTGGGAATGTGATTGTGTTTTTGATTTGGCTTTTGGCTTGGATGTTGTTAATGTACAAGGTTGTCACAGATTTTTGTACATTTATTTTGTACCCTGAAACTTTGCGGAAGTTGTCAGTTTAAAAAGCTTTTCTGCCATTACTATAGGGTTTGCTAGATATTTTTGATTCAAGGGTACACATGCAGGCTTGTTATGTAGATAAAATTGTGTCATGGGGGTTTGTTGTGCAAATTATTTAATCATGGAGGTACTAAGTATAGTACAAAACAGGTATTCTTTCTGATCCTCTTTGTCCTCTACCCTCCACTCTCAACTAGGCCTAAGTGTCTGTTGTTCCCCTCTTTGTGTCCATGTGTTCTTATTGTTTAGCTCTTACTGTAAATAATAACATGCATTTGGTTTTCTGTTTCTACATTAGTTTTCTAAGGGTAATGGTCTCCACCTCCATTTATGTTGCTGCAAAAAAAAATGATCTTGCTCTTATTTGATGGGTACACAGTGTTCCATCATGTTTATATATAATATTTTGTTTTTCTTCTTTTTTTTTTTTTTTTGAGATGGAGTCTAGCTCTGTTGCCCAGGCTGGAGTACAAAAGCGTGATCACGGCTCACTGCAAGCTCTGCCTCCCAGGTTCACGCCGTTCTCCTGCCTCAGCCTCCCGAGTAGCTGGGACCACAGGTCCCCACCACCGTGCCCAGCTAATTTTTTGTATTTTTATTACAGACAGGGTTTCACCATGTTAGCCAGGATGGTCTTGATCTCCTGACCTCATGATCCACCCAACTCAACCTCTGAAAGTGCTGAGATTACAGGCGTGAGCCACCACCAATATTTTGTTTTTCTTAAATCTTTTTTTTTTTTTGAGACAGAGTCTTGTTCTGTCACCCAGGCTGGAGTGCAATGGTGTGCTCTTGGCTCACTGCAACCTCCACCTCCCGGATTCAGGCCATTCTCCTGCCTCAGCCTCCTGTGTAGCTGGGATCATAGGTGTGCACCACCATGCTTAGCTAATTTTGTATGTTTAGTAGAGATGGGGTTTCACCATGTTAGCCAGGCTGGTCTTGAACTCCTGACCTTGTAATCTGCCTGCCTCAGCCTCCCAAAGTGCTGGGATCACAGGTGCGAGTCACAGTGCCTGACCCAAATCTTTTATTTTATTTTATTTATTTTTGGAAATGGTCTCATTGTGTCACCCAGGCTGGAGTGCAGTGGTGTGATTGCAGCTCACTGCAGCCTCAACTCTTGGGCTCAAGCAATCCTCTCCTACTTCAGCCCCCTTAGTAGCTGGGACCACAGGCATGCACCACCATACCTAGTTAATTTTTCTTTTCCTTTCTTTTTTTTTTTTTCAGACGTAATTTCACTCTTTTCCCCAGGCTGGAGTGAAGTGGTGCATTCTTGGCTCATGGCAACCTCTGCCCCTCTGCTGGGTTCAAGTGATTCTCCTGCCTCAGACTCCCAAGTAGCTGGGATTATAGATGCCTGCCACCATGCCTGGCTAATTTTTGTATTTTTAGTAGAGACAGGGTTTCGCCATGTTGGCCAGGCTGGTCTTGAACTCCTGATGTCAAGTGATCCACCTGCCTCAGACTCCCAGAGTACTGGGATTACAGGTGTGAGCCACCGCACCTGGCCCCTCTTTTTGTATTTTTTGTAGAAACAGGGTTTTGCCATGTTGCCTAGGCTGGTCTCCAACCCCTGAGCTCAGGCAGTCCACTTGCCTCAGCCTCCCAAAGTGCTGAGATTACAGGTACAAGCCACTGTGCATGACCATACCCTATTTTCTTTATCCAGTTGCCATTGATAGGCATTTAGGCTGATTCCCTGTCTTTGCTATTATGAATAGTACTGCTGTGAACATGCCTGTGGATGTGTCTTTATGATAGAATAATCTTTGGGTATATACCCAACTAGGAGGTTGCTAGGTCAAATGGTAATTCTGTTTTTAGTTCTGTGAGGAATTGCCACACTGTTTTTCACAATGCTTGAACTAATTTACACTCCCACCAGCACTGTATAAGCATTCTCTTTACTGTGCAACTTTGTCAGCCTCTGTTATTTTTTGACTTTTTTTTTTGAGATGGAGTCTCACTCTGTCACCCAGGCTGGAGTACAGTGGCGCAACCTCAGTTCACTGCAACCTCCACCTCCCGGGTTCACAGCATTCTCCTGCCTCAGCCTCCCGAGTAGCTGGGACTACAGGTGCCCGCCACCACGTCTGGCTTATTTTTTGTATTTTTAGTAGAGATGGGGTTTCACCATGTTAGCCTGGATGTTCTCAATCTCCTGACCTGGTGATCCACCTGCCTTGGCCTCCAAAAGTGCTGCAATTACAGGCATAAGCCACCGCACCTGGCCATTTTTTGACTTTTTAGTAATAGCCCTTCTGACTGGTGTGATATGCTATCTCATTTTGGTTTTTCTTTGCACTTCTGTAACGATTAGTAATGAGCTTTTTTTTAAAATATATATATGCCTGTTAATTACACGCATAGCTTCTTTTGATCTGTTCATGTCCTTTGCCTACTTTTTAATGAGGTTGTTTTTTTCTTGTAAAATGTGTTTAAGTTCCTTATGGATTCTGGATGTTAGACCTTTGTCGGAAGCATAGTTTGCAAATATTTTATTTTATTCTGTAGGTTGTCTGTTTACTGTTTTTTGTTTTGTTTTTTTTTTTTGCTGTGAAGAAGCTTTTTAGTTCAATTAGGTCCCATCAGTTTTTGCTTTTGTTGCAATTGTTTTTGGTATCTTCATCATGAAATATTTGCTGTTCCTCTTTCTAAAATTGTATTTTCTAGGTTATCTTCCAGGGTTTTTCATAATTGTAAATTTTACCTTTAAGTCTTTAATTTATATTATGTTGATTTTTGTAAGGTGTAAGAAAGGAGTCCAGTTTTAATCTTCTACATAGTGCTAGCTAGTTATTCCAGAACCACTAATTAAGTAGGAAAATTTTCCCACACTCCTCTCATCAGCTTTGTCAAATACCAAATGATTGTAGGTGTGCAGTATTACTTCTGGGCTCTCTATTCTGTTGCATTGACCTATGAGTCTGTTTTTGTACCAGAACCATGCTGCTTTGGTTACTGCAGCCCTATAGTACAGTTTAAAGTCTGGTAATATGATGCCTCCAGCTTTGTTCTTTTTCTTAGTATTGCCTTAGCTATTTAGGCTCTTTTTTGGCTCTGTATGAATTTTAAAAATTGTTTTTTCTTTTTGTTCTGTTAAGAATGTTTTTGGTAGTTTGATAGGTGTAGCATTAGATCTGTAAATTTCTTTGGGCAGTATGACCATTTTAATAATATTGATCTTTTCTATACATCTCTTTCTATTAGATTTTCTAGTTTCTGTGCATAGAGATGTTCATAGTAGACTTCAAGTGTTATTTGTACTTTTGTGGGGGTCAGTGGTAATGTCCCTTTTGTCATTTTTTTTTTCTTGAGACAGAGTTTTGCTCTGTCACCAGGCTGGAGTGCAGCGGTACGATATCAGCTCACTGCAACCTCTGCCTCCTGGGTTCAAGCGATTCTTCTGCCTCAGTCTCCCAAGTAGCTGGGACTACAGGCACGCACTACCACGCCCAGCTAATTTTTGTATTTTTAGTAGAGAAAAGGTTTCACAATGTTGGCCAGGATGGTCTCAATTTCTTGCCCTTTTGTCATTTCTAATTGTGTTTATTTGGTTATTCTCTGCTTTCTTCATGAATCTAGCTAGTAGTTTGTTTATCTTATTTAGTTTTTTAAAGATTTAACTTCTAGATTTCTTGATCTATTGTATAGTTTATCATGTCTAAATCTCCTTCATTTCAGATCTGATTTTGGTTATTTCTTGCCTTTTGCTATCTTAAAGATTGGCTTCCTTTTGCTTGTCTTGTTCTTTTATTTATAATTTAGGTTGTTAAATTGAGATCTTTCTAATTTTCTGATGTAAGCATTTAGTGCTGTAATTTTACTTTTAACACTGCCTTAACTGTGTTGCAGAGATTCAGTACGTTGTATTTTTGTTCTTATTTGTTTCAAAGAACTCTTTGATTTCTGCATTTTGTTGTTTCCCAAAAGTCATTCAGGTGCATGTTGTTTAATTTCCATGTAAGTATATGTTGTCAGGTTATTTTCTTCGTTTGAATTATATTTTTATCAAGCTGTGGTCTGAGTGTGATTGGGATAATTTGGAGATTTTTGAATTTGTTGAGTATTGTTTGATTTCTGATTGTGTGGTCAATTTTAGAATATTTGCCATGTGGTGATGAGAAGAGTGTATATTATGTTGTTTTTAGATGGAGAATCCTGTAGATGTCTGTTAGGACTATTTGGTCAAGTGTTGAGTTTAGTTTCTGATATCTTGTTAATTTTCAGCCTCAGTGATATAATAGTGTCTGTGGAATGTTGTAGTCACCCACTCTTATTGTGTTAGAATCTAACTATTTTTTTTTTTTTTTGAGACATAGTCTCATCTCTGTCACCCAGGTTTGAGTGCGGTGGCACGACCTCAGCTAACTGCAATCTCTGCCTCCCAGGTTCAAGTGATTGTTTTGCCTCAGCTTCTAAAGTAGCTAGGATTACAGGTGCATGCCACCAGGCCTGGCTAATTTTTTTTTTTTTTTTTTTGAGATGTCTTGCTCTGTCCCCCAGGCTGGAGTACAGTGGAACAATCTTGGCTCACTGCAACCTCCACCTCCCAAGTTCAAGCGATTCTCTTGCCCTCAGCTTCTTGAGCAGCTGGGACTACAGGTGTGCACTACCACACCTGGCTAATTTTTGTATTTTTAGTAGAGGTGAGGTTTCACCAGGTTGGCCCCGCTGGTCTCAAACTCCTGACCTCAAATGATCTGCCTGCCTTGACATCCCAAAGTGCATGAGCCACCAAGTCTGGCCTAATTTTTGTATTTTTATTGGAGACAGGATTTCACTATGTTGGCCAGGCTGGTCTTGATCTCCTGACCTTAAGTGAACTGCCCACCCTGGCCTCCCAAAGTTTTGAAATTATAGGTGTGAGCCACTGTGAGTGGTGAGAATCTAAGTTTCTTCATTGGTCTCTAAGAACTTGCTTTATTCATGTGCACCATGGATTTTTATAACATCTTTCTGTCTTCTTTGTTGTTGTTTTATTTTTCTATTTATTTATTTTGAGTTGGAGTCTCACTCTGTCACCCAGGCTGAAGTGCAATTGCATGATCTTTGGCTCATTGCAAACTTTGCCTCCCGGGTTCAAGCAATTCTCCTCCCTCAGCCTCCTGAGTAGCTGGAATTACAGGTGCCTGCCACCACACCTGGCCAATTTTTTTTTTTTTTTTGTATTTTTAGTAGAGTATTTTTTTTGTATTTTTAGTTTCACCATATTGGTCAGGCTGGCCTCTTGGCCAGGCTGGTCTTGAACTCTTGACCTTGTGATCCACCTGCCTCAGCCTCCCAAAATGGTGGGATTACAGGTGTGAGCCACCACACCCAGCCTTTGACTTTTAGTCTTTTAAAGTAGAAACAGATTTGATTAGATTTAAGCTCATTTTGAGAGCACATAAACGTTGAGGACAAAAGTGGGATTAAATTTCACAATACAGAATGATGAAGACTAGAAAATACTGAGTATTTTTTTTTGACAGAAAACTGATTATCCAAGGTAATTATCTAACATTTGCAGGCCAAAGTACTTACACTGCAAAAGCAAGGTTCAGTGTATAAACTGAACGAGGGGGTCTAACTGAACCACGGGGTCTGTAGTTGTATTTTGGTTTCTATTTATTAGTTCAGAACAATTAACATAGTTATCTGTAGTGTTTCATAGACAACCCATATTCATATAAGTTAAACAGTATTTTTTACAATAGTATAAATATAAGGCCACAATATTTATATTAAATTAATCTCAAATCATTTTAATATTGTTATTCATACTTTTGTAATATAAAGTATTTTAGGCTGGGTACGGTGGCTTATGCCTGTAATCCCAGCACTTTGGGGGCTGTAATCCCAGCACTTTGAGGTCAGGCATTGGAGAACAGCCTGGCCAACATGGCAAAACCCTGTCTCTACTAAAACTACAAAAAAAAAATTAGCCAGGCATGATGGTGGGCGGTTATAGTCCCAGCTACTCAGGACACTCAGGCAGGAGAATTGCTTGAACCCGGGAGGTGGAGGTTGCAGTGAGCCAAGATTGTGCCACTGCACTCCAGCCTGGGCAACAGAGTGAGACTCTTTCTCAAAATAAATAAATAAATAAATAAAGTATTTTAACTGAATTATGGTTACAGACTTTTTTAAATCCTATGTGCTTTACGACTAGTAAATTGAAATTGTTTATACTTAGATATTTCCAGCTAACATAAAAAAGACTACTAAATTTTTACAATAGATATTAGTCTGATATGTTTATTAATTAATCCAATAGGGAAAATTATATGTAAGCATGATTTGTGTCTTTCATGTCACTAAATTGGAATGCTGCTATTACAGGACAGATAAACAAAGGTGATGTGGCCACCCCAAAACCATAATAGTTTTTATGTTAGCTATGTTGCAAACTCAAATATATTTCACTATATGAACAAAGTCAGATTCCAATACTTTATCAGAAAGTGCTGGTGAAAGTTTTCAGATGTATTTCAACATAGATTTCCCATTCAATGGCTAGGAGATGAGAGAGCAAAAGAGATGGAGGAGAAACCTAAAATTCTGCACTTTCTTCATAACGTTCATGTTTCTCATGCTGAGTGTAGGTTTGCTGTTTGAGTGTTTCCAGAGGAAACTTTATTTCTTTTTTTGAGGCGAAGTTTTGCTCTCGTTGCCCACGCTGTTGCCCAGGCTGGAGTGCAATGACGTGATCTTGGCTCACTGAAACCTCTGCCTCCCAGGTTCAAGCAATTCTCCTGCCTCAGCCTCCAGAGTAGCTGGGATTACAGGCATGAGCCACCATGCCAGGCTAATTTTGTATTTTTAGTAGAGTTGGGGTTTCTCCATGTGGGTCAGGCTGATCTCGAACTCCTGGCCTCAGGTGATCCACCCACCTTGGCCTCCCAAAGTGCTGAGATTACAGATGTGAGCCACTGCGCCCGGGCCAGATAAATTTTTTTTATTTTTATTTTTTTGAGATAGAGTCTCGCTCTGTCGCCCAGGCTGGAGTGCAGTGGCGCGATCTCTGCTCACTGCAAGCTCGACCTCCCGGGTTCACGCCATTCTCCTGCCTCATCCTCCTGAGTAGCTGGGATTACAGGAGTCCACCACCACACCTAGCTAATTTTGTTTTTGTATTTTTAGTAGAGATGGAGTTTCACCGTGTTAGCCAGGATGGTCTCGATCTCCTGACCTCGTGATCCACCCGCCTTCGCATCCCAAAATGCTGGGATTACAGGCCTGAGCCATGGTGCCAGGACACTTTTTTTCTTTTTTTTTGAGACGGAGTTTCACTCTTGTCACCCAGGCTAGAGTGCAGTGGTGAGATCTTGGCTCACTGCAACCTCCGCCTCCCAGTTCAAGCAATTCTCCTGTCTCAGCTTCCTCAGTAGCTAGGATTACAGGCGCCCACCACCACATCTGGCTAACTTTTTGTATTTTTAGTAGAGACGGGGTTTCTCCATGTTGGGCAGGCTGGTCTCGAACTCCTGACCTCAGGTGATCTGCCCGCCTCAGCCTCCCAAAGTGCTGGGATTACAGGCGTGAGCCACCGTGCCCGGCCGAGAAATTCTTTTAAGGGGAATATTTATTTTGCTGACTTGATCAATCTTTATCTGAGTTTTTTCTTAAGATGCTTTTAACTTCTTTTTTTCTCTCAATATAATCTTGCTCAGACAGAGCTATTTTTCTTTTTAAAGCTTTATGTGTCTGTTTCAGAAGCCTTATTAGTATCCCATGGTTTGTGTAAATGAGCTGGACTGACACAACGATAACTACTAGAGCCATGTCTATCTGGAATCATGCTAGAAATTCAGCAGTATATTTTAATGTTACTATTAAAAATAGAAACTGAGGCTGAAACACTGCTCCCAGTCCCATTATTGTGAAGGTACAATTCTACCCAGGAGGCCTGCAGGCTCTCGTCCTGCAGCTCAGGCCTCACTCTGATGTGGCACTCAAGTGCTGCTGTGGCAATTGTGGTTCATGTAAGATGTGAGCTGCCAGCTGTGAGCTAGCTGTGTGATGTGGGCTATTATTCAGTGGCATGTAGTAGGAGTCAAGAGAAGACACTAGCCATCAGGAGAGGGCAAGCAGGAGTTCTTTATCTGTAGATCAGTGCTCAGGGAGTACAGAGCCATTACTTTATTTATTTATTTGAGATGGAGTTTTGTTCTTGTCACCCAGGCTGGAGTGGAATGGCGTGATCTCAGCTCACTGCAACCTCCCCCTCCTGGGTTCAAGCTATTCTCCTATCTCAGCTTCCCAAGTAGCTGGGATTACAGGCGCATGCCACCACACCTGGTAATTTTTGTATTTTTAGTAAAGATGGGTTTTCATCATATTGGTCAGGCTGGTCTTGAACTTCTGACTTCAGGTGATCCACCTGCCTCTGCCTCAGAAGTGCTAGGATTACAGGTGTGAACAACCACGCCCCGCCAGAGCCATTACTTTAAAATGTAAATAGACAAAAAGATAGTACCCTATTTAACTATTTATGTAGGAGATTGAAAGCCTACCTTCAGCAGGCACCTAGCTTCAAGTTGCAAAACTACCTCCTGTCATGAAAATGTGAAGTTTATTTTGGCATTGACTAGAACAAATTAGCATACACGAATGGCTTCCCCAATTACTAGGTGAATTTAGGGTGAACTACATATGATATGATGTAAATTCTTTGACTTCTGGATGAATTATGGTGACTACCTTTCTGTCTTTGCAATCTCTTAAGTGGCTTGAATGTGATACATGTCACATTCTGGATTACAAATGTTCAGAAAACCAACAGGAGATATTTTATGCATTGTGAGATGTCAGCATAGACATCTTAAAGCCCCCCTCTTTGAGAGTGTGGCTCTTTGAGATTTTCATATCTTGTTTAATGACCTGCTACAGTTATGGGAGAGACTCCAGGTATAAATAGAATCTAATGGCAGGATCTACAAGTTTAAACAAACATTTTTGGAGTGAGTAACAAAGTATCCAGAGCCATGACCACAACTATCCCTACCTGTAAAAAAGTGTAATACTTGAGTAGAGTATTCTTGTCCTTCCTTTTACCCAGGAGCTAGCTAGTCAGGACAGGTGATGCAGGTTCTGGAGCTTCACCAGGGAAGTTTCATTTTCTATTTAGAATGAGCCTGAGTCTCTCCTGCCTAGCTTATCATTGGGCATCAGTTCCAAGTCACTGGAAACCCTCTCAAAATCACCTAGGCATTCTTGAGACATTTAAGGATGTCCAGAACAGAATTGTTTCAGGCTGACAAGAGTGGTATATTCTGCTTCTGTCTTGTTTTAAGAGAAATGAGTTATCCTGTGTTTGTTCCTCCTCTCATTCAAGAGATATCTTTGGTTGGTACCTAGATGACAGTTTCTTCAGTTTCCTGATACTTCAGTTAGAAACATGGAGAAGGTCTGGAGACTCAAAGAGAGAAACTAATTACTTTCACTTCATATGGCTATTCAAAGACAGATGAAGCAGTTGTGGTCCCAACCATCTAGGAACTTTTAGTCTAGAGTAGCAACTGGATACATGGTTGAATTAAGCAACATATGGTTGGTACAATGAATAGATGTGTGCAGAAAAACTTGGACTTTATTTGGTACATGTTCTTTATATTGTTGTGACTTCAGATGTCATCACCTGAAGGGATGTTTATGGACAGAAAAGTTGTTATTATTTCTATTTTTTTACCTTGCTAAATATATTATTTATCTTCTAATAAAATTACCCTAGAAAACCTTAAAAGATCTGTTTGTTTATGAATATATGTTATAAAATTGACAGGGCAGTGACTGAAACAAAATTACACAAATCTTAAGATTTAAGTTTCTCTTTGGTAAGCTCAGGAAAAACAAAACTGAAAATACCCCAGTAGCACAGAGAACAGAATTCTATATAAGGTCCACTTCCTGCCCCGGTTCTGTTCAGATTCACCCTTAATGGGGGCCTTATTTAGGTCTGGCCCCACCCTGGAATCTTACTTCACATAACTTATTAGAAGAGATTAGAGTTTTGGGTGATGTATTCTACTGCCTTTCTAGAGCTAGTGCTCACAATTTTCTGAAATCTAAAAGCAGATAAATGGAAAAAAAGTATACATTTTAGGGCCTAATCTTTTAAATTTTTTTTATGTACTTAAAGTTCTAGGGTAAATGTGCACAATGTGCAGGCTTGTTATATAGGCACACATGTGCCATGTTGGCTTGCTGCACCCATCAAACCGTCATTTACATTAGGTATTTCTCCCATTGCTATCCCTCCCCCAGCCCCACACCCCACGACAGCCCACAGTGTGCGATGCTCTCCACCCTGTGTCTAAATGTTCCCATTGTTCAACTTCCACCCATGAGTGAGAACATGTGGTGTTTGGTTTTCTGTCCTTGTGATTTATAATCCTTTGGTTATATGCCCAGTATTGGGATCACTGGGTCAAATGGTATTTCTAGTTCTAGATCCTTGAGGAATTGCCACACTGTCTTCCACAATGGTTGAGCTAGTTTACACTCCCACCAACAGTGTAAAAGTGTTCCTATTTCTCTACATCCTCTCCAGCATCTGTTGTTTCCTGACTTTTTAATGATCACCATTCTAACTGGTGTGAGATGGTATATCTCATTGTGGTTTTTATTTGCATTTCTCTAATGACTAGTGATAATGAGCATTTTTTCATGTGTCTGTTGGTTGATTAATGTCTTCTTTCGAGAAATGCCCGTTAATATCCTTTGCCCACTTTTGGATGGGATTTTTTTTTCTTGTAAATTTGTTTCAGTTCTTTGTAGATTCTGGATATTAGCCCTTTGTCAGATGGGTAGATTGCAAAATTTTTCTCCCATTCTGTAGGTTGCCTGTTCACTCTGATGGTAGTTTCTTTTGCTGTGCAGAAGCCCTTTAGTTTAATTAGATCCCATTTGTCAATTTTGGCTTTTGCTGCCATTGCTTTTGGTGTTTTAGTCATGAACTCCTTGCCCATGTATATGTCCTGAAAGGTATTGCCTAGGTTTTCTTCTAGGGTTTTTATGGTTTTAGGTCTAACATACAAGTCTTTAATCCATCTTGAATTAATTATTGTATAAGGTGTAAGGAAAGAATCCAATTTCAGCTTTCTACATATGGCTAGCCAGTTTTCCCAGCACCATTTATTAAATAGGGAATCCTTTCCCCATTTCTTGTTTTTGTCAGGTTTGTCAAAGATCAGATGGTTGTACATGTGTGGTATTATTTCTGAGGTCTCTGTTCTGTTCCATTGGTCTGTACATCTGTTTTGGTACCAGTACCATGCTGTTTTTGTTACTGTAACCTTGTAGTATATTTTGAAGTCAGGTAGCATGATGCCTCCATCTTTGTTCTTTTTGCTTAGGATTGTCTTGGCAATGCAGGCTCTTTTTTGGTTCCATATGAGCTTTAAAGTATTTTTTTCCAATTCTGTGAAGAAAGTTATTGGTAGTTTGATGGGGATGGCATTGAATCTACAAATTACCTTGGGCAGTATGGCCATTTTCATGATATTGATTCTTCCTATGCATGAGCATGGAATGTTCTTCCATTTGTTTGTGTCCTTTTTTATTTCGTTGAGCAGTGGTTTGTAGTACTCCTTGAAGAGGTCCTTCACATCCCTTGTGAGGTGCATTCCTAGGTATTTTATTCTCTTTGTAGCAATTGTGAATGGGAGTTCACTTATGATTTGGCTCTCTGTTTGTCTGTTATTGATGTATAAGAATGTGTCTGATTTTTGCACACTGATTTTGTATTCTGAGACTTTGCTGAAGTTGCTTATCAGGTTAAGGAGACTTTGGGCTGAGATGACCGGGTTTTCTAGATATACAATCATGTCATCTGCAAACAGGGACAATTTGACTTTCTCTTTTCCTAATTGAATACCCTTTATTTCTTTCTCCTTCCTGATTGCCCTGGCCAGAACTTCCAATACTATGTTGAATAGGAGTGGTGAGAGAGGGCATCCCTGTCTTGTGCCAGTTTTCAAAGGGAATGCTTCCAGTTTTTGCCCATTAGGTATGATATTAGCTGTGGGTTTGTCATAAATAGCTCTTATTATTTTGAGATACATTCCATCAATACCTAGTTTATTGAGAGTTTTCACCATGAAGGGCTGTTGAATTTTGTTGAAAGCCTTTTCTGCATCTATTGAGATAATCATGTGGTTTTTGTCTTTGTTTCTGTTTATGTGATGGATTACATTTATTGATTTGTGTATGTTGAACCAGCCCTGCATCCCAGGGATGAAGCCAACTTGATCTTGGTGAATAAGCTTTTTGATGTGCTGCTGGATTCGGTTTGCAAGTATTTTATTGAGGATTTTCACATCAATGTTCATCAGGGATATTGGTCTAAAATGCTCTTTGTTGTGTCTCTGCCTGGCTTTGGTATCAAGATGATGCTGGCCTCATAAAATGAGTTAGGGAGGATTCCATTTTTTTCTCTTGATTGGAATAGTTTCAGAAGGAATGGTACCAGCTCCTCTTTGTACCTCTGGTAGAATTCAGCTGTGAATCCGTCTGGTCCTGGACTTTTTTTGGTTGGTAGGCTCAATTTCAGACCCCGTTATTGGTCTATTCAGAGATTCAACTTCTTCCTGGTTTAGTCTTGGGAGGGTGTATGTGTCCAGGAATTTATCCATTTTTTCTAGATTTTCTAGTTTATTTGTGTAGAGGTGTTTATAGTATTCTTTGATGGTAGTTTGTATTCCTGTGGGATTGGTGGTGATATCCCCTTTATCATTTTTTATTGTGTCTATTTGATTCTTCTCTCTTTTCTTCTTTATTAGTCTTGCTAGCAGTCTATCAATTTTGTTGATCTTTTCAAAAAACGAGCTCCTGGATTCATTGATTTTTTGAAGGGTTTTTTTTTGTGTCTCTATCTCCTTCAGTTCTGCTCTGATCTTAGTTATTTCTTGCCTTCTGCTAGCTTTTGAATTTGTTTGCTCTTGCTTCTCTAGTTCTTTTAATTGTGATGTTAGGGTGTTGATTTTAGATCTTTCCTGCTTTCTTTTGTGGGCATTTAGTGCTATAAATTTCCTTCTACACACTGCTTTAAATGTGTCCCAGAGATTCTGGTATGTTGTGTCTTTGTTCTCATTGGTTTCAAAGAACTTTTTAAATTCTGTCTTCATTTTGTTATTTACCCAGTAGTCATTCAGGAGCAGGTTGTTCAGTTTCCATGTAGTTGCATGGTTTTGAGTGAGTTTCTTGATCTTGAGTTCTAATTTGATTGCACTCTGGCCTGAGAGACAGTTTCTTGTGATTTCTGTTCTTTTATATTTGCTGAGCAGTGCTTTACTTCCAACTATGTGGTCAATTTTGAAATAATTTCGATGTGGTGCTGAGAAGAATGTATATTCTGTTGATTTAGGGCAGAGAGTTCTGTTGATATCTATTAAGTCTGCTTGGTGCAGAGCTGAGTTCAAGTTGTGGATATCCTTGTTATAACACTTCTGTCTTGTTGATCTGTCTGATATTGACAGTGGGGTGATAAAGTCTCCCATGATTATCGTGTGGGAGTCTAAGTCTTTTTGTACATCTCTGAGGACTTGCTTTATGGATATGCGTGCTCCTGTATTGGGTGCATATATATTTAGCATACTTAGCTCTTCTTGTTGAATTGATCCCTTTAGCATTATGTAATGGCCTTCTTTGTCTCTTTTAATCTTTGTTAGTTTAAAGTCTGTTTTATCAGAGACTAGGATTGCAACCCCTGCCTTTTTTTTTTGCTTTCCATTTGCTTAGTATATCCTCCTCCATCCCTTTATTTTGAGCCTATGTGTGTGTCTGCACGTGAGATGGGTGTCCTGAATACAGCACACTGATGGGTCTTGACTCTTTATCCAATTTGCCATTCTGTGTCTTTTAATTGGGGCATTTAGCCTATTTACATTTAAGGTTAATATTGTTATGTGTGAATTTGATTCTGTCATGATGTTAGCTGGTTATTTTGCCCATTAGTTGATGTAGTTTCTTCCTAGCATTGATGGTCTTTACAATTTGGCATGTTTTTGCAGTGGCTGGTACTGGTTGATCCTTTCCATGTTTATTGCTTCCTTCAGGAGCTCTTGTAAGGCAGGCCTGGTGGTGAATTTCTCCTTCACTTATGAAGCTTAGTTTGGCTGGATATGAAATTCTGGGTTGAATGTGGCTGGGTGCGGTGGCTCATGCCTGTAATCCCAGCATGTTGGGAAGCTGAGGTGGGCAGATCATAAAGTCAGAAGATGGAGACCATCCTGGCTAACATGGTGAAACCCCGTCTCTACTAAAAATACAAAAAAAATTATCCGGGCTTGGTGGCGGGCGCCTGTAGTCCCACTTACTCGGGAGGCTGAGGCAGGAGAATGGCATGAACCCAGGAGGCAGAGCTCACAGTAAGCCTAGATCGCATCACTGCACTCCAGCCTGGGAGACAGAGCAAGACTCCATCTCAAAAAAAAAAAAAAGAAAAAAGAAATTGTGGGTTGAAAATTATTTTCTTCAAGAATGTTGAATATTGACCCCCACTCTCTTCTGGCTCGTAGAGTTTCTGCCAAGAGATCCGCAGTAAGTCTGATGGGCTTTCCTTTGTGGGTAACCTGACCTTTCTCTCTCACTGCCCTTAACGTTATTTCCTTCATTTCAACCTTGGTGAATCTGACAATTATGTGACTTGGAGTTGCTCTTCTCGAGGAGTATCTTTGTGGTGTTCTCTGTATTTCCTGAATTTGAATGTTGGCATGGCCTGCTAGGTTGGGGAAGTTCTCCTGGATAATATCCTGAAGAGTGTTTTCCGACTTGATTCCATTCTCCCCTTCACTTTCAGGTGCACCAATCAAATATAGATTTGGTCTTTTCACATAGTCCCATATTTCTTGGAGGCATTGTTTGTTTCTTTTTACTCTTTTTTCTCTAAACTTCTCTTCTTGCTTTATTTCATTAATTTGATCTTCAATCACTGATACCCTTTTTTCCACTTGATTGAATCAACTACTGAAGTTTGTGCATGCATCATGTAGTTCATGGTGTTTTCAGATCCATCAGGTCATTTAAGGTCTTCTCTACACTGTTTATTCTAGTTAGCCATTCGTCTAATCTTTTTTCAAGGTTTTTTAGCTTCCTTGCGATGGGTTTGAACATCCTCCTTTAGTTTGGAGAAGTTTGTTGTTACCGACCTTCTGAAGCCTACTTCTGTCAACTCATCTAAGTCATTCTCCATCCAGCTTTGTTCCATTGTTGGCGAGGAGCTGCGATTCTTTGGAGGAGAAGAGGCGCTCTGGTTTTTAGAATTTTCAGCTTTTCTGCTCTGGTTTCTCCCCATCTTTGTGGTTGTATCTACTTTTGGTCTTTGATGTTGGTGACTTACTTGAGGAGACAGTCTGCCCTGCCCCCAGAGGTGGAGTCTACAGAGGCAGCAGGCCTTGCTGAGCTTCGGTTGGCTCCACCCATTTTGAGCTTCCCCTGCCACTTTGTTTATGTACTCAAGCCTCAGCAATGGCGGACACCCATCCCCCTGCCAGGCTGCTGCCACGCAGGTTGATCTCAGACTGCTACCCTAGCAGTGAGCAAGGTTCTGTGGGCATGGGACCCACTGAGCCAGCCTGGTGTGCTGTTTGCTAAGACCATTGGAAAAGCACAGTATTTGGGCGGGGCAGTGTCCTGATTTTACAGGTACAGTCTGTCACGGCTTCCCAGTTGATGCCCTGCCCTGCTTCGGCTCACCCTCCATGGGATGCACCCACTACCAACTAGTCCCAATGAAATGAACCAGGTACCTCAGTTGAAAATGCAGAAATCACCTATCTTCCACATTGATCATGCTGGGAGCTGCAGACCAGAGCTCTTCCTATTTGGCCATCTTGGAACGGCTTAATTTTTTAATATTTATTTATTTATTTTTGAGAAGGAGTCTTGCTCTGTCACCCAGGCTGGAGTGCAGTGGTGCGATCTCTGCTCACTGCAAGCTCCGCTTGCCAGTTCACCCCATTCTCCTGCCTCAGCCTCTGGAGTAGCTGGGACTACAGGCGCCCACCACCACGCCTGGCTAATTTTTTTGTTTTTTTAGTGGAGATGGGGTTTCACTGTGTTAGCCAGGATGGTCTCGATCGCCTGACCTCATGATCTGTCCGCCTTGGCCTCCCAAAGTGCTGGGATTACAGGCATGAGCCACTGTGCCCGGTAATTTTTTAATTAAAACCAGTGTCTGCAGAGACATTACATTTGGCAACTTAATATTCCTGCAAACCCAGTAGTTGCCTCACAAGTCACCAAACAAGTAAATATAAACACAATACAAATTTATTACTTAATGAACATTGCATTAGTACATGTGTAAATGTTGTTTTCCAAATACAGACTTCTTCAGACATCACTGCCTTCTGTTTTCTCTGTAAACTTTAAAAAACCAGCAAAAAATGTGATACTTTAGGATAGAGATTGGTTGTCTTCATTTGTACCAAAAATATTTGTGTTGTGACAAAAGTGCTGAGTGTAAGGGACTCTGTGCTGTGCCTGCTTTCTCTAAGTAAGGCTGATAATAAGTCCAGGAGAACAACATCAGCATTAGCATTGTCAATAAACTTGTTTAAAACACCCATTCATGGACCCTTTCCAGACCTGCAGATTCATATTACATACAGTAGGGCCAAAATCACCAAGTGATTTAGAAGCTCATTAAAGCTTCAGAGGCAGTGCTTAGCTAAGTGGTTATCAGCTCTGGTTTCTAATTAGGATTACATAGCCAATTTGCAGAAATCTCTAATTCTGCCCTCCCCACAGGCTCTATTTATTGCTCTGGAAGTATTCTTTTTTTTTTTTTTAATTAAAGGCTTCATGTTACTCTAAGGTGATGTCAGAATGAAGTATGAGGGGTTCAAGATACATTTTAAGTGTTAAGTTTCATCTTTGCACTAAAGGGTGGTGACAGAGTTTATTCTGTTTGGATTAGGTAGGGACAGGTCAGGGTGGCTCATATTACCATTATTGTAGCAGAAATTGCTGGTAGGAGGCAGGTGGATCACCTGTGGTCAGGAGTTCTTCTTTCCCTTCAATGATCTTTTCAACTTTACAGTAACAGCCAAAGACGTCTTCATGGCATAGAAGCAGCTGCACAATCTGACTGCTTTTCCATTGTTATTGGGGACACATAAATATCTGCACAGTTTTGAGAAACTCTATGTTAAAAAAAAAAACTGGCTTCTTTACCTTTCAATTGCTGTCTTAACATGTGATATGTTCAGTTCTTCTTGCCTTCCACCATGATTGTAAGCCTCCTGAGACCCTCTCCAAAAGCAGATAATGGCACACACTTGTACAGTCTGCCAAACTGTGAGCAAAATAAACATTTTTTCTTTATAAATTATCCAGTCTCACATATTTCTCTATATGCAAAATAATTATTAAAGTCTATAATGTCCACATTTTCTGTTTTATTAATCTTTTATCTGAATTTTCTATTTGTTGAAAATGGTGTCTTGATGTCTACAACTTTTATCTTGCAATTTATTTCTTGCTTCACCTTTGTCAATATTTATATATTTTGGAGCCCCGTTTTTATATGTAGATATACATATAAATAGATATAATAGCCGGGCGTGGTGGCTCATGCCTGTAATCCCAGCACTTTGGGAGGCCGAG
This sequence comes from Pongo pygmaeus, assembly GCF_028885625.2. Classification (NCBI taxonomy): domain Eukaryota; kingdom Metazoa; phylum Chordata; class Mammalia; order Primates; family Hominidae; genus Pongo; species Pongo pygmaeus. The sequence continues at coordinate 22,499,822 of NC_072393.2, forward strand.
GTGGGTGGATCATGAGGTCAGGAGATTGAGACCATCCTGGCTAAAGCAGTGAAACCCCGTCTCTACTAAAAATACAAAAAAATTAGCTGGGCGTGGTGGCGGGCACCTGTAGTCCCAGCTACTCAGAAGGCTGAGGCAGGAGAATGGTGTGAACCTGGAAGGTGGAGGTTGCAGTGAGCCGAGATCACGCCACTGCACTCCAGCCTGGGTGACACAGTAGGACTCCGTCTCAAAAAAAAAAAAAAAATATATATATATATATATATAGAAAGAGATATATCTAGATACATATAGATATAATAGTTATAAATTCCTGGTAAACTGACCCATTTCACCATTATATAATATCAATCTTTGATTCATACTAGTACTGGACTTAAAGCTTATAGTGTCCAACATAATTATGACGACCTCACCAAATTGTGGCTATTTGCATGAAGTATAGATTTTTTTATTCCGTTACTTACAGCCTATTTGACTAAGTGCTAAAATGGGTCTGTTGTAGAGAACATATTGTATGGTTTTATTCTTAAGCCACTCAAGCATCTTATTTCTTTTCCTTTTAATTAATTAATTTATAAAATAGGGTTTCACTCTGTCAACCAGGCTGGTTTCAATAGTGTGAACATGGCTGTGAGCTGCAGCCTCAACCTCTGAAACTCAGATTATCCTCTCATTTCAGCCTCTCAAGTAGCTGAGTTACAGGCATGTGCCACCATGCCCAACTACTTTTCTGTAGAGACTGAGTTTTTTCATGTTGCCCAGGTTGGTCTTAAATTCCTGGGATCAAGTGATCAGCCCACCTTGGCCTCCCAAAGTCCTGTGATTACATTTCATTTTATTAACTAGTTTAATTAATTTATATTTAAAATGATTGCTTAAAAAAATGAAGTTACTATTTCCAGTTTTATTGTTATTGTTTTATGTGTTTTTTGTAGATAAGTTTTTTCTCATTTCCTGCTATACTGCTTTATTTTTGTTTGATTTTGTAGTGACATGCTTTGCTTGTTCCTTCATTTTATTTTGCATAGTTTCTATAAAATGTTTGTAATTAGCAGGGCACAGTGGCTCATGCCTGTAACCCTAGCACTTTGGGAGGCAGAGGCAGGCAGGTTGCCTGAGCTCAGGAGTTTGAGATCAAGCCTGGGCAACAGGGTGAAACCCCGTCTCTACTAAAATACAAAAAATTATCCGGTAGTTGCGGCGTGTGCTTGTAGTCTCAGCTACTCGGGAGGCTGAGGAGAATTGCTTGAACCCAGGAGGGGGAGGTTGCAGTGAGCAGTGAGCTGAGATCTCATCACTGCAGTCCAGCCCAGGCAACAGAGTGAGACTTCATCTCAAAAACAAAACAAAACAAAACAAACAAACAAGTTTGTAAACATCTTGAAAAATGGACATTGTGTAAAACATCTTAAAAAATATGTTTTAATCTCATAACTTCAATTGAATATAAAAACTATACCTCTATATTTTCTAGTTGTATTAATATTTTAATATTACAAAGCATACTATTTTATATTGTGTATCCACAGATTTATGTAGATTTATATTTTGTTTTTTATATTCTATAGAAAAATTTTAGGTGTTTTATGCACCATCATTATGATAGTAAAGAATTCTATAAGTCTCTGTATGTTTACATTTAATAGGCCTGGCACAGTGGCTCATGCGTGTAATCCCAGCACTTTGGGAGGCCGAGGTGGGTGGATCACGAGGTCAGGAGATGAAGACCATCCTGGCTAAGAAGGTGAAAACCCATCTCTACTAAAAATATAAAAAATTAGCCGGGCTTGGTGGTACCGGCCTGTAGTCGTGCTACTCGAAAGGGTGAGGCAGGAGAATTGCTTGAACCTGGGAGGTGGAGGTTGCAGTGAGCTGAGATTGTGCTACTGCACTGCAACCTGGGCGACAGAGCGAGACTCCATCTCAAAATAAATAAATAGGTAAAATATTTACATTTAATAGAGGGCTTTATATTTATATATGGTCTTATGATGCTGTCCAGCATCATTTTATTTTTCAATTTAAAGGCTGACTGTCTTGGTCTCCTAAAGGTGTAGGGTTACAGGCATGAGCCACTGTGCCTCGGTACCATGTAGCTTTTTTTTTTTTTTTTTTGATATGGAGTCTCGCTTTTTCTTCCAGGCTGGAGTGCAGTGGTGCAGTCTCAGCTCACCGCAGCCTCCGCCTCCCAAGTTCAAGTGATTCTCCTGCCTCAGCATCCCGAGTATCTGGGACTACAGGTGCGTGCCACCACACCTGGCTAATTTTTTGTATTTTTAGTAGAGACGGGGTTTCACCGTGTTGGCCAGGCTGGTCTTGAACTCCTGACCTCAAGTGATCCACCCTCCTTGGCCTCCCAAAGTGCTGGGATTACAGGCATGGGCCACTGCGCCCAGCCAGCATTTCTTTTAGAACTGTGCTAGTGCTGATGAACACTGTTACCTTTGATTGTGGAAAGTCTTTATTTTGTTTGTTTTAAAATATAATAATTCCTAATCAGGTATTATTGGTTAAGAATATTTTTTATTTTATTACATCAAAATTTGGGAAGTTCTCAGCTTTTTTTTTCTTTTTTGAGATAGAGTCTTGCTCTGTCTCCCAGGCTGGAGTGCAGTGGCACAATCTCGGCTCACTTCAACCTCCACCCTCTGAGTTCAAGAGATTCTCCTGCCTCAGCCTCCCGAGTAGCTGGGATTATAGGCGCCGGCCACTGTGCCTGACTAATTTTTTTGTATTTTTAATAGAGACGAGGCTTCACCATCTTGGCCAGGCTGGTCTTGAACTCCTGACCTCGTGATCCACTCGCCTCGGCCTCCCAAAGTGCTGGGATTACAGGCGTGAGCCACCATGACCGGCCTATAACTTGTACATTTGTGGTGTAGGTTTGTTGTGAATGGTTGTTTAATCCTCTGTAGGTGAGTAGTCATAAAAATTATTCTAATTTCAACATCCTATTTATTTGTGAATCTGTATTATTTTTGTGTGAGAGACATGCTATTGTATTTGAAGGTAATTTTAAAACTACCATAACTCTGTATCTCTTTTAAGTATTATTCATTTTTACTTGCCAAAATCACATAACAAAATTTACAATAAAATATTTTTAAATATTCAGTTTATTTATATTAATTATATTGATATTGTTATGCAGCATATCACTAGAATCTTTTTGTCTTGCAAAGCTAAATCTCAATACACATTAAACAACTAACTTTTTTTATTTTCTGGCACTTCAAACATCACTGTTTTCTGTTTCTAAGAGCATAATTGCTTTATATATCTCATACATTATCATTTTGTGGCTGGTTTATTTCATTTTGCATAATGTCATCAAGACTTATCTTTTTATTTGTTAGAATATTTCCTTATTTTTGAAAACAGTGAATTTTCAATATATTTATATTTAGAATTATATCTACTGAATGATTTGATGACAGAAATTTGCATTGCTCTCTCCTATTGGCTTACAATAACAATGCTGCAATAATTATGGGTATGCAAATAACTCTTTATATTACCACATATGTGAAAGTTTATGTATGTGTTTCATTTTATTTTATTAGTCTACTTTTTAACCTTTACATTCATACCAAATTATTTTAATTCTTTAGCTTTATGTGTTTTGAAATCAGGAACTGTAATGCCTCCAACTTGTTCTTTTTTTTGAATATTTTTGTTACATTATTGTTTCTTGCAATTTCATATACTTTTGCATTTACTGTTTTTATGTTTTTAAAAATGCAATGAGAAATTTTTAAAACATTGCATTAAATCTGTAGATTACATTGAGCGGTATAAACATCTTCACAGTATTAATTATTTCAACTTTTCACCAGGAGCATGCTCAAGAGTATTGTTTAATTTGTAGATAATAGTGAATTTTTCAGGTTTCTTCTATTGTTTATATATTCTTATTCAATTTTGGTTATAAAAAGTAATCCATGCAATTTTAGTTTTAAATATTTGTTAAGACTTCTTTTTTGGCCTAATAGGTGGTCTATCAAAGAGAATGTTATGAGCTACTGCAAAGGATGTGTCCTTATGTTGTTAAGGAGTATTCTCTATACCTTTCTTAGTAATGATTGTTTTATACTGCCTGCAAATCTTATGTTCCCTTACTAATATTCTGCTTTGTTTTATTTTTATCACTGATCATAGGGTATTGAAATATCTTACTGTAATTATATTGCTCTCTACTTGTTTCTTCAGTTCTTTCAATTTTTTTTATATTTGGAAGCATAATGTGAGATACACACACACACACAGATACAAACAAACTTATGTAAAAATCTGTCATAGGTTCCCAGTGCATAAATCTATTATTGTTGGCTGGGCACGGTGGCTCACACCTGTAATCTCAGCACTTTGGGAGGCAGAGGCGGGCAGATCACAATGTCAGGAGATCGAGACCATCCTGGCTAACATGGTGAAAACCCGTCTCTACTAAAAATACAAAAAAAAAAATTAGCTGGGCATGGTGGTGTGCGCCTGTAGTCCCAGCTACTCGGGAGGCTGAGGCAGGAGAATGGCGTGAACCTGGGAGGTGGAGCTTGCAGTGAGCTGAGATTGTGCCACTGCACTCCAGCCTGGGTGATGGAGCGAGACTCTGTCTCAAATAAAAAAGAAAAGAAAAAAATGTATTTTTGTCACTATGTTTTTATTACATTTATATGTCTAGGAAAAAATTAGTACCTGTGTTATTTTGCTATGCCATCTTGCTTATGTAGTTTGTATAATTTATAGGTTAGATTTGTAAAGTATATTCATCTGAGTCTAGCAAGTAGAGTAATTTTTTATTTATATTTCTTTCAGTTATGTGTTCTCATTTTACTCAAGACCTTTGGCCAAAGCACAGCATAAAAGATTCTTTCCAAAAAATAATACTAAGAATATTTGCAAAATGGGGACATGAGAATTTACAATTAAGAAAAGACTATAAAGGGGTGAATGGTGATACGATACACAAAGAAGGTTATAATGGACTTAACCAATGTTTGAAAACCACCCAGAGCAAAATATTTCAGTGTAATAAATATGTGAAAGTCTTTCATAAATATTCAAATTTATGTAGAAATAACATAAGAGACACTAAAAAGAACTCTTTCAAATGTAAAAAATATGGGAAATCATTTTGCATGCTTTCACACCTAACTCAACATAAGATAATTCATACTAGAGAGAATTCCTACAAATGTGAAGAATGTGACAAGGATTTTAAATGTTCCTAAACTTTCACTAATCATAAGATAATTTATACTGGAGACAAACTCTACAAATGTGATAAATTTCACAAAGGCTTTATCTGGTCTTCAACCTTTACAAAACATAAAAGAATACATACTGGGGAGACACTCTTCATATATAAAGAATGTGACAAAGCTTTCAAGCAGTCCTCAAACCTTGCTGAACATAAAAGAATCCATATTGGAGAGAAACCCTACAAATGTAAAGAATGTGACAAAACCTTTAACCATTTCTCACACCTTACTACACAAAAGATAATTCATACTGAGAAGAAACATTACAAATGCAAAAAAAAAAAAAAAAAGACAAAACTTTTAAGTGGTCCTCAAAACTTCCTGAACATAAGATAATTTGTATTGGAGAGAAACCCCACAAATTTGAAGAATGTGGCAAAGCTTTTAACCATTCTTCAACCTCAACCCTTACTAAACATAAATTAATTCATACTGGAGAGAAACCCTGCAAATGTGAAAAATGTGGCAAAGATTATAACCATTCCTCGACTCTTACTAAACAGAGTTCATACTGAAGAGAAACCCTATGAATGTGAAGCATGTGGCAAAGCTTTTAATCATTCCTCAAACCTTACTAAACATAAAAAAAAATTCATACTGGAGAGAAACCTTACACATGTAAAGAATGTGGCAAAGCCTTTAAGCAGTCCTCACACCTTAACACACATAAGGTAATTCATACTGTGGAGAAATTCTACAAATGTGAAGAATGTGACAAAGACTTTAGCCGGTTCTCAAATCTTACTACACATAGGAGAATTCATTCTGGAGAGAAACCCTACAAATGTGAAGTATGTGGCAAAGCTTTTAGCCAATCCTCAACCCTTATTACACATAAGATAATTCATGTTAGAGAGAAATTCTAGAAATGTGAAGAATGTGGCAAAGCCTTTAGATGATTCTCAAACTTTGCTGCACATAAGAGAATTCATATTGGAGAGAAACCGTACAAATGTGAAAAATGTGGCAAAACTTTCCTCAACCCTTACTAAACATAAATTAATTCATACTACAGAGAAACCCTACATATGTATAGAATGTGACAAAGCAGTCCTTGCATCTTAATACACATAAGAAAATTCATACTGCAGAGAAACCGTACAAATGTGAAGACTGTGGCAAAGCCTTTAGCCGTTTCTCAAACCTTACTACACATAAGAGAATTCATTCTGGAGAGAAACCCTGCAAGTGTGAAATATGTGGCAAAGCTTTTAAACAATCCTCAACCCTTACTACAGATAAGCAAATTCATGCTGGGGAGAAATTCTACAAATGTGAAGAATGTGGCAGGGCTTTTAACCAATCCACAAACCTTACTAAACATAGGAAAATTCATACTGGAGAGAAACCCTACAAATGTGAAGAATGTGGCAAAGCTTTTCACCAGTCCTCTCACCTTACTACACACAAGATAATTCATACTGGAGAGAAACCTTAAAAATGCAAAGAATTTGGCAAAGCTTTTAACTCTTCCTCAACTCTTACTAAACATGAGAGAATTCATACAGAAGATAAACCTTACTAATGTGAAGAATGTGCAAAGCTTTTAACTGGTCCTGAAACCTTACTGAACATAAGATAATTCATACTGGAGAGAAACCCTACAAATGTGAAGAATGTGGCATTGCTTTTATCTGGTCCTTGAACCTTACTAAACATAAGATAATTCATACAGGAGAAAAATCCTACAAATGCGAAGAATGTGGCAAATCTTTTAACTATTTCTTATTTCTTATTAAGCATAAGGTAATTTATATGAAGAATGGGGCAAAACTTATAAGTGGTCCTCAAAACTTACTGAAAATGAGATAATTCATACTGGAGAGAAATCCTACAAATGAAAAAAAAATTGGGAAGCTTTTTACTGGTCCTCAAACCTTACTGAAATAAGATAATTTATACTAGAGAGAAAACCTAGAAATGTGAAGAATGTGTCAAAGCTTTTAACCAATTCTCAAACCTTACTAGACATAAGAAAATTTTTGCTGGAGCTAAACCCTACAAATGTGGCAAAGCTTTTAAGTGGTCCTCAAAACTTACTGAACAAAAGATAATTCACAGTGGAGAGACATCCTACAATGTAAAGAATGTGGCAAAGCTTTTAAGTAGACCTCAGAACTTAATAAGAATCATTCTTACAGGAGAGAAACTACAAATTTTAAGAATGTGCCAAAGCTTTTAACTGGTCTTGAGAACTAACTAGACACAAGAAAATTTATACTGGAGAAAAACCCTACAAATGTGAGGAATGTGGCAAAGCTTTTAACCAGTCCTCAAACCGTATTGAATGTAAAATAATTCATACTGGAGACAAACCCTACAAATACTAAAAATGTAACAAGGTCTTTAACTGGTCTTCAACTCTTACTGAACATCAGAACATTTTTACAGAAGATAAAGCCTACAGATATGAAGAATGTGACAAAGGCTTTAACTTCTAAACCCTCATTACACAAAGGATACTTCATACTGGAGAGAAATTCTAGAAATGTGAAGAATATGGCAAAGCTTTTAATAAGTTCTCAAATCATACTGGAGAGAAACTCTACAAACATGAAAGATGTGACAATGTTTTTTAGAACACCTCAAACTTTTCTAAACATGAAAGAAATCATACTGGTAAGAAACAGTAGAAGCGTGAGTAATGTGACAAAGCCTTTAAATTTTTGTCACACTTGATTGTAAGATAATTTATACTGGAGAAAACTTCTTCAAGTGTGAATAATATGACAAAAGGTTTAACCAATGCTCACATCTTTTTTTTTTTTCTTGAGATAAAGTTTCACTCTTGTTGCCCATACTGGAGTGCAATGGCGCAATCTTGGCTCACTGCAACCTCTGTCTCCTGGGCCCAAGCAATTTTCCTGCCTCAGCCTCCTGAGTAGCTGGGACTAAAGGCATGCACCACCATGCCCAACTAATTTTGTATTTTTAATAGAGATGGGGTTTCTCCATGTTGGTCAGGCTGGTCTCGAACTCCTGACCTCAGGAGATCCACCTGCCTTGGCCTCCCAAAGTGCTAGGATTATAGGTGTGTGCCACCACACCTGGCTCAATGCTCACATCTTATTGCACAGGAAAGCATTTATACTTGAGAAAAATTATACGAATATAAGAAATGTGGAAAAGCCATTCATATCTGCTCACATCTTACTCAACATCATGGAGTTCATACTTAATAAAAGCATTAAAAATGCAATTACTATCAAAAGATCTATCAGATAAACCTTTAAGAGTATTTATTTTGGGCCGGGCACAGTGGCTCACGCCTGTAATCCCAGCACTTTGGGAGGCTGAGGAGGCGGATCACCTGAGGTTGGGAGTTCAAGACCAGCCTGACCAACATGGAGTAACCCCATCTCTACTTAAAAAAAATACAAAATTAGCCATTCGTGGTGGTGCGTGCTTGTAATCCCAGCTACTCACGAGGCTGAGGCACGAGAATCGCTTGAACCCGGGAGGCAGAGGTTGCAGCGAGCCGAGATCACACCACTGCACTCCAGCCTGGACAAGAGTAAAACTCTGCCTCAAAAAAAAAAAAGAGTATTTATTTTGAAGATGAACATTACAAATATAAAGAGGGTTTTAGTGCCTTTACTTGTATTACATTGTGATCTTGTTGTATACATTTTGTGCTAGAGGAAAACCTTAAAGCAGTTTCTCAAACATTGTTGAACACCAGGAAATTTCTATTGGAGAAATACCCTGCAAATTTAATGAATTTGGAAAAACATTTTTTAAAAAAACTACAGCTTAGAAAACATCAGAGTGTAAGGCCTGATGCAGTGGCTCACATCTTTAATCCCAGCATTTTGGGAGGCCGAGGCGGGCAGATCACCTGAGGTTGGGAGTTCGAGATCAGCCTGACCAACATGGAGAAACCTCCGTCTCTACTAAAAAAAAATACAAAATTAGCCAGGTGTGGTGGTGCACGCCTGCAATCCCAGCTACTCGGGAGGCTGAGGCAGGAGAACTGCTTGAACTTAGGAGGTGGAGGTTGCGGTGAGCCGAGATCATGCCATTGCACTCCAACTTGGGCAACAAGAGCGAAACTCCATCTCAAAAAAAAAAAAAAAAAAAAAGAAAGAAAACATCGGAACATCGGGGAGTATACTAAGATATATTTTTTGTAAATGCACTAAATATAAAGAATATTTTATCCAAAATGAAGTCTATGTCCATGTCAGAGAATACACAGTAGAACTAATAAGGCACTGGCATGTCAGATATTACACTAAATCAGGGTGTTGAGTATAGAAAATAATCTCAAACTAAAATTGTTAGATGTTTTTTGTATATAACTTTTTTTAAAGTTAAAATCCTTTTGGAGTAGATTTTTTGTAGTTATAATTACATTGGAAGTATACTTTTTATTCAAAAAAGTTACAGACTTTTTGAACAGCAAATAATGATGTAATTGAACCCTCAAATTATTTTATGCTCCTCATTTCTGTTGTATTCACATGTGAAAGCCTGTGATCATCTGTTGCCATATCAGACATATGAGTGATTATTTTTTATTAGATAGGCATTATTTATGAACTTTTCCATAAAAGAACAAAGATATTAAAATAGAAGGTGCATGATTAAAATCTAAGTGGTTTTTTGTGGTTAACTTATAATATTGAGTAGTGTATGAGATAGGTTTCTAAGTAATATTCTTGTGCATTATAGTGAGAGAAACTTTATTTTAGTTAAAATTAAAATTAATAAAATTAGTAGTATATCATTTCAATTGTTCTTATATGTAATAGAATGTGGTACATTTAAAATTTTTAGATTTTATGTGAACTTAATTTTTTAAACATTTTTAAACATGTTAAGTTTACTGTGCATTCAATGAAGTGCTATTATGCCAGTAACTTTAACCTATACCACCTTACTCAAGGGTGTAGGTAAAAGACGGTAACAGTATATTATTTGGTAACATAGTGGAATAACATCTCTAGTCATCTATTTTTTCAGTGGCTTTAACCTGCAACTAAATTAGAGACTATTGTTCTCATAGGTTAAATTTTTGTTTTTTTCTTATTTAAACTTTTAAAAAAAATGTTGTGGGTACATAGTGTATATATATATATTTATGGCATATATGGCATATATTGATACAAGCATACAATTTGTAATAATTACATCAGAGTAAATGAGGGATTCATCACCTCCAGCATTTATTCTTTAAGTTACAAATAATTCAGTTTTATGCTTCTAGTTATTTTAAAATATACTATTAAATGGTTACTGACTACAGGGTCATTTTATGGTAATAATAAAGATTATATACAAATATACATAAAATCCATACATATCTGGGACCTCAATATTTTTAAAAACACTTTACATATTTTTCTTTGAACATGTGGACACTCTGCCTGCAAAAATATACAGACTTTTAGTTTTGATTTAAGTTGGATTAGATATGCACACATATTACTCTGAAGACAAATGTGAGGTGTAAAAACATTATGCAGTGTGTTTCTGTAACTATGAGTTTGTATCTGTTTTCAGAAGAACACAACAATATTAGAACAAAAATAATTATTTTTATAATATGACTAATTTACTAGAAAACTAAAAACCTCAGTTTGCCTAGGCAATAATCTATCATGATTAATTTCCCAGATGTTCTTTGAGCTTCTTGTATTTTGATGTCTAGGTCTCTAGCAAGGCTGAGAAAGCGTTCCTCGATTATTCCCCCAAAAATGTTTTTCAAACTTTTAATTTCTCTTCTCCAGGAAAGCCAGTTATACTTAGATTTGGTTAACATAATCCCAAACTTCTTGGAGGCTTATTTTAAAATTATCTTTTCCTTGTTTTTGTTGGATTGGGTTGATTTTAAAATATTGTCTTCGAGATCTGAAGTTCTTTGTTCTGTTTGTTTAATTTTATTGCTGAGACTTTTCAGGACATTTTGCATTTCTCTAAGTGTGTCCTTTATTTCCCAAAGTCGTGATTGTTTTTTATGTATGCTGTCTATTTCACTGAAGATTTCTCCCCTCATTTCTTGTATCTTTTCAAATTTTCTTAAATTGGACTTCACATTTCTCTGGTGCCTCCTTGATTAACTTAATAATCGACCTTCTGAATTCCTTTTCACATGAATCAGAGATTTCTTCCTGGTTCAAATTCATTCCTGGTGAGCTAGTGTAATTTTTGGAGGGTGTTAAAGAACTTTGTTTTCTCATATTATCAGAATTGTTTTTCTGGTGTCTTCTCATTTTGGTGGGCAATATCAGAGGCAAGATCTGGGGCTCAAGACTGCTGTTCAGATTTTTTTGTCCCACAGGGTGTTCCCTTGATGTAGTAATCTGCCACTTTTCCTAGGGATTTGGCTTTCTTAGAGATGAGCTGTAGTGATATTTCTTTTCTGGATCTAGCAACTTAGTACCAGGCTGAGGGCTGGTATTGGGGCTTGTCTGCCCAGAGTCCTTTGATGTGAACCATCTGCAGGTCTCTCAGCCATGGATACCAGCACCTGCTTCAGTGGAGGTGGCAGGGGAGTAAAATGGACTCTGTGATGTTTCTTAATTTTGGTTGTTTAATGTACTATTTTTGTGCTCCTGACAAGAGGTGGTGCTTTCAAGAGAGCATCAGCTGTGGTAGTAAAAGGAGGATCAGTCAGTGGGCAGGGCCCCATAACTCCCAAGAGGGTACCCTCTTTGTCTTCAGCTACCAAGGTGGGTAGGGAAGGACTATCAGGTGGGGGCAGGTTTAGGCATATCTGAGCTCAGACTCTCCTTGGGCAGGGCTTGCTGTGGCTGCTATGGGGGGTGGGGGTGTGGTTTTCAGGTCAACAAAGTTATGTTCCCAGGAGGATTATGGCTGCCTCTGCTGTGTCATTCAGGTTGTCAGAGAACTGGGGGAAAGCCAGCAGTTACAGGCCTCATCCAGCTTCTGTACAACCCAAAAGGTCTGTCTCACTCTCACCGTGCCACCCCCACAGCACCGAGTCTGTTTCCAGGCAGTGGGTAAGCAGGGCTGAGAACTTGCCACAGGCTCCCAGCCTTCCAGCTGAGAAAGTAAGCAGGACTTTCACACCTTACCACCTGTCATGTGTGCACACCGGATTCACACTCTTCCTATGTTCCGGTCAGGAGATTTCGTGTCCAGTGGAATTGTTACAAAGTTCAGCTGGAGGTTTTCTTCTCCCTGTGGTCTTTTCCCAGTGCCTCTGGCATCCCTCCCCAAGGATCCCTGTAAAATAGATCAGAACTGGGTTTTCTGGGGAACCCAGATTGCCCACAGGTCTTTTCTGGCTGCTGCTTTTACTCCTGCATTTTGCTCAGCTCTCTAAATTGATTTGGCTCCAGGTAAGGTCAAATTCTTTTTCCATGATCTAGACCATCAGGTTTTTCAGTGAGGGTGTGTGTTTGTGGGCAAACAATCCCCCTTTCTTACTTTCACAGCTTGGGAACTCACAGTATTTGGGCAGTCTCCTAGGCCCTGCAGGAGCAATCTGCTTTTTTCAGAGGGTTTTTGGATTTTCTTGGCTTTTCTGGTATGTTTCTGCAGTAGTTCTGGAGGAAAAGTTCATGATGCGAGTCTCAACATGCTGCTCTGTGTGTCTGAGTGGAAGCTGTGATCTAATTCTGCCTTTTGTTTACCATTTTTCTGTCGAGTCCTGACCTATTTTTTTCTTGGGGGCTTTTTAAATACATATAGATACAGGTATAAGATTGGTGGATAAACATACAGAATGGGTCCCCTGGGTATGTTATACACACTCCATATATACATACATCTGTTAAGCCTCAGGAAAAAAAGTAAGACTGAGATTATTTTCCTTCACAACACCTGTAAACCAGGTGAATTTGAGAAGCTGATTAGCTCAGCCCAGGTTAATTCAATCAGCCAATCCTCTCAGCTCAGATGGATATGATCAGCCAATTAGCTAAATTGGAAAAGTGAAAGCATTACATTTTGTGGTGTTATAAAGCCACATCACAACATGGCTGATGTGAATAACACAGGCATACAGTGAGTATGAGTGTGGGGTCCTAAAATGTCAAAGTGAACGTAAAGTCTTACATGGCAGTAATGAAAACTTCTCAGGCTGTGCCCCATAATGTGAAACTTTCTTGATGTTTATTCATAACATTTAATGGCTCTGTTCCAGCCTGAGATTATATAAAGCAATATAGGTGAAAATAAGTCTAAGTCTGTATCCTCCAGGCAGGTTGAGGGATTAAAAGTGCCTCTTGATGAACATCTTTTGTATACATGAATATTTACATAGACAAACTCATATAATCTCGTGTGTGTTTATCTACTTATGTATATCTATATCCGGATGTGTCTATAATTCTGTATTTATACAGAATATAAATATAGAAAGTGGAAGTATTGATAGGTATTTCTACTGAGTAATAAACTTTGATAAAGGTAAAATTTTATATGCTTTTTGAGCTATATCCACAAAAGTACACAAATGGAGGTATCTGATATACATTCTGCTACATTTAATACATATGAAGAAAGAATTGGTCTGTATTGGTCACATCTGTGAAAAGAAGATAGACTAAGGTCATGGGAGTCATTCACTGCCAATTCAATGATGACTCTTCATTCTGGTGAACTAGGATAAGAGCTACAGTAGCCTCAGCATATAGACCCTCATACAAATTTTTTAAATAATAATTTTCTTTAAACTTTAAGAAATTCAGGGGCTTTTTTTTTTTTTTTTTTTTTTGAGACGGAGTCTTGCTCTGTCACCCAGGCTGGAGTGCAGTGGTGTGATCTTGGCTCACTGCAAGCTGGATCTCCAGAGTTCATGCCATTCTTCTGCCTCAGCCTCCCCAGTAGCTGGGACTAAAGGCACCAGCCATCACACCTGGCTAATTTTTTTTTTTTTGTATTTTTAGTAGAGACAGGGTTTCCCATGTTAGCCAGGATGGTCTCCATCTTCTGACCTCGTGATCCGTCCGCCTCGGCCTCCCAAAGTGCTGGGATTACAGGCGTGAGCCACCACGCCCAGTCAGGGGCTCTTTTTTTATGGACATGTGGCTCAAGGCTAAAATCTTGGCTTTTTTGTTGGCTGGAGAAATGACTTTTTAGGTAGGGGAAAAAAAGCGTTAAGTCTGTGACTTAGATTTCTATACTGAAAGCAAATTGAAGTTTATTTTGGACAGTTTTTTTTGTTTAGATTTAGATACAGACACAAAATATGTACATGGATTAACATTTACAAATTACACAGTTGTGTAAATAATGTCTATGTAATGTCCATTTATGAGTATGTCTTATTAAGAAGCCCCAAAAGTAACATGTCATTTCACTATGCATCTCCTTCAACACAGTTACTCCATTCATCTAATTAGCTCAGTGGTGGTGATTTCAATAATCTAATTAGCTAAGCCTAGGTGATTCCAATTAGTCAATTATCTCAGCCAAGGTGAATAAAGTCAATTAGCTCAGGCCAGGTGATTCCAGTCAGCCAGTTAGCTCAGAGTCCTTAGACCCAATATCATCAACTAGTAGATTCCTCAAGGCAGACTCAGAATGGTTGATGGGAGTAGCACATTCACACATTGAAAATGAAAGCATAGCCCTAAAATGCTAACCTGAAAATGAAGTAGTACATTAGTACCCAGCACTAATATCCAGAATCTACAAAGAACTTAAACAAATTTACAAGAAAAATCAACCCCATCAAAAAGTGGGTGAAGGATATGAACAGACACTTCTCAAAAGAAGACATTTATGCAGCCAACAGACATGAAAAAATGCTCAACATCACTGGCCATCAGAGAAATGCAAATCAAAACCACAATGAGATACCATCTCACACCAGTTAGAATGGCAACCATTAAAAAGTCAGGAAACAACAGGAGCTGGAGAGGATGTGGAGAAATAGGAACACTTTTACACTGTTGGTGGGACTGTAAACTAGTGCAACCATTGTGGAAAACAGTGTGGTGATTCCTCAAGGATCTAGAACTAGAAATATCATTTGACCCAGCCATCCCATTACTGGGTATATACGCAAAGGATTACAAATCATGCTGCTATAAAGACCCATGCACATGTATGCTTATTGTGGCACTATTCACAATAGTGAAGACTTGGAAGCAACCCAAATGTCCATCAATGATAGACTGGATTAAGACAATGTGGCACATATACACCACAGAATAGTATACAGCCATAAAAAAGGATAAGTTCATATCCTTTGCAGGGACATGGATGAAGCTGGAAACCATCATTCTGAGCAAACTATCACAAGGACAGAAAACCAAACAGTGAATGTTCTCACTCATAGGTGGGAATTGAACAATGAGAACACTTGGACACAGGATGGGGAACATCACACACCAGGGCCTGTCATGGGGTTGGCGTAGCGGGGAGGGATAATATTAGGAGATATACCTAATGTAAATGATGAGTTAATGGGTGCAGTACACCAACATGGCACATGTATACATATGTAACAAACTTGCATGTTGTGCACATGTACCCTAGAACTTAAAGTATAATAAAAAATAATAAAAAAAGAAACATCTCCTTAATCGGCCAAAATATTAACCAAAATAAGGCATAGAAAACGTTTAAGTCATAATTTACATTTTAAGATTAATCTAGGAATAAAAAAAGGAAGGAAAAATTATATAAAAACAAAGTAAAGATACGGATTACTCACAATAGCTAATGTATGAAGTCTACCTAAGTATCCATCGACAAGGGAATGGATAAAGAAAATGTGGTATATTTACATAATGGAATGTTATTTAGCCTTAAAAAGAAGAAAGTCTTGCTATTTGCAACAACATTAATAAACCCAGAGGACATTATGCTAAGTAAAATAAGCCAGCACAGAAAAAAATAATACCAAACGATCTGATTTTCATGTAGAGTTTTAAAATATTCAAGCTCACAGGAGCAGAGAACAGAATAATGCCTGGGACTGGAGGTGGAGATGCTGGCCAAAAGCAAGGGGTCTTCCCTAAATCACCCACCTTAACAAATGAATTGTTCTCCTTTCAGTTTTAATTCATCAAGGAATTGAATTATATCCTTAAGAATTAAAACTGGGGCCGGGCGCAATGGCTCAAGGCTGTATTCCCAGCAATTTTCCAGGCGGAGGTAGGTGGTCGGATCACCTGAGGCCAGGAATTTGAGAGCAGCCTGCCCAACATGGCAAAACCCCATCTGTACTAAAAATACAAAAATATAGCTGGGCATGATGGTGGGCACCTGTAATCCCAGCTACTCAGGAGGCTGACACAGGAGAATCACTTGAACCTGGGAGGTGGAGGTTGCAGTGAGCCAAGATTGCACCACTGCACTCCAGCCTGGGCGACAAGAGCAAAACTCCGCACAAAAAAAAAAAAAAAAAAAAAAAAAATCAAAACTGAAGAAATAATATGTTAAAGTAATGCATGTTGTATGCTGAAATTTCAGAGGCTTAGCAAAATATATTTTCTACTCACATCACTGTCCTCTTTTTTTTTTCTTTTAATGTTTTTTAAGAGCACTTCATGATCTTTCAGAGATTATATTTCTTTTTTGTTTGTTTGAGATGGAATTTCACTCTTGTTGCCCAGGCTGGAGTGCAATGGTGCCATCTTGGCTCACTGCAACCTCTGCCTCCCAGGTTCAAATGATTCTCCTTCCTCAGCCTCCTGAGTAGCCGAGATTACAGGTGCACGCCGCCATGCCTGGCTAATTTTTGTATTTTTAGCAGAGACGGGGTTTCTCCATGTTGGTCAGTCTGGTCTTGAAATCCTGACCTCAGGTAATCCACCCGCCTCGGCCTCCCAATGCTGGGATTACAGGCATTAGCCACCGCACCCGGAATACTTTCATTTTCTCTCACATCCTCCTCTTTCTTCAGCCAATGGATGAAAAAGGACATGCTGAGAAGAAACATTTGCTTTGCATCCACACATCACTTCCACTCACTATTAGTCAATGTGAGTAGAGCTGAGAATGCCAGTTTCCTGGCAGAATAGCCACTTCTCAGCAGTAAAAAACACTGAAAGTATAAATCTTTCATAAAAAGCTAACATACTTTAAGCAAAATAAGCATATGCATCAATAATAAAATACTCATTGATATTCATTTTGTTGATTTCTTTTGAGCTCAGGTAATATTGATCTAAAGCTAGCAAATATACAGCAGATAAAGGAATATTACTGGAAATCAGAATATTGTCAATGAAGTTATTCTGTCAATAGAAGTAAAAATGTGACTTCACACTAATAGTTTCACCCAGAGTTGTACAACATCAAACGCTACTTTTTATTAAAAATTGTATTTCATATAAGTATTCAATTTATATGACCCTCCACTATTTCAGTGCTTTCTGCACTTTTATCAGTAGAAAACAGGCCAGCTAGTTCTAGGAAACCACACAGTGCTATTGCTAGTTTAACACTGATGATAAAGAGCAAAGAGCACTTGTTTGGGTGGTACTCACATACCAAACACTGTTTTGGGCCCAAAGTACTGGTTTTCTATTTTTCTCTTAATGTACTAATGAAATAGAATTCTTAGCTGAGAAGACTTTATCTCATTCAAGAATGTACTATAGAATTTGATTGACATGTGTTTCTGACTTACCTGGAAGAATAAATTTTTCTATGAATCCAAATTGAGTACTATACCTAAACTGTTCTTTTATTAAAAGCCTTTCAGAGGTAGAGTAAGATTTACAAAATTTTATTATAATATGAAAAAACTGTGTTAACCATGTTCTCAGTAATCACTCTGAACAAAGCATTCTTAGTTCTCAGTATTCACCGGAAGTCACTCAGGGGAAATTGTTATCTCTGTAAAGAGGCAGAAGGAGGTGCTAAGTGGAGATGAAGCACCTTGCACATGCTTTCCACATGCACCTATCAGGGTCTTAATTTAATTGGGCTTTCATTTTTATAGCTAATTACTGAATCTAGTCATGCTATTTTTCGCATATGATGGCATCTGTTACTCATTAATTTTATACAATTATTTGCTTGGCTGAAAAATAAACCTTTTAACATACTCTAAATTTAGAGTTTATATTTGCAATTTTTAATCTTTTAATGTTAAAGCAAATCAGAGAAGAGCAACGTGTGTATTTAGTGTGTTTTTTTTCCTGTCTATCAGAATTCTTATATTGCCTCAGAAATCCTAGGAAGTTACCTAAAAAATATTTTCTTCTAATTTTTTAGCCAGAATTTTAGATTTCTAAAGGTCAATCATGTAATGATTGAGCAAAGCTAAAATCTTGTCTTTGCTTCTTGGTAGTAATCTGGCCATTTAAAAAAGCATGGCAATTATGCCAAGACATTGAAAAATGTGGCTTTAATTTTATTCCATTTCAAATGTTTTCTTTTACCTTTATCATGTTAATCTAAGAGAAACTATCTACATAACTGTTTATGCATTCAAGAAATATTCATATTAAGGTGTTTAAAGTTCAATGTTGTATTACAATATAGTAAAATCTTCTAGTATTAGCAGTTCATTATTAATAAATTCATTGTTTTCAAAGCTTTTCAATTGAGAAAACAAATAATTAGGTATGCTTTTAAATTATAATTTCAATTTTAGGAGGGTACCCACTAGTCTCCATGGTATTTCTGAAATGGATATTATAAAACTGGGCTACCAGAATGGTGGAGACACGCTGATTTATTAGAACGAGTTTAACCTTCTTGGTAGACTACCAGTATCCCAGAGGCTGATCATTCACTATGGCTTATTAAATGTTTCTCCATAATGTCAGTGAGCACTTTTGACCATGTTGTCTTTTTCCTCTCATTGATGTGTTCATGTTTTGGTCTTTTCTGTTCATCTTAACACTATCTCAAACGAGAAGTGATTATTTCTTGCATCAATGAGACCCCCCCCCCCTTTTTTTTTTCATGGAGTTCTTCTGTCTTCCTATGGGAAGCAATATGTGGGAAGCAGAAATGATGACAATATACAAACATTTCCTGCCATTTGACTACCATAAGCAGCTTACAGCATGGCCCACCTAGAAGTCACTTACTTCCAGGCAAGCAGGGGTGTTTTTCTATGATGTGTCTCTTCCTCTTAAAAGCACCTCTAATTAAGTTTAGCCAAATTGGGATAATCTCCCTTTTGATTGTCAGGCCTCTGAGCCTAAGCCAAGCCATCGCATCCCCTGTGACTTGCACGTATATGCCCAGATGGCCTGCAGTAACTGAAGAATCACAAAAGAAGTGAATATGCCCTGCCCTGCCTTAACTGATGACATTCCACCACAAAAGAAGTGTAAATGGCTGGTCCTTGCCTTAACTGATGATATTCCACCACAAAAGAAGTGAAAATGGCCAGTCCTTGCCTTAAGTGATGACATTACCTTGTGAAAGTCCTTTTCCTTGCCCATTCTGGCTCAAAAATCTCCCTCACTGATCACCTTGTGACTCCCACTCTGCCCACCAAACTACAAGTCCCCTTTGACTGTAATTTTCCTTTATCTACCCAAATCCTATAAAACAGCCCCACCTTTATCTCCCTTCACTGACTCTCTTTTCAGACTCAGCCCACTTGCACCCAGGTGATTAAAAGCTTTTATTGCTCACACAAAGCCTGTTTAGTAGTCTCTTCACATGGATGCACATGAAATTTGGTGCTGTGACTCAGATCAGGGGACCTCCCTTAGGAGATCAATCCCCTGTCCTCCTGTTCTTTGCTCCATGAGAAAGATCCACCTCAGATCCTCAGACTGACCAGCCCAAGAAACGTCTCACCAATTTCATATCTGGTAAGTGGCCTCTTTTTACTCTCTTCGCCAACCTCCCTCACTATCCCTCAACTTCTTTCTCCTTTCAATCTTGGCGCCACACTTCAATCTCTCCCTTCTCTTAATTTCAATTCCTTTCATTTTCTGGTAGAGACAAAGGAGACACATTTTATCCATGGACCCAAAACTCCAGCAACAGTCACGGACTGGGAAGGCAGCCTTTCCTTGGTGTTTAATCATTGCAGGGATGCCTCTCTGATTATTCACCCATGTTTCAGAGGTGTCAGACCATGCAGGGATTCCTGCCTTGGTCCTTCACCCTTAGCGGCAAGTCCTGCTTTTCTGGGGGAGGGGCAAGTTCCCCAACCCCTTCTCTCTGTGTCTCTACCCCTTCTCTGCTTTTCTGGGGGGCAAGAAACCCTCAATCCTTTCTCCTTCACCCTTAGTGTCAAGTCCTGCTTGTCTGGGGGAGGGGCAAGTACCCCAACCTCGTATCTCTGCATCCCGATCCCTTATTTCTCTGCCCCGACCTCATATCTCTGTACCCCAATCCCTTATTTCCATGCCCCAACCTCTTATATCTCTGTGCCCCGATCCCTTATTTCCATGCGCAACCTCATATCTCTGTGCCCTGACCCCTTTCCCACTTTTCTGGAGGGTAAGAACCCCTGAACCACTTCCCTCCGTGTCTCTACTCTTTTCTCTGGGCTTTCTTCCTTCACTATGGGCAACTTTCCACCCTCTATTCCTCCTTCTTCTCCCTTAGCCCGTGTCCTCAAAAACTTAAAACCTCTTCAACTAACACCTGACCTATAACCTAAATGCCTTATTTTCTTCTGCAACACCGCTTGGCCTCAATACAAACTTGGCAATGGCTCTAAATGGCCAGAAAATGGCACTTTTGATTTCTCCATCCTACAAGACCTAAATAATTTTTGTCAAAAGATAGGCAAATGGTCTGAGGTGCCTTATGTCCAGGCATTTTTCACACTTCATTCCCTCCCTAGTCTCTGTTTCCAATGCGATTCCTCCCAAATCCTCCTTCTTTCCCTCCCGCCTGTCCCCTCAGTCCCAATCCCAAGTGTCGCTGAGTCTTTCCAGTCTTCCTTTTCTACAGATCCATCTGACCTTTCCCCTCTTCCCCAGGCTGCTGGTCACCAGGCCAACCTAAGTCCCAATTCCTCCTCAGCCTCTGCTCCTCCACCCTATAATCCTACCACCTCCCCTCCTCACTTCTGGTCCGACTTACAGTTTAGTTCTGTGACTAATTCTTCCCCACCTGCCCAACAATTTCCTCTTAGAGAGGTGACTGGAGCTGAAGGCATAGTCAGGGTACGTGTACCTTTTTCTCTATCAGACCTCTCTCAGATCAGTCAGCATTTATGCTCTTTCTCATCAGACCCCACTAAATATATACAGGAATTCCAATATCTAACTCTGTCCTACAATTTAACCTGGAGTGACTTAAATGTCATCCTGACTTCTACCCTCTCCTCAGATGAACAGGAAAGAGTTCTTTCTCTAGCCCAATATCACACTGATAACCACTGGCTTCATGAGCCAGACCTCCAGGAAGGCACTAGAGCAGTTCCCCAAGAGGATCCCCAATAGAACTACCAGGCAAATTCCCCAGGTATAGCTAGGGAAGATTACATGATTTCCTGCCTAGTTGAAGGGCTTAAAAAGGCAGCTTATAAAGCTGTTAATTATGACAAGCTTAAAGAAACTACCCAAGATAAAGATGAAAACCCAGCCCAGTTCATGGCCCACTTAGAAGCAACCCTTAGATGCTATACCGCCCTAGACCCAGAAAGGCCAGAAGGCCACCTTATTCTTAATACGCATTTTATCACCCAATCCACTCCTGACATTAAGAAAAAAACTTCAAAAATTAGAATCTGGCCCTCAAACCCCACAACAAGAATTAATCAACCTTGCCTTCAAGGTGTACAATAATAGAGAGGAAGCAGCCAGACGGCATTGCATTTCTGTTACAATTACTTGCCTCTGCTGTGAGACAAAACCCAGCCACATCTCCAGCATACAAGAACTTCAAAATGCCTAAGCCACACATGCCTAAGCTGCAGCAGACAAGCATTCCTACAAGACTTCCTCCATCAGGATCTTGCTTCAAGTGCCAAAAATCTGGCCACTGGGCCAAGGAATGCCCACAGCCCAGGATTCTTCCCAAGCCATGTCCCATCTGTGCAGGGACCCACTGGAAGGCAGACTGCCCAGCTCACCCAGCAGCCACTCCTAGAGCCCCTAAAGCTCTAGCCCAATGCTCTCTGACTGACTCCTTCCCAGATCTGCTCGGCTTAGTGACTGAAGATTGATGCTGCCTGATTGCCTCGGAAGCCCCCTGGACCACCACAGATGCCAAGCTTCAGGTAACTCTCACAGTGGAAGGTAAGTCCATCCCCTGTTTAATCGATACAGAGGCTACCCACTCCACATTGCCTTCTTCTCAAAGGCCTGTTTCCCTCACCCCAATAACTGTTGTAGGTACTGACGGCCAAGCTTCAAAACCCCTGAAAACTCCCCTACTCTTGTGCCAACTTGGACAACACTCTTTTATGCACTCTTTTTTAGTTATCCCCACCTGCCCAGTTCCCCTATTAGGCCAAGATATTTTAACCAAATTATCTGCTTCCCTGACTATTCCTGGACTACAGCCGCATCTCATTGCTGCCCTTCTCCCCAACCCAAAGCCTCCTTTTTGACTTCCTCTCATATCCCCCTACCTTAACCCACAAATATGGGACATCTCTACTCCTTCCCTGGCAACCAATCACATGCCCATTACCATCCCATTAAAACCTAACCACCCTTACCCCACTCAATGCCAATATCCCATGCCACAGCATGCTTTAAAAGGATTAAAGCCTGTTATCACTCTCCTGCTACAGCATGGGCTTCTAAAACCTATAAACTTTCCTTACAATTCCATTTTACCTGTCCAAAAACCAGACAAGTCTTACAGATTAGCTCAGTATCTGCACCTTATCAACCAAATTGTTTTGCCTATCCATCCTGTGGTGCCCAACCCGCACACTCTTTTGTCCTCAATACCTTCCTCCACAACCCACTATTCCGTTCTCCATCTTAAAGATGCTTTTTTCACTATTCCCCTGCACCCCTCATCCCAGCCTCTCTTTGCTTTCACCTGGACTGACCCTGACACCCATCAGTCCCAGCAGCTTACCTAGGCTGTACTGCCACAAAGTTTCAAGGACAGCCCTCATTACTTCAGCCAAGCTCTTTCTCATGACTTACTCTTTCCACCCCTCTGCTTCTCACCTTATTCAATATATTGATGACCTTCTTCTTTGCAGCCCCTCCTTTGAATCTTCTCAACAAGACACACTTTTGCTCCTTCAGCATTTATTCTCCAAAAGATATCAGGTATCCCCCTCCATAGCTCAAATTTCTTCTCCATCCGTTACCTACCTCGGCATAATTCTTCATAAAAACACATATGCTCTCCCTGCCAATCATGTCTGACTGATCTCTCAAACCCCAACCCCTTCTACAAAACAACAACTCCTTTCCTTCCTAGGCATAGTTAGATACTTTCACCTTTAGATACCTGGTTTTGCCATCCTAACAAAACCATTATATAAATTCACAAAAGGAAACCTAGCTGACCCCATAGATCCTAAATCCTTTCCTCACTCCTCTTTCCATTCCTTGAAGACAGCTTTAGAGACTGCCCCCACTCTAGCTCTCCCTGACTCATCCCAACCCTTTTCATTACACGCAGCCAAAGTGCAGGACAGTGCAGTCAGAATTCTTACACAAGGACCAGGATCGCGTCCTGTAGTCTTTCTGTCCAAACAACTTGACCTTACTGTTTTAGGCCGGCCATCATGTCTCCGTGCAGTGGTTGCTGCCACCCTAATACTTTTAGAGGCCCTCAAAATCACAAACAATGCTCAACTTACTCTCTACAGCTCTCATAATTTCCAAAATCTATTTTCTTCCTCACACCTGACACATATATTTTCTGCTCCCTGGCTCCTTCAGCTATACTCACTCTTTGTTAAGTCTCCCACAATTACCAATGTTCCTGGCCTGGACTTCAATCTGGCCTCCCACATTATTCCGGATGCCACACCTGACACTCATGACTGCATCTCTCTGATCCACCTGACGTTCACCCCATTTCCCCACATTTCCTTCCTCCCTGTTTGTCACCCTGATCACACTTAGTTTATTGATGGCAGTTCCACCAGGCCTAATTGCCACTCATCAGCAAAGGCAGGCTGTGCTATAGTACCCTCCACATCTATCATTGAGGCTACTGCTCTGCCCCCCTCCACTACCTCTCAGCAAGCCGAACTAGTTGCCTTAATTCAAGCCCTCACTCTTGCAAAAGGACTATGCGTCAATATCTATACTGATTCTAAATATGCCTTTCATATTCTGCACCACCATGTGGTCATATAGATTGAAAGAAGCTTCCTCACAAGGGTCCTCCATCATTAATGCCTCTTTAATAAAAACTCTGCTCAAGGCCACTTTACTTCCAAAGGAAGCTGAAGTCATTCACTGCAAAGTCATCAAAAGGCCTCAGATCCCATTGCTCTAGGCAACGCTTATGCTGATAAGGTGGCTAGACAAGCAGCTAGCTTTCCAACTTCTGTCTCTCACAGCTATGCTTATGCTGATAAGGTGGCTAGACAAGCAGCTAGCTCTCCAACTTCTGTCCCTCATGGCCAGTTTTTATCCTTCACATCAGTTACTCCCACCTACTCCCCCACTGAAACTTCCACCTATCAATCTCTTCCCACACAAGGCAAATAGTTCTTAGACCAAGGAAAATATCTCCTTCCAGCCTCACAGGCCCATTCTATTCTGTCATCATTTCATAACCACTTCCATGTAGGTTACAAGCCACTAGCCCATCTCTTAGGACCTCTCATTTCCTTTCCATCATAGAAATCTATCCTCAAGGAGATCACTTCTCAGTGTTCCATATGCTATTCTACTACCTCTCAAGGATTGTTCAGGCCTCCTCCCTTTCCTACACATCAAGCTCGAGGATTTGCCCCTGCCTAGGACTGGAAAATTGACTTTACTCGCATGTCTCAAGTCAGACAACTAAAATATCTCTTAGTCTAGGTAGACACTTTCACTGGATAGGTAAAGGCCTTTCCCACAAGGTCTAAGAAGGCCACTTTGGTCATTTCTTCCCTTCTATCAGACATAATTCCTCAGTTTGGCCTTCTCATCTCTGTACAGTCTGATAATGGACCAGCCTTTACTAGTGAAATCACCCAAGCAGTTTCTCAGACTCTTGGTATTCAGTGGAACCTTCATATCCCTTATCATCCTCAATCTTCAGGAATGGTAGAACGGACTAATGGTCTTTTAAAGACACACCTCACCAAGCTCAGCCTCCAACTTAAAAAAAAATGGACAGTACTTTACCTCTTGCCCTTCTCAGAGCCTGTCCTTGAGATGCTGTACAGGGTACAGTCCATTTGAACTTTTATATGGACACACTTTCTTGCTTGGCCCCAACATCATCCCAGACACCAGCCCTCTAGGTGACTATCTTCCAGTCCTCCAACAGGCTAGACAGGAAATTCACCAAGCTGCTAATCTTCTCTTGCCTACTCCAGATCCCCAGCCATATGAAGACACCCTAGCTAGACAATCAGTTCTTGTTAAGAATCTGACCCCTCAAACTCTACAACCTCGATGGACCAGACCCTACTTAGTCATCTATAGCACCCCAACTTCTGTCCGCCTGCAGGATCTTCCCCACTGGGTTCACCATTCCAGAATAAAGCTGTGCCCATCGGACAGCCAGCCTAATCCCTCCTCTTCCTCCTGGAAGTCACAAGTACTCTCCCCTACTTCCCTTAAACTCACTCGTATTTCTGAAGAACAGTAATAACCCTTATGAGCCTAATACATCCCTTCATTCTATTAGGTCTGTTCGTCTTTACCCTACTTTTTGCAACAAGGCTTTATGAAGTCACCCCCACCACTTTGGTCGAGCCCCAAAAAACTTGTCATCCCTACTATTTTCTGTCTAGTCATACTCCTATTCTCTGTTCTCAACTACTCATACATGCCCTACTCTTGTTTACACTGCTGGTTTACACTGTTTCTTCAAGCCATCACAGCTGATATCTCTTGGTGCTATCCCCAAACCCCCACTCTTAATTCCCTCTTAGAGTGGGTAGATGATCTTTGCTGGCAGGGCACCCTCCAATACTTCCACCCTGATGAAGTTCTATTCTTTACTTTTATACTCACTCTTATTCTCATTCCCATTCTTATGTCACCCTTTACCTCTCCCCAGCTATCTCCACCACACTATCAACCTTACCCATTCACTCCTAGCCACTTCTAATCCCTCCTTAGTGAACAACTGCTGGCTTTGCATTTCCCTTTCTTCCAGTGCCTACATAGCTGTCCCCGCCTTACAGACAGACTGGGCAACATCTCCTGTCTCCTTACACCTCCGAACTTCCTTTAACAGCCCTTACCTTTACCCTCCTAAAGAACTCATTTACTTTCTAGACAAGTCCAGTAAGACCTCCCCAGACATTTCACATCAGCAAGCTGCCGCCCTCCTCTGCACTTATTTAAAAAACCTTTCTCCTTATATTAACGCTACTCCCCCCATATTTAGACCTCTCACAATACAAACTACTATTCCTGTGGCCGGTCCTTTATGTATTTCTTGGCAAAGACCCACTGGAATTCCCCTAAGTAATATTCCACCTTCTCGATGTTCCTTTACTCTTCATCTCCAAAGCCCAACCACACACATCACTGAAACAGTTGGAGACTTCCAGCTCCATATTACAGACAAGCCCTCTATCAATACTGACAAACTCAAAAATGTTAGCAGTAATTATTGCTTAAGAAGACATTTACCCTGTATTTCACTCCATCCTTGGCTACCTTCCCCCTGCTCATCAGACTCTCCTCCCAGGCCTTCTTGTTTACTTATACCCAGCCCCAAAATAACAGTGAAAAGTTGCTCATAGATACTCAATGTTTTCTCATACACCATGAAAATCAAACTTCCTCCTCTAAGCAGTTACCCCATCAGTCCCCATTACAACCTCTGACAGCTGCCGCCCTAGTTGGATCCCTAGCAGCCTAGGTACAAGACACCCCTTGCAGCACTCCTTCTCACCTTTTTACATCTCCAGTTTTGCCTCGCACAAAGTCTCTTCTTCCTCTGTAGATCCTCTACCTACATGTGTCTACCTGCTAATTGGACAGGCACATGCACACTAGTTTTCCTTACCCCCAAAATTCAATTTGCAAATAGGACTGAAGAGCTCCCTGTTCCCCTCATGACACCGACACGACAAAAAGGAGTTATTCCACTAATTCCCTTGATAGTAAGTTTAAGACTTTCTGCCTCCACTATTGCTCTCAGTACTAGAATAGCAGGCATTTCAACCTCTGTCACAACCTTCTGTAGCCTGTCTAATGACTTCTCTGCTAGCATCACAGACATATCACAAACTTTATCAGTCCTCCAGGCCCAAGTTGACTCTTTAGCTGTAGTTGTCCTCCAAAACTGCTGAGGCCTTGACTTACTCACTGCTGAAAAAGGAGGACTCTGTATATTCTTAAATGAAGATTGTTGTTTTTACCTAAATCAATCTGGCCTGGTGTATGACAACATAAAAAAACTCAAGGGTAGAGCCCAAAAACTTGCCAACCAAGCAAGTAATTATGCTGAATCCCCTTGGGCACTCTCTAATTAGATGTCCTAGGTCCTCCCAATTCTCAGTCCTTTAATACCCATTTTTCTCCTTCTTTTATTCAGACCTTGTATCTTCTGTTTAGTTTCCCAATTCATCCAAAACTGTATCCAGGACATCACCAATCATTCTATACGACAAATGTTTCTTCTAACAACCCCACAATATCACCCCTTACCACGAGATCTCCCTTCAGCTTAATCTCTGCCACTCTAGGTTCCCATGCCACCCCTAATCCTGCTTGAAGCAGCCCTAAAAAACATCGCCCATTCTCTCTCTCCATACCACTCCCCCAAAATTTTCACCTCCCCAACACTTCAACACTATTTTGTTTTATTTTTCTTATTAATATAAGGCAGGAATGTCAGGCCTCTGAGCCCAAGCCAAGCCATCGCATCCCTGTGACTTGCACTTATATGCCCAGATGGCCTGAAGTAACTGAAGAATCACAAAAGAAGTGAATATGCCCTGCCCCACCTTAACTGATGACATTCCACCACAAAAGAAGTGAAAATGGCCAGTCCTTGCCTTAAGTGATGACATTACCTTGTGAAAGTCATTTTCCTGGCTCATCCTGGCTCAAAAATCTCCCCCACTGAGAACCTTGCGACCCCCACTCTGCCCGCCAAAGAACAACTCCCCTTTGACTGTAATTTTCCTTTATCTACCCAAATCCTATAAAACGGCCCCACGCTTATCTCCCTTCGCTGACTCTCTTTTCAGACTCAGCCCGCCTGCACCCAGGTGATTAAAAGCTTTTATTGCTCACACAAAGCCTGTTTAGTAGTCTCTTCACACGGACGCACATGAAATTGATGAACACCAAGTCAACATATTAGTAACCTTATTTCATGAGTGATTTCTCACCACAGTCACACCTTTTTTACACTCAAGAGAAAAGGATTGCACAGCAGATGTGCAACAGACTGGGAATCCTTGGGATCATCTTAGAATTTTGCCTACCCACCTGAATAGACTTTTAAGAGTCTGGTAGTTTGTTATCAAAGTAAACAAAGATATCATCTGAAAATAATTAACTACTTTCAATTTATTGCAAATATTAACGTTTTTTGCTTAAATTATTTCTTAATGTACCATTTTATACATTCAAACAATCTTATAACAATATGTGATTCAATTTTTGTTAATTTTTATTAAAAATGAGTGTTTAAATGTTAAATGTTAATTTACTATGAGAATTAAAATCCATTAACACATAATGTTATGGTTAGTGCTCAGTAAAAATTAGCTATAAGATGTTTATATGCTGAATTCCATTAATACATGCTTTAACACGTTTTTACATAATACACAAGTTTATCAACCAATAAATATGTATTTAAATTAATTTTTTAAATGTGGTAAATGGAATACAATTCAGCCTTAAAAGAAGGTAAATCCAATCATTTGAAACAATACATATTTGGAAGACATTATGCTAGATGAATAAGTCTGACACAGAAAGACAAACACTGCATGATCTCATTTATATGTAGAATATAATAAAGTTTAACTCAAAAAAGTAGAAAGTGAAATAGCGGTGACCAGAAGGCAGGGGTCTGAGAGGGAAATAGGGAGTTGTTAATCAAAGGGTACAACATTTGAGATAGACAGAGAAAAATAGGGTTTGAGATCCATTGCACAGCAGCATAACTATAGTAAACAATAATGCATTGTGTATTTCAAAATAACTAGGAGTAAATTTCAAATGTCTCACCACGAACAGGTTGAGTAGATATGTAATTTTACTTATTTTATATACATATATCAAAACATCACTTTGTACCCTTTAATGTATAAAACTCTGATTTGCCAGTAAAAATACTATTAATACTTTTTTGCCAGTAAAAATACTATTAATACTTTTTTGAGATGGAGTCTCGCTCTGTCTCCCAGGCTGGAGTGCAGTGGCACGATCTCAGCTCACTGCAACCCCCATCTCCCAGGTTCAAGCCTCAGCCTCCTGCGTAGCTGAGACTACAGGTGTACGCCACCACGCCCAGGTAGTTTTTGTATTTTTTAGTAGTGACAGAGTTTCACTATATGTTGGCCAGCCTGGCCTCGAACACCTGACCTCAGGTGATCCACCTGCCTCGGCCTCCCAAAGTTATGAAATTACAGCATGAACCACCATGCCCGGCCAAATACATTTTTTTTTTTGAGACGGAGCCTCCTTCTATCCCCCAAGCTGGAGAGCAATGGTGCGATCTTATCTCACTGCAACCTCACCTCCTGGGTTAAAGCAATTCTCCCACCTCAGCCTCCCCAGTAGCTGGGATTACAGGTGTGAGCCACCATGGCTGGCTGGCTGGCTGGCAGGCTGGCTGGGCAATCTATCTTATCTATCTATCTACCTATTCTATCTAATCTATCTACCTATTTGATGGAGTTTCACTATTGTTGCCCAGGCTGGAGTGCAGTGGTGCGATCTGGCTTACTGCAAACTCTGCCTCCTGAGTTCAAGCGAATCTCCTGCTTCAGCCCCCAGAGTAGCTGGGATTACAGGCACCCACCACCATGCCCAGCTGATTTTTGGATTTTTGGTAGAGACAGGGTTTCACCATGTTGGCCAGGCTGGTCTTGAACTCCTGACCTCAGGTGATCCGCCTGCCTCAGCCTCCCAAAGTGCTGGGATTCCAGGCATGAACCACCGTGTCCGGCCTAATTTTTGTCTTTTTAGTAGAGATGGGGTTTCACCACATTGGCCAGATGGCTCTCATACTCCTGACCTCAAGTGATCTGCCCATCTTGGCCTCCCAAAGTGCTGGGATTACATGTGTGAACCACTGCACCCAGCCAATATTTTAAAAAAGAGGTAAACCTTACGAAATTGGGTCAGAGAAAAAGTGTTTCTTCATCTAAAAATTCCAGGAAACATACACACACACACTCATACACACACATAGATATATAAATTAAGACATATATATATGTTTCTGGAATTTTAAGATGAATATATATATTTCAAATGCCTTTCTCATTTAGTAATGTAGGAAGGTAAACTTTTAATATTATGAATAGTCTGAACCCAAAATTCAGAAAATATCTTGATTTGAATGTTCAACATAATGTAATACTTTAAGAAACAACAGATTCTAAAGCAACTGTTTAAAGTTTTCTCTAAATGTGTAAGTAGATGTTTTCCTTCACTTGTTAGAGAAAAAATATTTGAACACATATTTGTAAACTACATTTAAATTTAACAAATGAACATAAATACTTGGCAATAAGAAATTTATTAAACAAGCAGATGAAGAAACAATTTGCCTCTTTAATTTTAAAACTGACAAACTCTAGGCATTTAAGTGCTTATTTAGTGTTAATGGAGTGCTAAGGAGCAGTACTCAACAAGAAATATTTCCACAGATATTTGTAACTGTGCTGTATGTGAATATATGGGAATTTGCCAAAGACAGTATTAAAAACATCCAACTACTACTATAGCCACAGACTGATTAGAATAAACATGGGTTACAAACCACTGATTCAGCCACGTTCTTTTTAGGCTCAACATTGATCATGAGCTAACAGAATTAACAAGAGCTAATACATTTCCTGTACACTCACTATGTGCTGGGAACTCTTCTCGTACCTTTATCAGTATTAATTGCTTTAATTTTACCAAAGCCTTAAGATTTAAGCACTATTATCCTCACTGTACAGCTGAAGAGTTAAGCACATGGAGGTTAACAAACTGTGTTCAGGCCATATAGCTCGTAAGTGGCAGAACTGGGATGCAAACAGGAACCACC
The DNA here is from genome assembly GCF_028885625.2 of Pongo pygmaeus. Classification (NCBI taxonomy): domain Eukaryota; kingdom Metazoa; phylum Chordata; class Mammalia; order Primates; family Hominidae; genus Pongo; species Pongo pygmaeus. The sequence continues at coordinate 22,531,264 of NC_072393.2, forward strand.
TGATACTGAAAGTATCAATCTTAATCATTATGCCCAGCACCCTCTCACCTAATGCTTTTTTCCATTTCTGATGTAACATTTTGGCTTTGAATTTTTGAATTTAGTAGAATCTAAAAGGAATTTAAAACTCACTATTTACACCCGTAGATAGTATGTAGAACTTGATTTTTGGTTTAAAGTACTCATTACTAAGCCAAAAAAGTACTTTGGTAAATGAATACTAACAATGATATTTCTCCCATGATTTAAAAGAACCACTAATTTTAAGTATATCAAATTTTTATATTAAAAGCTTGAATGAACCTATAATTAAATATAAAATTTATGGTCTGCATATACATGATCATTTTTTGACTGGTCTACACTTTCTGAAAGTTTCAGAAACACTAATATCAGAATACTTTTTCCTGTTTAATAATTAAAGAATATTCAGTTTTTACAGTGACTAAAATAAAATAGTTTGGAATTACTTTTTTTAAAAAAATTATTTTTTTGAGATGGTGTTTCACTTGTTGCCCAGGCTGGAGTGCAGTGGCACAATCTCGGCTCACTGCAACCTCCGCCTCCCAGATGCAAGTGATTCTCCTTCCTCCACCTGCCAAGTAGCTGGGATTACAGGCACCTGCCACCACACCCAGCTAATTTTTGTATTTTTGGTAGAGACAGGGTTTCACCATGTTGGCCAGTCTGGTCTCGATCTCCTGGCCTCAGGAAATCCGCCCACCTCGGCCTTCCAAAAGTGTTGGGATTACAGGCATGAGCCACTGCATCTGGACAATAGTTTGGAATTACTAATCAGTAATTTACCAGTGATCAAGGAGTTGGCTACAGTTAGGTGACTAAAAATCTGTAGATTAAACTTTACCTAACAAAAAAAAAATTATATAAGAATATGGGCCAAGCGTGCTGATTCATGCCTGTAATTCCAGCACTTTGGGGGGCCGAGGTGGGCAGATCATGAGGTCAGGAGTTTGAGACCAGCCTGGCCAACATGGTGAAACCCAATATCTACTAAAAATACAAAAATTAGCCGGACATGGTGGTGTGCACCTGTAATTCCTAACTACTCAGGAGGCAGAGGCAGGAGAATCGCTTGAACCTGGGAGGCAGAGGGTGCAGTGAGCTGAGATCATGCCACTACTCTCCAGCCCTGGCAATGGAGTGAGACTCCATATCAAAAAAGAAATTATGGAATTTCTTCAAATTGTTTTATCAAGATGTATTTTGATACATATTGATAAATTATTCCAAATTTCAAATCCACAGGTCATTGTATTGTTTTGCCACATTCAACATTCACACTTAAAAATAGAAGATTCTGCCAGGTGTGATGGATCATGCCTATAATCCCAGCACTTTTGGAAGCCAATGCGGGTGGATCACCTGAGGTCAGGAGTTTGAGACTAGCCTGGCCAACATGGCAAAGCCGCATCTCTACTAAAAATACAAAAATTTGCTGGGTGTGGTGTAATCCCAGCTACCTGGGAGGCTGAAGTAGGAGAATCACTCGAACCTGGGGGGTGGTGGTCACAGTGATCTGAGAGTGGGCCACTTCACTTCAGCCTGAGAGAGCAAAACTCTGTCTCAAAAAAAAAAAAAAAAGGATTCTGCATAGAAACATAAGTTGTGATATAAATATATCATACAAAATTAAATTTAAAATTGTTCATTTACCATTAACTCTAGAATCTAATTTCTAAAATACATGTTATTTTACAAATTTTATATTTGCCATGCTTTTTGTAAGAATAAATATTTTTTTACAAAGAAAAAACGAAGTGATGTAATCTTTTCACTTGTTAACAGTGTATGTCTATTCTTTTAACTAATCTGAAAGTTTTATTGATAAGCAAATTCTTCAGTTAAAACCAATTTTTCAGTGCATTAAAGAATACCAACTTTCTCATGAGAACCTGCAAAACTACCATGTAAAATGACAAGGCATGAAGACAACAATGAGAAAACTGTAGTCATAACACAGTAAACGAAGAAACGCTGTGATGCATATATAGTTGGAATACACATAAGACAAACAAAACTGAAGATCATTAGGAGATAAAAGCAGCAGAATTTGTGTTTAAATTCAGCAAGTCAGCTTTGCAGCCTGAAAATGTCCTCTCCACATGATGAATCAATGTTATTTCTTCAAAATTGCTATTTTACACCTCTGACTTGAAGTTAAAAACTCCAGCAAAAATATTTATGACTTATTATAAAGCATGTTTTACTCAGAAGTCATATTTGTTTGCTACATATGTAAAAACATCCTCACGACTTATGAAGTCTCCCTAGTACTTACCAAAGCAAATTAGCTCACTCAATAGATTTACTTATGTCAATTATGAAAAGTGAAAGAAACAATAAAGAAAATTAGGCTTATACAGGTTTCTCCAATAAAACAAAATTAAACGTTAAAATATAACAATACAGTAATTTTGTAATCACATCTAAAAATTATTTTGTGTGCACTCTTAAATTTCATAAAAATCAGTCTTATAATCCCTGACCAGATTACATAATGAGTACTTCATAACTACAAAACAAGAAAATTATGGGTCTAGCATGAGTACCAGACAAGTAAAAACAGAGAATGTGCATAGGGAGATTCTGAACCACAAGCCCTAACATTTTACAGCAATGAATTCAATACAATGCAGAATATAGATTTGCTTTCAACATTTTTGAGGTTTTTAGTTTTCTAATAAGTCACCGTATTAATTTGTTTTGTTTAATATTGCTTTCTCCTTCTGAAAATGTGTACAAACTCATACTCACACACACTTCATAATTTTCTTACACCTAAGGTTTATCTTTAGAGTAATATATGTATATATTTAACTCTATATAAATCAAAACTAAAAGCCTGTATGTGTTTGCAGGCAAAGAGAAAACATGTTCAAAGAAAAATATGTAACAAATTCTTTAAATATTTATTCAGGACTTAGAGATGTATCAATTTTATTTATACTTCTATATAAATTTTATTATGACAATAAAAATGACCCTGTAGCCAAGAACAACTGTAAAATTTAAAATAAAGTACTTTTAATACTTTAAAATAACAAAGTATTTTTGTTATTTTACTAATCAAATTGTTTGTAATAAAAAGGATAAATGCTAGAGGTGATGGATGCCTCATTTATCCTGGTGTAATTATTATATATTATATGCCTGTACCAAAAAATGCCATATATGGCATAAATATATACACATACTGTGTAACCACAAAACTAAAAAGAATAAATAAGAAAGGATAAAAATGGGGCCAGGCGTGGTGGCTCATGCCGGTAATCCCAGCACTTTGGGAGACCGAGGCGGGTGAATCACGAGGTCAGGAGATCGAGACCATCCTGGCTAACACGGTGAAACCCAGCCTCCACTAAAAATGCAAAAAATTACCTGGGCGTGGTGATGAGTGCCTGTATTCTCAGCTACTTGGGAGGCTGAGGCAGGAGAATGGCGTGAACCCAGGAGGCGGAGCTTGCAGTGAGCCGAGATCGCGTCACTGCACTGCAGCCTGGGTGACAGAGCGAGACTCCATCTGAAAAAAAAAAAGGATAAAAATGTAACCTGTGTGAAAAATATTTTTTAACTTATTTGCAATTTGAAGCCACTGGCAGAACAGAGTACTAGAGGTGTTATTCCACTATGTTGTCAAATAGTATATTGTTACCATATTTTACCTACACCCTTGAGTAAGGTATGTTAAAGTTAGTGGAATAATAATGCTCTATTGAATGCACAAGGCTTTTTTTTTTTTGAGATGGGATCTTGCTCTTCTTATCCAGGCTAGAGTGCAATGGTGTGATCTTGGCTCTCTGCAATCTCTGCCTCCGGGGCTCAAGTGATTCTTCTGTCTCAATCTCCCAAGTAACTGGGATTCCAGGCACCTACCACCATGCCCATCTAATTTTTGTATTTTTAGTAGAGACAGGGTTTCACCATGTTGGCCGGGCTGGTCTCGAACTCCTGATCTCAAGTGATCAGTCCACCTCAGTCTCCCAAAGTGTTGGGATTACAGGCGTGAGCCACTGTGCCCAACCAGAATGTACAAAAGTCTTAACGTGGTAAAAGAAAACATTTAATTAAAAATTAAGTCCACACATAATCTAAAAATTTTAAAATGTATTGCATTTTATTAAATAAAAGTACAATCAGTAACATTATATGGTACTATTTTCATTTACATTTAACTAAAATATGTTTTTCTCTCATAACATGAAAGAATATTACTCTGAACAACTACCTCATACATCACTGAGTAAGTTAACCACAAAGAGCCTCTTCACTTAGATTCTTATCATGCATCTTACATTTCAATGTCCTTATTCTTTTATAGAAGAGGTCATATATAATTCCCACCTAATAAAGTATCTCTCATATCTCTGGTGCAGCAATAGTTGATCACATGCTTTCACAGGTGAATAGAAATGAAGAAACAGCATGAAGTAATTTGAGAGTTAGCTTACATCATTATTTACTTTTAAAAAGTTTTATAATTTTACCAAAAAATTATGCTTGAATGCAACTATGAGTTTTCAAAGAGATGTCTACTCATTTTAAAGTTATATAAAATTAATTTACTCACCAACTGTAATTTTGGATTTTCTTTTTTTTAATTATACTTTAAGTTTTAGTGTAAATGTGCACAACGTGCAGGTTAGTTACATATGTATACATGTCCCATGTTGGTGTGCTGCACCCAGTAACTTGTCATTTAACATTAGGTATATCTCCTAATGCTATCCCTTCCCCCTTCCTCCCACCCCACAACAGGCCCCAGTGTGTGATGTTCCCCTTCCTGTGTCCAAGTGTTCTCATTGTTCAATTCCCACCTATGAGTGAGAACACGTGGCTTTTGGTTTTTTGTCCTTGCAATAGCTTGCTGAGAATGATGGTTTCCAGCTTCATCCATGTCCCTACAAAGGACATGAACTCATCATTTTTTATGGCTGCATAGTATTCCGTGGTGTATATGTGCCACATTTTCTTAATCCAGTCTATCATTGTTGGACATTTGGGTTGGTTCCAAGTCTTTGGGATTGTGATTAGTGCCACAATAAACATATGTGTGCATGTGTCTTTATAGCAGCATGATTTATAATCCTTTGGGTATATACCCAGTAAGGGGATTGCTGGGTCAAATGGTATTTCTAGTTCTAGATCCCCATCTACAACCATCTGATCTTTGACAAACCTGACAAAAACTAGAAATGGGGAAATGATTCCCTATTAAATAAATGGTGTTGGGAAAACTGGCTAGCCATATGTAGAAAGCTGAAACTGGATCCCTTCCTTACACTTATACAAAAATTAATTCAAGATGGATTAAAGACTTACATGTTAGACCTAAAACCATCAAAACCCTAGAAGAACACCTAGGCAATACCATTCAGGACATAGGCATGGGCAAGGTCTTCATTCTAAAACACCAAAAGCAATGGCAAGAAAAGCCAAAATTGACAAATGGGATCTAATGAAGCTAAAGAGCTTCTGCACAGCAAAAGAAACTGCCATCAGAGTGAACAGGCAACCTACAGAATGGGAGAAAGTTTTTGCAATCTACTCATCTGACAAAGGGCTAATATCCAGAATCTACAATGAACTCAAACAAATTTACAAGAAAAAAACAACCCCATCAAAAAGTGGGCGAAGGATATGAACAGACACTTCTTAAAAGAAGACATTTATGCAGCCAAAAGACACATGAAAAAATGCTCATTATCACTGCCCATCAGAGAAATGCAAATCAAAACCACAATGAGATACCATCTCACACCAGTTAGAATGGCGATCATTAAAAAGTCAGGAAACAACAGGTGCTGGAGAGGATGTGGAGAAACAGGAACACTTTTACACAGTTGGTGGGACTGTAAACTAGCTCAACCACTGTGGAAGTCAGTGTGACAATTCCTCAGGGATCTAGAACTATAAATTTTGGATTTTCTATACTCAGCAGTCTGATTTAGTGTAATGTCTGAAGTGTCAGTGCCTTAGCTATTTGTACGTTAATTCTCTGATAATTACATAAACTCAATTTAAATTAAATATTTCTTCATATTTATTTCAACTGCAAAAGTATATTTTAGTATGAGCTCTCTGGCGTTTTCTATGCCATAGTTATTGAAAAAATGTTTTCCCAAATTGATTACATTTGCTAAATTCTTCTCCAATATAAATTCCCTAATGTTGAACAAAGTTTCAGCCACTGCTTCAGGGTTATTCTCTACTACAAAATGTGTACAATAGGCTGGGCATGGTGGCTCATGCCTGTAATCCCAGCACTTCGGGAGGCCGAGGTGGGTGGATCATGAGGTCAGGAGATCGAGACCATCCTGTCTAACACAGTGAAACTCTGTCTCTATTAAAAATCCAAAAAATTAGCCAGGCATGGTGGCGGGTGCCAGTAGTCCCAGCCACTCGGGAGGCTGAGATATGAGAATGATGTGAACGCGGGAGGTGGAGCTTGCAGTGTGCAGTGAGCCGAGATCATGTCAGTGCACTCCAGCCTGGGTGACAGAGTGAGACTCCGTCTCAAAAAAATAAATACATAAAAATAAATGTGTACAATAAAATCTGTGATACAAGTATTACAACCCCCTTATATTATTTTTGTCTTCAGAATAAACTCTTCACTTTAAAGTCTTGTATTTCTGAAAAGTCATTTGACAGTGACTGTATTTATATTATTATTATTATGAACTCTCTGATGTTGTGTAATATGTGAGCAGGTATTAATGACTTTTCCACATTCTTTATATTTGTACACCATTTCTCAACTATAAATACTTTCCTGTACAATAAGTTGTGAACACTGGTTAAAAGTTATATTCTTCACACTTGGAGTTTTCTCCAGTATAAATTATTTTACTTGCAATCAAGTGTGAAAACGATTTAAAAACTTTTTCATATTCTTTCTATTTCTAGAGTTGTGTACTAGTATAATTTTTTTTTTTAATGTTTAGAAAAGTTTGAGGTGTTGTTAAAGTACTGTGAGATTCAGGATCATAGTTTCACTCCAGTATGAAACATCTTATATCTGTTAAGAATTGAGGACTTGTTAAGGGCTTTGTGACATTCCTCACACTTTAGGATTTCTGTCCAGTATAAATTATGTGTAATAAGGGTTGAGAACTTTTAAAGGCTTTGTCAACTTCTTCACATTTGTAGGTTTTATCTTCCACATGAGTTCTCATCTTTAGTATGAGTTGAGAACTGGGTAAAGGCTATGCCACATTCATCCCATTTGAAGGGTTTCTCTCCAGCATGAATTCTTTTGTGCTTAGTATACATTGAGGATTTGTTAAAAGCCAGGCCACATTCTTCACATTTGTACGGTTTTTCTATTATGAATTCCCTCACATTTAGAAAGGATTGAGGAATGGTTACAAGCTTTGCCACATTCTTCACATTTGTAGGGTTTCTCTCAAGCATGAATTCTCTTATGTACAGTAAGGTTTGAGAAATGATTAAATGGTTTGCCACATTCTTCACATTTGTAGGGTTTCTCTCCAGTAGGAATTATCTTATGTTCAGTAAGGTGTGAAGACTGGTTAAAGGCTTTGCCACACTCTTCACACGTGTAGGGTTTCCCTCTAGTATGAATTATCTTATGTGGAATAAGATATGAAGACTGGTTAAAGGTTTTGCCACACTGTTCACTTTTGTAGGGTTTCTCTCCAGTATGAATAATCTTATGTCAAATAAGAGCTGAGGACTGGTCAAAGGCTTTTCCACACTCTTCACATTTGTAGGGTTTCTCTACAGAATGAATTCTCTTTTGTTGAGTAAGGGTAGTAAGAGCTGAGGACCAGTTAAAGGCTTTGCAACATTCATCACATTTGGAGGGTTTCTCTCTAGTAAGAATTCTCTACTTACGTTCAGTAAGGTGTGAAGACCAGTTAAAGGCTTTGCCACACTCTTCACATTTGTAGGGTTTCTCTCCAGTATGAATCATCTTATGTTGAGTAAGGGCTGAGGACCAGTTAAAGGCTTTGCCACACTCGTCACATTTGTAGGGTTTCTCTCCAGTATGAATTCTCTTATGTTGAGTAAGGTGTGAAGACTGGTTAAAGGCTTTGCCACATTCCTCACATTTGTAGGGTTTCTCTCTAGTATGAATTATCTTACGTTGAGTAAGCTGTGAAGACCGGTTAAAAGCTTTGCCACACTCTTCACATTTATAGGGTTTCTCTCCAGTATGAATCATCTTATGTTTGGTAAGGGCTGAGGACTTGTTAAAGGCTTCGCCACATTCTTCACATTTGTGTGAATTCTCTGTAATATGAATTCTCTTATGTTGAGTTAGTTGTGAAAGCATGTGAAATGATTTACCACATTTTTACATTTGCAAGTTTTCTTTTCAATATGTCTTATCTTATGTCTATCTGAATTTGAAAATTTATAAAAGATTTTCACATATTCATCACATTGATATATTTTGCTCTGGGTAGTTATCAGACATTAATTAAGTCTATTATAACCTCCTTTGCACACATTATACTCATCCACACTTTTACAGCCTAATCTTAATTGTAAATTATCATGTCCACATTTATCATATCTCCTCAGTATGACTTTTTGGAAAAAATCTTTTATGTCTCACTCTGGCCAAAGGTCTTCAGCAATATGAGAACACATAACTAAAAGAAATTAAAACAACAAATTACTCCACTTACTGGACTCAGGTAAATAATTTTTACAAATCTAACCTATAAAACTGTATAAACTACATAAGAAAGATGGCATAGCAAAATACCACAGGCTCTAATTTATTCAAAAACATATTTTGGAAAATTTATAAATAAGTGTGTGAAGTGCCCCAGGTGAGAACAATGTAAAAAGCAACATGAAGAAAAAGAAAAATCTGTTATATTAACCCAACACAGTACTTCCTTCTCCCCAGTATAACATAGTGCCCTTAGAAGTAAATTGCCCACTCCTTGTTTCTATTTAAAAGACAAGAAAAATATTGGCACATACATTTCTATGTCTGGCTTTTAGGGGTCTTTCAAGACACTGGTTTCAGTCTCTCATTAAATAAAATGCTAAAAAAAAATTATACTTTGGAATGACAATTTGAGACTACTGAGACCAAAGAACAAATGTAGCAAGTGATTGATAACTAGGAAGAAGAAATACAAATAAACTTTTTAAACTAGAAAGTAAAACAATTCAGATAAGACACATTCTAAGAACATGTTTGAAAGGCTTCCAGAATGTCTAGCCATGACAACTGCTTTCAGACTATGCCAGGATAAATCTGCATTGTAAAGATTGTGACAGGTAGCTTTTTTTTTTAAATGTGCAAGTCTCAAAGATTACAATATGTACAAAATATTAGGGCAACAAGGCCCCATCAAAAAAATTATGAAAATTTCAGAAAGCAATCATTATAAAATAAAAATGTAAAAATTTTAGAAATTTAAAATAAGTTGAATAATACTCAATGAGTAAAAGGAGCACAGACAACTATCGAAAATCAGAAAAATTAGAAAAACAGCAAAAATATTAAAAGTATTTGAAAAACAGTAACTGTGGAGGTAAAAAATACAAAAAGACATAATAACCAATTCTAAAAGAAAAAATGGTATAAAAATAAAAAAGTTCCACAAACTAAAATACACAAGATATTTATAAAAAACACATCTATAAGAACAATTTAAAATGTCCGAGACAAGAGAGAATCTCAAGAGCTGCAAGATAAAAGTGATGTCTCATTTATAAGCAGAGTTACACAATAAACAGTGAGTTTTTCAAAAGAAAATTTTGCAGGCCAGAAGAAAACTGTGTGATATTGCCCTGAAGAAAAATAGCTGTCAAGTGAGAAGAATAATCATCAGCTAAAATGTCCTACCAAATAATAATAAAAAAAGACCTAAAATAACCAAATCCTAAGACAGTATATCGGCACTGTAGATGGCCTATTTATCAAAGATGCTGAAAAATGTTTCTTCCACTGAAAATAACATGATGCAAGAAAACACATCATCATATAAAAATACATACGTTGCTGGGAAACATACACACAAAAAATTGAATTTCTTAGTATTCTCATAATGGGACAGAAAACACTTATAATTATTCTCTAAAATTAGAAAAATAAAAGCACAGAAAGTATTGTAAATATCTGTTAATAAATACACAACTTAAAAAGATATAATCAGCAATATCAATAACAAAGTTGAGGGCAGATGTAATGCGGAAAAATTTTTGTATGTAACTGAAGTTCATTTTTCACCAGATTAAATATATACTGTTTTATCTTTTAGAGGTTTTAAGTAATTCCCAAGGTACCACAATGAAAATATCTGTGTAGATACCCAAAAGAAAATAAGAAAGAAGTTAAACCATATCAATACTAAAATGAAACAGACACAAAGGAAGACAGAGAGAGAGGAAATGAGGGATAAAGATACAAGAATCAAATAAAATAATTAATAAAATAACAGGAAGTCTTTTTCTTTCAGAAAATTACTTACATATATGTATAATTAACTTTCTAATCAAGAGGCATAGTTTCAATAAAGGGATTTATTAAAAAAAATAAATCTCAAGACTCGACTTGCCTTTCTACAAGAGTCAGTTTAGAACTAATAATAATAAAGCCTGAAAGTAGCAAGATTGAAGTAAGCATTTTATCCAAATATTAACCAAATTAGAGCAGAAAAGGTCAAATTAGTATTACACAAGCTACATCTTAAGTCAAAAACTCATATTATATAAAATGCATATGAAGTAAAAACTCCAAAAAGACAAAAGACGTTAAGCAATAATAGATTTATTCACTGGGAACCTATGAAAAATTTGTACATACACACGCATGTACGTGTGTATCTCACATTAGGGTTCCAAATATGTAGGGTAAATATTGACATAATTGAAGAAACACATAAAAAAACAACGCAATTATAGTAGGATATTTTGCTACCTCAATTTCTCTGATAATAATAAAATAAGAATATTAGTAAGGAAACATTGGACTTGAAGGCAGTGTAAAACAAATATTTCTAACAGAGATACAGAGAACACTTCTGAACATCAGGAAACACATCCATTGCAATAGCTCATACAACATTCTTTTTGATAGACCACCTGTTAGGTCAAAAATAAATCTTAACATATGTTGTAAAACTAAAATTTTGAGCCAGGCATGGTGGCTGACACCTGTTATCCCAGCACTTTGGGAGGTTGAGGCAGGTGGATCACCTGAGGTCAGGAGTTCAAGACCAGCCTGGCCAACATGAAAATACAAAATTAGCCGGGTATGGTGGTCTCTACTGAAAATACAAAATTAGCCGGCTGTGGTGGTACATGCCTGTGATCCTAGCTACTTGGGAGGCTGAGGCAGGAGAATTGCTTGGACCTGGGAGGTGAAAGTTGCAGTGGGCAGAGACCATGCCACTGTACTTCAGCCAGGGTGACATAGCAGGACTCTGTCTCAAAAAAAAAAAATAAAATAAAAACACCTGGCCAGCCGTGGTGGCTCACACTTGTAATCCCAGCACTTTGGGAGGCCAAGGCAGGTGGATCATGAGGTCAGGAGATTGAGACCATCCTGGCTAACACGGTGAAACCCCGTCTCTACTAACAATGAAAAAATTAGCCAGGCGTGGTGGCAAGCGCCTGTAGACCCAGCTACTCGGGAGGATGAGGCAGCAGAATGGTGTGAACCCCTGAGGCAGAGCTTGCAGTGAGCCAAGATCAAGCCACTGCATTCCAGCCTGGGTGACACAGTGAGATTCTGTCTCAAAAAGAAAGAAACAAACAAATAAAAAAACACCTAAAACTTTGGGCTCATGCCTATAATCCTAGCAGTTTGGGAGGCCAAGGTGGGTGGATCACCTGAGGTCGGGAGTTTGAGACCAGCATGGCCAATATGGCAAAACCCTGTCTCTACTAAAAATACAAAAATTAGCTGGGCCTGGTGGCATGAGCCTATATTCCCAGATACTCAGGAGGCTAAAGCCCCAGAATTGCTTGAACCCAGAAGGCAGGGGTTGCAGTGAGCCAAGATCATGCCACTGTACCACTGCACCCCAGCCTGGGCAACAGAGTGAGACTCTTGTCTACACACACACACACACACCCCCTAAAATTTTATGGATTACTTTCTATGAACAAAATGGAATAAGAATATAAAACAATAGAAAAAATTGAAAAATTCACAAATATATAGAAATTAAACAATACACTCAAGCATGCTCTTGTTCAAAGGTTAAAATAATTAATATTGTAAAGATGTTTATACCGTTTAATGTAATCTACAGATTTAATGCAATGTTTTTCAAATTTCTCATTGCATGTTTTGAAAAAACAGTAATAGCAAACCCAGGAGTGCTATTGCAAGAGACAATAAAGGACCCAAAAATCTTCAAAGAAAAGAAACAACGTTGGAGGCATTATAATTCCTCATTTCAAAACAGATTACAAAGCTAAAGAATTAAAACAATTTGGTATGAGTATCAAGCTGAAACCAAGACAAATCAAATAGAATGCAACACATAAACTTTCACATATATGGTCATATAAAGAGTCATTTGCATTCCCATAATAATCATAGCATTGTTACTGAAAGCCAATAGGTAAAAACAATGCTAGTTTCTGTCACCAAATTATTTAATACATATAATTTGAAATGTAAAAATATTGGAATATCACTCAGTTTTCAAAAAGCAGAAAATATTCTAACAACTACACAGATAAATCTTGATGACATTTTGCCAAGTGACATAAGTCAGCCACGAACAGACAGAGATTGTATGAGATATATAAAGAAGTTACACCACTAGGAACAGAAAACAGAGTGGTGTTTCAAAAGTGCCACAATAGAGGAAAGATTGGTAGTAGTATAACATGCATTGAAATTTAGCTTTGCAAGATAAAAACACTTCAGCAATGTTGCATAACAATGTAAATATAACTAAACTGAATGTTTGAAAATATTTTATTATAAATTGTTGTGTTTTTGACAAGTACAAATGAACAATAATAGCTAGAAGAGAAATGTAGTTATGAGAGTTTACTTTTTTTTTTTTTTGAGAAGTAGTTTCACGCTTGCCACCCAGCTGGAGTGCAATGGTGCAGTCTTGACTCATTGCAACTTCTGCCTCCTGAGTTCAAGTGATTCTCTTGCCTCAGCTTCCCAAGTACCTGAGATTACAGGTGCCCAACACCATGCCCGGCTAATGTTTTTGTATTTTTAGTAGAAATGGGGTTTCACCACCTTGGCCAGGCTGGTCTCAAACTGCTAACCTCAGGTGATCCACCCACCTCAGCCTACCCAAGTGCTGGGATTACAGGTGTGAGCCACCATGCCCAGCTTACAGTTTTTAAATTATCTTCAGGCCAGGCACAGTGGCTCACGCCTGTAATGTCAGCACTTTGGGAGGTTGAGGTGGGTGGATCACAAGGTCAGGAGATCGAGATCATCCTGGCTATTGAGGTGAAAGCCCATCTCTGCTAAAAATACAAAAAATTAGCCGGGTGTGGTGACAGGCACCTGTAGTCCCAGCTACTCGGGAGGCTGAGGCAGGAGAATGGCCAGAACCCAGGAGGCAGAGCTTGCAGTGAGCTGAGGTGGCATCACTGCACTCCAGCCTGGGCAAGAGTGCGAAACTCCGTCTCAAAAATAAATAATAAATAAATAAATAAACAAATATAAAAATAAATTATCTTCAAATCCCAAAATATTTCTTTCACAGAAAAAATAATATGGATTCACAAATAAACAGGATATGGAAGATTCACAAATAATAGGATGTTCAAATTAGGAGAAATTTTATTACTCACTTACACAGGATTACACAACCATTGACAATAAAACTACACAACAAATATACAAGTTATAAAGCAACATAGGGATAATATTTATAAAGGCAAACAAACATAGAGATAATTACAATTATATTGGCAATAGATGTATGGCTGATTCATATTTAATTTTGCTCCACACTGTCTTAAATTGTTCAGAATTAAATATTGTCATACACAATTGTAAACTAAAAAATCAAAACACAACTAACTGGTATGAGGTGGCATGTTCTAAAATATATAATACAAAAATACAAAATTGCAAAACAAATTTAAAATGCAGAATGTAATACTTATTGGACAGCATCAAGCAGATCAATAAATTCATGAACAAAATCTTCAAAGAAGACTATAGGGAAAAAGTAATACAGAGTTTACTTGCAAATACAAAAGACTATGTAGTTCCCAAATTTTGAGGTAATAAAATAATACCTGACCAATAATACTTGATTTGAAATTATTTTACTTCAAAAAAGGATAAAAATAAAGACTTTCCAAAATAAAAGGTGAGAGTGTTCATCACGACTAGCACTGTTCTACAAAAAATGCTATATGGTGGCGAGGCACAGTGCCTCATGCCTGTAATCCTACAGTTTTAGGAGGTCCAGGCAGTCAGATCACTTGAGACCAGGAGTTCAAGAACATCCTGAGGAACATGGTGAAACTTTGCATATAAAAGCAAAGAAATGCTACAATGAGTCCATTATGTTGAAAAATAAAATTCTGCACAGCATCATATGACTATGCGAATATAAAGCTCTCTGTTAAATGTAAACATACAGACACACATAGAATTCATTACTGTTATAATGATGTTACATAAAATGCCTAAATTTCTTCTGTAGAATATGAAAAACAAAATATAAATCTGCATAAATATGTTATCAGATATAAAATATAAAAACTATGCTAAACAAAATTAAAAAATAAAGCAAGTCACTACAAAATTAAAATTTAGGGTGGTAAAACAGAAAATGAGAAAAATATATCTATGAGAAGCACATAAAACAATAAAACTGGCTCTCTCTCTCCCTCTCCCTCTCCCTTTCTTCGGTCTCCCTCTCCTTTTTTTTGGTCTCCCTCTGTTGCCGAAGCTGGACTGTACTGCCGTGATCTCGGCTCGCTGAAACCTCCCTGCCTTGGGCTCCTGTGACTCTCCTGCCTCAGCCTGCCGAGTGCCTGGGATTGCAGGCGCGTGCCGCCACGCCTGAATGGTTTTTGTATTTTTGGTGGAGACGGGATTGCGCCGTGTTGACCGGGCTGGTCTCCAGCTCCTGGCCTCCAGTGATCTGCCTGCCTCGGCCTCCCGAGGTGCTGGGATTGCAGACGGAGTCTCGCTCACTCAATGTTCAATGGTGCTCAGGCTGGAGTGCAGTGGCGTATTCTCGGCTCGCTACAACCTCCACCTACCAGCCTCCTGCCTTGGCCTCTTAAAGTGCTAAGATTACAGCCTCTGCCTGGCCGCCACCCCGTCTAGGAAGTGAGGAACGTCTCTGCCCGGCCTCCCATCGTCTGGGATGTGAGGAGCGCCTCTGCCCAGCTGCCCCATCTGGGAAGTGAGGAGCGCCTCTGCCCAGTCGCCCAATGTCTGGGAAGTGAGGAGCGCCTCTGCCCGGCTGCCCCATCTGGGAGGTGAGGAGCGCCTCTGCCCGGCCGCCACCCCATATGGGAAGTGAGGAGCGCCTCTGCCTGGCCACCCTGTCTGGGAGGTGAGGAGTGCCTCTGCCCGGCCGCCACCCCATCTGGGAGGAAGTGAGGAGCACCTCTGTCCGGCTGCCCCGACTGGGAGATGAGGAGCACCTCTGCCCGGCTGCCCCATCTGGGAGGTGAGGAGCGCCTCTGCCTGGCCGCCACCCCGTCTGGGAGGTGAGGAGCACCTCTGCCTGGCCGCCCCGTCTGGGAGGTGAGGAGCGCCTCTGCCCAGCCGCCACCCCGTCTGGGAGGAAGTGAGGAGCACCTCTGCCCGGCCACCCCGTCTGGGAAGTGAGGCACGCCTCTGCCTGGCCACCCTGTCTGGGAAGTGAGGAGCGCCTCTGCCCGGCCACCCCGTCTGGGAAGTGAGGAGCGCCTCTGCCCGGCCACCCTGTCTGGGAGGTGAGGAGCTCCTCTGCCCGGCCACCCCATCTGGGAGGTGAGGAGCGCCTCTGCCCGGCCGCCACCCCGTCTGGGAGGAAGTGAGGAGCACCTCTGCCCGGCCACCCCGTCTGGGAAGTGAGGAGCGCCTCTGCCCGGCCACCCTGTTTGGGAAGTGAGGAGCGCCTCTGCCCAGCCGCCACACCGTCTGGGAAGTGAGAAGTGCCTCTGCCTGGCCACCCCGTCTGGGAAGTGAGGAGCGCCTCTGCCCGGCCGCCCCTTCTGGAAATTGAGGAGCGCCTCTGCCCGGCCGCCCCGTCTGGGAAGTGAGGAGCGCCTCTGCCCGGCTGCCCTGTCTGGGAAGTGAGGAGCACCTCTGCCCGGCCGCCCTGTCTGGGAGGTGTATCCAACAGCTCCGAAGAGACAGCGACCATCGGGAGCGGGCCATGAGGACGATGGCGGTCTTGTTGAAAAGAAGGGGGAGAACTGTGGGGAAAGGAAGGAGAGATCAGATTGTTGCTGTGTCTGTGTAGAAAGAGGTGGGCATAGGAGACTCCATTTTGTTCTGACTAGGAGAAATTCTTCTGCCTTGGGATGCTGTTGATCTATGGCCTTTCCCCCAGCCCCCTGCTCTCTGAAACATGTGCTGTGTCAACTCAGGGTTAAATGGATTAAGGGCGGTGCAAGATGTACTTTGTTAAACAGATGCTTGAAGGCAGCATGCTCTTTAAAAGTCATCACCACTCCCTAATCTCAAGTACCCAGGGACACAAACACTGCAGAAGGCCGCAGGGACCTCTGCCTAGAAAACCAGAGACCTTTGTTCATGTGTTTATCCCCTGACCTTCTCTCCACTATTATCCTATGACCCTGCCATATCCCCCTCTCCGAGAAACACCCAAGAATGATCAATAAATACTTCATTAAAAAAAAAATCTAAAAAAAACCAAACAATAAAACTGGGAATAGAAACATTTCTTTAAGCAATTATTTTAAATAAAAATTAATTAAACTATTTAATTTTAAAAAATGTAATCCCAGGACTTTGGGAGGCCAAGGTGGGCTGCTCAACTTGATCTCAGAAGGTCAAGACCTGAGTGGGCAACATGGCAAAATTGTGTCTCTACAAAAAATACAAAAAACCTAGCTGGGTGTGATGGCACATACTTGTAACCCAGCTACTTCAGAGGCTGAAATGAGAGAATCATCTGAATTTGGGAGGTTGAAACTGCAGTGAGTCATGATCAAACCACTGCAAACCAGCCTGGTTGACAGAGTGAGAACCTATCTCAAAAATAAAAAAAAATTATATTTAAACAATCAAATGCCTAATTGGCTTAAGAAAAATAGCATACAGTATGCTGCCTACAAGAGATTCATTGTAGCATTTAAATAGGCTGAAAGTAACAGAATGAAAAAAATCTATATTCCATGCTAGTAGTAACTACAATTGGGTGAGGTAGTCATAATTATAGTAGACATGTCTTAAGTACTAGCATGAGACAATGATTGATATTACATAATGCTAAAATGGGTCAATTTAACTGGTATCTATCCATTGTATATGTATATATATGTATACATATAGATACGTGTATATATAACACATATATACATACACACATATAGATATCTATATAGGGCTGGGCATAGTGGCTCATGCCTTTAATTCCAGAATTTTGGAAGGCCGAGGGCAGGTGGATCACGAGGTCAGGAGTTCGAGACTATCCTGGCTAACATGGTGAAACCCCATCTCTACTAAAAATACAAAATCAGCCAGGCATGGTGTCATGCATCTTTAGTCCCAGCTACTCGGGAGGCTGAGGTGGAAGAATCATTTGAACCTGGGAGACAGAGCTTGCAGTGAGCTGAGATCATGCCACTGCACTCTAGCCTGGGCAACAAAGCAAGACTCCATCTCAAAAAAAAAAAATCTATATAGATATATTATATAGTACAATAAAATACTTATTTATCTATAGGTATATCTATAAGTAACATCAGGGCTCCAAAATATATAAAGCAAATATTGACAAATTGAAGCAGGAAATACATAGCAACATAATTGTAGACATCAAGACCTCATTTTCAATAATAAATAGAAAATTCAGTTAAAATAGCAATAATAAAATAGAGAACTTAGAAAGCATTATAGACCGTATTATTTTGCATGTACAGGAAGCCCAAGAATAGATAATTTGTAAAAAAAATTTGGCTCACAGTTCAGCAGACTGTACAAGAAGTGTGTGCCAACATCTGCTTCTGGTAGGGGTCTCAAGAAGCTTACAATCATGGGGGAAGGCAAAGAGTAACTGGACATATCACATGGTAACAGACAGCAAGTGTGAGGTGAAGGAGCCAGGTTCTTTTAATGAGCCAGCTGTCTTTTGAATTAATGGAATGTAAAATTTTGATTACAAAGAGGATGGTGCCAACCCATGCACAAGGAATTTTTCCTCACAAACCAAACACCTCCCACTGGTCTTACTTCCAACATTGAAAACTGCACAGCAGCATGAAGTCATCATGCCTATAATCCCACAGTTTGGAAGACCAAAGTGAGAGGATCTCTTGGGGCCAGAAGTTTGAGACCAGGCTGGGCAACATAGTGAGACCTTTTTCCTACAAATAATCAAAAAATTAGCCAGACATGGTAGTGCATGTCTCTAGTCCCAGCTACTAGGGATGCTGAGGTGAAAGGATCACTTGAGCCCAGGAGGCTGAGGCTACAGTGAGCCAAAATCATGCCAGTGCACTCCAACCTGGATGATAGAGTAAGATCCTGTCTAGAAACAATAAATACATTTAAGTATACTAAAATTATACACTGTGTGTTTTCTGACCACCACTGAATAAAACTAGGAATTAAAAGCAAAAGTAAAACTGGCAAATCCAAAAGTATATAAAACTAAGTATATAAAACTCTTCAACATATTCTTGCTCAGGGGTCAAAATTTTAATTTTTCAAAGGTATCGATACAACCTACAGTGGTGAACAAATTTAATATAATAGCAATCTCAATAGTACAGTTTTTAACAGAAATAATATGCTTTGGCTGTGTCCCCACCCAAATCTCATCTTGTATTGTAGCTCCCATAATTCTCTTGTGTCATGAGAGAGACAGGGTAAGCCAATTAAATCACAAAAGTGGGTCTTTCCTGTGCTGTTCTTGTGATAGTGAATAAGTTCCAGGAGATCTGATGGGCTTATAGAGGGGAGTTCCTCTGCTAACGCCCTCTTGCCTTCCACCATGTAAGACATGACTTGCTCCTCCTTTGCCTTGTGCCATGATTGTGAAGCCTCTCCAGCCATGTGGAAGTGTGTACCAATTAAACCTCTTTTCTTTATAAATTACCCAGTCTTGGGTATGTTCTTATTAGTAGCATGAGAACAGACCAATCAATGCAATAAATCTTGTATAAAAGTTTAAACCTTGATTACAACTATAGCCAGAAACCCATGAAAAAGAACAAGGAGGCATTATACTTTCTGATTTCAAAACATACTAAAAGCTAAAATAAAAACAATGTGGTACTGAAACAAAGACAGATAAACAGATGAAACAACAGAATATGAGTGAAGAAATGAACCCTCCTTTAAAAGATCAAATGATCTTGCCTAAAGTTGCCATGAGCGCATAATAGAGAAAAGATAATCTCTTCAAAAGTAATGTTGAAAACTGGATATCAACAATGATAAAATAAAGCTGGATTATTTCCTTGAACCATATATAAAAAATATTTTAAATAAAATACTTAGACATAAAAAACAACCAATTTTTTAGAAATAAATATAGAAGAAAAACCTGACACTGGTCTTGGCAACATTTCTTTACATATGACATTACATGCATCAGTAACAAATAATGGAAAATTTAACTGCATTATACTTCAAAATTTTTGCACCCAAATAAAACATTCAATAGGGTGACAATGCCTCATAGAAAATGTGTGAAAATATTTGCAAATCACATGATAGGAGTTACTATTCAGAATATATAAACAAGTCTTAGAACTCAACAATACATTTCAAGTTGATTTAGAAATGGCCAAATAATTAAACAAAATTTTTATCAAAAATGTACACAAATAAGAAAAGCATTTAAAAGAACTTGTAAAATTACTATTTTGTAGAGAAATGCATAAAAACCACAATAAAAACCAAAATCATCTCACACTCATCAGAATGGCCACTATAATTTTTTTATTTTTTATTTATTTTTTTAGACAGAGTCTCACTCTGTTGCCAAGGCTGGAATGCACCGGTGAGATCTCAGCTCACTGCAACCTCCGCCTCCTGGGTACAAGCGATTCTCCTGCCTCAGCCTCCTGAGTACCTGGGAATACAGGCACCTGCCACCACGCACAGATAATTTTTTTTTTATTATTTTTTTTTAGTAGAGATGGGGTTTCACCATATTGGCCAGGCTGGTCTTGAACTCCTTGCCCTTGTGATCTGCCTGCCTCAGCCTCTCAAAGTGCTAAGATTACAGGCATGAGTGACAGTGCCTGGTCTAGAATGGCCACTATAATTTTTTTAGAAAACACCAAATCTGGCTGGGTGTGGTGGCTCACACCTGTAATCCTGGCATATTGGGAGGCTGAGGTGGGTGGCTCACCTGAGGTCAGGAGATAGAGACCATCCTGGCTAACATGGTAAAACCCCATCTCTACTAAAAATACAAAAATTAGCCAGGCGTGGTGGCAGGCGCCTGTAGTCCCAGCTACTTGGGAGGCTGAGGCAGCAGAATGGTGTGAAGCCAGGAGGCAGAGCTTACAGTGAGCCAAGATCGTGCCACTGCACTTCAGCCTGGGTGACAGAGCAAGACTGTCTCAAAAAAAAAACAAAAAACAAAAAAAACTCACTAAATCTGAATCTGTTGAAGATGCAATGAACATGAAACCCATGTTGATTGTTGGTGAAAATCAGGAGTGTAGCCATTATTTTAAAGTGTTATAAATGTACTTCAAATAATTAAAAATAAAATTATAAAATACAGCAATCTCATTTATGAATCTGTATCTATAACATGCAACACAGGACCTGGAAGACAAATTTGAACAATCATGTTTATTGTATTAGTATTCACAAAAGTCAAAAGGCTGAAGTAACCCAAATGTCTTTTTATTTGGAAATACATTGAAAAATGTAATACATAAATACAATGAAATATTATTCAGCCTTACAAAATCTTGTCATGTTTGAAGATTGAGAATATTATGTCCCCTGAAATAAGCCAGTAACAAAATAATGAATAGTATATAATTCCACTAGCATGAGATATTTTAAGTAGTCACACTCATAAAAACAGAAAGTGAAATGGTGTTTGTCTAGGGCTAGAGAGAGGGTAAAATGGGTTGTTGTTATTTAATGGGTATTGAGTTTTAGTTTTACAAGATGGAAAATTTCGAGAAGTCTCTTGTATGTTAAGTACAATGTGAAAGTACTTAACATGCCGGAAATATATGCCATTTTTTTGAAACAGGGTTTACTCTGTCACCCAAGCTGGATTGCAGTGGTACAACTATGGCTCACTTCAGCCTCAAACTCACAGGTTCAAGTAATCCTCCCCGCTCAATCTCCCAAATAGCTACAACCACAGGTGCACACCCCCATGGCTGCCTGTTAAATTTTTTTGTTTGTTTTTTTTTGCAGAGAGCGGGTCTTTATATGTTGCCCAGGCTGGTCTCAACATTTTGGGCTCAAGCGATCCTTCTGACTTGGTCTCCCAAAATCCTGTTATTATAGATGTGAGCCACCACCATGCCTAGCCCTGAAATGTACACATAGATAGATTAAAGATAAATTTTAGGCCAGGCACGGTGGCTCAACCCTATAATCCCAGCACATTGGGAGCCTGAGGTGGGCAGATCACTTGAGGTCAGGAGTTCGAGACCAGCCTGGCCAACGTGGTGAAACCCCATCTCTTTTAAAAATACAAAAATTAGCTGGGTGTTGTTGCCTATGGCTATAATCCCAGCTACTCAGGAGGCTGAGGCAGGAGAATTGCTTGAACTCAGCAGGCCAAGGTTGCAGGGAGGCAAAGGTTGCAATGAGCCAAGATTATGCCACTGCAGTCCAGTCTGGGCAACAGAGCAAGACTCCATCTCAAAAAAAGATGGTAAATTTTATGTTATCTGTTTTTTCAACAATAAATGTTTTAAGGGAAAAACTGAAAAAAATACAGAATTATAAATCCATTCAAAAATTACCTTCAAATCACAAAAGTTTTTAACACAAAAAAAAATATATTCAATATTAAACACATGGTGAAAATAAGACTATTTCCATGACTACTCAGACAAAACCACTAAAAATCAGCTAAAAAATATATACATGATAAGCGATAACCAAAATTGGGGTATAGATAAAAACACACAACTATATAATCTGATCATGATAGAAATATGAATGAATGAATGGTTTATCTCTTTTTTTTCCCATGAGATGAAGTCTTGCTCTGTCACCCAAGCCGGAGTGCAATGGCATGATCTTGGCTCACTGAAAACTCTGCCTCCTGGGTTCAAGCAATTCTCCTGCTCAGCCTCCCGAGTAGCTGGGATTACAGGTACAGGTGCATGCCACCGTGCCCAGCTAACTTTTTGTATTTTTAGTAGAGACGGGGTTTCACCATATTGGTTAGGCTGGTCTCAGACTCCTGACCTCAGGTGATCCGCCCGCCTCAGCCTCCCAAAGTGGTGGGATTAAAGGTGAGAGCCACTGCACCCGGCCTGGATGGTTTATCTCTTAATTCAAGCCCATACTGACTTAAAGTGTAAAAACAGATTTGCAAATCGTCTAAAATTATAGTATGTAAGTAAAACAAAAAAATCACAATGAACTGATGTTAAGAAACCTACACTGAAAAAAACACTGACATGGAACTGCAAAACAATAATAAGTAAAATGTTTACTCATATAATCTGGCATGCAACATTGATGTACCATAAAAAAATTGTCTAGATAACAACAATAAGTAACTGTGTATTTATGGAAGGCAGGTATTTTGAATCATTGATAGGCACTGTGTGGCAGTAAAATTTTAGAGAAAATGCAGTATAATCATAAATAGAAGATACCAATGAGAAACATTAAATAAATAAGCATTTAAACTAGAGATCATTTTTATGTTTTAATTGTATGTTATTCTTTCATGAAACAAAACTGCTGTAATCCAACTTTAGAAGCAAGGAATAGCCTTTCATTGCTAAATTATATATATGTAATTTAATATAGATATTATTAAATATATTTTATATACATGTAATACATAGCAATATGGTTAGAGTCTCTTATATAAAACAAATATTTATAAATAAATTATGTTATTATTTAGACATAGGCTAGAGAATGTGTGTGAAAAGCTTATAATTCCTGTTTGCCTGCAGCAAACGTACATTTATAAGTAACTATATTAGTAAATATGGAGTGCCTACTAATTATCTAATTATCTTCAAACATAACATGTAAATTCTAGCTTATTGTTCCTAAATGTCTGAATCTAAAATAACAGGAAATTTGAAATAGAAAATAGAAATTAAAACCTTATAGAGTGACATTAGTAAGATGGAGAAATAAAAGATGTCTTATGTGCCTATTCCACCACAGCAAGAAAATTTGTTGGCCATCCCTGACAAAAATACCTTTATGAGAGAACCAGGCCTCATGGCTTGAACCTGTAATAACAGCTACATTATATGTTAAGGTTGGAGAATTGCTTCAGGCCAGGATTTCAAGACCAGCCTGGGTTATGTAGCAAGATCTCATCTCCAAAATAAGTGCCTTTAAGAGATCTTTAAGGTCCAGGGATGAAGTTGTGAAATTCTTCTAAGCCAAAGATTGAGGGGTGTTTTCTTCAGAAGGCAGGCTCTCATTTCAGTGGCAAACTACAGGACCCCGGTCTTGGCTACAGGACAGGAAATGGCCAACCCACCTTGGTCCCACTGAGAATTCTGAATTTACTCTGTAATTATTTCAAAATCCTTTCAGCCAGTCAGAAAGAGGTTCTTTACTTTCATAGGCCTGGAGGAAGACACTCATTTATAGCCATGCTGTCAGGCCTGCAGACCCTGGCTTTTAATGTGGTGCCTTTAGCAGTTCAAAGTCTCAGTTTCAGCTTCCTGGGCCACAGTTTATGGCCAGTTCTCTTTACCTAGAAACCAACACAGTGACCCGAGGAAATCCTCTGTGGTACTCAGTGAAAGCCATACTCATTTACATCCCAATTTAAGGTACATTATATACAGACCCAACTGCAAAAACCTGCCCTAGTGTCTGCCCTACAGAGCAAAATTTTGAAGGATATCCAGTTTGTCCAAAAATAATATGGGAATTACAACTATCCAAGCCCCTTGTGACAAGCCAACCAAAGGTGGACCCTAGTGCAGACCCAGCAATTTTGTGACCAAGCTACAACCCTTCATCGTAAACCCAGAGGGAATCCCATCACCCTGGGGGCCCAGTGAAAGAAGATCTTTACCTTCTGAAACTAGTTTATAGAAACTTGAAGAGGTGTTTGCTCCTTCAAGTTCACAGACACCAAATGCAAAATTATATTGTGCACCTTGTCAATGATTGTTTTAACATAGCACTGAAGTATGTGGCAGAATAATTAGTCAAAACAATTTTCAAAAAGCCATTGAAACTTAAGACAAATAAGTAAAAGTTTGCTGTTTGTAGATTACATGATCTTATATATAGAAAACCATAAGTAGTGCATTAAAACCTAAGTTAATAAATACATTCAGTAAATTAGCAAAATATCAAATTTACATACAAGTTATGGTCCCATATACTTAGAACAATCTATCTGATAAAATAGACAAAAAAAAAAAAAATCTTATTTACAATAGCATTAAAATAATAAATTTCTGGCTGGGCATGGTGGCTCACACCAGTAATCCCAGCACTTTGGGAGGCCAAGGAGGGTGTTTCATCTGAGGTCAGGAGTTCAAGACCAGTCTGGCCAACATGGTGAAACCGGATCTCTACTAAAAATACAAAAATTAGCTGGGAGTGGTGGCAGGTGCCTGTAATCCCAACTACTTGAAAGGCCAAGGCAAGAGAGAATCACTAGAACCTGGGAGGTGGAGTTTGCACTGAGCTGCGACCATGCCATTGCACTCTATTCTGAGCAAGAAGAGTGAAACTTCGTCTCAAAATAAATAAATAAAATAAATAAATTTCTGAGAACAAATTTGACAAAGGAGATAAAAAATCTTTAGACTGAAAGACTTTTTATTTCCTAGCTATATAAGGTAGCTAGGAAAAGAAATAGAGAAGACACAAATAAATGTAAAAATGTTTTATGTCTCTGAGTTGAAAGAATATAGATTCAATAAATATAGATTCAATAAGTTCCCTATAAAAATTCCAATGGCAAGTTTTTTCACATGACTAAAGTTCACATGAAACTATAATAAACGTTGAATAGCCAAAGCAATCTTGAGGAAAAAAACCAAAGCAGAATGACATCATATTTTATAATTCCAAACTATCTTTCAATAATATACTAAAAATAAAAAAAGGATGGAATGTGCAGAAAAATTAAAAAGTTTAATGGAACAGAAACCACTACTCCATTCATTTCAGACATGTTGCAAAAAGAGAACTTAAAAAATAGCTTAACATAGAGTTTTTGAAAATTATGCAGATATTTGTGTGTCCCTAAAAACAATGAAAAAGGAGTCAGATTGTACAGTCTTTTATATGCCACGAAGAGGACTTTGGCTCTCACTGTAAACTTGAAGGAAAATGATTGAAAGAAAAGTAGATGCTTTAGAGAATGTAAAAGCATAAGACAGAAAATGTCCCTATGTGGGAGCAAAGAAAAAAGAAAAAAAACTCAGGCTTCCAGAAACTATATCCTTTGGAAAATAGCTTCCCAAATGACATTTTAAGGACTTGCTTTCTCCTTGACCTTTGGATCTCTCATCTGTGTCATCTGTTGTACTGGCTTTCACTCTCACCTACCTGGGGGTTTGGCTACCATCTCATGTCTCTTCATATTCCAGGGCTCTTTTCCTTGCTCCAGACAGGTGATCAGGTCTGGCTTAGAGACAGCAATACCTGATTAAAAATAAGTAACATGCATCTTGCTCATATTCTCCAATTATCAACTTAGTAATGTGCTCAGTAAAGGGGATGTAATACAATATTCTAATACATTTATACCAAAATACTAATTTATAACAGAAATTTCTAAATATTTAGAAAATACTGTATATTTGTAGGTTCTTAATTCACTACCCAGTACTACTGAATAAAAAAATTGGTGGTAGCAATTAGATTTTAAGG
Source organism: Pongo pygmaeus (assembly GCF_028885625.2). Lineage (NCBI taxonomy): Eukaryota > Metazoa > Chordata > Mammalia > Primates > Hominidae > Pongo > Pongo pygmaeus. The sequence goes on from NC_072393.2 coordinate 22,557,446, forward strand.
TGGAGGCAACAATATTTTATGCCACTAAATTTTTGGAATTACCACTATCTAGAGTGAGGGATACAGATCAGCTCAGCAATGTAGAAAGTTTAGCTCAAGATGAAACATCTTGAAATTTTTTTTCTACACTGACAAATCCTTATGATTTTCTTGAAAATAGGAATTTGAAACTCATTTATGTAAAGTATAATTATAAAAAATGACCAAATTACCAAAAAAATTTCTAAAAAGAACAAAACAAAACAAAAATAAAGCCTTTAGGGTATATTAGGAATTGAGTATTGAAGTTATCCTCACCCAGGAAGACCAGGTTTCTGTAGTTCTCTAACATCACATCCCTACATAAATTCTGCTGAACAGTGTCCAGGCATTGCCACTCCTCCAGAGAGAATTGCACAGTCACATCCCTAAATGTCAGTGGTCCCTGAAAACACACACACACACACACACACACACACACATATTTACCAAGTGGTCATGGACAGAATTTTTAATTTCACTAACAGGTTCTGACTTATAGGAGTGACTGAAATTATCCAAGAAAATAATTTTTAACACAGAAATATTCTCTAATGTATTCTCTGACTCTAAAAAACAACCCCACACACATTTACCAAGTGGCCACAGGCAGAATTTTTAACGTGACTCAAGGTCAAATGAGAGAGTAGAGAACTGGTTCTGATTCACAGAAGTGACTAAAATTTAATAAAATAATTTTCAACATAGAAATATTCTCTAATGTATTTACTTTAAATTTTTTATTATACCTTAAGTTCTAGGGTACATGTGCACAACGTGCAGGTTACATATGTATACATGTGCCATGCTGGTGTGCTGCACGCATTAACTCATCATTTACATTAGGTATCTCTCCTAATGCTATCCCTCCTCCCTCCCCCCACTCCATGACAGGCCCTGGTGTGTGATGTTCCCATCCTGTGTCCAAGTGTTCTCATTGTTCAATTCCCACCTATGAGTGAGAACATGTGGTGCTTGGTTTTCTGTCCTTGTGATAGTTTGCTCAGAATGATGGTTTCCAGCTTCATCCATGTCCCTGCAAGGACATGAACTCATCCTTGTTTATGGCTGCATAGTATTCCATGGTGTATATGTGCCACATTTTCTTAATCCAGTCTATCATTGATGGACATTTGTGTTGCTTCCAAGTCTTCACTATTGTGAATAGTGCCACAATAAACATAGGTGTGCATGTGTCTTTATAGCAGCATGATTTATAATCCTCTGGGCATATACCCAGTAATAGGATGGCTGGGTCAAATGGTATTTCCAGTTCTAGATCCTTGAGGAATCACCACACTGTCTTCCACAATGGTTGAAGTAGTTTACAGTCCCACCAACAGTGTAAAAATGTTCCTATTTCTCCACATCTTCTCCAGCACCTGTTGTTTCCTTACTTGTAACTACTTGATAGAGGTTCCAAGATGGCTGAATAGGAACAACTCCAGTCTACAGCTCCCAGCATGAGTGACACAGAAGATGGGTGATTTCTGCATTTCCAACTGAGGTACCGGGTTCATCTCACTGGTGCTTGTTGGACAGTGGGTGCAGTCCATGGAGTGTGAGCCAAAGCAGGGTGGGGTGTTATCTCACCTGGGAAGCACAAGGGGTCAGGGAATTCCATTTCCTAGCCATGGGAAGCCATGACAGATAGTACCTGGAAAATCGGGATATTCCCACCCTAATACTGTACTTTTCCAATGGTCTTAGCAAACGGCACACCAGGAGATTATATTCCACGCCTGGCTTGGAGGTTCCCATGCCCACGGAGCCTCACTCACTGCTAGCACAGCAGTCTGAGATCAAACTGCAAGGTGGCAGTGACACTGGGGGAGGGGCATCCACCATTGCTGAGGCTTGAGTAAGTAAACAAAGTGGCCAGGAAGCTTGAACTGGGTCGAGTCCACTGCAGCTCAAGGAGGCCTGCCTGCCTGTGTAGACACTACCTCTGGGGACAGGGCATAGCTGAACAAAAGGCAGCAGAAACTTCTGCAGACTTAAGAGTCCATCTGACAGCTTTGAAGAGAGTAGTGGTTCTCCCAGCATGGAGTTTGAGATCTGAGAATGGACAGACTGCCTCCTCAAGTGGGTCCCTGACCCCTGAGTAACCTAACTGGGAGACACCTCCCAGTAGGGGCCAACTGACACCTCATACAGCCGGGTGCCCCTCTGAGACAAGTCTTCCAGAGGAAGGATCAGGCCATTCTGCAATATTTGCTGTTCTGCAGTCTCTGCTGGTGATACCCAGGCAAACAGGGTCTGGAGTGGACCTCCAGCAAACTCCAACAGACCTGCAGCTGAGGGTCCTGACTGTTAGAAGGAAAACTAACAAATAGAAAGGACACCTCTAATGTATTCTCTAACTCTGAGAAAAGAGAGTGGCAAAGGATCCACAACATCAGTATACATATGCTATTTTTCTGAATAAAGTATAAAATTAAGGGCATAAACACAAACTTAAATTTTTGAGTGCTATATTTACATCATACAGAATGAGTTGTGTATATTTTTTCAGATCAAAAAGACATGTTGAGTTAGAAGGTACCTCTCAAATTTTAATGTGTAGAATAAACTGGATAACTTGTTAATGCAGATTATTTTTTCAGAAGAACTGGAAAGAAGTCTGAATTTCTGAATTTCTTTCTTTTTTTTTCAGTTTCTGAATTTCTAACAAGTTCAACAGTAATGCCAATGTTTTTGGCCCAAGAATAATATTTTGTCAAACATCCAGTAAGTAAAAGACCCTGTTTTTCCTAGTATTTCTGGACCGTAAAAAATGCTGAGAGCTTTCACTTGCTAAAGACAGATATATGCAAAGAAAACCTAAGAAAGAGGGGCAGCTACCAGATAAAATGTGATGGTTTATGCACATCAGCTGCATAAAAATAATTTATAATGAAAAGACATAATTAGCTTTCTAGTAAAAAAAATCTGTCACAGAGCTCCTTAACCAAGTGAATCATTAACATTAACTGCATTAGGACAAATTTTTTTGATGTGCTGATGCACAAAAGGACATAGCATCATCACTGTGACATTTTCCCCCAAAAGTAAATTGTAGTCTGAGTTTAACCATAAAGAACCATCAGTTTTATACCAAGTTCAAGACACAGGTATCTCCCATGTTCTGTCATTTTTAATAGTGATTTTAAGTAGTCTTTCTTTAGCACTCTAGAAAGCAGGTATTTTCTAATTTTTTTTTCAGGACTTTCTGGGTAATAAATGCCATCCTCTTTAAATAAACATTTTCTTAATCCTGTACTGCATAGTTAATGAAGAACACAGATGGAAACTCAACATTACAAGTTTTCCATCTTTACTAAGAACCCCTTTCTTCTCCAGTAGGAATCTTGAGTATTCACACCTTCCCAGCCACAAAGGGAACATTTTTAATACAGGTAGATTATAAATTCATGAAAAGAATTCTGCGTGGCATATAAGAAGCCGTGATGTAGAAGGCTTTGGTATATGAGAAAAAACATATTTTTCAGAGACCCTTGACTATCATAAGAATTTTTTAAAGTAGTTAAACTCATTAGGGAGGAAAAACACAAGTAGAGAAGTAAAGGTTTGCATGTAAAAATGCATGGCATTTCAGAAGGCAGAGTGGACACAGCTCTTGATATGAGACATGTTAAGCTGAAAAAAAAAAAGCAATTTTTTCCTCTTTCTCCTCTGGAATTCCTACTCAGATGAAATTTTCTGCACAAATTACACCAGCATCTTGAGAATATGCCTTAAAAGGTGTCAGCACCACCCATTTACCTGCTATCACCACACCCACAGGCAGAAGGACCAAGACCTGCAGAAAAATTCCATCCTTTTCTGTCCTTTATACCAGAAGAGATTCAGGAACAATGAGCTGTTCCATGAAGATAAAAATATGTTTCTTCTTTTCTGTCCTCAGGTGCCACAGACAGCAGAAATTTCTGCTACAGTAATGGTAATACGGGCCACACTGCCTTGTCTCTCCCAAACCCAAACAGAACAGGCCCTGTGACCACCCTTTAGTGCAAAGGTTTCTACCTTAAGTCTCATGAATGTCTTGAACCCTTCATTGTTGATTCTGGCCTCACCTTGGAATTATATGAGAGACTTAACTAAAACAACAAGTATGATTCCACCTAAAACAATAAACAAAACCTGCAAAAAAAGCACAAATGATTTTTCTGCAAATTGACCATGTAATCCTAATTAGAGGTCTGGGCTTATAACCACTTAGCTAGGCATTGGCTCTCACGCTTTAGTGAGCTTATAAATCACTTGCTAATTTTGGCCCCACTCTTTGTAATGTGATTCTGCAGGTTTGAAAAGGGTCCAAAAATGAATGTTTTAAACAAGTCCCCTGTCAATGTTGATGTTGCTCCCCCTGGGCTCATGATCAGCATTAGTTAGAGAAAGCAGGTACAGCACAGAGTCCCTTACACTCAGCGCTCCTCACAACACAAATACTTTTAGGGCAAACGAAGACAACCACTGTCCATCCTAAAGTATCATATTCTTTGCTGGCTCTGTAGAGCATACAGAGGAAATAGAAAGCAGTAATGTCTGAATAAGTCTGAGTTTTAATAACAACATGTACAAATGTACTGATGGCATGTTTATTAAACATTGGGCTCTATGTGCTCAAGAGTATGTTACAGAGCACTGTGCTGGGAATAACACATTATGTGACTTAATCCTCATAACACCCTGGGAGTTGGTACCAAGTGCTTAATAATTCCCAGTATTTAGATAAATGGCACAGCATTTTAATATTTTTTCTCTGTCATTAATTTTTTAAAAAAATGTATAGAAGAAAAGCTAAATAGATAGATGAGAGGGATAAAGGAAAAATTTAATGTAGATTAGAGGAATTTTTATTGTGTTTATATTTAATTTTTTGTGACTTGTGGAGCAACTACTGATTTGTAAGAATAGAAAACAAGTTGCTAAATGGATGTCTCTGCAAGCACTGTTTTTAACAAAAAAATTAAAAATTAAGACCCAAAAATACATACATTATTCCCATTTGTCTGCTTTTGGATTTCAGGAAATTGTGAACACCACCTCTACAAAGGCAGCAGGATTCACCAACCAAAAGTCTGGTCTTATTAAATCAGTTCTTTGAGGCAAGACTCCACAGAGGGGACAGGCCTAAATAAAGCCCCCAAGTAGGGTGAATCTAAACAGAACTGGAGCAGGGAGTGGAGCCTATGTAGAATTCTGTTCTCTATGACACGAGGGTACTTCCAGTTCTGTTTCCTAAGCTTACCTAAGAAAAACAAATCCCAGAGTTTGTGTAACTTTAATCTTTTTTAGCTACTACCCTGTCAATTTTATAATATATACTAATAATCCATTTAAACAAATATCTTAAGGATATGTAGAATAATCTTATTAGAAAATAAATATGTATTACCAAAGTAAAAGAAATAATAATAATAACAATTCTGCCCATAAACATTCCTTCAGGTGATGACATCAGAAGCCACAATATAAATATTTTTTATTTGGTCGCTTACAGCCCAAAAAACCCCAAGTTTTTTTTACAAATCTATTTATTGTATCAACCATATGATGCTTAATTCATCATTTATCCAGTTGCTAGTCTGGACTAAAAGTTCATGGATGGTAGTAGAACAGGAATTAAAAGAAATTAAAGAATGTGTAAGCAAAAACTCAGTTATACATAAGAAAACCCAATTCCCCCTGAGGAAGAGAAAGATCTGGAGTCCTTTAAAAATTAACTGCCTATTTTTCTGTGGCCAGTGAGCCTAATCTCTCCCTTTCCCAGGCATTGTGAAGACCATTTCTCTAGCTGTGCAGCTGCAAGGTCACTAGACAGATAAACTCAAGTCATAAAACATGTTTTTCCTTGAAAAGTGGGAAGTGATGTAATGCATATCTCAATTAATTGAATAACTGTCTTTGTTTCTCACTTCTGTAATATGCTTCCCCCTGCACAGATCTCCTCCTGCCCCACAAAATGCTTAAAAGATAACTTAACTCTGTTCAAGGCTCAGTCCTTTTGGATGTTAATCCGACTGGGTTGGTGCACCTAAATAATAAATCCTCCTCAACCCCTCAGTCTGATTCCTAAGTTATCCCACAACAGTAGGGACCATGACTGCTTCATCTATTATTCTAATGGCCATATAAGATGGAAGCATTTAGTTTATCTGTTTGAATCTCCAGAACAACTTCTTTTCCTCCCAAGTACCAGGAATCTGAAGAAACTGTTATCTGGATACCAACCAAAGACATGCCTTGAATTCTTGACCTCGTGATCCACCCACCTCGACCTCCCAAAGTGCTGGGATTGCAGGTATGAGCCACTGCACCCAGCTGAAGATCCAGTTTTATTCTTCAGTATGTGGCTTCCCAATTATCCTGGCACCATTTATTGAATAGGGTGTTCTTTCCCCACTTTATACCTTTGTTTACTTTGTCAAAGATCAGTTGGCTGTAAGTATTTGGGTTTATTTCTGGTTTCGCTATTCTGTTTCATTGGTCTACATGTCTATTTTTATATACAATGCTGTTTCGGTAACTATAGCCTTATAGCATAGTTTGAAGTCAGATAATGTGATGCCTTCAGATTTGTGTGTTTTTGGTTTTCTTTTTTTTTTTTTCTTCATTTTGCTTTGACTATGGAGGCTCTCTTTTTAATTTATATAAATTTTAGGATTTTTTTTAGTTCTGTGAAGAATGATAATGTTATTTTGATGGAAAATACATTGAATTTGTAGATTGCTTTTTGTAGGTTGATCATTGTCACAACAGGATTGCTATCCATCCGTAAGCATGAAATATGTTTCCATTTGTTTTTGTTGTCTATGATTTCTTTCAGCAACGTTTTGTAGTTTTTCTTGTAAAAATCTTTCACTACCTTGGTTAGACATATTCCTAATTATTTTTTTTTGCAGCTATTTTAAAATGATGGGTTCTTAATTCTTAGTTTGGTCACTGTCAGTGTACACCAGTGCCACCAATTTGTGCACATTGATTTTGTATCCTGAAATTTTACTGAATTTATGTATCAGATCAAAAAGTTTTTTTTTTTTTCTTTTTAAGACAAGGTCTTACTCTGTCACCCAGGCTGGAGTGCAGTGGCATGATCTTGGCTCACTGCAACATCTGCCTCCTGGGTTCAAGTGATTCTCCTGTCTCAGCCTCCCTTAGCTGGGATTACAGCCACTCACCACCATGCCCAGCTAATTTTTGTATTCTTAGTAGAGACAGGGTTTCTTCATGTTGTTCAGGCTGGTCTCGAACTCCTGACCTCAGGTGACCCGCCTGCCTCATCTCCCAAAGTGCTGGGATTACAGGTGTGAACCACTGTGCCCGGCCCAAAAATATTCTTAACAGGACCTAAAGAATCTATTTTAAAATTCATATGGAACAAAAAAAAAAACCAGCCCAAATAGCCAAGGCAATCCTAAGCAAAAGGAACAGAGGTAGAGGCCTTACATTACCAAACTTCAAACTATACTACAGGGCTACAGTAACAAAAGCAGCATGCTACTGGTACAAAAACAGGCACAGAGACCAAAACAACAGATTAAAGCACCCCAAAATTATTCTGCACACCTACAACCATCTGATCTTTGACAAAGCTGACAAGATGAATTTGAAAAAAATTCCCTATTTAATAAATTTTGCTGGAATAACTAGCTAGCACTATGTAGAAGATTGAAACTGGACCCCTCTCTTACACTATATATAAAAATCAAGATTGATTAGGCCAGGTACCGTGGCTCATGTCTATAATCCCAGTGTTTTGGGAGGCCAAGGTGGGCAGATCACCTGAGGTCAGGAGTTCGAGACGAGCCTGGCCAATATGGTGAAACTCTGTCTCTACTAAAAATACAAAAATTAGCTAGGCGTAGTGGTGGGCACCTGTAATCCCAGCTACTCAGGAGGCTGAGGCAGGAGAATTGCTTGAACTCGGGAGGCAGAGGTTGCAGTGAGCCAAGATAGCACCACCACACTCCAGCCTGGGTGACAGAGCAAGACTCCATCTCAGTGAGGAAAAAAAAGAAAAAGGAAAAGCAGGCAAAAGACATCAACAGATGCTTTTCAAAAAAAGACATACATGTGGTTAACAAGCATATAAAAAATGCTCATCACTAATCATTACAGAAATGCAAAGAAAAACCACAATGAGGCATTATCTCACACAACTATGAATGGCTATTACTAAAAAGTGAAAAATATCACAGATGCTGGCAAGGTTGTAAAAGGAATGCTTATACACTGCTGATGGGAGTGTGAATTAGTTCAACCACTATGAAAAGCAATGTAGTGATGCCTCATATAAGTAAAAACAGAATTACCATTTGACCCAGCAACCTCGTAATTGGGTATATACCCAAAGAAATATAAATTATTCCATCATAAAAACACATGCACATGCATGTTCGTTGCAGCACTATTCACAATAGCAAAGACATGGAATCAACCTAAATGCCTATCAGTGGTAGACTGGATAAAGAAAACATGGTATGGGCAGGTACGGTGGCTCATGCCTGTAATCCAACACTTTGGGATGCCAAAGCAGATAGACTGCCAGAGCTCAGGAGTTTGAGAGCAGCCTGAGCAACATGGCAAAACCTCATGTCTACAAAAAATAGAAAAAGAAAAAAATAGTGGGTGTGGTGGCATGTGAGTGTAGTCCCAGCTACTTGGAGGGCTGAGGTAGGAGGACTGATTGAGCTCAGGAGATTGAGGCTGCATTGAGCCTAAATCACACCACTCCACTTCAGCCTGGGTGAAAGAGTAAGACCCTTTTTTCAAATATAAATAAAATAAAAGATTTAATAAAAACAAATTATGGTACATAAGTATCTTGGAATACAGTGTGGGCATAAAAACAAAAAACGAACAAGAAACAAAATCATGTCCTTCATAGCAACATGGATGGAGCCAGAGACCATTATTCTTAGAAAACTAATACAGAGACAGTAATCCTAGCACTTTGGGAGGCCGAGGTGGGTGGATCACCTGAGGTCAGTAGTTCAAGACCAGCCTGGCCAATATGATGAAACCCCATCTCTATAAAAATACAAAAATTAACTGGGTATGGTGGCAGGCACCTGTAATCCCAGCTACTTGGGAGGCTGAGGCAGGAGAATCGCTTGAACCAGGGAGGTGGAGGTTGCACTGAACCAAGATTGTGCCACTGCACTTCAGCCTGGGTGACAGAGCGAGACTCCGTCTCAAAAAATAATAATAATAAATAAATACATTTTACCATTTATAAGAGCTAAATAACAAGAACACAGACACAAAGAGGAGAACAGACACTGAGGGCAAGTTGATGGTGGATGATGGGAGGACAAAAAAGGTCAGAAAAAACACCTACTTGGTGCAATGTTTAGTATCTCAGTGACAATATAATCTGCATACCAAACCCTCATGACACAATTTTACCTATATAACAAACCTGCACGTGTACTTAGGAACAAAAAATAAAAGTTAAAAGGAAAAAAATCCATAAGTTTGTTTGGGAAAGTGCAATGTAGGTGATAGGACTGGTTTGTGCTACAGATAGTAGCCCAGGTGTGACTCTACTCTGATTTATTTCTGGTTTCATGCAGGCAGATGAGATTATGAACAAGTGGTCCAGAACCCTACGTTGGTGGAGAAAACAGGCTGCTGCTGCAGATTCAGTGTCTGGGGAAGGGATATGCTAGGAGACTTGGAGACACTTGTGGGTTTTTGGCAAGAAACATTAGGATCAAAAATGCTGTGGTGAAATTCCTGAGGGTGGTGTCTAGCTCTGGGAGTGGTGTAGACACCTCAATGTCTAGTGGGTGTGTTTGTGAGTGGGTAGAAATCCTGTGCTGGCAGCTGTGGAAAAAGGGAATCTGCTATCAGAGCTTCTTTCCTTTAAGTTTTCAGTTCTCTCTCACCCTGGGAGGAGACCTAGAATCACAAAACAATGGTCACTGTGAAAGAAAAGCAGAGCCTCCCAGAGTTTCATTCCAGGCCAAATCTGTAGAGTTTGCTGAACACCAAGATTCTCCAACATCAACTCATTATCTAAAATTTGCATTCTGACACCACCTATTCAGCACAGACCCTGATTCAGGGCTCAGTCCCACAGTATTCTCCTTACTGCAGATGTCAGAACAAACCCAATGAACCCATCTATGCTCCTGAGCTACTGTTTAAAAATCAGGGACTCCTGGGCCATGTCACTTTGGGAGGCCGAGGCAGGCGGGTCACCTGAGGTTAGGAGTTCGAGACCAGCCTAGCCCACGTGAAACCTCGTCTCTACTAAAAATACAATTAGCCAGGCGTGGTGGCAGGTGCCTGTAATCCCAGCTATTCGGGAGGCTGAGACAGGAGAATCGCTTGAACCTGTGAGGCGGAGGTTGCAATAAGCGGAAATCTCACCCCTGCACTCCACCCTGGGCGACAGAGTGAAAATTTCTCAAAAAAAAAAAAAAAAAAAAAACAGCAGAAAATTACTCTCCTGTGGAGTGTGAAAATAATTAAGTGGCAGGCAACTAGGCTGAGGTGGCTCTGGTCCCTGGATTTCTACTTTAAAGAAATTTAACTTAAATGCATGTTTTTTATTTTGTTTTTTGAGATGGAGTTTCAAAAAACACAGGCTGGAGTGCAATGGCGCAATCTCGGCCCACCGTAACCTGCACCTCCTGGGTTCAAGCAATTCTTCTGCCTCAGCCTCCCAAGTAGCTGGGATTACAGGCATGCACCATCACACCCGGATAATTTTGTATTTTTAGTAGAAACGGGGTTTCTCCATGTTGGTAAGGCTGGTCTTGAACTCCCGACAGATGACCCATCCACCTGGGCCTCCCAAAGTGCTAGGATTACAGGCGTGAGCCACAGCGCCTGGCCTCAAATGCGTGTTTTTATAAATTACTAAACTGGGAGAAACAAAATTGAGGCTTAGCCAACTATAAACTGCCAATTAACCTCTGATTATATAACCAAGAAATGTCCACCTTGATTGTACAAATTAAGAAACTATGTTAACTGTACCTAGCCAATTATTGAATTTAGTTTTCTTTATCGCACCTTATAAAAGTGTTTTCTTCAAGCCCCTGGTATGGACGACAAACCATAGCTGGGTACTCTACAATTTTTTTTTTTTTTTTTTTTTTTTTTGAGACGGAGTTTCGCTCCGTTGCCAGGCTGGAGTGCAGTGGCGCCATCTTGGCTCACTGCAACCTCTGACTTACTGGTTCAAGTGAGTCTCCTGCCTCAGCCTCCCTAGTAGCTGCGATTACAGGCAGGTGACACCACGCCCGGCTAATTTTTGTATTTTTAGTAGAGACAGGGTTTCACTATATTGGCCAGGATGGTCTTGATCTCCTGACCTTCTGATCCGCCTGCCTCGGCCTCCAAAGTGCTGGGATTACAGGCGTGAGCCCCCGCATCCAGCCTACAATTTTTGAATCACTCGTTAAATTCTTTAATATTTTTGCAGTGACTTTTGTACATTTTCAGTAAGAGAAAAGGACTCAGAACCCCACAGACCAAAGCTCTTCCCATTCATGAACCCCGCACCCCGAGTCAGGATTCTCCCCTGATTACCCTCCCATGGTCCCTGAACAATCTGGAAGAGACCTGAGCTGCGGGTGCAGAGCTCCCCAGAGAGGGCTCCAGGCCAGGGCACAGTCACTGCGCAGGGAAGAGACATGACTCCCGGGGTCCCGGCTTTCAAAGCAGCCGCCATCGTATGGCTGAAGGGGACTGAGGCCGAGCTGGCCAAGGAAAACTCTGGCGCAGATTGTGGAGCTCACTGCAAGGAGGCTTGAGTCCCCCCACAGCCCCTTCCCCTCTCCTGGGATGTCGGACCTAGCACTCTCACCATTTCTAGGCTTCCAGGGGGTACCTGGCGTCTTAGCTGGGGATCTCCCAATACCTGCAGGTCACAGGGCCACAGAGACTGGGCCTCTAGGAGCAAAGAACATAGACAAGGGAAGATAAGACCCGCAGCTCCCACCTCAGCGAGAGACAAAGTCCCAGGCAAACCTGGAAGCCGCCCCGTCCGCTGAAGCTGCGTGTCTCATTGGACGGTTTCCAGCCCAGCGGCCCTGATTGGATAACGTTTAAGGCCCCGCCCCTTCAGGCCTTGAGTGACAGGAGATGTGATCAGATGTTGGCCTGAATGAAGAAAGAGTGACAGCCTAAGCTGCAGCCTTTTCAGACAAGGCTTCTTCCCGGAGCTGAGCCAGTCCCAACCCAGAGATATTTGCATTTAACCTTGCCTGTAAGGTCATATGCGTTTATACATAATACATTATATGGCCGGGAGAGGTGGCACATGTCTGTAGTCCCAGCTACTCGGGAGGCTGAGGCAGGAGAATCGCTTGAACCTGGGAGGCGGAGGTTGCAGTGAGCCGAGATCACTTTGAACTCCAGACTGGGCAACAAAAGCAAAACTAAACTCTGTCCAAAAAATAAGGAGGCAATCTTCTGAAATAGAATGTGAGCCAAAGTTGATTTTTAAATTTTCAAGTAGACAAACTTTAAAAAGAAAGAACAGGTCAAACTGATTGTAACAATTTCAGTAACCAAATATATCCAAAATATTACTATATGAGCAATGTATAATTATTAATGTAGCATGTATATATTTGGAACTGTATCTTTGGAACTAAGTCTTGGTGTTTTGTTTGTTTGTTTGTTTTGAGATGGAGTTTCGCTTTCCTTGCCCAGGCTGGAGTGCAATGGCATGATCTCGGCTCACCGCAACCTCTGCCTTCTGGGTTCAAGCGATTCTCCTGCCTCAGCCTCCTGAGTAGCTGGGATTACAGGCATGTGCCACCATGCCTGGCTAATTTTTGTATTTTTATTAGAGACGGGGTTTCTTCATGTCGGTCAGGCTGGTCTGGAACTCCCCACCTCAGGTGATCCACCCGCCTCGGCCTCCCAAAATGCTGGGATTACAGGCGTGAGCCACCGCGCATGGGCTACTTATCTGTTTTTTGCCTTTCCAGCATATCACAGTGTAGACCCAGCCACATTCCAGGTACTCAGGAGCCACAGGTGAAGTGCAGCTCTGATGTTGGGTGGGTAAAGGGCCTGAACGAATTTATTCTGCCAGTGTGAAGGAAGGGCCTCTTCCTAACAACATCTCTCTTCAGTTTGAAGGATGGAAAAGATAGTGGCCATAGAAGGAGCAGAGGGCAGCAGGAATAAATTAACCACAAGTAGACAACTGCTGGCCACCTTTGGCCCACCTTCCTTCCAGAGATCAGAAAGGGAACAAAGGATGATAGGTCCGGAGGAGAAGAAAACTCCAAGTCTTCATATCTGTGCATACTCTTGACCTGCAATGTTTATATATAGAGAAAATATATTAAATACAAACACATTTTGCTATTTGGCCTTGAACCTAATCATCAGGCCTCCTGGATTGAAGTGATTCTCGTGCCTCAGCCTCCGGAATAGCTAGGATTACAGGCAAGTACCACCATGCTCAGCTAATATTTTTGTATTTTTAGTAGAGTTGGGGTTTTGCCGTGTAAGCCAGACTGGTCTTGAGCTCCTCGCCTCAAGGGATCCACCCACCTCAGCCTCCCAAAATGCTGGAATTACAGGCATAAGCCACTGTGCCTGGCTATGATATATTTTTACATTTATGGTGTAGGTGATGTGTCCTTCTTCTCTGTCAGGTTCCTGCCAAAATGTGGGATGATGACATATCCCTGGACCTAGTACCTAGGTAATGTGACTCTTGTATGTTGCAGAGGCCCCACAAAATTTGAGTAGTGTGTCATATGACTAGACCAAACACCTAGAAGATGGGAGGCACCTGTCTATGCCCTGTAAACAGGGTGTTAGCCCTACCATTCTCGAGAGCCTCATGACATATCTCTGCATTCATCACCTAGGAGATGTGACTCTCTTCTGCTGCCTGCATCCTGCCAAGACGAAAGATTGTGACATAACATTTGGCCCAGCAACAGGTTGATGTGTTTTCTTTTCCTGGGTCCTGTTCACAGGGAGCATTGTGACATATCACTGGGCACAGCACCCACATGCTGTGACTCTGCTGCCTGTGCCTTCCTTTCAGAACAGGAATGTAACATATCCCTGGCCAAGCACCCAGGTGACGTGACTCTTCTTCCTAGTTTCTGCCATGAGAAAAGATTGTGATATATCTCTGGTCTAGCACCAAAATGATGTGACTCTCTTGCTCACTGTCTATGCACAGGTGGGATTTGTTCAGCTCATAGGTGAGATGATAACTCTCACATATCAAATCAACAAATAGGGGACATACTGTCTTTCAAAGCTAGGCTTAGGGAAATATGTAAGATTCTCGGTCTCCTCCTTGTATGAAGGTCATAGTGGAATACCACTCTCTTGTATATCATATAAACCCTTCAGGTGGTACAGAGAGTGTCATCACATGGCCCAGCACACAGGTGACATTGCATTTCTTGTATGCACACTGCATCATCTATTAGGATTGTCACCTGACACATGGACGGAGCCTACTGGTAAGGTCTTGAATCTCACATGTGGATGCAGTCTACACTTGAAATTGTAACTGTCATAGTTGAACATCTGGCTGCACTTGAGATGGTGACTCATTTTTCACCTAGCTTCACAGCAGGTGAGAACTCTTTTATCTGGAAACAGCCAATTATAGAGATGTTGACTCTCATACCTGGGCTTAGAACCACAGGTACAGTCACGAGTCCATACCATCATGAAGGTCACAGAGTGGTTTGCAACACTCATTAATACTGTAGAAAGCTCTCAGATGGTACTGAGAGAGTCTTAGCAGAGCCTAGCACACAGGTAAGATTGTGAGGCTCATATGCACACCCAGCCAACAACAAAATCTGTCACCTTTCCACATGATCACAGCCCACTGTTGAGGTCCCAAGTTTTCCTTGTGAAAACAGTCAAAAGTTGGAAAATTGACTCACATGTGGATTTGGTTCAAAGGTGAGTTGGTGACGCTCAGACATCTATTCAACACACCTGTGAGTCTGTGGCTCCAGTAAGCCTTCAGTCTGCAGGAGAAATTGAGGCTCTCACAAACAAATCAAGTGCACCATTGAGATTGTGACTCTTGTACTTAGACCCAACATACAGGAGGTGTTGACTCTCAAGTTTAGAACTGGGACATAAGTGAAATTGTTAATCTAATTTCTAAACCATCCTGCAGGTGTGATTGTGACATATGCCTCTGCTCAGTACTTGAGTAATTTGACTCTCCTGCCTGGGCCCAGTCCGTAGTTGCAATTGTGACACATTGCGGAACCCAGCACATAGGTGATGTGACTCCATACTCCTGCCTTGATGCTGCCTACAGGGGGCATTGTGACATATCACTGGGCCTTACATCCAAGTGATGTAAGTCTCTCCTTTTCTGGTACTGCCCACAGGGGACACCATGACATATTCCTGGGCCACAAAGCCAGCTTATGTCATTCTCCTATTTGTTCTCTGCCCACACGGGCCACTGTGACATATGCTGAGTTTAACACCCATGTGATGTAACTCTTCAGCCTCAGCCATGCCTACATGGGACACTGTGATGCATCTCTGCACCCATCACCCAGGTGATGTGACTGTCTTTTCCTGTGTGCTCTCTGCTCAAAGGGGAAGATTGCTACTTGTTGCTGGGTCCAGCACCTAGCTGATGTGACTCTTCTCATCTTTCTAAGTTCTGCCTGCAAGGGAGATGTTGACATTTTACTTTGCCCAACACCGAGGTGACACTAACTTGTTGGCTTTGTCGTACTTTCAGAAGACATGTGACATATTGCTGGGCCCAGCACCAAGGTGATGTGAGTCTCCTGCCTGGACCCTGTTCTCAGAGGGCATTGATACATATTTCTGACTTCATCAACTATTTCGTGTGACTCTCCTCTCTTACCTGGGCTTTGACCATAGAAAAAATTGTGACATATCTCTGGGACCAAAACCTAGGTGATGTGACCCTCTTCTTAGCATACGATCAAGCCCACAGAACCAAGATGCCTTATCGGTGTATCTAGCACAAAGGTGAGGTGATTATTCTGTGTGGTCCCTGCCCACAGGGGTCATATTGACATGTTTCTAAGCCCATCACCTAGATTATGTGACTCCCTTTTTCTTCCTGTAAACCGTACACAGAAAAGATTGTGACATATCACTTGGTCCAGAACGTTTGGGGTGATTGTGGCATATAGCTGGCACCACCACCTAGGTTATGTGACACTTTTCTTCTCTCTTAGCTCTATCCACAGAGGCCATTGTGACATCTGTTCACCTAGGTAATGTTACTTTTTACCTGGGCTATGCTCTGTGACATATTGCTGGACACAGAAACTAGGGGTTGTGATGGTCCTCTACTGCTTAGGTTCTGTCCAGTGAGAAATGTGTGGTGTATTGCTGGGCCAACAGCAATGGATGGTGTCATCCATCACCTAGGCTATGTGGTTCCCCTTCCTGCACTCTTCCTGCACCCTTCCCATAGAGAAGATTGTGACATAGTACTAGGCCTAGCAACTAGGTGATGTGTCTCTCCTGCCTGGGCTCAACCCACAGAAAGCATTGTAATATGCTGCTGGATCCAGCACCCAGGAGATGTGACTCCACTGCCTGATCTCTGGCCTCATGCAAGATTGTGACATATCCCTGGCTCAAAAAACAGATGATGTGACTCTACTGATTAGTCTCTATCCACCGGTGGTATTGTCACATTTACCTTGGTTTAGCTCACAGGTGCAATACATTTAACCAGCCAGTAGCAGAGAGTCTGTGTCTCTTTGCAAGGCTTTGGCAAATAGACAAGTTTCTGGGTCTTCTTTTTATAAAGACCATGCAGAATTGGCATTCACTTGCATATTGTGTAAAGTTCTTGGATGGTACAGAGAGTGTCATCACAGAGCCTGGCACACAGTTGAGGTTGTGTTTCTCATATGCACAACACAGCAACCCTTAGGATTGGAACCCCCCCACCCCAACATAGACAGAGCTCACTGCTGAGGTTCTTAATCTCATAAGTGGATTCAGTCCGCAGTTGAAATTGTGACTGTCATATGTGAATATCCAGCCAGAGTTGAAGTGGCTAGATATTCACATGTGGCTAGATATTCACATATGGTTCAATGGCTATGAGCTTCCTGCTGCTCATAGGCAGGTAAGAAATCTCTTATCTAGACTCAGCCAACTGGAGACATGTTGACTCTCATAGCTGAGCTTAGGGCCACAGGTATGATCATGGGTCCATACCAGCATAAAGTTCTCAGACCAGATTGTAACTATTTTTTTTTGTTTTGAGATGGAGTTTGGCTCTTGTCGCCCAGGCTGGAGTGCAATGGTGCAATCTCAGTTCACCACAACATCTGCATCCTGGGTTCAAGTGATTCTCCTGCCTCATCCTCCTAAGTAGCTGGGATTACAGGCATGTGCCACCACACCTGGCTAATTTTTTATTTTTAGTAGAGATGGGGTTTCTCCATGTTGGTCAGGCTGCTCTTGAACTCACTAACTCAGGTCATGCACCTGCCTCAGCCTCCCAAAGTACTGGGATTACAGGCTTGAGCCACTGCACTGGGCCAGCAATTCTTATGCATACAGTATAAAGTCCTCAAATAGGACAGATTATGTCCTAACAGATCTCAGCACACAGGTGAGATTGTGACACTCACATGCAGATGCAGCTGACAGTAATAACTGTCATCCTTCCACATGAGCACAGCCCACTGTTGAGATTCTGAATCTCAAAATCAATAAAACTTTCAAAAGTTGAAAAAATTGACTTTCATCCTTGAATCCACCGTACAAGTAAGCTGGCGACTCTCAGATCAAGATTCAGCACCCCTGAGACTTGAGAAACTGTGAGTCCACTAAGGAGACACAGTCTAGAGGATGGATGGAAGGTCTCATGCATAGATCAAGACCACGGTTGAGATTGTGACTCCTGAACATAGATGCAACATAAAGGAGGTGTTATTTCTCATACCTGGAACTGTAACATGTGCAGGATGGTTAATCTCATTTCTGGACCTTCCCACAGCTGTGATTGTGACACACGCCTCTGTCAAGCACCTGAGTTTTTTGACTCTCCTGCCTGGGCTCAGCCCACAGATTGGATTGTAACACATCGCTGAACCCAGGATCTAGGTGATGTAAATTTATTCTCCTGCCTTGGCGCTCCCCACAGGGAGCACTGTGACACATTACTGCAGCTAACATAGGGGAACCATAACCAGGTTATGTGACTCTCCTGCCTGTGCCTTGCCCACACGGGCCATTGTGACATATTGTTGGGTCTAACGTCCATGTCATGTAAATCTCTTGCCTAGGTTCTGCTTACAGAAAGTATTGTGACATATCTCTGTGCCCATCACACAGGTGATGTGACTCTCTTTTCCTGCTGGGTTCCTGCTTACAGGAAGTATTGAAAGAGATTGCTAGCCCCAGCACCTAGATGATGTGACTCTTCTTTCTAGGTTTTGTTCATGGGGAACATTGTGACATGTCATTGGGCCCAACACCAAGGTGATGTTCCTCTTTTGCCTTGGCCATGCAGTCAAAAAGCATTGTGACATATTGTTGATCCCACTAGCATGTTGATGTGAGTCTTCTGCCTGGACCCCATTAACAAGGGGAATTGCGATGTACCTCTGGGCCCATGAACTATTTGATGACTCTTCTTTCTTGCCTAGGCTTTCTTTTTTTCTTTCTTTTTTTTTGAGATGTGTTCTCGCTCTTTCACCCAGGCTGGAGTGCAGTGGCACTACCTTGGTTCACTACAACCTCTGCCTTCCACTTTCAAATGATTCTCCTGACTCAGCCTCCCGAGTAGCTGGGATTACAGGCACCTGCCACTATGCCTGGCTAATTTTTGTATTTTTAGTAGAGATGGGGTTTCACCATTTTGGTAAGGCTGGTCTCGAACTCCTGACCTCATGATCCACCTGCCTCAACCTCCTAAAGTGCTGGGATTACAGGCATGTGAGCCACTGCACCCAGCCAGCTTTCTCCATAGAAGATGTTGTGACATAACTCTGGGCCCAGCACCTAAGTAATGTGGCTTTTTTCTTCTGCTTGGACCATGCCCACAGAAGGGATAATGACTTATCACTAAGCCCAGCACACGTGATGTAATTTTTCTGCCTGGTCTTTGCCAACAGAAATCATTTCCACATATTTCTGAGTTCATCACCTAGTTGATGTGACCCTTGTTGTTTTCAGACTTGTTCACAGTGGAGATTGCTGCATATTGCTGGGCCCAGCTCCTATGTCATGTGATTCTCTTCTCATGCCTGGGTGCTCCCCACTGGAGTGACTGTGACATATAGCTTGGCCTTGGCCCTAGTTTATGTGACTTTCCTCTTCTTCCTTAGCCCTGCTCACCTGAGGACATTATAACATATCTGAGTCCATCACCTAGGTTATGTGACTCTCTTGCCTGATCTTCTCAGGGGTTAGTGTTTTATGTTGTCAGACCCAGCAACTAGGTGATATGACTCTTTACTGCTTGGGCTCTGCCCAATAAGAAATTGTGATGTATCACTGGGCCTAGGTTATGTGATGCTCCTCTCCTCCCTGGGCTGTACATATGTTGCTATTGTGACATGGCTGGGTGCAATGTCTAGGTCATGTGAGTTTCCTGCATGGGCCCTGCCCACAGGAGCATTATCACATATGTTGTTAGTTATCTAGGTGCTGTGACTCCCCTCTTCTGCCTGGGTCCTGACGAAAAGAAGGATAGTGACTTATCACTGGACCGAGCACTTAATGGTTTGACTCTCCTCTTTTACCTGGGCCTTGCATAATTTTGTTATTGTGACATATTGCTGGGTCCAAAACCTAGAAGGTGAGAGACTTTTGTCTTGGCCCTGACTACAGAGGGCTTTTTGATATTTCTTTGCATCTATCACCTAGGGGATGTGTCTCTCCTCTGCCTGCACCCTGCCTTCAGGGAAGATTGTGACATAACACTGGGTGCAACAACCAGGTCATGTGTCTCTCCAGCCTGGGCCTAGCCCACCGGGGAGCACTGTGACATATTGCTGCTTCCAGAAACTAGGTAATGTGATTATACCGACTGTGCCCTGCTTTTAGAAGGACATTGTAACATATCACTGGCTGAGCACCCAGGTGATGTGACTCATCTGTCTGGTCCCCACATTCAGGGAAGATTGTGACATATCTCTGACCTAGCACCCAGGTGATGTGAGAATACTGCCTGAGCTCTCTCCTCAGAGGGTATTGTGATACATTGCTAAACACAGCACATAGGTGATGTGACTCTCCTCCACTGCTTAGTCTCTGTTCAAAGAGAGATTGTGATGTATCACTAGTCCCAGCATGTGGATGATGTGACTCTCATGTTTGGGCCAAACCTATATCATGTATTGTAACATATGTCTGGGTCCATCACCTCATTAATATGATTCTTCTGTATGGACTCTGTCCACAGGGGTACTATAAAATATTTTTTCATTCATCCCCTAAGTTATTTGCCTCTTCTCTTCTGCCTGGGCTCTGCCAAAAAAAAAAGGAGATTGTAACAATTCACTGGACCCAGAACCTAGTTGAGGTGACACTCCTGTTTTGCCTGGGCCCTTCATATTCAGGTATTTTGTCATATCACTGGACTCAACACATAGGGGATGGGAGGCACATGCATGGGCCCTGCTCACAGAAGGCCTCGTGACATAACTGTGCAAATATTACCTGTGAGATGTGACTGTCCGTTTCTACCTGCACCCTGCTTATAGATGATTGTAATATATTGCTGGGCCTACATACCAGATGATGAGTTTCTTTTGTCTGAAACTTGCTCACAGGGAGCATTGTGACATATCACTGGGCTCAGCACCCAGGTGATGTTCCTCTCCTGCCTGGTCCCTTCTATCAGGGAATGTTGTACAAATCTCTGGCCAAGCACCCAGTTGATGTGACTCTCCTGCTCACTACCTACTCACAGGTTACATGTCCCATGTCGCAGGTGAGATGACGACTCTTATATCTTAAACCAGACAACAGTTGATACGCTGTCTCTCATAGCTCGGCTTAGGAAAATGGGTAAGATTCTGGATCTCCTATTTTTATGAAAGTCAGAGGGGATTACCACACTCTCACCTATGGTATAAAGTCTTTGGATTGTATGCAGTATGTCATCACAGAGCCCAGCACAGAGATGAGATTGACTTGCATGTATGGACAACCAAGCACCTGTTAAAACTGTGACTCTCACAGATGGACAGACCGTAATTGTGAATCCCACACATGGACGCGGTCCACAGTTGAAATTGTGACTGTCATATGTGACCATCCATCCAGATTTGGGATAGCAAAACATTTTTAAATGCAGCTCATAAGATAGTGAGGGCTCTCCTATCTGAACCCAGAAAATTGGAGAGATGTTGACCCTCAGAACTGGGCTTAGGGACACAGATACAATCATAGGTTTATACCAGCATGAAACTCTCAGGCTGGATTGTGGCTCCCTTGCAAACCATATAAAGCCCTAGGATAGTACAGAGAGTGTCCTAAAAGGGCCAAGCACACAGGTGAGATTATGACACTCCTACATGCACCCTGACAACAGCAAAGATTATCATTTTCCCACATGAACCCAGCCAACTTTTGAGGGTCTGAACCTCAGATCCAAAGGCAGCTGAAAGTTGAAAAATTGAATCACATACATGGATCTCATCCACAGGTGGGTTGGTGACTCTTAGACCAAGATTCAGCACACCTGTGAGCCTCTGACTCCACTAATGGAGCACGGTTCATGGGAGGGATTGAGGATTTAATACACAGATCCAGTTCACCTTTGAGATGGTGACTCGTGTAATTAGACACAACATACAGTAGGTATTGACTCTCGTACCTTGAACCAGATAATGTGTGGGATTGTTAATCTCATTCTTAGACCATCTTGCATGTGTGATTGTACAATACAGCTCTTCCCAGCACCTGAGTGATTTGACCCTTCTGCCTAGGTCCTACAGGTGAAATTGTGGCATATCACTGAACCCAGCATCTAGGTGGTGTGAGACTATGCTTTTGCCTTAGCATTTTTCACAGAGGGCATTGTGACATTTCACTGGCCCTAGAACCCAGGAGAAGTGACTTTCCTCTACTTCTTGGTGTCTTCCCAAGAACAGATTGTGATATATCACTGGGCTCAACACCTAGGTGATGTGACTCTTCTTTTCTGCTTGAGCCCTGACAAAATGGGGGATTTTGACACATCACTAATCCCAGCACTTAAATGATGCCACTCTTCTGTTTTCCCTGGGTCCTGAGTGTGTTGTGTGCTGTTATATATACCTGGGCATCATTCCTTTAAGATGGGAGGCTACAACCTGGGCCCTGCCCATGGGGGGCCTTGTAAGATGTTTCTTCCTCCATCACCTAAGAGATGTGACTCTCCTCTTTTGCCTGCATCCTGCCCACAGAAAATCTTGTAATATATTGCTGGACCCAAACACCAGATGTGTCTCTCCTGCCAAGGCTGTGCCCACAGAGAGCATTTTGACATATCACTGGGCTCAGCAAAGAGGTGAAATGACTCTGCTGCCTGTACTCTACTTTAAGAGGGGATTGTAATATATCTGTGGCTGAACACCTAGGTGATATGACTTCTGCCTGGTTTCTGACCTCAGGAAAGATTGTGACATATCTTTGCCAAAAACCTGCATGATGTGAATCTGCTGCTCACTTCCTACCCACAGATAGAATTGTGACATATATTTTGTCCAGCTCACAGGTTCATTAATTGCTCTTATACCTCAAACCAGCAAATAGAAGAGATACTGTCTCCCATAACTAGATTTAGGAAAATAAGAGATATTATGAGTCTTCTCTACTCATAAAGGACTACTATTATTTTAAATGTTATATAAAGTCCTTGAGTAGTACAGAAAGTGTCATTACAGAGCACACTAAAGAGGTGAGACTGTGTTTCTTATATGCACATACCACCAACTGTTCAGACTGTCACCCTCACAGATGGACAGAGCCCATTGGAGAGGTCCTGAATTTCACACATTGACACAGCCCACAGTTTGGATTGTGACTGTCCAAAATATCCAGCTACAGTTGGGATGGTGACTCATTTCTAATTCTGGCAAGTTAGATCCTTTCTACCTGGATGTATTCAATGGAGAGATGTTGACTCTTATTCCTGGGTTTGGGGCCACAGGTAGGATCATGAGTCTGTAGATGCACAAAGGTCTCAGAGCATACTGTGACTTTAATGAGTACATATATATACACATTATCATGTATATACATGTTATCATATAGACACATTATCATATATATATCATGTGATATATATGTGATATATATGATATATATGATAATGTGTGTATATATATATACACACACACATTAAAGTCACAGTATGCTCTGAGACCTTTGTGATACAAAGGGTGTCCTAACAAAGCATGTCACAGAGGTGAGATTATGACACTCATATATGTATACCCAGCTGGCAGTAAATATTGTCATTCTTCCACATGAACATAGCTGACTGTTGAGTTTCTGGATTTCCCATCCAAAGAAAGTTGAAGTTGGAAAATTGATTCATACATGGATTCGGTTCACAGGTGGGTTGGTGACACTAAGACCAAGATCCAGCATATCTGTGAGGCTTTGACTCCACTAAAGGGATACAGTCTGTAGGAGGGGTTGGGGGTGTTATGGATGGATTCCCTAAACTGTTGAGATTGTGGGTTATACACTTAGACCCAACATACAGGAGGTGGTGCCTCTCATACCTAGAACCAAGACATGTTCAGGATGCTTAATCTCATCTCTGGACCTTCCTGCAGCTGTGATTGTGACATATACCTCAGCCTAGCACTTGAGAACTTTTACGCTCCCTGCCTGGGCCCAGCCCACAGACTGGGTAGTGACATCTTGCTGCACCCAGCACTTAGTCAATGTCTTGGATCTGCCCATAGAGACAACTTTGACATATTGTGGCTCCTCACACTTAGGTTATGTGACTCTCCTGCCTGTGTTTTGCCCACATGGGCCATTGCGACTTATTGCTGAGTCCTACATGAAGGTGATGTAATCCTCTACACTGTTCTCTGCCTACAGAAGGCATTGTTACATACTTTTGGTCCCTCACACGGTGATGTTACTCTCTGGCTCACCCTTCTTTCAAGGGGTATTGGGACATTCTGCTGTACCCAGCACCTAGGTTATGTAAATTTTTCTACTGCTTTGGCTGTGCCCAATGACGGGCTATGAAGTGTCTCTGGGTCCAGCACCTAGGTGATTTGACTGTTCTTTTTCTTTTTCTTTCTGTCTTTCTTTCTTTTTTTTTTTTTTTGAGACAGAGTCTCACTCTGCTGCCTAGGCTGGAATGCAGTGGTGCAATCTCAGCTCACTGCAGCTTCTGCCCCCCGGGTCCAAGCGATTCTCTTGCCTCAGCCTCTTGAGAAGCTGGGATTACAGGTACCTGCCACCATGCCTGGCTAATTTTGTATTTTTAGTAGAGACAGGGTTTCACCATGTTGGCCAAGCTGGTCTTGAACTCCTGACCTCAGGCAATCCACCTATCTTGGCCTCCCAAAGTGCTAGGATTACAGGCATGAACCACCATGACCGGCCAGGTGAGAAAGCATCTGTATAACAAGGGCCATTTATAACTCTTCAGTTCTTAGCAAAACATGATATCTGCAAAATTAAGTGTTCTAGTTAAGAAAACATTGAGCAAGCTTATCCTGCATTTCTACACAAAGAGCACAACAACAATATAATCCACAACAGTAAAGCAAAATAAGTAAAAGTATCCCAAGTAAACTAAATAAGGGCAGATGTTGGAATGAAGCTGATATGTGTTTGCTACCTGATTCCTATATGTTTTCACAGTTAGAATACTGATCCGGATTTATTATTTATTTATTTATTTATTTATTTATTGAGATGGAGTCTTGCTCTGTTGGCCAGGCTGGAGTGCAGTGGCACAATCTCGACTCACTGCAACTCCGCCTCCTGGGTTCAAGCAATTCTCCTGCCTTAGCCTCCTGAGTAGCTGGGATTACAGGGATGTGCCACCACTCCTGGCTAATTTTTGTTTTTTTAGTAGAGACAGAGTTTCATCATGTTGGCAAGGCTGGTCTCGAACTCCTAACCTTGTGATCCACCCGCCTCGGCCTCCCAAAGTGCTGGGATTACAGGCATGAGCCACCGCACCTGGACCCTGCTCTGGATTTTTATATTACCCATCTCTCTTGTTTCTTTTGAGCTGCAGTCAGAGATCACTGGTGTGTTCACAGGAATAAGCAGAATTAGTCTAAATAGCAGAGAAAATACTCAAAAACAACAAATGAGACTAATGTCTAATAACTGGTGTACTATATAGTTCTTGAAACATAATTTTTTTCTCTCTCCAGTCTTCCATTTCTACTAAAGACAAATCATGGTAAAACTGATTTACTTGCATAAAAAGCTTTAGTCTTAGATTTGGCCTGATTATTTGTATAAAGTACAGCAAAAATAATTATTTTTCACATATGTTTTAAAAATTGGCTTTGATATAACTATGTTCCATTAAAGGAATATCAGAAAAGACTTTTTAAAAGCCAAGCCAAACCATGGGTTTTTACCATCAAATACCTATGAGTTGGGTGAGTTTCTCTCTTCTTGGGGTCCCAAGATAACTTTGGGCTCGTGGTTCTGTCAGAAAGAGACATTCCTGGCCAGGCATGGTGGCTCACACTTGTAATCCCAGCACTGTGGGAGACCAAGGTGAGTGGATCACCTGAGGTCAGGAGTTTGAGATGAGCCTGCTCAACATGGTGAAAACCCATCTTTACATGAAATACTAATATTAGCTGGGTGTGGTAGCATGCACCTGTAGTCTCAGTTACTCAGGCACCTGAGGCAGGAGGATCACTTGAACCTGGGAAGCAGAGGTTGCAGTGAGTTGAAATCACACCATTGTACCCCAGGCTGGGTGACAGAAGGAAACTCTGTCCTAAAAAAAAAAAAAAAAAAAAAGAAATGACATTCCTTACTTACCATGGGTCAGGAAACCTGCACAGGGACTGTGTAGACATAGTCAGAGGCCAGGTTTCCCAAAAGGCTTATATTGACTCTACAAATTCAGTATGGTTTCTTCAAGGAAATCACCCCATTCCAGTCAAAGTCTGGTGAAATTTCCAGTGTCTCTAGTTGTGCCCTGTTGCAAAAGAAAACATGTTTATGGCACGTATGCAAATAACTATATTTCCATAAATTAAAAATACCAATAGGTTTCTAAATTCTGGAGAAATCAGGTAGAGAAAAACAAATATGCTCCAAATTCTCAGTTGTTAAAAACTGTAAATAGCTATAAATATTTTGACTCTGAAAAACAACAACAAAAAAGGATTTGCAGCATTTTAAGAAAAAAGTCAAAAACCATTACTTTTGTCTTCTATTAGTTCAGTTTATGCCATAAATTCCTTTTCTGCTTGATATTCATTAACATTTCAGCTCTCCATGAGAGTCCTGAAAATTTTTCCTCTGTTCTAATGTTGCAGTCTCCAAAGTTATCAGAAACCTGTTTTTAAAAGCACCTGGCAAAGTTCCATAGCGGACCATTAATCACCTCTTGAAGAAGATCAAATCAAGACAACAATTTTCTCTGGGTGACAAAATGTCTTAGGACAGCTGTAATTCATTTATTTATTTATTTATTTATTTATTTATTCATTTATTTATTTAGAGACAGAGCCTCATCTTGCTCTGTCGTCCAGGCTGGAGTGCAATGGCACAATCTTGGCTTACTGCAACCTCCGTCTCCTGGGTTCAAGCAATTCTCCTGCCTCAGCCTCAGGAGTAGCTGGGATTACAGGTGTCTGCTACCATGCCAGGCTAAATTTTTTTTTTAATTATATTTAGTAGAGACAGAGTTGCACCATATTGACCGGGCTGGTCTTGAGCTTCTGACCTCAGGTGATCCACCTACCTCAGCCTCCCAAAGTGCTGGGATTACAGACGTGATCCACTGTTCCCGGCCAATGCCCTAAATATTAGAAAGGACTCAAACCTTCTTAACTTAGGCCTCAAGCTTTTTATTAAGAGAGATCTTTAACCCAGTATGTCTTAGGAGAGACTGTAACTCTTCGATGTTGGGCCTCTAACCCAATCCCATTTTTTACCCTGGTAAAATGTACCCCAGTAGTTACCCAAAGTTGGCTAATTGGTGCTGCAGTTTATTTCCTTTCATTCAGTTTTCTCCTCAGTATAGTCCCTTTATAGTTTGCCAGAAAGCTGTTACTGAGAAGGGCTTTTAATCCAGAACCCAAGAAGTCAGGGTGAGCCCATGCAGTAAAACAAAAGCAAGTTTATTAGAGAAGTGAAGAAACAAACAAACAAAAAATGGCTGCTCCATAGGCAGAGCAGCTAATGTAATTCTTGTCTCTTAAATTGGCTTTGACCATAGGAGGGATTGAGACAATTCTGTAAGGCCAGCACCTAGGTGATGTGACTTTCATCTTTTGTTTGGACCCTGTGCACAAAAGGAAGAGTGGATTATCACTGGACCTCACACACAGGTGATGTAACACTTCTGTCCAGGGTAATTGTGATATGTTCCTGTGCCCATCACCCAGATAATGTGACTCGTCTCTTTTCCTGAGACCTTCCTAAGTAGGGATTGTGACATATTGCTTGGCCCAGTACCTATGTGATGTGACTCTTCTCTCATACCAGAGACTTGCACCTAGGGTAGTTGTGACATATAGCTGGGCTCAGCCCCTGGGTGTGACTCTTTTGATTATCCTCAGCTCTACCTACAAGGAGCACTGGGAAATATATCTTTGGGCCCCTCAATTAGGTGATGTGACTCCCCTTCTTGGACTCTTTCCTCAGGAGGTATTGTGACATATTCCTGGACCAAGTACCCAGGTAATATAAGTCTTTACTACTGCTTGGACTCTACACAAGGAGAGATTGTAATGTATCACTGGGCCCAGCACCTAGGTTACATGACTTTCCTCTTGTGTCTGAGTCTTGCACAAATTGTGTATTGTGACAAATAACTTGGTCTAAAACCTAGGTGATGAGACTCTTTTGCATGGGCCCTGCCTACCGGGGTATTATGACATATATATATATTTTTTAATCACCTAAGTGATGTGCCTTTGTTTGTGTGTGTGTGTGTCCTGGCCCTGCCAAAAGTGGGGATTGTAACATCTCACTAAACTTAGTACCAAGGTGTTACGACTCTCCTTGTTTGCCTGGGCCCTGCATATATTTGGTACTGTGACGTATGGCTGAGACAAATACCTAGGGCATGACAGCCTCCTGCCTGGGTCCTGCCCACAAGGAGCCTTTTGGCTTATCTCTGCATCCATGAACTAGGAGGTGTGACTCTTCTTTTCTGTCTGGGTTCTGCCTAAAGAAGTGATTGTGACATATCATCAAACCCAGCAACTAGACGATGTGATTTTTCTTCCCTGCTTGAGCCCTGGATATGCTGTGTATTGTGATATATGGCTGGGTCCAACATCAAGATAATGTGACTCTTCTAAATGGACTCTGCCCACAGGAGTATTATGACATATCTTTACATTTATCACCTTGATATGTGACTCTTTTTATTTCCCTGAGCCCTCTTGAATTAGGAATTGTGTCATATCGCTGAACCTAGCACCTAGGTGATGTGACTCTGTTTTATTGCCTGGGTTCTGCATTTTTTAAGTATTGTGACATGTCCCTGACCACAACACCTAAAGAATTGGGAGGTACCTGTTTGTACTTTGCCTATGGGGGCATTGTGACATATCTCTGTGTGCATCAACTGCTTCATTTGAGTCTCCTCTCCTACCCATGCTTTGTCAATAGGAGAGATTGTGACATATCTCTGGAACCAGAACCTTGGTGATGTGACTCTTCTCTCCTGCTGAAGCCATGCCCACACAAGGGAAAGTGACTTATCACTGGGCCCAGCACACAGGTGATGTAATTCTTCTGCCTGGTTTTTGTACCCAGAAGCCATTATAATCTATCTCTGGGCCCATCATTTAAATGATGTGACTATCCTTTTCTTCCTGAGCCCTATTCACAGGGAAAATAGTGATGTATCTGTGGGGTTCTCACTGAAATGATGTGACTCTCTTGCCTGGGCTCACCTCCCAAGGGAATTGTGACATATTACTGGACCAAGCACCTAGGTGATGTGGCTCTGACAAAGGAGAAATTGTGATGTACCACTGTTTCCAGCACCTAAGAGATTTGACTCTCCTCTTTTCATGTGCCCTGCATTTATTGTGTATTGTGACATATGGCTTGGTCCAACACCTAGGTGATGTGACTCTCTACTTCTTCCTGGGCCATGCCAAAGAAGAGGATTGTGACATATCACTGGATGCAGCACCTAGGTGATGTAAATCTTTTCTTTTGCTGAGCCATGCATATTTTCCATATTGTGACATGTCACTGGACCCAACACCTACAGGACTAGATCAGAGGCCACTGAATAAGCCCTGCCCATAGGTGGCCTTGTGACATATGTCTGCATCTATCATCAAGGTGATGTGACTCTTTTTCTGCCTGCATCCTGCACATAGAGAAGATTGTGACATATCACTGGGCCCAGTAACCAGGTGATGTGTCTTTTCTGGCAGGTCTTTTCCCACAGGGAGCATTGTGAAATACCACTGGGCTCAGCCACCAGGTTATGTGACCCTTCTGCCTGTGCCCTGCTTCCTGGAAATATTGTGACATCCCTCATACAGCACCCAGGTGATATGACTCTTCTGCTCATTTTCTACTTATACTTGGGATTGTGACAAATATCCTGGCCCAACTCCTAGGTGCTATGATGATTCCCATACCTGGAATCAGCCAATAGGGGAGATAGTGTCTCTTGTATTGTAGCTTAGGGAAACAAGTAAGATCCTCGGCCTCCACTTTGTATGGATATCATAAAGAATTATCAATCTGACTGGGCTCGGTGGCTCATGCCTGTAATCCCCGCACTTTGGGAGGCCAATGTGGGTGAATCATGAGTTCAGGAGTTGGAGACCAGCCTGGCCAACATAGTGAAACTCCATCTCTACTAAAAATATAAAAATTAGCTGGGTGTGGTGGCACATGCCTGTAGTCCCAGCTACTCAAGAGGCTGAGGTAGGAGAATCACTTGAACCTGGCAGGCAGAAGTTGCAGTGAGCTGAGACCATGCCATTGCACTCCAGCTTGGGTGACAGAGTGAGATGAGGCTCCTTCTCAAAAAAAAAAAAAAGAAAGAAAGAAAGAATTACCAATCTTTGGTGTGTTTCATAAACCATTTGGATGGCACAAAGAGTGTCTTCACAGGGCTTAGCACACAGCTGAGATTGTTTCTAAAATGTAGAAACTGCCAACTGTTAGGATTGTCACTCTCACACATGACAAAAGCCAAATGGTGAGCTCCTGAATCTCACAGTTGGACACAATTCAAAGTTGGAATTGTTACTGTCATATATTAACATTTGGCCACAATTAAGGTGGTGACTCATTAATAAATGCAGTGCATAGGCAGGTGAAGACTCTCCAATCTAGACCCTGCAGACTAGAGAGTGAGGACTCTCTAATCTGGACCTTGCCAACTATGCTCAGAAAGGTCTGAGAGCAGGCTGTGACTTTTATGCACACTCTAAGAAGCCCTCAGGTGGTGCAGAAAGTGTTCCAACAGAGCCCAGCACACAGGTGAGATTGTGCCACTCATATGCACACCCAGTCAGGAGTAAAGATTGTCATTCCATCTCATGAAAACAGCCAATGATTGAGCTTCTGAATCTCAGACTTGGAGGCATTCAAAAGTTAGAAAATTGACTATCATACCTGGATCCCATTCACAGGTGGGTTGGTGACTCTCAGATTCAACACAACTCTGAGGCTGTGAGTTCACTAAGGACATACAGTCCACACCAGGAATTAAGGGTCTCATGGACAGATTATGCTACCATCTAGATTGTGACTCTACGTAGGCCCAACATACACGAGCTACTGAATCTTACACCTAGAACCTAGACATACACGGGATTGTTAATCTCATACCTGGACATTCCTGCAGGTGTGATTGTGACATAGATTCTGCCCGTCACATGAGTGATTTAACTCTACTCCCTGGGCCCAGCCCAGAGTTGAAATTATAAAATTTCACTGAAAGCAGCAATTAGGTGATGTAGCTGTATGCTCCTGCCTTAGCGTTGCCAAAAGGGAGCGTTGTGACATATTGCTTGGCCTTGTACCCAGGTGACTTGAGTCTCTTCTGCCTCCATGCTGCCCACAGGCGGCACTGTCACATATCACTTGGCACCACATTCAGGTTATGTGACTCCCCTGCCTGTGCCCTGCCCATATGGGCAATTTTGACGTGTTGCTGAGTCCGATACCCGGGTGTTGTAACTCTCTGGCCTGGTCCTGCCTACAAGGTTTTCTGTGACATATCTGTGCACCAATCAACTTTGTGTTTTGATAATCCTCTTCTACCAATTCCTGCTCAAAAGAAGAATTTTGACCAATAATTGGGACCAGCACCTAGCTGACATTAGTCTACTCTTCTTTCAAGGTTTGGTTTGCAGGGGATGTTGTGACATGTCGCTAGGCTAACAGACAGGTGATATTCTTCTGCCTTGGCTCTTCCAAAATAAAGCATTCTTACATAGTGCTGTGCCCAGGACCACAGTGACTGAGTCTCCTGCCTAGACTCTGCCCACAGAAAGATTGTAACATATCTCTAGACCCATCAACTATTTGATGTGAGTCTCTTCTTTTACCTTGTCTTTTCCCACAAAAGATATTGTGATATATCTCTGGGCCCAGCACCTAGATGATGTGACTTCTTCTGCCTGGATCATGCCCATAGAAGGGAGAGTAACTTAATACTGGGCCTACTGCAGACATGCTGAGATACTTCTGCCTGTTGCCTGCCCACAGGATCCATATGCCATATTTCTGGGCCCATCACCTAGATGATGGGACTCTCCTCTTCTTTCTGGGACCAGTACACAGTGGGAATTGTGATGCATCATTTAGCTCAGCAGCTACATGATGTGACTCTCTTCTCATGAGAACCCTCCCACTTGGGTAATTGCAACATATAATCTAGCCTAGTTTCTAGGTTACCTGACTCTTCTCTTATTCCTGAGCCTTACACAGAATTGGCAACATCTCTGGGCTTCTCACCTAGATGAGGTTACACTCCTCCCTTATCTCTCCCTTCAGGGAATATTTTGACACATAGCTAGACCCAACACCTGTGTGATAAGACTCTTCTATCTCTTGGGCTCTGTCCAAGAAGAAATTGGGTTGTATTGCTAGGCTCAGTACCTAAGTTATGTGACTCTTCTCTCCTGCCTGGGCCCTGCATACATTGTGCATTTTGACATGTCGTGGGCTCCAACACCTAGGAAATTAGTGATTTCTACCTGTCGCCTGCCCACAGGAGGCCTTGTGATGTATCTCTGCATCATGACCTAAGAGATATGACTCTTGTTTTTAGCCTCCGCTTTGCCCACAGGGAAAACTGTGACATATCACTGGGCCCAGCAACAAGGTGATGAGTTTGTTTTGCCTGCACCTTGCCCACAGAAAACAGTGGAATATATCCCTTGGCCTAGCACTAAGGTGATGTTTCTTTTATCCCTGGTCCCTGGCCTCAAAAATGATTGTGACATGACCCTTTCCCAGCACTCAGGTGATGTGACCATCCTGCTCACTCTCTACTGACAAATGGGATTGTAACATACATCTTGGCCTCGCTGACAGGTGCAATAATGACTGTCATAGCAGTCACCAGGAGAGATAATCTCTCTTGTAGCTAAACTTAGAGAAATGGGTAAGATTCTGGGTCTTCTTTTGGTAGGAAGGTCATAGATTATTTCCACTCCCTCACATACTGCATAAAGCCCTCAGGTGATACAGAGAGTGTCTTCACAGGGCCCAGCACACAGGTGAGATTGTATATCTTGTGTGTACACCCCACCAATTATTAGGATTATTGCATTCACACAAGGACACAGTGTACTGGTGAGTTCTTGAACTTCATACATGGATGTAGCTTACAGTTGGAATTGTGACTGTCTTATGTAAACATCTGACCACAGTTGAGATGGTGACTCATTTCTAAAACCATCTCATATGCAGCAGAGTAATCTCCTCTCTGGACCAAGTCAATTAAAGAGATGTTGACTCTCATATGTGGGTTTAGGGCCATGAGTACAATCGTGGGTTCATACCAGCATGGAGGTCTCAGAGCAAATTCTGACTCTCATGCATAGCATATAAAGTCCTTGAATGGTAGGGAGACTGTCCTCATGGGGCCCAGCACACATGTAATATTGTGACACTCTTATGCACAGGTAACCAATAGCAAAGATTGTCATCCTTCCACATGAACACAGCCCACTGTTGAGGTTCTGAATCTCCCACTCAGAGGCAGTGGGAAGTTGAAGAATTAATTCTTATATGTGGATCTGATCCATAGGTGGATTGATTACTCTCAGACCAAGATTCCCCACAGCTGTGAGGCTGTGGCTTCAATAAGGGGACACAGTCTTCAGGAGGGATTGGGTCTTTTGTGTACAAATCCAATCCATTTTTGAAATTGTGACTCAGGTACTGAAACCAAACCTACAAAAGGTGTTGACTCTCATACCTGAAACTGGGACATGTGTGGGGTTGTTAATTTCATTTCAGGACCTTCCTGCTGGTGTGATTCTGATGTATGCTTCTGCCCAGAATCTGAGCGATTTGACTTCCCAGCCTTGGTCCAGCCCCCAGTAGGGATTATGACATATCACTTGGCCAAACACTTAGCTGATGTGACCTGTTCTCCTGCCTTGGCTCTGCCCATAGAGGGCATTGTGATGCACTGTCAGGCCCTGCACCCAGGTTATGTGATTTCTGCCTGTGCCCTGACCACATTGGCTCTTTTGACATATTGCACTGTCCAACACTCGAGTGATGTTACACTTCTGCCTGTGCCTTTCCTACAGGGTACATTATGAAATATCTCTGTGACCATCACACATGTATTTTGACTCTCTTCTTCTGCATGGATTCTGCTCACAGGGGGATTGGGACATATGTGGGCTCAGCACTCAGCTGATGTGATGCTTCTGTATTTTTTTTTTTGAGATGGAGTCTCACTCAGTCACCCAGGCTGCAGTGCAGTAGCGCAATCTTGACTCACTGCAACCTCCGCTCCTGGGTTCAAGTAATTCTTCTGTGTCAGCCTCCTGAGTAGCTGGGACTACAGGCGCCTGCCACCACACTTGGTGTATTTTGTATTTTTAGTAGAGACGGGGCTTCACCTTGTTGGTCAGGCTGCTCTCGAACTCCTGATCTCAGGTGATCCACCCTCCTCAGCCTCCCAAAGTGCTGGGATTACAGGCATGAGCCACCGCACCCGGCCAACTCTTCTCTTTTTCCTATGTTCTGCTCCCACAAAGGATAGTGGCCCAGCACAAAGCTGATGTGAGTCTCCTGCCTGGACCCTGCTCACAGGGAGCATTGTGAAATATCTCTTGGCCCATCAACTATTTGATGTGAGTCTCCTCTGTTACCTGGGCTTTGCCTATGGAAGACATTGTGACATATCAGTGGGCCCAGCACCTAGGTGGTTTGATTTGCCTCTTCTGACTGGGCAGTGCCAACAGATAAATAGTAACTTATCACAGGGTCCAGCACACAGGTGCTGTGGCTCTTCTGCCTGGCCCCTGCCCACAAGTGTCATTGATACATATCTTTGGTCCCAACATGTAGATGATGTGACTCTTTACTTGATTCTGGGACATGTACACAGTGGGGATTGTGACATACCGCTAGATCCAGCATTTAGGTGATGTTACTCTTATGCCTAGGCCCTGCCCACTGCAGTGATTATGACATATATGTGGGTGCAGCCCCTAGCTTATGTGACTCCTCTTTTCCATGATCCCTACTCATAGCATGAATTGTGACATATGTCAGGTTTTCTCACCTGGGTTATGTGACTTACTTGCCTTTGCCCTTCCATCACAGGGCATTGTGACATATTGCTAGTTCCATTATCTGGGTGATTTGACTCTCCTCACCTGCCTGTGCACCACCCAAAGGGGACATTGTGACAAATCCCTGAACCAATTTTCTGCATAATGTGCCTCTTCTCTGTTGCAGGAGACATGCCCCAAAAAGGGATTGTGGTGTATCTCTGAGCCCAGCACCCAAATGTTGTGACTCTCCTGCCTGGGCTGTGCCTAGAGAAAATATAATATGTCACTGGGCCCTGCATACAAGTGATCTGATTCTCCAGCCTGGGCCTTGCCCATAGGGGAGATTGTGACATATTTCAGGTGAAGAATTCAGGTGATGTTACTCTCATTTCTTAGCCTTTCCCACAGGTAAGATTGTGAAATATAACGTGGTCCAGCACACAGATGAGATTTTTATTCTTGTATGCAATCCCAGACAACCAGACCACAGTTACTATTGTCACTATAACACATGGACAAAGATCACTGTTAAGGTCCTGAGTATCATGAGTGAATGCAGTCAACAGCTGCAATTGTGACTGTCATATATATATGTTGCCAGAAGTGGGATGGTGACTCATTTCTGGATTCAGCTCACAGGAATGGTGATGACTTTCAAACATGGGCCCAGCCATTAAGAGAGATGTTGACTCTGGTAGCTAGGCTTAGGGGTCTAGGTCTTTTACTTGTAGGAAGGTAACAGAAGATTATGACACTCACACATATAGTACAAAGCTTTTGGGCAATACAGAGTGTCATTATAAGACTGAGCACACAGGTGAGATTGTGACTTTCCTATACACACCTAACCAACGGTTTGAATTGCCACCCTCACATATAGGCCGAGTTTGCTGGTGAGGTCCTGAGTCTCACACCTGAACCTATTCCACCGGTTGGATGGTGGAAAATATCTGAACACAATTCACTTGCACAATAAACCCAGCCAATAGAAGATATGTTGGTGCTTGTACCTAGGCTTAGGTACAGGTAAAGTTTTGGGTTTTCTACTTGTATAAATGTCACAGAAGATTACCTAATATTGTATAATGTCCTCAGGCTCACTAATATTGTATAATGCCTTCGGGCTGTGTGGAAAGTGTCATTACATAACTCAGCAAAATTTGAGATTGTGACTCTCAAATGCACACCCAGCAAACAGTAAGAATTGTCACCCACACACATGGACAGAACCCACCGGTGAGGTTGTGAATCTCACTTACAGATCCAGTTCACAGTTGGAATTTTTAATGTCATGTGTGGATCCAGCCACAGGTGGGAAGGTGACTCATAAAACCCAACTAAGAGACACAGCAATGACTTTCATACCTGGACCCAGCTAATAGGAGAGATGTTGACTCTGATACCTAAGCTTAGGGCAACAGGCAAGATCATGAATTTATACCAGTGGTAATATCTCACAGGGGATTGTGACTCTCACACATTCAATGTAAAGCCCTCGGGTGGTACAGAGAGTGTCATAAGAGGGCCAGAACAAGTTGAGATTTTAATTCTCACATGTACTTCCAGCCCATCATAAAAATTGTCACCCTCCTGCATGGATACAGAAAACTGTTGAGCTTCTGAATCTCACACCTGGACACCATCAAAAGTTGGAATTGTAGTTGTTTTATGTGGATTTTGTCTACAGGTGGATGGTGTCTCTAAGATCAGGATTCAACACACCTAAAAGGCTTTGACTCTGATACCAGTCACAGAAGGCTCTGTGACTCTTCTATTTTCTCTAGGTCATGCAAATGGAGGTGGATTGTGACATGTCACAGGGTCAACACAACACACAGTCTGCAGGTGGAATTGGGACTCTCATGCATAGATCCAGTTCATCATTGATATTGTGACTCATGTACTTGGATGCAACTCACAGGTGTTGACTCTTTTACCTGAAACTGGGACATGTGTGGAATTGTGAATCTTAACCCTAGATCTTCCCACAAGTATGATTGTGACATATAATTTGCCTAGCACTTGAGTGATTTTACTTCTCTGCCTGGGCCCAGGTCTCAGAAAAGATTGTGATGTGACTCTCTTGCTTAATCCCTACCCAGAGAGGGTATTGTGAAATTTCACTGGGCCCAGCACTTAGGTCATGTGACTCTTATTTTCAGCCTGGGCCCTGTCCACAAAGTCATTGTGAGATATCACTGAGCCCAGCACCTCTGTGATGTGACTGTACTGCCTGGGCCCTGCCCACAGTAGGTATTGTGAAATACTTCTGAACTCATTACCTAGGTCATGTAACGCTAGTCCTCTGCCTGCATTCTGCACCACCCCCTCCCAAATGAGCTGTAACATACCACAGGCCCAAGCACTTAGGTGATATAATTCTCCTCTTCTGCCTGGGCTCTGGCCTCAGGGGAGATTGAAACATTGTACTGAGCCCAGATTGCAGGTGATGTGACCCTCTATCTTAGGCCCTGCCCACAGGAGGTATTGTGACAGATCTCTATGGTCATAATTTAGGTGCTGTGACTCTTCTATTTTCTCTAGGTCATGCAAATGGAGGGGGATTGTGACATATCATAGGGCCAATACAGAAATAATGTAAAACTCCTGCCTGAGCCATGCCCATAGAAGGCATTGTGACATATCACCGGTCACAGCACTCACGTGATGTAACTCTCTTTCCTGAGCCCTGTACACAAGGCATATTGTAACATATCTTTAGCCTAGAACTTAAAACATGTGACTTTCTTAGCTTGTTTCTTTTCCACAGGTGGGATTTTGACATATAACTGCACCCAGCACACAGGTGAGATTGTGACACTTGTATGCTCATCCTGCCAAAGTTATGAGTGTCACCCTCACACATGGACAGAGACCTCTGGTTAGTTCTTGAATCTTGTACATGGACACAGTCCACATTTGGAATGTCATACATAGATCCAGCCACAGGTGTGATGTTGACCTATTTATAAAGTTAGCTTACAGGCACACTGATAACTCTCATACCTAGATCCAGCCAATAAAAGATATGTTGACTATTATAGCTAGGCTTGAGGAAGTTGGTAGGGTCCTGGGTATCCTACCTGTATGACAATCACAGAAGACTATGACACTTATGGAAATTACAGAAAGTCCTCTGGCAGTACAAAGTTTTATCCCAGGGCCCAGCACGCAAGTTAGATTGTGACTTTAATATGCAGACAAAGACACCACTTAGTATTGTCACCTTCACATATAAACAGAGCCCACTGGTGAGGTTCTAAATCTCACAGATCAAAAAAATTCACAGCTGGGGCCAGGCACAGTGGCTCACACCTGTAATCCCAGCACTTTGGGAGGCCGAGGCGGGCAGATCATGGGGTCAGGAGATTGAGACCATCCTGGTGAACACACGGTGAAACCGTGTCTCTAGTTAAAAGACAAAAAAATTAGCCAGGCTTGGTGGCAGGCACCTGTAGTCCCAGCTACTCGGGAGGCTGAGGCAGAAGTTGCAGTGAGCCAAGATTGTGCCACTGCACTCCAGCCTGGGTGACACAGCGAGACTCCATCTCAAAAAAAAAAAAAAAAAATTCACAGTTGGAATTGTGACTGTGATATGTGAGTCTGCCCATGGGTGGAATGCTGACTCATTTCTGGATTCAGCTTAGAAAAATGGTGACGACTCTTTCACCTGGACTCAGCCAAATGGAGAGATGTTGACTCTCTTAACTAGGTGGGATGGTTAATACCGTGTGTCAACTTGATTGGATTGAAGGATACAAAGTATTAATCCTGGGTGTGTCTGTGAGGATGTTGCCAAAGGAGATTAGCAATTGAGTCAGTTGGCTGGAAAAGGCCCACTCTTAATCTGGATGGGCAAAATCTGATCAACTGCTAGTGTGGCTAGAATATAAGCAGGCAGAAATATGTGAAAAGATAGACTGGTCTAGCCTCCCAGCCTACATCTTTCTCCTGTGCTGGATGCTTCTTGCCCTTGAACATCAGACTCCAAGTTCTTCAGTTGTGGAACTTGTAGTGGCTCTCCTTGATTCTCAGTCTACAGATGGCCTATTGTGGTATCTAGTGATTGTGTGAGTTAATAATAAACTCATATATATACACTTTTATATATACATTTTTGGTATATGTGGTATATGGTGTATTTGGTATATATGTTATATGGTGTATATGGTATATATGGTATATTTGATATATATGGTATATTTGGTATAATGGTATATACACACACACACACACATATATATATATATATACCATTAGTTCTGTCCCTCTAGAGAACCCTGACTAATACAGATTTTGGTACCAGGAGTGGTTCTAGAGGAACAGAATATTAAGGATGGAGTTCTTTTTTTGATTCTGGAGTTTCTGAAGTTGGTTGCTTAGTGTGATTAGACCCCAAAATGCTAAAGACTCTACCTCTAATAGTATGGAGAACACTGATAGTCCTTGGGATGAACTGTTTAGAGAGTTATGTAAAATAAATGCATTTGACACTCCTGATTTATCGCTCTTGAGAGGCAAGGAGTTTAGTGACTCTATACATAATACCTCTGACCAGCTGGGCATGGTGACTCACACCTGTAATCTCAGCACTTTGGAGGGGCTGAGGTGGGTGGATCATGAGGTCAGGAGTTCAAGACCAGCGTGGTCAAGACGGTGAAACCCCCTCTCTACTAAAAATACAAAAATTAGCCAGGCATGGTGGTGGGTGCCTGTAATCTCAGCTACGCAGGAGTCTGAGGCAGAGAACTGCTTGAACCCGGGAGGCGGAATTTTGATGATACGTGGAGAACCATGGAACATAATGA
Source organism: Pongo pygmaeus (assembly GCF_028885625.2). Lineage (NCBI taxonomy): Eukaryota > Metazoa > Chordata > Mammalia > Primates > Hominidae > Pongo > Pongo pygmaeus. The sequence continues at coordinate 22,597,170 of NC_072393.2, forward strand.
AGCTGGTTGTCATAAGTTCAGTGGACAAAGTGATGATAGAAAATGATGAACTCAGGGATTCTATCTTTTGGCTTCAGAAGCAGTTACTGAGCCTCAAATCTGCTAAGATTGCCCTGTGTGAGAGTCTCATCTGTAGAGAAAGAGCTGAAATTATGGAAAAACAGACACAAACTCTTATTATGCTAGTGGCTTACCTGCAATGAAAGGTGTATGCACAGCCTTGCCAGGTGTCTACTGTTAAAGTGAGGGCATTGATTGGAAAAGAATGGGACCCTGCAAATTGGAATGGGGATGTGTGAGAGGACCCTGATGAAGCTAGGGGCACTGAGTTTGTAAACTCTGATGAGCCTCTTTTGTCAGAAGAAACAGCTTCCCCATCCCCGGTAGTGGAAACATCCCCTTTCTGATCCATGCTGCCATCAGCCTTTCCACCTTCGTCTTAGATAAACCATGCACTGCCTGAGGCAACATTGATGGCCTCCCCTGAGAAAGTTGCCAGCCAAAATAATGTTGATTTTTCTCAGGAGCCACCCTCAACACCCCTGTTTGCTTCTAGGCATATAAGTAGACTAAAGTCCCAGCAGACCCCTAGAGGTGAGGTTGGGAGTGTGCCCCATGAGGAGGTACACTACACTCAAAAAGAACTGCTTGAGTTTTCTAATTTATATAAACAGAAATCTGGAGAACAGGCTTGGGGATGAATATTAAGGGTGTGGGATTATGGTGGAAGGAACATAGAGTTGAACCAGGCTGAATTTATTTATTTGGACCCACTAAGTAGGAAAACTGCACTTAATGTTGCAACTTGGGGAGTTAAAAAAGGTTCTAATAGTTTATTTGCTTGGTTAGCTGAAATATGGATTAAAAGATGGCCCCCCTGTGAGGGACCTGGAAATGCCTGATGTCCCTTGGTTTAATGTAGAGGGAGGAATCAAAAGGCTTAGGGAGATTGGGATACTGGAGTGGATTAGTCACTTCAGACCTACTAATTCCAGCAGGGAAGGTCCAGAAGATACACCCTTGACCATTGCCTTGCAAAATAGATTTGTGAAGGCAGCACCTGAATCTTTGAAGAACCTTGTAATTGCTTTTCTCTGAATGTCAGATCTAACAGTGGGAACCGTGGTCACTCAACTACAAAATTTAAATATGTTGGGAATAATTGGATCCTGAGGTGGCAGAGGCCAAGTGGTGGCACTCAACCATCAAAGACAAGGTGGGCATAGCTACTGTAATGGACAGCAGAGGCTGAATGGCAATCAGAATAGTCTGACTTGTGTAGAGTTCTGACATTGGCTGATTCATCACGGTGTTCCTAGAAGTAAAATTGATAGGAAACCTACTACATTCCTACTTAATTTATACAAGCAGAAAGCTTCTAGGTCAAATGGAAAAAAGACTAATTTGAAATATAAAAACAGAGAATCATGGCCCCTCAATCAATTTCCAGACTTGAGCCAGTTTACAGACCCAGAACCCCTTGAATAAAGGGGAGGCCGGATTCCCTTGAGGAACTACCCCACTACACTAACAACAATTTATGAATTGAATCTTTCTCCCATCTTTCCCCAAGAAGATCTCTGGCCTTTTATGGGGAAACTGTGCATTGGGGAAAGGGAAATGATTGGACATTTTGGAGACTATGAAACACTGGCTCTGATTCCAGGGGACCCAAAACATCACTGTGGTCCTCCAGTTAAAATAGAGGCTTATGGAGGTGAGGTACTTAATAGAAATTTAGCTCAGGTCCAACTTACAGTTGATCCAGTGGATCCCAAGACTCACTCTGTGGTCATTTCCCCAGTTCCAGAATGCAAAATTGGCATAGACATACTTAGGAGATGGCAGAACTCCTACATTGGCTCCGTGAGTAGTAGGGTGAGGGCTATTAGGGTGGGAAAAACCAAATGGAAGCCATTAGAGCTGCCCCTACCAGGGAAAATAGTAAATCACAACCAATATTGCATCCATGGGGGGATTGAGGGATTAGTGCCACCATTAAGGACTAAAAAAGGTGGAGAGGAGGTGATTCCTACCACATCCCCCTTCAACTCTTTCATTTGGCAGAAGACAGATGGATTTTGGAGAATTACAGTGGATTATCATAAGCTTAACCAAGTGGTGACTCCAGTTGCAGCTGCCGTACCAGTTGTAGTTTCATTGCTTGAGCAAATTAACACATCTCCTGGTACCTGGTATGCAGACATTGACTAAGCAAATGTCCTTTTCTCCATTCCTGTCCATAAGGCCCACCAGAAGCAATTTGCTTTCAGCTGGCAAGACCAACAATACACCTTTACTGTCCTACCTGAAGGATACATTAACTCTCCAGCTTTGTGTCATAATTTTATTCAAAAAGACCTCTGTCGCTTTTCGCTTTTGCAAATATCACAGTTGTCCATTGCATTGATGACATTATGCTGATTGAATCCAGTGATCGAGAAGTAGCAAACACACCAGACTTATTTATGAGACATTTGCATGCCAGAGGATGGAAAATAAGTCTGACTAAAATTTAGGAACCTTCTAGGTCAGTAAAATTTCTAGAGGTTCTGTGGTCCAGGGCCTCTCAAGATATTCCTTCTAAGGTAAAAGGTAAGTTGATGCATTTGGCCCATCCTACAACCAAGAAAAAGGCACAATGTCTAGTGGGCCTACTTGGGTTTTGGAGGCAACCTATTCATCATTTGAGTGTGTTACTCTGGCTCATTTATTGAGTGACCCAAAAAGCTGCCAGTTCTGAGTGGGGTCCAGGCTGGGCAGGGGTGGGGGGCTCAGCAACAGGTCCAGGCTGCTGTGCAAGCTGCTCTGCCACTTGGGCCATATTACCCAGGAGATCCAATGGATCTTGAGGTGTCAGTGAAAAATAAGGATGCTATTTGCAGACTTTAGCAAGCCCTCTTAGGTGAATCACAGCAGAAGCCTCTAGAATTTTTTTCTTTTTTTCTTTCTTTCCTTCCTTCCTTTCTTCGTTTCTTTCTTTCTGTCTCTCTCTCTCTCTCTCTCTCTCTGTCTCTTTTTGGGTGGAGTCTTGCTCTTGTCATCCAGGCTAGAGTGCAATGGCATTATCTTGTCTCACTGCAACCTCCACCTCCCAGGTTCAAGCAATTCTCCTGCCTCAGCCTCCTGAGTAGCTGGGATTACAGGCATGCACCACTACACCTGGCTAATTTTTGTATTTTTAGTAGAGATGGGGTTTCATCATGTTGGCCAGGCTGGTCGCAAACTCCTGACCTCAGGTGATCTGCTTGCCTCGGCTTCCCAAAGTGTTGGGATTACAGGCATAAGCCACTGCACCTGGCAGGCTCTAGGATTTTGTAGCAAAGTCCTGCCATTTTCTGCAGATAACTACTCTCCTTTTGAGAGACAGCTCTTGGCCTGTTACTGGGCTTTGGTAAAAACTGAACATTTGACTATGGTTTATCAAGTCACCATGTGACCTGAACTGCCTGTCATGAACTGGGTGCTTTCTGACCCATCTAACCACAAAGTGGGTCATGCACAACAGCATTCCATCATCAAATGGAAGTGGTATATACATGATCGGGCTCGAGCAGATTCTGAAGGCACGAGTAAGTTACATGAGGAAGTGGCTAAAATGCCCATAGTCTCCATTTCTGCCACCCTGCTTCTCTCCCCCAGCCTGCACTGATGACCTAATGGGGAGTTCCCTGTGATTATCTGACAGAGGAAGAAAAGACTATGGCCTTATTTACAGATGGTTCTGTATAATATGCAGGCACCACCTGAATGTGGACACAGCTGTGGCACTACAGCTCCTTTCTAGGACATGCCTGAAAGACGCTGCTGAAGGGAAGTCTTCCCAGTGGGCAGAACTTTGAGCAGTGAACCTGGTTGTGCACTTTGCATGGAAGGAGAAATGGCCAGATGTGTGATTACATACTGATGCATGGGCTTTAGCCAATGGTTTGGCTGGATTGCCAGGGACTTGGAAGAAGCATGATTGAAAAATTGGTGACAAAGAAATTTGCAGAAGAGGTATGTGGATGGACCTCCTGAGTGGTCAAAAACTGTGAAGATATTTGTATCCCATGTGAGTGCTAACCAATGGGTGACCTCTGCAGAGGAGGATTTTGATAATCAAGTGGATAGGATGACCTGTTTTGTTGACATGACTCAGCATCTTTCACCAGCCACCCCTGTCATTGCCCAGTAGGCTCATGAACAAAATGGCCATGGTGGCAGAGATACAGGTCACAAAGCGACAAAGTGCTGAATGAAATGGTGATATACTTTGGAATGACAGTTTGGGTCTGCTGAGACCAGAGGTAAATGTTACAGCAGCAGAGAGGCTGCAGTACCACGGACAGGGAACAGGTGTAGCAAGTGAAGACTATTAAGAAGAAAGACAAACTTCTTTAACTAAAAAAGAAAACACCAAATTTCAGACAAGACACATCCTAAGAACATGTTTGAAAGACTCCCAGAATCTCTAGCAAAGACAATTGTTTTCAGACTATGCCAGGACAAAGCTACGTGATAAAGATTGTGACAGGTAGCTTTTTAAAAAATGTCCAAATATCAATTAAAGATTAAAATGTATACAAAACAGCGCAATACATTCCGATCCAAAATATTATAAAATTTTCAGAAAAAAAAACCTTAAAAAAGGAAAATAAATTGGGCCGGGTGAGGTGGCTCACACCTATAATCCCAGCAGTTTGGAAGGCAGCGATGGGTGGATCGCTTCAGCGTAGGAGACCAGCTTGGGCAACATGGCGAAACCCTGCCTCTACTAAAAATTTGTAATAATGCTGCAATTATTATGAGCATGAAAATAACTCTTCATATGACTATATATGTTAAAGTTTATATATGTGCTGCATTGGTTTTTATTAGTCTACATTTTTACTTTTACACTCACACCAAATTGTTTTAATTTTGTAGATTTGTAATGAGTTTTAAAATCAGGAACTGTAATGCCTTTAACATTATTTCTTTTTTTGAAGATTGTTGGGTATTTTATTGTCTCATTAGATTCCATATACTTTTGGAATTGCTGTTCCTATTTCTTCAAAATGTAGTGTGAACTTTTAAAGAACATCCCATTAATTCTGTAGGTTACATTGAACAGTATGGATATCTTCAAAATATTTATCTCAACCTTTGAACAGGAGCATGCTCATAAGTGTGTTAATTTCTATACATTTATAATTTTTTCAGTTTTTTTCTATTATTGTTTCATACTCTCATTTCATTTTGGTCATAGAAAGTAATCCATATAAATTTAGTTTAAAAAATTATGTTAAGACTTCTATTTTGGCCTAACAGGTGGTCTATCAAGGAGAATGTCTTATAAGCTGTTGGGAGGTCTGTGTATCCTGATGTTGTTGAGGAGTGTTCGCTATACCTCTGTTAGGAATGATTGTTTTATACTTATCTTCAAGTTCTCTGTTCTCTTACTATTACGCTGTCTTGTTTTGTTTTTATTATACAAATTGGGGTATGGAAATATGCTACTGTAGGCTGAGTGCAGTGGCTCAGGCCTGTAATCCCAGCACTTTGGGAGGACAAGGCAGGGAGATCACGAGGTCAAGAGATGGAGAACATCCTGGCCAACGTGCTGAAATCCCGTCTCGACTAAAAATACAAAAATTAGCTGGCCGTGGTGGCATGCACCTGTAGTCCCAGCTGCTTTGGAGGCTGAGGCAGGAGAATCGCTTGAACCCGGGAGGCAGAGGTTGCAGTGAGCTGAGATCACACCACTGCACTCCAGCTTGGCAACAGAGCAAGACTCCGTCTCAAAATAAATAAATAAATAAATACATAAAGATACAGCTAAAGTAACATTATTTTGACCTCTTCTGCTCTAATTTAATTAATATTTGCATGGAATATCTACATCTATCTTGCCATTATCAATTTTTTTTATTATTAGATCTCTGATGACTCTATTATAGAAAGGCAAGTTGGATCTTGGATTTTAAAATTATCTAATTCCTTTATTACAACTATGCCTCTTAATTGGAAAGCTCATTTTATATACATTTTAAATAATTTTCTGAATCAGAAAGACTTAGTAATGTTATTTTATTATTTTATTTGATTGTTGTATCTTTGTCTCTAATTTTCTCTCTTCTTGTCTTCCTTTGTGTCATTTTGATTTTTGTACTGATATGCTTTTAATTTTTTTCTTATTTTGTTTTGCATATCTATACAGATTACAGTTTTTTTGTTGTACCTTGTGGTACCTTGGAAATTACATAAAACCTCTAAAAGATATAACAATATTTTTTAATCTGGTAGAAGATGAACTTCAGTTGCATACAAAGATTGTACTCTCAAAATTTTAATAATTTTCCAAATTTTTTTCAAATTATAGACAATACTTAAAAATGTTTTCTGCACATTATGATTATGATAAGAAATTTCATTTTGTTTGTATGTGCATATCTATCCAAGAAAGTAATTCTTTTTTTTCTTTTCTCTTTTGGCTGGATGCCGTGGCTCATGCCTGTAATCCCAGCACTTTTGGAGGCTGAGGTGGGCAGATCAGGAGGTTAGGAGTTCGAGACCAGCCTGGCCAACATGGTGAAATGCCATCTCTACTAAAAATAAAAAAAATTAGCTGGGCGTGGTGGCAGGCACCTGTAATCTCAGCTACTTGGGAGGTTGAGGCAGGAGAATTGCTTGAAACCAGAAGGCAGAGGTTGCAGTGAGCTGAGATCAGGCCACTGCACTCCAGCCTGGACAACAAGAGTAAAACTCTATTTCAAAAAAATATGTATCTATATTTTTATGTGATTATGTGTCATTTTTTAGAGTCATTTTATTTTCAGTAAAAGAAACTGCCTTCAGCATTCTTTTTTTTTCTTTTTTATTATTACATTTTAAGTTCTCAGATACATGTGCAGAATGTGCAGGTTTGTTACACAGATATACATGTACCACCATGATGGTTTGCTGAACCCATCAACCCGTCATCTACATTATGTATTTCTCCTAATACTATTCATCTCCTAGCCCCCCTCAATCTGACAGGTCCCAGTGTGAGATATTCCCCTCCTTGTGTCCATGCATTCTCATTGTTCAACTCCCATTTATGAGTGAGAACATACAATGTTTGGTTTTCTGTTCTTGTGTTAGTTTGCTGAGAATGATGGTTTCCAGCTTCATCCATGTCCCTGCAAAGGACATGAACTCATCCTTGTTTATGGTTGCATAGTATTCCATGGTGTATATGTGCCACCTTTTCTTTATCCAGTCTATCACTGATGGGCACTTGGGTTGGTTCCAAGTCTTTGCCATTGTGAATAGTGCTGCAATAAACATACTTGTGCGTGTGATTTATAATCTTTTGGGTATATGCCCAGTAATGGGATTGCTGGGTCAAATGGTATTTCTGATTCTAGATCCTTGAGGAATTGTTACACTGTCTGCCACAATGGTTGAACTAATTTACACTCTCACTAACAGTGTTAAAGTGTTCCTATTTCTGCACATCCTCTCTAGCGTCTGTTGTTTTCTGACTTTTTTAATGATTGCATTCTAACTGTCGTGAGATGGTATCTCATTGTGGTTTTGATTTGCATTTCTCTAATGATCAGTGATAATAATGAGCATTTTTTCATATGTTTGTTGGATGCATAAATGTCTTCTTTTGAGAAGTGTCTGTTTATATCCTTTGCCCACTTTTTGATGGGGTTGTTTGTTTTTATCCTGTAAATTTAAGTTCTTTGTGTATCTTAGATATTAGCCATTTCTCAGATGGATAGATTGCAAAAATTTTCTCCCATTCCGTAGGTTGCCTGTTCACTCTGATAATAGTTTCTTTTGCTGTGAAGGAGCTCTTTAGTTGAATTAGGTCCCATTTGTCAAATTTGGCTTTTGTTGCCATTGCTTTTGGTGTTTTAGTTGAAGTCTTTGCCCATATCTATGTCCTGAATGGCATTGACTAGGTTTTCTTTTATGGTTTGGGGTGTTACATTTAAGTCTTTAATCCATCTTGAGTTAATTTTTGTATAAAGTGTAAGGAAGGGGTCCAGTTTCAGTTTTCTGCATATGGCTAGCAAGTTTTCCCAACACCATTTATTAAATAGGGAATCCTTTCCTCATTGCTTGTTTTTGTCTGGTTTGTCAAAGATCAGATGGTTGTAGATGTGTGGTGTTACTTCTGAGGCCTCTGTTCTGTTCCATTGGTCTATATATCTGTTTTGAGATGAATACCATGCTGTTTTGGTTACTGTAGCCTTACACAATCGTTTGAATTCAGGTAGTGTAATGTCTCCAGCTTCATTCTTTTTGCTTAGGATTGTCTTGGCAATGCAGGTTCTTTTTTGGTTCTACAAGAAATTTAAAGTATTTTTTTTCTAATTCTGTGAAGAAACTCAGCGGTAGCTTGATGGAGATAACATTGAATCTATAAATTACTTTGGGCAGTATGATCATTTTCATGATATTGATTCTGCCTATCCATGAGCATGGAATGTTTTTCCATTTGTTTGTTTCCTCTCTTATTCCCTTGAGCAGTGATTTGTAGTTCTCCTTGAAGAGCTCCTTCACATCCCTTGTAAGCTGTATTCCTAGGAATTTTATTCTCTTTGTAGCAATTATGGATGAGAGCTCACTCATGATTTGGCTCTCTGTTTGTCTGTTATTGGTGTATAGGAATGCTTGTGAATTTTGCACACTGATTTTGTATCCTGAGACTTTGCTGAAGTTGCTTATCAGCTTAAGGAGATTTGGGGCTGAGATGATGGGGTTTTCTCAACATACAATCATGTCATCTGCAAACAGAGATAATTTGATTTCCTCTTTTCCTATATGAATACCCATTAGTTCTTTCTCTTGCCTGATTGCCCTGGCAAGAACTTCCAATACTATGTTGAATAGGAGTGGTGAGAGAGGGCATCCTTGTCTTGTGCCAGTTTTCAAAGGGAATGCTTCCAGGTTTTGCCCATTCCGTATGATATTAACTGTGGTTTGTCATAAATAGCTTTTATTATTTTGATATATTTTCCACCAATACTTAGTTTATTGAGAGATTTTAGTATGAACGGGGTGTTGAATTTTATTGAACACCTTTTCTGCATCTATTGAGATAATCACTTATTTTTTGTCATTGGTTCTGTTTATGTGATGGATTATGTTTATTGATTTGTGTATGTTGAACCAGCCTTGCATCCCATGGATGAAGCTGACTTGATCATGATGGATAAGCTTCTTGATTTGCTGCTGGATTCGGTTTGCCAGTATTTTATTGAGGATTTTTGCATCCATGTTCATCAGGGATATTGGCCTGAAGTTTTCTTTTTTTTTTTGTCTCTGCCAGGTTTTGATATCACGATGATGCTGGCCTCATAAAATGAGTTAGGGAGGAGTCCCTCTTTTTCTATTCTTTGGAGTAGTTTCAGAAGAATTGGTACCAGCTCCTCTTTGTACATTTGATTCCTCCTAGTTTAGTCTTTGGAGGGTGTATGTGTCCAGGAATTTATCCATTTCTTCTAGATTATCTAGTTTATTTACATAGAGGTGTTTATAGTATTATCTGATGGTAGTTTGTATTTCTGTGGGATCGGTGCTGATATCCCCTTTATCATTTTTTTTTTTCTTTGCGATGGAGTCTTACTCTGTCGCCCAGGCTGGAGTGCAGTGATGCAATCTCAGCTCACTGCAAACTCCGCCTCCTGGGTTCATGCCATTCTCCTGCCTCAGCCTCCTGAGTAGCTGGGACTACAGGTGCCTGCCACCATGCCCGGCTAATTTTTTGTATTTTTAGTAGAGACAAGGATTCACTGTGTTAGCCAGGATTGTCTCGATCTCCTGACCTCATGATCTGCCCACCTCAGCTTCCCAAAGTGCTGGGATTACAGGTATGAGCCACCACACCCGGCCCTTTATCATTTTTTATTGCATCTATTTGATTCTTCTCTCTTTCCTTCTTTATTAGTCTGGCTAGTGGTCTATTTATTTTGTTGATCTTTTCAAAAAACTAGCTCCTGGATTCATTGATTTTTTTTTTTTTTTTGAGATGGGGGTCTCGCTCTGTCCCCAGGCTGGAGTGCAGTGGCACAATTTCAGCTCACTGCAAGCTCCACCTCCTGGGTTCACACCATTCTTCTGCCTCAGCCTCCTGAGTACCTGGGACTACACACGCCCGCCACCACACCCAGGTAGTTTATTTTTTTTTTTAATTTTTAGTAGAGACGGGGTTTCACCATGTTAGCCAGTATGGTCTCGATCTCCTGACCTCGTGATCTGCCTGCCTCAGCCTCCCAAAGTGCTGGGATTACAGGAGTGAGCCACCGCACCCAGCCTCATTCATTTTTTGAAGAGTCTTTTGTGTCTGTATCTACTTCACTTCTGCTCTCATCTTACTTATTTCTTGTCTTCTGCTAGCATTTGAATTTGTTTCCTCTTGCTTCTCTAGTTCTTTTAATTATGATTTTAGGGTGCCAATTTTAGACCTTTCCTGCTTTCTCTTGTGAGCATTTAGTGTTATAAATTTCCCTCTAAGCACTGCTTTGTCTGTGTCCCAGGGATTCTGGTACATTGTTTCATTGTTCTCATTGGTTTCAAAGAACTTACTTATTTCTGCCTTCATTTCATTATTCACCCAGTAGTCATTCTGGAGCAAGTTTTTCAGTTTCCATGTAGTTGTGCGGTTTTGAGTGAGTTTCTTAATCCAGAGTTTTAATTTGATTGCACTGTGGTCTGAGAGACTGTTTGTTATGATTTCCATTCTTTTCCATTTGCTGACGAGTGTTTTACTTCCAATTATGTGGTCAATTTCAGAATAAGTGGGGTGCTTTTCAGCATTCTTTATAGGGCATATGCAGTGTCAGTATGCTTTTTCAAAATTTGGTCATTTTGAAAGTTTTCCCTCTTTTTATTTGGCATGACAGGTTTGCTGATGCTATTATTTTAAATTAAAGTAAATGTAAAACAGGAAAATCCAAAAGCGTATAAAAATTAAACACATGAGCTGGGTGCAGTGGCTCATCTCTGTAATCCCAGCACTTTGGGAGGCTGAGGCAGGTGGATTACCTGACATCAAGAGTTTGAGACCAGCCTGACCAACATGGTGAAACCTCATCTCTACTAAAAATACAAAAAAATTAGCCAGGCATGGTGATGGATACCTGTAATCCCAACTATTCAGGAGGCTGAGGCAGGAGAATCACTTGAACCCAGAAGGTGGAGGTTGTGTTGAATCGAGATCATGCCACTGCATTCCTGCCTGGATGACAGAGACTCCATCTCAAAGAAAAAAAAAAAAAAAAAAAGCAAGATCCTTTCTCTCTCTCTCTAAAAAAAATAAATAAATAAAATAAAAATAAAACACTCTTTAACATATTCTTGCTCAAGAGTCAAAAAATTTAATTTTGTTAAGATGTCAGTACAACCTACAGTGGTAAACAAATTCAACATAATGCCTACAAAAATCCTAATAGCACAGGATTTTTAAACAGAAATATTCTTCAACATGTTAAAATTTGATTATGAACTATAACTAGCCAAACACCCATGAAAAAGAGGAGGCAATATACTTTCTCATTTTAAAGCATACTAAAAGCTATAACAAAAACAATGTGGTACTGACACAAAGACAGATAAACAGATGATAAATCAGAATAGAGAGCCCAGAAATGAACCCTTCTGTCAATAAATGATCTTCCACAAATCTGCCTTGAGCACACAATAGAGAAAAGATAATATCTTCAAAAATTAATGCGGAAAACTGAATATCTATACTGATAAAGCTGGATTCTTTCCTTGAACCATAGGCAAAAAAAATTTAAATAAAATACTTAGATATAAAAAATAGCTAAAAAATATCCTTAAAAAACGTGGAGAAAAGACATGACATAGGTTTTGGAATCATTTTCTTAGATGACATTAAACGTATGAGCAACAATGAAAAGAACAGAAAAATTTAACTGAAATATACTCCAAAATTTTTGCACATCAAAAAAAAAATTCAAGAGAGTGACAATACCTCCTAGGAAATCAATGAAAATATTTGTAAATCACATATGATAGAAGTTAATATTCAGAATATATAAGCAACTCTTAAAACTGAAAAATAATGTTGAATAACAGGATTTAGAAATTGAAAACTAATTAAACTAAATTTTTATCAAAAGTATAAATGGGAAGGGCATTTGAAAGGAAACACAAAATTGATAATTTGTAGAGGAATTCATAAATATCACAATGAAATACAAAATAACTTCACACCCATTAGAACAGCCACTATCAATTTTTTAAGAAAACCAAATCTGTTGATGATGTTATGAAAATGAAATCAATGTTGATTGTTGGTGGAAAACAAAGACACAGCCATTATTTTAAAATGTTATAAATGTTCCTCAGATAATTAAAAATAAAATTATAACCAATTACAGCAATCTTATTTATAAATTGATTTCCAAGGTATGCAACACAGAACCTGGAAGAGATATGCAAATGTTTATGCTTATTGTACCAGATTTCACAAAAGCCAAAAGGCTGAAGCAACCTAGATGTTCCTTGATTTATAAATACATCAAAAATTTAACATATACATATATGGAATATTATTCAGCCTTAAAAGAGAAAATTTTGTCACATTTTAAGATAAACTTTGAAAATATTATGTCATGTGAAATAAGCCAGTAACAAAATGATGAATACTACATGATTCCATTTACTAGATAAGTTAAATAGTCAAACTCATAAAAACAGAAAGCTGAAAGGTGTTTGCCAAGGGCCGGAGAGATGGTAAAATGGGCAGTTGTTACTTAGTGGGTATTGAGTTTTAGTTTTATAAGATGTAAAACCTCTAGAAACCTTTTTTGTAACCAGGTGAATATACTTTAACATGCCTGAAATCCACAGCTTTTTTTTGACAGAGGGTCTCACTTTGTCACCCAAGCTGGCGTGTGATGGCAAAATTATGGCTCACTTCAGCCTCAAACTGCCAGGATAAAGTCCCTTAATCTCCCAGTTTGCTGGAACCACAGGTGCACACCACCATGGCTTGTTATTTAAAAAATTTTTTTGGATACAGCAGGACTTTATGTTTCCCAGGCTAGTCTCAAATATTTAGGCTCAGGTGATCCTTCAGTTTTGATCTGTCAAATTTCTGGGATTACAGAGGTGAGCCACTACCATGCCTGGCCATAAAATGTACACTTAAATAGATTTTAGAGAATCAATTTTATGTTATCTGTTTTTACAAAAATTATTTTAGATGAAAAACTAAATGAAGAATTATAAATCTTCTCTAAAATTACCTTCAAATCACAAAAGGGTTTCTCTCACACAAAGGAAATATATATTCATTAATAAACACAGGGCAAAAATAAGATTATTTCCACAACTACTCACTTAGACAAGATAAAACAACCACTGAAAATCAGCTAAGAAAGAATACATACAAGATAAGCCATAACCATAATTGATGTCATATTTATAGATAAAAACACACAAATATATAATCTGATAGTGATAGACATATGGCTAATTTATTTCTTAATTAAACCCCACATTGACTTAAAGTGTACAAACAGAATTGCAAATTGTCTACAATTATAATGCATAAGTAAAACAAAAAAACCTAATACATTGATATTAAGAAATTGACACTAAAAAGCACACATATAGAACTGCAAATAATAATAAGAGAGAAGTTTACTCATAGGATCTGGTATGCAATATTGATGTACCATTACAAAAATTTGTCTAGATATCTGCAATATTTGACTGGATCTTTGTTCTCATCGAAGGCAGGTATTTTGAGTCATCGGCATGCACCGCATGGCAGTAAAATTTAAGAGAAATTGCAGTATAATCATAAATAGAAGATTCCAATGATAAGCTTTTAATAAATAAGCATTAAATAAAACTGAGGTAAATTTCATCATTATATATGCTGTTCTTACACAATATATGCTACATATATTCTTAAAGAATATATGCTATTCTTACACAAAATGAAACTGCTGCAATTTAACTTTAGAAAGAAAGAATAGTCTTACCTTGCTAAATTAAAAAAAAATGTCTCGCAGAATATAATTAAAGCATCTGATATACAAAACAAGTATCTGGGAAGATCTTCTTTTATTATTTAAATATAGGCTGAAGAAAGTGAATGGAAATCATACAATTACTCTCTGCCTGCAGCAAACTTAAATTTATAACTAAATATTTTAGTAAATATGGAATGCCTACTAATTTACTTCAGGCATAACATGTAAATTCTAACATATTATCCTAAATGTCTGAAACTAAAATAACAGAGAAATTTGAAATAGAAAATAGAAAGTAAAAATGCATAGTGTGAATGACATAAGTACAATTTTTTAAAAAAAGGTTACATATTTTCTTATCCCTTGACAGCAAGAAAACTGTGAGCCAGCCCTGACAAAAATGTGTTTATGAGAGATCCAGGCATCCTGGCTCATATCTGTAATGATAGCTACATAATACACTCAGGTTGAAGAATTTCTTCAGGCCAGGATTTCAAGACGAGCCTGTGTTATGTAGAAAGACTTCATCTCTAAAACAAGTACCTTCAAAAGAGCTTTGAGATCCAGGAATGGAGTTGTGAAACTGCTAAAGCCCAAGACTGAGGAACTTTCTTTTCAGGAGACAGGCTTCCGTTAAGGTGGCAAACTACAGGACCTCTGTTCTTGGCTTCAGACCAAAAAATAGCCAACCCAAATTGCTCCCACCAAGAATTCTGAACTTACCCTATAACCATTCCAAACTCCTCCCAGCCACAGCCTAGGAGAGCTCCTGCTGTACAAGAGGGCTGGAGGAAGACATCCATTGTAGCCATACAGTTTAATGTTTTACTTCTAGCTCCAAGCCACAGTTTATGGCCAATTCTGCCTAGGTAGAATCCCACACAGTGACCTGGGAAGTCCCTCTCTAGTACTCGGTAAAAGGCATCCTCATCCACATCCTGATGTAAGCCCCACCATATACAGACCTGACTGCAACAACTTCCCCTAGTGTCTGCTCTACAGATGAAAGTCCTGAAGGATATTCAGTCTGTCCAATAATAAAATGGGAATTACAACTACCCAAGCCTTCTGTAACAAGCCAACTTAAGGTAAATCCTATGCAGAGGCAGCAGCTTTTTGACCAACCTACCACCTCTCTCTATTAAAAATAAAAAGGGCATCCTATAAATATGGGGGCCCAACAAAAGAAGATCTTTACCTCTTGTAATCAGTTTGTATAAACTTGAAGAGGTTTTCACTCCATGAAATTTACAAAAACCAATGCAATGAAAAATTATATTTTCTCCATTGTCAATGCTTCTATTTTAACATAACCCTGGAAGTATGTGGCAGAAAAATTAGGCAAAAAAAATTGTTTAAAGCCATTGAAATTGAAGACAAATAAGTACAAAGTTGCTGTTTGCAAATCATATAATCTTATATATTAAAAAAACATAAACAGTACATTTAAGGCCAGGCGCGGTGGCTCACACCTGTAATCCTAGCACTTTGGGAGGCCGAGGCAGGCAGATCACTTAAGGTCAGGAGTTCGAAACTAGCCTGGCCAATTTTGTGAAACCTTGTTTCTACTAAAAACACAAAAATTAGCCGTGCGTGGTGGTGGGTGCTTGCAGTCCCAGCTACTCGGGAGTCTGAGGCAGGAGGATCACTTGAACTGGGGAGGCGGAGGCTGCAGTGAGCCAAGATCACACCACTGCACTCCAGCTTGGGTGACAGAGCGAGACTCCATCTCAAAGAAAAAAATATTTTTTTTAGCCTAAAATGTTAGTTCTGTGCTTCAGAAATATAAATTTTCTTGTTTCACCTAAGTTGTCCATTAAGAAATGCAATGAGAGGGACAACAACACAAAAATATTGGTGGACTTTTATACTTTACTTACAGCATTAGATATGTCATCAAGACAGAATGTCAAAAAAAAAACCAAACAAAAACAATGGACTTAAACTATACCTTAGAACAAATGGACTTAACAGATATTTACAGAATATCCTACCCAACAACTGCAGAATATACATTCTTTTCATCAGCACATAAAACATTCTGCAAGATAGCCCACATGATAGGCCACAAGACAAGTCTGAATTATTTTATTTTATTTTTTTATGACACAGTCTTGCTCTTTCACCAAGGCTGGAGTGCAATGGCGCAGTCTCGGCTCACAGAAACCTCTGCCTCCCAGGTTCAAGGGATTCTCCTACCTCAGCCTTCTGAGTAGCTGGGATTACAGGCATGTGCCACCATGCCTGCCTAATTTTTGTATTTTTAGTAGAGACAGGGTTTCACCATGTTGGCCAGGCTAGTTTTGAACTTTAGACCTCAGGTTATCCACCTGCCTTGGCCTCCCAAAGTGCTAGGATTAAAACATGAGCCACCGTGCTCAGCCCCTGAATAAATGTAAGAATATCAAAATTATATCAAGGACTGTCTTGGGCCACAGTGGAATAAAATTAGAAATCAGTTCCAATACAAACACTCCAAACCATACAAACACATGAAAATTAAATAAACTGCTCCTGAATGATTATTGGTTCCACAATGAAATCAAGATGGAAATTACATGATTCTTTAAACCAAATAATAGTGACACAACATAATAAAACCTCTGGGATACAGCAAAAGTGGTGCTAAGAGGAAAGTTCATAGCATTAAATACATGCATCAAAAAGTTCAAAAAAGCACAATAAACAATCTAAGATTACACCTCAAGGAACAAGAGAAACAAGAACAAACCAAACCCAAACCCAGCAGAAAAATAAAGAAAGAAAGAAATAACAAAGATCAGAGCAGAACTAAATAAAACTGAAATTAAAAAAATACAAAAGATAAAACAAGCTAGTTATTTGAAAAGACAAACCAAATTGATAGAATATTAGTGAGATTAACCCAGAAAAGCAGAAAGAAGATCCAAATATGCTCAATTAGAAACAAAAGATCATTCAAAGCTACTATGAATACCTTTACATGCTCAAACTAGAAAACCTAGAGGAGTTCGATAAATTCCTGGAAATATACAAACCTCTTAGATTAAACTCGGAAGAAATAAAAGCTCTGAACAGACCAATAACAAGTACCAAGATTAAACTAGTAATAAAAAATTGCCAGCTGGGTGCAGTGGCTCATGCCTGTAATCCTAGCCCTTTGGTAGGATGAGGTGGGTGGATCACTTGAGGTCAGGGGTTTGAGACCAGTCTGATCAACATGGCAAAACTCCATCTCTACTAAAAATACAAAAATTATCCATGCATGGTGGTTTGTGACTGTAATTACAGCCACTCGGGAGGTTGAGGAAGAAGAATCACTTAAACCTAGGAGGCAGAGGTTGCAGTGAGTCAAGATTGCACCACTGCACTCCAGCCTGGGTGACAGAGCAAGACTCAAGAAAAAAAAAAAAAAAACTGCCAACAAAAAAAGTCCAGGACAAGACGGATTCATAGCTCAATTCTATCCAACATTCAAAGAATTGGTACCAGTCCTACTGCAACTATTCCAAAAGACAGAGAAAAAGGGAATCCTTCCTAAATCATTCTATGAAGCCAATATCACTCTAATACCAAGATCAGGAAAAGACATAATAAAAGAAAACTACACACCAATGTTCCTCATGAGCATAAATGCAAAAATCTTCGATAAAATACTAGCTAACCAAACACAGCAGTATATTAATAAGATAGTACACCATAATCGAGAACATCTTATGCCAGGGATGCAGAGATGATTTAACATAGGTAAGTCAATACATGTTTTACACCAAATAAACAGAATTAAAACCAAAAATTATATGATTGTCTCAATATATGCAGAAAAATCATTTGGCAAAATCCAGCATCCCTTTATGATTAAAATCCTTAGCAAAATCGGGATAGAGGGAACATATTGTAAGGTCATAAAAGCCATCTATGACAGGCCAGGTGTGGTGGCTCAAGCCTGTAATCCCAGCATTTTGGGAGGCCAAGGTGGGCAGATCACCTGAGGTCAGGAGTTTGAGATCAGCCTGGCCAACATGGTGAAACCTCGTCTGTTCAAAAATACAAAAATTAGCCAGGCATGATGGCGGGTGCCTAGTGGTCCCAGCTACTGGGCAGGCTGAGGCGGGAGAATCACTTGAGTCCAGGAGGCAAAGATTGCAGTGAGTGGAGATCCTGACATTGCACTCAAGCCTGGGTGACAGAGTGAGACTCTATGCGTGTAAAAAAAAAAAAAAAAAAAAAAAAAAGCTATTTATTATAAACAGCCAACATTACACTGAACAGGAAAAAGTTGAAAGGATTTTTTCTGAGAACTGGAACAAGACAATAATGCCCATTCTCACCACTTCTATTCAACACAGTAATGGATGTCTTAGCCAGAACAATCAGATTAAAGCAATAAAATAAACAGCATTGGCTTTGTGCGGTGGCTCATGTCTGTAATCCCAGCACTTTGGGAGGCCCAGGCGGGAGGATCATGAGGTCAGGAGTTCAAGACCAACCTGGCCAACATGGTAAAACCCCGTCTCTACTAAGAATACAAAAATTACCTGGGCATGGTGGTGAGTGGCTGTAATCCCAGCTACTAGGGAGGCTGAGACAGGAGAATCACTTGAACCCGGGAGGCAGAGGTTGCAGTGAGCCCAGATCACGCCACTGCACTCCAGGCTGGGAGACAGAGTAAGACCTTGTCTCAAAAAGAAAACAAAAAATCTTTTCAATCTAATACATAAATTCAGTAAAATTTCAGGATACAAAATGAATGTGCACAAATTGGTGGCACTGGTGTACACTAACAGTGACCAAATTAAGAATTAAATTAGGAACTCATCATTATAAAATAGCCGCAAAAAAAATAATTAGTAATATGGCTAACCAAGGTGGTGAAAGATCTTTACAAGAAAAACTACAAAACGTTGCTGAAAGAAATCATAGACAACAAAAACAAATTGAAACATATTTCATGCTTATGGATGGGTAGCAATCCTATTGTGACAATGATCAACCTACCAAAAGCAATCTACAAATTCAATGTATTTTCCATCAAAATAACATTATCATTCTTCACAGAACTAAAAAAAAAAAAATCTTAAAATTTATATAAATTGAAAAGAGAGCCTCCATAGTCAAAGCAAGTCTAAGAAAAACAAAACAAAACAAAACCAAAAACACACACAAAAATCTGAAGGCATCACATTATCTGACTTCAATCTATACTATAAGGCTATAGTTACCGAAACAGCATTGTATGGGTATAAAAATAGACATGTAGACCAATGAAACACAATAGCGAAATCAGAAATAAACCCAAATACTTACAGCCAACTGATCTTTGACAAAGTAAACAAAGATATAAAGTGAGGAAAGAGCAGCCTATTCAATAAATGGTGCTGAGATAATTGAGAAATCACATATTGAAGAATAAAACTAGATCTTCAGCTGGGTGCAGTGGCTCATACCTGTAATCCTAGCACTTTGGGAGGTTGAGGTGGGTGGATCACGAGGTCAGGAATTCAAGGCCAGCCTGGCCAAGATGGTGAAACCCCGTCTCTACTACAATTACAAAAAAAAAAAAAAAAAAAAATTAGCCGAGTATGGTGGCGGGTGCCTGTAATCCTAGCTACTCAGGAGGCTGAGGCAGAGAATTGCTTGAACCCAGGACCCAGAGGTTGCAGTGAGCTGAGATCGTGCCACTGCATTCCAGCCTGGGAACAGAGGGAGACTCCATTTCAAAAAAGTAAAAAAATAAAAAAAAGGGATCTTCATCTCTCACCTTATACAAAAATCAACTCAAGATGGATGAAATACTTTAATCTAAGACCTAAAACAACCCGAATTCTAAAGCATTGAAAAAACTTCTAGGGATTGAGTTAAGCAAAGAGTGCACGACCAAGAACCCCAAAGCAAATGCAACAAAAATGAAGACAGATGGGACTTAAAAAATTCTCAAAGGAAGATACACAAATGGCCAACAAACATAGAAAAAAAATACTGAACATCACTAACGATTAATGATCAGGGAAATGCAAATCAAAACCACAATGTGATACCACCTTACTCTTGCAAGAATGACCGTGATTGGCCGGGCATGGTGGCTCATGCCTGTAATCCCATCACACTGGGAGACCGAGACAGGTGAATCACCTGAGGTCAGGAGTTCCAGACCAGCCTGGCCAACATGGCAAAACTCTACTAAAAATACAAAAATTAGCAGGATGCGATGGCGTGTGTCTGTAATCCCTCCTACTAGGGAGGCTGAGGCTGGAGAATCGCTTGAACCCGGGAGGCGGAGTTGCAGTGAGCCGAGATCGCACCAGTGCACTCCAGTCTGGGTGATAGAGCGAGATTCCATCTCAAAAACAAACAAAGAAACAAACAGAAAAGACCATAATTAAAACATCAAAAAATAGGCCAGGCACGGTGGCTCATGCCTGAAATCACAGCAAACTCCGTCTCAAAAAAAAAAAAAAAAAAAAAAAAAAGAAAAGAAAGAAAAGAAAAAAAGAAATAGGGGATAAAAAAACCAAATATTGTATGTCTTCACTTATAAGTGGGAGCTAAGCTATGAAGATGCAAAAGCATAAAAATTATATAATGGGGCCGAGTGCGGTGGCTCACGCCTGTAATCCCAACACTTTGGGAGGCAGAGGCAGGCGATCACCTGAGGTCCAGAGTTCAAGACCAGCCTGACCAACATAGAGAAACCCTGTCTACACTAAAAATGCAAAATTAGCCAGGGATGTTCGGGCATGCCTATAATCCTAGCTACTTGGGAAGGCTGAGGCAGGAGAATCACTAGAACCTGGGAGGTGGAGGTTGTGGTGAGCTGAGATCATGCCACTGTACTTCAGCCTAGGCAACAAGAACGAAACTCTGTCTCAAAAAATAAATAAATAAATAGAAGAATTATATTATAGACTCTGGGCACTCAGCGGGAAGGGTGGGAGAGGGGGTGAGGAATGAAAGACTACACGTTGGGTACAGCGCACACTGCTTGGGAGATTGGTGCACCTGTATCTCAGCAATAACCACAAAAGAACTTATCCATGTAACCAAATACTACGTATACCCCAAAACTATTGAAATATAATAATTTAAGACAAAATAAAAACCCCCAAACTGCCTTAAGTTTATATACTTTGGCATTTTTTTTTTAAGAAAGAGTCTCACTCTGTCACCCAGAATGGAGTGCAGTGGCTTGATCAGGGCTCACTGCAGCCACAACCTCCTGGGCTCAGGCAGTCCTCCTACTTCAGCCCCTGAATAGCTGGTACTACAAGTTCAGGTCACCATACTAAATTAGCTGGGTGTGGTGGCGGGCGCCTGTAATCCCGGCTACTCAGGAGGCTGAGGCAGGAGAATCGCTTGAACCCAGGAGGCAGAGGTTGCAGTGAGCTGAGATCATGCCATTGCACTCTAGCCTGGCGGACAGAGCAAGACTCTGTCTCAAAATAATAATAATAATAATAATAATAATAATAATAATAATAATAATAATTTAAGGTTGTTTCAAGTTAAAAAAGTCTATTGAAATAAAATAGAAAAAGTTAAAAAAGATGAGATTATAAAATATATATGAAAATCTAGAGTGTTCAAAAGTGACAAATTTGATGGATTTATTTGTAAGGTTTCACTAAAATTAAGTTTAGTTTTTTTGTTGTTTTGTTTTTTTGAGATGGCGTTTCACTCTTGTTGCCCCGGCTGGAGTGCAATGGCCCAATCTGGGCTCACTGCAACCTCCACCTCCTGGGTTCAAATGATTCTCCTGCCTCAGCCTCCTGAGTAGCTGGGATTACAGGCGCCCACCACCACGCCCGACTAATTTTTGTATTTTTAGTAGAGAAGGGGTTTCACCCTATCGACCAGGCTGGTCTTGAACTTCTGACCTCCAGTGATCCGCCTTCTTTGGCCTCCCAAACTGTTGGGATTAAAGGCGTAAGCCATCGCGCCCGGCCTTTAGTATTGATAATACACTATGACTAAAGTAAAAATTAATTTACTCTTGAACCAAAGTTTTATATATTATTAGCATGGCAGTAAAATATATTCGTTCACATTTCGAATACATTTAAAAAGAGAGACAGTAAAGAAGAGATAGAATATTCCCATGCTCTGGGGTGGGCCTGGCTCAGCTCAGGGAGGAAGTCCCGCCTTAAAAGGATGCAGCCTATGCTGGCTCTCTTTCTTCATTCAGCCCAGCATCTGATCACATCTTCTGTCACTCAGGGCCTGAAAGGGCGGGGCCTTAAACATTATCCAATCAGGGATGCTGGGCTGGGACCGTCCAATCAGGCATGCAGCTGGAGATGACAGGTCGGCTTCCGGGATGTGGTAGGTCCTTTGTCTCTGGCTGCAGCGGGAGGTCAAGGTCTCTTCCTTACTGCCCTGTGTCCTCTGCTCCTAGAGGCCCAGCCTCTGTGGCCCTGTGACCTGCAGGTATTGGGAGATCCACAACTAAGTCGCCAGGACCCCCTGGAAGCCTGGAAATGGTGAGTGTGCCGGGTCCGACATCCGGAGAGAGTGGCCCGGGCTGCTTGGATCTGGTGGGAAGTGGCTGTGGCGGGACTCAGGCCTCCCCGCAGTCAGCTCCACATCTGTGCCCCGAGTTCTCCTTGCCTAGCTCGACCTCAGTCCCCTTCAGCCATAAGATGGAGGCTGCGCTGACAGTCGGGCCCCCGGGCGTCCTGTCTCTTCCCTGCGCTGTGATTGTGCCCTGGCCTGGAGCCCTCTTGGGGCAGCTCTGCACCCTCAGAGCGGAGTCTCTCCCAGATGTGCAGGGACCATGAGAGGGTCCTCAGAGGAGAATCCTGACTCCGGGTGTGGGTTCATGAATGGGAAGAGCTTTGGTCCGTGAGGTTCCCAGTTCCTGTTTTCTGCTATTAAAAATTTGTGAAAGTCACCGCAAAAGTATTAAAGAATTTAATCAAAGAGTGATTCCAAAATTGTAGAGCACCCAGCTAGGGGTTGTAGTTAATGGTCTATTGAAGGGGTTTGACGGAAAGAGTTTTATAAGGTGCATAACGAAGAAAACCACATTCAATAATTGGTTAGGTACAGTTACGTAGTTTCTTGTTTTGTTTTGTTTATTTATTTTTTTTTGAGACGGAGTCTTCCTCTGTCGCCCAGGTTGGAGTGCAGTGGCACGATCTTGGCTCACTGCAAGCTCCGCCTCCCGGGTTCACGCCATTCCCCTGCTTCAGCCTTCCTAGTAGCTTGGACTACAGCAGCCAGCCACCACGCTCGGTTACTTTTTTGTATTTTTAGTAGAGACAGGGTTTCACCATGTTAGCCAGGATGTTCTCGATCTCCTGACCTCGTGATCCTCCTGCCTCGGCCTCCCAAAGTTCTGGGATTATAGGCGTAAGCCACCGCGCCCGGCCTTGTAGTTTCTTAATTTGTAACATCAAGATGGAAATTCTTGGTTATGTAATCAGAGGTTAATTGGCAGTTTATACTGTGTTAAGCCTGAAATGTTTTTCCCCCAATGTAGTAATTTACAAAAAATGCGTTTGAATTAGATTTTTTTTTTTGAGACCAAGTTTCACTCTGTCACCCAGGCTGGAGTGCAGTGGCGCCATCTGGGCTCACTGCAATCTCTGCCTCCCAGGTTCAAATGATTCTCCTGCCTCAGCCTCCCAAGTAGCTGGGATTACAGGCATGCACCACCATGCCTGCTAACTTGGCATTTTTAACAGGGATGGGGTTACACCATGTTGGTCAGGCTGGTCTCGAACTCCTGATTTCAAGGGATTCACCTGCTTCGGCCTTCCAAAGTCCTGGGATTACAGGTGTAAGCCGCCGCGCCTGGCCGAATTAGATTTTTTAAAAGTAGAAATTAGGAACTAGAGCCTCCTCAGTCTAACTGCCAGCCACTTAATTATTTTCACACCCCACAAGGAACTGCTGTTTCCTTGCATTTTTCACATGTGTCCCAAGCAGGGCCTCAAGTCTATCCGCCACTCCCTATTTCTCCAGCCTGACTCTGGCTTGCAGTAAAATACTTAATTTCCAGTTCCTTCTGACATTCCCAAATGCCAATTTTCCCTCCTTTATTCACATGATCAACTATATGTCCTTTAATGTACATTTTGATACCTATTTTAATCATTTTTTGACAAAGCATTTGATGGCACATTTAAAAAGATTTGTTTTCTGTTTGTAAGTATTTTTTCTTCTGTTTTCCCTAAACACAGATATCAGAATGCTTTTGGGTCAAGGTTTCCCTTTGGAAACTTTATAGGGAGATGTGTCCTCAGCCAACCATCAGTTTTTTCTTGGACCTGAGATTCAGTACTGTCTGGGGAAAAACCAAGATACCCGTCATGGCTATGTCTGTGAGAGTGTCTAGTGAATATCAGCTCCTGGGGTCATTTTCTCCCCTAAGACAACCTGAGGTACACAGTGTAGCCTCTCTTCTCCCATAACACAACGTGAGATATGAAGCTTAGCCTCTTAAGAGAGCAGGCGAATGCCCTGGGGCTGAGAGGCATCTTCTGGTGTGCTGTTTTTTTGGAAAGCTAACCCCTTGAGATATTAGTATTGTCTTTACCCAATCCAGCTTCCATTTCCTGGAGACATATTGTTGTTCAGACAATCAGATGCTGGTGTTGAAGGGGAAACTAAAATAATTTTTGCCCCTGGATTCTCTTAGGGGACAGAAAAATAGTGAAATAAAAATGGTAAAAAGTTTGTGAAAAAAAATAGCACAGACAAAGAAAAAAAAACTGACCCCAGTGAGATGGTGCAAGAACTTGTAAAGTAAAATGTACCTGGGGCACTCACTGGGGCATAGTTCAGAGTCTCCTGAGAGAATGGTTATTGAGCACTTAAGTGAACAGGGTGGGGTGGGAGAATCTCTCAAGTGATTGGATGGCCTGACTTGACACATGAGTCAGACATATCTGTACCTTGAAATGATTAAATGCATTGTTCACTTATTTTGACCACAGTTTTTTTTTTTTTTTTTGAGATAGAGTCTCATTCTGTCACCCAGGCTGGAGTGCAGGGGCACGATCTCTGCTCACTGCAACCTCCGCCTCCTGGGTTCAAGCAATTCTTCTGCCTCAGCCTCCCAAGTAGCTGGGACTACAGGTGCACACCACCATGCCTGGCTAATTTTTGTATTTGTGGTATAGACAGAATTTCACCATATTGGCCAGGCTGTTCTCAAACTCCTGACCTCCTGATCTGCCCACCTCAGCCTCACAAAGTGGTGGGACTACAGGTGTGAGCCACCACGCCTGGCCTTTTTTTTTTTTTTCTTTTTTTTTAAGACTGTTTTCCTCTGTCACCCAGGCTGGAGTGCAGTGGTGCAATTTTGGCTCACTGAAACCTCTGCATCATGACTTCAAGTGATTCTTATGCCTGAGCCTCCAGAGTAGCTGGGACTACAGGTGCCTGCCACCACACCTGGCTACTTTTTGTATTTTTAGTAGAGATGGGGGTTTGCAATGTTGACCAGGCTGTTTGAGCTCAAAATTCTGACCTCAAGTAATCTGCCTGCTTTGGCATCCCAAAGTGCTGGGATTGCAGGTGTGAGCCACTGTGCCCAGCTGACCTCAGTTTTTTAACTGTAAATTGCATTTTATTAGTAGGGCTTGAAAGATAAGAAAATATTTACAAAGGGCATAAAAAAGGTGAGTTTCAAAAAATAATATCTAATTATATATTTTATTTGTTGAAAATTCTCATTCAGCTTTTTCTTTCTCAGAGTGAATTTAGGAGTTTTTTCAGGTGTTTTTTTTTTTTTTTTTTGGAGACAGTCTTGCTCTGTCACCCAGGCGGGAGTGCAGTGGCTGTATCTCACTGCAAGCTCCGCCTCCCAGGTTCACACCCTTCTCCTGCCTTAGCCTCCCAAGTAGTGGGAGTCCGCCACCATGCCCAGCAAATTTTTTTGTATTTTTAATAGAGATGGGGTTTCACCATGTTAGCCAGGATGGTCTCAATCTCCTGACCTCATGATCCACCTGCCTCAGCCTCCTAATGTGCTGGGATTACAGGCATGAGCCACCGTGCCCATCCCTCAGGTGTGTTTTTTGTGGCTGAGTGATTTCAAACAGAATTCCATCTAGCTTTTAGAATGTTAGCTACTGAGGAAAAAAATAAAAATTTTTCTTCCATTTTGGCTATAGAGAATTAATATATTTCCACAAGAAAATGTAGTAGGTAATTGGTGAGTTACATAGATATGTGAAAACATCAGTTTCTTTATTTGCAGGGTAAATTTGCAAAAGTAAATATCTTTGTTCTATATCCTGTTATTTCAATTTTTGAGTTTAATGGTAAATTTTATGTCATGAAAGTTGGTACCTCCTAGAAGTGTCCATATAACTGTTTACCACATGATTTTTAATACAAAAAATAAAATAATGTTTTATTGTCCAAAAGAAATAAATACATTTGCTTCTCTTACTGAGGTACAAAAGGTAAGCACCTTAAAATTTTCTTATATGAACACTGTTTGTGCATCATTTTGCTGGATTTTTCAAACACTTAGTTTCGAAAACTAAGTGAATGACTCTGACATGGTAATTAAAGCTTGAGCCCAGTGAGTGCAAGCTAAGGTTAATTTTGAGCCAGCAAAAGGAGGTTATTAAAGGCCCAGTTAGTTCCTTCTGGAAAGCCTTTCCTGCAGATGTCCCAGCCTGCTTACCCCAGCCATGAAGAAGCCTCTATAGTGAGAGAAGCTACAGAGCCCTGGAAAGCTGTGGCCCCACAGGCAAATGCAGTTAAGGTTAAGATAGAAGGGGTTTCGGGGTGTCTTACTGAAACCTAAACCTAACCCTAAACTGAACCCTAACCCTAAATTGTTAAACAGTAAATTGTTACTGTTTTGAGGCAGTTTCAAGAGGTTTTAAAATAAACCAGTTAGATGTACATAAAAAAAAAATTGAATTCCAAAGGAGTATTGCAACAGGAGGAAGTAAAAACTATAAGATCTTTAAGGATTGCAAAGATTAGGTAGAAAAGGGCTTTTTCTCCTAAGGAAAAGCAAACAAGATTAGAAAGAAGGTGAGGGGAATGTTCCAATGAAGTGTGAAATAATCAGATTTTAGATCAGAGAATGTTTTACCCTGAAGTCAGTGTGTTCTTAGGAGTGTTCTTCAGACACTGAATCTGCAGTAGTATAAAATGAGGTGGTATGGTGGCTCAGACTGAGAGTAGCTCAGAGTTCAGGATCCTGTGGGAAGAAAATAAACTGAAGTGAAGTTTGATTAAAAGGTGTTTTATGTTGACCACTGAAGACAAATTCAGCTGTTTTTTTTAATGAGAAGAAGAAAATATGCAGTGTTTTCCTGGCTGTGTAGTAGGTAAGAAAACAGAGCACCATCTAAGTCACAATGTAAAGGGTGTTTCTTTTCATAGGTGTTCCTGGAGAACACAGAGGATAGAGAATTTTATTAATCCTGGCTATTTATTGTCTATATACTTCATTTTTCTCACCTCTTTTCTTGGTTCTATACTTTTCTTCCATTTGACTTTTTGGGGGTTGTATATTTTATTTGAAGCCAGTAAGTATAACTAGTGTTCTGCTGAGTTCTGTGAGTAGTTCTATCAGATTATTGAATTTCAAAAGGGTTATGGGAGTCCCCAATTTTTAAACAGTAGGTCAGAAGCATAGATGGAGCCCATGGAGTTTGTGACTGGCATCTGCAGTGAGGACAATGTTGTGGGACTGAGCCCTGAATCAGGGTCTGTGCTGACTCTGGATGGTGTCAGCATTCAAGTGTTAGACAATGAATTGGTGTTGGAGAATTGTTGGTGTTCATCAAACTCTGCAGATTTGGTGCCAGAAGAAAGATATCTCAGACTCCTGGCCTGGAATGAAACTCTGGGTGTCTGGGAGTGGGAAGCTCTTCTCTCCTCTACACAGGCTGTCACACTGCCCCTTGTTCTTTGATTTCAGATCTCCTCCCAGGGTGACAGAGGACTGAAAACTTAAAGGAGATCTGATGACAAACCCCCTTTTGCCACAGCTGCCAGCAGAGGATTTCTAACCACTCACAAACACCCACTTGACATTGATGTGTCCACACCCCTCTCCGGACAAGGCACCATCCTCAGGAATTTTACCACAGCATTTTTGATCCTAGTGGTTTTTTGGACACTACAAAAGTGTCTACAAGTCTCCTGGCATGTCTCTATTTTCAGACACTGAATCTGCAGTAGCAACCTGTTTTCTCCACCAGCCTAGGGTTCATAATCTTATCTGCCTGCATGGACCCAGAAATAAATCAGAGTACAGCCCCACCTGGGCCACTATCTATAGCACAAACCAGTCCTTCCATCTGCATTGCACTCTCTCCAACCCAGGGACTTTGTTTTCTTTTAACTTTTATTTTTGGTTGGTTCGGGGGTACATGTGCAGGTTTGTTATACAGCTAAAATTATGTCATGGGAGTTTGGTGTGGAGATTATTTTGTCACTGCAGTACTAGTCATAGCATGAAAAAGGTACTTTTTCTGACCCTTTTAGTGCTCCCACCCTCCACCCTCAACTAGGCCTCAGTGTCTTTTTTCCCCTCTGTGTTCATGTGTTCTTATTTAGCTCTTACTTATAAACAATAACATGCATCTGGTTTTCTGTTTCTGCATCAGTTTTCTAAGAATAATGATCTCCAGCTTCATCCATGTTGCTGCAAAGGACATAATCTTGTGGTTTTTTTTTTGTTTTTTTTTTTTTATGGCCACACAGTATTTCATGATTTCATGATGTTTATGTACCATATTTGTTTGTTTGCTTGGTTTGAGATGGAGTCTCGCGGTGTCATTCAGGCTGGGGTACAGTGGCATGATCTCAGCTCACTGCAACCTCCACCTCCTGGGTTCAAGCAATTCTGCCACAGCCTCTGGAGTAGCTGGGAT
The DNA here is from genome assembly GCF_028885625.2 of Pongo pygmaeus. Lineage (NCBI taxonomy): Eukaryota > Metazoa > Chordata > Mammalia > Primates > Hominidae > Pongo > Pongo pygmaeus. Next base: position 22,625,974 of record NC_072393.2, read on the forward strand.
TACAGGCGTGTGCCACCATACTCAGCTAATTTTTGTATTTTTAGTATAGATGGGGTTTTGCCACGTTGGCCAGGCTGGTCTCAAAATCCTGGCTTCAGGTGATCTGCCCCCTTGGCATCCCAAAGTGCTGGGATTACAGGTGTGAGCCACCACACCCAGCCCATATTTTGTTTTTATTAAGTTTATTAAGTTTTTAATTTTTTGTTATTTTTGGAGGCAGGGTCTCACTCTTTTTCCCAGGCTGGAGTGCAGTGGTGTGATCTTGGCTCACTGAAACCTCATCCTCTCAGACTCAAGCAATCCTCTTCTACCTAAGCTTCCCAAGTAGCTAAGACTAAAGTCTGTGCCACCATGCTTAGCTAATTTTTATTTTTGTATTTTTTTTTAATAGATGCGATTTTGCCGTGTTGTCCATGCCTGTCTCAAACTCCTGAGCTCAGGCAATCCACCTGGCTCGGCCCCCAAAGTGCTGGATTACAGACATGTGCCATCCTGCCCAACTGTAGTGTATTTTCTTTTTCTAGTCTACCAGTGATAGGCATTTAGGTTGATTCCGTGTCTTTGCTATTGTGAATGGCGCTGCAATGAACGTGATTGTGCATGTGTCTTTATGATAGAATAATTTATATATTTTTAGGTATATACCTAACTGTGAGGTTACTGGGTAAAATGGTAATTTTGCTTTTAGTTTAGTGAGGAAACACCACACTGCTTTTCGCAATGGTTGAATTATAATAATGATCATTCTCACTGGTTTGAGATGATTTCTTGTTGTGGTTTTCTTTTGCATTTCCCTAATGATTAGTGATGAGCATTTTTTTATATGCTTGTTATCCACATGTTTGTCTCCTTTTGAAATCAAATGTCTTTTTCATGTTTTTTTTTGTCTTTTAAGTTAGCTTTTTTTTTTCTTGTAAACTTGTTTTAGTTCCTTATGGATTCTAGATAGTAGACCTTTGTCAGAAGCATAGTTTGCAAATATTTCTATTATTTTGTAGGATGTCTGTTTACTGTGTTGATAGTTTCCTTTGCTGTGAAAAAGTTTAATTAGGTCCCATTTGTCAGTTATTGCTTTTGTTGCAATTGCTTTTCATATCTTCATCATGAAATCTTTGCCAGTTTCTATGTCTAGAGTGGCACTTGCTACCTTCCAGTGTTTTTTTTAAAATATATACTCTTTAAGATTAACATTTAAGTCTTTCATTTACCTTGAGTTGATTTTTTATATGGTGTTGTAAAGGTCCAGTTTCAATGTGCTACATAGTGCTAGCTAGTTATTCTAGCATCATTTATTAAATAGGAAATTCTTCCCACATTCCTATTGTCACCTTTGTTGAAGATCAGATGGTTTTAGGTGTGTGGCATTATTTCTGGGCTCCCTATTCTGTTGCATTGGCCTATGAGTTTGTTTCTGTACCAGTACCATGTTGCTTTGTTTACTGCAGCACTATTGTGTAGTTTGAAGTCAGGTAATGTAATGCCTTCAGCTTTGTTGTTTTTGCTTATGATTGCCTTGGCTATTCAGGCTCTCTTTTGGTTCCATGTGAATTTTAAAATAGTTTGTTCTGTTAAAAAATACTTTGGTGGTTTGATTAAATTAGCATTACATCTGTAAATTTATTTAAGCATTATGGCCATTTTTATGATAGTGATCTTTTTTATTCATGAACATAAATTTCTTTTCCTTTTTTTTGTGTCATCTCTGGCTTCTTTTAAGTATTGTTTTGTAATTCTTGACATAGAGATCTTTTACCTTTCTGGTTATCTGTATTTCTAGATATGTTATTCTTTTCTGTGGCAGTGGTGAATGGGATTGTGTTTTCGATTCAGATTTGGCCTAGGTGTTCTTGATATATAGGGCTGCTACTAATTTTTGTACATTTCTTTTGTATCCTGAGACTTTACTGAAGTTGTAAGTTTAAAGAGCTTTTCTGCTGAGAGTATATGGGTTTCCAGATGTAGAATCATGTTGTTTGCAAATAGGGATAGTTTGACTTCCTCTCTTTTTGTTTGGATGCCTTTTATTTTTATCTTTTGCCTGATTGCTCTGGCAAAGACTTCCAATTTTATGTTGAATAGGAGGTTGAGAGAAGGCATCCTTGTCTTGTGCCAGTTTTCAAGAAGGAATGCTTCCAGGTTTTGTCCATTCAGTATACTGGCTGTGGGTTTGTCATAGATAACTATTTTGACGTATGCATCTTCAATGCCTAGTTTGTTGAGGGTTTTTAACATGAAAAATGTTAAATTTTATTGAAAGCTTTTTGTGCATCTATTGAGATAATCTTGTGGTTTCTGTCTTTAATTCTTTTTATGTGATGAATCACATGTATTGATTTGTGTATGTTGAACAAACCTTGAATCCCCAAAATAAACCATAGTTGATCATAGTGGGTTAGCTTTTTGATATGCTGCTGGATTTGGTTTTCCAGTTGTTTGGTGAAGATTTCTTTTCTTTTCTTTTTTTGAGATGGAGTCTCACTGTGTCATCCAGGCTGGAGTGTAGTGGTGCAATCTTGGCTCACTTCAACCTCTGCCTCCCAGGTTCAAGTGATTCTCCTGCCTCAGCCTCTTGAGTAGCTGGGATTACAGGTGTGTGCTACCATGCCCAGCTAATTTTTTGTGTGTTTTTAGAAGAGATGGGGTTTCATCATGTTGGCTAGGCTGGTCTTGAACTCCTGACCTCAGGAAATCAGCCCAACTTGGCCTCCCAAAGTTCTGGGATTACAGGCGTGAGCCAGCAGGCCCAGCCATTTGTTGAAGATTTTTGCATCAATTTTCAAGGATATTGGCCTGAAGTTGCCTTTTTTTGTTTTATCTCTGTTAGGTTTTGGTATCAGAATGATGCTGTTCTTACATAATGAGTTGGAGGGGAGTTTCTTCCTTTTAATCTTTTGAAATTGTTCTAGTAGAAATAATATCAGCTTCTATTTGTATACCTGGTAGAATTCAGCTGTGAGTATGTCTGGTCCTGACCTTCATTTAATTGGTAGGCTATTTGTTACTAATTCAATTTTTTGAGCTCATCTATGTATTTAGGGCTTTTTTTTTGAGACAGAGTTTCGCTCTTGTTGCCTAGGCTAGAGTGCAATGGCTCAATCTCGGCTCACCGCAACCTCCGCCTCCCAGGTTCAAGCAATTCTCCTGCCTCAGCCTCCTGAGTAGCTGAGATTACAGGCATGCACCACTACACCTGGCTAATTTTGTATTTTTAGTAGAGATGGGGTTTCCCCAGGTTGAGGCTGGTCTTGAACTCCTGACCTCAGGTGATGCACCCACCTCAGCCTCCCAAAGTGCTGGGATTACAGGCGTGAGCCACCACACTCAGCCCAGGGCTTTAATTTTTTTGTGTGTGTGTTCAGTCTTGGAAGCATGTATTTGTTCAAGAATTTTTTCATCTAGATTTTTGTTTGTTTATATGAATAGCAGACTTCAGTATATTTTTGTGGGGTCGATGGTAATGTCACTTTTTGTTATTTCTAATTGTGTTTACTTGTATCTTCTTCATTATCTAGCTAGTAGTTTATTTACCTTTTTTAAAAAATAGATTTAATACCTGGATTTCTTGATATTTTGTAGTTTTTCGTGTCTAAATCTCCTTCAGTTCAGATCTGATTTTGGTTATTTCTTGTCTTTTGCTAGCTTAGGGAGTGATTTGCTTTTGTTGCTCTCAGTCTTTTATTTATGATGTCAGGTTGTTAAACTGAGATCTTTCTAACTTTTTGAATTGAGGATTTAATGCTATAATTTTTTTTTTTTAAACACTGCCTTAGCTGTATTGCAGGGATTCTGGTGTGTTGTATTTTTGTTCTTATTTGTTTCAAAACACTTGGTTTCTGCCTTAATTTCATTATTTACCAAAAAGTTATTCAAGTGTAGGCCATTTAATTTTTATTTAATTGTATAGCTTCCAGTTGTTTTACTGGTATTGAATCATTTTTTTCTTAAGCTGTAATCTGTGTGTGTAGTTTATATCATTTTCAGATTTTTAAATTTGCTGAGAATTGTTTTGTTTCTGATTGTGTGGTCAATTTTAGAGTATGTGCCACGTGATGATGAGAAGAATGTATATTATGGTATTTTTAGATGAAGAGTTCTGTAGATGTCTATTAAGACTTTGGTCAAGTGTTGAGTTCAGGTCGTAATATTGTTAATTTTCTTCTTCAATCATCTGTCCATTAGTGCCTGTGAGATGTAGTCTCTGATTATTACTGTGTCAGATTCTGAGTCTCTTCATAGGTCTCTAAGAACCTGCTTTATTCATGTGAACCCATGGATTTTTTTTATAACACCTTTCTCTCTTCTGCTTTCCCCCCATAAAAATTCTTTCAAGTGCACACAGTATGCAAAATTCAGATGTCCAAGAGTTCAAGAACTTGTCCAGATACCTGGCTGTTGTAAGAGAAAATATAAATTAGAAATAAGAGGCTTTATTCTCATATGTGAAAATAATGGAAGATAACTTGCTGATTTTTATAAAAGGTTTGGATTATATGTATATATTTTTTCTGCTTTTGAAATATATGTAAATCATATTAGCAATGACACAAACCTTTTGTCATTCTTTTTGACTCAGAATTGTCTTTATCTGGGATGTGAGATTCATTGCTTTCTTTTTGTCTTGGCAAAAGATTGTGTTTTTTTATCTTTAATACTTAAAGTAGACACAAATTTGTTCAGAGTAAAGTTCATTTCAAGAGCATAAAAAGGTTGAGCACAAAGATCGGATTAAATTTAGCAATACAGAATAATAAAGACTAAAAGATACCGAGTAAGTTCTTTGGCAGAAACCTGATTATCCAAGGTGATTATTTGCAGGCTGACATACTTACACTGCAAAAGCCAGAAGAGTTCAGTGTATAAACTGAACAGTGGATTCTGTTGTACTTGGGTTACTTCAGTACAGTTAGTATAGTTATGTGTAGTGTTTGTAGACAACCTGCATTCACATAAATTAAACAGTATTTTCTATAATAGTATGAATTTAAGGCCACATATTTACTTTGATTGAATTCCTTAGTTATTTTAATATTATTCATATTTTTGAAATATAGTGTTTCAACTGAATTATAGTTCAGATAATTTTTTAACATCTTACACACATTATGACTAGTACATAAAATTATTCATACTTATATATTTATATCTGATATCCAAAAAAATTTACCATTAAACTGTTACAGTAGATATTAGTCTGACATGCTTATTAATTTATCCAGTGGGAATAATTATAGGTAAGCATAATTTTAGTGTCATATATTTTACAAAATTAGCTTGCTGCTATTACAGGACAAATAAAGACAAGTGGTATGGCCACCCAAAAATTGTAGTTGCTCTCCAGTTAGCTATGTTGCAAGCTCTAATATATTCTACTATATTAACACAGTCAGATTTCAATTTTTATAAGAAAGTGCTTGTGGAAGTTGTCAGATATATTCCAGTATATCTCACATTCAATGGTTAGGAAATAAGAGAACAGCAGGGGTGTAAGATAAATCTTTTAAAATTGTGCTGAGAGCTGGGCACTGTGGGTCATGCCTGTAATCCCAGCACTTTGGGAGGACAAGGTGGGTGGATCACCTGAGGTCAGGAGTTTGAGACCAGCCTGGACAACGTGGTGAAACCTCATTTCTACCAAAAATAACAGAATTAGCCAGGTGTGGTGGTGTGTGCCTATAGTCCAAGTCATTTGGGAGGCCGAGACACGAGAATCACTTGAACCCAGAAGGCAGAGGATGTAGTGAGCCAAGATCACACCATTGCACTCCACCCTGGGCAACAAGAATGAAACTCCATCTCAAAAAAAAAAAAAAAAAAATTCTGCTGAGAATATGCCCCCTTTATTCAATAATGCTCATATTTCTCTTGCTGAGAGTAGCTATGCACTTTGGGTGCTTGGAGAGAAATTCTTCTTAGGGAAATATTTTCTGACTGACTTGATCAATCATATCTGATCTCAGTTTTTTCTTAAGACACTTTTAACTTTTTTCTCTGAATCTTTCTCAGAATGAGAGCTGCTTTTTCTCTGTAATGCATTGTGTATCTGTTTCAGAAGCCCTATTAGTATCCTGTGGTGTCTGTGAAATAAGTGGGCTGTCACAGTGAGAACTCTCAGAGCTATCTACACCTGGACTCATACTAAAATCCAGCAGTATTTTTTTCATGTCACCATTATAAATAAAAACTGAAGCTGAAACACTGCTCCCTTCTCTATTATTGTGAAGGTTCAATTCTACCCAGGAGGCCTGCAGGCTCTCCTCTGCTGCTCAGGCTTCACTGTCTGATGTGTCACTGGAGTGCTGCTGTGGCAATTGGGGTTCACCTAAGATGTGAGTTTCCAGCTGTGAGCCCTGTGCTGTGGGCTGTGCCTCAGTGGCAGATGGTAGGGGTCAGGAGAGTACACTAGCTACCAAGAAAGGGAAAGCAGGAGTGTTCTAGCCCAGTGCTCACGGAGTAGAGAGCTATTGCTTTAAAATGTAAATAACCAAGAAGATAGTACCCAAATCAACACTTTTTGTAGAAGAGTTAAAGCCTACCTTCAGTAGGCACTGGGGTTCAAGTTGCAAAACTACCTCTAGTCATGAAGATGTGAAAAGTTTACTTTGTCATTGATTATAACCAATTAGCATATAGGGATGGCCTTCCCAACTACCTGGTGAATTTAGGATGAACTGTGTATGACATGGTGCTGTAAATTCTACTTGCAGATGAATTATGGCAACTGTCTTTCTGTCTTTGCAATCTCTTGAGCAAATTAACTGTAATACATGTCACATTCACATGTAATTGTGTAATAAAACAATTTTCTTTCTGTTCTGTTATTGTGGAGTTCCTCTGGGGCTGAAGAAAATTTTGCTTCTAATTATATTTCCCAAACCTTGTCTAAAATTACCAGACATAATATAAACACATAAGTTGCCAACTAAGCTTTACTCGAGATGGGCCTTTTCCACTCAGGCTTCCAGTCAATTCACAATTGTGCTGCGAAGTGCATGCTGTTCCCTAAATATGCAGGTGGAATTGTGTCTCTATGTACTTGGTATCTATCATCCTCTACAGTCACTTTTAGGGAGGCTAGAACAGATTTCTACAAACTTCATAGGTCAGATATTAACCATTTTACCTCTTTCAGTGACTTGTGTCTTCAGACCTGAAACTGATTCAGTGACCATGGGGCACAGAAACCCAATCAGAGTAAAATAAGTGCATTGAGTAGACCTGTAGACATGAGAATCCACTTCTCCCTCCCTCCTCATGCTAAAATGCCCACAAATGTTCAGGTAACACCTGCTGCTACTTTACCCATGCAGGACCTGAATTTGTAGTTCCATATTCTAAATCTAGGTCTTGAGAATTGAAAAGAAAAAAATAAATTTTTATCTGAGGAATGCAAGTTCTTGTAGTTATCAAACTTAGACAGCCATTAAAATGAGAGCACAATTATGTTTTTGTCCTTTTTTTTCAGCTATATATTTATTGAAACTGTTCACTATTGCCACAAGTAGCTATAAATTAAACTAATAATTCCACACTGGACACTATATTCCATATCCTTAACCTTAACGATGTATATCCAATCAACTATTAAAGTTATTTCTTTACATAAATAAGAATTTCTCACAACCAATTTTGTATCAGCTCACTCACTATTCCTCTGTTTTGCCTTCACAAATCCACTTGTAAGTGCTGCTAATGAAAGTGTAGATTCCAGGCAACTTGAATATTTTGTCTCAAGTTAAAATCCTTAAGCTTGACCCAAATAAACTGTCTGCTTATGTTCATGTTGTGTCAGCTTCTTTAAGGTAAAATATTATTTAGAATATTCTAGAGCAGCCTCTATGAGGCAATCTCTCCTCTGATTTCACTCTACTTGCTGTAACACCCAAAAATGCAGAGTGAGGTTGATTTCACCTAGAATTTGCAAGTTAAGCCTGGCCTCTGCTGGGATTTACAAGGCAGGGCCAGACTTTGGATTGAGAATTTACAGAAAACCAACAGGAGGCATTTTCTGCATTGTGAGATATCAACATAGACATTTTAAATTCCTCTTGAGAGTGTGAATTTTTGACCTTTTCACATCTTCTGCATTAACCTGTTATGTGAGAGGCTCCAGGAGTAAATAGAATCTGATGGCAGAATCTGTAAGTGTAAATAAGCATCTTAAGGCCACAAAGTATCCAGAGCAATGACCACAACTATACCTACCTGTAAAATGTGATACTGGAGTAGAGTATTCTTGTCCTTCTACTTACCCACCAGCTAGCAAATCAGGACAGCTAGCAAATCAGGATGGATGACCCAGGTTCTGGAGTTCAACCAAAGTAGTTCCATTTTTTATTTAGAATCTTCCTGAGTCTTCTCTGCCTGGCTTATCATTGGACCATCAGCCCAGGGTCACTGGGAACCCTCTCACAATCACCTATGAATCTCTGAGACATTTGAGAATGTCCAGAGCAGAATTGTGTCAGCCTGACAAGAGTGATTAATTCTGCTTCTGTCCCAGTGTGAGAGAAATGAGTCATCTTGTGTTTCTTTCACCCCTTATATAAGAAATTTCTTTGGTTGGTACCCAGATGAGAGTTTTTTCAGTTCCCTGGTAGTTGGGTAAAAAATCAGGAGGTCTGGAGGCTCAAACAGATAAACTAAATGCTTCCATTTCATATAGTCATAAAAAAGTAGATGAAACAGGCTGGGTGCAGTGTGTTATACCTGTAATCCCAGCACTTTGGGAAGCCAAGATGGGTGGATCACCTGAGGTCAGGAGTTTGAGACCAGCCTGGCCAACATGGTGAAATCCCATCTCTACTAAAAATACTCAAATTAGCTGGGTGTGGTGGCTCATGCCTGTAGTCCTGGCTACTTGGGAGGCTGAGGCAGGAGAATCTCTTGAACCTGGGAGGAGGAGACTGCAGTGAGCCGAGATCACACCATCACACTCCAGCCTGGGCAACAAACTGAGACTCAGTCTCAAAAAAAATAAAAATAAACAAAAGAGTAAAATAGATGAAGCAGTCATGATTGCTACCATCCTGGACGTTTTAGTCTAAACTAGCAACTGGAAAAATGGTTGAATTATGCATCATATGGTGGGTACAATAAAGAGATGTGTGCAAAAAACAACTTGGGATTTATTTGAGCCACTTTCTTTATATTGTGGTTTCTGATGTCTACACCTGAACTTATAAACAGAAGAGTCGTTATTATTGTTTGTATTTCTTTTACCCTGCTAAGAATACTTATTTTTCTTCTAAAAAAATTATTCTAGAAAACCTTCAGGGATTTTTGTTTTTTTTTTGGAGACAAAGTCTCTCTCTTGCCCCCCAGGCTGGAGTGTGATGTTGTGAACTCGGCTCACTGTGACCTCTGCCTCCTGGGTTCAAGCAATTCTCCTGCCTTGGTCCCCTGAATAGCTGGGATTACAGGCGCCTGCCACCATGCCCGGCTAATTTTTGTATTTTCAGTCGAGATGGGGTTTCACCATGTGGGCCAAGCTGGTCTTGAACTCCTGACCTCAGGTGATACACCCACCTTGGCCTCCCAAATTGCTGGGATTACAGGCATGAGCCACTATGCCCAGCTGGCATTTTTTTTTGAATTGCTTAGTAGTATGTAATATAAAATTTACAGGGCAGTGGCTAAAAAAGATTAAAATTATACAAACTCAGATTTAAGTTTACTTAAGTAAGCTTAAAAAAAAGAACTGACAGTACCCCCCAGTGGCATAGGAAACAGAATTGTACATTGGCTCTATACTCTGCCCCAGCCCTGTTCATATTTACCCTTTGTGGAGGCCTTATTTATGTCTGGCTCTACCCTGGAGTCTTGCCTCAAAGAACTGATGAGAAGAGATCAGAGTTTTGGGTCATGAATCCTGTTGCCTTTTTAGAGCTGGTGCTCAACATTTTCTGAAACTTAAAAGCAGATATATGGGAAATATAAAGTATGTATTATAGGATCTTACTTTTCAAATTTTTTATTAAAACCAGTGCTTGAAGAGACATTATTTAGCAGCTTATTTTCTGTTCCTGCAGATCTAGTAGTTGATTCACAAGTCACAAGAAAGTAAATATAAATACAATAAAAATTTATCTAAATTGCATTAAACTATTTCCATCTGTATCCCTTTCATCTGTGTATATTTAGGTTTTATTCTATACAATTTTTGAAAAAATCAATGACAGATCAACAGAAATAGAAATAAAAATGCTGTGTCCTTTAAAGCCTTGGAATTATTGAACATGTAGTGTCAACTGAAAGGGTGTTATTAGGATTAAATCACATAATGTGCGATCACAGTGCTCTGTAACTTCCTATTGAGCACGTAGTACCTGCTTAATAAACACTGCAGTAGTACATGTGCACATGTTGTTTTCCAAATGCAGACTTACTCAGAAATTGCTGCTTTTTTTCTCTGTAAAATTTAAAGAGTCAGCAAAGAATATAATACTTTAGAATGAAAAATGATTGTCTTCATTTGTACCAGAAGTATTTGTGTTTTGACAAGTGTGCTGTGTGCAAGGGACTCTGTGTTGTGCCTCATTTCTCTAACTAATGCTAATAATAAGCCCAGTGAGAGCAACATCATTATTGACAGGACACTTGTTTAAAAGACCCATTTATGGACCCTTTCCATACCTGCAGAATTACATTTCATAGAATGGGGCCAAAATTACCAAGTGATTTTATAAGCTCATTAGAGCTTGAGAGGAAATGCTTACTTAAGGGGTTATCAGCCCAGGCTTCTAATTAGTATCACTTGGCCATTTTGCAGAACTCTTTTTACTTGTGCCCTGTCCATGGATTCTGTTTATTGTTCTTGGTGGAATCATCCATGTTGTTTTAATTAAGTGGCTCATGTGACTCTAAGGTGAGGCCAGAATCAAGTATGAGGAATTCAAAATACATTCATGAGAGTTACGTTCCATCTTTGCATTAAAGGGTGGTGCAAGAACTTAATTCTGTTTGGATTTGGTAGGGACAGTACAGCATGGCCCGTATTTCCATTACTGTGGCAGAAATTGCTGGTGCCTGTGTCAGGGGATGGCTCCTGAGGACAAAATAAAGAAAAGCATATTTTTATCTCCCTGGAGCTACTCTTTGTTAATCTCTTCTGCTATAAAGGACAGAAATGGATGGAGTTTTTCTGTCTTGGTCCTTCTGTTTGTGGATGTGGTGACAGCAGGTAGACCTGTGGTGCTGACACTTTTAAAGGCATATTCTTGAGATGCAGGTGTAATTTGTCCAGAAAATTTTATTTGAGAAGGAATCCTAGAGAAGGAGGAGAAAGAGAAAAAAAGGCCTTTTTTTTTCAGCTAAACATGTCTCAAATCAAGATCTGTGTCCACTCTACTTCCTCCAGAAAACATGTGTTTAGTACTTGCAAACCTGTACTTCTATACCTGTGTTTTTCCTCCCTAATGAGTTTGTCTTAACTACTTGAAAAAATTCTTACAATAATCAAAGTCTCTGAAACATATATATTTTTTCTATATACCAGAGCCTTCTCTATATTATGGCTTCTTATATGCCATGCAGAAATCTCACTATGAATTTATAATCTGCAATATTAAAAATGTTCCTTTGTGGCTGTTGAACATGGGAAGGTGTAGATACTCAAAATTCCTATTGAGGAAAACCTGGGGTTTTTAGTGAAGATAGAGAACATGTAATGTTGAGGTTTCGTCTGTGTTGTTTATTATGTCTATGCAGTACAGGATTAAGAAAACACTCATTAAAGCAGTATGTTATTTATTACCCAGAAAATTCTTAAAAAATTGTTAGGAGATACCTGCTTTCTACAGTGCTAAAGAAAGACTATTTAAAATCACTATTAAAAATTACAGAACATGGGAGATATCTCTATCTTGAACTTTCCATAAAACTAATGTTTCCTTATGGTTAAATTTGGACTGTACTTTACCTTTTGGGGGGCAATATCTCAGCAGTAATGCTATGTCCTTCTGGGTGCATCAGGACATTATAAAAATTTGTTCTAGTGTAGTTGATGTTAGTAAATCACTTGGTCGATAAGCTTTCTGACACATTTTTTCACTATAGAATTCATTATTTTTCTCTTCATCATTAAGTATCTTTATGCAACTGATGTGAATAAACCAACAAATTTAATCTGGCTGCTGCCCTTCTTTCTTTGGTTTCCTTTGCATTTGTCTGTTTTTGGAAAATGAAGGCTCTCATTTTGTTTACAAACCAGAAAAACTGAGAAAAACACAGGCTCATTCAATTACTTGGATATTTGACAAAATAAACTTTTTGGGCCAATTAACAGGATCTCTAGCTGATTGTACAGATTAAAATTTGAGTGATACCTTCTAACTCAACATGTCTATTCCATCTGAATAATACATTAAACTACGTCTTTTCCATCTGAAAAATACAATTAATGCTTTTTTTTTTTTTTTTTTTGAGATGGAGTTTCACTCTTGCTGCCCAAGCTGGAGTGCAATGGCATGATCTCAGCTGACCACAACCTCCGCCTCCCAGGTTCAAGCAATTCTCCTGCCTCAGCCTCCCAAGTAGCTAGGATTACAGGCATGTGCCACCACACCTGGCTAATTCTGTGTTTTTAGTAGAGACGGGGTTTCTCCATGTTGGTCAGGCTGGTCTCAAACTCCCGACCTCAGGTGATCTGCCTGCCTCAGACTCCCAAAGTGCTGGGATTACAGGCATGAGCCACCATGCCCGGCACACAATTAATTCTGTATGATGTAAATATAGCACTCACAATTGTACATGTTAGTGTTTATGCTCTCAGTTTTACTTTATTATCTAGAAAAATATTACATATACACTGATGTTATGGATCTTATACCACTTTCTTTTGTCAGAGTTAGAGAATACATTAGAGGATATTTCTGAGTTGAAAATTATTTTATTGAATAATTTCAGTCATGCTTATGAGTCAGAACCAGCTCTCTTTACTCTCTCCATTTTACCTTGAGGCAAATTAAAAATTCTGCCCATGACCACTAGGTAGATATGTGTGTTTGTATGTTTTCCAGGGATCATTGACATTTAGGGATGTGGCCATACAATTCTCCCTGGAGGAGTGGCAATGCCTGGACTCTACACAGCAGAATTTATATAGGAATGTGATGTTAGAGAACTACAGAAACCTGGTCTTCCTGGGTGAGAATAACTAATACGCAATTCCTAGTATACGCTACAGGTTTCATTTTGCTGCAGACCTTATTGGACTGAACAAAGGAAGATGAAGGTGAGAATAAAGACAAAGACAAAAGAGTATATTTGGAAGAAGGGGTCGGGGGCTTCTTGCTTCTAGTGAACAAGAGTCCTGAGCTTCTATAGCCCTTCGTATTTATTGAGTAAAGGAGATACGGAGAAGGGGTAGGTTGTGGTCAGCTTCTTGACTTAATGAAGGCCTGAATGACTGTATTCTTTGAACAGTACTCTCCAGATGTTCCAGTAGATAACTTCAAGGAGCATGGTACCAGGGAGTGACTGTCATCAGTGTACCTTCTGGTGGCAGGAGCAGAAACAAGTTTGCCCACATTCTGCATTCGTGATAAACTGTTTGCTGTTTATCATATAGCCTCCAGTGGAATGCTGAGGTGGTCACGACCCTCAGGCTTTCAGCTCCCAAAACCATTCCTTTTTGTATAATTTCTTTTTGGTAATTTATGCTTTTAGATTTCTGTTTTCAAGAAAATCATAGGGATTTTTCCATATAGAAAAAAAAATTTCAAGATGTTTCATCTTGACCTCAACTTACCACATTCTTGAGCTGATCTGTGTCCTTCATGTTAAATTAATGGTAATTTCAAAAGTTAACTGGCAACCACCAATTTTTAATTCAGTAGTACCAGGAGATAAAATTAAGAACTGCAAAATTAGAGAATTTTCTAAATATTTAGAAATTTCTGTTATTTCTGGAGACCAGCCTCAATACCACCTGTGGGGTACAAAAAGTCCTGTGGCAATGAAGGAATGAGAAGAGACAGGTTAAGAATGCATAAAGGGTGGGGTGCCAGGAGACCAGTTGCACTTTTGGAGGCTGCAAAAGGCATCAAGTTCTATTCTGCACACTATTTATTGAGTACAATCACTTAGATCTAAGAAGCAGATGTTCAGGGGTGAAACGGTAAAAGGGAGGTGGTGTGTCATACACCTAACCTATAACAGTGGTGGTTTAGGTAAATTTTCTTTGTGCTGAAGCAGCATAAACTTAACTACTGATTTATTCTTTAACTTATTGGAGAGCAGCTGTGGGGAGTGGGCCTAACTAAGAGCCTGCATATCTGGCCACATTCCAATGTTTCAAAGGAGTATCTTTCTCCTTGAGCACAGTGTTTATAAATAAGAGAGCAGGTCACGCTCTGGTCATGGGAACATGATGGCAATAAGGAGGATTTCCTCCTCAGAGGCCTCCTGTGGCTTTCCACAACTTATTGTCCCATATTTTTATGGCCAGTTTATACAGGCACCCCATCAGCCTCTTTCCCAACATGTTATAATTTAGTATTTTGGGATAAATCTATTAGAATATTCTATTACATTCTCTTTACTGAGCACATTACTGAGTTGGTAATTGGGGAATATAAGCAAGATGCATGTTGTTCATTTTTAATAAAACAGGTATTGCTACCTTTAAGCCAGACCTGATCATTTTTCTGGAGCAAGGAAAAGAGCCCTGGAATATGAAGAGACATAAGATGGTGGAAGAACCCCCAGGTAGGTGAGAGTGAATACAGACAACATGGATGAGAGGTCCAAAGTCAAGGAGGAAGCCAGTCCTTAAAGTGATTCGGGAAGCTGTGTTCCAAAAGAAGTAGTTTCTGGAAAGCCAAGTTTTTATTTTTATTTTTTAATTTTCTCTCACACAGGGGCATCTTCTGTCTTATGCTTTTAAAATTTCTAAGAATTATTCTTTCCCTTCAGTAATTTTCCTTCAAGTTTACAGTGACAGCCAAAGTACTGTTCATGGCATACAAGAGAGTGCACAATCTTTTTGTTTGTTTGTTTTTCTGGACACACAGATATCTGCATGATTTTAAGATACTCCATGTTAAACTGTCTTTTAAGTTCTCTTTTTCCATCATCTCTGAAATGTGTGAGAGTAGTGGTTTCTGTATTATTGGGTTTTTTTGTTCATTTTTCTGCACATTTCATCCTGTTTTTATTACTATAGTCTTGAAATATAGTTTGAAATTATAAAGTATGGTGTCCTTCTGCTTTTTTCTTTTTCCTCAAGATTGCTTTGGCTCTTCACAGTTTCTTGTAGTTTCATGTAAATTTTATGATTGTATTTTTCATTACTGTGAAAAAAAAAGACTGGAATATTGATAGAGAGTTTGTTGAATCTAGAGATCACTTTGGATAATATGGCATTTTAACGTTTGTTCTTTGAATTGATAGGCATAAAATATATTTAGATTTATTTGTGTTCTCATTATTTTTCATTGATAAATCTTGCACTTGAAAACTTTTTCAGCTCCTCAGTTAAATTTGTTCTCAGATATTTATTATTTTAGTGCTATTGTAAATAAGATTGTTTTATTCCTCTATTTTATCAGACAGTTTAAGTGTATGGAATCATAATTTGTGTGTTAATTTCATAGTTTGCTAATTTACTGCATGTATTTATTGGTTTGAAAAGGTTTTAATGTACTGTTTATGGTTTTTTATACAGAACATTGCATGATCTACAAACAGCAATGTTTTACTTATTTGTCTTAAATTTCAATGACGTTAAAATTTTTTGGACTAATTTTTCTTCCACATACTTCAAGTGCTGTGTTAAAATAGAAGCATTGACAATGGGCACAATATACTTTTGCATTGGTGTATGAATTTGAAGGAGTAAACACCTGTTGAAGTTTTTATAAACTGGTTTCAGAGGGTAAAAATCTTCTTTTGTTGGGCCCCCAGGGCGATAGAATGCCCTCTGCATTTGTAGTAGAGAGGGGTTGTAGCTCAGTCACAAGGCTGCTGGGCTGTGCAATAGGGTTGGTTTATTATAAGGGGCTTGGGTAGTTGTAATTCCCATTTTATTTTTGGACAGAGTAAATATCCTTCAGGACTTTGCTCAGTAGGGTACATGCTAGGGCAGGTTTCTGCGGTCAGTTCTGCATATGGTGGGCTTTATAATAGGATGTGGATCAGTATGGTTTCACTGAGTACCAGACAGGATTTCTGAGGTCACTGTGGGTTTCTACATGGGCAGAAGTGGCCATGAACTGTGGCTTAGAAAGCTGGAACTGAGTCATGGAACTGCTATTGGGACCACAGTAAGGACCAAGGTCTGCCGGACTGCCGTCATGGCTCTAAATGGGTATCTCTCTCCAGGCTTCTGGAAGACCAAGACCTCTCACAGACTGTGGCTGGGAGGAGTTTGGGATGGTTACAGAGTAAGTTCAAAATTCTCCGTGGGACCAAGTTGGGTGGGTCATTTTCTGGTCTATAGTCAAGAGCAGGGGTCCTGTAGTTTGCCACCTGAATGAAAGCTTGCCTTCTGGAAAGGGTGCTCCTCAATCTTGGGCTTTAGCAAAGTTTCACAATTGCCTCCCTGGATCTCAAAGCTCTCTTAAAGGCACTTATGTTTGAGATGGGGTCTCACTACATCACCCAAGTTGGTCTTAAAATTTTGGCCTGAAGCAATTCTCCAACCTTACTTTACTATGGTTCTGTCATTACAGATGTTAACCATGATGCCTGGTTCTCTCATTAAGATATTTTTGTCACAGATGACTGGCAAACTTTCTTGCTGTTGGGGGTTAAGCAAATCGGAGACCTTTTTGTTTTTGTCTGTTTCTAAGGGTGTAAATGCTTTATATCTCTCTATCTCATACAATCTTTGTCTTTTTGTGGCTGACTCATTTCATTTTGCATAATGTTACCAAGATTTAGCTTTATAATTGGTAAATATTTTCTGCTTTTTAAAAACTGAGTGATATTCCGGTATTTTTATATTTCAGGTTATATTTACTGAATGATTTGGTGACAGAAATTTGCATTGCCTTTTCCTATTAGCTTACAGTAATAATTATTGCTCTGTAAATGACTTCTCATATAACCACACATGTTAAAGTATATGTGTTGCATTCTATTTCATTAGTCTAATCTTTCATCCTTATGCCAGATTGTTTTAATTCTGTAGCTTGGAATGTCTTTTGAAATCAGGAACTTTAATGCCTGCAACATTGCTTTATTGTTACTATTTTAAGATTGTTGGGTACTTTACTGTCTTTTGAGATTCTATATACTTTTAGGGTTGCTGTTTCTATTTTTTCAAAAATGGAATGAGAAATTTGAAAAACTTCATTAAATTTATAGATTACATTCAGCAGGATGAACATCTTTAGAATATTAACATTACAACCTTTGCATAAGAGCATGCTTGAGTGTTTTGTTAAATTCATATATATATATTTTTTGTTTGTTTGTTTTTTGAGATGCAGTCTTGCTCTATCATGAGGCTGGAGTGCAGTGGCATGATATCAGCTCATTGCAACTTCCACCTCTTGGGTTCAAGCGATTCCCCTGCCTCAGCCTCCTGAGTAGCTGGCACTACAGGTGCATGCCACCAAGCCTCACTAGTTTTTCGTATTTTAGTATAGACAGGGTTTCACCATGTTGGCCAGAATTGTCTTGAATTCCTGACCTTGTGATTTGCCTGCCTTGGCCCTCGAAGGTGCTGGGATTACAGGCATTAGCCACCGCACCTGGCATATTTGTTTTGTTTTGTTTTCAGTTTTTTTCTATTTTTGTTGTATACTGGCATTCGAGTTTAGTCATAGAAAATAATTCATAAAATTTCAGTTCTAAAAAATTTGGTAAGACTTCTTTTTTGGCCTAAGAGGTGGTCTATCAAGAAATATATTGTATGAGCTATTGAGAAGGGTGTGTATCCTGATGTTGAGGAGTGCTCTCTGTACCTCTGTCAGAAATAGTTGTTTTATACCACCTTTAAGTAATCTGTTTCCTTATTAATATTGTTTTGATTTTTTTTAATTTTTTACTTATTTAAAGATTTAATCACTGAATTATTGATTGAGTTAGCAATTTCAGAGTCTAATTAGTGAATATTTCTCTGCAAAATCCACAAATTATTTCCTTTCATAGTTCATTCAATCTGGTAATTAATTCATTTTAAATAATTGTACTGGGATGTTAAATTTAGTCAGTCAAGACTGACATATATAGTTAAAGTTCTTCCATGCAATTTAGCTAAAATATTTGTAATGTGAATCTATTTACAAAATGAACCAAATGAAAAATGTTAATTATTTTTATGTCCCTTCCGAAATTCTTTACATAAAAAAACAAATACAAGTATTTTAAAACTATGTGATTCAATGAAAGGCATTATTTCCATGCAAGATACTATCAACTAAACATAGCAAAACCCACAAATGACCTTAGGTCCCACACAGTGAATATGACAGGTGGTCCAAATGGTACTTGTAATTTCAGGTCTTTCTTTTTTTTTTTTTTAAGTATTTATTGATCATTCTTGGGCGTTTCTCGGAGAGGGGGATATGGCAGAGTCATAGGATAATAGTGGAGAGAAGGTCAGGAGATAAACACATGAACAAAGGTCTCTGGTTTTCTAGGCAGAGGTCCCTGCGGCCTTCTGCAGTGTTTGTGTCCCTGGGTACTTGAGATTAGGGAGTGGTGATGACTCTTAAAGAGCATGCTGCCTTCAAGCATCTGTTTAACAAAGCACATCTTGCACCGCCCTTAATCCATTTAACCCTGAGTTGACACAGCACATGTTTCAGAGAGCACAGGGCTGGGGGAAAGGCCATAGATCAACAGCATTCCAAGGCAGAAGAACTTCTCCTAGTCAGAACAAAATGGAGTCTCCTATGCCCACCTCTTTCTACACAGACACAGCAACAATCTGATCTCGCCTTCCTTTCCCCACACTTCCCCCCCTTCTTCTCAACAAAACCGCCATCGTCCTCATGGCCCGCTCCCGATGGTCGCTGTCTCTTTGGAGGTGTTGGGTACACCTCCCAGACAGGGTGGCCAGGCAGAGGCGCTCCTCACCTCCCAGACAGGGCGGCCGGGCAGAGGCGCTCCTCACATCCCAGACGGGGCGGCCGGGCAGAGGCGCTCCTCACATCCCAGATGATGGGTGGCCAGGCAGAGGTGCTCCTCACCTCCCAGATGGGGCAGCCGGGCAGAGGCTCTCCTCACTTCCTCCCAGATGGGGTGGCAGCCAGGCAGAGGCGCTCCTCACTTCCCAGACACGGTGGCCGGGCAGAGGCGCTCCTCACATCCCAGACGATGGGTGGCCAGGCAGAGGCGCTCCTCACCTCCCAGACGGGGTTGCCGGACAGAGGCGCTCCTCACTTCCCAGATGGGGTGGCCGGGCAGAGGTGCTCCTTACTTCCCAGATGGGGCGGCCGGGCAGAGGCCCTCCTCACATCCCAGATGGGGTGGCCAGGCAGAGGTCCTCCTCACCTCCCAGACGGGGCGGCCGGGCAGAGGCTATCCTCACCTCCCAGATGGGGTGGCCGGGCAGAGGCGCTCCTCACATCCCAGATGGGGTGGCCGGGCAGAGGCGCTCCTCACTTCCCAGATGGGGCGGCTGGGCAGAGGTGCTCCTCACTTCCCAGACGGGGTGGCCGGGCAGAGAGGCTCCTCACTTCCCAGACGGGGTGGCGGCAGGGCAGAGGCTGTAATCTTAGCACTTTAGGAGGCCAAGGCAGGCAGCTGGGAGGTGGAGGTTGTAGCGAGCCGAGATCATGCCACTGCACTCCAGCCTGAGCAACATTGAGCATTGAGTGAGTGAGACTCCATCTGCAATCCCAGCACCTCGGGAGGCTGAGGTGGGTAGATCACTCCAGGCCAGGAGCTGGAGACCAGCCCGGTCAACACAGCGAAACCCCGTCTCCACCAAAACCACAAAAACCATTCAGGCGTGGCGGCGCGCGCCTGCAATCCCAGGCACTGGGCAGGAGTATCACAGGAGCCCGAGGCAGGGAGGTTGCAGTGTGCCGAGATCACGGCAGTACAGTCAAGCTTCGGCAACAGAGGGAGACCGAAAAAAGAAGGAGAGGGAGACCGAAGAAAGGTGGGAGAGGGAGAGGGAGTGGGAGAGGGAGCTGATTTTTTTATTATAATTTAAATTCTGGGGTACATGGGCAGAACGTGCAGGTTTGTTACATAGGTATACACGTGCCATTGGGGTTTGCTACACCCATCAACTCGTTGTCTATGTTAAGTATTTCTCCTAATGTTATCCTCCCCTAGCCCCCACCCCTCGACAGGCCCCGGTGTGTGATGTTTCACTTCCTGTGTCCCTGTGTTCTCCTTGTTAACTCCTACTTATGAGTGAGAACATGTTGTGTTTCGTTTTCTGTTCTTGTGTTAGTTTGCTGAGAATGATGGTTTCCAGCTTCATCCATGTCCCTGAAAAGGACATGAACTCATTTTTTTTATGGCTGCATAGTATTCCATGGTGTATATGTGCCACATTTTCTTTATCCTGTGTATTACTGATAGGCATTTGGGTTGGTTCCAAGTCTTTGCTATTCTGAATAGTGCTGCAAAAAACATATGTGTTAATGTGCATTTATAGTAGAATGATTTATAATCTTTTGAGTATATACACAGTAATGGGATTGCTGGATCAAATGGTATTTCTAGTTCTAGATCTTTGAGGAATCACCACATCGTTTTCCACAATGGCTGAACTAATTTACACTCCAACCAGCAGTGTAAAAGCTTTTCTACTTCTCCACATCTTCTCCAGCATCTGTTGTTTCCTGACTTCTTAATGATCGCCATTCCAACTGGCATGAGATGGTATCTCATTTTGGTTTTGATTTGCATTTCTCTAATGACCAGAGATGATGTGCTGTTTTCATATGTTTGTTTGCCACACAGATGTCTTTTTGAGAAATGTCTGTTCATATCCTTTGCCCACTTTTTGATGGGGTTATTTTTTTTTTCTTGTAAATTTGTTTAAGTTCTTTGTAGATTCTGGATATTAGCCCTTTGTCAGATGGATAGATTGCAAAATTTTTCTCCCATTCTGTAGGTTGCCTGTTCACTCTGATGATAGTTCACTTTGCTGTGCAGAAGCTCTTTAGTTTAATTAGGTTCCATTTGTCAATTTTGGCTTTTGTTGCCATTGTTTTTGGTGTTTTAGTCATGAAGTCTTTGTCCATGCCTATGTCCTGAATAAGATTGTCTAGGTTTTCTTCTAGGGTTTTTATGGTTTGGCATGTTACATTTAAGTCTTTAATCCATCTTGAGCTAATTTTTGTATAAGGTGTAAGGAAGGGGTCCAGTTTCAGTTTTCTGCATATGGCTAGCAAGTTTTTTCAACACCATTTATTAAATAGGGAATCCTTTCCCCATTTCTTGTTTTTGTCAGGTTTGTCAAAGATCAGATGGTTGTAGATGTGTGATGTTATTTCTGAGGGCTCTGTTCTGTTCCATTGGTCTACATATCTGTTTTGATATCAGTACCATACTGTTTTGGTTACTGTAGCCTTGTAATATAGTTTGAAGTCAGGTAGCATGATGCCTCTCAGATTTGTTCTTTTTGCTTAGGATTGTCTTGGCCATGTAAGATTTTTTTTTTGGTTTCATGTGAAATATAAAACAGTTTTTTCTAATTCTGTGAAGAAAGTCAATGGTAGCTTGATGGTGATAGCATTGAATCTATAAATTACCTTGGGCATTATGGCCATTTTCATGATATTCATTCTTTCTATGCACGAGCATGGAATGTTGTTCCATTTTTTTTTTCTTTTTGAGATGGAGTGTCACTCTGTCACTCCAGGCTGAAGTGCAGTGGTGCGATCTCTGCTCACTGCAAGCTCCACCTCCCAGGTTCATGCCATTGTCCTTTCTCAGCCTCCCTTGTAGCTGGGACTACAGGAGCCTGCCACCATGCCTGGCTAATTTTTTGTACTTTTAGTAGAGACGGGGTTTCACAGTGTTAGCCAGGATAATCTCAATCTCCTGACTTCGTGATCCACCCATCTCAGCCTCCCAAAGTGGTGGGATTACAAACGTGAGACACTGTGCCCGGCCATGGAATGTTTTTCCATTTTTTTGTGTCTTCTCTTATTTTCTTGAGCAGTGGTTTGTAGTTCTCCTCGAAGAGGTCCTTCCCATCCCTTGTAAGTTGTATTCCTAGGTATTTTATTCTCTTTGTAGCAATTGTGAATGGGAGTTCACTCATGATTTGGCTCTCTGTATATTATTGGTGTTTAGGAATGCTTGTGATTTTTGCACATTGATTTTGTATTCTGAGACTTTGCTGAAGTTGCTCATCCATTTAGGGAGATTTTGGGCTGAGACAATAGGGTTTCCTAAATATACAATCATGTCATCTGCAAATAGAGACGATTTGATTTCCTCTTTTCCTATTTGAATATCCCTTATTTCTTTTTCTTGCCTGAATGCCCTCATCAGAACTTCCAATACTATGTTGAATAGGAGTGGTGACAGAGAGCATCCCTGTCTTTTGCCAATTTTCAAAGGGAATGCTTCCAGGTTTTGCGCATTCAGTATAATATTGTCTGTGGGTTTGTCACACATAGCTCTTATTATTTTGAGATACGTTCCATCTATACCTAGTTTATTGTGAGTTTTTAGCATGAAGGCTGTTGAATTTTGTCGAAGGCCTTTTCTGCATCTATTGAGATAATCAGGTGGTTTTTGTCATTGGTTCTGTTTATGTGATCGATTATGTTTATTGATTTGTGTATGTTGAACCAGCCTTGCATCCCACAGATGAAGCTGACTTGATCTTGGTGGATCAGCTTTTTGATGTGCTGCTGGATTTGGTTTGCCAGTATTTTATTGAGGATTTTTGCATCCATGTTCATCAGGGATATTGGCGTGAAATTTTTTTTTTTGTTGTGTCTCTGCCGGGTTTTGGTATCAGGATGATGCTGGCCTCATAAAATGAGTTAGAAAGGAGTCCCTCTTTTTCTATTGTTGAGAATAGTTTCAGAAATAATAGAATCAGCTCTTCTTTGTACCTCTGGTACAAAGGCTGTGAATCCATCAGGTCCTGGACATTTTTGGTTGTTAGGCTCATAATTACTGCCTCAGTTTCAGAACTTGTTATTGGTTTATTCAGGGATTTGACTTCTTCCTGATTTAGACTTGGGAGGGTGTATGTGTCCAGGAATTTATTCATTTCTTTTAGATTTTCTAGTTTATTTTCATAGAGATGTTTATAGTATTCTCTGATGGTAGTTTGTATTTCTGTGGAATCAGTGTTGATGTCCCCTTTATTATTTTTGATTGCATCTATTTGATTCTTCTCTCCTTTCTTCTTTATTAGACTGGCTAGCAGTGTATCTATTTTGTTGATCTTTTTAAAAAACCATCTCCTGGATTCATTGATTTTTTTTTTTGAAGGTTTTTTTGTGTCTCTATTTCCTCCAGTTCTGCTCTGTTCTTAGTTATTTCTTGTCCTCTGCTAGGGTTTGCATTTGTTTGTTCTTGCTTCTCTAGTTCTTTTAATTGTGATGTTAGGGTGTCAATTTTAGATCTGTCTTGCTTTCTTTTGAGGGCATTTAGTGCTATATATTTTCTAGACACTGCTTTGTCTGTGTCCCAGAGATTCTGGTGTGTTTTGTCTTTGTTCTTATTGGTTTCAAAGAACTTTTTTATTTCTGCCTTCATTTTATTATTTACCCTATAGTCATTCAGGAGCAGGTTGTTCAGTTTCCATGTAGTTGTACGGTTTTGAGTGAGTTTGTTTATCCTGAGTTCTAATTTGATTGCACTGTGCTCTGAGAGACTGTTATGATTTCCATTTTTTAAAATTTGCTGAGGTATGTTTTACTTCCACGTATGTGGTCAATTTTAGTATAAGTGTGATGTGGTGCTGAGAAAAATATATATTCTGTTGATTGGTGGTAGAGTCCTATAGATGTCTATTTGCTTTGCTTTGTCCAGGGCTGAGTTGAAGTCCTGAATATCCTTGTTAGTTTTTTGTCTCATTGATCTGGTTAATACTGACACTGGGGCATTAAAGTCTCCCACTATTATAGTATGGGAATCTAAGTCTCTTTGTAGGTCTGTAAGAACTTGCTTTATGATTCTTGGTGCTCCAGTATTGCATGCATATATATTTAGGATAGTTAGCTCTTCTTGTTGCATTGATCCATTTACCATTATGTAATGCCCATCTTTGTCCCTTTTGATCTTTGTTGGTTTAATGTCTGTTTTATCAGGGACTAGAGTTGCAACCCCTGCTTTCTTTTGCTTTCCATTTGCTTGGTAAATATTCCTCCATAACTTTATTTTGAGCCTATGTGTGTCTTTGCATGTGAGATGGATCTCCTGAATACAGCACTTTGATGGATCTTGAATCTTTATTCAATTTGCCAGTCTGTGTCTTTTAATTGGGGCATTTAGCCCATTTACATTTAAGATTAATATTGTTGTGTGTGAATTTGATCCTGTCATTATGATGCTAGCTGGTTATTTTGCCCATTAGTTGATGCAGTTTCTTCATAGTGTTGATGATCTTTACAATTTGGTATGTTTTTGCAGTGGCTGGCACCAGTTGTTCCTTTTTATGTTTAGTGCTTCCTTCAGGAGCTCTTGTAAGGCAGGCCTGGTGGTGACAAAATCTCTCAGCATTTGCTTATCTGTAAAGGATTTTATTTCTCCTTCATTTATGAAGCTTAGTTTGGCTGGATAGGAAATTCTTGGTTGAAAATTCCTTTCTTTAAGAATGTTGAATATTGGCCCCCTGGCCTTTTAGCTGTTCCTCAATCCTTACTAAACATGCATGTAATTGAAACTGGAGGGAATTCCTACAATTGTGTGGAATATGGCAAAGCCTTTAATCAGTCCTTAAGGCTTCCTACATATGAGACAACTCATACTGGAGAGAAACCATACACATGTGAAGAATGTGGGAAAGCCTGTAACAGATCCTCAATTCTTAACAGACATAAGCTAATTCATACATGAGAGAGACTATACAAAACTGAAAGATGTGATGACGCTTTTGGCAACACCTCAGACTTTTCTGAATATAAAAGAAATCATACTGAAGAGAAATCCTAGAAATATGAAGAATATGACAAAGCCTTTAAATGGCTGTCATACTTGATTTTAGGTAAGATAACTCATACTGTAGAAAACTACTAGAAGAAACAATGTGTCAAACATTTAACCAATGCTCATCCCTTTTGCAAAGGAAAGCATTTATACTAGCCTGGGCAACAGAGAGAGACTCTGTCTGGAAAAAATTTTTTTTTGTAAATGCCACTATTATCTTCTCACAGCTTATTAAACATCAGAGAGTTCATACTAAATAAAACCATTAAAAGTGCAGTTACTGTCACTAGATCTTTCAGAAAATAAAAGCCATTAAAGTACAGAAGAATATTTATATTGAGGAAGCACATTATAAATATTAAGAGGGTTGTAGTACATGTACTTGTATCACAGATTTTATTGTACACATTTTGTACTACAGGAAAACCTGAGGTAGTTGTTCCAACTTTGCTCAACCTCAGGGAATTTATATTAAAGAATAACGCTGCAAATTTAATAAATTTGGAAAAACATTTTTTCAAAAACTACAGATTATAAAACACAAAAGCATTTATACTAAAATATATTTTTGCAGATACAGTAAATATAAAAAATATTTAATCCAAAATTGTTTATGTAAATATCAGATAATTCACAGTAGAAATATCTGTCTCTCAAACTTCAGATATTACACTAAATTAGACTGCTGAGTATAGGAAAAAATCCAAAACTAAAGTTGATAAAAAGAAAAATTACTTGTATATAACTTAAAAAGAAGTAGATCTTTGAAGAGTATAATTAAATTTAAAGTATACTTTTCTCTTAAAAATACAGAATTTTTTTTGTCAGACACAGTGGCTTACACCTGTAAAGCCAACAGCTTGTGATGCCAAGGTAGGCAGATCACCTGAAGTCAGGGGTTCAAGACCAGACTTGACAACATGGTGGAATCCTGTGTTTACTAAAAAGAAATATAAAAATTAGCCAAGCTCTGCCTTGCAGGTTCATGCCATTCTCCCATTTCAGCCTCCTGATTACCTGGGACTACAGGTGCCCACCACCACTCCTGGCTAATTTTTTGTATTTTTAGTAAAGATGGGGTTTCACCATGTTAGCCAGGATGGTCTTGGTCTCCTGACCTCGTGATATGTCCACATTGGCCACCCAAAGTGCTGGGATTACAGGCATGAGCCACAGTGCCCGGCCTAGTAACAGAAGGCTTTAGCAGAGCAAAAATGTATAAAATGTATAATGACATTGAATAAGTAATAACCCACTAACCATAAAAAGCCCTGGATCATATGAAATCACAGCCAAGTTTTACCACATATGCAAACATAAGCTGGTCCTAAGCCTACTGAACGTATTCCAAAAAATCAAGGTGGGATTTCACCCTAACTAGTTATATTAAATCAGTGAAACATATGAAACTAAAATCTAGTGAGGACACCACAAGAAAAGGAAACTACAGGTCAATATTCTAGGTGAATATTGGAACAATAATCCTCCATGAAATACTAGCCAACTGAATTCAAAAGCAAATCAGAAAGTTATTTTGCTACAATCATGTGAGCTTTATTCCATACATATGAAGGTGTCTCATCATATGCAAGTCAATAAGTGTGATTCACCATGTAAAGATAATTAAAAGAAAAAAATATTTAACACAATGGGGCAGAAAAAGCATTCAAAAAAACCTAATATTGACTCAAAAATGTCAACACACTAGACATTGATGAAAATATCTTAAAATAATGAGTTATCTATGACAAATTCTTAGCCAACATCATACTAAAAAAGCAAAAACTGGAAGCATTCTCCATGAGAATAAAAATAAGAATATCCATTCTAAACAGTCCTATTGAAGTTATGAAATCCTAGCCAGAGAAATAAAAGGAATCCAAACAGAAAACAAAGAAAGTCAAATTATCTTTACTGAAGATAGAATTGTCTACATAGAATACTTTAAAGATTTCACCAAAAGACTCCTAAGCCTGAAAAAAGATTTCAAAAAAAATCTCAGAATACAAAATGAAGGCAAATGCATAGCATTTCTGTACACCAATAATATTCAAACTGAGAACAAAGTAAAAAACACAGCTCTATTTACAATAGCCACAAACCAAAAAAAAACCTAGAAATACATTAAATCAAGGGGGTAGAATATCTCTACAAAGAACAACAAAACATTGCTGAAAGAAATGAGAGACAATGCAAATAAATGGAAAAATATTGCATGCTCTTGGATTCAAAGAATATAATTAAAATGGTCATTCTGCCTAAAGCAACCTACAGATTAAGTGCTATTTTTATCAGACTATCCATGATGCTTTTTTATAGAATTAGAAAAAGAAAACTATTCTAAAAATATACACAAAAGAATTAAAGAGCTCAAATAGCCAAGACAACTTCAGACTAAAAGAATAAATCTGGGCCGAGTGTGGTGGCTCACGCCTGTCATCTCAGCCCTTTCAAAGGCTGAGGTAGATGGATCACCCGAGGTCAGAAGTTTGAGACCAGCCTGGCCAACATGGTGAAACCTGCCTCTCTACTAAATACAAAAGATTAGCCAGGTGTGGTGATGCATGCCTGTAATCCCAGCTACTTGGGAGGCTGAGGAAAGAGAACCACTTGAACCTGGGAGGTGGAGGTTGCAGTGAGCCAAGATTGCATCAGAGTAACCAGTATAAGATGGTTCTGCTATAAAAATATACATCTAGACCAATGAAATGGAAGAGAGAGTCCTGAATTAAGCTATACTTTGCAATCAGGTTATTTTTACAAAGCCAACAGAAATAAACAAAAGGGGAGTTAACTCCCTATTCAGTAAGTAATACTGGGAAAACTGGTTAGTCATATGTGGAAGAAAACTGGACTCCTACCTTTTTATATATTAAAAACAAAACTCAACATAGATTAAAGACTTGATCTGTGAGTCTCCAAGCTACAAAAATCTTAGAAGAACACTTAGATAATATTGGTCTCTGCAAAGAATTTATGACTAACATCTAACATGAGTGCAACAAAAATAAAAATAGAAAATGGCATCTAAGCCAAAGAGCTTCTACACAGTAAAAGAAATTATCAACGAAGTAAACAGATGACCTACAGTGTGAAATAAAATATTTGCAAACTGCAGACAATGAAGGATTAATGTACAGAATCTATAATACATATAATAAAATAGCAAACATGATATGAATAGCCAGTTTATTCTCAAAGGAAGACATAAGAGCTGCCAATAAACATGTAAAAATTGCCAACATTCCTAATTATCAGAAAGATGTAAATCTAAGGGACAGTGTGATACCATTTCACACCAGTAAGAATGACTTATTAAAAGTAAGATAAATAAAAAGTTGAAGTTGTGGAGAAAAGGAAATCTTTCTACACTGTTGGTGGGAATGCAAATTAATTCAGGGCCTGTGCAAAGCAGTTTGGAGACTTCTCAAAGAACTAAAAATAGAATTGCCATTTGACCAATCAAGCCCATTTTTTTGGTATCTGCCCGAAAAAATAATAAATAATTTTGCCAAATAGATGCCAGCACTCACATGTTCATTGCAGCACTATTCACAATAGCAAAAACAGAATTAAACAAGTTACCCATGAGTGTTTTATTGGATAAGAAAAACGATGTACTTACACAACCTCCAAATCTATGCAGCTAAAAAGAGAATGAATTCTTTTGCAGCAACATGAATGCAGCAGAAGGCCATTATTCTAAGCAAATTAATGCATCAGAAAAACAAATGCCATATGTTCTCACTCATACATGGATGCTAAAAATTGGGTGCACATGGAAACAAAGACGAAAACAATAAACTGGAAATTCTAAAAAAAAAGGAGGAAGAATGGGAGATAAGAATTGAAAATCTGCTTAGGTATGATGTACACTACGTGGGCAATGGAATTATTAAGTATCCAAACCTCTACATCATGTAGTATACCTGTTTTACAAATCTACACATGTACCCCTTAAATATAAAATAAAAATAATAAAATGCTTTTTGGTATAATGACATGTTCTATTTTTCCAGTGCTAGGCTAATAGTTGAAATTAGGGGTGAAAGACAAGTTTTTCACCCCTTAAGGCGTAGTGGTGAATGTTTCTATACCAGGTCTCCTCACATTTTATAAGTTAACCTCTGAAATTTCTTGGTCTATGGCCCAAAAAGTGTTTTATTTTCAAGTGTGCAGGTAAATCACATTACACATTTATTATTTATGTATTAACTGTACACTAGACTATAAACTTAATTTGTTACTGTACTCTTTTGGGGGAAAATGTGGTAATTGGTTAAATCATATTTCAGAATGAACTATTTGTGAAAGTGTGAGACTAAAAATTATGCTAAATTACCGAACTAGAAATATAAAACATTTTTTCTAAAAAAAAAAAAAAGTACAAAAGCCTTATGGTCATATTCCAAAAATAATTCAACAGAAAGTGGGGGTTATTTAAGACCACAATGCTGCAAATGCTCATTCCATCACAAGCATTCTTGTGAAAAGTAGAAATAATGGGTCAGAGGTATTTTTAGAGTACTTTTCTTATGCTATTGCCATGTGAAATTCTTGTCTTTATTAATTTCCATATGAAAGTCTGTACCTGAACAAAAGATGCCATTAATTTCAAGTAAATATGCTCACACATTTATTCTCCCTAGACAGGCCCTGGCATGTTTGCAATCAAGATGTAGCATTTCTTGCCTTCCTTGTGCTGCTGTCTTTGTGTGAAATGAAAAGGCAGCAAGTAAAGAAGAATGAACCATGACATTTCTAATTTCAACAGCCACAGCCTCTGTAATTGTTATATCACCTAGAAATAATGGCAGTATTTCAAAACTGACAAAAAGATAGTTTATATTTTTAGTTTATTATTTATAGTTTATAAAAATTTATAGTTTCTGATTTATTATATGCTAAAAAACCTGAACATGCAGATACCTAAAATTTCTACCCAGATGATAGTATTAATATTTTAATAGCTTATAATTGAGAGTCAAAATTACCCCATTTGATTTACCGGAAAGCAGTTATTTATCTTCTAAGTGTAAATAGGTTATCCATAATCTTAAACATACAGATCTTTTAAGATTAGCACTATGTCTAGATTTAAATAAAATTTATAGGCTTGTAGTAACATAAATTTTCATACTTATTTTCTAATAAAAGTGAAAAAGCAAAAGAAATGTTAAAATGATTTTTAAAAGAAACTTTATATATCTTCACTAAATAACATTTAAAACCACATTGTAAGTGAGTGATCAGTAATCCCAATCTTTTTTAGTCTCTGCAAAAATTTAAATTATTCAATTGGAAGAAGTATTCTTATATTAGTGTTTCTGAAACTCAGAAACTGTTGACCACTCAGTGGATGATGATGTACATGCAGACCACAAATTTTCTATGTAATAATAGGCTAATCCTAGATTTTAATATAAAAATTTAATATAATTCTAAATTAAAACTAGTGGTTGTTTTAAGTCATGAGAGATATCATTGTTAAAATCCATTTACCAAAGTATTTGGTTAAATGTGGAGTGTCTGTCAGTTTTATAATTAGAGGGAAGAAGGCATATTGTTTTTTATTTACTTGTTTAATATATTTATGTTAATTTGATAAATTTCAATACAGTTTAAAAATATATTAAAATTTTTTTCTAACAAGTGAAGGAAATCATTTATTTAAAAATTTAGAGAGAATTTTACTCTAAGCAGTTGCTTTAGAGTCTGTCTTTTAAAGTACTATATTATTCTGAACATTAAAAATCAACAGTCTATTTCTGAGTGCTGGGTTCTGACTGTTCATGATATTAAAAGTTTACTTACCTACATCTATAAGTGAGCAAGCCATTTGAAATAATATATATATGTATATGTTTCCTAAAATTTTAAGATGAACAACCACATTTTTCTCTGGTGCAATATCTTAAATCTTACTTCACTCTCTCTTATACAAAAAAGTATTAGTAGTATTTTTGATTGATAAATCACAGTTGCATAAATTTATGGGATACAATGTGATGTTTTAGTATATGTATAAATATGGACTAATTAAGTTTTGTTTAATAACATATCTGTGAACTTGATTATGTATCATTTTTGTGGTGGTACATTTGAAATTTACTCTTATTTTGAAATATGCAATACTTTATAGTTTACTATAGTTACCCTGCTGTGAAATAGGTCTCAAAACTTACTTAACCTATTTGAAATTTTTTACTTTTTGTCAACTCCCTATCTTTCCATAAAGATTATATCCATTCTGAATGTGAATATATGAAAATTTGCCAAGAATAGTATTAAAAACATTCAACTACTATTATAGCACCAGACTGTAAATCTAGTCTCTCAATTTAGAGTAAATTAAGAGAAGATTTATTTTTTTCAGCCAAGCAAATAAGTGTATAAAACTAAAGGGTAACAAACATGGCATTAGTTGCCAAAAAATAGAATGACTAGATTCAATAAGTGTCTAGCTATGCAAATGACAGTTCAATTAAACTAAGACCCTAATAGGTGCATGTGAAAAGCATTGATGTGCAATGTGTTGCACCTCCACTCAGCACCTTTTTTTGCCCATTTGTAAAGGTATCAATTTACCATGAGTGATACAGAGCTAATACTGAAAATTGAAAATTCTGTGTTCAGAGTAATTACTGGGAACATGGTTAAAACATTTCTTCAATGTTATGAAAAGTTTTTATAAATATCACTCCACTTCAAAAAGTCTTTTAGTAAAAGATTGTTTATTTATAGTACTCAATTTAGATTCATAAAAATATCAGTATTCCAGGAAAGTCAGAGACACTTAAATGTAAACAAAATTCCATCAAACTTGAATTAGATAAATTCCTCTTGCTTAAGAATTTTATTTTATTAATATAGAGAAAAATAGAAAACCAGTACTTCAGGGAAAAGAACAGTTTTTGACACAGGGTATCACCAAAACAAGTGCTCTTCATCATCATTGTTAAAGTAAGAAGAGCATTGCCTGCTTTCCTGGAAGCAGCTGGCCTGTTTTCCACTGATATAAAGTGGAGAAGCCATTCAAATAGTGAAAGAGGGTGATATAAATGGAATACTTATATGAAATACAGTTTATAATAAAAAGTAGCATTTGATGTTTTACAACCATAGTTGAGGCTATTAGCATGAGGTTGTAATATTCTTATTTCTATTGACAAATTAACTTCATTTACAATATTCTTATTTCAGATAATATTCCTTTTTCTGCTCTATATTTGCTAGATTTTGGTCAAATCTTATCTGAACTCAATTGAAATCAATTAAATCGATTCTACCACAAGCATTTTATTATTGATGCATCTGCTTATTTTGCTTAAAAAACATTAGCTTTTGAGAAGATTTATAGTTTCGTTTCCGAGTGTTGTTTATTTCTGAGAAGTTGCTGTCATGCTAGAAAGCTTCTATTCTCAGCTCTACTCACATAGACTAATAGCAAGTGGAAGTGATGTGTGGATGAGAAACAAATGTGTCTTCTCTGCATCTTTTCTTTAATCAATTGGCTGAAGAAAGAGAATGCAGATAGAAGGTGAAAGAAAACATAATCCCTGAAAGATCATGAAAAAGTCCCTTTAGTCAGAAAAAAAGAGGAAATGGTGATTTGAGTAGAATATATATTTACAAAAACTAATTTTTAAAAAATTTTCTTTTTCTGAAATATAAAAAAAGCTGACCAAATAAAGTCTAAATGAATTAAGTATAGCTCCTAGTATAACTCACAGTTAATATAAGTTGACTATCCTCTTTGTAGACATTTTTCATCAGCACTTTTCACCATACAGCTAGACCTCAGCTAACACTTATTATGTGTCACAAAAATGAATCACTTTAGAAGCCATCTTAATAATGAGACAATTTGTTATGGGAAGTCAGGGACCCTGAACACAGGGACCAGCTGGAGCTGTGGCAGAGGAACATAAATTGTGAAGATTTCATTTTAATATGGATATTTATCACTTCCCTAAAAATACTCTTATAATTTCTTATGCCTGTCTTTACTTGAATCTCTGAACATAAATTGTGAAGATTTCATGGACATTTATCAGTTCCCAAATAATACTCTTATAATTTCTTTCACCTATCTTACTTTAATCTCTTAATCCTGTTATCTTCATAAGCTGAGGATGTATGTCACCTCAGGACCAGTATTATACAAATTGATTGTAAAATGTGTGTTTGAACAATATGAAATCAGTGCGCCTTGAAAAACAACAGAATAACAGTGATTTTAGGGAACAAAGGAAGACAACCATAAGTTTGGACTGCCTGTGGGGTCAGGCAGAATAAAGCCATATTTTTCTTGAGGAGAGCCTATAAACGGACCTGCAAGTAGGGAAGATATCTCTGAATTCTTTTCCTAGCAAGGAGTATTAATAATTAAGACCCTGGGAAAGGAATGCCTTCCTCAGGGAGGTCTATAAATGGCCACTCTGGGAGTGTCTGTCTTGTGTGGTTGAAATAAGGACTGAAATATACCCTGGTCTCCTGCAGTACCCTCAGGTTTATTAGGGTGGGGAAAAAACCCTACCCTGGTGAATTTGAGGTCAGACCACTTCTCTGCTCTCAAATTCTGTTTTCTGTTGTTGGATGTTTATCAAGACAATACATGCACAGCTGAACATAGACCCTCATCAGTAATTCTAATTTTGCCCTTTGAGTTGTGGTCTTTGCTTTTGTCCTTGCCCTGTTTCCTCACAAACATGATCTTTTTTCTCTTTTTGCCCTTTGAAGCATGTGATCTTTGTGACATACTCCCTGTTCTTACACCCCCTCCCCTTTTGAAGTCCTTAATAAAAACCTGCTGGTTTTGTGGCTCAGAGGCCCAGCTACAAAATTCTTCTCTTTGTACTTTTTCTCTTTATTTCTCAGACCAGCTGACACGGAAAATAGAAAGAACATATGTTGAAATATTGGGGGTGGGTTTCCCTGATAACAAGTGACTTCTGGTACACAATTCAGAACATCTACAAAAGGAGTGGTAAACAGATTTCAACTCTGATGCAGATTCTTATTCATTGGCATTGGTAGCTGAGTGCTGTGTTAAGGATTCTGGAATCTCTACTTATTAAGTTGAAGTAGATCATCATAAAGGTCTTCATTCTTATCATCTTCACATTGAGTAGAGTTGCTTTATTTTCTGCAATTGTGTTTAAAACTGTCCAAAGAGATGCTCCAAATGCTTGGCTTTCTGTCTGGAAGTTTCAAATGAGGCTTTTGGGTGTATGTATTTTTCTAGTTTCACACAGCTGAGGAGGCTTCAGGAAACTTACAATCATGGTGGAAGGTAAAGGGGAAGCAAAGACTTTCTGGTTGTGGCTGGAGAAAGAGCTGCAATATACTGACTGGTCTCACTTGGGATCTTGACATTCAGGATAGGTGGGGTGACCCAGCAATCATATGGACACTATCCATTCCAGTGACGCTCAAACTTCAGCATGCATCAGAGTCCCTGCAATGCTTGGTAAGACACAGACTGCTGAGCCCACCTCTAAGACTTTTTTC
This sequence comes from Pongo pygmaeus, assembly GCF_028885625.2. Lineage (NCBI taxonomy): Eukaryota > Metazoa > Chordata > Mammalia > Primates > Hominidae > Pongo > Pongo pygmaeus. The sequence goes on from NC_072393.2 coordinate 22,660,516, forward strand.
TTTTTAAGGAATAAAGAGCATTCCATTTTGTAAATATACCACTTTTTAAAGTTCATTTACCTGTTGTGGACACTTAGGTTGATTTCATGCTTTAGCTATTGTGAGTAATCCACTTTTTTTCCTTTTCTTATTTTTGTACCTCTTTTTTCTTTTTTATTTCTAGAAATATTTTAATTTTATACTACAAATTATTACTATTAAATACCTTTATTTCTACACCTTTTTTTGGTTAATATTTTGGCAGATTGAAACAATGAATTTTTAAAAAATTTTTTGAATCAAGGCCATTACAGTATTATTAACATAATTTGAGACAATATAGCAATAAAAATCAACACTGATTAGTGAAACAACAATTTTCTAGCCCCTGGTAATCATTTTCTCTCACACCCAACATAAAAGTTGAATCTTTGTGTCATTTCTCACAGTTGTAAGAAAGAAGCTTCTCATTAAATTGGTCAGTATATAATTTTGTAAAATTTTACTTTTTTAATCTAAAAATTAAACTGCTCTATTACCAGAAAAGTTACTTTTAATGTGTATTATTTTACTCTATTATATTTAAATTCTTCAGAAATACTAAGCTGAGAAAATATGTGCTCAAATTTTTTTGAAAATTAAAAATGCTTAAACATTTTTTACAGAATCTAAAATTAAAAATATTTTTAGTTTCTTAAAGAACATCTCTCAAATATTTCAAGTTACCTTCTTCTGACAGTAGATATATATATTTTTATATTGCTATAATACAGCTTTGGCTCCTTTGTGGCCAACTCCATCATTTTTATTCTGTTTTCTTGTGCAGTATTTATGCTATGCATTTTATATTTTAAAAGTTGTAGAGCATGCAATGTAATCTTCAAACAATTGACAAACGTTTTTCCATGTATAACTGTCTGCTTAATCTGCAGTCACTTTATTTTCCCCCCTGGAAGGCATTTTTACTACCTGAAAAGCAAAGGGATTGTTCAAGTGAGTGTGCTGAGCTGGTCTTCTCCAGTGTCAGTCTATTCACATTCACAAAGGTATTCTGGTGAAAGAGGGTTCACTTCAACACTATTGTAACAGCAATATGGAAAAGATGTAATAGAATAAAATGTGAATCACAGCCTTCTAAGAAAATAAGTTAATTTTTCTTATTCTCTGTATGTGAGTATGTGGTAATTGTAACGTTGGGCATTGAGACTAAAATGAGAGAAGAACACTTCACATTGGTAGTGCAAGAAGGTCCTATTTAACATTCTTGTTTGTCAAACATACCCAGATTGATTTTGTGAAGTATTATGGTGTTGTATTAATCACTTATTAGACTCTGATGGTCATTTTTTACTTTATAAATTTAAATATGCACTTTTCATCATCCAGGGTCCTGTCCTTGATACTTAAGTGCTCAGATATAAAACTATTAAATATTGATGAAATCTCTGTCTCTGAGGTTCAAGCAATTCTCATGCCTCAGCCTCCTGAGTCACTGGGATTACAGGTGTGTGCCATTATGCCTGGCTTGGTAGGTATGTGGTTATGAGGCACTGACTCATAGGTTGGGGGCTCTCCAGGGACCCTTCCATTGCTGTCTACCTTAGGCTAGCTAGCTAATCCCTCTCAGTCTCCTCTCAGGAGTGGAGACCCTAACTGCTGTTAGGGAGAATAGGCATTGATATTTTTGGCTATTCCTCACTGGAGAAGGGTGCTGTGTAGAAAACAGCAGCTAGGATTTCTTCCAGGGCTGGTTTAAGTGTCTCAGAAGAAACGTGTGTTTATGCATCATTCTATTTGCATTACCATTTGGAGCTTGATAGTTTTTAGGGAAAAAGAAACAATCTGATTTAGTAGAGGACTTGAATTGAAATGAAACAAGGAGGGTAGGAAACACCTAAAAATGTTGAGGCTACTGACACACCCTGACAGCTGGTAGCTATGGTTGTATTTGCTAAGATTTGGGTGCATGAGGCTTGACTTTGGTTAGTTCCCGTGATCTTACTTTCTGATAAAAGAAACGTCTGGGTTATTGGCACCTTATTTATTTCCATCACCCAGTCAGATTTGCAGAATAATTGCTTAGAACTAGAATATTGACTTAGATTTTTACATTACCCATCCCTTTCTTTTTTTTCTGAGCTGCAGGCAGAGATTGCTGGTTGGCTTACAGGAATAAGCAGGGTTGGTTTAAAATGTCATCAAAAACTTTAAAACAATGAATGAGACTAGAAGTTCATGATAAATGTATAAGTTTTGAAACATAATTTCTTTTTTTAAGTTTTTTTGTTAAAAACAACTCATAATAGACTGACTTGTTAGCAAAATACACTTTAGTATCATACTTGGCCTAACTATTTGAACATAGAGCAGCAAGAATAACTATCTCTCCTTAGGCCTTTTTGATAGGGTTTGATGGAACTCTGTTCCAAAAGAAATCTTAGATAGGACTTTTTAAAGCTGGGCCAAGCCATGGATTTGTACTCTTAAATACCTGTGAGTTGGTTAAACTCCTGTATTTTTGAGGTTCCAAGAGCATAGTGTTTCTGAGTCTGTTAGAAAGTGACTTTTTTTACTCACCACAGACCAGGAATTTTGTATGAGGACTGTAGACAAGGTATGAGACCAGCTTTCCCAAGAGGCTGTTACTGGCTTTGCAACTTAAACTTGATTTCTTAAAGGAAAACACACCCCTCCAATTAAAGCCTTGGTAAAAGAACTAACATATTTCTATTGTGTTTCATTGCATAAGAAAATGGATATCTCAGCTGGGCACCATGCCTCATGCCTGTAATTGCAGCACTTTGGTATGCTGAAGTGGGCAGATCACGAGGTCAAGAGATCAAGATCATCCTAGCCACCATGGTGAAACTCCATCTCTACTAAAAATACAAAAATTAGCTGGCCATGGTGGTGCATGCCTGTAATCCCAGCTACTCTGGAAGCTGAGGCAGGAGAATCACTTGAACCTGGCAGGCAGAGGTTGCAGTGAGCTGAGATTGTGCCACTGCATGCCAGCCACAGAGAGAGTGAGACTATGTCTCAAAAGAAAACAAAAATAGAAAATGGATTTTTGTTTCACTGATGTAAACAACTATATTGTAAGTTAAGAATACTTATAACTAGTTGATAGAGGTTCCAAGATGTCCAAATAGGGACAGCTCCAGTCTACATCTCCCAGTGTGAGTGACACAGACGATGGGTGATTTCTGCATTTTCAACTGAGGTATGGGGTTCATCTCACTGGGGCTTCTCAGAGAGTGGGTGCAGCCTATGGAGTGTGAGCCAAAGCAGGGTGGGACATCACCACACCTGGGAAGCACAAGGGGTCAGGTAATCCCTTTCCTAGCCAAGGGAAGCTGTGACAAACCATACCTGGAAAATTGGGACACTTCCATCCTTATACTGTGTTTTTCCAATGGTCTTAGCAAATGGCACACCAGGAGATTATATCCCGTGCCTGGCTCAGAGGGTCCCACACCCGAGGAGCCTTGCACACTGCTAGCACAGCAGTCTGAGATTGAACTGAAAGTTGGCAGCGAGGCTAGAGGAGGGGCATCTGCCATTGCTGAGGCTTCAGTAGGTAACCATAGTGACTGGGAACCTCGAACTGGGCAGAGCCCACTGCTGCTCAAGGAGGCCTGCCTGCCTCTGTAGACTCCACATTTGGGGGCAGGGCATAGCTGAACAAAAGGCAGCAGACAGCATCTGCAGACTTAAACATCCCTGTCTGACAGCTATGAAGAGAGTAGTCATTCTCCCAGCACGGAGTTTGAGATCTGAGAACAGACAGACTGCCTCCTCAAGTGGGTCCCTGATCCCTGTGTAGCCTAACTGGGAGACACCTCCCAAAAGGTGCTGACTGACACCTCATACACCTGGGTGCCCCTCTGGGATGAAGCTTCCAGAGGAAGGATCAGGCAGCCATATTTGCCATTCTGCAATATTTGCTCTTCTGCAGGCTCCGCTGGTGATACCCAGACAAACAGGGTCTGGAGTGGACCTCCAGCAAACTGTAAGAGACCTGTAGCTGAGGTTCCTGACTGCTAGAAGGAAAACTAACAAACAGAAGGGACATCCACACCAAAACCCCATCTGTACATCACCACTATCAAAGACCAAAGGTAGATAAAACCCCAAAGATGGGGAGAAACCAGAGCAGAAAAGCTGAAAATTCTAAAAATCAGAGCACCTCTTCTCCTCCAAAGGAATGCAGCTCCTCACCAGCAATGGAACAAAGCTGGACAGAGAATGACTTTGATGAATTGAGAGAAGAAGGCTTCAGACGACTGGTAATAACAAACTTCTCCGAGCTAAAGGAGGATGTTCGAACCCATCTCAAAGAACCTGAAAACGTTGAAAAAAGATTAGATGAATGGCTAACCAGAATAAACAGCATAGAGAAGACCTTAAATTACCCAATGAAGCTAAAAACCATGTCAGAAGAACTACACGACACATGCAGAAGCTTCAGTAGCTGATTTGATCAAGTGGAAGAAAGGGTATCAGTGATTGAAGATTAAATTAATGAAATGAAGTGAGAAGAAAAGTTTAGAGAAAAAAGAGTAAAGAGAAATGAACAAAGCCTGGTGGGAAAAATGTTAAGGGCAGCCAGAGAGAAAGGTTGGGTTATCCACAAAGGGAAGCCCATCAGACTAACAGTGGGTCTCTTGGCAGAAACTCTACAAGCCAGAAGAGAGTGGGGCCAATATTCAACATTCTTAAAAGGGTTTTCCACTCAGAATCTCATATCCAGCCAAACTAAGCTTCATAAATTAAGGAGAAATAAAATCCTTTCCAGACAAGCAAATGGTGAGAGATTTTGTTACCACCAGGCCTGCCTTACAAGAGCTCCTGCAGGAAGCACTAAACAGGAAAGGAACAACTGGTATGAGCCCCTGCAAAAACATGCCAAATTGTAAAGACCATCGATGCTGTGAAGAAACTGCATCAACTAACAAGCAAAATAGCCAGCTAACATAATGACAGGATCAAATTCACACAAAGCAATATTAACCTTAAATGTAAATGGGCTAAGTGCTCCAATTAAAAGACATAGATGGGCAAATTGGATAAAGGGTCAAGACTCATCAGTGTGCTGTATTCAGGAGACCCATCTCACCTGCAGAGACACACATAGGCTCAAAATAAAGGGGTGGAGGAAGATATACCAAGCAAATGGAAAGTCAAAAAAAAAAAAGCAGGGGTTGCAATCCTAGTCATGGATAAAACATACTTTAAACCAACAAAGATCAAAAGAGACAAAGAAGACCATTACATAATGGTAAAGGGATCAATGCAAAAAGAAAAGCTAACTATCCTAAATATATACACACCCAATGAAAGAGCACCCAGATTCATAAAGCAAGTCCTTAAGACCTACAAAGAGACTTAGACTCCCACACAATAATAACGAGAGATTTTAACACCACAGTGTCAACATTAGACAGATCAATGAGACAGAAAGTTAACAAGGATATTCAGGAATTGAACTCAGCTCTGCAACAAGTGGACCTAACAGACATCTACAGAAGTCTCCACCCCAAATCAAGAGAATATACATTCTTCTTAGCACCACATTGCACTTATTCCAAAATTGACCACATAGTTGGAAGTAAAGCACTCCTCAGCAAATGGAAAAGAAAAGAAATCACAACTAACTGTCCCTCAGACCACAGTGCAATCAAATTAAAACTCAGGATTAAGAAACTCACTCAAAACTGCTCAACTATATGGAAACTGAATAAGCTGCTCCTGAATGACTACTGGGTAAATAATGAAATGAAGGCAGAAATAAAGATGTTCTTTGAAACCAATGAAAACAAAGTCACAACATACTAGAATCTCTAGGACATATTATAAGCAGTGTGTAGAGGGAAATTTATATCACTAAGTGCCCACAACAGAAAGCAGGACAGATCTAAAATTGACATCCTACAATCACAATTAAAGGAACTAGAGAAGCAAGAGCAAACACATCCAAAAACTAGCAGAAGGCAAGAAATAACTAAGATCAGAGCAGAACTGAAAGAGATAGAGACACAAAAAACCCTTAAAAAAATCAATTGGTCCAGGAGCTGTTTTATTGAAAAGATGAACAAAATTGCCTGTTTATTGATGGTTTCTTTCTAGCATTGATGGTCTTTACAATTTGGCATGTTTTTGCGTGGCTGGTACCAGTTGTTTCTTTCCATGTTTAGTGCTTCCTTCAGGAGCTCCTGTAACGCAGGCCCGGTGGTGACAAAATCTCTCAGCATTTGCATGTCTGTAAAGGATATTATTTTTCCTTCAGTTATGAAGCTTAGTTTGGCTGGACATGAAATTCTGGGTTGAAATTCTTTTCTTTCAGAATGTTGAATATTGGCCCCACTCTCTTCTGGCTTGTAGGATTTCTGCTGAGAGATCCACTGTTAGTCTGATGGGCTTCCCTTTGTGGATAACCTGACCTTTCTCTCTGGCTAAACTTAACATTTTTTGTTTCATTTTTACCTTGGTGAATCTGACAATTATTTGTCTTGGAGTTGCTCTTCTCGAGGAGTATCTTTGTGGTGTTGTCTGTATTTCCTGAAATTGAATGTTGGCCTGCCTTGCTAGGTTGGGGAAGTTCTCCTGGCTAATATCTTGAAGAACGTTTTCTTACTTGGTTCCATTCTCCCCATCACTTTCAGGTACAAGTATCAAACACAGATTGGGTATCAAACATAGGTGGGTGGATCACCTGAGGCCAGGAGTTTGAGATCAGCCTTGCCAACATGGTGAAACTCCATCTCTACTAAAAATAAAGAAAATTAGCTGGGTGTGGTGGCAGGTGCCTGTAATCCCAGATACTCAGGAGGCTGAGGCAGGAGAATTGCTTGAACCCAGGAGGTGGAGGTTGCAGTGAGCCACAATTGCACCATTGCACTCCACCTAGGTGACAGAGTGAGACTCTGTCCCAGATAAAAAAAAACAGGGGTAGGAATATAGTTTCCAGAGCCTAATAAACAAGCATAGCTAGAAGAAAAAGAGATTTTGAGAGGGACTTATTACTTTTAATTCTGGGGGTTTCATGAAAAAAAAAAACAGAGATTTCTTTTAAAGTGCAATTTGTGGTGGCTTTTTTGTTTTCTTGAGAAGTCCCAGGCCACCAGACTTTATTTTAGGGCCTTTTATGCTTGCATCAACAGTGACAAGAAAGAATGAATAAAAGTAATTTAGTTAAGTGAGAAAAAATCCTCTTCCAGGAAAACAAGTTTTATATAGATAAAAATAGAAAGGCTTTTTGAATATACTTATAGCTTGCATATTCACTTCTCATTAAGCTGAGTGCAGTTTAAAAATGTTTCTTTAGCTAATTAAAACTTTACAGGGAATATAAACAGTGATTCTTCTTATTTCTTTTACCAGTTTACACCACTACCTGTTTACAATCCTGTTTAGGCTCTTTAGTTTCCTCTGGGAGAAAGTGGCTGGGTTCAGGCAAGGGCAGGTTTTTAACTGGACTGCAGATCCTTTTAGCAGCAAAGTTTGATATTTGAGGAAGTGATTATTAGCCAGGGGCTTCCATTAGAGAACAGCAGTCCTATGTGGGAATGCAGACAGTTAAGTTATTTCCCATTATTAACCTCGTGGCCTTTGGTAGCAGCAAGCCATCACCAAATCTGCTCAGAGGCAGGCTGGCCATCCTCTAGCCATCAAGTCAAGTTTCTTGTTTAGGTAACCCACTGGTTATTGAGCTTGAACTTGAGCCTTAGTTAAAACTCCCAGGGTCATTCACTTCCTTTTTGACACATAGAGATTAAATGCCTTCCTTATGGGAAGACTGAGGTTTGGTGCTTTTCGTAAGGCTTGCTCTAGTTGTTTAAAGGCTTTTTAGTTTTAGGTTCCCAACTTAGTGAGTGAGTTTTTAGTTGCTTGAGTTTTTTTAATAAGGTGGTATAAAAGATTGGCTATTTCACCATTCCCAGGTACCCAGAGTTTGCAAAAACCAGTAATGTCTAAGGTCCCCCCAATGTTTTAAGACTTTTAGGAAAGGAAAAGAAGAAAATAAGTTTAATTCTTTCTTTATCTGGTGTTCTTTTACCTTCTGACTAGACCTATCTACTTTACTGCAGTTTGACAAAGCTGAGCTTTAAATTTTGAGGCCCTATATTCCCTTTCAGCTAATAAATTGAAGAAAGCCTTAGTGCCTTCCTGAGACCTCCTCAGTTGGGGAACAGAGAACAATGTTATTTAAATACTGCAAAGTTTCAAATTGAGTATGACAAAACATAGAAAGATGTTTGAACAGGGCCTGTTTTAGCAACTTCTTTCTGATATTAGAGCCTGCCTAAGTAATAAACCTTTTTTTATTGTATCAGAACACAGGGAGGTTTGTTTTACTAAAGTTTTTCTCAGGCTTTTCCAAAAGGCCATGGGATTTTTATCTGGTTTGTGATTTAACAGGGACAGGTTAGAATAATTAACATGCTTGATTGTGATTCTTTGCAAACTTCCTAATGTGCACATCAGAAAGTGTTTTCTTTTTCACTTCTCTTCTTTTCTGTGAGTGGCAAGCCATCCAGGTGCTGAGGCAAGAGACAGAGGGCATGAGCTGTCCCAGTATAATAAAATATATAAAACAACAAGAGTTATACTAGATCTTGAGCACAGACATGATTATATATGAATATCATTAATCATTACTTTGTAGCAATTACTCTTTATTCCAATATTATAATAATCTTCACTCTATAATCATAACCTAGGAAAAACCAGGTCATACACAGATAGGAGCTGAGGGGACACAGTGAGAAGTGACCAGAAGACAAGAGTGTGAGCCTTCTGTTATGCCCAGACAGGGCCACCAGGAGGGCTCCTTGGTCTAGTGGTGACACCAGCGTCTGGGAAGACTCCCATTGCCAGGCAGACTGTGGTCTAGCGGTAGTGAAAAATGTCATGGAAAAACACTGGCTACTTAGCAGACTGTGAAAGGGAGTCTCCCTTTCCCCAGGGGAGTTTAGAGAAGACTCTGCTCCTCCACGTCTTGTGGAGGGCCTGACATCAGTCAGGCTTGCCCGCAGTTATCCGGAGGCCTAACCATCTCCCTGTGATGCTGTGCTTCAGTGGTCACACTCCTAGTCTGCCTTCATGTTCCATCCTGTACACCTGGCTGTGCCTTCTAGATAGCAGTAGTAAATTAGTGAAAGTACTAAAAGTCTCTGATATGCAGAAATAATGGCATAAGCTGTCTCTTTCCCTCTCTCTCTGCCTTGGCTGCCAGGCAGGGAAGGGCCCCCTGTCCAGTGGACACGTGACCCATGTGACCTTATGTATCATTGGAGATGACTCACATTCTTTACCCTGCCCCTTTTGCTTTGTATCCAATAAATAACAGTGCAGCCAGACATTTGGGACCACTACCAGTCTCTGCGCATTTGTGGTAGCGGTCCCCTGGGCCCAGCTGTCTTTTCTTTTATCTCTTTGTCTTGTGTCTTTATTTCTACACTCTCTCATCTCCGCACACGGGGAGAGACCCACCGACCCTGTGGGGCTGGTCCCTACACTTTTCCACTTCACAAGGGCTCCAATTAGAATATTTAATGGGTATTGCTTTTATTCTTATTGGGAATGGGGAATCTGTCTCTTTTTTTCCATTTCAACTGGGTTTCTTTCCTGACTGGTTGTAGGAAACCTACTCTTTGTTTTTTGAGTTTTTTTTTGCTGCCTGTAAGACTGCCTGTTTCTTAACAGTTAGGGTTTAGCTTAAAAGCAGCATAGCATTCTCCCTGTAACATTAAACATTGGGTTAAATTTTGGAAAGACTCTATATATGTACCAGGGTCATTAAAGAACTTGCCTGGGGCTCACTTTATTTTCTTAAGGTCCTCCAATGAGAAGGGAACTTGAATCTTAGTAACACTGTGTCTACTGGGCATTTTCTGTAGGGGCAACAGCTATTTTGTGGGTTTCTTCAGTGGCACAACCAGAGGAACTGATGATATACGGGTATTGGGCACCCGAAGTTTGGGAGGCTGGTGAGACACCCGGAAGTTGCATTTGAGGATTCCCCAAGGGTTTGTGTCTCAACTTTTGGTAATTATATTTTGTAGGCTTGTCTGATATGGCTGCCAAGAGGGCAGATTTAATTTTACAATGCTTACAAAGATCTGGTTTGTCTCACAGGGCAAAGAAAGATCTATTTGTCAGATAGTGTTGGAATCAGTACTTCCCTTAGAAAGCCAGGCCTCCTGTCTCTAAGATGGCCATGGGTTTGTGCAATAGAATATAAGCCATGTTTTCTTTAGAGTTTCAGGGTTAAAGAAGTTCCAGTGTTTCAAAATGCACTAGAGGGGAATGCAAACTGTAGACGGTTTGTTACCTATCTCGAAAAAGGGGCGACAAGGCATTCCTCAGTCCTCTTTCTCTTTTCGGTGTGGCAGAAAAAGAAAAAGGGCATACCACTTCTCGACCTTCCTTTTTTTCCTCTGGGTCCCAGCAACCATCATAGATGTTACACATGGATGCAAGCATGACCTTCACCCATGGGTCCAGAGGAGTTCATCGGCAGGACACGTTATGCTCACCTTCTCACTTGGCTTTCCATCCTGCTCGTTTTCTAGGCCCACTCAGCCCAAAAGGCTCTCAAGGTACTCCAGTGGCTGGGGAGAGATTATGCAGTAGTTGGATTTAGACAAGATACTTTTATAAAGGGAGTGCCCTAATACCATTTTTGGCTTCCCTTGCTATGGCCCCAGGAAACCATCAGAATCCCAGAGAATGGGATGAGTTTACTTTCAAACATAAAATTCCTTTTTGTTCAAATTCCAGTATAGTTTGATGAAGAACAGGTGCCTTAAAAATGTGTAAAAATTGAAGATTTGTTTTGTTAGCATGGCTTCTTCTGGCTGTTGAAAGTTAAGTTTTTCTGTTTACAAATATGGCATGAGGTCTTATCAGTGAAAAAGGGGTGTAAAAGGGAAAATAATTGGGGAACTGTAAGTTATGGAGAGAGCATTGACAAGGCTTCCTATGGAGAACAATCCCATTCCACTAGGGGTGCTGTAAAATTAGAAACACTGGCAAAAACTCCAACTTTATATTTTTAGGCAAAAGTTAGAAGGAGGTTTGGGTTTTGATAGGCTGTTCCTATAGCATATGCCCCAGAACAAAAATAATGAACTTGTCTCATAAAGGAACTGTTTAGACTCATTGGACAGTGCTGAGCTTTCACTTGGAGAGAAAAAACAAACCAAATGCAAAGGAGGGTATTTACTCAGGGTGAAATATTCTCTCATACAGTGCCATGAATGTTTATTACTGTGGGAAAGAAAGGCTCTTACTATGTAAAAATTTAGAGAGATTTTGAATTCGCCCTGTTTCTAGGAAATTATAAAACAACAACTCTGAGTTACATATCTGATTACTAAGACACGGACTGACTTTGCTTAGCATGATTATATCCATAGGATGTAAAAATATTCACATTGCATACAAAGAATGGATAAGAGAAATGATAGGTACAAAAAAAGTAAAAGAAGAAAAAAAAATGAAATAAAAAAAGGATGGGAAGTTCTTGTGCCATCACCCTCATTGGCTGTTGGGGTCTGGAGTTAGTCCAAGGGCTTTTAGGTAACACTGAGGTATAGACTCAGCCAGGAACCTTCAGCTGCCTTAGGACCTCCTTTCTCTTCCACACAGTGGGTAGGCCCTTTGTGAAAGGAAACTGGATTAGAATAGAGCCAATGTTTTCAAGGTTGTCTCTGAGAGACAAAAACTTAGGACAAGAAGCCTCAGAAAGTAACTGAGGACAAGGAGCCTCACTCCTCATCACCCTTCTGATGAATTCCTTTCTCCCTGGCCAGCACACCAAAATATGTTGTAGTTTTACCAGTGAACCAAGATGTAACAATCTCTGTTGTTTGAGATAATACCCAGAATTCTTTGTGCTATATTCAAGAAGATTAAGGAGTGTGGACACAAGGGTGAGGTTTGGAACAGAAGTTTAATATGCAAATGGAAGAAAGCCCTACTCCAGCAGAGAGGGAGACCTGAATGGGTTGTCCACTATAAGGCTGGGATCCAGGGTTTTTATAAACTGGAATGGGAAAAAATTGTGCTTAGTTTGTGAGCTGTCTTAGAGAATGTGTGACTCAGCTTTGACTGGGGCCTTGGCCTTGGACCAATCAGGGGCTGAAATAAAGATTCATAAAGTCTGTTCAGGTTGGCCCAGAACCTATTAGAAGCTGATGCAAATGCTTGGCCAAAGGCTTTGGCCCATGACCAATCAAGGGCTAAAGTAATAATTTATAAATACCAGACTCACAGTTAAAAAAGAAAAGAAAGTGTCCACGGAACCCATCAAAGCCCACTGTGTTCATGCCCACAAAAATAGAAAAAACTTTTTCCTGGGAGCCCACTGACTATGGAAAGAGCAAAGTCATTTCTATGTCAGGCTTTGTTCCCTTGTCTAAGTAAGCCAGAGGTGTGTACAAATTTTTATCTAAATGGGCTTTATGTTCTCCTACTTGTGCATCTGAGGGCATGAGTGCAGGCACAACCCCCTGTGCTAGTTCCCTTAATAGTGTCTGGAGCTTATTTTTTTTCCAAGCTGCTTTTTCTGTTATGTGGGGATAAGGCACTAACCCATGGGTTGAGGGCTCTCCATAAACCCTTCCCTTGCTATCTACCTAAGGCAAGCTAGCTAACTTTTCTCAATGCTAGTAAGGTTAAGTTCTTTAACTCTTTGAAAACATGCTTCAGTTTTACCTTAGCTTGGAAAGCTAAATTTAGTCAAAAGTAAATATAACAATATATTTCCATATAAATCATTTTGGAATTGAATTCAAATTATTAAATAAAATATTACATTTGATATATGTATTTGACTATCAAATTTCTTAAAACGTTGAATAGATAGAAAGTGTGGTGAAGGTGAAACATGAGAGATATACATGCTTTTATGATAAATTATTTTGTGGTCATTTAAATTTTCAATTTAGCAGTGTTGACTGTGTTGAAAAGATGAATATTGACATATGAGAGAAAAAATGTTGATAACAAAAAATACAAAACAAAGCATGATAGTGTTAATGGCTTTTCTGAAACCTCAGTTGTTGTCTTAGTTTCAAAAAAAATTAAACAAGAGAGAAACAACAGAGAAGATGCAGTGTAGAGTAATTTATTGCAAAGGAGTAAGTCTATTTTAAAGGTTAGGTGCAGAATACCCAGTACACCTTGAGAGAGAAGGGATTCAGGGTATGTTGCTTACAGAATGAGAAAGCAAAGACTGGAACTAGGGACTTTATTTATGGGAGTCTTATTATAAAGAGATGGAAAGTGGTGTTACTAGTAAGCATGTTCTGGGTGGCCCTCTTGATGCATAGACACAGTAGCTGTACATGCTTTCTCATATTTCACATCTCACTAGCATCTTAAGTCTCCACTCACAGGTGTGCTTTTTACTATTATAATGAGTAAAACGTCAGTTTGACTAAAGATAAAATCAAAATGTGCATGCTCTTTACAGGGGAGTTTCTCTATTGGAGAGAGCTTTGCTTGAATAAGCTGGAATGCAATGCAAATGCTGGGGCTTATTTTGTTGGCAATTTGCAGCCACTGTACAATGGCCATGTTTGCTGCATCCCAAAGACATAGTCACTTTCTTGACTACCCATCCTTCCTCAATAGTACTTGTCCTGATTTACTCCAAACTACCAACTCTGAGACTAAGATTTAGCTGTTATGTCAACATTGTCAACCGTGGGAAAATTAAAATTTTTAAATCAAATGTATTTCAGCTTGATTTGGGTAATTAGCTGAGTGCCCAGGAAACAATATTTTACATCATTGGAGCTTCGATCTTCATTATTAACTAAAAATCCTATTTTCCCACAGCTGTTTTAATTCATACATGGTAGCTATAAGTATTTTTTACTGAAAGTCTTGTCTAAATAATATAGTATATATTTAAGAATAAGAATAAAACCATACATATTTCAAAATACTTTATTATAAGTGAGTGGGTATATTTTGTCATATGTAATATATTTATTTTTTTCTAAAAATGCCAAAATAAGAATTTGATGATTTGTTGTGGAATAACAGGTTAAGGGTTTCTACATTGTGACTTTGCTAATTTTTGCATATGATTTTGACTACTACTGTTGAATTTTGGTTGAATTTTAAATTCACTGTTGTTTAGCTTGTGTGGTTTTTGGTTCATTTAGGGAACCAAATATATTAGGCATGGACTGTTTGGGGCAACTTGACTTCATTTCTGCTCTTTTTCTATTATTACATATGGGGCTTTAGAAATGACTAGGATTCAAATAAGGTTGGTTTGGAAACAAGGAACAGAAAATCCCAGAAAAGATTGAGGGAAATAGCTACTGAAGAGTACCATTTATTGAGATTTATACATGAAACAGAGTTCAATGAAATTCATAAAATTATTGCAAGTTTGTTAAATTTAGAAACTAACTGCAAACAACATATTAGACACTAAGTCTTAGTTTGTCTATGGCATCTGTAGCTTGGGGAAGCTGATATTACAGACAAGAGTACTGCTGCAACAAGATATGGAACAAATACTAATATGTTTGTAAATATTCCCTTTAATAATCCTTAGATACATGTCATTCCAGCTGAATACTTTTAGCACAACTGTGTATAATTCCAGAGAGTCTATTCCACCAAATTAAAGTCATGATGTTCTCAGCTTTTTATGTTTATTTTTACCCAGTAAGATTCATAGTTGATATCATTATATTGAGGTCCCCCAGGCAATTGCTGAGCCTTAGAAATGATCATCCTATCTCATTTTTTTGTTTCACATGTCCTGTTAATGAGTCTCTCTCACTCCATATTTAAGCCTTAATCAGGCTTCAGTTTGGAAGAAACAAAGGAATGGGTTGCCATATATGTTTAGTTGAGAATCAGGATTCTCCTATGTATAAAGACTTTTACATTTATTATTCTTAGTACAAAGCAGTAAAGATGTGGACATATTAATTCAAATTAAAGGTAAATCATTTTTATTAGTATGCTGCTGTGGCAAAACATCTGTATAAAATTTATGCAATGGTCTGTTTCATAATCTCCCAAAATAAGGATCAATATGTATGCACTGCTGGATCTTAGTTTTGTTGTTGTTATTGTTGTTGTTGTTTGGTTTTTTTTTCATTTATTTACATTTTAAAGGATTTTTTCCTAATTTATGATAATGTTAATCTACAGAAAGCTTACCAAAAGCTCTATTTTACTACATTTTTTAAACCAAAAGTCCAAATACTCAAACATTGAAAGTGACATTCTCAATTACCATTTTTCACTTGATGTATCTACACTTATTACTATTGCATTGCAGTTTTTTTCTTATGTGGTGCAAGGTTATAAACGTGTCTTCCAGTTTATTTTTTAGGTAACAGTAGAATCTGTTTTCTCAGACAATAACATGAGAATTTTGGATATATTACCTTTCGAGTTACTACAAACAACTTGATAAATGTGCAGAAATTTGTCTTTGTTAATAGACATTTTATTCAAAGACCAAAGTTGGCCGGATGCTTTGGCTCACACCTGTAATCCCAGCACTTTGGGAGGCTGATGGGGGTAGATCACAAGGTCAGGAGTTCCAGATCATTCTGGCCAACATAGTGAAACCCCATCTCTACTAAAAATACAAAAAATTATCCGTGTGTTGTGGTGTGCACCAGTAATACCAGCTACTTGGGAGGCTGAGGCAGGAGAATTGTGTGAACCCAGGATGCAGAGGTTGCAGTGAACCAAGATTGCACCATTGCATTCCAGCCCAGATGACAGTGCAAGACTCTGTCTGAAAAAAAGAAAAAAGAAAGAAAAGTCATACAAATACACTGAAAAAAAATTGGAATCTGGCACCTGACACCGATTAACAGGTTGAGCAGATTAAACTAGACCTAAATCCCTGTAAACAACATTGAAAGACAGAATTTTTAAATTAAAAATATCTTCAACAATTTAATAAACCCATGGGATTAGCAAGAAAAGATTTGTTTACCCATCATCGATCAATATTAGGTTAAACTAGAAAAGTTTGAACACATGGTTTATAAAATAAAATTAGTAAACTATCCCCAGAGCTAATTTGATTAAAACAAGACTTCTGGATATTTAGAAATACCAAATTATTGATAAACATATCTATTTTTAACAGATCTTTGATCTTATATATATACTATTAAGTAAAACCTAGTACTAATAGATATGATTTATAAAATATTTGTGTATATTTATTATTGTAGTAAAATATCAAGAAATTATTTAAATCTATTTTCTAAAAATTTTTCATTAAAATATTTGGTATTTTAATTGAATGCCAGTATTCATATAATATGGCAAACTACTCATTTCTTTACTATTTTGTCATTTTATAACTGAAGCCTGAATTTGTAGACTTTTTTTTTGAAAAACAATCTTTTCTTAAGAAAGATTTACACATCAAAATGTAGAGGTGTTAATGTCACATTATAAACGCAGTTTGCTGAACCCTACAGTAATTTGTAAAGTTTGTTTTTGTATACTAATCTTAGATTTTCTGAAACATAATAAAGTTTTTTTTTTAAGTTGTATTTAACATACAAAAGTCCAAAATATATCCAGACAGGCAGGAACTGTAGGGTCCAGCCCCACAGGGCCGGTGGGTTTCTCCCTGTGTGCGGAGACAAGAGAGTGTAGAAATAAAGACACAAGACAAAGAGACAAAACAAAAGACAGCTTGGCCTGGGGTACCACTACCACCAAGTTGTGGAGACCGGTAGTGGCCCCGAATGTCTGGCTGCGCTGTTATTTATTGGATGCAAAGCAAAAGGGGCAGGTTAAACAGTGTGAGTCATCTCCAATAATAGGTAAGGTCACGTGGGTCATGTGTCCACTGGACAGGGGGCCCTTCCCTGCCTGGCAGCCAAGGCAGAGAGAGAGGGAAAGAGACAGCTTATGTCATTATTTCTGCATATCAGAGACTTTTAGTACTTTCACTAATTTTGCTACTGTTATCTAAAAGGCAGAGCCAGGTGTACAGGATGGAACATGAAGGTGGACTAGGAGCGTGACCACTGAAGCACAGCATCACAGGGAGACGGTTAGGCCTCTGGATAATTGTGGGAGGGCCTGACTGATGTCAGGCCCTCCACAAGAGGTAGAGGGGTAGAGTCTTCTCTAAATTCCCCTGAGGAAAGGGAGACTCCCTTTCCCGGTCTGCTAAGTAGCGGGTGTTTTTCCTTGACACTGACGCTACCACTAGACCACAGTCCATTTGGCAAGGGGCATCTTCCCAGATGCTGACGTTAGTGCTAGACCAAGGAGCCATCTGGTGGCCATGTCCGGGCATAACAGAAGGCTCACACTTGTCTTCTGGTCATTTCTCACTGTGTCCCCTCAGCTCCTATCTCTGTATGGCCTGGTTTTTCCTAGGTTATGATTATAGAGCGAGGATTATTATAATATTGGAATAAAGAGTAATTGCTACAAACTAATGATTAATGATATTAATATATAATCATGTCTATGATCTAGATCTAGTATAACTCTTGTTGTTTTATATATTTTATTATACTGGAACAGCTCACGCCCTTGGTCTCTTGCCTTGGAACCTGGATGGCTTGCCGCCCACATCTCCCCGCTTTTTATTAACTAGGATAGCCATCACCATCATTGCTTGTCATTGACTTCGCACTTGTTTTCAGACTCCTTGGAAGCATCTGGAGACTAAAAGGAGACAACATAAGCATACCAATATTAATAATGCCAGTGACAACAATGATTGTCTGAGGGGTTTGATCTATTTGAAGGGATTAAGATCAGATAATTGTTTAGTTATGCATTCAAAAATGTCTGAGCCAGGAACAGTGGATAAATTAGCTTGTGGCACCTCGAAAGTTTGCTCTTTAAGTTTTGAAATATCCAAGGTTAAGTTATCATCCCAGGCTTTTAAATGTCTTGAGAACTTTTTCCAGCTATGTTGATCTTTATTATAAGCATAAGGCTTATATTATGCATATTATATTATGCAATAATCAGAAGTATTCCAATCACACTGTAATTGCATATGGTGTTCCAAATTCAGAACCCTATCTCCCAGCCAGATTACACTTTGGCAGAGATCATTAATTTGATTAGCTAATTTTTGATCAATTTGAGCCTAAGAATTCCAAAGTCTGGAGGAGTTTTTTTGCCATGATTTAACATATTGAGCAGTTTGAATAGAATTTTGGATGGTAACTCCAACAGTTGCTGCTGTTGCAGTAACCGCAATTAGTCCTGCAATAACTGCAATAAGAGTAAAAATAAATCTCTTTGTTCTTTTGAGGATAACTTTAAGAACTTCATTGACTATGTGAATAGAGGGGGAAGACTCCCATGGATGATGTAAAGAAATTGGTATCCATACCGCCTCAGTAGCCCTTACTAAGGGAATACTTGTAGTGGGATTAAAAGTAGCATCAATGTACGTGAACAGCTTACAGTTATCACATTGTATAGTTTGTGTATTGGGAATGCTAATTATATTTCCAACCAACAGCATGTAAAGGGGTTTGACACAGCTCCTGATGGGTATCACCTGTTTAGATATGAAGGTGATGTTGAATGTGGGTGTTTTGGTATTAGTGCGAAGGAGTTGATAGGTAGTGCTCCATATCCTTATTCCTGTCATAGCTGCAGCTAATTTTTATAGTTGAGGATGTTTTGAGGTAACAAAGGGATGAATAATTTTTGGTCTAGGAGGAGCAATGCCTGCGCCCATCATTTAAATGGGTAAGGAGACACCCATTGTCTCAGCCTGTATGACTGCCATCCATCCTCTATATAATCTAACAAATAATTAAACTCTGAACATGAGGTATTTTTGCCAGAGCAAAGGAGAAATCTTGCCAATAATGCCCTTTTGGAGCCCAATCAATAACAATACCCATGGCTAGATTTTGGAGCACAATGGCCTTGGGAGCATTAAAATTATTCCATAAAATTGAAGTCATTATAAAAGGTCCTTTTGTAGGTTTCTTTGGGCAGTCTGGCAGTCCTTTTGTTTTATTACTTTTGGTAGTGAGAGGAACTCTCCATCCCTCATGTGGAGTAAGTTTGACACTGAGAAGTTGAAAAGAATTGGTACTGAAAACATTATGTACTCGATAAGAATTATTTGTAAAGGACAGTATGGTCCACATCCAATTCTGGTGAGAATAAGCTAAACAGCCAGACTACATCTCAATGCATAGTGGTGGATATTTATAGCCAATTGACAGATTAAAGTGCATATCTTTTTCTTTTGGTTGAGCTGGAAACCTATCATCATTAGGGACCGGCATGAATGCACTATTATTAGTGTAAACTTCTACTGGGGAGTCTGTCTGGGAGACAGACTGAATTAGAGGGGGAAAAGGAACATAGGCCCAGTAAGTATAATTTTGAATTGCCCCAACCAGTGGTATACTTACCGCTGCACTGACTACCATAGAGGCAGTCAGAATTATATTACTGGTTGTTTTTGGGATTCCTTTTTCTTTTAATAAATTTTCTGTTTGATGTGATAAACCTTTATTTGACCCATTTGGTAGAGTTGAACGAGTGGTGTTGTAGGTCACATGGCGAGATTTTGTGTCAATGTTAATGTCATGAAGTTTATGTGTCAGGCGGTGAAAGTAGCTGTTCGGTTTCCAAGGGGTCTTTGCCTTTTGTTTGTGGGAGCGTTTTATCTTTGAAGTTATGGTGGAATTTTAACTGTCAGGAGGGGACCCACATGGGCTGTAGTCCTTTTCCTGAGGAAACGCAAGCACAAAACCTACTCCAAGTTATGACCGTGCCTAATTCCCATGTGTTAGTTTTTGAATCTTTACACCGTACCCGCATTCCTTTTTGTGGATCAAATTTATTTCCAGTGAAATGTTGTTCTCCCACTGTAAAAGGTTGATTTCTTGTTACAGTTAACAAATTTAGTGTAAAAAGAGCTAGATTTCATTGAACATGAGGAGTAGCAGCATCTCTCTTTGATTTAGTATCCTGTTTTTGAAGTTGATCTTTGAGTGTTTTATTGGCTCATTTAACCAAGGTCTGTCTTTGAGAATTATAGGGGATGCCAGTTGTATGAGTAAATGCCCATGTCTGAGTACACTTTTTAAAAGCAGCATTAGTGTAGCCGGGGTCGTTATCAGTTTTCAGTTTCTCGGGACAGCCCATAACCAAGAAACAGGAAAGAATATGTTGTTTAACATGAGCTGTACTTTCTCTTGTTTGACAAGTGGCCCAAATAAAATGAGAAAAGGTATCAATAGTTACATGTATAAAAGAAAGCTTGCCAAAAGCAGGATAATGAGTCATGTCCATTTGCCAGAGAGCATTCTGTGAAAGTCCTCTAGGGTTAACTCTTGAAGACAGTGGCTGTAAAATTAACACTTGACAAGTAGGACAGTGATGTACAATGGTTTTAGCTTGTTTCCAGGTAAGGGGGAGCTTTTTTTCGGAGTCCTGCAGCATTGACATGAGTTAAAGCATGAAAATTTTTTGCATCTGTAAAGATGGGAGTAACTAATGTATCAGCTCTGGCATTTGCTACTGAGAGGGGCCCGGGGAGGGGTGTGTGGGCCCGAATGTGCGTAATGTAGAAAGGAGAAGACCTTGTTCTGAGCACAGACTGAAACCATAGAAAAAGAAACAGTAGGTTATTGTCAGGCAAAAATTTGATTAAGGCAGTTTCAATGTTGTAAGCAACATGTACTACATACACTGAGTCAGAGACAATGTTAACTGGTTCAGGGAAATTTTCAAGGACAGCCATAACAGCAAGCAGTTCAGCTCATTGTGCTGAAATAGCTCCTGTGCTAAGAACATGTTCTCTTGGCCCTGTATATGCTGTTCGGCCATTATAGGAAGCATCAGTAAAAACAGTGACAGCTTCAGGTAATGGGGTGTTTCAAGTAATGTTAGATAAAATCCAAGACGTGAGTTTAAGGAACAGAAATAATTTTACATCAGGATAGTGATTATCAATTATACCCGGGAAACCTGCCAAATGTACTTGCCAAGTGATGTAGGTTGCAAAAGTCTGTTGGACTTGTAATCGGGTGAGGGGAACAATGATTTTTTTTGTGGGGGAGGGCTTCATAACCTTGTCTTTTAGCTGCATTCTTAAATAGTGATAAGGAGAAGAAGTCTGTATTTTTTCTGGGGCAGTAACCAAACCAGCTACTGTAACTGCTTGTCATACTGCAGAAAAACAAGATATTAATACAGAGCATGAAGGTGCCATGAGGTCAGCTGCCTGCTGAGCAAGATCAGCAACAGGCTGTGGGTGACTTTGTGATGCTGGGGTGGCAGGTATTGGAGGTTGTAAAATTACAGGAAATTGCCAGGCTTTGGGATCCCCGTATTCCCTTGCCTGAGCTACAGCCCTCATAAGAGGAGTGTCATTTTCAGGGATGTATGTAATTTGTTGCTTGTGAGTGGCAAGGGTAGACGAGATTACCTGCTGAGCAGGTGTTTCATGGGCCTGAAATTCAGGCTGCCATGGCAACTGCAGACCAGGCCAAGTCTGAGTAGGAGGAAAGGAACCAGGCTTCAAGGGAGCCTGTGACTCTAACCGAGTTTGATTAGGAGGAAAAGAACCAGGCTTCAAGGGAGCCTGTGACTCTAACTGAGTCCAATTGTCAGGAAAGGAAACCAGGCTTCAAGGGAGCCTGTGACTCTGAGTCCAATTTGTAGGAAAGGAATCAGGCATGAGAAGATCAGGCTGTGGAGGAATAGGGTTGAAGGCCTCATTACCGGGCTGAGAATTGGAAGCCTCTTCTTTGGGCTGTTTAGATATTGGAGCCTCTGTAGCAGGCTGCATAGAAACATAATTTATAGACTCGTTTTTAGGCTGCTTGATCTCATCCACTATGTGCACAGCAGCAGCTTTGAGAGAGTGAGGACAGACAGGAGAGTCTGGCCGCAATGGCTGTTGAAATGTTTCAGCTGGGTTTTGCTGGTTGGGAGAAATAAGTGCATTCAGGTCAGTTAAAAGATCATCATAAAGTAACAATGGGGGTGCGGTAGCCTCTGGCATAGGTGGCAGTGGCACAGGCATGTCAGAGTGGAAGTCCTCCTATGAAATTTTGTTCTCAATTTGTGCAGTATCCTCAAGGTAAAGAGAACTGAGAACTTCCTCAACCGCCTCAGAGGAGAGGAAAGAGGGATCAGTCTACATGTTGTCCTCCTGAGTCTGTAAGGAGTCTAAGACAGAGTGAACTGAAGCCCAGATTGACCAAATGGTGGGCAGAATAAAATGTCCCCCTTTATGAGCAATTTTGAATTGTTGGCCAATCTCATCCCAATCTTTAAGTTCTAAAGTTTCCTCAGTCAGAAACCAAGGGCAAAGATCTACAACCTCATAGTTCAATTAACTTTTTAGTAGAAACTTTAACCCCTCCTTCTTTAAGAAGAGTTTGTGACTGTCACTCATACCACATAAAGCCCTTGGGTGGTACAGAGAGTGTCATAACAGGACCCAGGACACAGGTGACATCGTGACTTTCTTACGCACACTCAGCCAACAGTAAACATTGTCACCCTCCCACATGGAAACCATCCACTGTTGAGGCTGTGAACCTCACATGTGCAGGTAGTCGAAAGTTGGAATTGTGACTCTCATGAATACATCTCGTCCACAGGTAAGATAATGACTCAAAGACCAGGATTCAGCATGCCTGTGAGGCTGTGACTCAGGTACTGAGAAATCTGCATTCAGAATTGTGGCTCTCATGCAGGGATATAGTCCACTATTAAGACTGTGACTCATGTACTTAGACCCAACTCACAGGAGGTCTTGACTCTCATACCTGGAACCAGAAAATACGTGAAAGTTTAAATTTTATTTCTGGATCTTTTGCTGGTGTATTTGCCATATATACCTTTGTCCAGAGCCTGAAATATTTGACCCTCTTGCCGGGGAAAAGCCCACAAATGGAATTGTGGCATGTACCTGAGCCCTCCATGTAAGTTATTTGACTCTACTGCATAGGTCCTCAGGGGAGATCGTGATGCATCACTGGGCCCATCACCTAGGTTAAATGATTATCTTCTTTTGCCTGGGCCCTGCCAACAGAGAGAGTTGTGGCATATAAGTGGACCCGTCACTTAAGTAACATGACTCTACTTTTCTGCTTTGGCCCTGTACACAGGAAGGATTGTGACATATTACTGTCACAATACTGTGCCCCACACACAGGTAATGTAACTTTTCTAACTGAACCCTGCCCACAGGAGGCTTTGTGACATACTGTTAGGCCCAATTCCCAGGTTATGTGACTTTACTGCCATGGCCCTTCCCAGAGAGTGGATGTTGACATCTTTTTGGTCCAGCATTCAGGTGATCTGATTATCTTGCCTATTCCATTCTCACAGGTTAAATTTTAACCTATGTGTTTTTCCCAGCTCACAGGCACTATGCCCATGCTCATATAGAAAAGCAGACACTAGGAGTGATTTTGACTCTGTTAGCTAGACTTTGAGTAGTGGGTAAAGTCCGAAGTCTCCTACATTTAGAAGGGTAACAGAAGTTGATAAAATGTATGCATATTCTATAAATACCTTGAGTAATACAGACACTATAATAAGGGCCCAGCACATAGTGAGATTGTGACTTTCATAGGCATACCAAGCCTACAATTAGGATCATCACTTCCAAACATGACAGTAGCACACTGGTGAGGTCCTGAACCCCACATGCAGGTGCAGTCCACAGTTAAAATTCTGATTGTCACACATAGATCTGAGAACAGATTGAATAGTGACTGATGTCCAGACTCAGCTCAGAGGCACAGACTTGCATACCCGGACATAGCCATAGGAGATATGTTGACTCTCACAGGGAGCCTTCAAGCAATGGGCACAATGGGCAGGTCCTGGGCTTTCTACTTATATGAAGGTCACAAAAGATTACAAAACTCACGCATATTGTATGACCCCCTTGGGTGGTACAGAGAGTGTCATAACAGATCCCAGCACAAAGTTAAAATTGTGATTCTAATAGGCATACCCAGCAAACAGTGAGGCTTGTCACTCCCACACATGGACAGAGACCACTGACGAGGTCCTGCATATGGCAAGTGGATGCAGTCCACGGTTGAAATTGTGTTGTTCACACTCGTCCATCACTGGGTGCTGGGTTCATGATATATGCATTTTGTAAAAATTTATAAAGCTGTTATTTTATAATATATGTGCTTTTTATGTGTGTAAAATTAAAAACATAATTTTTGATTTTTCTATTTATGTCTTATGTTTCTTCCACAATCAATTTTTGTCACATACTTTTCTGGAAAATAGATAATTTCATCTAAATTTTCAAGTTTAATGTCACGACATTTAAAAAAAAGTTTGAATCTTGAATGTATATCTAAATGTCCTCTTTTGTCTTTTGTAAAATTTTTACTTCTCTTGAAATAGTTTATCTACTTTATTATTACATTCAAAGAACAGCACTAATTTTACTCACATGCCATTACCCCTGAGTAACAAATGAGTCAGAGAAGTCAAGAAACCTGCCCAAGATTACACAGGTACTCTGAGCCTGCTCTTCTAACCATTGAACACACAGTGTCATCCAGGAAACACACATGCAATACTATTTCTAAAGGTCCATAAAATCACATATACACATGCAAATATGTGTAAAGATAAAATGAACTTATACAGTGTTTACCTGCAGAAAAGTCACCGGTTGAGGGTGTAGAAGGTCACATAGAAGAAGTCTTCTCTGTTTTTATTGTTATTTTGTTGTTTTTGTAGAGATAAGGTCTTGCTATATTGTCTAGGCTGATCTCAGTCTCCTCGGCTCAAGCAATCCTCCTGCTTCAGACTCCCAAAGTGCTCTCTGTCATATTTTTTAAAGTACTTATTGGGTCAAGTGTGCTGGCTCATGCTTGCAATCACAACATTTTGAGAGGCCAAGGGGAAAAGATTGTTTGAGTTCAGGCATTTAAGACAAGCCTGGGCAACACAGTGAGACCTCTTCTCAACTAAAAATAGAAAAAAATAGCTGGGCATGGTGGCTCACACCTGTAGTCTCATCACTTTGGGAAGCTTTTTCTTCAAAGATTAAAAACAAATCTTGGTGTCTGGCAGCCAGGCACAGCCAGGTAAGGTGAGGGCAGGAGGCAGAAACTTGCAATCCATGGGCTGTGTTGGCTTTTTCAACGTTATTTTTCTCCTCAACTACACAGAAAATTTCTTCAGTGTTTGATCTTATGCATCTTTGAATCCAAACATCTCATTCTTTGCCTTATACATATTAAAAATGTATTCACAGTTCATAAAACATAATCAATCTATCAAAAAATATTCCAAACAAAAACATTGTCTTTATAGAACCTAGTAATGCACCTTAATTCCTTACAATTTGTGTTGAGAATTACTAGTATTATGATATTTTCTAACATGTATCAAGTACTTTTAGATGTTTAGCACTTGTGATATATTATAAAAACCTTCTCAATATTAACCTGGGACTCCAAAGAATATGTATGGCCCAAACAGTTGTTTTCTTCCCAACACCAAGGAATGGCACACAAGGTTGTCTTCAAGTTGAGGACAGGTCATAAAGAAAAATTTTTAAAAAGAGAAAAAAAAGTCTGCAAACTTGGTTCTACACATTGGTCTTACATGCATTTGTCCATCAATTATATTTATTCTGAATGAACCATATTACCTGAAGTTGTACAAATAATTGCTTCAAATTGTAGAATCCCCAGGAAACAGAAAGAAGCAAAAGTAAACACTCCCAAAGAAACTCACATCTATTCCAGACCTTGATGAACCTTGCAAACAATTTTCCATTATGTGCCATGACTAGCAAGCCAGCAAATATGACAAAGTTCACAATAAATAAGATCGTGTGAAAGACACCAGAAAAAAATAATAACAGAAACAAATCTGCAGACATCCAATATTAGAATTATCAGACACAAAAAATCAAAAACAACTATGCTTACCATATCTAAAAAAGACAAATGAAAGTGTCTGCAGGAAAGAAGAAACTATATAAAGATTCTAAATATAAGTTGTAAAATGAATAATACAATAACTAAAATAAAAACTAACCACATTTGAACTTACGTGTACAAGACAGAACCAGTAAACTAGATGCTAGATCAGTAGAAATTAACACATATGCAATAAATATCAGTCTCAGAAAAATGTCTGGTAAGTATTCTAAGCATTCAAAATTTAAAACTGAAAAGCATAAGGTTGATATTACTTAACCTTTCTAAAAAGTAGAATAGGTAAAAATACTGCACAACTCAATTCCTGAGTTAACATCAAAGCTTGACAGAGACAAAACAAGGACAACGATAGACAATCTCATTCATAAAGACAATTTTTTTTTTTTTTGAGACTGTGTCTCGCTCTGATGCCCTGGCTGGAGTGCAGTGGCCCAATCTCAACTCTCTGAAACCTCTGCCTCCCGGGTTCAAGCAATTCTCCTGCCTCAGCCTCCTGAGTAGCTGGGATTACATGCACATGCCAGCATGGCTGGCTAATTTTTGTATTTTTAGTAGAGACAAGGTTTTACCATGTTGGTCAGGCTCATCTTGAACTCCTGACCTCATGATCCACCCGCCTTGGTCTTCCAAAGTGCTGGGATTACAGGTGTGAACCATCGCACCCAGTCAAGACAAAAATTTTTTAAACCAATTACAAACAAAGTGACTCTTTCTCTGTATAAAATGAATAAAACCATCCATAAGTTTATCTCAAGAGTACAGGATAAGTCGAACATTGTATAATCTACATGACTACATAAAATAGGCACAGAATAAGAGCTTGGTAACTAGAAATAAAAGAATATTTTATGTTATTTTCTAAATATACGAGGTATTTCAAATAAAGTACAGCAAATGTACATAACTACTGAAAGCTTGTCTTTTAATGTCATAAACATAATAATTATGTTGGTGTTCAAGATTTTTATTAAACATTGCATCCATGGTTTCAGCCAACAGGTTAAAATCAGAAATCAGTTATACAATTATACTGGCAAAGCAGAACTAGTCAATAAACTAACAGCTAAACTATTGGTTCTACCTAGGTAGATTGGATCCCTGCAAAGCAACTAACATAAAATTGTTCATGTATATCGAGGATTTAAAACTTCTAGGAGAGGCCTGGCAGGGTGGCTCATGCCTGTAATCTCACCACTTTGGGAGGCTGAGGTGGCAGATCACGAGGTGGGGAGTTCAAGAACAGCCTGGCCAATATGGTGAAACCCTGTCTCTATTAATAACACAAAAATTAGCCAGGCATGGTGCCTTGGGAGGCTGAAGCAGAAGAATCGCTTGAACCTGGTAGGCAGAGGTTGAAGTGAGCCGAGATGGCGCCACTGCACTCCAGCCTGGGTGACAGAGCGAGACTCTGTCTCAAAAACAAAAAACAAAACAAAACAAAAAATAAAACTTCTAGGAGAACATGAAGAATAATATTGTTATTGTAACTGTGAGAAAAACAACTTCTTAGATGTCGCACAATATAAAAATTATGCATAGGTTGGGAGCAGTGGCTTGTAACTGTAATCCCAGCATTCTTTGAGGCCCAGGCAGGCAGATCACTTCAAGTCGGGAGTTCCAGACCAGCCTCACCAACATGATAAAACCCCATCTCAATTAAAAACACAAAAATCAGCAGGGTGTGCTGCTCATGACTGTTGTCCCAGCTATTCGAGAGGCTGAGTCACGAAGAGCACTTCAACCCAGGAAGCAAAGATTTCAGTGAGCTGAGATTGTGCCATTGCACTCCACCCTGGGTGATAGAGCAAGACTTTATCTAAAAATAAAAATGCATTAAAATATTTATAAATTAGACTATATCAATTTTAAGAATTTTTGATTATCAAAAACATAAAAGCATGTTTTTATAAAGATGATGAAAAGGCAAACCGTAACTGGGGGAAAATAGTTTAAAAATACATAGTACAAAAAATTAGTATTTAGAAAATACATATTACAGAATATGTATGAATAAACAAGGACATGGAAAACATAAATAGGACAGATCGCAAGTCTTAAAGCACAAACTTATGAGGAATACTAACTTCATTAGTAACTATGGAAATGTTCAATAAAACTTTAAATAATATGTCTTTCTAATTAATCCTTTTGTCAAAAAATTATGTCTAGCAATTCCAAGAGTTGGTAGAAGATAAGCAACATCTCGAATTTACAAATATCCACTGGCAATAGACTTGATTTATAAATTGATGTATATTTACACTATGCAATAGTGAAAATGTAGAACTACAGCTATGCAAAGCAACATGAAAATAAAACAATTATAAATACAACACAAGTCACAGATGAAAACTCATGCTAGCATGTATATACATGCAAATAGGTAACGCTGAAACACATATTGTTAATAGATAAAATTGCATAAAGTAAATAACACAAAATTCAGATAATGGTCACTTTGGGGTAGGAGGTTAATAGAAGACTTTAGAGGTATTGACTTGACAGGAGTGTGTGAGGATTTTATGTAGCAAGACTGAAAGTTTTATAAGAGTAAAGAGCAATTTTTTTTTCTCCATTTTATCTCCTAAGGCTAGCAAAAAGTATGGCACAACGTGTGTGCTCAACACACATTTACCGGTTAAATGAATAAACGCATCCCCTTTGTAAACGGTCAAGCTATGCAAACCAAGACTTTATTAGTTATTATTGTTTAGTTGATAGAATCAAATAGAAGGTAATAAACTGTAAAATTCAGAAAGCACTATTAAAAGTTTGATGTTACCTCATCATTCTTAGGTAAAATAGAGTAAAATTTTTAGTTTCTAAGTTTGTGACCATTATAAAATTAAATTGCCACGTGAGAATGAAAAATGAACTCTTACTTTAGGCGAGCATAGTTTGAGAGGAAAAGGTAAAAAAGAAAAGAAAAACTGAAAACTCGATTGGGTCAGATATGCCAGTTCTACTCTCTCTCTCTATATATTTTTTGGAAATAGTTCCCTCCTCTCCTGACGCAGAGGGAGGCTGGCTGAGGAATCCTGGGTCCCGCTGTGCTCCCCGCGGTGGCAGTGGCTGATCTCTGCTCAGGAGTGAGGGGTGCGGCCATGCGCTGGGCTTGAGCCTGCCCGGCCCAGCCCCTCCTCACTTCCCTGGACTCTTCACGGTGTCTACAGGCCCCTGCACAATCCTCAGCGTCCCTCTGATGGAAGGGGAGGTGGCAGCAGAAAGCCAGTGGGAGGAACTGGCCCTGCAGATCGAAGAGGGCTCGGCCAGCTGTGGGAAATGCTCTGGTTGACCTCGGATTTCTGCGCACTAAGCTGAGCCGCGACCCCGGCTTTGAGCCGAGGTGTCCCCGGGCTGGGCGACCGTGGGCGTGGGCGCTCCGGCTGCTGCGGCGGTTCCTGCTGTGCTCAGCCGGGTCACGACTGGAACTGGCGCCCTCCGGAAGTGAAGGAGGTGCCCCGCAGAGGAGGCGGTAGCCATAGTCCCTGTAAACCAGGCCTTGCTGACAAATCTCAGACGCCAAGAGCAGAAGAATGGAGAGCTTCAGCCAAATGGTGGAACTGTTGAAGCGGCTGAGGGTAAACCTGCCCAAACTCCTCAAAGTGGAGCAGCAAAGCAAACACCAGAGAAGGACAAGAAAAATGAAAGTCAAAGAAAATTAGCAGAAACCAAAGGCAGATGCTAATGCAGTGCAAAGCAGTTCACACCATGATAGAAAGCGTTGATGAGTCTCGGAAACTAATCTTAGTGACAGAACGAAAGGACAGCAGTGAACATGGTAAGGTGCTGACCATTCTGGTCCACTGGATCCCACCATCCCTAGGACAGCAAATACCATCAGAGTCACCACACAGCGAGTTACAACTGCACCATTTCCCATTTATTCCTAAATGAATAAAGGTGATTCTCAACACAAGTGCAAATAAAAAGTTATTTATCTTTTTTTTAAACTCAAGCGTCATGCTTTAGCTTTTTTCTTTTTGAGTTCTTATAATTTTGAAAATGAAGTTGACATTTGTATGGCTTATGAAGTTTTCGATAGTCTTGCGTTAGTTGAATTGTTCAAAGTAAGTATATTTTAAACTAAGAAGAGTGAACTGTATTTGTTTTACATATTAAACTCAAAGTAACAAATAATGTATCTGTTTATGATTTGAAAAGTTCAAAGTTTGATTATTTGTCTTTACATACACTGAATAGTGTATAGTGTTAAAACATTTGTTTTTAAAAAGTGGCAGCCATAGTTCCTGCCTGTCTGGATATATTTTGGACTTTTGTGTGTTAAAGACAATGTAAAAAAAAAAACTTTATTATGTTTTAGAAAATCTAAGATTGGTATACACAAACAAACTTTACAAATTGCTGTAGGGCTTAGCAAACTATGTTTATAATGTAACATTAATACTTCTATATTTTGATGTGTAAATCTTTCTTGAGAAAATATTGTTTTTTAAAAAAATGTCTACAAATTCAGGCTTCAGTTATAAAATGACAAAATAGTAAAGAAATGAGTGGGTTGCCTTATTATATGAATACTGGCATTCAATTAAAATACCAAATATTTTAATGAAAAGTTTTTAGACAATAGATTTAAATAATTTCTTGATATTTTACTATAGTAATAAATATTCACAAATATTTTATAAATCATATCTATTAGTACTAGGTTTTACTTAATAGTAGTATATATATAAGATCAAAGATCTGTTAAAAATAGATATGTTTATCAATAATTTGGTGTTTCTAAATATCCAGAAGTCTTGTTTTAATCAGATTAGCTCTGGGGATAGTTTACTAATTTTATTTTATAAACGGTGTGTTCAAAATTTTCTAGTTTAACCTAATATTGATTGATGATGGGTAAACAAATCTTTTCTTGCTAATCCCATAGGTTTATTAAATTGTTGAAGATATTTTTAATTTAAAAATTCTGTCTTTCAATGTTGTTTACAGGGATTTAGGTCTAGTTTAATCTGCTCAACCTGTTAATCAGTGTCAGGTGCCAGATTCCAATTTATTTTCAGTGTGTTTGTATGACTTTCTTTCTTTTCTTTCTTTTTTTCAGACAGAGTCTCGCACTGTCATCCGGGCTGGAATGCAATGGTGCAATCTTGGTTCACTGCAACCTCTGCATCCTGGGTTCACACAATTCTCCTGCCTCAGCCTCCCGAGTAGCTGGTATTACAGGTGCACACCACCACACCCGGATAATTTTTGTATTTTTAGTAGAGATGGGGTTCACTATGTTGGCCAGACTGGTCTTGAACTTCTGACCTTGTGATCTACCACTGTCAGCCTCCCAAAGTGCTGGGATTACAGGTGTGAGCCACCGCACCTGGCCAACTTTCATCTTTGAATAAAATGTCTATTAACAAAGACAAATTTCTGCACATTTATCAAGTTGCTTGTAGTAACTCAAAATGTAATATATCCAAAATTCTCATGTTACTGTCTGAGAAAACAGATTCTACTGTTACCTAAAAAATCAACTGGAAGGCACTTTTATAACCTTGCACCACATAAGAAAAAAACTGCAATGCAGTAGTAATAAGTGTAGATACATCAAGTGAAAAATGGTAATCGAGAATGTCACTTTCAATGTTTGAGTATTTGGACTTTAGGTTTTAAAAAATGTAGCAAAATAGAGCTTTTGGTAAGCTTTCTGTAGATTAACATTATCATAAATTAGGAAAAAATCCTTTAAAATGTAAATAAACAAAAAAATACACCAAACAACAACAACAACAACAAAAAATTAAGATCCAGCAGTGCATACATATTTGTCCTTATTTTGGGAGGGTATGAAAGAGACCAATGCATAAACTTTATACAGATGTTTTGTCACAGTGGCATACTAATAAAAATGATTGATCTTTAATTTGAATTAACATGTCCACATCTTAAAAATACTCCTTTGTACTAAGCATAATAAATGTAAAAGTCTTTATACACAGGAGGATCCTGATCCTCAACTAAACATATATGGCAACCCATTCCTCTGTTTCTTCTAAGCCTGACTAAGGCTTAAATATAGAGTGAGAGAGACTCATTAACAGGACATGTGAAACAAAAAAATGAGATAGGATGGTCATTTTTAAGGCTCAGCAATTGCCTGGGGGACCTCAATATAATGATATCAACTATGAATCTTACTGGGTAAAAATAAACATAAAAAGCTGAGAACATCATGACTTTAATTTGGTGGAATAGAGTCTCTGGAATTATACAGAATTGTGCTAAAAGTATTGAGCCAGAATGACATGTATCTAAGGATTATTAAAGGGAATATTTACAAATGCATTAGTATTTGTTCCATATCTTGTTATAGTAGCAGTACTCTTGTCTGCAATGTCAGCTTCCCCAAGCTGCAGATGCCATAGACAAACTAAGACTTAGTGTCTAATATGTTGTTTGCAGTTAGTTTCTAAATTTAACAAACTTGCAACAATTTTATGAATTTCATTGAACTCTGTTTCATGTATAAATCTCACTAAAAGGCACTATTCAGTAGATATTTCCCTCAGTCTTTTCTGGGATTTTCTGTTCCTTGTTTCCAAACCAACCTTATTTGAATCCTAGTCATTTGTGAAGCCCTATATGTAATAACAGAAAGAAAGCAGAAGTGAAGCCAAGTTACCCCAAACAGTCCATGCTTAATATATTTGGTTCCCCAAATGAACCAAAAACCACACAAGCTAAACAACAGTGGATTTAAAATTCAACCTAAATTCAACAGTAGTAGTCAAAATCATATGCAAAAATTAGCAAAGTCACAATGTAGAAACCCTTAACCTGTTATTCCACAACAAATCATCAAATTCTTATTTTGGCATTTTTAGAAAAAATAAATATATTGCATATGACAAAATATACCCACTCACTTATAATAAAATATTTTGAAATATGTATGGTTTTATTCTTATTCTTAAATATATACTATATTATTTAGACAAGACTTTCAGTAAAAAATACTTATAGCTACCATGTATGAATTAAAACAGCTGTGGGAAAATAGGATTTTTAGTTAATAATGATCGAAGCTCCAATGATGTAAAGTATTGTTTCCTGGGCACACAGCTAATTACCCAAATCAAGCTGAAATATGCTTGATTTAAAAATTTTAATTTTCCCACTGTTGACAATGTTGACATAACAGCTAAATCTTAGTCTCAGAGTTGGTAGTTTGGAATAAATCAAGATAAGTACTACTGAGGAAGGATGGGTAGTCAAGAAAGTGACTATGTCTTTGGGATGCAGCAAACATGGCCATTGTACAGTGGCTGCATATTGCCAACATAATAAGCCCCAGTATTTGCATTGCATTCCAGCTTATTCAAGCAAAGCTCTCTCCAATAGAGAAACTCCCCTATAAACAACAGGCACATTTTGATTTTACCTTTCCTCAAACTGACCTTTTACTCGTTATAATAGTAAAAATCACACCTGTGAGTGGAGATTTAAGATGCTAGTGAGATGTGAAATATGAACAAGCACGTATGGCTACTGTGTCTATGCATCAATAGGGCCACCCAGAACAATTACTAGTAGCACCGCTTTCCACCTCTTTATAATTAGACTCCCATAAATAAAGTCCCTAGTTCCAGTCTTTGTTTTCTCATTCTGTAAGCAACACACCCTCAATCCCTTCTCTCTCAAGGTGTACTGGGTATTCTGCACCTAACCTTTAAAATAGACTTACTCCTTTGCAATAAATTACTGTATGCTGCATCTTCTTTGTTGTTGGTCTCTTGTTTAAATTTTTTTGAAACTAAGACAACAACTGAGGTATCAGAAAAGCCATTCACACTATCATGCTTTGTTTTGTATTTTTTGTTATCAACATTTTTTCTCTCATATGTCAATATTCACATTTTAAACACAGTCAACACTGCTAAATTGTCCATTCGTCCATCCATCCATCCATCCATCCATCCGTCCATCCATCCATTTTTCTGTCCATCTGTCTGTCCGTTCATCCATCCATTTTTCTGTCCATCTGTCTGTCCATTCATCCATCCACTTGTCTGTCCATCTGTCCATCCATCCATTCATCCAACCATCCATCCGTCTCTCCATCTGTCTGTCCATTAGTCTGTCCATCTGTCTGTCTGTCTATTCATTTGTCCACCCATCTGTCCATTCGTCCATCCATCCATCCATCCTCCTTTCTTCCCTTCCTCCATTCAACCATGTCTCCATCTCTCTATTCATCCATTAAACATGATGAGATAAGTGTTGGATAGGTTACCAAAAATGTGAACCCCATTCTGTGTTGGTTGTCTTCGAAGGTTGGCTGAGGGATGTCACCCAGAAACCAAGAGATACATGGAGTAGGAGGTAAAAGTGTATGTGCTTGAGAGTCAGCCAGAGCTGTGATACAGCTGCTTTCACAAAGAAGCTTGAGACTTTGGACAAGTTTCTTAACCTCTCTGAGCCTCCAATTCCTCATCTGTAAAATGTGCTTAAATAATCAGTGTAGTACAAAGACTCACATAGCCCATAACTGAAGTGAGATTGCTTTTTGACGAAGTAAAACCTTTGCTCCCGTCTTTCCCAGGCATTTCAAGGCCTGGCTTCCACCCAAGGGGCAGTCCCTACAGGAGACTGGAGGAAGGAGGGAAAGGCCTCGGCTCTCTCCCTATTGGCCACGATGGCCTGGTTGCTCCCTGGATGGTCTCAGCTCCTGCTGGTTGCACTCTCCACACCATCGCCCCTGCCTCTACTCCAGATATGGTGGCAGGAACCATGGAGTGTTTGCTCTTCCTGGATGCAGACTCCTGTCCTATTCCTTGTGAATCCTCTACACCAGGCTTACAGTCTCTAGCAGAATCTCTTCAGGCTACCCTGATTTGAGTGTTCCAAGTATGTTCAGCTGAGCCCTGATTGAGAGAACTCATATGTCAGTCCCAGTGCTGCGACTTGGAGTTACAGAGTTGAGAAATAAACAGACGGCCACTTCACCGTGTTCAAGGTTCTCTAGCTCACAGAAGAAACATAAATACAAAAGAAAACCGCACCCCAAACTCCCAGGTGCCATGACAGAAATATGGATTCAGATCTGTGGCACCATAGAATGAACAGGTACCTTGCAGGCATGAATGTGGGTGAGAGTCATCAGGGAAGGCTTCTTAGAGAAGGTGACACTCTATGTGAGTCTTGGAGGGTGAATGCAAACTCCCTTGTAGGACAAGGTGAGAACATTCATCTCCCGGAAAATGCACCATATTCAAACACATGAAAGTACATGAGTTTGCTACAGGAATGGTAGTTTGCTCAGACGTTTGGGACTCATATTGGAGATAAAAGCAGCAGGGGAGAGGACTGAAGTGACTTAATGACTGGTATCAAATTGCTCACTTTTAAATTTTGTCAATCAAAGGCATGTCTTTTAAGTGGCCATCTGTTATCACTCACCACCGGGATATAATCATATAATCTTGGAATAAAGAAAAGTCCTTTATAGCAAATAAATTTAGGAAGGTGTGTGTGTCCATGTGTGTATGCTACCTGCGTGTGTGTGTGTGTGTGTACACACATATATATACACACACGCATGTATGTGTATATATATGCATATATGTGTATATACATATACACACACACACTCACACTACCTGTCCTTGTTTTTCTTTTCTCATTTTGCAGCAGTCTAGGAACAAGTCCATTGGCTGACATTTGAAAACCACTGATCTCACCTGACCTTCTTATTCTACCCACAGGAAAGCATGTCATTTTAAAAAAATTCATTTTTAAAAACGAGTTCAATTCTCTTAAGTGTTTATTGCTAGCCCTTTGACTGCTCCTCACAAACAGACCCATGACCAGCCTTAGGCACTGCCAGGTACTTGGGTTCAGACAACACTTGGTCCTAACACCACAGAGAAAAGCATTAAAGTTCCCGGATTACTTTTTCTGCAGGTCATTTGATAATACTTTCCACTCCTAGTGAATGCTACAACAAGCAATATATTGGTGATTGCAGCCATCTAAGAATAGACATATTTGCAGGAATAATGACCTCCTCCCCGCCCCCAAAAAAAAGTTAGATTTAAGTAATACTGCCAGTTGGTGGCCATTTGTGCACTCATGTCTGGTTGCATTTGCCTCCAGGGACAGATAAATAGTGAAGGAGAAAACTGAAGTGGGGAGGGTCTGAGTAAATCAGTCTCTCTGCCTCTGGCTCGCTCTCTCTCTCTTTCACACACACACACACACACACACACACAAACACACCTGTTATTTTAAATGTGTTATGAGTTCTTTCTTGGTCTGGGAACCCATGGACTGGTTCCTAGGATGCTGCAAAATGAGAAAAATAAGGACAGGTAGTGCATAGATAGGTAGATTAAAAAGGTAGGGGGGTGTTCAGGGACCAAGGTTGAGTGTGAACAAAGCAACTTCCGTGGAGTTCTATTATCCGTGGCAGGTAGGTGCTAAAGTCATCACAGAAGATGAAAATTCCTGTCTGAATGAATTTTGGAAGCTTCCAGCAGATGCTGGAATAGATTCTGCTTCTTCACTAAATTGCCAGAATGTTAGTTTGTATTTAGAAGTCACTTTGTACAGAAAATACAAAGATCCAAATATAAGAGTCACCCTCACCTAAGCCAAGGGCTCACACTGTGAGAGGGCTGTGCTGATTGAGACTGAAAGAGGGAAAGGGAGGGTTGCTCTTCATCCTGCACTAGTTCTGGGGTGCCTGGGCTGATTGGAGTCATGGGTGAAATTGCTCTCTTTCTTTAAGCTGCTTTCATTCCACCTCTCCCCGTTTCTTCTCCCATGCCCCCATGCCAAAGAAGAAGGAGTTACCTTCTATACTGACAGCATCTCCTTCAGAGAGGGTTGCTTTGATGAGAAAGGCAAAGTAATCTGATAGAGCCAGAAAGACCCAAGGACAAGACCTCAACCAAGAGAAGGAAGAGGAGGAAGAAGGGGAAGTGGAGGAGGAGGAGGAAGGAGAAGGGGAAGAAGGGGGAGAGAAGGAAAAATAGGAGGAGGAGGAGGAAGAAGGGGGAGTGAAGGAGGAAGAGCTGTTGCCTAGTCAGTAGAAGCCTGGCTGTTGGGGCCTCAGGGCAATAGTGACTGCCTCCTCACCCACTCAGCCCAATTATAGCTGCAGTGCCTGACAGGGAAAGTCTAACCCACACTGTCCTTGAGAACTGAACCCTGCAACATGGCTGCATGGTTGAAACTTATCACAAGTCTTGGGATGCTTGCAGCTTCGGGCCACATTATTTTTAATAAATTCATTTTTGAAGATTTACCTGCCATGGCAAGGAGGGCACATCTTTGAAAGCCAGAGGATCCAAATTCAAGCCTAAATTGTATTCTGATCTGCCACAAGGCTTTGTCCAAGCCTGTGCCTTGCCCGGGCCATGGTTTCATGCTGCTGTATTGCCTTAATCAGGGAGCTTTCTCTTATCCTATGCAGCTCCAACCACTGAGAATTCTTCTGGAAGGTTCTTGTTGGTTAGTGTTAGTGTAATGCCAGGCCCTGACCTTAACCCAGGGTATGGCCAGAACATTGAGAATGTTTGCGATGTGCATCTATAGAGGCAGAAGGACAAACATTACAACGTTTTGGGGAAAACTTTGAGATGCCAGAGATCAACAAAAGGCCAGAGACTGGATCATGATATAGTTCTTCAGAATTAAGGCTCAGCTGAGCATGGTGGCTCATGCCTATAATCCCAGTACTCTGGGAGGCCGAGGAGGGCAGATCACATGAGGCCAGGAGTTCAAGGTCAGCCTAGGCAACATAGTGAGATTCCATCTCTACTAAAAACAGAAAAATTAGCTGGCCCTGGTGGTGTGTACCCATAGTCCCAGCTATTTTGGAGGCTGGGGCACAAGAATCACTTGAACCTGGGAGATGGAGTTTGCAGTGAGCTGAGATCATGCCACTGGACTCGTCTGGATGACAGAGCAAGACTCAGAAGAAGAAGAACAAGAAGAACAAGAAGAAGAAGGAGGAGGAGGAGGAGGAGGAGGAGAAAAATAAGGCTTAGGCTGGGGAAGTGTCTTAGCTGTCTACACTAGAAATTAGGCTATCTGGAAAACTGAACATTTATTCTTCCCTTCTGTAGATGCTACATGGATGAAGCCCATGACTTGAAGAATGAGCCTAGGACTATAGCCTTGCACCCTTCAGGAAGCCTTCCTTCCTGCTTTCAGCCTGCCCCAGGATTCCTGCATAGGTTTCTAGGCCATTTATATCCAAGTTTGCATTGGCCAAATCTCATGAATGAGTTTCACCTCTCAGT
The DNA here is from genome assembly GCF_028885625.2 of Pongo pygmaeus. Taxonomy (NCBI): domain Eukaryota; kingdom Metazoa; phylum Chordata; class Mammalia; order Primates; family Hominidae; genus Pongo; species Pongo pygmaeus. The sequence continues at coordinate 22,698,728 of NC_072393.2, forward strand.
GTGTCAGAGTCACCAGCCTCTTTACTTGAGCTTCTGACATCCCAGACAGGCCCTTTTCTTGCAGTCTTGGCACATGTCCAAACCACTCCCCCAGAGGTGTCTGCTTGGTTTATACTTCACCACCTTCAGGCCTTTCTTAAATTTTTCTTCTCCATAAAAGATTTGAAATCATTCTGACACTCTCTATCCCTATCCATTTTCCTCACAGTTTCCCTTCATTTTCTCCTTAAAATCTAACACTAGAGTGATGTCAGTAACAATGGTAGAGTAAGAACCTCTGAAAATTCTCTCCTTCATAAAAGGAATAAGAAAGCTTACAAAAATTGTCAGTGTCCATTTTTTTCAGAACTCTTGAAATTAACCAAGGGCTTGCAACAAACTAGGGAGCATTTATTCCAGAAAAATGGCTGTATCTCAGCAAAAACAGTGAGCTTTATGGGATGTTAGCTTGCCTTATTCCCATGCCCTGCTTTCCAACCCAGTGACTACTTTGAAAAATCACAGCCCACACTCCCAGTGCAGTCTGGCAGTCACAGGAGGAAGAAAAAGAGATCTGGAGCTCTTTCAAGGCCTGGTTCCCAAAACTTACCAATATCTGACCTGTCTGAAAGTTGACCTGAAGACCACATTTGCAAAGCTGTTTGTATATAACCTGACTTGAAGCTTGATCAGACTAAAAAGTTTCCTCTTCAGGGGACTTTTGTTGAAAACAATTTAGAGGCAAATGTCTTAACTTTACAGCTAGCTGAAGTGCTCACTTCAAAGGTGGATAAGAATTGGTAAACAATAGACTAAACAAAAGTTTTATAAGGACAAACTGAGGAACAAGGTGTTCGTAGGGCCTTTGAAAAGCTCTGACATATTCCTGGCAAACTGGAAGACCACATAGATGCCCAGGGCTGTGCACGTGCTTAGGAAGCAGTTGAAAAGACCCTAATAACTTATCTTTAGTGATTAAGAGGTGCTGAACAAGCAGGAAGTGAAGGAAGGAAGGCAGAGTTGCCAAATGCCTGACTATATGTTTAAGACATGCATCAACACACAGAGCTCCTTGCAACAGACTGGAAGGCTTACTAGTTCCAGACATTTAAGTTAATCTCTGTCCAGTAATTAGCTAACCACTACTTCAGTGGTCACACACAACAGAGAACACAGACTTTACAGAATTTGTTCAGAAAGTCACTAAACAAATAACGTATTCAACAAGCAGCAACCACAACAAATCCTGAAGAAGGGGGAAATCTGATTGACAGAGTTGTCATGTTATTTTATCCAGTTTTCAACAACAACAAAAAAATTACAAGACGTGAAGAAATAAGAATTTTGGCCCATATACAGGAAAAAAAAAAAAAGCAATCAACAGCAACTGTCCCAGGACATCAGACTTAAGATAAATATTTAAGATAAAGACAAAGTCACCTATTTTAAGTATTTAAATTTTTTAAAAAGCCAAGAAAATCATGTCTAAACAATTAAAAGAAAGTCTGAGAACAATGTCTCACCAAATAGAGAATATCAATGTATAGAAAGTATTTAAAAATGAACTGAACATAAAATTTAAAAGAACTATAACTGGAACTTAAAAGTATAACTAATTAAAAAATAACACAGCAGATTTGAGCAGGCTGAAGGAATAGTCAGCAAACTTGAAGATAGATCAATTGAGATCACCTAGTCTGAGGAATAGAAAGAAAAAACAATTAGGAATGAACACATCCTTAGAGGCCTGTGTGGCAACCTCAAGAGTACCAACATATGCATAATGAGAATCCCAGAAGGAGAGAAGAGAAAGGGACAAAATAAATATTTAAAGAAATCAGAACAAAAACTTCCTAAATTTGATGAAACTTTTAATGTACACATCCACGAAACTCAACAAACTCCAAACAGAATAAATTCAAATGGACTCACACCTAAGCACAGCCTCATGAACTTGTCAAAAGACAAAGAAAAAAATATTGAAAGTGAGAGAAAAGTGACTTACAATGAACAAAGAATTCTCAATAAAATTTAGAGCTGATTTCTCACCAGAAACCAAGGAGGCCAGAAGGTAGCCAGATGGCACATTAAAAGTGCTGGAAGGAAAAAAAAACTGTCAAGCAAGCATTCTATATCCAGTAACATCATCCCTCAAAAATGACGGAGAAATTTAGACATACCCAGAATAATTGTATGTTGATAAATTAGAAAACCTGGATGAAATGAACAAATGTTTAGCAATGTGCAAACTACCAAAACTGACTTGAAAAGAAATAAAAAATCTGAGACACCTCTAACAAGTAAACAGATTTAATTAATAGGCAAAACCCTTCTGACAGAGAAAATTCTAGGACCAGATGGCTTTACTGGTGAATTCTGCCAAATATTTAAAGAAGAACTAACACCAATCACTTATAAACTCTCCAAAAATAGAAGAGTAGGAAACACTTTCTAACTTTTTCTGAGTCTAGTATTACTCTGATACCAACACCAGACAAAGACATCACAAGAAAAGTATAGACCAATATCCTTTATGAGAAGATATGCAAAATCCTTAACAAAATACCAGCAAATAAAAATCTAAAAGCATATAAAAAGAATCATACAGAAGGACTCTGATAAGATAGAAGAGTAGGAATCACCGGAAATATCTCTCCACCTAGACAACAATTGCACTGGCAGAAACCATCTGATATAATGATTTTGGACCTCTGGAGTCTGTTGCAGGCTTTCAATTTCCAGGGGAAGCTAAATGAACTCCAAATAATATTAACTCAAAGAAATTCATACAAATACCTATTATAATCAAACTGTTGAAAGCTAACCACATCAGAAACTTTGGAGACCAGAAGACAATGGGCTGATATATTCAAAGCAATAAAAGGGAAGACTCTCAACCAAGAATCCTATAACCAGCAAAATGGTCCTTCAAAAGTGAAAGAGAAATTAAGACATTCCCAGATAACCAAAGCTGATGGAATTTGTTACCACTTGGCCTGCCCTTCAAGAGATGCTTGAAAGGAATCCTGTAGGTTGAAATAAAAGGACAGTAGGCAGTAAGTTAAAGCTATATTAAAAAATAAAGGTCTCAGTAAAAGTAAATCTATGGGCATTTTAAAAACTAGCATCATTGTAATATACAGTACATTATTGCTAAAATAGATTTTTAACATTTCCACCACAAAAAATGACAAATTGATGAAGCGATGAGTAAGTTAATTAGCTTAAGTGAGTCTATAATGTATACATGGATAAAAACATCACATTCTACTTCATAAATATACACTATTATTTTTCCATTTAAAATGAATAAACTAGTATTGTAAAAATGGTGTATAACTTCAATTTTTGTTTTCTATGTGATTTAAGAGAATAATGCATTTTTAAAAGAACAATTGTTAGCACAAAAGCCAATATTATTGTAACTTCGGTTTGTAATTTCACATTTTTTTCTACATAATTTAAGAGTCTAGTGCATAGAAAAATAAGCTTATGTTTTAGGATGCACAATGTGCAAAGATGTATTTTTGTGACATTAATGACTGAAAGGGGTGGAGATGGAGCTGTTAATAGAGCAGTTTTTATATGTCATTGAAGTTAAGCTAGTTTAAATTCATATTAGAGTGTTATCACTTAGAATGTTAAATATAATCACCATGGTAACCATAAAAAGTAGTCAAAGAACATATACAAAAGGAAATGTGAAAGAAATTTAAACACTTTACTACAAAAGCTCACTAAACACAAAGGAGAACAGTAATGTAGGAAATGAGAGACAAAAACTATAAGGTACATAGAAAACAAATAGCAAAATGACAAAAGTAAGGCCCTCCTTACAAGTAATTACTTAAATGAAAATGGATTAAGCTCTCCAATCAAAAGATATGAATGCCCAATGGACAAAAATAAAAGTGATCCAAGCATATGCTGTCTACAAAAGTCTAACTTAAGATACAAAGGCACAAATTGATTGAAAGTGAGACATCACAAGAAAAGGATGGAAAAGGATATTTCATGCAAACAGTAACCAAAAGAGAGCAGGAATGGCTATACTAATAAAAAACAGAATAAACTTTTAAGCAAAAAGTTTACAAGAGACTAAGAAAATATTATGTACTAATAAAAGATTAAATATACCAAGAAGATATAATAATTATAAATATTTGCACACCTAATAACAGACCATAAAAATATGTAAAGTAAAATTTGACAGAATTGAATGGGGAATAAAATGTTCTACAGTAATATTTGGAGGCTTTTATACCTCATTCTTAATAATGGATAGAACAAACTGATAGAAGATAAATATTAGAAGACTTAACACAATAAGCCAACTAGATATATATAGAGCACTTTACCTAACAGCAGCAGAACACATAATCTTTTCAATAGCATATGGAACAATTTCAAGGATAGACCATATGTTAGGGCATGAATTAAGTCTCAATATATTTTTAAAGACAGAAATCATATAACTATCTTCTCAAACCACAACAGAATAAATGTAGAAATCAGTAACAGAAAAAAAACTGAAAAATTCACAAATTTGTGGAAATTTTAAAAAATACTCTTAAACAACTAATGGATCAAAGAAGAAATCAAAAGAGAAATTAGAAAATACTTAGAGATGAATGAAAATGAAAAAAGAACATGCTAAAATTTATGGGGCACAATAAAACAGTATTAAAGGGAAAATTTATAATTATAAATGTTTACATCAAAAAACAAGAAAGATCTAAAATTAATAACCTAATTTTACAACCTAAGGAACACAAGAAAATGAACAAACTAAACCCAAAGCTAGCAGAGAGAAGCAAATAATAAAGATTAGAGCAGAGATAAAGGAAATAGTGAATACAAAAACAATAAAGAAAATCAACAAAATCAGAAGTTTGTTATTTTAAAAGATCAACAAAACTGACAAAATTTTAGCTGGATGTACTAAGTAAAAAAGTGAGAAGACTCAAATTACTGAAATTATAAATGAAAGTAGGGACATTACCAGTAATTCTGTACAAATAAAAAGGATTAGAAGAGAATGTTATTAACAATTGTACCAAATAAACTTGATAACCTAGATAAAATGGACACATTCCCAGAAACACAAAAGTTATGAAGAAATAGAAAATCTAAATAGACCTATAACTAACCAGGTGATTGAACAGTAATAAAAAATCTCCCAACAAAGAAAACTCCTAGACTTAATGACTTCTCCTATGAGTCCTATCAAACATTTAAAGAACGAACACAATCCGTCTTAAACTCTTTCAAAAAACTGAAGATGAAAAACACTTCCTAACTCATTATATGAGGACAGCATTACTTTTATACAAAATCCAAACAAAGACACTGGAAGAAATAAAAATTGCAGACCAATATCCCTTATGAACATTCATGCAAAAATCCTCAACAAAATGCTAACAAACTGAGTTCAGCAGCATATTAAAAGGGTTATACATCATTATCAAGTGGAATTTTTTCCTGGAATGCAAGGATGATTTAATATATGAAAATCTATCAATGTAATACAGCACATAAAGAGAATGAAAGAAAAAAGCTGCATGTCTATCTAAACTGATGCAGAAAAAAACCTTTGACAAAATTTAACGCTCTTTCATGATAAAAATATTCAACAAATCAGGAATAGAAGGAACTTACCTCAACATAATAAAATGCTTATATGAAAAATCCGCAACAAACATTGTACTCATGGTACAAGACTGAAAGTGCTTCCTTTAAGGTCAGGAACAAGGCAAAGATACCTATTTTCAGCACTTCTCTTCAACATAATATTACAAGTCTTAGTCATATAAATTAGGCTGCAAAAAAAAATACATTCATTTTGGAAAAGAAGTGAAAACATCTCTATTTGGAGCTGATATAATCTAATATGTAGAAAACCCTAAAGATTACACACACATACACACACACTCACATACAAAAAAAGCTTTAAGAACTAATAAATGATTTAGCAAAGTAACAGGATACAAAGTGAACACACAAAAGTTAGTTGCATTTCTATACACAAACAATGAACAATCCAAAAGAGAAATTAAGAAAATAATTCCATTTACAATAGCCCTACCTAACACTGAATATAAAAATTAACTAATAATGAATTTATGACTGAAATGTAACATTTAAAACTATAAAACTCTTAGAAAAAAAACACAGGGCAAAAGCTTCTTGACATCAAATTTGGTAATGATTTCTTAGATATGAAAACAAAGACACAACAAAAGAAAAATAGATAAATTGGATTCCATAAATTTTTTAAATTATGCATCAAAAGATGCTATTAACAAAGTAGAAAGGCAATCCACAAGATAGAAGAAAATATTTGCAAATTACATATCTGATAAGGGATTAATAGCCACTGTAGATAGAGAACTTCTAAAACACAACAGCAAAAAAAACCTGATTCAAACATCTGCAAAGGACTTAGATATTTTATCAAAGAAGATATATAAATGGCAAATAATCACATGAGAAAGTGCTCACCATCACTAATCATTAGTAAAATGTAAATCAAAATTACAATGAGATACCACCTCATATCCATTAGGATGGCTACTATAAAAAAAAAGCATTAGTGAGCATGTGGAGAAATTGGGACATTTGTGCACTGTTAGAGGGAATGTAAAATGGCACAGTTACTCTTGAAAAGAGTACAGCAGTTCCTCAAGGAATTAAAAATAGAATTACCATATGACCCAAAAATTCCATTTCTGGGGATATACTCAAAATAATTGAAAGCAGTATCTCTAAAACATATTTATACACCCATGTTTATAGCAGCATTATTCATAAAAGCTAAAACATGGGTACAACTCAAATGTCCATCAACAGATGAATAAACAAAATGTGGTATACACATACAGTGGAATATTATTCAGCCTTAAAAAGAAAGGAAATTCTGACATATACCACATGGATGAACCTTGAGGAAATTATCCTAAATGAAATAAGCCAGGTACAAAAAGACAAATGTTATATTATTCCACTTATAGGAAGTAGTCAAACTTATGGAGATAGAAATAGAATGGTGGTTTCCAGGGGAAGGGGGTAAAGGGGATGGAGAGTTATTATTTAATGTGTATAGAGTTTCAGTTTCACAAGTTGAGAAGAGTCCTGGAGATGAATGGTGGTGATCATTCTACAACAATATGAATATAGTTAATACCACTGAACCGTACACTTAAAAATGGTTAAAACAGTTAATTTTATCTTACAAGTATTTTACTGACAAGATTTTTAAAAGGATCCCACACCATTAATAAGTAGGATTTATCTCAGGAATATAAGGTTAGTTCAATATAGAAAAATCAATCGATGCAAAACAACATATTAATAGAATAAAGGGAAAAACTGCATGTTTATCTCAACATACACAGAAAAAGCATTTGACAAAATCCAACACTCTTTAATAAAAAAAACACTCAACAAAATAAAACAAAGGGAACTTCCTCAACCTAATGAAGGGCATCTATAAAAGGTTATTTAAAATTGTAGGGGGTGGTTCCAAGTTGGCCAAATAGGAACAGCTCCAGTCTACAGCTCCCAGTGTGAGCGACGCAGAAGACAAATGATTTCTGCATTTCCAGCTGAGGTACTGGGTTCATCTCACTGGGGACTGTCAGACAGTAGGTGCAGGACAGTGGGTGCAGTGCACTGAGCATGAGCTGAAGCAGGGCGAGGCATCGCCTCACCCGGGAAGCACAAGGGGTCAGGGAATTCCCTTTCCTAGCCAAGGAAAGGGGTGACAGATGGCACCTGGAAAATTGGGTCACTCCCACCCTAATACTGTGCTTTTGCAATGGTCTTAGGAAACGGCACACCAGGAGATTATATCCCCTGCCTGGCTCAGAAGGCCCTACGCCCACGGAGCCTCACTCCTTGTTAGCACAGCAGTCTGAGATCAAACTGCAAGGCGGCAGCGAGGCTGGGGAAGGGGCGCCTGCCATTGCTGAGGCTTGAGTAGGTAAACAAAGCATCTGGGAAGCTTGAACTGGGTGGAGCCCACCGCAACTCAAGGAGGCCTGCCTGCCTTTGTAGACTCCACCTCTGGGGGCAGGGCATAGCCAAACAAAAGGCAGGAGAAACCTCTGCAGACATAAATGTCCCTGTCTAACAGCTTTGAATACAGTAGTGGTTCTCCCAGCATGCAGCTTGAGATCTGAGAATAGACAGACTGCCTCCTCAAGTGGGTCCCTGACCCCCGAGTAGCCTAATGGAAGGCACCCCACAGTAGGGGTAGACTGACACCTCACACGGCCAGGTACTCCTCTGAGACAAAACTTCCAGAGGAACGATCAGGCAGCAACATTTGCTGTTCAGCAATATTCACTGTTCTGCAGCCCCCGCTGCTGATACCCAGGAAAACAAGGTCTGGGGTGGACCTCCAGCAAACTCCAACAGACCTGCAGCTGAGGGTCCTGACTGTTAGAAGGAAAACTAACAAACAGAAAGGACATCCACACCAAAACCCCATCTGTATGTCACCATCATCAAAGACCAAAGGTAGATAAAACCACAAAGATGGGGAAAAAAACAGAGCAGAAACACTGAAAATTCTAAAAATCAGAGCACCTCCCCTCCTCCGAAGGAAAGCAGCTCCTCACCAGCAATGGAACAAAGCTGGACGGAGAATTACTTTGACTAGTTGAGAGAAGAAGGCTTCAGATGATCAAACTTCTCCAAACTACAGGAGGAAGTTTGAACCCATGGCAAAGAAGGTAAAAACCTTGAAAAAAGATTAGATGAATGGCTAACTAGAATAACCAATGCAGAAAAGTCCTTAAAGGACCTGATGGAGCTGAAAACCATGGCACAAGAACTACGTGATGAATGCACAGCTTCAGTAGCCGATTCAATCAACTGGAAGAAAGGTTATCAGTGATGGAAGATCAAATGAATGAAACGAAGCGAGAAGAGAAGTTTAGAGAAAAAAGAATAAAAAGAAATGAACGAAGCCTCCAAGAAATATGGGACTATGTGAAAAGACCAAATCTACATCTGATTGGTGTACCTGAAAGTGACAGGGAGAATGGAACCAAGTTGGAAAACACTCTTCAGGATATTATCCAGGAGAACTTCCCTAATCTAGCGAGGCAGGCCAACATTCAAATTCAGGAAATACAGAGAATGCCACAAAGATACTCCTTGAGAAGAGCAACTCCAAGACATATAATTGTCAGATTCACCAAAGTTGAAATGAAGGAAAAAATGTTAAGGGCAGCCAGAGAGAAAGGTCAGGTTACCCACAAAGGGAAGCCCATCAGACTAACAGCTGATCTTTTGGCAGAAACTCTACAAGACGGAAGAGAGTGGGGACCAATATTCAACATTCTTAAAGAAAAGAATTTTCAACCCAGAATTTCATATCCAGCCAAGCTAAGCTTCATAAGTGAAGGAGAAATAAAATCCTTTACAGACAAGCAAATGCTGAGAGATTTTGTCACCCCCAGACCTGCCCTATAAGAGCTCCTGAAGGAAGCGCTAAACATGGAAAGGAACAACTGGTACCAGCCACTGCAAAAACATGCCAAATTGTAAAGACCATCAAGGCTAGGAAGAAACTGCATCAACTAATGAGCAAAATAACCAGCTAACATCATAATGACAGGATCAAATTCACACAACAATATGAACCTTAATATTGTTAAATGCTCCAATTAAAAGACACAGACTGGAAAATTGGATAAAGAGTCAAGACCCATCAGTGTGCTGTATTCAGGAAACCCATCTCACATGCAGAGACACACATAGGCTCAAAATAAAGGGATGGAGGAAGATCTACCAAGCAACTGGAAAACAAAAAAAGGCAGGGGTTGCAATCCTAGTCTCTGATAAAACAGACTTTAAACCAACAAAGATCAAAGGAGACAAAGAAGGACATTACATAATGGTAAAGGAATCAATTCAACAAGAAGAGCTAACTATCCTAAATATATATGCACCCAATACAGGAGCACCCAGATTCATAAAGCAAGTCCTTAGAGACCTACGAAGAGACTTAGACTCCCACAAAATAATGATGGGAGACTTTAACACTCCACTGTCAACATTAGACAGATCAACAAGACAGAAAGTTAACAAGGATATCCAGGAATTGAACTCAGCTCTGCAGCAAGCAGACCTAATAGACATCTACAGAACTCTGCATTCCAAATCAACAGAACATACATTCTTCTCAGCACCACACCACACTTATTTCAAAATTGACCACGTAGTTGGAAGTAAAGCACTCCTCAGCAAATGTAAAAGAACAGAAATTATAACAAACTGTCTCTCAGACCACAGTGCAATCAAACTAGAACTCAGAATTAAGAAACTCACTCAAAACCGCTCAACTACATGGAAACTGAACAACCTGCTCCTGAATGACTACTGGGTACATAACAAAATGAAGGCAGAAATAAAGATGTTCTTTGAAACCAAAGACAACAAAGGCACAACATACCAGAATCTCTGGGACACATTTAAAGCAGTGTGTAGAGGGAAATTTATAGCACTAAATGCCCACCAGAGAAAGCAGGAAAGATCTAAAATTGACACCCTAACATCACAATTAAAAGAACTAGAGAAGCAAAAGCAATCACATTCAAAACATAGCAGAAGGCAAGAAATAACTAAGATCAGAGCAGAACTGAAGGAGATAGAGACACAAAAAACCATCAAAAAATCAATGAATCCAGGAGCTGGTTTTTTGAAAAGATCAACAAAATTGATAGACCACTAGCAAGACTAATAAGAAAAGAGACAAGAATCAAATAGACATAACAAAAAATGATAAAGGGGATATCACTACTGATCCCAAAGAAATACAAACTACCATCAGAGAATACTATAAACATCTCTACACAAATAAACTTGAAAATCTAGAAGAAATGGACAAATTCCTCGACATATACACCTTTCCAAGACTAAACCAGGAAGAAGTTGAATATCTGAATAGACCAATAACTGGCCCTGAAATTAAGGCAATAATTAATAGCTTACCAACCAAAAAAAGTCCAGGACCAGAAGGATTCACAGCTGAATTCTACCAGAGCTACAAGGAGGAGCTGGTACCATTCCTTCTGAAGCTATTCCAATCAATAGAAAAAGAGGAAATCCTCCCTAACTCATTTTATGAGGCCAGCATCATCCTGATACCAAAGCCTGGCAGAGACACAACAAAAAAAAGAGAATTTTAGACCAATATCCCTGATGAACATTGAAGCAAAAATTCTCAATAAAATACTGGCAAACCGAATCCAGCAGCACATCAAAAAGCTTATCCACCATGATCAAGTGGGCTCCATCCCTGGGATGCAAGGCTGGTTCAACATACGCAAATGAATAAATGTAATCCAGCATATAAACAGAACCAACAACAAAAACCACATGATTATCTCAACAGATGCAGAAAAGGCCTTTGACAAAATTCAACAACTCTTCATGCTAAAAACTCTCAATAAATTAGGTATTGATGGGATGTATCTCAAAATAATAAGAGCTATCTATGACAAACCCACAGCCAATATCATACTGAATGGGCAAAAACTGGAAGCATTCCCTTTGAAAACTGGCACAAGACAGGGATGCCCTCTCTCACCACTCCTATTCAACATAGTGTTGGAAATTCTGGCCAGAGCAATCAGGCAGGAGAAGGAAACAAAGGGTATTCAATCAGGAAAAGAGGAAGTCAAATTGTCCCTGTTTGCAGATGACATGATTGTATATCTAGAAAACCCCATTGTCTCAGCCCAAAATCTCCTTAAGCTGATAAGCAACTTCAGCAAAGTCTCAGGATACAAAATCAATGTGCAAAAATTACAAGCATTCTTATACACCAATAACAGACAAACAGAGAGCCAAATCATGAGTGAACTCCCATTCACAACTGCTTCAAAAAGAATAAAATACCTAGGAATCCAACTTACAAGGGACGTGAAGGACCTCTTCAAGGAGAACTACAAACCACTGCTCGATGAAATAAAAGAGGATACAAACAAATGGAAGAACATTCCATGCTCATGGGTAGGAAGAATCAATATCATGAAAATGGCCATACTGCCCAAGGTAATTTATAGATTCAATGCCATCCCCTTCAAGCTACCAATGACTTTCTTCACAGAATTGGAAAAAACTACTTTAAAGTTCATATGGAACCAAAAAAGAGCCTGCATTGCCAAGTCAATCCTAAGCCAAAAGAACAAAGCTGGAGGCATCATGCTACCTGACTTCAAACTATATTACAAGCCTACAGTAACCAAAACAGCATGGTACTGGTACCAAAACAGAGATATAGATCAATGGAACAGAACAGAGGCCTCAGAAATAATGTCACATATATACAACTATCTGATCTTTGACAAACCTGACAAAAACAAGCAATGGGGAAAGGATTCCTTATTTAATAAATGGTGCTGGGAAAACTGGCTAGCCATATGTAGAAAGCTGAAACTGGATCCCTTCCTTACACCTTATACAAAAATTAATTCAAGATGGATTAAACACCTAAATGTTAGACCTAAAACCATAAAAACCCTAGAAGAAAACCTAGGCAATACCATTCAGGACATAGGCATGGGCAAGGACATCATGTCTAAAACACAAAAAGCAATGGCAACAAAAGCCAAAATTGACAAATGGGATCTAATTAAAATAAAGAGCTTCTGCACAGCAAAAGAAAGTACCATCAGAGTGAACAGGCAACCTACAGAATGGGAGAAAATTTTTGCAATCTACTCATCTGACAAAGGGCTAATATCCAGAATCTACAAAGAACTCAAACAAATTTACAAGAAAAAACAAACAACCCCATCAAAAAGTGGGTGAAGGATATGAACAGACACTTCACAAAAGAAGACATTTATGCAGCCAAAAGACACATGAAAAAATGCTCATCATCACTGGCCATCAGAGAAATGCAAATAAAAGCCATAATGAGATACCATGTCACAACAGTTAGAATGGCGATCATTAAAAAATCAGGAAACAACAGGTGCTGGAGAGGATGTGGAGAAATAGGAACACTTTTACACTGTTGGTGGGACTGTAAACTAGTTCAACCATTGTGGAAGTCAGTGTGGTGATTCCTCAGGGATCTAGAACTAGAAATATCATTTGACCCAGCCATCCCATTACTGGGTATATACCCAAAGGATTATAAATCATGGTGCTATAAAGACACATGCACACGTATGTTTATTGCAGCACTATTCGCAATAGCAAAGACTTGGAACCAACCCAAATGTCCAACAATGATAGACTGGATTAAGAAAATGTGGCACATATACACCATGGAATACTATGCAGCCATAAAAAATGATTAGTTCATGTTCTTTATAGGGACATGGATGAAGCTGGAAACCATCATTCTCAGCAAACTATCACAAGGACAAAAAACCAAACACCACATGTTCTCACTCATAGGTGGGAATTGAACAATGAGAACCCATGGACACAGGAAGGGGAACATCACACACTGGGGCCTGTTATGGGGTGTGGGGAGGGGGGGATAGCATTAGGAGATATACCTAATGTAAATGATGAGTTGATGGATGCAGCACACCAACATGGCACATGTATACATATGTAACTAACCTGCACGTTGTGCACATGTACCTTAAAACTTAAAGTATAATTTAAAAAAAAAAAGTTTGCACTGGAAGTTCTAGCCAGGGCAATTAGCCAAGAAAATAAATTTTAAAACATAAAGATTGTAAAGGAAGAATTAAAACTATATCCATTTATAGGTGGCGTGTGTGTGTGTGTGTGTGTGTGTGTGTGTGTGTGTGTGTGTATTGGGACCAACTAAGGAATATGTGTAGGGAATATATTTAGGGAATATTTATATATATATAAATCGTACATATATAAGTTACATATATAACTTGTGTGTATGTGTTTGTGTATTCCTTAGGAATTGCATATATATGTATACACACACACAAAAATATATAAATACACACACATATATATACCACTTATATATAAGTTAAAATATATGTGGAATTTAACAAATATATAAGATAGATAGATAGATAGACAGACAGATAGATATGGAGTTCCTAAATAATACACACACAAATACACACAAATAAAACTATTAGAGTTAATATATGAATTCAGCAAGGTTGCAGGGCGATATGGTTTGGCTTTGTGTCCCCACCCAAATCTCATCTCGAATTGTAATCCCCTTGTGTCATGGGAAGGACCTGATGGGAGGTGACTGGATCGTGGTGTGGTTTCCCCCATGCTGTTCTTTTGATAGTGAGTGAGTTCTCATGAGATCTGATGGGTTTAAAGTGTTTGGCAGTTCCCCCCACCCCCTCTCTCTTACAGCTTTGTGAAGAAGATTCTTGCTTCTCCTTCACCTTAAGCCATGATTTTAAGATTCTTGAGGTCACCCCCAACCATGCAGAACTGTGAGTTAATTAATCCTCTTCTCTTTATAAATTTCCCAGTCTCAGGTAGTTTTTTATAGCAGTGTGAAAAAGGACTAATACATGGGGTCTGAGATCAATATACAAAAATCAGTTGTATTTCTATGTGCTATCAATAAACAATTGAGAAGTGAAATTAAGAAAACAATGCAATTTATCTCAGCATCAGAAAGAAAAAATGCTTAGGAACAAATTTAACAGAAGACGTATACGACTCATATACTGATAACTACAAAACATTGTTGAAAGATTTAAATATCTAAAAAATTGAAAGACATCCTGTGTTTATGGATTATGAGACCTTGTATTGTTAAGACACCAAGCTGATCTGCAAATTCAATGTAATCTGTATGAAAATTACAACCGCTTTTTTAAGAAGTTGAATCCTAAAATTTATATAAAAAGGCAAGGGATTCAAAATAGTCAAACAATCTTGAAAAGAAAAACAAAGTTGGAGCACTCACAGTTCCCATTTTCAAAACTTAACACAAAGCTAGATTAATCAAGACAGCATGGTTTGACATATAGATCAAATGAATAGAATTGAGAGTCCAGAAATAAACCCATACATTTGTGGTCAATTGATTTTTAACAAGGATGCCAAGACAATTTAAAGAATTGTCCAAGAATAGTCTTTTTAACAAATGGTGTTTGGACAACTAGATATCAAAATGAAAAGAATGAGTTTAGACCCCTACAGCATGCCATATAAAAATCAACTCAAATTTACATGTAAGAACTAAAACTATGAAATTCTTAGGAGGAAACATAGTTGCAAACTTTGTTACCTTTGATTTGGCAATGGTTTCTTAGATATGACACCTAAATTAAAGCAAAAGCAAGCAAAGAAAAAAATAGATTAGACTTCATCAAAATTTTTTAAATGGTGTGTCAAAGGATGACACTACCAAGAATATAAAAAAGACAACTCATCAAATGGGAGAAAATATTAAGCAAATGATATATATTCCCCTCTCCCAAGTGGGCACAATGTCAGAAGACAAAAATCCCCCTGGGCCTATGGTGTCTGCATGAGGGAAAAAGAACTAGAGGAGGTCATTCAGCTTCCCTGGCACTTGAATGCTTTCTAGGAAGACCACTCTGGTCTTACCTCACTGGGGGTAACAGCATGGCTAGACATCCAAGGGTCAGGTAAAAACAAAGAAAGGAAACAGAGTTCACAGTGACCAGTGTGTAGATATTCGTCATAACTGTGTTTCTCCTAGCTTTGGTGCCCAGTTTAAGATACCAGCCAACTGCATAGCCCACTCACAAAGCTGAACTGGTCACTTTCAGAAGCATGGTGGAAAGTTTAACTTGGCCAGAGTCCCTAGATGGCTAGACTTTACACCCAGACTCAATGCCAACCCCAATACGCCCACCCAGGCCAGGAGATGCCTACCTTTCCCCATTTTAGAGAAGCAAAGGAAATAGATCTGTTTGGCCTGAGAGTCCAAAGAGTGGCTCAGTTTAACCAAAAGCCCATGTCACCCAGGCAGTGAGACGTTCACCTTTGCCCATTTTGGAGAAGCGTAGGGACTAGACCTGCTCAACCCAGGAGATCAAACAGCAGCTCAACTCAATCAAAATCCTGCCCCTTTGCTTTGCCCAAATAGGTAGGCAATCTTCAACTGTGCATTTCTAAAGAGCATAGTCTCTGATCCCACCCATCTTGAGCAGCACCCTCACCTAACCTCAGAGCCCAGCTTGCAGACTTGTCCAGCCACAAATTCCAAATAACAGAACCGTCCAACAAAGGAATATATCCTGCAACCAGCCTGACAAGAGGCTATTACAGTACCCAGCCAACAGTTTCAACTAATAGCAAAGCCCAGCAACTAATCTGTTCAGATAGGGTAACCCAGATAGAAGCCCCACCAAACATCAGAGCAAAGTTTCCCAGCCAACTGGTGAACCCACAACAAGCTCTGCCTGCCAGGGGTTGTCACTAGCTGCTCCTTTCAGAATTATAGTCTATACTAAATATTGAAGATCTAGCCCCACCAAAGAACACACAAGGATTATAAAAAATCAAGGAAGTTTTGATTGACACCTTCAAAAATTACTAATAAAGATACAATAATGAACCCTAAAGAAATTGAGATCTATAAAATGACTGGCAAAGAATTTAGAATAATTATCTTAAAGAAGTTCAATGAATAACAAAAATGTTTGGGTAAAAAAATTAAGCAAAATTTAGAAAATAATACACAAAGCAAGAATTTTCACAAATTAATAAAAACAATTTAAAAAATAGAAATTCTAGGGATGAAGAATAAAATGCCTGGACTGAAAATTTCAATAGAAAACTTCAAAGCAGATGAAATCAACCAGAAGAAAGAGTCATTAAGCTCAGAGACAAAACATTTGAATTTATCCAGTCAGAGGATCAAAAAGAATAAAGAATAAAAAAGAATAAAGAAAGCCTATAGGAGTTGTGAGACACCATCAAGAGACAAAACCTTTATATAATAGGATTTTCAGAGGAGAAAAAAATAGAAAAAGGGACACAAATCATATTTTTAAAAAACAATGGCCAAATACATTTTTAATCTGGGCATAGATCCCAACATTCTAGTACAAGAAGGTGTAGAGGTCTCCAATCAAATTTAACCCAAAAAGGAGTTCACCAAGATATATAATCAATCTATCAAAAATCAAAGACTAAAAGTTTTGAGATCAGCAAAAGATAAGAATCAGTTGCATATGAAGGAGTGTCAGTATAACTCTTTGCAAATATCTTAGCAGAAACCCTGCAGGTCGGTAAAAAGTGGAATAATATATTCAAAATGATGAAGGAAAATACCTGACAACCAAAAATACTTTACCTAGCAAAGTTGTCTTTCAAAAATGAGGGAGAAATAAAAACTTCCCCAAATGAACTAAAGCTAAGGGAGTTTATAACCACTAAACCTTCCTTACATGAATTGCTAAAGGGAGTTCTTTAAGCTGAAACAAATGACCACTAATTAATAACATGCAAAAGCACAAAATTCAATGGTATTAAAAAATAGAGGCATATTCAGAATATTCAAGAACTATAATTACGGTGTGTAAAGCAATCTTATTCTTAGTACAAGCGTTAGAAGACAAAACTGTTAATAACTAGTATAGCTGAAATGAGTAGACAAGGGATACACATTGCAAAATGATGTACTTTCTGACATTGGAAACTAAATGAGGGGGGAGAAATAAAAGTGTAGAGTTGTTTTATGTAATCAAAGTTAAGTTGTTATCTGCCTGAAATAGGCTGCTTTAAGTATAAGATGTTCTATGTAAGCCATATGGTAACCACAAAACAAAAAATATTTAGTAGAAACACAAAACAAAAATTGAAAGACTTAACAGTATACCACTACAGTAAAATATTATAAAACAACCAGAAAACAATTAACAAAATAGTAGTAAGTCCTTATCTATTAATAATTACCTTGAATGTAAATGGACTAAGTTCTCCAATGAAAAGACAGAGAGACTGAATGGATTTTTTAAAAGACAAGACACAACTATATGCTGCCTAAAGGAACTCATCTCACATAGACTGAAAATGAAGGGATAAAAAAATGATTTTACGCAAATGGAACCAAAAGAGAGCAGGGATAGCTACACTAATATCTGACAAAATAGACTTTAAGTTAAAAACTGTAAAAATAGACAAAGAATATTATATCATGATAAATGTGTCAATTCACCAAAAGGATACAAAAATGTAAATACATATGCACCTGATATTAGGACACCAAATATATAAAACAAATATTAAAGGATCTGAAAGAAAAGATAGAGAGCAATACAATAATGGAGATTTCAATATCCACTTTCAACAATGAATAGATCATCCAGACAGAAAATTAAAAAGAAAACATTGGACTGGAACAGCAGTTTTGACCCATGGACCTAAAAGACATACACAGAACACTGCATTCAATAACAAAAGAACACACATTTTTCTCAAGCCATACATGGAACATCCTCCAGAATAGATTACATGTTAGATCAAAAAAACAGCCCTTAACATATTTAAGAAGATGAAATCGTATGAAGTACTTTACGACCACAATAATATAAAACTAGATATCAATAACAGAAGGAATTTTGGAAAATTTGCAAATACATAAAAAATAAACAACATGTTGCTGAATAATCAACTGGTCAATGAAAAAATTAAAAGAGAAATTTAAAAATATCTTGAGACAGATGAACATAGATACACAACATACCAAAACTTATGGGATACAGCAAAAGCAGTTATGAAAGAAACAACAAAAAATGCCTATATCAAAAAAAGAAGAAAGATTTTAAATAAACAACTTGATATTACTCTCCAAGTTACTAGAGAAAAACTAATCCCAAAATTAGAAAAAAGAAGGAAATAATAAAATAATAAAAATCTGAGCAGAAATAAATGACACAGAGACAGAAAAAAAATACAATCAAAAAAGAAAGAACTGTTTTTTTGAAAAATTAACAAAATCAACAAACCTCTAGCTTAACTAAGAAAAAAGGGGAGAATACGCAAATAAATAAAATCAGAAATGAAAGAGAAGGCATTATATTTGATACCACAGAAATACAAAGAATCATAAGAAACTACTATGAACAACTATATGCCAACAAATTGGATAACCTAGAAAAAATAAGATACATTTCTAGACACATATAACCTACCAAGACTGAATCATGAAGGAATAAAAAATCTCAACAGACCAATAATAAGTAAGGAGATTAAATCAGTAATAAAGTGTCTCCCATTTGAGAAAAAGCCCAGGGCCTTATGACTTCATGGATGAATTCTACCAAATATTTAAAAAAAAGAACTAACATCAATCTTTTTCAAATGCTACCCCCAAAAGAAATGGAGAAGAGGGAATATTTCTCAACTCTTTTTTATAAGGCCAGCATAACCCTGACACCAAATCCAGACAAGGACATTACAAGGAAAGTACAGGCCAATATTCTTGATGAACATAGATGCAAAAATCATCAACGAAATACTAGCACACCAAATTCAACAGCACATTAAAACGGTCACTCACCATGATCAAGTGGGATTTATCCCTTGGTTACAAAGATGGTTCAATACATGCAAACCTGTAAATGTAATACACCATATTAACAGAATGAAGGACAAAAACCATATGATCATCTCAATAGATGCATAAAAAGAATTTGACAAAATTCAGCATTCTTTCATGATTAAAAACTGTCAAGAAATTACGTATAGAGGTAACGTGCCTCAGCACAATAAAGGCTATATATGACAAGCCCACAGCTAACATTATACTCAATGTTAAAAAGTTGAAAACATTTCCTCTAAAATCTGGAACAAGAGAATTATGCCCACTTTCACTACTTCAACTCGACTGAGTATTAGAAATTCTCATCAGAACAATTGAGCAAGAGAAAGACGTAAAAGGCATCCAAATAGGAAAGGACAGAGTAAAATTGTCACCATTTGCTGGTGACATTATCTTAGATATAGAAAACCCTAAAGACCCCACCAAAAACCTTTTAGAACTGATAAACAAATACAGTAAACTTACAGGATACAAACTCAACATTAAAAAATCAATAGCATTGGCCGGGTGCAGTGGCTCACACCTGTAATCCCAGCACTCTGGGAGGCCAAGGTGGGCAGATCATGAGGTCAGGAGATCAAGACCATCCTGCCTAACATGGTGAAACACCGTCTCTACTAAAAATACAAAAAGTAGCCAGGAGTGGTGGCGCATGCCTGTAGTCCCAGCTACTCAGGAGGCTGAGGCAGAAGAATCACTTGAACCCAGGAAGTGGAGATTGCAGTGAGCCGAGATCATGCCACTGCACTCTGGCCTGGGCTATAGAGGGAGACTCCATCTCAAAAAAAAAAATATATATATATATATATATAAATAGCATTTCAGCCAGGTGGGGTGGCTCACACCTGTAATCCCAGCACTTTGGGAGGCAGATTGCTTGAGATCAGGAGTTCGAGACCAGCCTGGGCAACATATTGAGACCCCCATCTCTACTAAAAATGCAAAAATTAGCCGGGAGTGGTAGTGTGTGCCTGAAGTCCCAGCTTCTCGGGAGGCTGAGGCACAAGCATCACTTGAACCGGAGAGGTGGAGGTTGCAGGAGCCGAGATTGCACCACTGCACTCCAGCCTGGGCAAGAGAGTGAGACTCGGTCTCAAAAAAAAAAAGAAAAGAAAAGAAAAGAAAAAGAAACCAGTAGCATTTCTATACACTAACAATGAACTATCCAAAAAAAGAGAAATGCCATTTACAATAACTACACACACACACACACACACACACACACAAAACTTAGAAATAATGTTAACTAAATAGGTCAAAGACCTTTACACTGAGAACAAAACATTTATAAAAAAATTAAAGAATATACAAATAAATAGAAAGCTATCCAGTGTTCATAGCTTGAAAGAAGTAATACCATAAAAATGTCTATTATACCCAAAGTGATCTACAAATTCATTCAATCCTATCAAAATTCCAATGTCATTTTTCACAGAATAGAAAAAAAAGATCCTAAAATTTTGTATGAAACAACAGAAAAACCCAAATAGCCAAAGTAATCATCAGCAAATAGAACAAAGCTAGAGGCATTAAACTACATGATTTTAAATTATACTACAAAGCTATAGTAACTAAAACAGCAGGGTACTGGCATAAAAATAAAGACATTGACCAATGGAACAAAATAGCCCAGAAATAAATCCATACATGTACAGTTAATTAATTTTTGACAAAAGTGCCAAGAATACACCATGGGAAAAGGATAGTCTCTTCAGAAAATAGTACTAAGAAAAGTGTAAGTCTGCATGCAAAAGAATTAAATTGGACTCTTTTCTGACACCATATATGCAAATCAACTCAAAATGGTCTGAACACTTAAATGTACACTGAAAATTGTAAAACTATAAAAAGAAAATACAGGGGAAAAACTGCATAACATTAGTCTTGGTGACGATTTTTTAGATTTGGCCCAAAAAGCAAAAATAGACAAATAAGATTAAAACAAATTTAAAAATTTCTGCATAGTGAAGGAAACAATTAACTATGTGAAGAGACAGTCTACAAATTGGGAGAAAATATTTGCAATCCATACACTCAATAAGGAGCTAATATGCAAAGCGTATAAGGAATTCAAGCAACCCAGTAACAAGAAAACAAATAATTCAATTTAAAAATGAGCTGGGTGCGGTGGCTCATGTCTGTAATCCCAGCACTTTGGGAGGCCAAGGTGGGCAGATCATGATGTCAAGAGATTGAGACCATCCTGGCCAACATGGTGAAACCCCGTCTCTACTAAAAATACAAAAATTATCTGGGCATGGTGGCGCGCACCTATAAAAATTAGCTAAGCATGGTGGCGTGCACCTATAGTCCCAGCTACTCGGAGGGGCTGAGGCAGAAGAATCACTTGAACCAGGGAGGCAGAGGTTACAGTGAGCCCAGATCACACCACTGCCCTCCAGCCTGGCAACAGAGCTAGCGAGACTCCGTCTCAAAAAAAAAAAAAAAAAAAAAAAAAAAATGAGCAAGGTGACTGAACACACATTTCTCAAAAGATATACAAATGGTCAAAAGGTATTTGAAAAAATATTTAACTTAAGTAATCATCAGGAAAATGCAATTTAAAACTACAATGAGCTATCATCTCACACCTGTCAGAATGGCTATTATCAAAAAGACAAGCAATAACAAGTGTTGGTGAAGATGTAGAGAAAAGTGAACCCTTGTACACTGTTGGTGGGAATGTAAATTAGCATAGTCTTTATGGAAAACTGTATGATGTTCCTTTAAAAATTACTAATAAAGCTGCCATATGATCCAGCAATCCCACTTATGGGTATTTACCCAAAAGATTTGAAATCAGTTTATTGAGGAGACATCTGCACTCTCACTGTTATTGCAGCACTATTCACAATAGCCAAGATATGGAATCATCCCAAGTGTCCATCAATGGATGAATGTGTAAAGAAAATGTGGTGCACATATACAATGAAATATTATTCCACCATAAAAAAGAATAAAATTCTATCATTTGCAGCAACATGGCAGGACCTGGAGGGTATATGGTAAGCGAAAGAAGCCAGACATGGAAAAACAAATACTACCTGATCTCACTTACATGTGGAATCTAAAATGTTAAAGAAGCAGAGAATGGAATGGTGGTTACCAGGGCCTGGGGTAGGGGTAGGAGAATGGAAAGACTTTGGTCATAGGATACAAAATTCCAAGTAGACAGGAGGAATACATTCAGGAGATCTATTGTACAGCAAGGTAATTATAGTTATATAATTATGGAGTACTTACATATAATTATATACTCCACAATTGCTAAGAGAGTAAGTTGATTTTTAAATTTTCTCACCACAAAAAATAAGTATGGGAAGTAATGAACATGTTAATTAGCTTGATTTAGTCATTCCATAATGGATATATATCTCTAAACAGCAATTGAAAAATAAACACATAAATAGTAAAATAGAAATAAGTTAATCCACACATGCACACCACATTTCACCTGGCAGTTCTACTTAATCTATTGTATAACGTGTATCATCTAATATTTTAAACAATGTGCAGCATCTAATATGCTATATAACGTGCTTCTTTATCTCACTGTGATTTTCCCACTAAAATTTAAGCTTGACAAAAGCAAGGATTTTTACTTTTTTTTTCCCTATTGTGTCTCTGGCAACTCTTACAGTTGGGCACTACATAAATATTGAATGAATAAGTGAATGGAGAGAGGGAAGGAAGGGAGGAAGGAGGGAGGAAAAGAAGGGAAGGAGGACGAGAGAAAGAAAGGAGAAGGATGGAAGATAAAGAAAGGAGGGATAGAGGAAAGGAGATAAGAGTGTTATGTGCTCCTGAGTGGGAGGACAACGATACATCTCGTGTTTGGGTACCGAGTTGGATTTTAAAATCGCGTGGTGCACTAGCACATAGTAAACATTCAAAGACTGTGTTCTGCCTTAATGAGCAAGCTTCCCTAACTTCCGTCTTCTGCTTCCCTTAATTACTGCAACCTCCTCTTTTTCTTCCAACCAGAGAAGGTCTGTAATGGAATTCTTGTGCCTTCAGGGGGCCACGGGACAAAATCTGCAGCTGGAGAATCACTTCCTATCTCTGCTTCCTCCTGGCAGAAGGTGGAGCAAGCCCCCTGAGCATTCC
The DNA here is from genome assembly GCF_028885625.2 of Pongo pygmaeus. Classification (NCBI taxonomy): domain Eukaryota; kingdom Metazoa; phylum Chordata; class Mammalia; order Primates; family Hominidae; genus Pongo; species Pongo pygmaeus. Next base: position 22,722,327 of record NC_072393.2, read on the forward strand.
AAGCCCCTGCTGGGATGTACCTTGTCGGGGTTAAAAGCACAGCAGGTTGCTGTGTGCAGAGACTGGTAAATAAGAAACAATGGCTTTGGTTTTTGGAATGTAGAAAAGCTGCTCAAATCGCTCAGGTGGGTGCTCTGTGAAAATAAACTTCCCTTGGTTCCAGTTTTATTTCATCTTGCCTGTAAGTGCACAGATTGTTTGCAGAGGCATGCCCACTGTCCTAGGCCCATAGTAGGACCAAAATGTTGATGCTGAACATTTTTGTTTTCTATGCTTGCTTTAACTGGGGAGTCACACGTTCAAACAGCCACAGAAACCAGTCCTGGGGTGAAGAGTAGGCTGTGTTGGGGACTGTGGTAAACTAGATGGCTCATGCTGACACCCAGTTCCACTGAGGGTGGCCACAGATGTAGGGGTGCCAGAGTTGTCACATCTCCATCTCTCTCTCTTTCTTTCTCTCTCTCATTCTCTCTTTCTCTCTCATTCTTTCTCCTTCTTCCTCTATTATTCTCTCTCATTCTCTGTCTCATTCTCTTTCTCTCATTCTCTCTCTCATTCTCTCTCAGTCTCTATCTCATTCTTTTCTCTCATTCTGTCTCTCCCATTCTCTCTTTCTCTCATTCTCATTTTCTCCTTTTCTCTCTCTCATTCTCTCTTTCTCTCTCTCATTCACTCTTCCTCTCTGTCTCAGTCTCACTCTCACTCTCATTCTCCCTTTCTCTCTCTCATTCTCTTTTTTCTCATTCTCTCTCTTTCACTCTCATTCTCTCTCCCTCTCATTCTCTCTCTCATTCTCTATCATTCTTTCATTCACTCTCCTCTCTCATTCTGTCTCTGTCTCATTCTCACTCTCATTCTCTCTTCCTCTCTCTCATTCTTTCTCCCCAAGATAAGCTGGATGTCTGAATTTTCTGTGAAATGTAATTTTTAAATGCTAGAAAATGACCCAATTTGCTTTGAAACACCTATATTTAGATTCTGTATTGTTCATTTATTTATGTATACAGTACCGAGTTGTGCAAGCATCACCAGAATCTAATTTTGAGTACATTTATATCATTTCAGTAAGAAATAGTGTGCCCCTTAGTGGTCACCCCCTCATTTTTCTCCTGTCCCCCACCAAGCCTAGACAGTATTTTCTGTCTCTATAGATTTGCCTATTCTGGATGTTTCATATAAATGAAATAATACCAAACATGGTCTTTTGTGACTGGCTTCTTTCACTTGGTGTAGTGTTTCGGGAGTTATCTTTGTTTTGGCCTATATCAGAACTTTATTTCTTTTTGTTGGTAGTGGTAAATAATATTCTATTGTGTGGCTGTTTATTCGTTAGCCATCAAACAAGCATATCACAGGCTGGTCCCAGCCCTGGGGGATCCATTTTTCACCATGCAACAGCTTCCTGGCTGGTGTCCCTAGCTCCTGTTCAATCCCCCCGCCCTCTTCTGACACAGGGTGTGCATGCAACCAGCCAGACAGCCCAGGGTAGAAACATTGGGACAATTTTTCTGAACCAAGGCTTTGAGCATGTCACTCTCCTCCGTCTCCACCTTTATGCTGAAATCACCCTCCTCTCTTGGCTTCAGGTTGGAGCTCCAGCCCCTTAGTCCAACACAAAAACTTTTGCAAGAGCTGGCCCCACCACCCTCCACACCCTTCCCTGCTCACAAACTCTGTGCTCCAACACACCATGTCACCCTCTCCTCTCGAAGCCTGAGCATGTCCAGTCCTCTGTCCCCTTGCTCATGCTGTGCCACTGGTGTGTACTTCACCAATTGTGGGTCATTCTCCTCCACTGAGTGGGGAACTGTTCTGGAAGGAGAAGGGGTATTCTCTGTCCTCAGGACTTGGGACAAAGCAGGTACATAATGAATGTCTGATGGTAGAATAGACACAGGCCATTCCTCCATCTAAAATGCCCTTCCCTACATTGTCCATCTCACATTTGACAGTAGCTCTCCTTGCTCACCCCCACCTGATCCGAGCACTGATTATCTAGTTCGTCTCTGTGCTCATGCAGCACCTAGTTCTGTGTGTGCGTGCATGTACGTGTGTGCGTGCGAGCATTTGCGTGACTTCATGAGATTTCAGTTCCTTGGGGACAAGCTTTTCCCCATATTGTTAAAAATTTAGTCCGTGCAATAATTTGTTGAGGCCTAATTTGCATGCACTGAGATGCAACCATTTAAGTGTGTAGTTTGATGTGTTTCAAGAAATGTTCACCCGTGGATTATACTCATGTAGCCACAGCTGCCATCAAAATATAGAACATCCCCATCACCCCAGAAAGCTCTTCTGTGCCCCTTCCAGGTCAATGCCTTCATGCCCCATCCAAGGCAACCACTGATCTCTCCTGACACCACAGCTCAGTGTTTGTGGCTGTGGGGCTTCATAGGCACGGACTGAGGCAGCACACAATCTTGCGTGTCTGTCTTCATTTGCACGGCGCAGCATCTGTGAGATTCAGCCACGCAGTCGGGTCTGTTGTGAATTCACTCTTTTTGCCCCATTCCCAGCACAGTGCCTGAGTGTCAAATTGAATACACTTCAATTGCTGTGAGGTGATTAATAGCAAATTGTGTGTTATTCATGAATAAAGAAAAAAGATGCAACTGTTCTGGAAGGTAGAAAAGAGAAAGAAACCCACCCTGACCCTGCCTTTCTGTTCTCACCTAACGAGGTCTGGAGTTCAGGAAGAAAAGGTGTGAGGGGGTTTTTCAGGAAACAGATGGGCCTCCAGGGTCCAAATCAGAGGTAGAGTGGCACATCCAGCCCAAACGGAAACAAATGATGCAAGCCTATGGCTTAAATCAGAAATTAATCTCTACTGGTAGTTTCCATGAACTCTTCTCCAGGTAAACATCACATGCAAAAGTAAGTTCCTGTCATTATAGAATAATTAGATTATAAGAACTAAATTTACAGTGTATACTATTTTGCATTACTGCAGAATTGTAGAAATTATGCAACCCAGTCCTTAATAGAATTAAATGGGAATCTATATTTTTTCTCAGTAAGTCTTTATTGAATGAATGGAGTCATATCCTGTTTGTGTTTTTCCGTGCTTTTGCAATTTCTCAAATTAAAGATAAATAAACGGTTGCTTCTTGGCCTCGTGGCTAAGATCAAGTGTAAAGATAAGTAAATGGTAGTTGAATGAAAGAAACCAGGAACAGTTATTTTTGGAGTGTGTAGGGTGTGCCTCACCTCCTTGGACCCACCTCGTTTCTCCCAAGAGCAGACCCAGATACACTAACTGGGATCTGCCTCCCGCCTCCTCCTTCTGCTTTAATCAACTGCGGGTCCTGCTCTCTTCAATGCCTGTGTGTCAGCTAAGTTTGCAATCACCCCGTTTACAGCTTGAAAATGAAACCCCCTCTTTTTTGCAAATAAGAATCTTCCTGAACCATGCATCCAAATGTCACATTTCCAAACATGTTGTGAGCTGAGGACTCCAAGTCATAAACTTCAAAGCAAGTACTTGTAATGGGAATTCTGACTGACAGTCCCTTAATTACAGTCTTTAAATATGCACAGTCCCTGACGGAGCCAGGCTTTCTGAGGAAAATTCCTGCCTAACTGGTTGAAAATGTGAACAGTGGGGTATAATTCCCTGAGCTGCAAGGAGCCACACATCAGAGAAAATGCAAGAGAAACTCTAAAGATCCTTGTAGGATGAATTTTGTCCTTTGCAGGTGGTATCAAAACCGAAAGAGGGGAGACGACTGGGACAAGGAGAAACAAATATTTCTTGTGCTTGAAGCTGACACACATGGTTTATTTGCCGGTGTTTGGAGAGGTTAGAAAGCAAAGATAGCAGAGGAAGAATAAGTTTATCCTTGAGGACAGAACATGCATGCTGGTGAGTGGGAAGGGACTAAAAACAAGGTGGCTGGGCCGGGCACAGTGGCTCATGCCTATAATCCCATCACTTTGGGAGGCCTCGGAGGGAGGATCACTTGAGGTCAAGAGTTAGAGACCAGCTTGGTGAAACCCCATCTCTATTAAAAATAAAAAATTAGCTGGATGTGGTGCTCGTGCCTATAATCCCTGCTACTACTCAGGAGGCTGAGGCAGGAGAATTGCTTGAACCTAGGAGGCGGAGGTTGCAGTGAGCCTAGATGGTACCACTGCACTCCAGCCTGGGCAAAAGAGCAAGATTTCATCTCAAAAAACAAACAAACAAAAAATAACAGGGTGGCCCAAAACAAGGCAGTCCCACTGATCACGAACTCCAGCGACATTAACAGAGACCGGGGGGACATGGTTGCCCCTGCGTGCCCTGGGCCACATCACAGCCACTCCTTATTGGCCCTAGCCACAGGATGTGCTATGTCTCAGGCAGTGGCGTGTGTGCAGGTGACTTCTCCATCAGAGCCCCAGAAGGCAGCATGGCATCAGGTTTGGCAGTCCTATGCCACGTTGAGATCAGAGACCTTGTTGTTTTATTCCCACAGGGTGCTCAGCCAACAAGAATGTCAAGCTGGTGTTTTTGCTACCACAGCCCCAGTTTAATGACAGAGAGTAACCTTGATATGTAGTTTGGTGACCAGTTAGTCCAGTTAGGCAGGAAATGTATGGCAAAACACAGAAATGACCACACCGGAGTGGATTTAAGTCCAGATGCTGCCAATTAACAGCTATGTAGCTTTGCCCTTGGGCCAGAGTTACCAGGTAAAACACAAATATCCAGTAAAACACAAAAATCTGAATTTCAGATACATAACAGATTTTTCCACATATAACACATACTAAAACATTATCCATTGTTTATTTAAAATGCAAAGGTAACTGAGTGCTCTGATTTTCATTTGCTAAATCTGGCCAACAACTTTCTCTTGCTGAACCTCGTTTTCCTACTGTTTCCAAGTGGACAGCAGTGCATGTCTCAAGGGGGTTTGAGACCAGCTGAGATGCTGCTGGCCCAGCACAGGGTTCCTACGCTGGTGACTGTCAGGGGCTATGAGGGTGATCAACTGAGCTCTCAGTGCCTCTTCTCCTTCCTCAGGATCTTTGTCTGCCTTTTAGCTCTTTCCAAATGTTAAACTTTCCATAAAGGCCAATGTTATGTGTCCCCCATGGCAGAACATTTCTTTTCTCACCATAGAAATCAATTTATTGTATATTTCAAAATAACTAAAAGAATGAAATTGGAGTGTCCCTAACACGAAGAAATAGTCAGTGCTTGAGGTGATGGATACCCCAGTTGCTCTGATCTAATCACAACACATCATATGCTTGTATCAAAAATATCATCTGTACCCCATAAACATGTGAAACTATTAAGCATCCATGATTAAATATAAAAGTGAATAAAAAAGAAATTACAAGAAGCTCAGGGTCAGAGGTAGGAAAGGAAGGCAGGACTTGAAGGTGACCTTGATGTCTCCTCAATCCCAAGACTTATCGGATGATACTGCTCTTCCCCCACCCCATGGTTCCCTTTCTGGCTGTCAAATAGCATTCTGGGCCAGGCGTGGTAGCTCACTCCTGTAATCCCAGCACTTTGGGAGGCCAAGGCAGATGGATCACCTGAGGTCAGGAGTTTGAGACCAGACTGGTCAACATGGTAAAACCCCATCTGTACTAAAAGTACAAAAATTAGACAGGCGTGGTGGCATGTGCCTGTAGTCCCAGCTACTAGGGAGGCTGAGGCAGGAGAATCACTTGAACCCGGGAAGCGGAGGTTGCAGTAAGACAAGATGGTGCTATTGCACTCCAGCCTGGGTGACAAAACAAGACTCCGTCTCAAAACAAACAAACAAGCAAACAAACAAACAACAAAAAACAGTGTTCTGTATCTCTCAGAGCCAGAAGATGTGGTTGGTGTGTCTCTAATCAAGCTCCCTGCTTTTGAAAGGGCCAGGGAGGGAAATGTTGCCGACGAGATCCACTCGGAAGTGGAAATATGCACTGAGCTCCTCCCATCCACTCGCCTTGCACACTTTAGCCAGGGAGTCCCACTAACCACTGTCAGCAAACACATGCTTCAGAACAGCTCCAGCCATGTTTTACGCCATTCTGCCGCATCCAACATAATGTCTAACTACATATGTGCATCAATAATCTTTTATGACATCATAATGCATTTTAGTGTGTGGATGGTTGTTATCTTTTAGAGGCCCCCATTTAGATTTATGGAGCAAAAGAGGAAAGTTTTTAAAAAATGTAATCTAATTAATCTAAGTGTACTTGGATGCCTATTAAAATTCACCTGTCCAGGATTTTCCATTTATCATAATTACGAGGGAACAGCCATTCTGAGAAAGGGGCTGCTTCTTCATTTAATACAAAATGATGATATATTATCCTAATGCTTTTAGGAATGGTTTAGACATGATGGATAGGTCTGTGTGACGAATTCTGTGAATTGACGCTGTACAATTAGACATGTTGTTCTTTCATGTAGAACACACCCCCGAGATGGCTGGGAGACACAGATCATGGAGCGTGGACACAATGGCCCCATGGAGCCACCAGCAGGGGAAAGGAGACTGTCCCTTAGGTAGCTGACAGGTGGGCAACCTCTCTCTGATTGCAGATGGCAAGGCCACTGGCCCCCAGACAGTGCCTGCGTCCCTCCGTGAAGCTTGGCATCACCCGGCATGGCCTGGGGAGGTGCGTCTTTTGAGCTATCAATTTCCCAAGATTGGTACCCCCTGCTCCAGAATTGAGACAGAAGAATAGGGTCTGGAGACAACAAGCCTAAAGCCAACCCGAGGGTGACTTCTTGGAATCGGACCAAAAGGAAAACCCCACCTCTCCGTGCCCAAGTGACAAGAGGTCAGAGACCCCACCCTCTACAAAACACCGTCTCCCCTACGTCACAAACGGGAAATACCTCTAATTGATCATGGGCCAATCCTTCATTTGCATAGAGTGTAACCAACTGGAGGCCTCTAAAGAGTATCTAGGGGTGTTACCAAATTCTTCTAGCTTAATAAAAACCCTAAAGAACATTCCAATCGGGGCTTTTGAGCTGCTTGCTCGAGTCCACTCCCACTCTGCAGAGGGTAGTTTTGCTTTAATCAATCTGTGCTTTCGTTGTTTCATTCTTTTATTGCTCTATTTGTGCATTTTGCTCAATGAAAAAACTCACCATCAAGACTTTTCAGCTAGTAACAGAAGGAGGTGCTTCCTTTCATGAGTATAAGCAGCAGGCACTTGCCCTGGGGCCTCCTTCCCTTATTGGGCCTAGGGAGCAGCTTTCCTATTCAACCCCACCCAAGGGCAGCATTGCTCACCTGGGAGTCCACTTCCCCTCAACCTGCAGACCCTGCAGTTGGGAGGCAGAACCCTGATGCTAAACTGAGCAAACCTGCCAGGATATCACCAGGAAGGGAGTTGCCAGGGACCTGGGGGTCCCAAGAGATGAGAGGCCAGACCACATGGGTGCACTCAGTCTCTTTCCAGACCCCTGCCAAGCACCACAGAGTGCCAAGCCTCCCCTTGTCCCGCCTGCAGACAGGAAGGGCCGGCATGTCCAATGGAACTGGCCCAGAACAGCAAGCCCTGGATCTGCCTGGGTCCTCTGCAAGGTGGAGGCACTTCTCAGGTAAAGCAGTCCTTTACTGCCTTTGTCGAGCCAACTCTTCTCCCCTGCATGGCACAGAGCTCCATCCTCAGTAACCACAGCCCTGAAGCGTTTAGGAAATGCCCCCAACACTTCACCCCCACTGAATTTGTTGTGATGGAGCTTCCATGTGGCCTGGGAATGGCCTCTGTGTGGCCTCTGGGCTCCCCCAGGGCACACAGAAATCAGAGCATCCCAGAAACAGACCTTGGGTCAGCCAGAGGGGTGGACCCAGAAATCCCACAGGTACCAATACCTGCATCCCCCTGTAGCTGCTGAAGTGTGAGGGGGACAGAAAAACCCAAGTGGCTGGATCTCCTGGTCCGTGCACTGGTTGGGGAAGACCCAGTAGAAAGAAGGAGGTGACCAGATTGTAGGTAACAATGTGCCCTTTCCTGGGGTGGCCTGGCCCACCTGCAGCCAGGCTATTCTTCAACATTGGTGTCTGAGTCAGGGACAGGCTGTCTCTCCATCCAGCCTCCTTCCTGGCCCCAGGCCTTTCACTCTCTCCATCATCCTGATAAAACTCCCATGACACACCCTCTCTATGCAGTGGCTGTCAGGTGTCAGGGCTGTCAGGCTATGATGAGAAACACAAACCCTCTGCCCTGAAAGGCGGCTTCATTCAACTCAACATCCAGCCCCACAGGTGTTCTATGTCTGCTAGGCACAGTTTTTTCTTTCTTTTCAATTGAAACACAGGCATGGCTTGCCCTCCAGCTTTATCCCAGGCCCCATGCTCCCCTCCAATAAACTCCTGGCCCACAGGACTTGGTATTTGTTATTTGACTGGACCCTCCAGGCTTTTGAGTGGGGAATCTCTGATCCTAAATTGCAGACACAGACCCAGTGCCAAAGAGCACACAGTCCTGGGGGTTGGGGTGGTGGGGAGGCCAAGACACATACAACCAACTCCATCACCAAACAGACCAAATATTCCCCACTCTAGGGGCACAAGCCATGTGCCATGAGGAAGCAGAGGCAGGGCCAGTGGAATCCACTCGAATGTGCAGGAGGGGTTCCTGGAGAAGGAGACGTCAGAAACAAGCCCTGAGGAATGACTTAGTATCTGAGCACTGGAGATCAGGGCACACTGCGTAATCAAAGCATGGTGTGTACAGCATTAATGAGGGTCCTTGGCAGGACTCAGTGTCCAGTGAGTTCACAAGACCAGTGACTTCAGCTGGGCTCCCCAGAGAAAGAAATTGATACAAGAATTCCTAGCAAGATGTGTGTTAGGAGATGATCCCAGGGCCCACAGATGACAGAGTGGAGGGTGAGATAGCGAGGAGGAGAAAGCCCACAGAGGGTGCATTAGTGAGCAGTTACTGCTGTGGGCAGCCAGAGCACAGTCTTGCTGGGGACCACACCTCACAATGGCTGCACTCAAGGGGCAGAGGAGCTGGGTCATTTGTCCACCGACTCTTGCCAGCATTGATTGAGGGCTGCTCCTGGAGATTTTGATTCCAGGACAGTTCCAGCCAGCCATGCATGCAGGTAGCAAAGCAGGTTCCTGCAGCCAGAGAAAAGGCTTCGGCGGAGTCTTAGCACTTATGGCAGGAACCACATCGTGTGTTCATGGTGCAGGCCAAAGGGGATCTAGGAGGGGCATGCAACAGCATTGTCTGCCACAGGGGAGAATGCATGCGCAGATGGGCAGGACCGTCAGAGAAGCTCTTTTTTCCTTTTTTCTTTTGCTTTTTTTTTTTTTTTTTTTGAGACAGAGTCTCGATATTTCACCCAGGTGGAGTGCGGTGGCACTATCTTGGCTCACTGCAACCTCCGCCTCCCAGGTTCAAGCGATTCTCCTGTCTCAGCCTCCCAAGTAGCTGGGATTTACAGACATGCACCACCAAGCCCAACTAAATGTTTTATTTTTAGTAGAGACGGGGTTTCACCATCTTGGCCAGGCTGGTCTCGAACTCCTATCCTCAAGTGATCTGCCCACCTCAGCCTCCCAAAGTGCTGGGATTACAGACGTGAGCCACTGCGCCTGGCCCAGACAAGCCCTTCTAAGTGAAGCGCAGGCAGGACTTAGCTCACTAGGTGCGGTGGGAGGAGAGGAGCATGTTGCTTGTGCCTGGTGTGAAGCACCCCCATCTAGGGCCATAGGGACTGCTAAGCAACCCCGAAAGTTTCCATAGGCAAATCTCTCAAAGTTTCAATACATAAAGGATGGCCCCTGTGACAAGTTGACCCATGGCATCTGGGTGGTCCTGGGTGGGAAGTGTGTATGGAGGTGGAGGGAGTGTGTCTGGTCTTCCGACAGCATCACTTGCCTTATGTTTGTTCCTGTCTAGCCTGTCCCAATCCTGCAGTCCTAGAGTTAGAAGGGGAGGTGGCTAGGGAAGCAGTGTGGATGTGGAAAGTGTTTCAAGGTAAACATAAGCAGATAAGAAGCATGGCATCTACTGGCCTCAAGCTACAGACAGAAGGAAGATGCAAAGCTTAGGGGGCACCCGTGACAGACAGTGACCCCCACACACACCCCACCAGGGTGAAGCATTTGGTGAAGGTCCAGGTCAGATTCATCCTAGAAGTCATCAGAAGTTGCCAAAACACCTATGGAGCCTAGCACATAGGATGTATTTAATATATATTTATATAACATTTCATTTTTAAAATGCTTAACATTCAATCAAACCAGCTCTTTGGCCTTGAAGATCAAATAAGGTTTGACCAAATTCAACCCTTTAATTTGTTTTCTGAGCTCTATTTCCCAAAAACAATGTTTTAGCAAAGGACAGATATGAAGTTGAGAAGAACGATTTCATAAACTTAGGAATCGAGGTTCTTTATGCATCAGACAATAGAGGCTCATCACTGGTCAGTTAGTTAGACCCTGCATCAGCATCTTTAGGAGTTGACTAGTCCTGGATCTCTAACACAAAATCCAAACTTTCCTGCAGTTATTGACAGGCATAGATAGCCTGAGTCAAGACAATGCATCACATTAATTATTTTTATTTTACTTTTTTTAAGACAGGATCTTGCTGTGTCACCCAGGCTAAAGTGCAGTGGTGTGATCATAGCTCACTGCAGCCTTGGCCTCCTAGGCTTAAGCCATGCTCCCACCTTAGTCTCCTGAGTAGCTGGGACTACAGGTGTGTGCCACCACTCCTGGGTAATTTTTAATTCTTTTCCAGAGATACTATCTTACCACGTTGCCCAGGCTGGTTGCAAACTCCTGGGCTCAAGGGATCCTCCCACCTTGGCCTCCTGCGGTGCTGGAATTGCAGCTGTGAGCAACCACACCCAGGCACGTCTCATTTATATTCAAAGGACTATTCCTGACAATTGATTTTTAAGTAATTATTCTTCCCACCCCTTAGGATGGAGCTTGGACCCAACAGCAAATATCTGTGACCTAAAATTGAGATGCAGCTCAACCCTCCAAATCCTTTGATTACCCTCACCAAGGAGCCCCTCCATCCCTGCGTACACCACTCCATCAAAGCCCAGGGCCTGGAAGGGCCCGGCTTTCACCCTGAGCTGCTTCCTTACAGAACACAGACCTGGGTTACCAACAGAGCCTCCACCATCTCCATCCTACCTCCAACCTCAGAGAGATGCCAGTAAGATGAATGCAAACTTTGCCAAGGGAAGGTCTTGAGAAAGTCAAATGCCATCATTATTAATTCCCCGCTGTTTGGATGGGATGGAAGCCACTGGTGCACCGATGGAAGAGGCTTGACTCCAAATAAATAAACACACGTCCTTTGGACAGATGTCGGGCCAGCTCCGGCTGTTAACTGATGGCCCCTCACTGGGGCGGCGAGCGCATCGTGGGGAGGCGAGGTGACGCTGGCAGCGCAGAGTCTTCCGCCTCATCGCAACAGGCAGTCTGGAACCTTGGCCACATTTCCAAATCCATCTCTTTGAACCGACACAGACAGCTTAATGAAACAATATTTATGGAACTGATACCACTGGGGAGATGGCTGCTCCTTCTTTCCGTCTCCTATTTTCAATATTTGATCTGGCAAACGTATTATTAAAGGAATATTTCATCTGATTACTCTTTTGTTTGACTGCGCGTGTTATTCATGCATGCTGGGTGCCAGGGGAAATTATACCGACCAGTTTGGGAGTTCTATTATGTCATTCTTCCAAATGGCCCTTTGCTCCGAGTATAATTACTATTCATGTGCAAGGCCGTGGGTGCTCTGTCTGACCTGGATCACCTCCTTTTAATCACAATGGCCTCCTCCTTCCCCTCCAGTCCCACTTGAGGCCCATTCAGGACTCTTTTCCTGGGGACCAAGAACTTTCTTTCTTGCTGGGGACCGTGACTCCATGACTGTAATCCCAGCACTTTGGGAAGCCCAGGTGAACAGATCGCTTGAGGTCAGGAGTTCAAGACCAGCTTGGACAACATAGTGAAACCCTGTCTCTACTAAAAGTACAAAAATCAGCCAGGCATGGTGGCGGTGCATGCCTGTAATCTCAGTTACTGGGGAGCCTGAAGCAGGAGAATCAATTGAATCTAGGAGATCAAGGTTGCAGTGAGCTGAGTTCGTGCCACTGCACTCCAGCCTGGGTGACAAAGCAAGACTCCATCTCAAAAATAAATTAAATAAAAAATTTAAAAAATGAACTTTCTTTCTGAGAGTGGTCTCTCTGGATATCTGAAAAGTTGCCTTGGTGTTGTTAAGGGTCTCTAAAATCACTGACTTGCTTATGAAGCTGCAGTTTCCTCATGAGGCACAAACAGAAGAGAAGGGTGCACCCTGGCGTGGCCTGTCCTTGGCTATGAGCGCTTGGTCCAGCATCAGCATGGTGTTCACTTTCCCGGAGGCCACCGGTCTCCTGACTCTCTGCCTTTCCTTTTGCTAGAAGCTAGCTCCACCTTGAAGGTCTTGAATTGCCTTATAAATCTACCCTCTCTCTGATTGGGCAACTGGCTCTATTTCCAACTTGGCCTTGAAGGTGGGGCCAGAGGGACATTTTGAGCCCCTAAACAAAGGGAGAGCATTCAGGTGGGTGCGGCAGAATCTGGCCCCACCATCCTGGCAGAGACCCAGCAGGAGGCTTTGTACTCAAAACAGATGGGGCATGACCAGTGTGCAGTTTCAGTTCCCACTGCACTGCTGACAAGAGGCCAGCTCTTCACCTCTCATGAATTTCCTTGATTTTTGTTTCCAATTGTTTGCTATTTACTTTTTCTGTAAGGGCCAGATAGTAAATGCTTTAGTCTCTGCAGGCAGTACTGTCACTGTCACAACTACTTAACTCCACTGTTATACCACCAAATAAACCACAGACACTATGTAAATGAATAAGCATGGCTATGCTCTAATAAAACCTATGCACAAATACAGGCAGTGGGCTGGATTTGGCCCATGGTCCATAGTTTCCAAAGTCCTGCTTTAGACTTTTCTGTGAATTAGGCATGCATTTTTTAAATCCTCAAATACCTTAGCCTCATAAAACTAACACCTTAATTTGTGAGTTTATATGTGTGTGTGTCTATAAATGTGCGTGTGTGTATATATATATATATATATTCCCCTAATACATTCAAAATATTTAACTAAAAGAAAATGTTTTAAGTTATTTCATGTTCCACCTGAATCCCTCCAGAAAATGCCAGATCAGATGACTGTTTCTTGAGTGTGAAAACGTCCAGGGGCCCTGAGCAAATCATTCCTTTCAGGTTTTATCAAACAGAAAAGTGAGACCTCAAGAAGCAAACCACATGGTCCCTCAGCCCAGGGTCTTGGCAGCTCCAGCCCTGACTCTGCAGGGTTTCTTTCTCCTGACTCCAGGGGTCCTAGCCCAGCCTTGCAGGCTATGGCAGCCTTGTCCACTCACGCTTGCTGAACGGATCTCCACCCAAAGGCAGACCCTGGCTGCCATGATGGAACCCACATTTTCAGAGGGGCTGTGTGCGATAAACAAATGAGCAAACAAAAGACGTGTGATTTTAGTCAGTGATCAATGCAATGGAGGAAAGTAGGCAAGATAAGGGAATAAAGAATCCTGGGCTCTTTTAAATGATGTGGTCAGAGAGGGCATCCCTGCAGTGACTCCAAGTCAATATGGGGTGGATGTGAAAAATTGAGCCACACAAAAGGCAGACAGGTGCAATCTGGACTGAGGTGGAACTGGGCCTGCCACGCCCAGGACACAGGGGCAGCCAAAAGGGCAGCAGGTCCGTGAGTGGGAAGGAAGACGGCTGCAGCAGAAGTTGGAGATGTCTCAGCGCCTTGCAGTTCCCACAGGTGAGGTTATGAGGTCAGGCCTTCATGCCAGGTTCTCACCAAGACTCTGGCCACTCCCCTGGTTTCTGTCAGAGCACGCCCCCTTGGCCCTAAAACTGTGGAATCACAGCTCATATTCTTGTTCTTCTTACCCATTTCTTAGCTGTTGCTTTGCAATTCTTAGAATAAAAGTAAAGTTGCAGGAAACATAAGGGTGCATTTGGATAGTTGCAAAAGTTCCCCAGCCAACCAGCAGCAGACAGGGCCCCACTTACTGAAACCTTCAGCGAGGGTCGGGTCCACATCCCCTTTGGCAGACAGTCCAACCTCACCTGGAGTTGCTGCCAGGGGTGTGATTTCCACAGGCTTTCAGCACCGCTGATATTCATGATTTCTCAACAGCTGCCATTATACAACATTTAGATGCAAAATGGACAATACATCAAAGCAGATGTTCTTGGAAATCCTATTAACTCCAAAGGGTTTGGGAAGGCTTGGAGGCTGGCTCCTTCAGCACATTTGCAAGCGAGCTGTGTTTCAGTTCCCTTGGTATGGGGGGGTGCAGCTTTCCTGCATTCCCAATCATTTGCTCAGCTCCAATGCCAGAGCACCAAAGGTTGCAGAAATGAACACCTACACCTCACATCCTGAAAGCATTACGAGGACTTCTGTGGGGCTGAGGTCGCCTGCAAACAGTTTCATTTATTTACTCCAGAATGGCCAGTGTGCAGGTTCTCAATGGCACCTGACAGTTAACCATGAAGCAGTGCACCTAGACCCAGACTTTGTGGAGAATTCTATGGAAAGCCCATTGTGGGGAGGAAAAATTTGACAGCAAGCAGGGAGGGCTTGCATCTTTCTGGGCATGTGGGATTGAACGTCCCAAAGACTCCTTCTGCCCTGGTTTGTTTACTCTCTATAAACGGCAGTGTTGGTATGAGTAGGGCCATCTGAGGATCAAGCATCATGATGGAGGCCCTGCCCCATTGGCTACAGAGAACGTCCAGGCCAGGATGAATGTGGTCATCATGGTTCCTACAGTGGCTCACGTCCCACTCCCATGAGCCTCCACCTTGCCCCCTCTTCCATGCTCCATGACAGATGAGATCTTGGACACATTTGCTAGGTTTGCCCACAGTGAGGAGTCAGAACGAGATCCAAGCAACGGGGCCCTATCTCCAAAGGGGAGTTCACAGCGCTGCAAAAGGAGGGTGCAGTGTTGGAGGGAGAACAAGGGGATCCCAAAGCAAAGTGTGGCCCTCTGTAGGTGGCCCACCCGCCTAAACTTGCAGGATGCCTACTGTCACTGGTCCTGCCAGCACCCCCACCATCATATTCTGCTCTCCCCTGATTGAGGCGCCATGGTGTCTCTGCTCTTGCCCTTCTTCTCAGCACACTCTTGTCTCTAAGCTGGCAGCGGTGAATGCGGAGTCTGTCCCTCTGAAGGGTGGTGCCCTAGGAGGACAGCATCCCTCAGGCCCTGATTTCTACCACCAGCATCTACTGGTACTGCCCTGTCTGAGGAGGAGGTGTGGCTCTCGCGTGAAAACATGCTAAGCACTCGCTTCCTGAAGGTGATGGGAGCAACGCCACCGGCCTCCAGCCCAGCAGGAAGAGTGGGGGAGGACTCTTGTCTTTTACGTTCTCAAGTAAAGGAGACCCCCAATGGTGCTTATTTGCAGAAATTAATATTTATCAGCCTGGCTCATGGTGTTCATGGTGGAGAACTAGGGAGGCTTCTGTCCCCAAATGATCCATGTGTCACAATGACTTGTCCATTGCTCGTGGGAGCTGAGCTGAGCTCTGGGAGGGTGCAGGAGGTTGTACTGGGACTTGGTTCAGGGCACTGAGAGGATCCCCCAGGCAGTCAGGGCGGCCACTGGGGCCTCCTGACCCAGTCCCATTTTTGTGCATTCTTTCATCCATCCCTCCCATCGCTGCTCCCCAGGGACAAAGGCTCAGTTCTTGAAAGCACTAACACCCCCTGCCCTGGGTAGCCCTAGGCTGCTACCCAGCCTAGGTAGCAGCTAGGGGGGCCCAAGCAGTGGGACTCTGGGGGTCACCCAGGAGCAACCTGTGAGCACAAGCCTAGCTGGTCTGCTTCCTGTAGAGTGTGCACGGAGGCTCCTCTATCCTGCTCCCAGCCCACCCCTCGGCCCTGGGAATGGCTTATCGCTGGCAAGGTCCCACTCCTTCCAGTATTCACAGTCCCTGGGCAGTTACCCAACCCTCTGGGCCCTCAGTTTCCTCTTCTATATAATGACAACCGTAGTGCAGTGCCCCTTGCTAAGGCTCTGCAAGGATTAGCTGTGTGAGGCATGGCTGGCAGCTCAGCCAGGATGGTCACCCGCGGTTGTGTCTATATCTCTGCATCCCCTAATCTGTGGACCACTTGAGGCCACATCTCTGTCGCTTGTTCATGACTGTCTCCCTAGCACTCAGCGCAGAGCCTGGCACACGGTGGATACTCACTTACTGTCTATCACAGAAGCTCAGTGCAACACAAACCCTGACTCTCCCTCCTTGCCTGCTTTTCTCCTTGGCTGGTTCCTTCTCATCCTGCAAGTCGCCTCCTCAGAGAGACCTTCCCAGGACATCCATCTGTAGCTGCCCTCCCCAGCCACGTCTCTCTCTGTCCCGTCACCTAGTTTTATTGTCTTAATAACAGCACTTTCCACTAATGGCTACTTGTGTGGTTTATTGTTTCCCACTGGCGTGGAACTCCAGGGAGGGAGCTGGCCCCTGGTACTTAGAGCTGCAGAGAAAGCCACTCCTATCATTCCCAGCCATGTATGGAGCTCCTGCAGCTGCAGTTTGAGGACTGTGGGGTTGCTGCATGGGAAGTACAGTCAGCAGGCCGAGCCCTGCACCGAGCACGCCTCATTGTTTGCTAAACTCTGATGTTAAGCTCAGAGCCAGCCAGGTCCCTCAGCTTCCAACCTGGCTGCTGCAGTAGCTTCGAGGGTCCTTGGCAGGTCCCCCAAGGAAGCAGAGGCATTTCAGAAGAGAGGAGACAGGAGGAGGCACATCTCAGCAAAAACTAACTTTCCCTGTGCACAGTCTCACCCTCACCGAGGTCCCCATGGAATTGAGACAGGCCAACAGGCTGGTTTCCTGTTTTAATGTGGTTTAAAGAAAAAAACAAAAGCCCCTTACTCATGCTACAGCTTACCTAACTTCTAGCCAACCAGCAACAAAGACCCAAGAAGCAGTGAGCCACGAGCTCCTGCCGTAGGGGGTCAGGGACTTCCTCCGCCCCCACGTGCGGTTGCACTTAAACTCACCTTATAGTGACCTTTTCCTCCCTTTCACGCTAAAAGTCACACCTGTATTACATGCAATGTATGAAGAAGGATGTAGAACCAGTGCCCAAGTACTAGAGAAATCTCCTGTCCATGCCCTGACGAAACCCTTCCCGAAAGAACCAGCCCACACGCTACCCTCCAGAGCAGCCCGTCCTTGCCCTTTTGCAGTGCTGGCTTCCCTTGTGCAAAAGCTAAATGAAGCTTTCTCTTTCCTTAAGTGCAATGTCCGATGATCCATCTTGATTCCTATCCTGGGAGACTGCAAGAACCCAGGGCACTGATAACAATCCCTTCACTCGTGGCTTTATTTTCTTCATCAGTCAGTGGAAGCTCAGTCAAACTGCACTGACAAACATCCCCAATATCTCCAGGGCTTAGCACAGTGAAGGGCATCCCTGTTTTACTGAATGTCCCACATGGGTCAGCCAAGAGGACTCTGGTCCTCGTCACCCTCAGGGGCTCAGGCTGGGGAAGCTCTGTCTCCACGTGTGATTCCATGATGATGAAGGCAGAAGGGAGCAAAGCAAGCACTGGCTCCCAGGCACATCACTTCCTCCACGGCTGATCCCCCAGGACCCCCTCGACTCATTCCACATGGCCCTACCCAGACACCCACCCAGAAGGGCTGAGAGTGCATCCCACCCATTGCCCAGGGAGCAGGAATCCGGGCACATTTGGTAACAGCACAAATGACCACCATCCCTCCTGTGTCACTATCTGTGCTGGGGAAATTGGAAAGGAACTAGTCTTATTAAGAGCATATGTTGGGCCGAGCGTCATGGCTCACTCCTGTAATCCCAGCACTTTGGGAGACCGAGGTAGATGGATCACCTGAGGTCAGGAGTTCGAGACCAGCCTGGCCAACATGGTGAAACCATCTCTACTAAAAATACAAAAATTAGCCAGATGTGGTGGCTGGTGCCTTTAATCCCAGCTACTTGGGAGGCTGAGGCAAGGGAATTGCTTGAACCCGGGAGGTGGAGGTTGCAGTGAGCCGAGATCGCGCCACTGCACTCCACCCTGGGTGACGGAGTGAGACTCTGTCTCAAAACAAAGAGTATGTGCTATGCCAGTGTTCCCTGTGCTGCACACATTTGCATCATTATTATTATCTCATGTGCCAGGAGAGGAAATCTGTCTGGAGAGTAAGGGCCTCAGCCAGGACCACAAGTGCACAAGCAGAACAGACAGAACCCAACACTGGGGACTGGACCCCAGGACCTTTACTTTTTTAAATTTTATTTTATTTTTTCAGTTGGGGTCTTATTCTGTCACCCAGGTTGGACCACAGTGATGCCATCAAATTCACAGCAGCCTCCAACTCCTGGACTCAAGCAATCCTTTCTCCTCAGCCTCCTGAGTAGCCGGGACCAGAGGCAAATGCCACCACGCCTGGCTCATGTTTTAATTTTTTGTAGAGGCAGGGGTTCTTGCTGTGTTGCCCAAGCTGGTATCGAACTCCTGGCCTCAAGCAATCATCCCACCTCGGCCTCTCAGATTGCTGGGATTACAGCATGAGCCACTGTGCCCAGCTGGTCTTTGTTCTGGGCCGCAGGACACTGTCCTCTGGGCGCTGCAAGGCCGAGGCACTATGGCTCTCGTCCTCCCTCTGTCTCCAGCTGTGCGGGACTCTGGGTTTGTGGCTGAACCTCTCTGAGCTTTAATTCTCCATTTGTGAGGCTGGGGACTTAATTCTTGCTCTGCTCATGACTTCAGGATTAAGCATGGGTGTTGTGAGCATCCATAAGGCCCACCGAGCTAGGAGGTCTCCAGGGAAACTGCTTTCCTCACCAGATGCGTGAAGGGTGCCCCATTCTGCAGGGGAGAGAAGGAGGCCGGAACTGGCCTACGTGGGGACCCCAGTGGAGATCTGAGCAGAACTGGGTCCTATCAAGAGAGGAGCAAGGATGCCAGTACTTCAGAAGGCTACGGTGGTGGACACACCTTTGAAAGCGTTTTATTCTGCCAAGTCAACAACCATTTATAATCACTGTCATTTCACAGTGGAAAGGGCAATGTAAGGCCAAAGGGGTGGAAAAGGTCAGAACTTGGGAAAAACTCTAATTGAATAAGTATAGCTATACAAAAAATAACTTGAGTCTGTTTTCCTCATTTCACTGCAAGTCAGGGCAAACATCAGCACAGACCAGCATCTGCCAGTGAGAACCAAAAAGCAGTCTTACCATTGACTTTCAGAGGCGGGAGTTCTTTCGACCACAGCCCAGGAGCTCCTGGCCAGCAATGAGGCCACCAGTGCCCAGCCACGAACAACAATAATCCCACAACAGTGGGAAGAATCAGGATTTGCACACTCCAGTTTTCACCTGAAATCACTTAGCACTTACCCTCCCTGCCCTCACCACATCACTGCTGCACCCTCCCTGTCCAGTTTTCTTCCTCCCCTCCCCTCCCCTCCCCTCACACGCTCCTTCCCTGCCCCTGTGAGAGCCAGGCCCTTGCCCTCTGTGACCTGGGGCTCCCCACCTCCTGGAATCTTTGGGCTGGGAACATCTACAGCCTCCTCCAGGAACAGTAATTGGGCTTTTCTTTGAGACTGTCCCCAAGCTCCTTCTCCTCGTTTATCTGCTCTTGATTAAAAGGCCATAAAGAATTGATTTTACAAAGGCTTAATAATCAGGCACAGTGAACATGTATGTAATTGAATGACAGTTCCGGATTCATCTTTCACAGCAACTGTGGTCTCAGAGCTGCTGTGCCAATGACAAAGTGGAGACATATGAGCCCTTTTAGCATGATGCTAATTACTGCCAAGTCCAGCCTCAGGGTTTTCTCTCTGGCTGGGCTTGGGCTGGTCCAGCAGGGGAAGGATTCATGACCCTATAGTCAGAAAAAGGATCCGCCCACCTCGGCCTCCCAAAGTACTGGGCCAGCTACCCAGGAGGCTGAAGCAGGAGAATTGCTTGAACCTGGGAGGTGGAGGTTGAAGTGAGCCCAGATTGCACCACTGCATTCCAGCCTGGGTGACAGAGTGAGACTTTGTCTCCAAAAAAAAAAGGAGCCCGGGCACGGTGGTTCACACCTGTAATCCCAGCATTTTGGGAGGCCGAGACGGGTGGATCACCCGAGGTCAGGAGTTCGAGATCAGCCTGAACAACATGGCGAAGCCCCATCCCTACTAAAAAAAAAAAAAAATACAAAAACCAGTCGGGTGTGGTGGCGGGTGCCTGTAATCCCAGCTACTCATGAGGCTGAGGCAGGAGAATCACTTGAACCTTAAAGGCAGAGGTTACAGTGAACTGAGATCACTCCACTGCACTCCAGCCTGGGTGACAGAGTGAGACGTCATCCAAAAAAAAAAAAAAAAAGAGGAGCCAGGAGGGCTCAGAGCTTGTTACCGGGAACTGGGATGGGAGGCAGGGCTGGCCTCTTTAAGATTCTGCTGAGTTTCCATTCAATCAAAGCAGGTACTGCAGATCCCCCAATTAGTCAGATGGCAAGTGATGGAAGCCCAACTCAAACTGCTCAGTCATCAGAAGATATTGCCTTATGCAAATAAAAAGAGGCAGATCCAAACTTCAGGCAAGCTAGATCCAGGTGCTTAAAGATGCCATTGGGCATCCACCTGTCTCCACTTACAGCCTGCTCTTAGCTGACTTCACTCTCAGGAAAGCTTGCCCCAGGCTTACATCCTCAAGCCAAGCAACCCCAGTACCCAAACAGCTCCCACTTTCCACCACTAGCTCCAGAAAACGTGGGCTTGGCTTGGATTGGGTGCCCAGCCTGGTGTATTTAACACTTACTAAGTTCCAGACACCGTGCCAGGTTCTGGAGACACAAATATGAATAAGACCTGCCACCTTTACTCAAGGAGCTCACAGCTTTGCTGGAAAAACTGGGCAGTGAACAGACAACGTCGTGAGTAACCTGTGTACAATGCCGTTCCCTGTGAGAGGCTGAGGGCTTTATTATAGGGCACAGCTTTACAATAAAATTAAAATTTTCTTTTAACTGTGCTGTCCTCCAAGCCTCTGGCCCAAATATCCTTCACCCAGCAGAGTGGTGAAGAGCTCAGAGCCCCGCAGTTTGACAGATCTGCATCTGAATTCTGTCTCTGCCATTTAGGAGTTCTGGGAACTCAGAAAGCGAATTCATTTCTCTGTGCCTCTGTACAGTGAGGCTGATAAGAATGTCTACCTAATAAGGCTGTTCTGAGGATTCATTGAGATGATGCACACGAGGCACTGAATTCACTGCCAACACACAATGAGAGCTGAACAAGTGGCCTTTGCTATTATTTCTGTTCCCCGTTGGCTGCCGGACTAGTGATGGGGGTTGTGATGCAGGACATGTGAGCCCCAACGTGGGGCTTCACCCAGGAAAAAATTCAACAGTGAGACAGTGGTAGGGTAGAAGAAAACAGCTTTATAGAAGCAGCAGTGTTACAGCTCTTGGAATGATACAGCCCAGTGATTTCCCCTGCAGAGCAGGGCTACCCACAGGCAGTATGCTGAGAGCCGCAGCTCAGGCCAGTTCCGCAGTCAGATTTATACCCACTTTTAATTACATGTAGATTAAGGGGTGGTTTATGCAGAATTTCTAGGGTAGAGGTAATAACCTTTGGGTCATTGCCATAGAAAGTGGTGGTAACGCCGCCTGGGTGTTACCATGGCAATGGTAAACTGACATGGCACTCTGGTGGGCGTGTATGATGGGAAGCTGCTTCTGCCCTATCCCTGTTTTAGCTAGTCCTCAATTTGGTCTGGTGTCTGAGCCCTGCCTGCGGAGTCAAGTCCCACCTCTGACCTCAGTTTGAAGCCCCGCTCTGTGGGGGGAAGGCTCTGGAGTGTTTTCACCCAGCACAGACAAAGGCCCACTTTGGAGGCAGGATTCCACCAGACAGATATCTGAGACAGAAGTTGCCACCCAAGACAAAAGGGACTCTGATGTTACTTAGGGATAGAATTTAGAAGTCTTGTGCTGGGGAGGCAGCCCAGGGTGAAACAGGAACTGGAGGTGAGGGGTGGTGCTGAAATGGGCCTCGAAGCCAGCTTCCAGCACCAGCATGTGGAGTCCTGAGCCAAGGGAGAGAGGAGGTGGCAGGAGGTGGATGGGACATGTTTGGGGTGGGGATGTCCCTTGGGAGAAAGAGTTCACGGGATGAGGCTCAGCCTCTTGAAGGGCTGGGGGTGCCAAGGCCACCCACATACCGCCAGGTGCAGCCCCTTCACGGCACATCACCCAGCAAGGACTCCAATCCCTGGGAGGGGGAAATGGGCCAGGAGCAGTAGCAGGCACCTCCAGGGACTCCACAGATGCCCAATGTACATACCCGCTGAGGACACCGCTCGCAGTTAGAGCATGGAATCAGAGCTTTGAGGGAGCCTGGCAGAGCTCCAGTTTTGTGTGGGTTTATCCACCCTCCTAAAATAATATTTTCAACATATCTGTTTTCTGCCAACAGAACGGAATCCAACTTTCTTAGCCTGGTGTGTGAGGCCCTCCCTGTCTCTGGCTGCAGCCTACAAGCAGAACGCAAGGCAGCTTCCTCGGCCACCCCGGCAATGGCTCTCACACATGTCACTGATGGGGAGGAGGAAAAAGCCCCCAGACCCCCAGACTTCACTTCCTCCAAGATCTGCAGAGGTTTTCTTTTTTTCTTTCTTTTTCTTTCTTTCTTTCCTTCTTTCCTTCTTTCTTTCTTTTTTTGAGATGGGGTCTTGCTCTATGGTCCAAGCTGGAGTGCAGCAGTGTGATCATAGCTCACTGTGGCCTTGACCTCCCAGGCTCAAGTGACTCTCCTATCTCAGCCTCTTGAGTAGCTGGGATTACAGGCATGTGCCACCATGCCTGGATTTTTTTTTTTTTTTTTTTTTTTTTTTTGAGATGGGGATCTCCCTATGTTGTCTAGGCTGGTCTCAAACTCCTGGGCTCAAGTGATCCTCCCGTCTAGGACTTCCAAAAAATTCAAGTCTGTTTTAACATTCTTTAAATAGACTTGAGGGAAAAACCAACCCCTGGGAAAACCAGGGGCTGAAAGCCCTGTCTTCAGCGGGAGAGCCTCAGCGTTCTTACAGACCAGGTCCCTAAACATGTGGCTTCAAGGGTGTCTCCCTCTCCTCTCCAGCAATGACCTCCTCAATGTGCCTGTTCAGTATTCCACAAACGGAGAGCATGGGATGCAAAATCTCCCTTGGTTCAGCTGGGAAAAAAATGCCTTTGAGAGTTTTATCAACTACCGGAGACAGCCCCTTTATAAGGTGTACGCAGAACAGGCACCCCATTGTCTGAGAACAGTGCCCATGCAGAGATGAGACCAGGGAATCCCGGGATACAGGTATCTCCACTGGGCACAGCTACCTGGCCCACTCGAGGTCGTGGGACCTGGGGGACCAGGGAAACTACCCATTGTCTGTGCTGGGCTGAGCCAATCGCATCCTCCCACTTGAGAACTTGAGGCTGGAATCAATCCCTAGTCAGTCTTTCTTGTGCTCGAGCTGGGAGGGACGAAGGGCTGAGACAGTCATTTCTAACTTGAAGAAGGAGCAGAGAAGGCCAGATAGCAGCGAGAGAAGAGAGACAACAGAGAAGGGAAGATAGAGACAGCGGCTGCTTTGCCAAGTCCTACCTGGGGAGGTTGGCTTTGCGTCCAGCTCATGGGGTCCCCGAACTGCCCCATGTCCTTTTCCCAATTAAACCAGCCTGGGCAGTTTCCGTCCTCCGCCCCCAATTATCCCAAAGACGAATTCCAGCCACTTCCACAGCCCTCAGCAGATCCCTGGGAATACTCAACAAGACAGAAACTGAGCTTCTACCCCTTAAGCAATTCTGCAATCTTTTCTGCATTGGCTGCCTCCTCAAAGACCCCAAGTTTGGTGCCACTTGGGCTGGACACAGTGCAAGGCCCAGGGAACCAAACCCAGCCCTCTGCCAGCACAGCATATGAGACGCTCAAGAAAATGTTCACACCATGGGTGCTGCTGGCTCCTCGATGAACGCTGGACTGAGCTATTAGCATTTTCACTGCCATTTACAGAGCACAGCTGTGTGTGCTTTAGTCTAATAAACAGCCATGGTTTGTTTCCTGGGCCAATATTTCTTTTGTATTTACTGGGCTTGGTTTTTGTATCTTGGTTTAAAAGATTGGCTCATGGGTCTGCCTTGTGTCCGTCACCTTATTTCTACTGACTTCCGCACTCCCGGCCGCCCCTTCTTCATGAGTTTTCAGCGTGCATCCCCTTACTGGAAGGAGAAGCCATTCTGACACCCTAGACCCACTGTGGTTTTCTCCTCTGCCTCCACCTGGTTTCTGTATCTGCCAGGAGTCGCTTCTGCTGGGCACCCCATTGGAAAGACAGCATTGCAGAGTGAAAAACTCTAGGCACCCCTGTGCCCTGTGACTCACTATAAGACCATGACCTCTAGCTCATCATGTGATCCTGAGCATGTCACTTCCTCCCCTGGGCCCTGTTTTCCTGGTGCGCTGGAGGAAGGCACTGGCCCGGAGCTCCTCCGGCCTCCCACAGGTCGGACCAGCCACGTGGCTGTCTCCCTGCACTCCCGCAGCTCCTCAGGGCTGGGCTCAGCCAGGGCAGGTGCCTTTCCTGCAACTCACCTGCAGCTCAGCTACAGATGCGCCCTTGTCAGTGCATGGTTTGGGATACAGCCAAGCCTCTCAGGCCAGGTGCAGCCTTTCCAGATGCATGGCCCTGCTGGAGTCCTCAACTTTGTACAGTGTCCACACATGCTGCCGAGGGTCTCCCGAGTATCTCTGTCACTTTCCTGCATTGGTGGGTCCCTGTGGGCTATCCTTCACCTCCCAAGGCTTCTGCTGGGCCCTAGGACCCCTGTGTTCCAGATTGGAGTTGCGGAGCAAGAAGGTGTAAAGATTGGGATAGATAGGCACAAACGCTAAAAGCTATTTATTTTTGTCCACTATGTGGTAATTTTTAAATATCCTCATAAATATTTTGGCCCTCCTCCCTTTGCAAGGTGAGCTAACCCCCTCCCCATGTGTGGGCCATGTGTAATGATCCTTATTAGGAGAATGTGACGGGAGTGATGCTATATGGCTCATGCTGTATGTATGGGAATAATGCTGCTCATAAAAAGCATAGCTTCTGCTGGGAGCCCTCTCTCTGGGATTGCTTGCTCTGAGAGAAGCCAGCTGCCAGGTCAGGGGGACACTCAAGCAGCTCGGAGACTAGAGCCGTGAATGGAGGAACTTCCTTCCCACCAGCACCCAACACCAACTCGCCATGTAGGTAAGCCTCAGGTGGCTTTCCCACTGAGCCTCAAGTGTATCTTCCAACCCTAGGTGAGGCTTTATGTGACTGCAACCTCACAAGAAACCCTGGGCCAGAACTCCATGGCCAAGCCACCAAATCCTTGACCCAGAAACTCTTGACTCAGAAAGGCTGATAATCAGTGTTCATTGTTCAACCCAGGTGCCCATCAGCAATGGACTGGATAAGGAAAATGTGGCACATATACAACATGGAATACTACACAGCCATCCAAAAGAATGAAATCATGTCCTTTGCAGCAACATGGATGCAGCTGGAGACCATTGTCTTAACAGAACTAATGCAGGATCAGAAAACCAAATACCGTATGTTCTCACTTATAAGTGGGAGCTAAATCGTGAGTATACATGGACATAAAGATAGGAACCATAGACGTTGGGGACTACTAGAGGGGGGAAAGGAGGAGGGAGGGCATGGGCTGAAAAATACCTATTGGTACTCACTACCTGGGTGAAGGGATCATTTGTCAGAAAGAGAAAAAAAAGTCAAAGAAAAAGAGTAAGAAATAAATATTGATTGTTGTTTTAAGTCATTAACTTTGGGTGATGCATTATACAGCAACGGATGACTAATACAACCCGAGTCCCCCCAGAAGCTAAGTCTGTGTCATGCATTTCTCTCTGTGCCTGGAGGAAGCAGGAGAGTCCTTCTATGATTGCTGAGTTGCCTTTAGTAAGATACTGAGCAGATGAGGCTTCACTGCATTGCTGTGCAGCAACCTCACATTTTGCCCAGCTCTCATGCATGTGGCTCAGGTGCATCCATGCATCTACAGCCTTTAGCTGAGCAAGGTCTCATAGGGCCTGAGTAGCCACCACTGTCCAGGGCTGGTCCGGAAACCACTCACTTTAGGAGGAGCATGGCTGAGACCAGAGAAGTTCCTGTCACTGGGTCCACAAATGCCAACACTGAGGCAGCCTCAAGAATCATGTTGCAAAAAATATTTCCCTGTAGCACAGGACCGCAACCCCATCTCAAACCTGTGCTCTGAGAACCACGATAGGAGCATGACGCGGGCAGTCAGAGATCTTTGCTAATGCAGCCTGCTGGCTTCTCCAAGGTATGTCTGGACCAAGGTGTATGAGGTTGCATCATTCCCTCCTGACACAGGCTCTAGATGCCAAGAGCTTGAGGAGAGTGAGAGGGATCACGTTTGTACTAAGCCAGTCCTCCAGCCAAGAGTGCTGGAGGCAGCCCAGCCTCTCTCATCCTCGTGGGCATTGACAGATCCATCATCTAAGCTCTAAGCATGGAGCCCAGTGCTGCCAGGGATGCCTGCCAGCTCTCGATGTGCCCTTATGGGCCTCGCATTATAAAGGGACAGACATTCAAGTCAATCCAGTTTAGCAAACACTGTCTGACCATCTACTGCCTGTGGGGCACAGGAGTAGTGGCTAGAGGAAAGAGGAAGCCAGTGCAGCTCCTGCCTCCAAAAGCTGCGCTCTCTAGCAAGTGAAGACATACAGGTTCACTCAGGCAAAATGTGGACAAGGCTGGAGCTAAAGTATTAGCTGTCTCTGCCTCTTCTGAGACCCTAAGAATTGTGAACATTAAGCAAAGTTCTGTCAAAGGGTCTACCTTTGGCATGAGCTCTGAAGACGTCATAAAGAAAGGCTTTGGCCAGGTGCAGTGGCTCATGTCTATAATCCCAGCACTTTGGGAGGCTGAAGTGGAAGGATTGCTTGAGGTTAGTAATGGACCCACTAATGTAGGAAAATTTGAGACCAGCCTGGGCAACATGGTAAGAACCCCATCTCTCCAAAAGAAAATTACAAATTAGCCAGGCATGGTGGTGCATGCCTGTAGTCCCAGCTACTCAGGAGGCTGAGGCAGGAGAATTACTTGAGCCCAAGGGTTTGAGGCTGCAGTGAGCTGTGAGCTAGGAGCTAGAAGCACCACTGTACTCCAGTCTGAGCAACAGAGCAAGATCCTGTTTCCCAAGGAAAGAGAGAGAACAAGAGAAAGAGAGACGACAAAGAAAGAGAAAAGAAAGAAAGAAAGAAAGAAAGAAAGAAAGAAAGAAAGAAAGAAAAGAGGGAGGGAGGAAGGAAGGAGAGAGACAGAGAAAGAAAGAAACAGAAAGAAAGAGAGGAAGGAAGGAAGGAGAGAGACAGAAAGAAAGAGAGAGAGAGGAAGGAAGGCAGGAAGGAAAAGAAAGAGAGAGAAAGAAAAAAAGAATGAAAGAAAGAAAAGAAGAAGAAAGGAAGGAAGGAGAAAGAAAGAGATAAAGGAAGGAAGGAAAGAAGGAAGGAAGGAAGAGAGAGAGAAAGAAAGAAAGAGAAAGAAAGAAAGGAGGGAGGGAGGGAAGGAAGGAGGAAAGAAAGAGGGAGGGAGGGAGAAATGAAGGAAGGAAGGAGAGAGAGAAAGAGAGAAAGGAAGGAAGGAAGAAAGAAAGAAGGAAAGAAAGAAGGAAAAAGAGAAAGGCTTTTAGTGAGGGGCAACAATACAACAGAAGACGTCATCATGGAGGTGACATCATGGAGGTGCAGGACAGCAGGGTGTGCTCAGGGACTGTGGCCATGACTCTATCATGCCAGTAGGTTATTCAGGTTAGCTAGTGCTATGATAATGTTGCATAACAAACAACTCCTAACAGTAGCAGCCTGCAACAATGAGGATTCATTTCTTTGCTCACAGTTGTCTGGTTGCTGAGATGTCTGTACGCTATACTGCTGGTCAAAGTCAGGTCTGCTAGCACTTCTTTCATTCCAGGACTCAGGCTGGAGGAGCAGTATTTACCTGGAGCACATTCTTCTCCAAGTGCAAGGCAAGAGGGCAAGAATCCAGGTTCAACCACATTGAAAGCCTCTGGCTGAATGTGACATACATATCTGCACACATTCCATTGGTTGGAGCAAGTCACATAGCTCAGACTAAAGTCAGTAGGGCAGGGAAGTACTCTCTGCTTACAGTGAGCCTGGGAAAGGGTGGGGAGGGAAGGAAAAACAGTGAGCAAATAATACAATGCAATGCAATACAATACAATACAATAGATGGTGACCAAGAAGTCATAATATGAGACTGAAAACACACACTAGGCCTCCTGTGGGAGAGACTAGATGGTTGTCCACCAAACAATTTCTCTTTTCCTCTGCGCACAAAACTAGGTATTTCCCGGTCTCCTTTGCCATTAGTGTCTGAATTCTGGACAATGGGGCATAGCAGAAGTGATGGACTCTGCTCGCAGGCCCAGCCTGCTACAACTTGCTACTTGACCCTCCACTCTCTCCTTGTCTGCTGGGTAGATACACAAACCCAGCAGAGGAACCTGTGGCCCAAGGTGATGGCAGAGCCACAATGTGGAAGGAGGCTGGGTCCCTGAGTCACTGCCTGGACAGCAGCCACCCAGAAGATCTACTTGACCCACATTAGTCTGTTTCAGGAGTTGTAAGTAAACTTGTATTGTGCTAAGCTACAGGGAGTTGGGGTTATTTGTTACAGCAGTTAATCTACGTTACTATTCCCTTGTGTCACAGAGGCCCTCGGTGTGGGGCTAAGTGAAACACACTGAGAAACGAAGTCAGGCAGGCTTGGATTGAAATATCAGCACCAGCACTGTTTAGCAGGATGACCCTGAACAAATTGCTTTACCTCTCTAGGTCTTAGTTTTTCATTTTTAGATGGGATTTATAGTCCCTGCCTTAAAATATATATATATATATATATATATATATATATATATATGTATATCAGTGACAAACTCTGTTACTCAAACAGGCAGGGTATCTTGCTGAGACCTGGCAGGGCTGCACTATTGATCCAGGAGCTTACAAGAGGCTTTTGAGAGACGGCAGCATGATGTATCAAGGCTTCAGTCTTCCTGGGGCTCACTCTGCTGCGGGCAGGGAAATGGGTGGGGAGCAAGATGGCCCTCCATGGGGTGGGCCTGGGGAGACCCCTGCTGCAAGGTAGGCAGGACCTTCTGCTTTGCCAGGGGTTTCTCCACACATCTGCTAGAAGCTTGCAGAAAAGGGGGCTGGTGATTCTCACCTCTTAGCCTGCCACCTGCCTCTGACTCCCCAGACCCCACCTCCCCGGGGAAACCTGCAAAGGCCCACTGAACCACAGATGCTGAGGCTCAAGCTTAGCCAGGTAGACAGATGATCTCCCAGAGTAAGATGAGCAGAGGGGGCTGGGAGGGTTTTGGAGGCCCCAGGACAAACACCTATGCAAAGGCCTGTGGCAGCCTTGAGTCTGGGTGGCCAGGCGTTACTTAGATTTTATTATTTTAGTGGGATTTTGCTGCTGCTGTTGTTGTTGTTTGTAGAGATAGGGGTCTTGCTATGTTGCCCGGGATGGTCCCGAACTCCTGGCCTCAAGTGATCCTCCTGCCTCAGCCTCCCAAAGTGCTGGACTTAACAGGCATGAGCTACCATACCCAGTCTAGTTTTGTTCTGTTCGTTTTTTTTTTCCTGAAAGACACAGAGGAAGAGAGCATAGACTTGGGAGATTTTAAACTCCCAGCTCTGCCGCTTGCTTGCTGCGGGACTTTAAGCAAGCTGCTTGCATTTCTGTCCCTCAGTTTCCTCAACTGTAAAATTAAGCCAATTGCAGTTCTCTCCATGTGGCTTTTTTTTTTTTTTTTTTTTTTGGTGAGAATGACATGAGTTAATATTTGTAAAGTATGTAGAGCTATGCCTGGGACGCATTAAGGGCTGTGCCAGTGTTTGTTCAATGAATAAAGCAGACAAGAGAGTGAGGCAGAGGGAGAGACAGGCAATGAGAGGGGGAGGTGGAGGGACTCAAGACAGAGAGAAAGAGAGAGCAGTCAGATGGCACAGATAGGGAGTCCACCAGGTGCACAGACAGACAGGAACAGACAAGCAGGAAGGAGGGGGCAAAAGCAAAAGCCTTTAAAAATTAGAGAAAGAGACCCAGTGAAAAAGAAAAAGGGAGGCCAAAATCACAAAAATCCAATTAGAATGGAACACAAACAGCGTTCTTATTTAATTGCAAACTGCCAGCTCACCAGGTGGCCTTCTGAAGGCATCTCAGGTCAAAAACAATCACCCATCCCCGATAAAGCCATTTGCCTACACTCCTTGAACAGAGGGGACAGTGGCCAGCCTCTGAAAATGGTCCAGCTGTGAAAGCCCAGAAACCCCAAGCCGCTTTTGCAGCAAGTGTGCACAGGAAAACGGCAGGTCCCACACGTCCGCCAGCACTGGACACTCAGATCCTATCTCCTCCCAGGGCACCCTGGCTCTACCCATGGCCCAGACCCTCATCCTATCAAAAGTACCTAGGACAAGGCTTGAGACAAATTAAGAATTTTATTGAAATTTTTATTTCCCAATGCAGCCAAGCTGACAACCTCTCTCTCAAGTTTCAGCCTAATGTGATTTCAAATGGCAGCCTTATACACCTCTGAAAAATGGTGTTTATAATCAAAGCACCAGCAGCTCCTTAACTCTAGGGGCACTCCTGGGCTCAGCAGTAATGACATTAGCATGTTTAGAGCTGTCAGAAGCAATGTCACTAATCTGCGTCTAGGAGGGAAGAGGCAATGATAAATGAATGGCGTCTCTCACCATAACGGGTGTCCCTGGTCCGCGAGCTGCCTGTCTGGCAAACAGCTATGACTCAGTCCCTGCTGAGCAGAACACTGGCCCTCTCCCTGGGGTCTGGGTCTGCCTGATGGGCTTGGACAATCACAGTACCCAGGCAGAGAAGGAGTGAATCAGAAGCACTGTGGTGATGTGGAAAACACTGAAGCTAAGAAACACGGCAGCACTTGGTGAGAATTCAAGAAAATGGCCTGCCTCTACTCATGGGAACAACTGAGCCCAAGCCCCAAGCTGACTGCCAACGCCTGCTTTCCCATGTCACACTCGATCTTTTTTTTTTTTTTTTAAATGGAGTCTTGCTCTATCACCCAGGCTGGAGTAGAGTGGTGCGATCTGGGTAATTGCAATTTTTTTTTTTTTTTTTGATGTGGAGTCTTGCTCTGTTGCCCAGGCTGGAGTGCAGTGGCACAATCTCGGCTCACTGCAATCTCTGCCTCCCGGGCTTAAGCGATTCTCCTGCCTCAGCCTCCTGAGCAGCTAGGACTACAGGCGCCCGCCACCATGCCCAGCTAATTTTTGTAGTTTTAGTAGAGACGGGTTTCACCATATTGGTCAGGCTGGTCTTGAACTCCTGACCTCAGGTGATCCACCCACCTCAGCCTCTCAAAGTGCTGGGATTACAGGAGTGAGCCCGGCCACACACTTGCTCTTGACTTCATCTTATAAATGATGGAACACATAGGCAGACGTACAGCTCCATTTTCCAGCACGTAAAACAAGGGCATGACAATCCAATTCTTGGGGGTGTCACAGGGATGCTGGGGAATGACGGATTACAGTGACATAGATGGATCAGAGGGTGGCACACAGCAAGCCCTCAGCAGGTGTGACCTGCTGTCGTCCTGGCTGCTATCATTCCTCATCACTTTTATTAGCTTCTGTTAATATCACAATAAAATTAAGTGACATGGCATGTTTTTCCATGCGGACTGAATTCCCCAGGGCCTGAGTCCATTCCCACTTTTGTCTCTGACCCCAGATGCAACTAGAAATGCACTCAAAATGTATATCTCCCTAGCACATCCACCAGAACAAACATCAGCGTGCCGTCCCTGAGGGACCAAAACAGACATCCCCAGAGCCTCTGCCCCATGTCTCACCTGCAGCTGGGGCTAAACAGTCATCATTGCAATGAATCATCACAGGACTTTGATTATGGAACTATCAGCATCCCCATTTCACAGAGGAGAAATCACAGGATCAGAAAGATTCAGCAGGAGGAGAAGCGAGAGGCTGACCTGGGTCTGGAAGTCAGGAAGGCTGGTGCTTCGCACTTCACTCCCATGTCTGGCCTTCCATGTGGCCCTTCCCACAACTCACAAGATGCTTCTGCAGGCAACACCAGCCTCCCTTGGAAACAGAAGGGCCACCACAGGGCACACATTCCCGTGTTGGATGGAGTTGGTGGGGAAAAGATAAATTAGCAAGAGTGGGGGAAGAAAAATAACTTCCTGAGGAGAGAGCAGCGGTGCTCAGTTTTCTGGGAACACGCACACGCGGACTCAGAGAAACACACACAGCACAAGCACGCACACACAAGGACACACACAGATGTGAGTGCACACAGCACCCACACAGGCAAGAGCACACACAGAATACACACAAAACCCCCACAGGTACACACTTGTACATGCGCGCACACACACACACACACATGCACACACACAGGCACACCTGTCAGCTCCTGGCACAAAGCTAACACAGGCTCACACAGAATCACAGGCATTCACACACGTACACACATCACACACACCCACATGCTCCAGTCATCCCGAACCCCAGCATAGAAGCATTAGGCCCTTGGGCACAGCCTTCCTAGAGGAAGCAGCAGAACTTGCCCAGAGCTCACTTTCACAACTCCTCCCTCCCTCCCCAACCCCTGTGCCCCTGCTTCAGACCTGGGCAGCCCCTAAGTTCTCTGCGGGTTCTTGAGCCTCCTTAGTTCTGGCAGCTGAAGTCCCCAGCCTCTAGGGTGGCACCCAGGGAACAGCCATCAACCCCAACTAGAGGGGGTGGAAATCTACTGAATGGCCAGCCCGGCTCCTGGAACAGCCCTGGGGGCAGGTGCTCCCTGAAGCCCATAGGACTCTGTCTCCTTGGCTTCTCTCCCCGCCTCTCCCTTCGCCTTTCTGTAGAATTTCACAGACAAACTCATAGGTGTCCAGCCACTGATATGCAGGAAACAGCAAATACCTGGTTTCAAAAAGGGAAGCCATGCTCAGGAGCCTGAACACAAGAGGCCCGAAACAGGGCTTGTGTTGCATGGACCTGAAGCCAGAGGTGAGGGCGATTAGGAAATTCTTTCCCACATCAGGGGAAGGATGCTGTTGAAATGGGAGGCCCAGGGCATCTCTGCAGGGCAGAGACTGGACGTATGCCCAGAGAGGCTCAGGTCCGTGAGTCTGGAATATCCTCCTCCTTCTCCCCAGGGACAGGGGAGCAGGTCTGGGGCAGGCCCATTGGTTGGAGGACAGGAAAATGAGCTGTAGATGGTGCCCCTTTGACCCTCTGATCCATCTTCCTGTGCCTCACAGTCTGACCACCAACACTATGATCACATAGTTCATGCAGGTTCTCGTAAATTCATTCCTTCACTCTTGACTGTGAACACATCGGCTGTTGCCTTCATGCTGCTGAAAAGCTCGCCCATCCTGGCTGTTTCTGCTCCATGCCCGCCTGTCTGCACAGGGGAGTGCCCTGCCCTGGGGGAAACCAGGCATTCCTCTGGGCCAGACAGTCTCCTGGAAATGAGGAAGGGAGAGAATTGTCTAAAACTGCTGGAAAGTTGAAGGGTACACCACATATACACAGAAGCATTTGTCTTTTCAACACACTTTCTCTCCCCTTCAGAGGGACCAGGGCTGAAACCTGGGCTGATTCAGCCCAAAGGAGCTTGGTGATGGCAGGGAGTCCACTATCAGCAGCCTCCTCCTTCCTCGACCCCAGGAACCCAGAGTCTCACCTGCCCAGAATGTGCCAATCACTCATTCATTCAACAAACATCCTGGATCAACTGGGCCCTGGGCACCCTGGTGCTGAGATGAAAGGCTGGCCTCCACCGCGGGGACACACTCTGGAGAGAGAGATAAGACTCCACCAGCCACTACACATATAGCTGGAAGATCTGTATTTTAAGAGAAACATGAACCAGAACTTGCTTAACCCCAAGGGTTGAATTTCAAACACAGAATTGGAGGCATTGGTGAGCAAGATATGCACACACACAGCATCATGCAGCCTGCTTCCTAAGCCCAAGGCCAAAGGGAAAAGGTGGTTCCTGCCACACTCTGGGCCCCCGCTGGCTGACTCTGGCCTGGCATGGTGAGCTGGGGGCCAGCCACTGCCCTCAGGACAGCAGGGTCCTCTGCCTTTCCCCCGCAGAGTGGCCTGGCCTGCCTCATGCTTCCTGCAGAGCTGGAGGCTGATGGACTCCAGACCCAGCACTTGTGCTGCGGCCTCAGCCATTCTCCCAGCTCCTCCCCATCTGGAGGTTGTGGTTAGCCCTGTGAGGGTGTGGGCTTCGGAGCCAGCTGAGCTTGGGAGCCAACTAGGCTTGGATTCAAATCCTGCCTCGGTCCCTCTGTTCTTTGAATGGGAATCCTCACCTACAGTGGGGGAGCTGGTAGTATTCCTTCAGGGCTGCTGGGGTGAAGCACAGGTGCAGGCACAAGCCTTGCTCAACACTTGTCGGGAGGCCCCTCCCATCTGCAGAGCACCCAGGGGAGGGCGTGTGGCCCAACATGACCAGGCTGGAGATCTAGGGAAGGCGGGGATGGGGAGGACCCAGGAACCCCCTGCAGACAGGAGGCTCCGCCCTGAGACTGCTTCCTCCTGCCAAGCCCCGGCAATTACTCAAGTGCAACAAGCGCTTGTGGTAATGAAGTTGGATGCCTCTGAGTCCATTTAATGATATTTAATTATGCACCGCTTTCAACTGACAGGCTGAGGGAGATCTACACCTAGCTCCTGACCCTGGGCGGGCTGCACTCATTTATAGGTCTCATGTAGACTTTAGGACTGTTTGTCAGAGACTGTGCTTTCGCCTGGAGAAAAATGACTCAGAACAAAGAGAGCCGGAGAGCCTACAGGCACAGCGGTCAGGTACATTCCAGAGGAATCTGGGAAGGGTCTCTAGGCCTGGCCTCCTAATTCAACAATATCTCCTGGACACCTACTACAGGCCAGACATTGTGCCAAGCTCTGGGAATAAAGCCATGCATGAGACAGTTGTGCAGTAAAACCTCCACCTATGGGGTTTCCAGCAATGCCCAAATGGGCGGACATGGGCACGGGAGAAGGGAGGGCTTTGGAGTGGAGAAGAAATGGGGACAGGCTCCAGAGGCCTGTGTGCTTTGAGGCCTCTCTCAGAGAGAACCCCCTTCTCCCCAAGCCCTGTGCACCTCCTGCCCACAGTCACCTGGGTGCCGCCTGTCCCAGCACCTGGGCTCTGGACAATGGAAACTTAGCTCGTTCTCCAAGTTGACTTCTCAAGGTTTGCATCCAGGAACTATCTAGAGGTGTAAAGGTTAGCCTTACCACAGTGCACAGATCTGTGCACACTCGGCCAAGCTGTTGGTGAGATAAAGCGCTGAAGACCCCACAGTACCCTTCAAGAGGAAGACCCCAATCCCACTGCCCAGACAGAACTTCATCATACCATGCCCGAGTTCCAGCTTTCCTGAGATTTATTGTTGTAATCCATTTTTCCATTGTTCTTCAAGAGAAAGGAAAGGAAGAAGGTAGGTAAGAAAGAAGAAAGGAAGGGAAAAGGAAGGAAAGGAAGAAGAAAGAAGGGAGGGGTGGCAGGAGGAAAGCGGGGAGCCGAGATGGAGACAGATGCTGTGGGCACATGTAGATCAGCCTTGCCCAGGCTTCTGCTCTTTTTGGAGGATGACAACGATTCTCTCTGTATTTAGGAAGCTGTGAGTTTGGCCTCCTCCAGTTCCCTGGGGCTTGTGGCTGTTTTCCAAGCCAGTGTTAAGGGACTGAGGACAGGCTGTGCCCTCCACGGATGGGACTTGCTGGACGACATCAAGATATACAATTCCTCTCTCCACAGGCAGAGGTATCGCCATCCGCTTAGTCAATCTAATTGAAAATGCATCTGCAATTCCTGTTTTGTTTGGTTTTGTTTTTAAGGATTGCTTTCCCTAGCCTATTGATCTCCGAGCCTGAGGTAGCCTTCTGTAAATGTACCCGAGCCCATCCGCCAGAATGATGAAATGCCTGGAGTGTCACCTGCCAATAGTGATACGATTTACCCCCCAAAATTCTCCCCGGTGGAGGCAGCACAGCCAGGCTCACTTGTCATCCGCGATTCCTTGGGAAGATGGTTTCTCAAACAAGATGACTGTGTTATCCCCAAAAGACACCAAGTTTCCAGAACACTCGCATGGACAGAGCAGAGGACAAAGCCAACACCCGCAGTTGCTGGGGACAACCAAGAAGGCTGCTGTGCATCTGTGCTCAGACATCAGCATGTGCCCCAGCCAGAGGGGCCTCCCAAGGCTGAAGAGGATGCCGTGCACAGGAGAAGGGCCATCCTCTGCCTGCCCCAGAGAGCAGTGGCTTCTTCAAGGTGCCTGTAAACCAAAAAGCATCTGAGACGGGCCTCAGTCAACTCAGAGTGTATTCTGCCAAGGTTGAGGACACACCCAGGAAAAAGAGACACAAGTAGGATCTGTGGCGTGTGCTTTTTCCAATGAGGGTTTGGAGGATGTCGATCTTTAAAGGGGAAAGAGCAGCAGGAGGGGAAGGAGGAAAGAAAGAAAAAAGGGCTGGTAGGTAGTGAGGGGAGTGGTCACGTTCTTCTGAGGCTTTGATTAGCGCTCACTGAGTCCACTTGTTGCAGTGGCAGGAGGGTAGAGAACGGCCAATTATGCATTCATTTTGTGCTCAGTAAATCTGCACTTTACATAAAGTAAAATAAGGTAAAGCGTGGAGCAGAGAAAGAAGCCAGATGCATTTGTCTCAGGGTGGGTGGAGGAATGTCTCGGCCCGTCTTTGTCCCATAGCTGTGAAGGTGAGCCGGTCATTGACGTTGTCAGCGTGAGATTCCACAGAACTCATTTGAGGGCTAGTTTAGAGGGAGCATATGGATTCTGGAAGATCTGGGGGCCCACAAGGAATTCCCTTGTGATTAGTCAGTGAGGGAAGCCACCCGGGGAGATGTGTGGCCTTCTATCACTGCGGCTATCTCTTCAGAGAAAAAAAGAAGGACTCAGTTTCCAAGCTTCCCTTTTCCCTTGGCATAGTGAGTCTGGGGCCCTGAGATTGGATTTTCCTTTCACATGTCTGTGCCTTGAGCCCCACACTCATCCCCCAGCATTCTGCAGACTTCCCAAGCCAGACCCTGCGGTAAGGACTTGGACCCAAGCAGGCAGTGTAGACGGTGATCCTGGGAAACACCCACACAGGAGGAAAGGGACAGCAGCCAGGACAGGTGTGACAATGAGCAGGCTGCTGCTGAGGGCATACTGGGGAGGTGGGCAGGGCAGGCCTTAGGCTGTCTCCCCGGGGGCAGGTGGGCTGGAGGACGCATGGACCCGCTCTGGTCCATCCTTGGCTCCTGGGGGCATGGAGTCACCAAAACTCCTGGGCTGCCCCACACAGACCAAGCCCACTCTTGTTCCAAAAGAGGCCCTTGGGAGAAAGGGCCACAGTGGGCATGGGAATGGTGGATGCCAAGCAGATGTGGGCATGGTGGGGACAGGGTCTGCAGTGTGCTGAGTGCTTGGCTGTGGGGTTACAACGAGTCACACAGTCTCTGCTCTCAAGGAGCTCCCAGTGGGCACAAGGGAAAAAAGGACAGGAGACACAGCCCCTGAGAAGCTCTCACGGCCTCCCACAGCAGCATCGGTACCCACACAGCCTGGCCTGAAAGTCTGCCTGGCCTCCGGGCATGGGAGATGGGCAGAATTCCATGCTGCTGGCCTGGGATCCTGTCACCAGCAGGAGACAGTAACAGTAACAAAACCACACCACCAACTGAGTCCACAGGCCTGTGCCTCCCACGCACCAAACCCTGTCTCTGGGGATGACAGTGAGTAGGAGGAGAAACGTGTTTCTCACATCGGGAGACAGAAACAGGAGGCAGGGCGCTGCTCTTTCATCTCTTGGACGATGCATGTTCATCACACACAGAGTCCGGGGGAGCAGGAGCAGCTTCAAGTCTCTCTAAGCTGGGAGTTCACCTCTGGCTTTGGTCTTAGCAGGCTGTGTGACCTTGCACGGGTCACCCAACCTCTCTGGGTTCCAGATTCCCCATGGGGAAGACCCATGCCCATTAAGCTTCCAGACAGCCCAGAGTGGGAGGCAGCAGAGTGGAGTGGAGGAGGTGGCACCCAGCCCAACGCTCTGCATGGTCACCAGGCTCCTGAGCCAGACATGCCCCCACCGCCCCTACCCGGCAGCGGCCTCCAGCTGCATCACCGTGTGTCCAGAACACAGAACTCACAGGGGCCTCCGGAACCTCCTGCCAGGCCTGGTGTTAACAGACTCTCCTCCCAGGACCCTCCCCCCCTCCATATCCTGCGTGACAAAATAGATGACATCAGGAATCCCAAGATGGAGTGCCTAAGGGGTGCGAGGCTGGAGTACAGGTGCCCACTGGCCGAGCGCCTGCTCCCAAGGCTGACTCAGCTCTCTGGAGCTCACTTTGCTCTAGACCAGCCAGCTTGTCCACCCCGCCCTCCTCCCAGTCCTCCTGGCTGAGAGATCTCCAAAAGCCTCACCCCCACCCGCAAGCCTGGCCAGCTTCTGCAGGGTGGGGGCACAGCTGGAGCCAAATAGGAGCCAGCCCTCCTCAAATGCCCTCCTGTCCCAGCTGTAGGAGCCTCCAGGGAGCTGCCCAGACCCTGAGCGCATCTCACCTCCCCCGTTGAGGAGGACCTGGTGTAGAAAGGGGTGCTGGGTGTTGGGGGGTACACCTTGGTTATTTTGGCCTTCCTCCGACCATGACGCCTCTTGCCCTCAAAGAGTGCTGGACAGAATCTTTCTCAGAGGGCCACCCCATTGGGAAGTCCCCTATGTACCTAACCTCCATCCATCATGCTGTAAGGCAGCCTCTTTCCTCTCCTTCTGCTGTTAGTTGAGATGGGCTGGAGCCCAGCTTGTGTCCAAATCAGAGCTGCTGTGGATCCAGTCGTGGCTCCGTCAGTGCCCAGCGGGAGCCTTTAGTGAGAATATCAATGACAGGGATGGCAGTTGTTTGCTGACTGCTTCCTGTGGGCCAGGCACAGCTAAGTGAAGGATCTCACTTATGATGTGATGATCAGCCTCTCATAGGTCAGGAGGAGGCCAAGGCAGTTAAACAACTTGGCCAAGACCCAGCCATGGGTGAGCACAGAGCCGAGATGCAGAGTGGCCCCTGCCCTGTGCCTGCAGGACACCCGCCACTCCTGGGAGGCCTCAGCATTGGGTGTCAGGAGGGACCTACCGTGTCCCCCCAAGAGCCCCTCGGCTGTGCTCCCCTCCCCCTCGACTTAGCCATCGGCCCCTCCAGCAGACCCCTCGGAAGCCCAGTGACATCGAGGGAGCACTGATTTGCAGTGACAGATTGAGCAGCTGGAACCTTGCCCACCCATCCTCAGAACAGCCTTGCGCTCCCAGACACCCCACAGCCAAATAGCAGAAAAAGAGGCTGCCCTCCAGCACAGCTGTCGCCGGATCCCCCCATCCCATCCAGCTCTCCAGGCTTGCACCTGGACGGGAGGGAGAGAGCAGCACTCTGGGCCTCAGCCCCTCTGTCTGTGGTGGAGGCCAGAGGCCCCCTCCCACTCATAACAGGGCTGGCAGGTAAGGGGCAACATTGCCTTCTTGTGGAGTTGCACAGTCCCCAGAAGCAGGTGGTGATTTAAACACCCCGATTCACAACACAGGCCCTGTGGGGCACCAGACAGTGGCAGGCACAGGTGGCCCCTGGAAGACATGAGTGCCCTGGAGAAGGAAGGCTGGGCCTGGGGCACCCTGGGCTGCCCTCTGCCCAAGCCACAGGCCCCAGAGACTCTTCGCACCCAAGCCAGAAGTGGTGGGTCCCGTCTGTGGCAAGTCTCAGCCCTGCCAAAGGCAGCGTCTCTTTCACCAGGAACTCAGCGTTCTGCATCTTCGAGTGTCTGTGTAAATAAAACAAACTTCTGTCTGTCTGCCCCCCACGCCCTGCCCCATCACAAGGCAGCCAGCGGGTCTTAGATCAGGGCTGCATCTGCGGTGCTCCCACTCAAAGCAGCCTGGGTGCTCTGTGGTGCCCACACTGCCCTCCATGAGGCCTTTGAAGGCACCTCAGAGGGAGGCAGGCCTTCTCAGAGTGGCTGAAACTCATCAAAGAGCATCACACCATTCATTCAGAGACCCCACACATGAAGAGAGCTAGGGTAGGTTCAGCTACAAGCCCCAGATGGAAGGGCCCAGGGGCAGGGTCAAGCTGTATGAGCCACTCCCGGGGGCAGCCCTCCCAGGTGGCAGCAGCTGAGTGCATTGTTGGTGAGGTGCATGGCTTTTCTGAGAAGCTCGGGTAAGTTGGTGAGCTGTGCTGGAGGGAAGGAGGCTCGCCTTCCACGTGCTCCCCTTTCAGCTGGTGGCAGGAGGCTGGGCCCCTGTGACTCCCCAGGAGTGCCTCCAGCTCTGGACTTCTGCAGCATTTCATTCCTGCCTCATGGGGACTGTTGGAATCTGTGCCTCCACTGAATGGGGGTCATTATTTCAACCACGGGAGCTGTCTTTGTACAGGATGATGCTGGATACACTGCTCTGAACTCAGCGGGAGAGGCAGGTGCTGCTGGGCGGGTGCTGCAGGGTGGCAGGTGCCGCTGGGCGGGTGCACAGGCCCCCTCCTCAGAGCCCGGCATGCTGGCCCTGCCAGAAGGATGCCAGGAAGCAAGCAGTGGGGACACAGAGATGTGTGGCTGTGAACAGGCAGAGATGAGTGGGAGGGTGTTCTAGGTGAGCAAAGGCTGGAAGCAGAAATGTGCTGGTG
This sequence comes from Pongo pygmaeus, assembly GCF_028885625.2. NCBI lineage: Eukaryota > Metazoa > Chordata > Mammalia > Primates > Hominidae > Pongo > Pongo pygmaeus. The sequence goes on from NC_072393.2 coordinate 22,763,212, forward strand.
GTGAGAGGCCCATGGACATGCCGGGGAGGAGCTGAGTGGAAAGGGCTTGGACGCCAGGCTGGGAGGTAGAGGAAGGAGAAAAAAAATGGGCCTGGATTGGCCTGAAGCTAGAGAGACTGGGAGAGGCAGAGAAAAGGAAGCAGCCATGGGGGCAAAGAGTAATGGAAATGGAGGCAGAAGAGAGACTCCAAGAGGACAGACAGGAAGGGGCAACCGAGGAACAGGCAGAGAAGAAAATACGGGTCCAGGGCAGGGAGGCCACTCGCAGTTCCGCTGAGGGGTGCCCACTCTCCTCCCTGGCCACACTCGCACCTCCTGGAAACCCTCTAGGTCCCAGCCATGGCTCTTGATGTCCCCTGAGCCCAGGACCAAGATACTATGCTGCAGCCTTCCCTCTCTAGGGCTGCCAAGTCGACAGCCTTCTCCCGGTCCTGGATAGTGGCTGGGGGTCCCTGGGAGGCAGGTCCGGCCTGGGGAGGGGGCGGTGCCGGAAGGCTGCTGTCTGTGCCGCAGAGGTCACTAAGAGGCTCCCTGCTGTGTGACAATGGCCCCAGATCATTGGAGTACAGTGGCGCAGGCCCTCCCAGCCTGACCTTCTGGGAGACCCCAGGGCGTGCCGGAGGTCTGGATGGTCTCCCTGTCCTGGGTCCAGGGCCAGGCCCGGAAATGAGAGCTCCACACAGTGAGGCGTGCACCGCTTGAGCCCAGCGGCCTGGGGAATGGACCTCGCCTCTCCCTCGAGCGCTGGGAGGCGCGGGTAAGGCCTAACAACGTGACCATCTGCTTCACCCCTTTCCACTCTCTGGCTGCTCCTCTGTAAAGGAGCTCCACAACATTCCAGACCGCACGCCAAATCGGAAAACTCTGGACTCACAACCACGGGCTTAAATGCCTAATTAAGCTCATTCTTTGAACCAAGCCATATTTGAATGCATCTGTCAGCCCTCCTCCAGCTCGCCTCGCAGCGGGGTGGGACAGCGCTAACCGGAGTGGGAGAGGCAGCGCAGCCTGGCAAACAGGCCCCTGAGCCGTCCTCAGCCTTTCCCAGTCCCCGATCTGCCCTGGCGGGGCTGTTCGAAAGCTTGTTCCCTGAGGTTTTACAGTCACCAGATTCATCTGTAGCCTTTGCTCCTGGGCCTGCAGTGTCCCCCACCTCGGCTCCCCACCCCCCCGGCCCCGTCCCTGGAAGGCCTCGTCGGCGCCTGCCTCGGCTTCAGACTCCTCTGGTGCGGCACCTGCGAAGCCCAGGCCCTGCCTTGCTGGGGAAGCTCCGTGTAGCTGAGGCCTGCGTCAGTTTCCTCTATCCCGGACCAGAGGTGGATGCTCCCTCCCTTCTCAGCACCCTCCATTCAAACTATTTGCGGCAGGTGCGCCACACCAGAGGGTGCAGGTCGCAGCCAAGTGCTCTGAAGAGGGGGCCACGGGGAGCCAGGAGACCACAGGCGTGTGTTCTGAGCCCGCCTGCGCTGCTGCCTCCCCGGGTACCGGCATCAATTCCCCACCCCCTCACCTCCCTGAGCCTGCAACAAGAGGATGTGGATGAACAGTGTTCCACTGTGTGTGTATATTAATACCACGTTTTATCTATCCACTCACCTCTTCGTGGTCATTCTCGGCAGCAAGGATGTTTAGAGAATGTTATGCTAAGTGAAATAAGCCAGGAACAGAGACAAATAGCGCATGATCTCACTCATGTGGGAGCTGAAAAAGTCGATCGCATAGAAGTAGCGAGTTGGGTGCTGTGACTCACACCTGTAACCCCAGCACTTTGAGAGGTCGAGGTAGGTGGTCCCTGGAGCCCAGGAGTTCCAGAGCAGCCTGGGCAACATAGTGGGACCCCGTCTCTACAAAAAGTTTTTTTTTTTAATTTGCTGGTAGTGGTAGGATGCATGCCTGTAGTCACAGCTAATGGGGAGGCCAAGGCGGGAGGATCACTGGAGACCGGGAGTTGGAGGCTGCAATGAGTCATGATCACACCACTGCACTCCAACCTGGGTGACCAAGAAAGACCTTGTCTCTAACAAAAAAAAAAACAGGGTAGAATAGTGATGACTAGAAACAGGGAAGGGTGGGAGGACAGCCAGAGATGGCTTAATGGCTATGGAACTACAGCTAGACAGGAGGAATAAGTTCTAGTGTTCTATAACATTGTAAGATGACTATCATTAACACAATGTATTGTATATTTTCAAATAGCTGCAAGAAAGAATTTTGAATGTTCCCAACCCAAAGAAATAATAAATGTTTGAGGTGATGGATATGCTAATTACCCTGATTTGATTATTACACATTTCTACATGTATTAAAATATCACTGTACCTAATGAATGTGTAGAATTATTATGGTCAACTAAAAATAATAAAAAATGCAAAAAAAGGATGTGAGGAATAACTCGGCTCACGGCCCTCCCTGGGGTGCACCTCCTCCGTGTACTTGACCACACATCAGGGGAAGGCACAGAGCCGGGACAGAGGCCCAGAAGTGTCCTGTCACCCCCCTGCTGCAGGCTGTCAGCCCCTCCTCATCACTTTCAGGGCCCAGACAAGGCAGCCCACCCGCCACAGGTGATGGGACCCCCAGCCACCCCTCCAGCCCCCCACCCTGTGCCCCTGTCCCTGGCACCCCTCTTGTCCTGATGTGACAAGCCTTCTACAGGACCGGTGGCCACACTGCTCCCACCCAGGGCCTCACACTCTCTGCCTTCTCTTCCAGAAATGCTTGCCCCTTCCTCCTTGTTACCTGGCTCCCCCCATCCCTTAGGCCTCCCCTAATCCTCAACTGGCACCCCCAGCCCCTGTGTGGCCCCTTCCATCCTGGCACTTGTCTCTCCTGCTGACCTGGGAGCTCTGAAGCAGCAAGGACCTCAGCTGTCTCCCTCCCTGATCCTCAGGTTCCCAGCACCCAGGGCCGGGCCAGGCTTGAGCTGAGTGCTCTGCTGTTACCTGTAGAGTGAGTGGGTGGGTGGACTTCATAACCATGGCCCACCAGCCTTGACCTTTCATACAGTTCGACAGACCTCCTGCTGCCCCAGGCAGCCCCATGGCCCTGAAGGCAAGGGTACCCCTGCAGCACATCCCAGGGACAGAGCCAGTCTCTACTACCTCCACCCACCGCAACACCATTTTCTTTCCTGCCGTTCCTTGTTGCAAGCATATTCAAATGTTTAAATTCTGTTTGGGGAACAATTAGCCTAACATATGGTCTAATCACGTTTTGTCTTCTGATGGAAAAATCCAGGGGAAACTTGGAAAATGATGACTGGCGAGGCTTTAACATGTTTTTCCTTTTTTTGATGGTCACAAGCAAGCCACAGATGAAAAGCCTGTTACCGTCTGGTCCAACCCTCTCATCTGACTCAGGGGGAAACTGAGGCCCAGTGAGAAGAAGGTACCAGCCTAAGGTCTCCCAGATGCAAAATCCAGAGCCCTTGGCACTTGCCTCTCCTCCTCAATAACCTTCAGAGAGTTGGACCTAATCTTTGCAGCGGGGTGGTGGGCAGAGGGGCTTTTAGGACCAACGTGCTAGAGTTCTGTCCTCGAGATTGTGTGGCTGGAAGGCTTCATACCCCTGGACCATAACAGGATGGCAGAATGGGGAGGACCTGCAGTTCCCTGTCTAGAGGCCCCTCTTTGGTATCCGCATCAGGCAATGGCTTGGCCGACCAGGCCCCCCCCCTCACTGCCCAGTGACGTCCAGACCTTGTTGCCATCCACCCCGCAGCCCCTAAGGATCCAGACGGCATCTGCCAAGGAGATACAGCAAGACTGCCTGGAATCAGAACTCACTCCTGTGACTCCCAGAGACAGCCCACTCCCTGCGTCTTGCCCCACTAGGCCTCATCTTTCCTGGGGGTGAGGGTGAAATACCCAGCCACTTTCTGGCCCCTAGAGGCCCGATGTGCACATAGACAGGCTAGATGACATGTGCCTGGGCTCACTTATGGAGCGTCTGTCCCCTCCCTCACCACAATATCAAATCCCACGAGCAGAAGCAGGAGGAAGTTTGTCTCCGCCTGCGTGTGGTAGCTGGCACATCCCTGGTGCTCCATGCTGTGGGTGCCCGGCCACTTGCCTCTACAAGGACAGTGCTGTATGCTGACAAAGCTTTTCCGTTCTGCATAATGGTTTTGCTTGGTTTTTGTTGTTGTTCACAAGAACCCAGGCAGGTATGATTATTATCATGCTGACTTTGTGAATGAGACAACGGAGACTCAGAGAGTGAAGGCGATACATTCAGTAAGGAGCAGGGGCAGCATGTCCCCTGTATCATAGGCTCTAGGGAGCTCAGGCACTGCTAGAGGGGAGATGTGAAGGCACTTCCCTGGGCTGGAGCTGAATGAGGATAATTCCCCTCCCTTTGTTCTGTAAGGAGTGGAGTCCCTGGAGCTACACCCAGTGCCATGGTCCAGAAAGGGCAGACCTGTAGCCAAGAGATGTCCCCCAAGCACCGTCACGTGCCTGAGGTCCTGAGGATGCTGCGGAGGGGCCGCCCTCAGTGCATGCCTGAGCTGACAATGCAGAGCCTGGCTGTGTAGAGGTTCCCAGGAAGGACCTCCGGCAAGAGCAGTGCAAGATCCCGCCTGCCCACAGGGAGGGAGGAGCACAGGTGGGGAGAGCACAGGTGCTCTTTCCCTCCCGATGTATCAGCTGGGGGCCTAGCGCACAGGCCTTCTGCCAGGAGTGGAGGCTGCATGGGCATTCTGCAGGCCGCCCTGTCCCCCTGGAAGCCCCACCACAGACAGCCACATGTTGAGCCTCCAGCTGACAGGGCACAGCTCTAACAACAGTGAGCAGCTGGGGGACCACACTCGTTAGCTCCCATTTAGGAGAAAAGGCATGCCTTGTCCTTCCTCCCTGAGCAGGTCTCCTGCAGGGCCTGGCCGGTGGCAGTTAAAGCATCTGGATGCTTTCGGACTCCCTGCCGCAGGAGGGGCTGCCCAGCCAGGGCTAGCGGGTGACCATGTTGTGCTGAGTGCCCACAGAAAGGGCTGGGCCCTACAAACTAATCCATTGTGGGGGCATGGGCAGGAGTCAGGAGGCTCCTGCTGCTACAAAATGGCAGTCCATCCATCCAGTGTTCACTGCTGCCAGCTCTGTGGGCCCCCAATATCCACACAGCCTCTGACATGGGGAGCACACAGGGAAGAGAAGCCAGCCCAGAGGTAGACGGCTCAGCCTGTACATGTGGCTTATGGAGGGCCTGGTAGGCTTCCTAGAAGAAGAGGCATCTGACATCTGGGTCTTGAAGGATGAATAGGAGTTTGCTTCCAAGGGCAGATGGGAGAGAAATAGTCCAGACAGAAAGCACAGGCCATGTCCAGTCACAGAGCTAGAATTCTTCAAACCCAGGTCTCTCTGTTGTCAAAGCTGGTACTCTTAGAAGCTGCATTCTGCTGCTCGATGAAGGGGGAGCCGCAAACACCAAGCCAAGACTCAGAGAAGGGCCTAGGAACGGGCGCATTCAGGAGTTGTCTTCATCCATTTGGGCTGCTATAACAAAATACCAGAGACTAGGAGAGACTTGTAAACAACAGAAGTTTATTGCTCACACCTGGAGGCTGGGAAGTCTAATATCAAGGCCCCAGCAGATTTGGTATTGCGTGAGGGCCCCCCACTTCTTCAAAGATGGCCATCTTCTCACTCTAACAAAACAGCAAGGAATCTCTCAGGCCTCTTCAAAAACAGCATTAATCCATTAATCGCATTCATGAGGGCTCCTCCCCAGTGCCCTAATCACCCTCCAATTCTCCACCTCCTAAAACCATCACCTTAAGGACCAGGATGTCAGGTTTTTTTGTTTGTTTTAGAGACAGAGTCTTGCCCTGTCACCCAGACTGGAGTGCAGTGGCACAATCACAGCTCACTGCAGCCTCAACCTCCTGGGCTCAAAGGATCCTCCTGCTTCAGTGTCTGGAGTAGCTGGAATTACAGGCATGCACCACCATGCCCAGCTAATTTTTTATCTTTATTTTTGGAGAGACAGGTCTCACTATGTTGCCCAGGCTGGTCTTGAACTCCTGGGCTCAAGCAATCCCCCTGCTTTGACTTCCCAAAGTGCTGGGATTACAGACCTGAGCCACCATGCCTGGCCTCAACATATGAATTTTCAGGAGACCCAGAAACTCAGACTACAGCAGGTGGGTTTGTGAGGAAGCTCTCCTTATGCTCTGGGAGATCTGGGAGACATTTCTGAGGTGGAATCCACAGAATTTGGTGGCCCTGAACACAGGGGAAGCCACCTCACCTTTCTGACCCTCAGCTTCCTCACCTGTAAAAATGGGTCCCAAGGATGTCTGCCGCCCCCTCCCTGCCCCCACCTGCAGGGTGTTCCGAGGAACAGAGTGACCTCTGGGCCAACCATCGGGGCTGGAGTCTCTGAGCCACCCCATGCCTGCTGTGCACACCTGGGCAAGTCGCCTGCCTCCACAGCCTCAGTTCCATTGCTGCAAATAACAGATGCCTCCTGGGGCTGTGGTGGAAACTCGATGAGGTGATCTAAGCCCAGGGTGTAACAGAGGGTGAGCCTCCAGTCAGGGTCAGCTGTTCCTGAGGACCCAGCTTGTGAAGGGGCACAGGGACCCACAAGGAGCCCTGCTGGCTGCCAGCTTGGAGGGAGCTTGAAATGGCGAGCGGCTGCAGTAGGGCAAGGGGACCTAGGGGGCTTCTCTCTCTTCTTTTGTGTCCATACCTTCTGCATTATTAAGACTTTTAGTAATGGTAACATACTTTTTCAGAAAGGCTTACAATGCCATGTAAGTTATGAATGTCCTAGAAAAGTTCTGATCTTGAA